>NC_139223.1:108212016-109527016 GCF_055691185.1 Crinia signifera
AAAAACACCCCTGAACCGTGAAATGTCCCCCCAAAAGTAGTTGACGCCACCCCACGATCAACGCGAACCCGAAGCGTGGCGAGCGCAGCGAGCCCGCGAAGGGAGGCGGTACGGTCCTCCGACCTTTTCATACCCCCACTATCCACGTCGGCGTGGAGTTGAGAATAGAATAGTGTGGCGAGCGCAGCGAGCCACCGTGCCTGAAGCGTGGCGAGCGCAGCGAGCCCCGCGAGGGGACGCGGATACCTTCACAGGTAAACTCGTCCCTTCGCGGCCTTCACAGGTATCCGCGTCCCCTCGCGGGGCTCGCTGCGCTCGCCACGCTTCGGGCTCGGTGGCTCGCTGCGCTCGCCACACTATTCTATTCTCAACTCCACGCCGACGTGAATAGTGGGGGTATGAAAAGGTCGGAGGACACGTACCGCCGCCACGCTTCGGGTTCGCGTTGATCGTGGGGTGGTGTAAACTACTTTTGGGGGGACATTTCACTGTTCAGGGGTGTTTTTGGGGTTTTCTGGCCCATTTACCATTGTTCCCTATGATGATTTGGGTAAATTGAGCCATTTAACATTGATTCCTATGAGAAATCGGGGGCATCGTGGGTAAATTGAGGCATTTAACATTGTTACCTATGGGGAACACGCGGGCATCGCGTCGGTACCATCGCATGCACTAAAAAATCGGGTGCGATGGTACCGACGCGACCCCCGATTTTTCCTCACGATGCCCACGATCATGATCGTTGTGGCCGTGCTAGGAAACAAGTACCTTAAATTGTACCTATTTAATCCACTAATATTAGCTGTGTTTTGCAAGCTATTTCGGTACTTATGTAATATCTGGGCTTCCGTTTTTCTTATGAGACCGCGTCCCCTCACGGGGCTCGCTGCGCTCGCCATGCTTCGGGCACAGTGGCTCGCTGTGCTCGCCACACTATATAAAATCAACTCTATGCGTAGTTGGATAGTAGGGGTATGAAAAAATGGGGTGCAATTAACATGGGAGCCCAGATAATACATAAGTACCGCTATTTCTTTAAATAGCTGTTAGGTGCTTGACGTGTGTGGGCACCCACCATTCTCTGCGTGTGATTGATACTACCTATATTGCGCTATTGCTTAATCTTATAATCTATATAATCTTTGTGAGTGCCAGTGGATGCTGCCACAGACTACCTAATGTGGTCTGATCCCCCCTCCTGTCTCCGATCGCCGGCTACTGGCACCACACTGATCGGGGCTAACACGTCCTGGTTGCGTTTCACCGCAACTGGAAGTGCGTTCCAATGACCGTAAGTGTCAGGAGCTGGGGAATGTTTCCTAAATGAAGTGGGAGAAATATTAACCTTACCAAATGGCCAAAAAGTATAAATCTACATATATTATCCTGTACAATTTAAACTGTGAATTAATTTATCCTTAATAGAAAACATACATACAAATATCCTAAATATCCTAAATATCATAGTAAATATCCTAAATAAAATGTATACCATAGTGCCATCTTGTGGTGAGAAATGGAATTCTAGGTCAAAGAAATAGAGAAAAGGGAATGTAGGTGTAATTCGATACAGGTGATATATTTGGGTTGGGATCATTTGGTCTACAGCATGATGGTCGACAGTCATTAGGTCAACACCATTAGGTCGACATGGGAAAAGACCGACATGGTTCTAGGTCGACATGGTTCTAGTTCGAAAGGTCATTAGTTCGACAGGTCATTAGTTCGACAATGTCTAGGTCAACAGTCAAAAGGTCGACATGGGGTTTTTCACAATTTTTTTTACCTGAATGTCAACACAGTCGACATTTTCACATTTTAAATTGCACCACATCCACTCGCATCGCTCGCTGCGCCCGCAATGCGTCGGGCATGGTGCTTTGCTACGCTCGGCACACTATTTTATTTATCCACCAAGCCCCAGTGGATGGTAGGGCATGAAATACCGCCTGTCGGCAGGTTGGCTCAAAAAACAGTGAAAAACCCCACTGTCGACCTAAACACTGTTGAACTAATGACCTGTTGAACTAATGACCTTTCGACTTAGAACTATGTTGACCTTTTCCCATGTCGACCTTTTCCCGTGTCAACCTAATGGTGTCGACCTAATGACTGTTGACCATCATGCTGTAGACCAAATGACCGCATCCCATATATTTTATCCCCTTAATCACCTATTTTTTTCTCAAAACTTTTTTATTGTCAAAATATTAGTGGACAAATTAAAAATAACTCCAATAACTAACTCCAATAACTAATATCAATAACTACATTGTGCATAACCTATACTTCTATTTGATAAAAGATTGGAGACTGTTTAAAGTCTCAGACTACTAGATAATTCTGCCTCATTTTTACAATAATACCGAATTTTAGGTTAATGAAACATCTCTAAATTTAAATATTGTGGTGTTAACATTGGGTTGCTAGCAACAGAATTTCATAAAAAAGAGACTATATCTATAGTCTCATTAAGCCCATCAGGACTCAAATAATCTTGATGAAATATCTAAAAAAGAGTCTCTTCTTGAGAGGGGGATCAGACCACATTAGGTGGTCTGTGGCAGCCTCCACTGGCAACACCAATGATTATAAGATTAAGCAATATTGCAATATAGGTAGTATAAATCACACGCAGGAAATGATGGGTACCCAAAAGACACTGGGTGCCCACACACTTCAAGCACCTAATAGCTATTTAAATAAATAGCTTGTATAACATATCTAATATTAGTCGATTAAATAGGCACAATTTATTCATAATGCCTAAGTTCATTAGTACACTATTAGTCCTAAACACCTTATTTAATTGAATCTTACTAATGAATCAGGAAGTGATGTCATAACTGGGCATTATACGATCCCAGAGAGGGAGAAAGCCAATTCAATCTTGCAGCGCCTGACTTTTGCAGTGCCTGACTGCAGTGCCTGACTGATGAACAGATCTCCTGGTTTCAAGGTGATGACACTTTCCTAATGTTTGTATACACTTTTGCTTACTTTGAACAGCCCATAACACAGGTTTCTGCTATAGGTTTTCCTCATTTGTATTATTACACCTGTGAATTGCCTTATTTATAAAAATATTTTTTTTATAAAAAGTTTTTCTGATGATTTGATGTTTTTTTAATGTTTGTATGCCCATAGTAATTGACCCATACTATTTATAGGTTACTTTCCCTGGCACTTATAGAAATTGTCTAATTGTTGAATTACGTGAATAGGTCTGTAATCTATCTATCATTTTGTGTGAAATTGTATAAGCTAACTGACTGAGTATCCACATGGTAGTATATCATAATGACCCATGTTATACATAGGTTATTATTACAGCCCACCTAAAACCTGTCCCCTTCCGGTGGAGGCCTGGTGATAGGCCTAGTGACTCCTTGAATGAGTAAAGGACCTGTGTAAGATCAATTTACCTTTTGAGGTATGTAATTAGAGATTTCTCAAAAGAGTTTTTTAGAATATAATTATTTGTCTGAGTATTTGTCTCTATGGGCCTTATTTTGGTTCATTCTTTTTGACAAAATCCTTCTTAGATGGGCAAAACCATGTGCACTGCAGGTGGGGCAGGTGTTACTTGTGCAGAGAGAATTAGATTTGGGTGGGGTTTTACTTCAAAGTGAGATCTATATTGCAGTGTAAAAATAAAGCAGTCAGTATTTTCCCTGCACAGAAACAAAATTACTCACCCAAATCTAATTCTCTCTGCACATGTTACATCTGCCCCCCCTGCAGTGCACATGGTTTTGTCCATCTAAGAAGGATTTTGTCAGAAAGAATGAACCAAAATAAGGCCCTAAAACGGCAAACTTTTCTTTTATTTGGCATTCTATAGGGGATCAAGGTCTTCCAAATATAAAAAAGAAATATATATATATTTTTTTTAATCTTTTTATTCAGCCAGTCAATACAGTAGGAGCAAGCTTCATCTTTGCTCCTTTGGTCATGGCTAGCCATGGCTAGCCATGGCTATTCTATTGTTCTCAGCTGCAATACGTATTGTATTGCAGCTGAGAACAATAAAATAGCCATGGCTAGCCATGACCAAAGGAGCAAAGATGAAACTTGCTCCTACTGTATATGATACATATGTGAACATGGATGTAGTTTGTACATTAGAGAATACAGAGTTTCCATACAAATTTCGGTGTATCAATAACATTTTTTTTTTATTTTACAAAATAAAAATTCTTACTTTGACTTCTTAGTGCAATTCGTCTCATGTCTGTTGTTACATATCACATACAGATTATATATCAAGTATTTAGTTGCTCATGTATCGGTTGCAAACATCAGAACAAATAAAACATAAAAAATGACAATATAATAATGCTCTCTCCCCCATGACCCCCACCCCCTCGCACCCACTTCGGCACTACTGCCCAAGATCTATTGGAGGATCTTCTGTCAGAGACCGCAGTAGAAACCATGATGTATGTTTCATGCTTTCCTGAATTTGCCTCCTAATATCTATGGACAGTGTGTTGATATAACTTTCCCACATTTGAAAAAAAAATTCCACTCTAGACTCCTTGCTTAGGGTCGTTTCCACCCAGTCCATTCTAAACAAATAGAATCATTTGCATTTAAATAATGGAAGAGACGGAGCGGATGTGGACGTCCACTCTTGCAGAATTGTTTTTCGGGCTGCTGCACTGATGGCCAGAAGTAGCCTTCTACCTCCTTTGCTTGCTCTTAAATTTGGTGGGATTATCTCTAGTATTTCCCACTCAGCAGTCAATGGTACATAATTCATTAATTGAGATTCCACATACCTCCTTATTTGATTCCAGAATCCCCTTACTACCGGGCATGCCCAAAAACAATGGTAGAGATCAGCCTCCAGCTCCCCATATCTGTAGCATGCGCTGGTTTCTTTGTTACCCATAAGATAACTCCTATGAGGAGATATATACGCTCTGTGATAGATATTGAGGAACATTTCAACATACATAGTTGAAGATATTGTCGTACAGGATATGGTTAGCGCCTTAACAAGATCTTCTACTTCATAATCTGGAAACTTTGAGGTCCACTGCATCAATCCCGTCCCTGATTTGGAGTAATCCAATATAGTCCTGAAGTGCTGATAGTAACGAGTTATAGCCTTTTTTTCCAAAGGACCTTGGAGCAGCATAGTATATATTGGATTACTCCAATCGCTATTAGAGAACCGACGGGTAACCGAACTAAGGTAGTGTTTAACCTGTAAGAAGGCCAAGGGATATCCCGCTAAACAAGGATATTTTTCCACCGCCTCCGTGTATGTCAATATTTTTTTCAATGGTCGATCCACTAGGGCACTAAGTGTGGTGATCCCGCCTGCCCTCCAAATATTGAAAGGATATGCGGCCTTACCATCCTGAAAGTCTGGGTTATTCAAGAGTGGAAGGTACACTGATTTATATGAGTTGAGACCCATTTGGTGTCTCACCCAGTGCCACGTTTTTTTGGTGTTCCATAATAATGGGTTTTCTTTTACATGTGAGGAAACCTCCTGATCGTGGAGATGTAAGAACGACAGGAGGCATCTCCCCTCTACCAGCTCCCTCTCCAGCGTAGTACATGTGTAACCCTCACATCCCGACACCCAGTCTGAAACGTATCGAAACATTGCTGCCTTGTTATACTGCCTTATATCTGGTAGGCCGACTCCACCATTCCATTTAGGTTGTTGAAGTTTCACCAGGCTCAGTTTGGGCCTTCCCCCTTTCCATATGAAATTCCTAAAGTTTTGATTAAGGGTTTTTATATCTTTTGGGGAAATAAATAATGGTAGCGCCTGTAGTGGATACATTATTCTTGGAAACAATACCATTTTAATTAGGTTTATTCGACCTAGGTAAAAGATTGGTAAATTCTTCCAACTTTCCAGCTAACTATATATTTGCTGGAACAAGGGGGTATAATTTAGTCTATACAAATTTAATAACTGACAGTGTATCTGAGTTCCTAAATATGTAAGTGAGTCGGTTGCCCATTTTATGGAGACCCCTTCTAGGAACTCACAGGGAAAAGGTTTGGCAGTTAAAGAAAGAGCTATGGATTTATTCATGTTGATTGCAAAACCTGATACCTCTTCAAAGATCCCAAATAAATCGAAAATATGGGCAAGGGACTCTAATGGGTTTGAAATATATAAAAGCACATCATCCGCAAATGCGGTTAATTTAACTACCTTGGCACCCACAGATATTCCTTTAAAGGTTGTGTCAGATTCTAAGAGGCGCAGAAAGGGGTCTAATGCTAAATTGAATAGTAATGGTGATAGGGGGCAGCCCTGTCGGGTTCCCCTATGCATTTCCACAGGCGCACTACACGTACCATTAACTATGATTCTAGTCATGGGTGATGTGTATAAATATTTAATAAAGTTTATAAAAATTTCGTTAAAATCCTCTTTTTTCAAGGGTCATAAAAAGATGCGGCCAAAGAACCGTGTCAAAAGCCTTGACTGTGTCTAGGCTCAGTAGAATGTTATTATGCGTCTTTGTTAAAGATGACGCTGCCACTGCAGCAATTGCTGTCCTTATACCCCTTACAGAGTGCCTGCCGCGAATAAATCCTAATTGACTATATGAGATCAGGTGTGGGAGTACGCTCTGCATTCTGTTTGCTAATATTTTAGCTAAGAGCTTGATGTCAGTATTAATTAGGCTGATCGGCCTGTATGATTCTATTAGTTGGGGGTCTCTATGCGGCTTGGGTATTAGAACCGTATTAGTGTTTGTGAGGTGAGGGAACGGGGTACAATTCTGAAGGAGGTCGATGTATAACTCTACAAGAGCTGGGGCCACCTGATGCTGTAACATCTTAAAATATTCATTAGATAGGCCATCAGGGCCAGGCGATTTTCCTAGGTGTAACGTGGAGATGGCTGCAGTGACCTCAGTGATTGTTATGGGAACGGTAAGTGAATCTGTCTGTGTTTGAGATAATTCTGGTAAATTAAGATCTTTGAAAAGAAAATCCTGCCTAATGGGGTCTACAACAGAGTCCGTATAAAGCTTTGTGAAGTAGTTTTCAAACCCAGAAATAATATCTGCCGTATTAGTCAGTAGATTTCCATATATAGGATCACGTATGGCTGTGAAATAATTTTTTCTGTATCGTGGCTTAGACATGGTAGCCAAAAGCTTGCCAGCCTTGTTACCCCACCTATAAAATTTGTGTTTCGTGTATACCACGTCTTTCTTAGCCTGTTCTAGCAGATGCGTATCAAGTAGTTGTTTAGCTTGCAAATATGCGTCGCGGGTGTGCGACTTAGGTTTGTTAATATAATTATTAAGTGCGTCAGTTAACTTGCTAAGCAATCTATCATAGGTCGCCTTGGCTGCCTTTCGATGTCGTGCCACGTACTCTAGCGCCCCTCAGCACTGCCTTTGATGCCCCCCAGAAAATAGTGGGTGTGTCCCAGGCGTCTATGTTGTCATCTTGGTAGTTCATCCAATTGGCCATTATAAAATCTTTAAATTTTCCTGAATTATATAGATATGCGGGGAACCGCCAGTGTGCAGGGCCTCTGTAATTACTAGGGAGGGTAAGGGAAATTGTCACGGGTGCATGGTCCGATATCAATATTGGGTGTATATCAGTTTTAAGTACTCTGGCTATTAAAGGATCAGATAGGTAGATAGCATCAATGCGTGACCAGGATTGATGTGCTGCAGAGTAGAATGTATACTGGTTATCCGAAGCGTTTAACAATCTCCATGCATCTGTAAGTTGTAGGGTTACTTTAAATGATTGGAATTGGTTCCAGATTATTTGATTAATTTGACGTGGTGATGGTTGTCTGTCAATTAGCGGGTTTTCTACTGAATTAAAGTCTCCAGCTACTATTAAGGGGAAGTTGGTACGTTGTGCAAGTAATGTTGTTATTTCTCCAAAAAAATCTTGTGGTGCAACATTAGGGGCATAAATGTTCACGAAAGTGTATTTTGATCCCCACAACTCCACATTTAATATTATGTATCTTCCATTTGGATCTGCCACACTAGATAGAATTGTGTATTGCAAGTCCCTATGGAACACTATGGCTACTCCTCTAGCTTTCTTGCAAAAGTTAGCCGTAATACACTGCCCTGTCCACGGAGCCCTTAACGTGGTAACATCACCCTCCCTCCAATGGGTTTCCTGTAGAAATGTGATGGCTGGCGCGAGCCTTTTAATGTGTGTCACTACTCGTTTTCTCTTAACCACTGAATTAAGACCCCCAAAGTTCCAGGATAACAGTTTCAAGGAGTCAATCCCGACACCCCCAGGGGTAGGATCATTTATTCCAGACATATTTAACCAATGCCCTTCCTCCAATGATGTCTAGTTAGGTTTAATTGAGACTGATGCACGTTTGCCCCTGTCCCAGCCAGCAGGGCACGCGTGCGAAAGGCCATATGAGCTGTCTTACCTATACAGATGTGGGCCAATGGGGGAGAGCATACAAATACATACATAATGTTAACCAAACCAAAAAACTGACTGTGCTTTAAACATTTTTGAATTATAGTTCTCATGAACCGGTAACTCCTGGCGTGCATCGAGTTTTACGACGCTAGCCAACTTTTAAACAAACAATCCCATAATAATAGTAAAGAAACCGTGGCAGTCGCCACTCCCTGTTATTTTTATTTCAATTACAGTGACCACTTGTATAACATTTGTTTCACCTATTAGGGGACCGAGCTTCATTAGCTCCTATACCAAAGTGTGTTTTGGCTTGTAGTGGATCAATGAAGAATCTGGTTTGACCATTATCATCTACCCTCAATTTGGCAGGATATAGCAGCGCAAATTTTATAGTATGGTCATGGAGCCATTTGCATACCTCAGAGAACTCCCGTCTTTTTTTGGGTAACCGTTGCGGAAAAGTCTTGAAAAATCAAGATTCTATTTCCATCAACCTCCAGTGATGTTTTTTTACGATAGGCCAGTAGGATTCTTTCCTTCATCCTATAATCTAAGTATTTTGCAATAACTGGTCTTGATCTTGCATTGTTAGCTGCCCTCTCTGGCCCGACCCTATGTACCCTTTCCACATGTGGTAGTAGGGAAATGTCCGAGATCCCCAGAATCCCCGGTATGGTAGCAGAGACAAGATCGGTCAATAGTTGGCCCGTGACCTGTTCCGGGACACCTATAAACCTCAGATTCCCTCCTCTATTTCGATTCTCCAAATCATCTACCTTAGCCATCAGCGAGGCAACCATGTCTGAATTAGAAGTTATATTTCTCTGGGATTCCTGTGCCTGGTCTTCCACTTCACTGACTCTGTTTTCTAAGGTGACGATTCTAGTGGTATTAGAATCTATTTTTGCTAGTGCTGCATCAAATGAGGACTGGAGGGTGTCCAGTTTTTTATCTAGCAGGGGCATCAAAATTTTGGAGATCTCATGGGCCATCTCCGCTATTGTGGAGGGTTCCCGCCTGGCTGAGGCCAAGGGCGAGGGTTCCTCATTGTCGCCTTCCATTACGTCACTAGATGATGGAGAAGGGGGAGCTGGTTTCGCCGGTGGGTTTTTTAACCATTTTTTTGTTCTTGGGGCCAAGATTGGACTTAACAGGTGTAGCCTTCAGAGGTATTTTTCCATACCCCGAGGGCTCCCCTAATTATCAATCACTACAAGTGGTCTAATAATTATTCTTCAGAGTAGGATAATAGAGCAGATGGTGTTAAAATGATGAACAACTGAAGCTAGGACTACACAGGGGTGGCAACTCCACACTACCTATCAGAATGTCATGGGGCCCAGGTGAACAGTATCATGGACCATTGTGGCGTGTGTTTCAAGTAGAACTTAATAAAATAATTATATTACCTCTTTAGTAGGCCAAATTGTTACATTGAGACTAAGTCTATATAGTCTATTGATCCTAGTGAGTCTTCCAACTCTACCTATGACTTTAAGTATATCTGTAAGGTTGAGGGTATTGACTACGGATCCAAAGGATACAGATTTGGCTTGATAGTTTCACCTCTGCGAATCTTAACTTAGATACAGTAAATTCCCAATAACAGTATATGTGCACCTAGGTGCGGATTTGTATCAGTAGTAGCTATCAAGGGGTTATAGCTACAGTATATGAGAAGATGTAACAATTTCCCTCCAAACTGTTGGTATTTATATAGATAGGTGTAGTTCTACAATACCCCACTGGAGGGCACTGCAGGATCAGGTATTTCACTGTCTATTTTTATATAAATGAGGTAGCTCCTGTTCTGGCTACTTTCAGTCCTTATTAAGCCAGTACTACAACGATTTACTTAGTGTTTAACAAACAATAGAATTAGTTAAGCATTCTTCAGGGAAGAAAATATGTTGTGATCAGAAATGAATATATATAACACCCATACCAACCAGTCTGAAGCAACCAAGTTCAGTTCAATGTCTGCTGGCGACTTCAAAGCAATGGGGTGCAGACTATAATAGGAAGTTCCCAGTTCACAGGGAACCACAGTTTCCACACCATTGGTCTCCCTGTCCCTCTTCTTTCCCCCTAAAGGGTTATAGGGTTTTATGCAGTGTAGTGTCCAGCAGAAAGTGTCTCCACGACAGGAGGATAGTAGGAGTAGTGATCCTTGGGCTAAGTAGGGGCAGTCAAATGGGTCACCGAGTCCTATCCAGAGATAGTGGCCTCGTGTAGTAACTTGGGGGCTTAGCAGGGTGCTCCCACTATATCAGTTCACTGACTCACCATGTGAAGCACAATCCAGGCACAATCCCCCTGCCTCTCGTCAGATCCAGCCAACACTGAGTCCCCGCTCCATCCAGCAGCGTCGGGAACAAAGGGAGGATGTTCTGCCCCTCCCGGCACCAGCAGCCACCAGGTCGTGGGTCCGATCCCCAGCCTGAGGGCCACAAATCCAGGGGAGGTGTCAGGGTAGGCAGGGTGGCAATAATCGTGACGGAGCCCCATCAATGGCAAGGGGGACGGCGTGGCAGCACCCTCCCGGTTCAATGCCCCACACGGCAGCCCCGAATGGTCCAGGCTTCAAGAGGCGGCGGCGGGGGCGAAGTTACTCCGTCCCACCGCGGGGAGCAGACAACGGGGATACCTCCCTCGACCCCGGGGGGCTCAGCCGGCACCACAATCCCGCCCAAACCGCCGACAACCAGACGCAACTCCCCTCCGGCAGGAAGAGTGCGTCACAGAAGGCGCAGCCGGGGCAGGTGGATAGTTCAGCGGCGGACGGGGTCCCGGCGGACAGCAGTGAAGGTACCTTGGAGCGCAGCGTCGTTCTCGTGGTCAGGCTCCGGCAGCTAGCACGTTCTCCAGGAGATTCCGACTCCCAGAGTCCAGTAGGCGGCGCGAAGGGGAGTCGCACAGTGTGGGGAATGTGCCCTCTCGCTGGGAAGCAGCGGTCCCCGGGTGGGCATCCAGTTGGGCTATATTTCAGCCCCTTCAGCACCTGCAATCCGGCGCCGGGTTTCGCGCCCAAGCTTAGGCGGTCATGCTGGCCGTCACTGCCGATGGCCGGACTCTGGTGGATATGAAGTTTTTTGGCTCCAAAAAGGTATCACCGCAATCCCCACAGTTTGAGGTATGCAATGGGGTAGGTGATGTGCTTTAAACATTTTTGAATTATAGTTCTCATGAACCGGTAACTCCTGGCGTGCATCGAGTTTTACGACGCTAGCCAACTTTTAAACAAACAATCCCATAATAATAGTAAAGAAACCGTGGCAGTCGCCACTCCCTGTTATTTTTATTTCAATTACAGTGACCACTTGTATAACATTTGTTTCACCTATTAGGGGACCGAGCTTCATTAGCTCCTATACCAAAGTGTGTTTTGGCTTGTAGTGGATCAATGAAGAATCTGGTTTGACCATTATCATCTACCCTCAATTTGGCAGGATATAGCAGCGCAAATTTTATAGTATGGTCATGGAGCCATTTGCATACCTCAGAGAACTCCCGTCTTTTTTGGGTAACCGTTGCGGAAAAGTCTTGAAAAATCAAGATTCTATTTCCATCAACCTCCAGTGATGTTTTTTTACGATAGGCCAGTAGGATTCTTTCCTTCATCCTATAATCTAAGTATTTTGCAATAACTGGTCTTGATCTTGCATTGTTAGCTGCCCTCTCTGGCCCGACCCTATGTACCCTTTCCACATGTGGTAGTAGGGAAATGTCCGAGATCCCCAGAATCCCCGGTATGGTAGCAGAGACAAGATCGGTCAATAGTTGGCCCGTGACCTGTTCCGGGACACCTATAAACCTCAGATTCCCTCCTCTATTTCGATTCTCCAAATCATCTACCTTAGCCATCTACCTTAACCATGTCTGAATTAGAAGTTATATTTCTCTGGGATTCCTGTGCCTGGTCTTCCACTTCACTGACTCTGTTTTCTAAGGTGACGATTCTAGTGGTATTAGAATCTATTTTTGCTAGTGCTGCATCAAATGAGGACTGGAGGGTGTCCAGTTTTTTATCTAGCAGGGGCATCAAAATTTTGGAGATCTCATGGGCCATCTCCGCTATTGTGGAGGGTTCCCGCCTGGCTGAGGCCAAGGGCTCCTCATTGTCGCCTTCCATTACGTCACTAGATGATGGAGAAGGGGGAGCTGGTTTCGCCGGTGGGTTTTTTAACCATTTTTTTGTTCTTGGGGCCAAGATTGGACTTAACAGGTGTAGCCTTCAGAGGTATTTTTCCATACCCCGAGGGCTCCCCTAATTATCAATCACTACAAGTGGTCTAATAATTATTCTTCAGAGTAGGATAATAGAGCAGATGGTGTTAAAATGATGAACAACTGAAGCTAGGACTACACAGGGGTGGCAACTCCACACTACCTATCAGAATGTCATGGGGCCCAGGTGAACAGTATCATGGACCATTGTGGTGTGTGTTTCAAGTAGAACTTAATAAAATAATTATATTACCTCTTTAGTAGGCCAAATTGTTACATTGAGACTAAGTCTATATAGTCTATTGATCCTAGTGAGTCTTCCAACTCTACCTATGACTTTAAGTATATCTGTAAGGTTGAGGGTATTGACTACGGATCCAAAGGATACAGATTTGGCTTGATAGTTTCACCTCTGCGAATCTTAACTTAGATACAGTAAATTCCCAATAACAGTATATGTGCACCTAGGTGCGGATTTGTATCAGTAGTAGCTATCAAGGGGTTATAGCTACAGTATATGAGAAGATGTAACAATTTCCCTCCAAACTGTTGGTATTTATATAGATAGGTGTAGTTCTACAATACCCCACTGGAGGGCACTGCAGGATCAGGTATTTCACTGTCTATTTTTATATAAATGAGGTAGCTCCTGTTCTGGCTACTTTCAGTCCTTATTAAGCCAGTACTACAACGATTTACTTAGTGTTTAACAAACAATAGAATTAGTTAAGCATTCTTCAGGGAAGAAAATATGTTGTGATCAGAAATGAATATATATAACACCCATACCAACCAGTCTGAAGCAACCAAGTTCAGTTCAATGTCTGCTGGCGACTTCAAAGCAATGGGGTGCAGACTATAATAGGAAGTTCCCAGTTCACAGGGAACCACAGTTTCCACACCATTGGTCTCCCTGTCCCTCTTCTTTCCCCCTAAAGGGTTATAGGGTTTTATGCAGTGTAGTGTCCAGCAGAAAGTGTCTCCACGACAGGAGGATAGTAGGAGTAGTGATCCTTGGGCTAAGTAGGGGCAGTCAAATGGGTCACCGAGTCCTATCCAGAGATAGTGGCCTCGTGTAGTAACTTGGGGGCTTAGCAGGGTGCTCCCACTATATCAGTTCACTGACTCACCATGTGAAGCACAATCCAGGCACAATCCCCCTGCCTCTCGTCAGATCCAGCCAACACTGAGTCCCCGCTCCATCCAGCAGCGTCGGGAACAAAGGGAGGATGTTCTGCCCCTCCCGGCACCAGCAGCCACCAGGTCGTGGGTCCGATCCCCAGCCTGAGGGCCACAAATCCAGGGGAGGTGTCAGGGTAGGCAGGGTGGCAATAATCGTGACGGAGCCCCATCAATGGCAAGGGGGACGGCGTGGCAGCACCCTCCCGGTTCAATGCCCCACACGGCAGCCCCGAATGGTCCAGGCTTCAAGAGGCGGCGGCGGGGGCGAAGTTACTCCGTCCCACCGCGGGGAGCAGACAACGGGGATACCTCCCTCGACCCCGGGGGGCTCAGCCGGCACCACAATCCCGCCCAAACCGCCGACAACCAGACGCAACTCCCCTCCGGCAGGAAGAGTGCGTCACAGAAGGCGCAGCCGGGGCAGGTGGATAGTTCAGCGGCGGACGGGGTCCCGGCGGACAGCAGTGAAGGTACCTTGGAGCGCAGCGTCGTTCTCGTGGTCAGGCTCCGGCAGCTAGCACGTTCTCCAGGAGATTCCGACTCCCAGAGTCCAGTAGGCGGCGCGAAGGGGAGTCGCACAGTGTGGGGAATGTGCCCTCTCGCTGGGAAGCAGCGGTCCCCGGGTGGGCATCCAGTTGGGCTATATTTCAGCCCCTTCAGCACCTGCAATCCGGCGCCGGGTTTCGCGCCCAAGCTTAGGCGGTCATGCTGGCCGTCACTGCCGATGGCCGGACTCTGGTGGATATGAAGTTTTTTGGCTCCAAAAAGGTATCACCGCAATCCCCACAGTTTGAGGTATGCAATGGGGTAGGTGATGTTCAGTAATATTGCAATGGGGGAGCGATGCTGGTGGATTTTTCTGGTGATAGAAGGAGCCTTGCTAAAATGCGGCCGCTCTTGGCGCCCCGCCCACCGGAAGTCCTAAAAAAGAAATATTTATGGCTGTTGAGATATTTTTGTTGCGCACATCATACAGTGCTATTCAGTTAGAAGGTATGTGACCATTTCAATAAACCATGTAGGTCTTTGAATTAAACTTGTTTCAATTAAAAACATATTCAATTCATTATCTTAGGGGCACAGCACGGAATACATAAGGCTATGAGCATCCTGCCAGAAAGTGTCTCTATTTAAAACTTGGATATCCTGACCAATTCATTCATTTAAGGTCTTCCGATTGTTTTTATGTATGTCTTACTATAAGATGAACTCCTTAAGGTTTTTAGTAGGAGCACTTTCCACACTCTGTATACCATTTTTCTATATTGTTATAACAGCAATACACTATAATATAAACTACAGTCAAGTGCAATAAGTTGTTATTCAAGTGCACAGTCTGGAACCAGATCCCTAAAGAAGGAGGTGGGACCGTCAGGGGTTTCCCCTGTACCCCAATGGGCCAGTCTAACCCTGGGAACAGGGATAGATTCTGCCATTCTGCCTTTTACTGCTCTTTGGTAATGAGAAGGTGCGGCAGAAATGCTGGCCAAAATATTTGTTCTGTGTCAGTGCAATTCTCTGTATTTTACTGCATAAAGCTATTTTTAATAATTTAATGTATCTGTTTCAAATTTCTTATTTGGTAAATGTATAAAAGGTAGTAAAATACAAGCACTTGTGCAGTTCTCCATCTTAGTGTTGCAGATATAGCACTGTCACCATCATCACTATTTCTATTATTTTTCTTCCAGACAACTACATAACTCAACAATGAGCTGGTAAGAAAATTAGTATTTTATTTATATTATTATATTTTCTGTGGTACTCAAAATGCATTCAGAATAGTCCGTAACTTACAAGTTTTATGATACAAATATATCATGTATACTACTAATTTGGAGATACCATGTGATGGGAGTGATATGTATTGATACACCATGTAATGGTAGTGATATGTATTGATACACCATGTGATGGAAGTGATATGTATACTATTGATACACCATGTGATGGTAGTGATATGTATTGATACACCATGTGATGGGAGTGATATGTATTGACACACCATGTAATGGGAGTGATATGTATTGATACACCATGTGATGGGAGTGATATGTATTGACACACCATGTGATGGGAGTGATATGTATTGATACACCATGTGATGGGAGTGATATGTATTGATACACCATGTAATGGGAGTGATATGTATTGCTACACCATGTGATGGGAGTGATGTATTGATACACCATGTGATGGGAGTGATATGTATTGATACACCATGTGATGGGAGTGATATGTATTGATACACCATGTGATGGGAGTGATATGTATTGATACACCATGTGATGGGAGTGATATGTATTGATACACCATGTGATGGGAGTGATATGTATTGACACACCATGTGATGGGAGTGATGTGTATTGATACACCATGTGATGTGAGTGATATGTATTGATACACCATGTGATGGGAGTGATATGTATTGATACACCATGTGATGGGAGTGATATGTATTGATACACCATGTGATGGGAGTGATATGTATTGATACACCATGTGATGGGAGTGATATGTATGATACACCATGTGATGGGAGTGATATGTATTGATACAACATGTGATGGGAGTGATATGTATTGATACACCATGTGATGGGAGTGATATGTATGATACACCATGTGATGGGAGTGATATGTATTGATACAATATGTGATGGGAGTGATATGTATTGATACACCATGTGAAGGACCACAGGTCTGATGTCAGTAATCCCTTTTTACATTGGGAACTTTATTGTTAGTTTAGGTACAGAGCAATGTTAGCATTTTCTTTATTGTTTCAATAACCACACATCCAAGTTGGACTATTCCAAACTGTTACATTACATAATATTTATTTCACTGATATGAGGACTCGCTGATCTGAGTGCTAGGTTTTGAATATAGACAGTGAAGCATCAGATTTCTTGTTAAATAATATGAACTAGATCCCAGCACATCAAAATGATGGAACAGATTAAAAATAATGTCAGCGCCGGCAGCTGTACACAGCCAAACAGAACAACACTTAAATTGCTCCATCTAGTGACCACCAGGATGCAAAACACTTGAATTATCCACATGGAGGTGAGGATTAGCATTAATCTTTCATTATATAGGATTGCTCCCAATCTGTCCTTTTAGAGGACAAGAGGAATGTGTCTTATACTGTAAGTCTTGTACCCTCTATTATTTTAAGGGAATGTGATTATACCAGGAAAGTTTTTGAGATTTCTCTCTTTTGGGAAATCTGAGAATATGTACTTAAGTCAGAAGATGAACATTTTTTATATTATCAGAAAAGACAAAAATGTCCACAACACTGAAGGCTGAAGTAACTGAGTTTTGTAACATCAAATTGTATAACAATTTTTGGGGGGCGTGGCCTGGACATCCATGGAGTAGGCAGCAGATCCTCTGAGCTCCCTACACAAATCCTGCAAAATATCCTGATTTGCTGCCCCCAAAGATCCTGACCCCTGCTATGGCTGTGGGATACCCTACTCACCGTCCTGTATCCCCGCTGCTGGATCTCCGTGCCCGTGTGTCTGCTGGACCGGAGGTGGAAGGGACCGCGGCCTACATCCACGCTGTAGCTCCGGGCACTGCTGCTGATCTCCTGTGCCCCTGAGGCATAGCTGCAACACTGCCGCTGCCCCTCTGGGTGCCACAGCGGGTGGGAGAGACGGGTGCCGGCCACTCTCTGTTCACTGTGCGGAGAGAGTGGGAAGTGCTCCCGTTAGGGTAGTGCTGCTGCGGGCCGCGCAGGGAGTGCCGGCGCCATCTTGCCCGCGTGACTCCGGGGCTGTGGCAGTTGCGGCATAGCTCTCCTGTACCCGGCTGAAGCTGCCTCTCCGGGCTTAACACTTTACACTCAGCGACATCTTGGCGGGTGTGTGCTACGGACGCCCAGTGACTCTCGTCAACTTTGCTGCCTTATACTTCTGTGGGAGACGCACCTGGGCGGTAACATCCTATCCTGGACTGTCCATCTACCTGGACGGCTGTGAACACTACAGCTACTCTTTCCAGACCTATATCCAGTCAAGCCCTGCTGTAAGAGGTGAGAGTGTGTGGCGTCTTTCTGCTGCTTTTATACCCAGTGGCTTGAGATGGAAGCTTCCCTGCATTATATCCTTCAGGCTATTACATCCTTTGCGGATAGGCTTGTGGTCAGACTGTCTGATATACAGTGCGACACTACCTCTCGTTCCCACATTGCTGCTGAATTTGACACCAAGTCTGAATGCATTCTGAATACAGGCTGTGACACCATATGCCCCATGGCTCATGATCCTCCACGGGGAGATATTGTCTCTCGCTCCTATACAGACGATGCACTTGCTGCCAAGCCTGAAGTAATCGTGACTACATGTTGCGACACTGTATACCCCATGGCGTTTGATCCTTCACGGTGTGATAATATTTCTCGTTCCTACACTGAAGATGCTTTGGCGAGCAAACCTGAAGACACCCTGTCTACATACTGTGACAATGTACGCTACATGGCTTTTGACTCTCCGCTGATCCGGGACTCAGGCCTACAGGGCCCTGCTCTAGTATCTGGAACTTTCTTTAAGCCCCTGATCTGCTATTTCATGCCTGGTGTCACTTGCTCAGGGCTGACTCAATATTATATGCTATACTCTGCATTGGGCTGGATATGGTCGTACCACCACTGTGGAACTTATCCTAATACTCCGTTTGAGGATGGTGTGAATCCTTTTACTAAAATTGCTTCTCCTCCTGAGTTAGTAGATGGTCTAGATTAATGTGGTGTACCAAACTGTGGCTCGGGCCCTTCCATCCTGGCTAATACACTGTTTGTTTCTCATATTCTCTATAGATCTATAAATGGTAATATACAGTAGTTTCGTTTATATGACTCTGTCTCTATGGCATATGATATTTCTTCCCACACTAGTATGTCCAGTATATAATATTTACGTATCTTATTTTTTTTTGCCCATACCAGTTATCCGGCCAATATCCTATGATTGTCTGGGGAGGGGGGGGTGGGGGTGTTAGCTAGTTGAGTTAATGTAGTAAGGGTTTAGGGGTAGCATGGTTATAGGGCTCCAGGTACACCTAAGTTGGGGGTGGGTAGTACAGGGTGGGGGGTTATGTGGAGGGTTGTTTTGGGTCCTTTGGGAGGTTTTTCTTTTCTGGGGAGTTGGGGCTGGGTTGTACAGGGTAGGTGGGCTATGTGGGGGGGTTGATCTGGGTTTAGTGGGGGGTCTATTTTATTTTATGTAATAGAATTATTGGGTTTAGAATAGAGTTTCCGACTGATACTTATTTCCCATTATATTTCTCCTATTTGGGACTGCAGTGCCATACAAATCTTTACCCTATAGGTGTGCTCTATTATCTCCTGCTATGTATGCCCGGATGGCGCCTCCGGGATCATAATGTGCTAGCTATAGTGGTTAAAGGAGCCAGTGGCGTAGCTTGAAATTCTGCTCCCCCCACCCAAAAAACTCACTCGCGCCCCCCCCCCCCACATTTAAATATTAAAAAAATGTATATATATATATATATATATATATATATATATATATATATATATATATATATAAAAAAAAAGTCACAGCCCTTCCCTGGTGTAGCCAGATGGGGGACTGCTGATGTGGCACCTTACATCTGCTGAGAATATGTAGTGTCCACTTACAGTTGTTAGGATTTAGGCTGCAGGAGGAAAGATTATATTTAGGGGGAGGTTAGCGTTTTGGCTGCGGGAGGGTTTAGAGGAAAGATTAGGCTGCGAGAGGGAAGGTCAGGGATTAGGCTGTGAGGTGGAAGGTCAGGGATTAGGCTGCAAGATGGAAGGTCAGGGATTAGGCTGTGAGATGGAAGGTCAGGGATTAGGCTGCAGGAGGGAAGGTCAGGGATTAGGCTGCGAGATGGAAGGTCAGGGATTAGGCTGTGAGATGGAAGGTCAGGGTTTAGGCTGCGGAAGATCAGGTTTTAGGCTACGGGAGGAAAGGTTAGGGTTTAGGCTACGGGAGGAAACCTTAGTGTTTAGGCTACGGGAGGGGAGGATAAGGGTTAGGCTATGGAAAGGAAGGTCAGGGCTTAAACTGCTGGCTGGAATGTCAGGGTTTAGGCTGTGGTAGTGCAGGTTAGGGTTTAGGCTATGGAAGCGAAGGTCATGGATTAGGCTGTGGGAGGGAAGGGAGGATTTAGGGTTAGGTTGCATGAGGGGAGGGAGGTTAGCTTTAGGGTGCAGGAGGGAAGGTCAGGGTTCAAGCTATTAAAGGAGAGGGTTGGCTCTGGGAGGGGGAGTAGATTAGGCTGCGGGTTAGGGGGGGGGGGGTAGATTTATCTGCACAGCCAGCCTCTTTTCCCTCTATCCCCTGAGGCACAACATGCCTTATATACAAAGTCCCAGACACTTCCCCACTCTGTTATAGGTGATGCTGACCTGCAATACAGCAAGGCAGCTGCCTTTTTAATCATCTCCGGGCTTCATCTCCATCACGGTCAATCCCTCCCTCTTGCAGCCACACAAGTTACAACTGTCCCCGTGCCCGCTCACCTCACTGTGTGGAGCCTGCTGTTGGTCTCAGGAGAAGCCACCGCCGCCGCGCTGGGAGAGATGCTGGAAGAAAGGAGAAGGACGCACCTTGCAGAGCGAGAGGATGCGGAGCTTCTCCGTTTCCAGCTATGCTGCAGCAGCTGCTCTGTATTTGGCAGCTGCAGAAATGACTTGGTGCCCCGGTTGCCACCCACCTTATATTCGCCCCTGCCCGCCACGAAACAGGCAGATTGTAGTGTGGCAATATGGCGCTGGCCGGGCACTGCTCACGCACGTCACTCAGAGAATGTTAGGAAGCAGGGAGACGCGACGTGCTCCCTGTACTCTGTACTTCACATCCGCCGCTGATGTCCCCAGCTGGTGCTGGCACCGCTCTCACACAGGCAGCGGACCAATACACACTGACACGCACCTGCATGGGCAGGCAGGGTATTTTAAAGGCGCCCCGTCGGTGCTGGCTCCCCCAAGCCACCGCGGGGTCTGCCTCAGCATAGTTACGCCACTGAAAGGAGCCCATCCTGTTTAATCCATACCTCTGCATATACTCTCCTGTCTGCACCCAAGATATTGCTTATTCCCATACGATATTTGTATACTCTGTTTATGTCGGAATATGGTTGTTTTAAAATGAAAAACTTTCAATAAAAATTATTGAATTAAAAAAAAAAAAATTGTATAACAATTTTTACCTTTAATAACACTAATTAATATAATTTGTAATATTGGCACATAACAGTCATGTGGTGTATATTTATACTGCAATGTCCTATATTATAGATATTTTTTTGTGTCTCTGCAGTACAGACAATGTCTCTAGAGTTGCCCTGAAGATTGCCACCCCTATAATCATCACTGTGTTTGTGCTGGCCCTTTATCTTCATGCCCAACAAGTGGAATCCACTGCTAGACTGGACTTTCTGTGGAAGCTTCAGGTATCTGCATTCTAGTTTAGTCCTTACCCCATTACCCCTTTATAGAAGTGAGGATGTAGTCATAATTAACATTTACAAAGTGAACATTGTTAACAGTTATTATCAGTGGTGCAAGTAGAAAACATTTCTTAGTGGTACCGTGCTGGGCGCCGAAGGCGTGCTTCGAAAATGGGCGTGGTTATATGACACTAGGGGGAGTGGCTACATAACAAAACTTTAGAACACGATGACATTTCTGTTTGGGCTTGTGCATTGCATCCTGAACACAAAATGTAGGGGCAGGATCAAAGTGTAGGAGCCAGACAAACCATAAATAGGGATAATGCAAAAATCTACACAGTACTGCCTGTTACATGTCACAATACTTATTACCCATGCCATAATGCCCATTACACATTATGCCCCACATCGTAATGCCCATTACACATGCCACACACCGTAATACCTATTACAAATAATACCACACACTGTAATGCCCATTACACATGCCACACACCGTAATACCTATTACAAATAATACCACACATCGTAATGTCCATTACAAGTTATATACCAAACACAATTATGCCACGCTCTGTAATGCCCATTACATATAATAACACACGCTGTAATGCTCACTACATAATATGCCACATAAGTGCCGCTTACCTACATGCTCGTTGCTATGGGTTTCATGCTCAATGCCAGGGGTTTCAATGTTTCATGCTTACACCCCTGCATATTACCCATGCCATAACGCCGTACCACCATACTTGCACCCAACCCCGGCATTCATATGTACTTTGTGTCGCCCTATTAGTACTATGGTTCCTCACTTTTAGGTATGCATAAGAATGTGAGTTACAGTATAAACTTAATATATCTACCTTTCTTCTATTGCTGCTTTGCACAGCACATCAGAACTTTGTGGCACATTTAAAAATATATATAAAATAAAATATCAGCTAATATTATCCAATATGTTAAAATATGTAAGACAATCAGTTATCACTTGCCATAACAAAAGTGGGTACTTGTTTCCTAGCACGGCGCCCATCGCATACCATAAGCCATACGATGGTATGCGATGCAATGTTACGCAATGGCAGCCGATGTTATACAATTTTAAATCGTATACCATTGCATTGTACAGATAGAGCGGGCCTCGCTCTTGCAGGGGATGGCAGAAGATTCGTCATCCCTCGCCAGCCGCCGTAAGGGGACGTGCGCGCATGAGATGCGTGAGTGTCGCCTTACAACGGGGCTCCCCCGTGTCCCCACCGCCTTGCCGACTGTCGCCCCGGGTCCCCGCCGCTTCGCCGCCCCCCCCCCCCCCCCCCTAACCCTGTCTGTCTACCTGAAGCGGAGACGGACAGGGTTCCCGTCCCCCCGCCGACGGGAAACTGAGACGCGCGTGCGTGTGAGACGCACGCGCATCTCAGTCAGATGGGGCACCTCTCCGCCAGATTCTGGCGCTGGCGCATCACCAGCAAAAATGAGAGGCGCTCCATCTGTATGCCGTTGTATGCCATATACAATGGTATACGATTTAAAATTGTATAAGCACCCTAATGGGTGTTTTCAATGTTAAATGGGCCCCCTATAAGATTATTAATTGTATAAGCACCGTAATGGGTGCTTACAATGTTAAAAGCACCCCCATGCCACCCCCACTATCAACGCCAACCCGGAGCGTGGCAAGCGCAGCGAGCCCACGAGGTGCGGGGGTACGCGTCCTCCGACCTTTTGATACCCCCACCTCAACATGTAAAATGGCAACATTCTGCATGGACTTTGTTATGGTTAGGCTACAGGAGGCTACTCTCTAGGCATATGTGTTAGGTCATCTCAGTCACCCGGAGGCAGGTTGGAGTTTGGTGCCCCCCTACATATACAAATGGGAAATAAATATGGTAAACACACACAACTTACAGTATTACAGTATATAGATAGTGCTCAGTTGGTCGTCAGTGACCATATCTTGCAGTGAATTGTCAGAACTCCAGCTGTACAGAGAAAATTGATGTTATATATGCGCAAAATAAGACTATCTGCTGCTTAATTAGTAGTGCTGGGGCGTCATTCCATACACCCAGAGGGTAGTGATGTGGACAAAGAGGTTTTAGCACACCAATATAGCGCTGATAGTGTTCTCCAGTATTAGCACCCAGGTGGAAATAATATGAAAAATTGTCACCAGTATTATCCACAAATGCTTGATTGTAGAATGTATCACATCCACTTTATCCAATAAGGAGTACACTCTTTCCCACACACTCCTCGGTAGTAGAATTTACCATATAAAGAATGGGAGAAAGGACATAGTGCATAACTTCAAACAACAAGCAACGTTTTATTAGATGTGCACTTACAATTTATGAATGAATAAACAGCATGTAGCATAAAAATCGCTTGGATCCCCTGGTTCTTGGAGTACAGATGGTGAGAGGTCCCAGTTCCGGATCTGGGTACCTCAATGATACTGCAACAAGTGTCCAACAGAATCCAGCAAACGATAAAAGTCCAATGGAGCAGGCAAGACACGCTTAACACGTTTCGGATCCACTGATCCCTCTGTTCTGTATATTGTCTACTATTCCTTTGCTGTGTAGCTGCTGGTATAGTTATTGTAAAGTGCAGTAGCGAGGTTGTGGGTTGAAGAGGGTGTCTGAGCTGTTGCGTTTTTTTGTTACTCTGCCCCCCTCCCTCGCTGTACGATAGGTCTTGTATGTCTCATCTACTGTAGTAGAAATGATGTCTGCAGCACAGCTCCCTCTTCTCTCTCTCTCCAGTATGTAAATGTGTAATAGAAGCCAAATATGGAGCAGTTGGCTGCCTCTGCAACAGCTCAAGGATCCTACTTCATGCAAAAGGGAGGCCCTTCCTCCCTTTTGCATGAAGTAGGATCCTTGAGCTGTTGCAGAGGCAGCCAACTGCTCCATATTTGGCTTCTCTTACACATTTACATACTGGAGAGAGAGAGAAGAGGGAGCTGTGCTGCAGACATCATTTCTACTACAGTAGATGAGACATACAAGACCTATCGTACAGCGAGGGAGGGGGGCAGAGTAACAAAAAAACGCAACAGCTCAGACACCCTCTTCAACCCACAACCTCGCTACTGCACTTTACAATAACTATACCAGCAGCTACACAGCAAAGGAATAGTAGACAATATACAGAACAGAGGGATCAGTGGATCCGAAACGTGTTAAGCGTGTCTTGCCTGCTCCATTGGACTTTTATCGTTTGCTGGATTCTGTTGGACACTGTTGCAGTATCATTGAGGTACCCAGATCCGGAACTGGGACCTCTCACCATCTGTACTCCAAGAACCAGGGGATCCAAGCGATTTTTATGCTACATGCTGTTTATTCATTCATAAATTGTAAGTGCACATCTAATAAAACTTTGCTTGTTGTTTGAAGTTATGCACTATGTCCTTTCTCCCATTCTTTATATGGTAAATTCTACTACCGAGGAGTGTGTGGGAAAGAGTGTACTCCTTATTGGATAAAGTGGATGTGATACATTCTACAATCAAGCATTTGTGGATAATACTGGTGACAATTTTTCATATTATTTCCACCTGGGTGCTAATACTGGAGAACACTATCAGCGCTATATTGGAGTGCTAAAACCTCTTTGTCCACAGAACTCCAGCTGTGGCAATGGCTGGTGGGTCAGATTCAGTCTAACGACATTTAGCTACTTGCAGAATCATTGGTCAGCAGTTTGTTGACTCTCACAGTCCAGCAGCAGCAGCATGTGTACTGTTGCTGTTACTGTAGTGCAAGTTGAGCTGACCAAGAGAGAAGCTGCCCTGTAACCTATTGCAGGTGTTAGCAGTGCTCATGGGATAGAGACAATTAATTATGCAGCAGCAGCACCGCAGAGTTCAGTTGAAAGATTAGCAGTCAAACTTGGATCTTTCTGTGAACAACAAAGGTGGTGCTATAGATGCAGGTGCCCCTCTAGGGCTTGGAGACCAGGGGCAAGTGACTTCATTGCCTCTGGAAATTACGACACTGGGTCTAGTGCAGGATGGCCGGATTAAGACTTGAAGGGGGGGAGGGGTGTATAAGAATGTGCATACCTCCCAACATAACCTGTTCCAGGAGGGAAAAAATGCTCTCTATCTGTATTTCCCTCTTAATATTGTCAGGACTGCCATTTATGTCTTGTTTGGTCTGCAGTACCTCTGGTTACACAGAGGTGCTGCTGTTGTTATATTCACCTTGCAGTACCTCTGTGTGTCCAGTGGTGCTGCTGTCATTGTTTGGTCTGCAGTGCCTATGGTTTGCCTGAGGTGCTGCTGTTGTTATGTTCAGCTTGCAGTACCTCTATGTGGCCACAGGTGCTGCTGTCATTTTTTGGTCTGCAGTACCTATGGGTGGCCAGAGGTGCTGCTGTTGGGTTCTGCCTGCAGAACTGTAGTTTCTGAGAGCAGTTCCAGCTGGTGTAATCAGCTGGACTGGGCTGTTCTCAGAATGCCATTCCCATTCTCTGTGTGCTGCAGCAATTGGTCTGCTCTGGTTTTAAAACTGCATTTGCCCTGAGCTCAGAGTCGGTTATAGCTTTCTCTGCCGTGTCTGTACTGCTGTAGCTTGCCTGTGACCTGATTCCTGTACCTGTACCTGATCCTGCTAATACAGTGTTTTAACAGCCATCCTGCCTCCATTGTCTTTTACTTCAGCAAGTATATTTCAACAAATATATGACTGGCAGCCTCTTTTCTACTTAAATACTGGATACAGGATACTGGATACAGGAATTAGGAGAGCTAGTTATTTCATAGTGCTCAGGTAGGGGGTCCTAGGGTACAGTATAACCTTGGCCCCCCACCACTTAATCTGGCTATGGTTTAGGGGAGGGTTAGTGTTGATGCACTCTAGATTATAGGTCATCTGATCTTGCAGATTGGAGTGATTTACTGGGGACATCATCTAGTGTGTACCCACTATGTCGCTGACAATGCTCACTTCTAGGGCTCATTAGCGACATTCTTTGACACCCGTACATGCAGTGCCGACAGAGGATGTCGTTATCGAGAGCCATGCTGGCAAATGCAGCATGGTCCATGCCATCATGCTAGGTACACATCGACATAGGCAAATACAGAATGACGGCATGGACCCAGCTTTAGTTTATAGGAGTGAGGCTTAGGTTTAGGAAGTTATGGCCTTTATTTATGAGTGGGCTAATAATTTAATGCACCAAAACCACGTGTCAAATAGCAACAACTATAGTCTCATAATTTAGGAACTAAAGTAAAGGTCGTAATCGAATAATGGCATAGCTTAAATTGTGGATCAGTAGAAATCATAGAGCCAACAATGCTTGTACAACACACGTGTATGGGCGCTCAGGGACTTCCTATTCATACTACCCATGTACATGTAACGTAGGTTATACAACTAGCATGTAGACTCTAATACAGGACTGGGCAACACCGGCCCTCCAGATGTTGATGAACTACACACCCCAGGATGCTTTGCATTAGTTTTGCTATGTGGCCATGCTGAAACTGAGGCAAGGCATGCTGGGATGTGTAGTTCATCAACATCTGGAGGGCCGGTGTTGCCCAGCCCTGCTCTAATACTTATGGTGTGCAATGGAGACTTAGCTTTAGGCTGCCCAGCTGGTGCTGTAGAACAATGTGCATAGAGTAATGGTTCCATCAGTAAGTTACATTGGCACAGCCATCTGGCAGTTACCTTAAGAACTTTACCTCCCACAGTGCATCAGGGCGGGTCATTTCTAACAAACATGAAATAAATTAGGACTGTCACCAGCTGATTCAGACAGAAATGCAGAAGTGTGGAGATTGCTATTTGTAATTTTATAAATACAATGTATTTTATAAATACAACTTAAAAATACACCTTGATTTTGAGGCGTATTTCACGTGAAAAAAATTAATCTCTGTTAAATCAGCACAGCTACCCCCTGCACAAATGTGTGCCTTATAAACACTTATTATTCACACACACACACACACACACACACACACACTTCTCTGCTTCTTATAAACATGGGTAATTATATGTCAACTGATATGTTTTCACTGGGCTGTGTGTGGGATATGTGATGTACTGACAGAGGGGCCACATAAGATGCTGGGGTCATGAAAGTGGACATCAGCAGCAGGTTGTGCAGGTAGTTTGAGGCAAGACACCTTACAGAACAATACAATACAGAAATAGCAAAATACCCCACTCACCACCGCAGCAATCCTCACACACCTCTCCACCACTCTCCTCACCATGCCTAGCTAAACCCACAAGGAGCTTTGGGCATGTAGGATGCTTATACTGTATATGGCTGGGAGAAAACTTCCAAGTTTGAAAGTTCAGCCAATAACTATGTTGGTTTTGCTTTAAAAAAAATACGGCCGTATTTCTGAAATATGTATGTATCTATTTAAAGAATACATGTGTAAAACTAGTCATTACTCATGTTAAACCACTGAAAAATAAGCATACAAACAAAAATACGAATACGTATGACAAAATACAATTCCATTGCTCTGTTTTTTTAGGCCTAGTTCTAGTTTAGGACAGAATTATCCTACGTATATAGACCTTGTTATACCACACTCTTCTTGTTCTTCTAATTGTGAATTTATGTCCACCATCTCCTCCACCTAAGCTCTACTTCCTGCAAAAAAACTAATCCATGGTTGTTTTATGTTCTAGGCCACAGAGGAAAAGGAAGAGATGGAAGAACTACAGGCCTACAACCGTCGTCTTCTCCACAACATTCTTCCAAAGGATGTAGCAGCTCACTTCCTGGCACGGGAGAGGCGCAATGATGAGCTTTATTACCAGTCCTGTGAGTGTGTGGCTGTCATGTTTGCATCCATCAGCAACTTCTCAGAGTTCTATGTGGAGCTAGAAGCCAACAACGAAGGTGTGGAGTGTCTGCGGCTTCTTAATGAGATCATTGCTGACTTCGATGAGGTGAGAATTGGGCATAGACTAACACTATACTTCACTAATTTCACACAATGCCTTAAAAAATATTTGTACAGTTTAAGAAATGTATTTACAGTATTGGACACAAAGAATGTAGCAGATTTCAAGGAAAAAGAATTAACAATGTTCAGTGTAATTGGTACACGAACCATCTCTGCTTATAAATTTCAGATCATCAGCGAAGATGAGTTTCGACAGCTGGAAAAGATTAAGACGATCGGCAGCACCTACATGGCAGCTTCAGGACTCAATGACACAACTTATGACAAGGTTGGAAAGTCTCATATTAAGGCGCTAGCCGATTATGCAATGAGACTGATGGATCAGATGAAATACATCAATGAACATTCTTTCAACAACTTCCAGATGAAGATAGGTGGGTAGATCACATCACATTACAATATTTTATATTATATGCGAAATAGTTAAACCCATAAACTACTTCCCCCTCTAACCCCTCCCACATGCTGCAGAAACTCAGTTATTTATACAAAACTGAAAGGATACCTCAATATGCAACAGCTAACAATAAACATTCATAGGGGGAATGCCGAGGAATTGAGTTTACATAGTTAGTAAAAAAAAAAATCATATTTCCTCCTTTGTTCTATAACATACTGCAAACCTCTGTGGAGCTTTCCAAAGCAAGCCTCAAGGGGGATGCATTCTGAATAGAAGAAGTTATCCAGCAGGCCATATACCACTTGGGACAGGCCCAAATTGCCTTAGTCATAAAAGACAAAGAGGTCGATTGACCTTCGAATTGATGCAGCCTTAGCCATAGTACCCTCAAAGCCCACATAGTATCCAAAAATCATAAAGAACTGTGTAGTAAAGTGCAAAGGGAAAACCCAAGAAAAGGGAGCTGCCCAGATTTGTCAAGCAGACACAATGACCAACAGAACACTACCTTCCAAGTAAGCCACCACAGGCCAATTGATTAAACTACTGAAGCACCTCCGGACTGGTAGAACACAAGGGGTGAGATTTAATAGGATGAGATATTCAGAAAGTGAGAGATTTGGGAAGAAATCTCCAGTTTTTTTAAAGCGGCAATTCTTTACACTGCAAAACCAGATTGATTTTGAAGTGTAAAGGATTGCCGCTTTAAAAAACCTGGAGATTTCTTCCAAAATCTCTCACTTTCTGAATATCTCATCCTATTAAATCTCACCCAAGGTGTCTGTACATGTAACACTGCAGAATTGCACCCTGACAGCTGGAGACCCTCAATCCATTTCACAACAGGTAAAAGATAGAAAATGGAATTCTGATATGTCCGTATAAAACTGTAAGCTGTAACAAGGGATGCAAACTGATGGCCCATCATGCTAATCAACACAGCTCCAAGAGGAAAAAGTCTCAGAAATTCAAAATGTGCTAAAAGATTATAACTTAGAGATCTGGAGCCCATAAATCTGACCAACCCCTAAGTGCTTGCATGCTGGAAGATACTGACACAACACAACCAAACCCAAACTGACCTGAATGCACTGTCTACAATAATGCAGAGTACAACCTAGAAGCATAGTTGCTTACCCTCCTGAATTCTGCAGGAGACTCCCTGAAATACCAGCAATCTACCTCTCTCCCTCATTAGTCTTGCAATCTCCCTCATTTCACCTAGCAAACATTACACTATTACATTTTTGGGGAAAAAAGGAATGAGAAAGAGATACATTTATTTGGATTGCATCATCTGCGCCAATTCCCAACACTTTAGCAAGTATAGTAACTCTTACTAACTGCTTTGGGGCTCATCTACATTTGGATATAAGTAATTTAAAAAGATTCCTTTCAGATGTAGCAGTACACACCCACGCTTCTAGGTGCCATGTTCACAATATCTCCATATATGGAACTAAACAAGCCCTTTGGGTGGAGAATTACACGACCCCTCAGTGAGGCGCTGTGCAAAATTCTACTGACAACTATAGTCTCCCTGATACTAGTTTTCAAAAGTAGGCAAGTATGCCTAGAAGTCCTGACAGAAGGGAAGCTGCTAGAAGAAAATTTAAATCACCTACTGTCCTGAGCAGTGCACCAGAGTTCTAGAAGCAAATGTTGGGGACAATGATTCTTTTATTAGTTAAAGTTACAAGTGGAAGCTTCTCGCCAAAAATATGTATGCTATTGAAATTAATAGAAGAGCTTGGTCTGCATGGGCTATTTTGGCTAAGGGATTGCCCCGCATAGGTTATTTGGGTTAACAATACTGGCCAAAAGTACAGACAGACAATAACTGCAAATTTCTTGAGGAGGACACCAAACCACTTCAATGGGCACAGATTCTCAGTACTGAAGTATTGGCCCAGGAAGGTTGGAAAAATAGCATTCTAAGTCTAAGGGATAGAATTACTAACACTTCTAATAATGAAAAGAGGTGATGTTGCCAGTAGCAAACCAAACAGATTCTGTCTTATCATTTTCTAGGATGCAATAGAGAAATAATATACAGAATTTGATTGGTTGCTATGGGCAACATCACCATTTTAATTTTAGGAGATTTAGTAAACTTATCCCTAAGGCTCAATTCCAAGGGATAAATGCATGTCCTAACTGGTTGCCTAGGTGTAGTGCTCAAAGACCAAAGAATTTAACCACCAGGAAGTAGTACATGGCTTTAGGCAGGAGCCGTTTACCCACCAATCAAAATGAAGACCAATCACTACTTGTCAGTGACAAAATCGCATCCCCGATCCTGGAAGCTTATATTCTAAACCAAGGGTAGGTAATGTGAGACTTGAGTTACAGGTCCAGGACACTGAAACATACAGTAGGGCAGATACACCCCTTCAAACCAAACAGCTGCCCTGGGAATGCCTACCTGCTACCCTGTTGCTCCTTATTCTGATGTGTTGACACCGGATGTTAATTGTCTCCCTTATAATATTCATCTATATTGACTGTTAACAGCTGCTTAATACGTCTGGTTACTACAGTCGGCATATTCTACAAATACCACCCACCAGCTAAGTTCATTTATATCTGGGCACAGACATACGGAGGTCGAGCATAGCACTTGTGGGGAAAGCAAAATTCCCTTAGAACATTGGGTCGACCTTTTCCCATTTCGACCTAATGGTGTCGACCTAATGACTGTCTACCATAATGCTGTAGTCCAAATGACCGCATCCCAGAACATTTTGCTGGTTAAATAAGACTTTCTTTAGAGATATATAAAATCTATTTACTCATGGCAGGACCAGTGAATATTTCTAATGTAGTGTTTATATATATATATATATATATATATATATATTGTTTAAGTTTTTATGTGTTGAATATATTCATTTACTTTTTATATATATATATATATATATATATAATAAATATTATATATATATATATATAAATATATAAATTTATACCTACGAGTACTAAGAAGTGCTCCCTGTTACCCTTGCTTGTCATGTGAGAAGCAAGGCTGGTCAAAGAAGACGTGATAAACCACCCTGGCTGGCATAGATATGTGATGTTGACCTGAGTGATGGCAGTAGTCACCATTTGGGCACAGACCTCGGATATCAACGTTTCATGACTAGAATGCAGTTGACAAGGTCTGAGAGATTCTAAAATGGTCTCCCCAGACCACTATTCAATAGGAATATGCAGAGTTCAGTGAAAATAAAAGGTCCACAGCAAGCAAAGAGGTCCGAGAAGTAGAACACCCAAAGGTTTCAAATTTAAAATTCAGTTTACTGGATCTCCCATTATACATTATAATAAACATGTCCCTGCCTCATACAAAATTGTCTTTCTCCATTAAAAATTTGCCCAACTCCTTCTTAAATGTATTAATTGAATTAGTCATCACAACATTTTCTGGCAGAGAAATACTATCTGGGACCTACTGCTGCTGCTGCGATTCGATCGTCATCCCAGAAGGGGAGTAGGAAGAGCGCTTGCAGTACTTTAACAAAACAATTGGCTGTTCATCAGTCCTTTGCAAGGAAAATGAAGCAGTCACTCAGTTGCAAAGCAGATTACTGAGGCCCTAAACACTCTGCCATTAGTGTAGTGGAATTTGAAAGTTGATTGATTTACTGTGTCCTGGTCTAGATTCCACTTCACTAGAAAAGCAATATCCAGACTGTACATTAGTGTCCTCAGAAATGCAGTCGTACTCACTGTCCACTTAACAATGGCATATGGACAGGGCAAGCTAAGGATGATATGACTGTGACAGCCCATTGGGTACTTGTATTGCCTTCTGCAGCACCAACAGTAGCAGCAGCATCTCACAAATGCCAAGTCATTCCTAGGAGGGCAATGCACTCTTATACCAGTTTCAGAAAGAGGCACACCACTGTGAACCTCTTAAAAAACTGAGGGACATCATTGCACCATGGCTTACCCCCTAGCTTTTTGTGATATTTATTTTTATTTATTACTAGTTATTTATATAGCACATACATATTCTGCACTGCTTTAAAAAGAATATCTGCACATTCACATCAGTCACTGCCCCAGTGGAGTGTATAATCTATAGCTATTTATTTATTCACATTTTCTTATATAGCGCAGCATATTCCATTACTATTTACAATTGGAAACAACAGTGATTAAACAAACTGGGTAGAAACAAACAGACATAGAGTTAGGAGGGCCCTGCACGCAAGCTTACAATCTATAGATTCCTTTACCTTATGTATACACAAACACATTCATTATAAGGTTAATGTTTGTTGGGCGCCAATTAACCAGACAGTATATTTTTGGATTGTTGGAGGAAACCGTAGTACGTGGAGGAAACCCACGCAAGCACGGGAGAATATATAAACTCTGCAGTTAGGGCCATGATAGGAATCAACCCCATGACCTCAATGCTGTGAGGCAGTAATGCTAACCATAACACCGTCCGTGCTGCTCTATATGACAATACCACCAATATTGTGAAAGCATTACATCTGGTCACACGATTGTAGCAGAATTATTTTTTTTTTTTAATTACAGGGGTGTGCAGGAAATGCTTTTGGTGACCATAAAATGTTAGGGCCATCAAATACTCATAAACTTGTCCTGCATCAAGAGGACATCTTGTCCTGAATAGAGAGTTAGTAACAAGGTAGAGTTATACCCTTTATATGCTGAAGAGGCTGGAGTAGCAGCAAAAGGCCATTCAAGCCTACACATCCACCCATGACATAGGGAAAGGAGCGGGAATGCATCTGTCTCAAGCTCAGTGGAGAATGATTTCCGTGTTGTACAAGGTTCTGAAACCCTTTGAAAATTGCCACACGTGAAGTTAACTGCCAGCTTAATTCAGGTCATTCCCCTCATCAAGCTTTTGCAAAAGCAGCTGGAGAAAATGAAGGAGGGGCTGAAACAGAGCTATTCTGCTAAGTATATCACATTTGTGGATGAAGCCTTCATTAACTTTGCCAGGATTCAAGGGTGATCAATCTGTTGAAATCAAGCCACTATATTTTGGCGACCGTACATGATCCTAGGTTTAAAGCCTGCATTGTATCTTTTGTTTCCAGTGGATACAAATATGCAGAGGCGCAAAGAGCTATTGTGTGAGAAAATTGTCAGCTGAAGTGGAATGTGACACGGTAACATCTTTTCTCCAACAGCTGTGGCTTCAAGGAAAACTTTAGACCAGGGCCGGTGCTAGGTTGTCTGGCGCCCTCCTGCAAACTCTATATTTGCGCCCTCCATCTCATATTCAATTACAACATATAGTATCAAAATCTTATTCACATTACATCGCAGAAGGTGTTCCTTATACACAATACCCACAATAGTGCTCCTTTAACATAATGCCCACTGTGGTGCCACTTAAAAAAACACAATAGTATTGCCCCCTATACATATTGCCCCCTAAAACTACCATAGTAGTTTTAATTATAAACAAAATGCCCACAAAAGTAGTGTGGGCACAGTACAGTAGTGCCCATTACACACAGTCTACAGTAGTAAAGCACCTTATGCACATAATGCTCTCAGTAGTAGTGGGCAGGAGAGGAGACAGGATAGATGCTGGGCAGGGAGAGGAAGGCCGATACTGGGCAGAGAGGGGTGGGACAGATAATGGACAGGGAGAGGGGCAGTGGCGTAACTATAGCTCCGCAGACCCCTGAGCGGGCAGCGCCGGCCCTGCTTTAGACACAACTGCTGGTGGTGATGCATGGCACTCAGGAACAAGTTTTGACATCTGGCCCAGACTGAAGGAGCTGCCTACAATTACTGATATGTGCACTGTCACTGCATATGAAGCTGTCACCACTGACAGAATCGTGGACAATTATTTGGTGTGCATGTCCACTTTAATATATACAACCTAAGGGTGGGTGGGTGGCGGCTCAAACAAACCAATAATTTCAGCTACAACACTGTGGTGGCTTGGGGAGCGGCACTAGCAGGGACTGTGGCTGAACTGACAGGTGACCCAGGCAGCAGTGAGCGCTCGGCTGGTCCCGCCTTGTACATATCTAATGAGCGGGGACGCAGTGCATAATGAATGAGCGGGTCCCAGCCCCGTGCATATGTAGTGAGCGGGTCCCGCTCATTACATATGCACAGGGCGGGGATCCGCTCATTAAATATGCACTGTGCTGTGCTTCACCAATTTGATCTTGCACCACTTTAAGGTCTTGTCTTAGGCCTGTCACATCTATCTGAATGTCCGATATTTTGTCTGTTAACCTCTGTTCGCTTCCTCTAATTGCCTCTAAAACCTTCTGTAATGTAATATCAGGCGAATCTTGAGGTTCGCTACCTTTTACTGGCGTAGAGGCCGGGGTATTGGTTGGAGTTTGTGCCCTGGTGGTGGTTTGGGAACGGGAAAACTTTTCCAGCCTGGCTGCAGCTGTTGCGTTACCAGTCTTGCCCATGATGCACTGAGACACTGTATTTTTGATTATCTGAACCTGCCCGCCTCACTTGATCTTCTCAGGCCTATCAGAGGTAGGTTTATGGCGTTTCTATTGAACGCACTCAGGCGCCTCAGATATCTTTAAATATTAGAGTGCGAGCAGTCAACAAAACAAGTCCAAGTACAAAAAAAAAAAAAAAAAGAGGAAAAAAAAAAAGACAAAAAAAAAGTTTCTTCAATATTGCACACCCGATATATCAAACATGGGTAGATCTCACCTCGTTCACCCACAGTGCTTATCAGGGAGTCACCAGTTCTCCTAGTATATTGAGACTTTTCCACGGTCAGCTTGTATTAGTTTTCCCTTTTCAGGCTTTTCCGCTCAAGCCCCAGAAAAGACTGCAGGGTCTCTCACCCCTGGAGGATTCAGCTCAGCTTTGGGCTTCACTTATTTCTTCCGCCCTGCTGCACTCCTCCCGGCACAGGCCGTCTCCTCACCCGGCCTGAGTGCCCGGAGTGTACTGCTAGGCGCTCTTCCTTGGCGTCTGCCCGATGTAATGATGGGCGGATGGCCCCTCTCTCCTGTCTGTGCGTCTCTGCGTTATGCGGCTCTGTATAGCCCCTGCGTCCGGCCGTCTCGTCACCCGGCCGGCGCTTCAGGCTACCGTTTGCAGGGGAGCTATTGTAGATTACCACTGTCAGCTCTGGGCTTCTTCCCCCGTCGCGGCTGCACTGGCGTCTGGCCGTCTCGTCACCCGGCCGGCGCTTCAGGCTACCGTTTGTAGGGGAACTATTGTATGTTACCGCTGGCAGCTCTGGGCTTCTTCCCCCTTCGCGGCTGCACTGGCGTCTAGCCGCCTCGTCACCCGGCAGGCGCCGCGCCGAATCACCGCGTCACTGTCAGTGCCTTCTCTGCCGGCGTGTCCCGGAAGGTGCTTTCCAGGCGATTCAGCCCCCACTCGCTCACAGCTGCCGTGGGATTTCCTCAATGCCCCGGACCGCAACAGGGAAACAGAGGAAGGGGAGGTAAGCTATCAGGCTTTGTGGTTCTCCCGGCGGGCAATGATCAGGCAGGCAAGCCCTGGGTCATTTTACGTGCAGGATATTCTCCAGGGAGCTCCCCTGCTACCTCCTTACTCCCGCGCTGCCGTGGTCCCGCCCTGACCTTAAAGTGGTGCAAGATCAAATTGGTGAAGCAGAGGGCCGTATCTCGAAACTTGAGGACAGTAACATTGCATTAACAGCAAAAGTTGACGGTATCTCTGCCCAAATGCGAGACATGAAAAATAAGATTTCAGATTTGGAGGGGAGATGTCGCAGGAACAATATAAGGGTGGTTGGACTGCCGGAGCGAGAAGAGGGAGCCAACCCTCCAATGTTTATGGAGAAGTGGTTTAGGGAAAAACTGGGTAGTGACATTTTTACCCCCTTCTTCTCCATTGAGCGAGCACATAGAGTACCCTCCAGATCACTACCTCCAGGAGCGCCACCCCGTACAATGATAATAAAAATATTGCATTTCATAGATCGAGACAATCTCCTTCGGGCCGCGCGTGTCAATGGCCCACTTGAGCATAATGGGACAAGGATTTCAGTCTTTCCTGATTTTGCAATGGACGTACAAAAAGAAAGGGCAAAGTATTCAGAAGTGAAGCGAAGGCTACGCGAGAAGGAGTTGAAGTACTCTATGATGTTTCCGGCCAAGTTGAGGGTGGTGGCGAGGGGGGAAACGTTATTTTTTTCTAACCCACAAGAAGCAGCAAAATGGGTAGATAAGTGGGTACCGGGGGCACATCAGCTTGCAGGCGTGGAGTTGGAAAAATAATACCAAACTCCAGGGAGCTCAACGCACGATGGTGGTCTGAAGTAGAGCCCAAATAGAAGGCAGGGTAGGGGGTAAAGGGAATAGGTATGCCACAAAAGGGGTGGGCATGCAGGGAGGGGGGTGGCTGGGGGGGGAGGTTGGGGTGTTATATGTTAAATGTATATGTTTGTATGTGTCCAGTGCTGAAAAGGAAATATAGGAGGAGGAAAGTTAAAATGAAGGTACAACCATGGTAAAAATACTTGCATGGAATATAAGAGGTGCAAATGACAAGATAAAGAGATCTTTGATCATGAATCAGGTTAAAAAATATAACTCTGATATCACCTGTCTAGTAGAAACCCATTTAGTAGGTAACAAATTAAAATCCCTTAAAAAAGCCTGGGTGGGTCAGATCTTTCATGCCCCCTTCTCCACAGGGTCAAGGGGAGTATCGATCCTGATCAAGAGATCTCTTCCTTTTGCCACGAAAAGGGTAAAAATTGACGCACTAGGTCGCTATGTTTTCTTAGAATGTGTGATTCACTCTCTACAATTGTTTTTGCTGGCTGTATACATTCCTCCTCCTTTCTCCTATAATGTAATGGCTGAAGCGGTGGACTTTGTTTCCGTCTCCCCGGACCTGCCGGTGATATGCATCGGAGATTTTAACAATATTATGGATCCCCACCTGGATAGGCGGAGCAGATCATCGGCGGGGACGGGCAGAGGAAATGGAGGTTTTGACTCATATGTACAAAATTTGGGCTGGGTTGAAGCTTGGAGGGAGAAACATCCAGGAGATAGTCAGTTCTCATGTTTCACCACCTCATACCAGTCTTTCTCTAGGATCGACCTGGCTCTGATCTCCAGAGGATTAATAACTAGAGTTAAATCGGTCGAATACCTCACTAGAGGCATATCCGACCACTCTCCAACCATCCACCAACTAATGTGATGGCAACTTGCTTGGGGCGTCAGAAGGTATTTTAGGAGATGGGTGACCTCTCCTTCTCTGATACAATATTCCACCCCAGGCGATAGGTATAAGAAGCAGGGCAGCAGCCGCTTGAACACTAAAGGGTAACATCGATTCCCTTTCACTGACTCCACATTAGGCAGGATTCCTCCCCCACAATACCCATAAAAGCCCACCTTACCCGGTGGCAGCTGGCAATTGGAAAAGGGCCGCCTGTGAGAGGTGGAAGGGGACTTCCCAACCTCCAACCAGACAATCCCGCCACTGTCAAGGGTATATAAAGTCGGTGGGAATTTCCATGACCTGTGGGCATAGTCAGCTCTTTCACTAAATACTTCCTCTTCACTTTCTTTTCTTCTTCTTTTTCTTTCTTCTCTTTTTTCTTTTCTTTTTCAAAACCCCCCCCCCCCCCCCCCCCCTCCCTCCCATTTCTCTATTTTCCCATCCTTTCTCTCTTCCTATCCACTGCACCGCGGGAGCATACCCAAGTATTTTAAGTATTCTGGCTATTTTTGCTGTCTACCTACAAGAGGCTCTAACAGTGATATTCACTATATACTAATCTCTGGAAACACATTTAGCTTTACCATACCATAGCTGCTAGTTTAAATTACTTGAGCAACCGATGTCTTCAAAATATTTCTTGCAATTTGGTGCATAATACAAGACAATAATATCAGAAGCATGGTTGATGGCTCTGAATTACAGTGAATGTTATTGGTAGTTACATGTACATCCTTGCAAGTGTGATGATTATTTGATATTTTGTAACGCGATAGCACTTATTTAAAGTAGATACAAACCTGTTTCAAATTTACATATATATTCTTTACCGTGATAATATTCATGTGAATTATATGTTTCTTTCATTTATCTTCACCTATTTGGCATATATTTTGATGTAAGGCATCTTTGAGCCTACAACTCCTTTATTTCAGAACAGATATTAGCAACACCCACGGGTAGTTACATTTGGTAACAGGACTTTTGGATACAATGTGTTGACTCAGATGCTTTAGGACAGACCTAAGCACAATACCCAGGATAGTTTATTCGAGTCGACATATACAGAGAAGTTTTTTCTATCCATCTATTTACCTTCTTCTACCTATAGTGTGGTGTGTTACTGAACTAGGAGAACCTATGCCCGGTGGGCATTGATATATCGGTGTGAATCTATATATGTTCTATGTTTGTGTGTCAACGTAATACTTACGTCTTCTGTCTAGTATAAATTTTAAACATTAAACCAATAAAAGCTAAGTTTTAAGTTTACCATACCCTGGGTGGGACTCATCCACCCCATTCTTCTACGTGTCACTAGTACCTACATTTATCCACACACAATTGACACTGTTCCCACATTAGAATTTTTTCTGTAATATGGCGAAAGACTCCATACCATCGATTAGCTTGTGTTGTTTTATACCATAGAATATATCTCATAATATATTGTTACCAAAGTTTCAACTGATTACGGCTTTGTAATCACAATTTAAGAGTGCCCCAAAAAAGAGAGAGTCTTTTCTCCTCCTTGTTTGCACTCTCCAATAATGTTAGACTTGTCTGATGATAAAGAGATTGGCGTGGTCTTTTGGAGATTTGACGCCAGGTGGCTGGAGAGAATTGGCTGCCCCGACAGATTAAAGGAGAACTGGCTTGAATTTTGGGAATTAAATAGGGAATCTGCTCCCCTGAATGTTGTTTGGGATGCCTTTAAGGCTTACTTGAGAGGCCTGTTAAAAAAAGAAATTGGCAGGGTTAAAAGGGAATGTAGGAGCAAATCAGCTGAACTAGAAAAAAAATTTAGAGAGTTGGAGTTAGTGTACCTGGGGAATACCACGGAAGAAAACAAAATTGCATGGTTAAAAGTACAGGGAGAGTGGTTAGATGGGTTGAAGGAAGAAAACGCGAGAGTGTTACAAAATAACTCATTTACAACGTATGCTAGTTCCGATAGATCTGGGAGGTTATTGGCGTATCTGGCGCAAGCCGATCGCCCCTCAACAATAATAACAAAAATTGAAGACTCCTCGGGGAAGATGGTCGGTGAAGGGGGGGACATTTTAATGGTTTTTAGGGATTATTTTGCAAAAACTTATGAATCCAGACCTATACATAGCCCGTCTGAAACTGTAGACTTCTTAAAGGAAATAAATCTCCCTAGGATATCGGAAGATGGTAGGGAGGAGTTGGAAGCCCAGATAACATTGCAGGAGGTTAAAGACGCAATTGCCTCACTGCCAAATGGCAAAGCCCCCAGCCTGGATGGCATACCTGGGGAGATTTATAAGAAATATTCGGAGGTGTTGGCCCCAATGTTATTAGACACTTTAAACTATAGCTTTCAAGAAAATAAACTCCCGGTATCTATGCAAGAGGCTAAAATAGTGGTAATTCTAAAAGAAGGAAAAAACCCCTTGTTAGTTGAATCCTATCGTCCAATCTCTTTAATATCAGTTGAAGCCAAAATTCTAGCTAAAGTGCTGGCAATGAGACTGAATCGCCATATTGCAGAAATAGTGCATAGTGATCAGACTGGGTTCATGCCCGGAAAATCCACTGCCCAGAACCTGCGAAAAATCTTTACACATCTTCAGATCCCTAGGGTGCAGGACCCCTGCCCAGTGGTGGTGTCACTCGATGCGGTCAAAGCTTTTGATACGGTTGAGTGGCACTACCTCTGGGCAGTACTGGGTGCGTTTGGGCTGGGACCGTGCTTTATTAAATGGGTGAAGTTAATGTACTCCGAGCCTAAGGCCAGGATGGCAATTAATGGGAGTATCTCTCAACCCTTTGCCCTGTATAGAGGAACCAGACAGGGGTGTCCCCTGTCCCCAAGCCTCTTTGCATTGGCGATTGAGCCACTGGCTTGTTTTTTACGAAAACATTCAGAGTTGGTCGGGTTCGGAATAGGGGAAAGCACTGAGGTGGTGTCCTTGTATGCGGACGACCTGTTATTATTCTTAGCTGATGGGGTCAAGGCGGTTCCCGTGGCCCTGGGAGAGATAGAGAATTTCGGAGACTATTCTGGATTCAGGGTGAATTGGGGGAAGTCTTGTGTCCTTCCGATCAACCCCGGGACCCTAGAATCCCTGCCAACTCGTCTACCCCTTAAATATGTTACCACCTTTAAATATCTGGGAGTTTGGATTTCCCGAGACCCGAGAGACTTCGCAGGGTTAAATCTGGACCCCTTGATGGCCCATCTTGCCGCCAAATTAAAACAATGGACTAGATTGCCACTTACAACAATAGGAAGGGTAAACTTATTGAAAATGTCAATATTACCTAAATTCCTATATATAATGCAACATTCCCCATGCTTTATAGGAGATGTCTTCTTTAGGAAAGTAAACAGCATGTTTTCTACTTTTATATGGAACAACTCTCGACCAAGAATAAGGCTCCAGACTTTAATGAGGAAGAGGGAGGAAGGGGGCATGGCACTTCCAGATCTTAAATTGTACTATCTAGCGGGGCAAATAAGAGCATTAGCAGGCTGGATAACGGGTGATGAGGAATATGATAGAATAATGACTATGATAAAACCTGTGAATAAGGAAAACACCCCTTTGCAAAAATGAATAAAGGGGCAGACGAGTAAAAAAGATCCCCCTGCGGTTACGCAGGCGGTAAGAGTCTGGAAAGAGGCAAATAAGATCCTGAAATTTCAAAGTATGGAGATAGAACATCCAATAAATGACTTTAGAAGGTTAGCCGGGTTAAGAGCACTCCAGGTTGATGAGGTATGGGGACCATATAGTATAACAATGGTGAGCCAACTATTTATAAATAAAGATCTAAAGTCCTTTACCCAGTTACAGGAAGAGTATAATGTTCCGCCAACTCATTTTTTTAGATATATTCAATTAAGAAGGGCCTTGTATACGCAGTTTAGAGGAGAGCCCCCGGAATTCGGGATATCCCCAGTTAAAATTTTTTTGCAAAGGAATAGAAACTGTAAAGTCTCAAAAATATATAGTCAGTTATTGAGGGAGAAGAATGAAGGAAGCCTTCCACAATGGGAGAGAGATATAGGATCTATGGAGGATGTGGAGTGGGACAATGCCCTGTCGGCCGTCTATAAGTGCACAAACTCAATTAGAGTACACCAAGTTCAACTGTATATAGTGCACAGAGTGTACTTAACTATGGAGAAACTGATGAAATTTGGGGGAAGAACCTCGGACAAGTGCCCGAAATGTAATAATGCTGTGGGGACGTTTTTCCATTTGATATGGGAATGTCAAATCACACAAAGGTTTTGGGAAGAAGTAAAATCTACATTGGTGAATTTGGGGATAAATGGGAGCAGCCTCACGCCAGGATGTTGCTTATTAAATATAAATGTTAACAGCCTAACGAAATGGGAGGATAGGGAGTTTGTCATGAACTCCTGTGCAATAGCTAAAGTTATAATAGCTAGAACGTGGATGGCAAAGGAAGCCCCGGAGTATGGGAAATGGAAGGCATTGATGGATTATACCGTATCTCATGAGAAACACCTTTATATGAATAGAAACACATTAAATAAATTTTATAAAATTTGGCACAGATGGTTAATGAAGTGATCAACTGATATGATCCTTAATATTTACACGAATACTGAGTGGTGAGGTTTTAAGGATAAAAGGGGGGTATCACAAGGGTAAAGGGAGGGGGGGAGGGGGGAGGCGGGGAAGGGGAATAAGTAAATAATGAGGAAGGTTCCGATGGGTGGACGGGTCACAGGAATAGGGTGTAGTTGGGGTTAGGGGAAGAAAGGTATGGGTAGTCTGGGGGGGTATTGCTAATGGTTTAAGGGAGGGAAGAGGGAGGTCGATTAGTATGGTGGTGTGGGTGGGTAGGGAGGTGGAATAGACAGGGAGGGGTAGCCACAAGGAGAATATATGAAGATGATATAGAGTTGTCACGTTAGTCGAGAAAATAACAGTCACGTATGTATTTAACACACAAATTATTATTGTATAATCCATAAAGTAAAAAATTAAAAAAGATTTAATCAATGAAATTGAAGGACCGCGTTCCTTATTAGCCACCAAAAAGGTGACAGACACGGGAGAGTTATATACCCCTAGGAATGGGAATAGTGGACTATGCACCCGGGTCCGAATTGAACTGTACAAGATATAGAGGAAACCTGATTAATAACTAGTTAAATTGGTGTAGAGTGGTTAGCACTGGACGCAGGGGGGGGGGGGGTGTTGGTATGTATTGTAATGTTTTAATGTATGATACAGTGATAATCTAATTTGATGTATTATTGAAAACCTTGGTTTGAAAAGTAATGGAATCTCTATAGAAAATTGTGTGTGTTCCAAGGTTTTTTGGAGTTGAATGTTTCACTGTATCATTGAAATGTATATGTATGTCTTGTCTTTTTGCAAAATTTAATAAAAAGAAAGTAAAAAAAAAAAAAATATGCACTGTGCTGGGTCCCCGCTCATTAGATATGCATGGAGTGGGACCAGCTCAGCGCTCACTGCTGCCTGGGTCACCTGTCAGCTCAGCCAGCGGTCCATTGCCTCGCCCCTTCTTGGGGGGGGTAGAGAATCACCAGAAACAAATTTTTTGGCAGGGTGGGAGAAAAAATTCTAGATACGCCACTGAGCACCCCTGTACTTCTACAGCAGGTAGGGCAGCACCACTAGACTTATACAGCAGACATGGCAGTGCCCCTGGACTTATACGGGAGACAGGGCAGCACCCCTGGACTTATACGGGAGACAGGGCAGCACCCCTGGACTTATACGGGAGACAGGGCAGTACCCCTGGACTTAAGCGGCAGACAAGTAACCCTGTACAGCAGACAGGACACCCCTGAACTGATACAGCAGAGCAGACAGGGCACCCCCCAAAATGGTAGACTTGAGTAGACAGGGCACCCCTGGACTGATTCAACAGACAGAGCAAGAATTACCCCACGCCACCCCCAGACAGACACACGTCCATCCACTACACTCTCCAATAAAAGAGTAAAGATGGCGCCGATCAGCGGGGAACTTACTGTAAATAAAATCCAAAACCTGCAAAACAGTGGGACAGTGGGAAGATGATGTTTTGCCTCACTTTGTAATCCACGTCTGTCGAGAAAATTCAAGCTGTTTCGGAATGGGAAATTCGGGGAGTTGGTCCTGTTCTCAGAGAACTGCACTTGCTAACCCCTAATTTTAAAAGCCTTTTAAGCTACAGCATATATATACTGTATACACTAAGCCAATTGCAGAAATATATTAGTTTTCTTATAGCTCTCTTGTTTCTGTTTGACAGGACTGAACATGGGACCCGTGGTTGCTGGTGTAATAGGAGCTCGTAAACCTCAGTATGATATTTGGGGGAACACAGTAAATGTGGCCAGTCGTATGGACAGCACTGGAGTTCCTGAACGAATTCAGGTGAGATTCAGCTTTTTACAACCGCACATTCTGCAGCGCATTACAACTGTACACACAGTTATGAATAGAGACAGGTGGTCATATGTAATAGTGCCTAGCGGCCCAGGGTATTAACATATAAAGCAATGGGAGCATATACCGCTCCATTCAGACTGAAATAAGAAAAGTGCTTAATGGTGAATTACAATCCTGTCAGCAGTGATAGTTTTGTTTTAAGTAACCCTTTGAGTGCCAAGGGAACAAAATAGGTGTGAAAATTGCCAAGTAAATATTGTTATTTATCATGATGACCTGTAATGTTTACCATATATAGGAAATATTATCTTTTTTATGAAACATTTTTTATTTTAATTTATATAACAAATGTAAGAGATGCTGGCATTTTTAGCGGGTATTTTGCGCATCTCACAGAGCTGTTGGCACTGATATATTGGGCCTTATTTTGGTTCATTCTTTCTGACAAAATCCTTCTTAGATGGACAAAACCATGTGCACTGCAGGGGGGGCAGATGTAACATGTGCAGAGAGAATTAGATTTGGGTGAGTAATTTTGTTTCTGTGCAGGGAAAATACTGACTGCTTTATTTTTACACTGCAATATAGATCTCACTTTTAAGTAAAACCCCACCCAAATCTAATTCTTTCTGCTCAAGTAACACCTGCCCCACCTGCAGTGCACATGGTTTTGCCCATCTAAGAAGGATTTTGTCAGAAAGAATGAACCAAAATAAGGCCCATTGTGTGCAGGCAGAATAGTGGGGAGGACAAGAAATAGTTTGGAAATGCTCCTTTGGAATACTTGGAGGTTAGGGAAAAGTCTTGTTGTATGAGGCAGGGACATGTTTGATGTGACTTTTTGTCATTCGTAATGTTGACATATCGACAGAGCATACTGTACATCAACATGTTCATTATAGACAGGCATGATGAATTTGCCATAATTTCGACATACTGAAATGTCAACAAGTCAACCCAATGGTAACCGTAACATTTATAATGTCAACATTATGACTATGTAGTCAGATGTCAACATTTTAACAATATCGACATGCCACAATTCTAACTTTATTATGATGACATTATGACTGTCTGTACAGTTATTTTTAAGATAGTAAATGCAGACCGAGGAGATGTTTCAGTGCAGTTTAGTTGATAAACTTATACAGTATGTTGGAATTATTTTACAATGCATCAGGTAAAAGTAGTCATTTGGACCCAACATCCCTCAGTCCACCCTCCCACTACTGATTTGATAATTATTAGAAAAATATATGACTACAATCTCTTAAGACTCAGGGAATGTTGAGTTTGTATGGTGGTCAATAGTGTAAATTGTAACTTAGAGGTACTGTACTGGGGATGCAGTCAAAATCCAGATGGTCAAAATACCGACATTTAAAATACTGACAAGGTCAAAATACCGACATATAGAATGTAGACAGGTTAAAAAGTCAACATGACTTTCGGTCGACAGGTTGCAAGGTCGACATGGGTTTTTACACTGTTTTTTGACCTGACGTGCCGACATATTTCATGCCCTACCTTAAACTAGGGCGTGGTGGGAGAATAAAATAGTGTGCCCGAAGCATTGCAAGCGAAGCGAGGGATGCGAGGAGCTGAGGTTGACTTCCAACTGTGTCCATGTCGACTGTGTCGACATCCGGGTAAAAAAACAGTGAAAAAACCCATGTCGACCGAAAGTCATGTTGACTTTTTCACCTGTCTACATTCTATATGTCGGTATTTTGACCTTGTCGGGATTTTAAATGTCAGGATTTTAAATGTCGGGATTTTGACCGTCGGTCAATAGCTGTCGGTATTTTGACCATCTGTATTGCATACCGAATCCCTGTACAGTACAAGGGAATGAATAAAGTAGACAGGCCAACTCACCGAGGACAGTCTCTGTGGAGTGTTGGGACAATGGAAGGGGCACCAAGAGGTTATGTGTGGTGATTGTGGGTCTGCCCCTAGGGAGGTTTGTTTTCAATATAGAATTATTGTAGCCATTCCCTTATTCAGACCACTGTGTTACTTATTCTTATTTCTGCATTAACTCTTTTTATTCTAGGTCACAGCTGATCTCCAGCAGGTTCTAGCTGCCAGTAATTACACCTTGGAGTGCCGAGGAGTGGTGAAGGTGAAAGGCAAAGGGGAAATGATGACCTATTTTCTAAATAAAGGACCCTCTAGCAGTTAGCACACTGAGAGATGCTTTATTATCACCGTGCACTGAAATTTCCTGGTTCTTAACAGTAAAAAACAGCCTGCCGGAGATTCCGGTTGGATTGGCTAACGGGTGATTGACCAAAGATTATGCCAAAGTAGGCACACAGAATAAGAACTCCTGAGGTGGATACCCTAAAGGAGGACATGAGAATATACATATTTATTGAAACTACTCACTGATTTCCTCTATGAAGGAAGTAAAGGAATGTATTATTGGTACAAGATCGCCAGCATTGTAAATGGATTGTTTGTAAAACACGTCAGTACCGTACTGTGGCCTTTTTTTGTGACCAGTATAGACCAGCCAGAAAGGCACTAGACTCCATATTAAGAGCATTTCTCTTCCAGTTTGAAAATACTTATCGATTTATGGACACATGTTTTTCAATATTTATTATCACAAAGTTTACTGAGATAATTCTGGTTTCAGCTTAGTTACATGCTAAAGTGATCCTATACACACTGGAGGCCCCCATTTTGTAAGACGAACGAACGTAATCACCTCACTAGCAACGAGATTACTGCATATTGGTTTTGCCCACAAAATGGTTGTCCCTGCACTGTGTGTATGGCAACAGGTACATTTTTTTCCGCATGTGCACCTGCCTCACCAGAATATCAGCGTCCTTTTTGTAGTTTTATTTTGTAATATTTTAGTGTGGAAATCTAGCAAAAAAACACAGATTATATATTTTGTAAATTATATAAAAAGGCTGGTGCCAAATGTACAGCACACGGAATGGTGTATTATCATTCGCTTTACTATGAGATGGTTAGTCCTGTCCATTTTCTGCTTTATTTGGTAACATAGACCTGGCAGTTTTGTATGTAACACAATATACAGTATAACGTGCATGTTCCCTGAGAATAACATACACTGATTAGAGTATTCTTATGTTGGCTTTTTATGTGCAAGCTGTTACCTCATCAGAAGAATAAAATATAGTTCTGCTGATAAATGCAACAATACACGGGAGTATGGAGACACGGATGTTTACTATGGTACTGTTGCTGAAACAAAACACATTCCGATGCCACTGCTTGTCTTACAACCTGTATTTTGTATATATCTTGTTAGAATGCAAGAAATCAGTTATTTCAGGTACTCCTGCCATAGAGGGCATTACAAAAGCACAGAAGTTGTATATTGTGTTTCTATTAAGCTGCCATGTCTTTCCATGTATTATATACAGTACATACATACATATATATTTCTAATACCTTTATTGTATTATTTATGATTCACTTTTATTGATGCTCAATTAAACACCTCCATCTGCATCACATAACTGTGGGCCAAACAGATTTCCTCTCTGACCCTCTTTACATCCTGTACCCTCCAATGCTAATCATCAACACCCATTTCTATTCTTTCTGGCCAATGACATCTACCTTTCATTGACCACACCCTATCTACCCTCCATTTTGTGCTCACAGGCTACACCTGCATCTACATTGGCTGCATCTTTTATTGGTCAGTTGGTGCAACAAAGATTTTCCCATGGAAACTATTTAAATGACATATGAACATTAAATACTGTCTCACTGGTGTGAATTTGTACTACTACTACTACTACTACTACTACTAATACTACTACTATTACTATGCTTCATGGTTTTTAAAATAGGTTGATAATTTGGGGCTGAAGGGGGAATTTATGAAAATGTGTGCAATGTGTTTCAAAGGGTGGTACCTTAATGTATGGTTTTCTTTCATAACATGTCTGCGTATAACGGACTACGGTTACTTTTGATGAGAAGTTAGTTGTCCTACCTCTATATTTTTGATAGAAGACCCACACAAGATGGGGGGAAACCTACAAACTCCACTTGGTTGGAATTGAACATGCAAGCAAAGTGCCGGCTGTAAGGCAGCGAAGCCATTCTGTAGTCCGTTTATTTATCAACATTTATTTATAGGGCACTGGCTTACTCCACAACATTTTATAAATGGGAACAAACACATGGCCTAATTCAGAATTACCTGCTCGCAGCAGCTTTTAATATGCATACCACCCCCTGCCTGCATTTGCAATCACTGTTTATGAGGAAAATCACGACCATCATTGGCGAAGCTCCACTGCCACTGCAGCCATAGTAAAGGCCCCCAAACACTTATCCGATTTGGCCCGATTTCACCGACCCCAACAGATCCAGAGGTCAGACCTGACCTGAGCCAGAGGTCAGACCTGCTGCCCATCCGACCTCCAACTCAACCCCCTGCCAGCAGCGGGGAACGGGGTCGCATGCAATACATAACACGTCAAAGGTCCACATGGGATGTAACCCACGGTTAATTACAACAGCCAATAGAATTCATCCTAAATGTAAATAAATAAACACTACTTACAATTTTTCTATCTACAGGACCATAGGAGCTTAATACACCATTCACCACATACATATATCCTGATGACTGTTTAACCCCCAAAATTTTGATGTCCTTAAACACCACTGTGTTTCACTGATTTGAAGCTTTGGAGTGCCGCCTTGTTTGAGATATATACTGTATATACTCCACAGTTTAAAATGACAGTAATAAATACAAACAATTCAACAAATAAATGGCACTCAGAGACTGAAGTAGTGAAAGTAAGACCTTGTATTTTAAGAAGTGAGTGGATTTACTTTCACCACTTCAGTCTCTTCAGTGCCATTTGTTTGGTGTCAAACTATATATATATATATATATATATATATATATATAATTCGCACACTGGCGGCACTCTCTGACTTGTAAATAAAAACAATGGATACCGCAATAGGTGATCAACGTTTCAGTGCCCTGTGCACCTTTATCAAGAACGGTGGAATATATATATATATATATATATATATATATATATATATATATATATATATATATATGCATTAGCAGAGCCCATGGCACAGCCCTTTAACTGAATGTACCATTTACTATCAAATAGAAAAACTAGTTAATGTTAACTGTAGCAAATGACAAAGGTGATTTCTGGGCCAGTATAATTAGGACAAGACCTCACAAGCCTCCTCAGGCCTCTAATCCCCTATCGTGCGGGATGTTGGTGTAGGGGTATGGCCTGTCTATCGTGAATGTTCTGTCCCAGTTGGTAGCTGCAAGTGAAATTTGAATTGTTGCTTCCTGACCAGCGGTGGTGGAACTCCTGGTGTGAGGTGGTTAGAGGTATCCCTCACAGTCCCATCTGTTTATGCGTGATGGGCAATGTTTGTCAGTTTTTAGGAATAATACATTTTACTGCCCTATGTAGTGTCCCCCTTTTCCTTTTATATATATATATATATATATATATATATATAAATGTCCAATGACCCGGCACTCTGCAACTGTAATGGGGTCAACGGTGTCTGGCCAGGGTGCTCGCTGCATGGAAAAATGAATTTCCCATAAACATGGATATGTGAATAAGAAGCGTCACTCCAGGGCTGTTTGAATCATTCAAATATTTATGTGCGGTCTACTCCATTTCGGGAGTAATTCCCATCTATGTGTCCTGAAGATGAGTTACTCCCGAAACGGCGTAGACCGCACATAAATATGTGCATGATTCCAACAGCCCTGGAGTGACGCTTCTTATTCACGTATCTATACACATACAGTATAAATATATATATACATATATATATATATACATATACATATATATATATATATATATATATATATATATAAAAAGAGATGTAGAGGTGCGCTATATTGTATTTCACCCACATGCACTTATTAAAAAATATATGTAATATGTTTATTTCAAACAATAATATAAAATATATACATAGAATACAATTGATTAAAACAATATACAGAGGTTCTTCAATTGGTGATTTTCAAATTGAAGTATTGATTCCTGATAAGACCATAGATGTAAATGGGTCTAGAAAAAACCCTGTGCGTTTCGTCCCTTTAGGGACTTCCTCAGGGGTAACACACCAGGATCAATTTTTACTGCATTCAGATGGGCGAATATGTGTAAAACACTCTCAAGTGTATGAATAAAGGTATGGCCTGAAGTTGCTATTAAAGCTTCATTTCTTTAAAACGGCAGAATTGGCAAACCTAATAAAATAACTCTCCAGCTGGTATCCTCCCAGTTTCAGCAGTATTTCTGTGTCTGAGAGAGGTGGGTGTCCGCTGTCAGGGTGGATCTAGCCAATATCACTGCAGTGAATCAATACAGCATGCAGGCGGGGAAGCCGGGAGCCGGACAGATCACAAAACGTCAGGAGATGAGTTTCTACGTCACTTAAGAGAAACGCCGCAACGTGTTTCGTCATCGATGACTTTGTCAGGAGCCGAAGTCATCGCTGACGAAACGCGTTGGGGCGTTTCTCTTGAGTGACGTAGATCCTCATCTCCTGACTACTTGTGATCTGTCCGGCTCCCAGGCCTCCTGACGAAGTAATCGCTGACAATAAGCGTTGGAGCGTTTCTCTTGAGTGACGTAGATCCTCATCTCCTGACGCTGCTGATTTCTTGTGATCTGTCCGGCTCCCAGGCCTCCTGATTAAGTCATCGCTGACAAAAAGCGTTGGAGCGTTTCTCTTGAGTGACGTAGAACCTCATCTGCTGACGTCTTGTGATCTGTCCGGCTCCCTGTTTCCAGCTTCTAGGCTTCGCCGCCTGCATGCTATATTGATTCACCGCAGTGATATTAGCTGCCGCCTTGGCTGTCATTTATCCATGAGTATATTCACTGTTTTAAACTTTCGTGTACGTGAGCTTATATATCAGTAAAAGTGTTTATTACTATGCTCATTGTGCGCTTCTCTGATTTTCTTATATATATATATATATATATATATATATATATAGCGACCTGTGTTGTCTTTTAGATAAAATTTCTGAGACCGATATATAAATATAAAAAATATATTTATTCAAAGAAATAGTTAAAAACTACGATAAAACTGAGAGCAATCCACCTCCAAAAACAAGTTATACATACACTGATATTGGTATTAAAAATAATAAAAAGTAAATAAAAGACTAGTGGAATCTACAAAGATAAACAAAGGGAGGGCGGGCAGGTGCGACAGTCATACAATGAGTAATAAAATAATTAGGATAAAATAACTTAGCTCAGAGCAATTTGAGGTAGGTAGAAGGAGTTTCCGAACATGTTTTGTCCTCAGGATGACCCCTGATGAAGTCATCGGGCCCCGGGCTCAAAGAACCAGTCCTTGTTTTAGAAATTCAGGAGCCAAATAAGTTTGTGGTCCCCAGGATTTCTAAAACCAGCACCAGGCTCAAGGGCCGGTCCTGGTTCCCAAAATATAGGGGTCAAAATAAGTAGGGATCCTGTATTTTGATAACCAGCACTAGGCCCAAACAGCCAACAGGGTAGTGCCAAGGCCAGGGGAAACTATTTATACTAGTTCCCCCAGCCAAAGCATTATCCCCCTGACTGGTCAGCCCAGGCTAAGAATCTGGAGGAGTGGAGACCCCCCAATAAAGGTGTCCCCCAACTCCAGAATAACCCCAGCCCATGGTGAAGCTCGGGGCTGTCCCTGGTGCCCCATGGCGGTGGGCACCTGCAAGGACTTGGAGAACCACAGGTCCCAGCATGCAGGGCATTAAAGGACCCACTGGTACTTGTAGTTCTACAACAGAACAAATAGTGAAATAAAACATACAGACACATAAGAAAAATACAACTTTAATACATACTACAATCATTAATACATATGGATTCCAACGTTGGCCCATCCCCTTGTCCAGTAGAAATCCAAGTGGGTACCCGTGTATGGAAATTATACTTACCGAGCCCTCCGGCAAAATGCTTGTCCTCTTAAGTCCGTAGTAGGCATTCCTGGGATTAAAAAAACAAACAGCACACCGAACCATCTTACGGGAAAAGCTGTATGTTTTTGTTTACATTTACCCATCCTTGGCCATCCCCCAGCCAATCAGGAGTGTAGCTCTCCCGTAGGCAGCGGAGCTTCCCCCAGGGCAGCATTGCACGGATCAGATTGTTCCATGCGATGCTGCTTATTTGCACATATTTGGCGGCCGTACATATGGCTGCCAAATACATATATGAACCGATACGCTTACAAATGAGTACAAACGCCTATGATATCAGAAAATACAAATGAGGAGAATATGACAGCTTTGTAAATTTGCCGTATTCTCCATTTGTATTTTCAGGTCGTATACGGCCGTTCCCATTCATACCGGGATTGGACGTATTCCGGCCTATTAGTAAATTTCCCCCTATGAGTCTACCATCAGTAAAAGTCTAAAAAATGATTGATTTCATGTACGCATATAACTGATGTGTTAAGGTGCCCACACACTAGAACGATTTTTGGGCCGATTGGACGATTTCCGATAATCGGCCGATTTTGATCCGATGCATGATCCCGTGGATCTTTAGCTGAATCTTCTGATCTTACGTGCTGCACAAAAGATCAGAAGATTTAACAAAAGATCCATAGGAACGCACATGGGATCTTAAGAAAAATCTTTGGTAAAGACGTGCGCTTGCCTGAAATCTTTTGTCCAGGACGGAAAAAAGATTTCAAGGCTAATTTATGCGCACATCTTACGATCGCAGATCTTTCTAGTGTGTGGGCACCTTTAGGTCAGTGTAAAACAATTGGTTTGGTGGAAGTGAGGAAACTTCTGTGATATCTACCTCACTCTATTTAGGTAGCATTTAAGTCACCAGCAAAGCCCTCTCCTCATGAGTTTTTCTTAGAATATATATAAATCTCTGCCACCCTAATAATTGCTTCAGTGTCCTGTCCCTGATGCAGCTGTCTTTATTTACCATGTGCTTGTCCTAAATTTCCTTGTACTGTACTTCATTATTTTCATGTTTTTTTCTAATTGATGTATTGCTGCGGAACCCTTGTGGTGTCATATAAATAAAGGATAATAAGAATAACATCATACCGGCAGTAGGAGTGAGCAGAGCATTATTGCACAGTTGTTGCCTGTGTTCATCCTCCCTAATAAAGTTCTGTATCTAGAAAAATTAAATAATGGGATATTCATATCTTGGGGAAAAAAAACATTTAGGGGTAAATATATACTAACCAATGTGTGGTCAAAGTCACACAACATCTGCATCTGATTTGTTATTTATATTGCTGTGTTAAATCTATTGGTCAATCAGGTTTGCTTAGTATTTATTTCTGTTGGCATTTTAAATGTAACAATCAATCAAAGCTGATGATGATCATGGCTCTGACTACCGCTGGTTTGTAAATATATATATATGGAAAACCAAGGGCAGGTGATGGACGTGCGGCGCTGATTAAAAGTTTCCACACCAGCTGGAAGGGCTAGACAGGGTCCACACTGTAGCTTGTAGCACTAAGTCCTATATGGACTGCAGCCTCCTCAATATACTCCCAGGACTCACGAGAGGAACAAGGTATCTATTTGAGGAAAGAACAAGAGGGGCGCTCCATAGTGCATAAAAGATGATTTTTATTACAGGTAAAAGGCAATACCAGGAATGAGCAACAAAGTACCCGTACCATTAAATTCCACACTGTGGGCTGGGTACCACAAGATATAATCAGTATAGAAAGCCAGGCATAACTCCTTCCAACACGCCGGGGCACCGTCGGAGACCAAGAACCCCCGCTGGAATCACCAAGGCTCAGGCAGCGTGTCAGGAGACCGGACGGGAACAGCAGTTGGGGAGAGAGCCGGGCAGCAGTGCAGAGCGGATGTCACAGGCCCTGCCCTAACGCGTTTCGTAGTAAAACTTCATCAGAGGGCGTGGCCTGTGACTGACAGATCTTTTACAATATATAGCAGTGAACATCCAATCAGTGCCGAGTAATAATAGCCGGTAATACGGGTGTGTGTTTAAGCACAGCTGACTGTGCAATCTATAGTAATGACAGCCAGTCATACGGCCTGCAACATATTTGACCATCGGTAGAGATTTTAAAACTCCCGTGATCGTTACTATGGCTCATAAAAAAGGTTTGAGCTATATTACAAGTATGTAATCTGAAAAAACATATCAGTTACAAGAATATCAAATACCCGCACTGTTGCCAGGATGGACACTTAGTACATATTTTAAAAGTACACAGCAATTACATAATTAAAGATAACAATACATCTTTTTAACAATATACAAAATTATCAGAAATAAAAATAATTCAGATAGGGAAAAAATACATATATATACACATCTGTCATATATATAGGCGGTTATCACTGAAATACATTTTTTTCCAAAATTACGGTAGATAACAGTTAGTTTAGGGAAAGCAGTAAAGGAATAAGATCATCGATTGATAAAGGGTGTAATTTCATAGCCCTCATTTAACCCGGCCGGGGTAAGAGAGCCCATGGTTATAATCCAGTGGGTTTCGCGTCTTAATAAGGCGCGATCTCTGACGCCGCCTCGCTAACTGGGCATTACCATTTCAATGCCCTTAAACTTCAGACCCAGTAAGCGAGGCGGCGATAGGGATCGCGCCTTATTAAGACGCGAAACCTACTGGATTATAACCATGGGCTCTCTTACCCCGGCCGGGTTAAATGAGGGCTATGAAATTACACCCTTTATCAATCGATGATCTTATTCCTTTACTGCTTTCCCTAAACTAACTGTTATCTACCGTAATTTTGGAAAAAAATGTATTTCAGTGATAACCGCCTATATATATGACATGTGTATATATATATGTATTTTTTCCCTATCTGAATTATTTTTATTTCTGATCATTTTATATTTTGTATATTGTTAAAAAGATGTATTGTTATCTTTAATTATGTAATTGCTGTGTACTTTTAAAATATGTACTAAGTGTCCATCCTGGCAACAGTGCTGTTCCCGTCCGGTCTCCTGACACGCTGCCTGAGCCTTGGTGATTCCAGCGGGGGTTCTTGGTCTCCGACTGTGCCCCGGCGTGGTGGTAGGAGTTATGCCTGGCTTTCTATACTGATTATATCTTGTGGTACCCAGCCAACAGTGTGGAATTTAATGGTACGGGTACTTTGTTGCTCATTCCTGGTATTGCCTTTTACCTGTAATAAAAATCATCTTTTATGCACTATGGAGCGCCCCTCTATCTCTGCTTTATACACTGAAATGCAATAAAAATAAAAAATATGCTGGGATGGGTGATGAGGCTGAGTCCTACTCCATAGGAGATATCTGGTAAAAACCCAGCATTTCCATATGTACTAACCTGGGGACCCCGGGTTTCTAATGTGGAGGTTAGCACCAGCTATGCTGCACTTATAGAAGCCTATGGGCTTCTTTTCTGAATCCTCCAAAGAGGGATTCACCTTTTTGAAAAAGGCTAGAGATGGCTGAAACGCATGGTGCACCATACCCATTAACCAACATCCTTACAAGTAACCTCAGTAGAGTTGGCCGTTCGTGAGTGAACGGTTCTTTTAAAAGAGCGAGTGAGCTGTTGCTCGCTAAAAAGTGAATGGTCGTTCTTCAGTTCTTCTTGGAAGCCTATTGTGAATATGTTCAGTTTCGTTTTCACACAATGCATTTGCCTGAGCACAGCAGTGCCACACATGGTAGCTTAGAGGAATTGTACTGACTGAATCATTAGGGCTGTATGAGTCAGTGATCTATATGAATCAGTGAACTACTGAACTCCATGAACTACTTGCAAGGACTCATGAGTCATCAGGGCAATTTAATTCATCCAGCACTGCAGAGTCCACTCCACACCATGTCTGAGCTCAGCACTGCCACCTGTGGCAGCTGAGATGTACTAACTCCGGAGAGTATTGCATTGTTGAAACAAAAAAGAGTCAGGATAAATAGAAAAATAAGTGAAAATAACCACCTGTGAGATTAATGTATGAAATTTGCTTTGCATTTCTAGGATCAGTTGAAATGTAAATAAACCAACAGATACTATACTTAGTACACTCAAACGGTAAATAACCATTCTTGTTATTCAAAGTGAGGTAGTGAGCCACACCCAAAAACGACTCTTTTCACAGAGCGATTAATTGATCACAGCTCTCTTTAGTGAGTCACTTTGCCCATCTAGAAACCTTAGCTGAAATTGCCGAGCTTTCAGCAAACGGATCCGGACAAGATGACATCATGGTCACGTGACCCAGAAGCAGAGACGACCAGGAATAGGCTGCAACTGAAATTGAGACAGGGAGAGACCGGTGCCGCACAGTGTATCAGAGGAGGTCAAGGCGGGTAGGTGAAGCAGGGTCCGTAAGTGAAGCAGGGTCCCTAGGTGAGGAGAGCCTATGGCGGACATCAATCAGGCTGAAAAATCCACACCAACATTGCTGGACTGTCTGTGATGGCGCATCTGCAGCAGGAATCGGGTGCATAACCCTGAGGACCGCCGCGCCTGTGCTGGGAGGGCAGGACCTGCCCCGCACTGATCATACCCACACCTTCCTACCCTGTACTCACGGGATACAGTCAGTTGCTTTACCTAAAGATTGTCGACAATCATTAGGTCGACACAACTAGGTCGACATGGGTCTAGGTCAACAGGTCATTAGGTCAAACAAGCATTAAATCGAATTGGTTTAGGTCAACATGGGGATTTCACTGTTTTTTGAGAAGACATGTGCCACAGCCGGTATTTCATGCCCTACCATCCACAATGGTGTAATAGGAGAATAAAATAGTGCCCTAAGCATGGTGAGTACAGCGGTGCAATAATCCTGTGACCATGTTGACTGTTTCGACATTCGGGTAAAAAACTGTTGAAAACCCCATGTCAACCTTTTGAGTGTCGACCTAGACCTTGCAGTATGTCGACCTAGTGGTGTTGACCTAATCACTGTCGACCATCTTTAGATCAACCATATGATCCATACCAGCACTTACACCAGACACAGGGGATCCAGACAACGGGTCTACAGCAAAAAGGTAGACAACCATTCTGTCGACAAGCAAAAAGGTCAACAAGCAAAAAGGTCGACACAACCATTAGGTCAAAAGGTCGACATGGGGTTTTTCACTGTCTTTTGAGCCGACATGTGCAGACCATCCACTAGGACGTGGTGGAAGAATAAAATAGTGCCTGAAGCATGGCGAGCTAAGCGAGGGGATGCAGTGCACTTCAAACTGTGTCTATGTCGACTGAGTCAACTTTCGGGTAAAAAAAACCTACGAACCTCCATGTCGACCTTTTTGCTTGTCGACCTAATGGTTGTCTTCCTTTTTGCTGTAGACCCCTTGTCCTAGTTCCAGACACCAGAGATTGACAGACTTGCGAGACGCCGCAGTCTGTCCCTACACCCCCCCTTATCTTTCAATGCAGAAACTCAGCCCCTTTACATAGTGGGAAAACCCCCCACTGGGAAACCATACTGAGGCACCTGCAGGACTTTTTTTGACTTATTACTACATATCATGATTTTTCATGTTTTTTCAATGCTTAATTTGATTTATTTTTTCTTAAATTTTACGTGCACAATCACCAACACTGTGGTTATAAACAGATTAGTGCAGTGGTTCCCAAACTGTGTGCCTAGGCTCCCTGGGGTGCCTTGGAGCACTTGCAGGGGTGCCTCGGTTTGGTGGTCCAGAACCGATTCAAATTATTTATGGTCAATGTAATAGGCAAAACCAGAGCTTGTGGCTTCCAGTTTTAAAATATGTGGATAAACACAAGTGAATCCTGTCCTAAGGATGAAATATAAACACAATTTATATAATTTAATATTGTTTTCTGAAATTCTCGGTAGCAAACTTTGCACCTAGGGGTGCCGTGACAAATATTCTGATAATCTAGGGTACCGTGATGCAAAAATTTTCGGGAACCACTGGATTAGTGGATTACACTTGTACTTGGCAAGTAAACTAGTCAACAACTGACACGTCTGATCTTTGATTAATATATCTATAAAGGGTCATCATAACCTGAGGCTCCAGATAGAAGGGACAGAGCGCTGTACTCATACCCAATATTCTTCTTTGTCTAAAATTCAGTAAACCTTGACAATAAAAGGAGATATGGGAAGAGGGGGGCCCTAGACTGCACACCCTGTAATGAGAGGTGCTACCTTGCTGAGATTTTTAGCTATATGCAAGACAGAGGGGATTTGCAGGTGCACTATGCACTCATTACTGCTAACAGGTATTCCTTTTATAATTAATTGATGAGGTTGTTAGCATACATTTGGCCAAAGATATCTACCTGCCCACCGAAGGAGATGCAAGTGAGAAGTAGCAGATCAGGAGAGGGGCAGGTGAGCAGCCTCTGGAAGACTCTCTATATGGGCCTCTCCTCTCTCTATGGCCCATATCCTCAATAGATTATTGCACTATACCACCCTTACTGCACATATGATTGTTGGCGCATGGTTATCCAAATACAAGGCATATGTGCCATGTTCCTGGGGCATAGATATCAGGAAATATGGCATTTGCACCAAATTCCCAGTGAAATCCGCAGTGCAAATAAGTATTGTGAATGGATGCAGGATCTGTGTTGTGGGCCCCTTTGGCCCCACAGGCCTGTTTGCATCCATACAAATCAGCTCAGCCATGTACCATAAAATAATGAGAATTAAACCCCTACAGAAATAAATGTGCTTTACTTCACAACACACAGCAACATGCATGCTTTTTGCAGGGGGGGATTACAGAGTAGCCATGTGGAATGTATAGTAGATTTTTCCCAGTCTGGAAATATATGGCCTGTAAAATCTAAGCTATCCCCAGAACATAGATAGCATAGTGTTTCTCTATCCATCCCAGTCTGAGGGAGCATGTCTGGGGTTTTGAATTTGAATGCAGTAACTAGGGGAGGAGCTAGAGAGAGTCTACAGCCTCACTGTATGTTCCGACCATTCCTTTTTTTACAACAACCCCGGATTATACAGAAAATATGTTACCTTTTTCTCACCGTCTACTCCAGGGGTGGGGAACCTTTTTTCTACCAAGGGCCATTTTGAAAATTTTAAAACCCTTCGGGGGCCATATAAAAATTATCAACTCAAAAATTACACACGGGCAGCGGCATATACATGTGGGCATTATACACACGGGCAGCAGCATATACATGTGGGCATTATACACACGGGAAGCGGCATATACACGTGGGCAGAGACACCAGGGCTGGCTAATTAATGCATCAGCCACTTACCCTCCTATATTACTGCTTATTCATTAACAGGGGTGCAAGTAGAAAAAACGTCTTAGTGGTACTGTGCTGCATGACACAAGGGGGGGTGGCTACATGACAAAACTTTATGCCCCCAGTGTCAGATATGCCCCCCACAGTACTAGGTATGCCCCCAGTACCCCACATATATGCCCCACAGTGCCAGATATGCCCCCACAGAGCCACACATATGCCCCCCACAGTGCTAGTTATGCCCCCAGTGCCAGATATGTCCCATTATGCCACACATATACCACCCACAGTGCCACATATATGCCCCCCACAGTGCTAGTTATGCCCCACAGTACCAGATATGCCCCCACAGAGCCACACATATGCCCCCACAGAGCCACACATATGCCCCCCACAGTGCTAGTTATGAACCCAGTGCCAGATATGCCCCATAATGCCACACATATACCCCCCCCCAGTGCCACATATATGCCCCCCACAGTGCTAGTTATGCTCACACAATGCCACACATGCCCCCACAGCCCACAGTACCAGAAGACTGCAGCAGCACAAGAAACTCACCCTCTCCTCTCCCCCCCCACTGCTGCTGCAGTGCTTCTTCTTCTTTCGGGGAGCGCATCTCAACTCTCTCCTTCCCTGGCTTCACTGTGTCCAGGCCGCCAGCCAATCATACCTCGTGGGCTGGCTCCCGATTGGCTGCCGGCCCGCGAGCTATGATTGGCTGAAAGCGCAGTCACAGTGACACAGGGAGGGGAAGGAGAGATGCATGATGCGCTCCCCTACCCTCGGCTCCAGTCCAGTCACCTCACCAGTGGCAGGCTCTTTAGATACTAGACCCCCTTCAGTGATATAGGCGGCTGGGCGGGCGGGCCAAACAAACAGGGTGCGGGGGCCGTATCCGGCCCGCGGGCCGAAGGTTCCCCACCCCTGGTCTACTCAGTAACTGCTGTGGCCCCTTCCTATATCTCCACATTGCCTAAAATTGCTCCAGTCTGGCAATCCAGTGCCCGGACCACTACGATTTTTACTAGGGATGTGCAGTCCCGGATATACCCGGATCTAAAAACGGGCTCTTATTGTCACATGTTTTGGAGCTAAATAAGACAGCTGATAGCCAATAAGATCCTGTTTTGAGATCCATGGTGATTGACCTATAGAGAAAACAGAAAAATAACTGATCTGAAAATGAAATTAAATAGGCATAGATCAGTGGTCAGGGAACTCAGTCCTCATTACACCAGCAGTGCATGTTTTGCAGGTCTCCTCACAGAATCACAAGTGAAATAATTAACTCCACCTGCGGACCTTATAATGTGTGTCTATGAGTAATTAGTACACCTGTGCACCTGCCGGGTTACCAGCAAAACATGCACTGTGTGGGGTAATGAGGACCGAGTTCCCTGACCACTGGCATAAAATGGAAGGAATAGGGGAGAAAAAACCTTGCACAGGACTCCACAATAGTAAGTAATTCAACAAATAGCAGATCTAAAAATACTGGTTTTACACAGTTGAGGATAAGTCCTTAAAGGGGGGAATCAATCACTTACTGTAATCTTTTCAACTAAGCTACCTACTGTATGTCGGATTTCAACTCATATGCCTTTAAAAACTAATAGGTTAACAATACAGAATTGTTTTATTTGTTAGGAACACAATAAACTGCCTTACAAAGGCAATAACTTAGGGTAAAAAAGAAAAACATTGTATATACCACCACAATTTACTATGTGCCTGAAATAACAAAAAAAAAAAAAAAATAGCTTTTTGGAAGAAAAAATAAAATAGGGAAAATAAAATGTTCTCAGATCTCCAATTAGAACAGAGTAATGTTTGTGTATGCTGGGTGAAAGTCAGACATTATAATCAGGGGACTTGTTCTGTGGTTGCCGTAACCGGATCTGTAGTGTTGTAAAGGCCCCAACAGTGACGTGGAAGAAGAGCTGCCACAGGTTACGTAACTCATACAGGTACATGTTACACAAACAGATGAGTCCAAACGACAGAAATGACTTCACATTTCTCCAGCTGGTACTGTACAAAAATAGGCAACACTGGAACAAAAGAAAACAGAAATAATTAGTACATATATTGTAAATAAAAACGTATATTTCTTGATTCAATATTATTTTAATTACAGATTTACTTTGTTATCTGCCATTTTGTTTCATGTAGATTATACAGCAGGCAATAAAACTGTTCAAAGAAACATCCCATTGCGGCTATTTAGAGGATGGAATGGGTACAGTAGTGACTAAGCTTCCATTCTTATTGTCAATCACTGTCCCAAAAATCATCAACCTACATTTTCAAGACAACAATTGCACATAGTGTTCTCAGATACTATTATCTTCAACATAAAGATAAAATACAGAGCGTAATGTAGTGTAGAGCTGTAAGTCATTTGGTGTAAGCTGCCTAGAAAGCATTGCCTATATCCACTCATGTGCAGAGTTGCGTGGATCCAGCGATGTAACCACCACCATTACTGTGACTGTTTGCAAGTAGTCATCATCCTCAGTGCGAACTAGCACTTACCCCTATAGTAGGTGCATATCAGGCGTATACATGTATCCAACTGTACATAGGGTACATTCAGTAACGCACAGAAGCAGGTCACTCAGATTGCACACACCCATCTGCACCCATGGTTTGCCCAATGCTGAATCATGCCCATAGCCTGCCATTGCTTCAGAATTCCCTCACTGAACATTGTGTGTGAATTACAACCCAGTCCTGCTTATTACTCTGTATCAGCAGAACTCGCAGGTGCCCAGTTCCAGAGCACATATCCTACTGGATGCAGCAGCTTGTAAGTCATTTACATTTTTCAAATCCATAGAATGAAGAAATCCTGAGATTTCAATATTGTCTCACATCAATGAGCAGAAGAATAGACAGGACTAGTATGAATAGTGATACTCATTACTCAGCTATGACGATTACCTGGTAGAGACAAGCGACTGTTCCCAAAAAGAAGGCGATAATGCAGCTGACATCCTCATTATTCTGCAATATATAAAGCAAGATTTTGTGATGTGGTTTACAAATAAGTCGTCCCCCCCCCCCCCCACATTACTACAAGTAATTACATCATTGTGGCGAATGATTACAAAGGTGTAAATGTGCTAAATACAGCAATGGCCCTCTGTGCTCATCTCATTGTCTGTTTCTAATGCCGCTCTCCCATTTCTCTATGTCTTCCCCATTGTACCCTCAGATTTTTTCTTTTGTAATTTGCTCCTCTACCCCAAAATAGTTTTTTTGTATTTTTCCTACAGGAAAAACCTTTTCTTCCTTCCCTGTTACACCTGCTGTTACTGGGTTATGCAGGAGATGCAAAGGAAACGGCTCACTCCTCACAGCGCTAGAGTATCAAGCCCATAGACATAGATATACAAATTGTACTTAAGCTTGTATCTTCCATCCACTATGGGGGTCAGTAACCAGAAAAAGACTAGTCATTTTTCTGCCCCCACCCTCAGTATGCTTTAGAACTATTACCACTGTGACTGCTTTTTTCTCTGCAAGCAGGTCACTCAAACTGATACTGCATTGCTCTGATAGCAGAACACAGAATCTAGTGTGACCAAGCTCTCCCCCGAGCGAAACGCACGTCACTACTTCCGGTACCGGCTCTCACACATGGAGTGAGAGTCCGGCTTCTACAGATGCTCGCTGCGGACCCACACACACCTCTCTCCCGCTGATCCCAGGCTGCGCAAAACACCGCTACAAGCGGGTTCGTGAGTAGACAAGCGGCAATTGACGCAAAAAACTATACAGACTGTAGTACTTATTGTATATTCTAACTATACCCCCCGCCACTCCATCTAGCCGCACAACCACATGCAAATAGTGCAGAGTCTGCGGGGTGACACCTAAATCCTGCAGGATACGAAAGACTGCAGTCTAACAACTTGGTTTATGAAAGTCTACGGTACTTGTTTCCTAGCACGGCCACACCGATTTACATCGGGGTGGTCGTGTCGGAAAAATCGCGTCGATCGCATTGCATGCGATCGACCCGATTTTTTGATTGAATGAAATGTAAATCGGGTCCCTGGGACCCGATTTTACATTGGATTCAATGTAAAATATTCCCAACCCCCCCAAATTTAACGGCGTTAACCCCACCCCACGATAGACGCCAACCCGAAGCGTGGCGAGCGCAGCGAGGGGCGGCGGTGCGCGTCCTCCGACCTTTTCATTCCCCTACTATCCACGTCGGCGTGGAGTTGAGAATAGAATAGTGTGGCGAGCGCAGCGAGCCACCGAGCCCGAAGCGTGGCGAGCGCAGCAAGCCCCGCGAGGGGACGCGTATACCTGTGAAGTTATACGCGTCCCCTCGCGGGGCTCGCTGCGCTCGCCACGCTTCGGGCTCAGTGGCTCGCCACACTATTCTATTCTCAACTCCACGCCGACGTGGATAGTAGGGGAATGAAAAGGTCGGAGGACGCGCACCGCCGCCCCTCGCAGGCTCGCTGCGCTCGCCACGCTTCGGGTTGGCGTCTATCGTGGGGTGACGACGGGGACATCTATAATGTGAAATGGGTCATATTGGCCCATTTCACATTTTTTAACATTTTCTCACGATTTCAATGTTAAAAAATATTTTAACATTGAAGCCTATGGAAAAATCGGGGGCATCGCGTCGGTCGCGTCGGGACCAATGTTAATGGTCCCGACCGACGCGATGCCCCCGATATTTTACCTTTCCCGACACGATCCTCAAGATTTCAATGTTAAAATATTTTTTAACATTGAAGCCTATGTAAAAATCGGGGGCATCGCGTCGGTCGCGTCGGGACCAATGTTAATGGTCCCGACCGACGCGATGCCCCGGATATTGTGCCTTAGCCGGCAAAATGGACCTGATTTCAAAGGAAATCGGGTCCATCGTGTGGATCGTGTACCTTAACTTAAAGGTACACGATCCACAAGATTGTGGCCGTGCTAGGAAACAAGTACCAAGCCTACAAATGTGAATAGATCATTGGGGCAATTTTAGCTAAAAAGTAATATTGATTGATAATTACTGTACCTGTACTTGTTGCTACAAATTGGATACAATTCTTGTGTACACACTGTGCAACGGCTTGATGTAAGCTTAGCTGAATGGACTCAAAGCCTGAGACTGCTACTGAAGCTGCTTATTGCAAATATCAAACTGTCTAGAGGCTAGTAACAACTCGCTAAGAATTGGCATCTTGTTACTGTGTAGACCACAAGGGCAATTTCTGCTACAAAGTAATATTGGAAACTATACCTGTTTTTGTTTCTGTTTTTATTGCTAGAAAGTGGATACAATCCATACGTACACACCATGCAATATTTTGATGCAATTTTAGCTGAATGGATTTAAAACCTGAGACTGTTACTAAAGCAGCTTATTGCAAATGTAAAATTGTCTAGAGGATAATAATAATTTGCTAAAAAAGCCTGCATCTTATCACTGTAAAATCTGATCCAAATGTATGTATATACACTATACAAGTAACAGGTATTTATATCTAGCCATAACCTTATCTCAGTGGACACATAAAACAATAACCATTAACCTCACAAACTCCGAGAGTATTACCGTCAACAGACACGGAGATAACTATTAGCTGTTATCTGTGGTTTTGTGCATTTAGAAAGATTGAGAAAAAATGGTAGCATACACACCAGGCAATCAGTGAGAAAATTTTCGAGCTACACCTACTTTCTTATCTGCTAAAACTATCTTATCACTATCTTTTACTACTGGTCGTTCTCTCATTCTGATGAAACCAACACTGGTCTCTGCAATACACGAGTAACAGAGACAGTGAGAGGGGAATCCAGAACAGCAGAAACGGCTATCTCTGCCTATCATTTCAATCTGTGATTGTCAAAGTGATTGTCTCTCATCAGCTATTTGAGGCAATATATGCTGATATCTGACAGCAGAACAATCACCGCAGACTAAACATCCCAGAACCTTTTTCTATTTTAGAACAAGGATATAGGCAATCCCTGTCTCTACTAAATTCTAACAGCAAGGCACTCTCAGTCAGGTAGCCAAGCGAATACCATGCACTGCTAATTAGGCAACAAGGTCGCTTTGAGCAACCAACATTGACAAGCAGAAGCCAACCCTGTATTGCTTTTATCAAATTAGTGTATGGAAACACTACATTACCTCTCTCTCATCTAGCATCTGATACTGGTTTAAGATGCTAGAAAGCAGAGGAGGGAAGTAGCGACACAAAAACACACTATCTTATCTCCTACCTATCTTTTTTCACTGATAGCAATTGCTATATGCTAATCGGCAAACCATGGTTAAGAGAGAGAACCAATAATAAGTGTGGGGAGCAAACAGAAAGTGCCTTATATGAATCTAATGCAAGATATTAGAAAGAGGTTTAAAAATTAAGATAAACCTGAAAAGGCTTCTTCCTGTGCACATCTGATATATGGTAACAAAATCTTCGCGAATGGAGACAAAATATCTCTGTGTATAATGAAGTTTAACTGCATATCTGTATCCTAAAGTTAAGGGTACAGATAGCTATATGTGATTTACACATACCTGCATCCTAATCAATAGGTGCAGTGAGCAAAATTGGGGTATCACAACCACAATAACGAATACTCCCAAAACAGTGACAAAATTCACCCCTCCTTTTAGGAATAAAACAATTAAAAGTTATGTTTTAAAGAATTAAAATAATACAAAACACTGATTCAGTCTTTTTCTTGCATCTTACCGCAAGACCCCCCTTTTTCCTCTGATAGCAGTCTGACAGTGGGAGACATACATAGACCTGAGAAATCTGATAGCGGTCTGACAGTGGGAGACATACATAGACCGGAGAAGACCGCTAATCTAGTTCACTAGGCAGAGACAACTAGCGTGTAAGTGATGAGACACTGAAATACCTCCCTGGCAGGGCTGGCGCCACCACTAGGCAGCCTTAGGCATCTGCCTAGGGCGCCGGCCACTGAGGAGCAGGTCCCTGTAGATGGAGGTTAGTGGCAACTCTCACCCCCCCCCCCCCTGGAGTGACTCAGCGGCCGCCACTGCCGCATCACCCCCCGTGGGGTTACTACGCGGCCCTAGCCGCATCACACCCGCCCCCTCCCGTTGAACGTTGTGGCGGCCCGCACCCCCCACCCACACAGTGGAGCGAGTGACGCATCCCAGGCCGTCCTAGCATGCCCATCTGCCCCCCCATCCTCTAGACAGTAGCCAATAGCTGGCTTTGTGTACAGTCAATTGAATCAGTGGGGGAATTTGACATCTGCCATGGCCCCACCCACGCTGCAGCTGACTCGCCTCCAGTGCTCAATCAGTGGGCAGTGGCAGGGAGCAGCATGCCAGTGCGTCGAGCGGGTGCCGGAGCCCACACAGAACCCTGCTGCTGCTTGCTCCCCCAAGCGACTGCTGGGGCTGCCTTACAGTAGTTACGCCACTGATTTTGTATACAGATGCAGTTGCAGCCACACACTGAATTTAGGCATGCCGCATATTTTAATCAAAAGAAGTTGCTTGTGCGTCTTATTCACCTGTTTTGAAAATGCACATTTTAGTGGAATAAGTTGCCTAAAAGATGCCCGGCTCCACCAAGTCTAGGAGGGTTGTTTAACGCAAAAAGAGATTAGATGTATCTGTAGCTGCGATTGTGCGGAAGTCGTTTCGCTGGCTAGTTGGGATGATCCTACGCACAATGGAATGTAACGTTACATTACTTTGCTCAGTTATCTGGGGACACACATAGAGGGAAAGTTACTAAGATGGGAGTTCTATTTCACATGGGATATTGCTATGGGCGACCAATCAGAATCAAATGCTTATTTATTTAGCACCTTCTAGAAGATAATAGTATTTGATTGGTTGCCCATAGCAACATCCCATATGAAAAAGAACTCCCATCTTAGTAATTTTCCCTTCTTAGTGTCTCTTGTCTTCAGTATCAGCCACATGATGGCAGCAAAAGCGAGAGACAATGAACCATCCCGCAGCAAAGACCTACAGTATAAACTTCCTAACCAACAGGTCTTGTGTACAAAGCATGCTGGGACATGTAATCAGAGGCAGCCGGAGAGGGGAAAAGAACAATACCTCTATCTGATGCTCCTAATATGAAATTATTCCTTAGTGTGTGTATTTATTCATATGATTTTGTTCCATTTATATAGAAATGAATAAAAACAAGACTGTGACTAGCCTATGCTGTGTGCACATTGTCACAGTCTGTGCACCAGGGGGCACTGTGGCAGCATCAAATGAAAGTCTTAGCTATGTTAGTGTAATATACTCATAAAACGAGATAGATTTGCATGTGGAGAGTGAAGTAAAGCAATACATAATCAAGCATACATCAGCATGGGACCCCAATACAGGTTTCTCACCGGTTTTAATTGATTCATTATAGACTCTTGCGTGCTTAGCGCGCATTCTCTTCTGCCAGGTGCACACCATATTAAGTAGTAGGGAATCATTTATGCTGACTGCCTATACCTTCCTTATTTATTATTTTAATATAATTAACCTCTACACTGCCAGGCGGCCATATTGATAAATTATCATTCTACCAAAGTCTTTTCATTTGGTCAATAAACACATTTGTACTCTCCTCACTTCTGTATCAGCATTTTACAGATCCACCCCACACCCACCTTCTCTTACACTAGGGGGTGGCCAAACCAGTCCTCGAGATCTACCAACAGACCATCTAGCTGGTGCACAGGTCATTGCTAATTCACATTCTCAAATATGTGCTGCATTCATTCCTAACAGACACATTCTACAGACCCACAGGTGGCCTGGATAACATTAACTGTTTGGACACCCCTGCTTTAAGTGGATTGGTGAGTGTTCCACTCTCCATTCCACCCGGAGAACTGTCCAGTAACCAACGATGAAGTCTCTGCACTCATCTCATCATTTCACCTACTGAGGTTTGAGGAGCCAGCACTTAATAAGGTATATGAGCTTCTCCCCACAACATCTTCCTCAGTATGAAAAGAATGAGTATATGGAATACATCCTTTTCCACACACAAGCACATAAGGGAGTGACCGACATTTTACAGTAAGTTGCAAAAATCTGATTTTTCCTCCATCTCTAGGATACTTCTAGACCATGGGGACAGATGTACAAAAGTTCATGTGGCTCCTTGCTGGTTAATCCTAGACCCAATTTAGGGTAACAGAGGTGTGGGGTGCGGTGCCCCTGAACCGGTTGGGCTGGGTGCTCTAGTGGGACGCACCTTTACATTCTATTAACACTTAGCACATTTTTTTTCACTATTTCTTTAATATTTTAATTACATTTAATTTTTTTTCTCTCCCTTTCTATATATAGCTTCAGCTTCCTATCACTAATATTTATTAACACTATAGTATCTTCACTGGTGTGCTGCTCTGGGCTTTCTAGCTTATGCTGGTTATATATAGCGCTAGTGGCCCCCAATATACAGAGAAGCTTTGACGATGGCTTGGGGGCATACACATAAATTTGCGCAATTATATGTAACCAATATCTCTGAATTATATTATCATGTAGTGTTCTAGACTGGTTACTAATACCATTCAGTGAGCTAAGAGAAACCATTTTTTTACTTACTCAGTATTACCCTTTCCATGCACCTGAATGGTATTACTAAACTTATTGAGTATCTGCCACTATCTATGCGTCCGATGTACAAAGGTTGTCCATCTGGCCGTAGTATGCCTGGAAGACAGCAAATATTTTGTACTAGTAATAATAATAAGGAACTATCACTGTAACTTATACTGTTGACCACTTCAGGTGCATACTATGTTACAATGTCTAACAGGGATATTAAGTCTGATCTGATGTTTTGTTGAATTAGCAAAGTTGTTAAAGTTTCCCAATTAATGAGACCTTAGAATACTATTCACAACACATGATGTTAGAGAATAGCGCTTTCCAAGATTAGCTGAAAATGTAGACACTCCACCTCCCACAAGATTCAGAGTGTAGTAAATGAAGTACAAACACTAATAGGAAGTCTTCATTTCTGATACTTATATATCAATGGCGTTCCCCCGGGCCGGCACCGACGGAGGGGGGAAGGACAGCGTTGCATAGCGGAGCGCTATGCAAAGCCGTCCTGAAAGCTGGTATAACCAGCAGATGAACGGCATTCCCGGCGATGTTGCGGGAGCGCGCAGTAGCACTCACCGCTCATCGCCGGGCCATACACACTGGGCGGCTTTGAGCTGAAAGCCACTCAAACCTGCTGTTTTGAGCGACTTTCAGCTCAAAGTCGCCCAGTGTGTATGGGCCTTAAGGTTAAATGAAGACATTTAATATCTGGTTTAATTCTCACAGAGCCTGAAAACTCCTACGCACCTCACTATGAAATACGAAGGCCCCTAATTCTTCTAAGATCTGAGCTTCAAAAGCCACACCAAAAACAAACTGGTCCTGTTTAAATGGAAGTCCACTCATGGACCCACTGCCATGTTTAGTACCCCTGATACATCTGGTGCTACCAAAGTGACTATACGAACATACACTATATCTTCCAGAGAATGAGGAAATCTAAGTATTTGTGGAAATGTACCAGATTAGGTTCCAAAGCATTTGCTATTAGAGGGCTAATGGCCCTTTGTACTTGGCCATCATGTTGCAAAACCAAGATGCCAGTAAACTATCCCTGGCTAACTCACCTCGTAGCCAGACTACTCCCGCTTCTAGATGCAGAGACAAGAATTGACTGACAACTCGACAGCCCTTCTGTCCATTATCTATTCCTAGAATAAATACTGCAGATATTGCTGGAACATTGCCCTCTGCTAGAACCACCTGAACAGAATCACTCATCGTCTGGGACCTCTTGGCCCTTCCACGATTAATTATTAATTATGTGCATATAACTTAATTCGGGCAGCACAGAGGGTTCACTACTGCCTCACAGCACTGAGGTCATGGGTTTGATTCCCACCATGACTCTAACTGTGCGTAGTTTGTATATTCTCCCTGTGCTTTCATAGGCTTCCTCCGATTTCATCCCAAAATATAGTGGTAGGTTAATTGGCTCCCAACAAAATTAACCCTAGAATAAAATGTGTGTGTGTACATGTGGTAGGGAATATAGATCGTAAGCTCCACTGGGCAGGGACTGATGTGAATGTTCAAATATTCTCTGTAAAGCGCTGCGGAATATGTGTGCACTATATGAGAAACTGGTAATGTATAATAAAATAAAACTTCTAGCACCTACACTGTATTTCCACCAAGTACAAACCTGCTCCAACCCAGTTTATAGTCCCGGATTGGGCATTTCCAGTATTTTGTGGTTGTATGTTTCTCTGTCCAGGTCTACTATCTCAGAGACTGTTTGTTTCTGGCAAAAGATTATAATTTGAGCCAATTGACTATGGTTTATTGCAATCAAAACCATTATGCAGTATTTACCCAGCACACACAGAAAAAACATAAATAAAGAAAATAAAGCAAAATAAAAGTTTTTAACCTTTTGACTGCCAAGTGAATTTGTCAAAATAGGTGTGAAATTTGCCAAGCCACATCCATCATAATGACCTGTAATGTTTACCTTATACAGGAAATATAATCTTTTTTTACACCAAATTTGCTGGCATTTTTGGTGGATATTTTGCACATCTCTCACAGAGTTGTTGGCACTCAAAGAGTTAAGATACTAGCAGTATTTAGCCCCCGTACACACAGGGTAGCACAGATTGCTCAGCACACATATAGGCAAAATCCCATGATCTGCATGTACTGCTATCTATCTCTGCGGACAATATTCAATGCATCGCCATCACCTGGAGCCATACACACGGAGCAATCCTTACTTCATTTCTAAGCCATCTGACTAGAATGACTAGATTAGAAATGGGGTTAAAATCGCCACGTGTGTATCCCCCTTTATACTGAGTATTTACAATATAGATACTTGGGGGGAAAAAAGTATCTATCCCTAAAAAAAAAAACAGTATAAATACTTGAATATCTCAACAGAAAAAAATAAATAAACATTTGTCAGATACATATCTCAGCCCTTGAGCGCAGTGTAGCAGATGAGCTCCACAACAGTTATCATAAATCCTCCTTTTCAGGCGCTGGACTGTACCATGTGCTATAACTCCGCAGACCATCAGCTTGATGTCTTAAACTGGTTACGCACTAGACGACACTGCAGTCGATAAAATGTCGCTCATGATTTCCCTGAAACTCCCTGACAAATGATATAGTGCACACACTGAATGATAAACACAAAATGTCGTTATGACTGGTCGTTATCATGCATTTCATTTTTAATGGCATCCAGTGTGTATGCACCTTCACCCCAGAACTTTCCCTTCATGGTTAAGGTAGGCACTTGGATCACCCAATCCAACTCTGACCCTCTCAATAGAGTGAGGAGGCCCTTACTGTATATCCAGCCCCACCCTCCCTTCCTCTCACTAGGCAGGGTGGTATGGACCAGACATACCTCCTGCTGCTGACCAACATCCTCTCTTATGCCTAGCAGCTATTAGAGAATAGCTGGTTTCAGTACTGCTCTCCTGCAGTCTCTGGGGTCATTAACTATTGGAGCGCTCACTCTGGGAAGAGCCATTGTTCTGGAACCAGCCATTTCTTGCTGTCATCTGATGTCATCTGTAATGGCGGGACACTATTTAATACAGAAACTATTCCAACTCCTCCTTCTGTGTGCTCTGTATGCTGCAACTGCCTCCTAACTGTACAGGAGGAAAGTTGTTCTGTAGTTCCACCGGAATTCCAGACAGAGCCAGCTTAACAAAGGGCAGGTGGAGCTGCATGCAACTACATGCCCCCCATGAAAATTGACCCACAGGAGACTGACAGGAAAAAATGCTTTCACAAACTGCCGTTGGCTGTCCTTTCTTCCATGCCACGCCACTGCCGTTCTAGCACTCTCACCTAAGATCAGTCACAGAGCCTGCAGGCAGTGTGGTGGCAATCCCGTACCTCTCCTCCAGTCAGGCCCTGAGCTTGTCACTCACCATCACAAGATTTGCTCTTCAGCCTACAGGAGCAGCTACTGCTGCATGAAGCCAAGTTAGTTGCTTTTTGATGACTATCACTGATTGGGGTGTGTTGTGTGTTTGTATATATAGTATGTGGTGGTGGTGGTTGTGTGTGTGTACACTGTATGTGTGTATGTATGCAGTGCGGATGTGTTGTGGTGTGGGGAGGTAACCATGTGGTTCTGGGATGCTGAAAATGTGTGCTGTGTTATGCTGGGTACACACCAGGACGACTAGGGCCCGATCCCCTCAATCTAGATCCAATTCCGACCAATTGGATGTAGATTGTGTGGTGATTGGGCCCTTTTCTGTCCTGGTGTGGACCGATACCGATCCGATGCGCGGTCCCGCGGGTCGGTCGGCCGTTATTGAGATCCTACCTGCTGCAGGTAGGATCTCAATGACGACCATACAGCCGGGTGCGGGTCGTCATCGGATCGGACCCGCTCACGGTGCACATCGTGAGCGGGTCGGACGAGCCACTGACGACCCGCTCACGATGTGCATCGTGAGCGGGTCGTCCTGGTGTGTACCCTACATAAGGGCTTGCTAATGGGATGGATGAATGTGCTAATTGGTGCTGTGTGAGTGATACAGTCATAATGTTTGTACAAATGTATGCTGATTCTCAGAAACAGAAATGATCTACTGTATGTTTTCACATCAAAGATTTGTATGAGCCTATTGTTTGCAGGTGCAAAGATATCTAAAATGTTGCAGTATATCTATCGCAAGTTCCTTTCTGTTCCTTCTCATGGACAATAAATAAGAGATTTTTTAATATTTGCCAAGTATAAGCAGAAATGTCTAGAACTCAGGAGTTACTTGCTTATTAATAATAAATTAGGCATTACTGCCCCCCTGCTGCTAATACAAAATATAATTGATAGCGTCCATATAAGATCTGGCGTAATATAAAGGTTATATAAACTCTTCATGCTTAATAAAGTATAGAGTATTGCCTAATACACCATAACCTGGTTTACTTACTCTTCGGCACTAAAAACCTTTTCTTTGACAGATAAATAGGCCTGGTCACTTGACAACATGCCTGTAACAGAAGTAATGGGTGCTGAGTGAGTGTAGTAATGAGTGCTGTTGTGTAAGTGTGTTAATGGGTGCTGAATGAGTGTAGTAATGAGTGCTGCTGAGTGAGTGTAGTAATGGATGCTACTGAGTAAGTGTACTAATGGGTGATAATTAAGTGTAGTAATGGGTGCTGAGTGAGTAGTAATGAGTGCTGCTGTGTAAGTGTACGGTACTCTTTACCTAGAACGGCGCCCACGATTTTGATCTTAGGCATCGCAAGGTAAAAAATCGCGTCGGTCGCATCGCATGCGGCCAAAAAATCGCATGCGATGCGACCGATGCGATTTTACATAGGGAACAATGTTAAATGGCCCAATTGACCCGATTTTACATAGGGAACAATGTTAAATGGCCCACAGACCCCAAATAGCCACCCTGAAGTGTGAAATGTCCCCCCCAATTGTTAACGTCACCCCACGATCAACGTCAACCCGAAGCGTGGCGAGCGTAGCGAGCCCGCGAGGGGCGGCGGTACGCGTCCTCCGACCTTTTCATACCCCCACTATCCACGTCGGCTTGGAGTTGAGAATAGAAAGTGTGGCGAGCGCAGCGAGCCACCGAGCCCAAAGCGTGGCGAGCGCAGCGAGCCCCGCGAGGGGATGTGGATACCTTCACAGGTATCCGCGTCCCCTCGCGGGCTTCACAGGTATCCGCGTCCCCTCGCCACGCTTCGGGCTCGCCACACTTTCTATTCTCAACTCCACGCCGACGTGGATAGTGGGGGTATGAAAAGGTCGGAGGACGCGTACCGCTGCGCTCGCCACGCTTCGGGTTGACGTTGATCGTGGGGTGGCGTTAACAATTGGGGGGCCATTTCACACTTCAGGGTGGCTATTTGGGGTCTGTGGGCCATTTAACATTGTTCCCTATGTAAAATCGGGTCAATTGGGCCATTTAACATTGTTCCCTATGTAAAATCGCGGTAATCGCGTCGGTCGCATCGCATGCGGTTTTTTGGCCGCATGCGATGCGACCGACGCGATTTACATTTTAACATGCATTTCTATGTAAAATCGCGGGCATCGCATCGGTCGCATCGCATGCCATTATAATGGCATGCGATGTACATGCGATGCCCGCGATGGGCGCCGTTCTAGGTAAAGAGTACCAAGTGTACTAATAATGGATGCTGAGTGAGTGTAGTAATGGATGCCGAGTGAGTGTAGTGATGGGTGCTGCTGTGTAACATCATTAATGATGTGTGAGGGGAGCTGATAGGGAGGATGGATGTGCTTATTGGTGCTGGGAGGGGTATAGGTCATTGCGTCAACCGAATTTAGGTAGACATGCATTGGGTCGATCACTGAATGTCGACAGAGCTTAGGTCGACATGGATAAGGTAGACAGGGTTGGAAGGTGTACAATGGCATGATTGACAGTCTAAAGATCGACATGAGTTTTCAACTTTTTTTTGGTCCTGAATGTCAAAATGGACACCGTCAAAGTGTACTGCTGTGCTCGGCACACTATTGTATTCTCCCCCACGCCATAGTGGATCGTAGGGAATGACATATCACCTGTCGGCACAACAACAAAAAAAACGTAAAAAAACGTAGTCAACCTTTTAACTGTCGACCTCGCCATTGTCGACCTCGGCTATTTCATGTGTCCAACTAAGCCATGTCGACCTTCAGTGGTCGACCCAATGCATGTTGACTCCGTAACATCTTCCAAACTCACCAACGATGCAATACTGTATACTCTCACCCCTACTCTACTCATATTGGTACAGTCCCACACTACTGACACTGGTACAGTTACACCAACCCTACTCTCACATGTGACTGGTATCCTCCACACCAATGCTACTCCCACTGGGACATCATCAAAGCCTGCCTACTTCCACATGTCCTATTCATTGATACAGCATCATACCCTCGCACTGGTATACCTTCACACCTACCCTACTACAATTTACACTACTCACATTGCTACATCTGAATACCTACTCTATTCCTCCACCTATAATACCCATACTGCACCACATACCCTGCTCACTATCTAACAAGCCAGGCTCCCTATATAACCCTTGTATTTGTGCCTTTTTTCTGTATTCCTGGTTTCCCTCCGGTCAACTGCTGTGCTTTACAAAAAGGCATGACAATATCAATGAAAATAATATTATACAAATCCCTTTTAATTACCTCTCTGCAAGCTACTACCCTGGTTTATCAGACATTAAAATCTCCCTTTTCTCTGCAGTGTTATTCAGAGTCTGGTGCGTGAAGGAATAAAAATGTCATCTACATCAACATTTTTGTGAATGATAGCAGAAGGAATCTCACAAATATTTTATGCTCATTGGTCCTTTTATATGATGTGTGAGGAAATAAAGCAAGATAGAGCTCATGTGGGGAAACCCAGTTGTTCAAAACAGGACAGAAGGGAAAGAAAATGGTCAAATTCAGCAATAAAAATATTGAGCTTCTAAGTGCCCAATAAATCTCTCTGAATATGGGGGGAAAGGCCAACCAACCAGGTCCCATATTTACTGGAAATGCTCGGATTCCAATCCATAGAACATAGAAGTGGAAATGAGTTTGTTTGGATATGTGGACCTTCACACACGCATTCCATCTAATCATTTTACAGAGAGAGAAACAATGGTGTGTATACAGTATATACCACTGGTGCCAAAATTGGCACAAATAATACTTTTTGACAGCTTCATTTATCCTCTGCTGTCACTCATTCCTCTTGCTGTGGAGTATTAGTTTGCTAAAAGGGTTTTTATTGAATACTGCCATTTTATTAATTTATTGTTTATTTTGTGGTTATGTGTGAAGAATGTTGTTCAGTTAGAATAACACACTATATTTCTCTTTATATATGTGTACTAATCACTGTATCAAAATGAAAAGTATTATTGTTTACAATTCCATTTCTTTCTCATCTGTTATGTTTCGGCACCAGTGGTATACTGTATAGACTCTATTGTCTTTCTTGTTGCTTCTTTTGGGTGTAAACGTTACCCACGTGCTGTTACCATAGGCAGCCTTTAGGGTGCGCTGGGGGAGTGCACAGCGTTACTTAGATAGCGAATGATTTTACAGTACCTGCAGCAGACTTTCTACTGCATGAAAGCCACGGATTAGATTGAGACCTGCACACAGCAGACTGAGCAAACAGGAGATAATCCCAGTCAAGGTCAATGGTTCCAGGCGCTGGTGAGGAGCTGGTGGAGGAAAAGAGACAGGACCAGTTATATGGCTGAGATGCCTTTGAGGGCAGCTGCAGACCTGTGTTTGGTGACAGAGAGAACTTCAGAAATGCTGCTTGCACATAAATGATAATGAGAGTGAGAGAAAAAATGCACAATACAATCTATTAAAAGGCTGGCCACATGAGGAGAAGGGAAGTGAAGCAGGAAAAGCCCTTTTGCTTAAATCACTGGACTGGAAAAAAAGTAATAATGGGGGTAATGAGCTGTGGATGGAGCACAGGGAGTAACACAAATCAGCTCATGAAGTGGCCTTACTTACAAGCAACAGCAGCATGTGTTATACCTGGCCTTGCTGGGGATAGAGAGAGAGGGCATCTCTACTAAATGGTCATATTCTGCTCTACACAAAATTGTTATATTGACCAACGCCTGAAAAGCAAAAGTTGGTACAACCCAAACTGCCCAAGCTATACCCACAATGTACCCCAACACAAAGGGCACATCCTTACAGGTCACATGCATTTTAACCCTTTGAGTGCCAACGTTGCTGTGAGAGATCCTCAAAATATCTGCTTAAATTGGCAGCGCGGGTCTCAGCGACTGTTCTTTTTTTGGGTGCAATATTTACAGATGGGGCAGGTCCCATCTTTGCAGGGGATGGCGACGCCAGCCGCCATCCCCCGCCAGTGCCATATCTATAGCGAGGAGGCGCGCGTGTCCCCTTCCGACAGCGCTTCCAGCACTTCCCCCGGGTCACTGCCGGCTTGTCGGAGATTGAGACACGCACGCGCGTCTCAGTCAGATGGTTAGCGATGCTGCTGGCGGATCGCCAGTGCTGACGTTCTGGCGATTCGCCAGCAAAGAAGAAGCATGCCCCATCTGTAACTAAACTTCAGCTAATTGACTTGGCTGTATCTGTATTTATTTATACTAAAAGAACAGACGCTGTGAGCGGTGCTGGCACTTTAAGAATATATTTTAAAGATCTCTCACGGCAACATTAGCACTTAAAGGGTTAATATCTGACCCTGGGTTTTAGGGAGGTAGTGTTCATTCTAGCACCCGCTATCTTTAAAAACCCATGCAGTTCCTGTTCCCTGCCTGGGGTGTCGCTGTTTCTATCACCACAGGTGATAGAAACACCTGTGGTGTTTCTATCACAGGTCTGGTTTGCATATCAGTGCTGATATACAGACCACACTGTGCTAGAAGCGATACCCCAGGCAGGTAAGAGGAACTGCATGGGTTTTCAAAGATAGCGGGTTCTAGAATGAACACCAGGGAGGTAAATGCTCTCACATTCCCCTTTCAGATGTGTGACAGAGAGGTCTCATTCCCTTCAATTTCCCTGTCCCAATAACTATGTTTAATGTTGAATTATCTTGCCAAATAAATAGATAAATCAAAAGCTCTGCAAAAGCAATCCCTATATCAGGGCCAAGTACTCCTTACCTATGCCCTTATAGACTGGGCCTTTTCCATGGCCGACACCATTCTCCAAGCCAAGCTCTTGCAGAGAAATCTGGTACGGGGGTCGCAGGCGGATTTCAGTTTGCATGTCCGCAAGGTTCATCTTTGTAGAAAGTGACCGTGGGTTATTGAATCTATGCTTCGTTTTCTGTATGAAATTATCTGTTGGACAAGATTAAATATATCTGTAATAAAGTTTCCTTTCCTTAGATTACACCCACTTTTCTTGGCCATTCCTACTTTAATTTATCTCTGCTGTATTCTGTCACACCGTTCCGGGCTGTGCACTGTTTATCATGTAACCATCTTTCTGCAGCGGAAAGTAATTTACCTTCTACTAAACGCCTTACTTATCTGCGAGCATCCTCTATAATTTGCAGCGGCTTGTTACCAGCCACTATATTTATTAGACTTACTACTCAGTCTGTTACCTATAAAGAAAGCAGTAATGCACCGTTTGGGCACTCATCCATTGTACAAGGTGTCAGCGTATAACTGGTAAATCACTTCCCAAGCATTTTATCTTTGCTGCTGAAAGTCTACAAGACTAGAGCGGAAAAGCAGATGCTGAATTTGTGTATGCGAAGAACTTTGGAAATGAAACAGAGTACAAGAGCTTTTACTGGGTGATTAGACACAGGAGAGCGAACCAAATAACATGCGATATTGAGTGCTGATTGACACCTTATTCTAAGCTGCAGCTGATTCCAAAAAGGGGAGATTACCAAACCCCTTAGATTCCAAAACCAAAGAAAATGCAAAATTGAAACAGCGCTGCTCAGAAGGACTAAAAACGATTTATTAAAATAATTCACAATGAGGGCCATTAACAGACAAAACATTAAAATAAATTGAAATTGCATATAAACAATCTTATGTTGTCAAGTGTCCTTAATTAGAACCTGCACGTCTCCTTGAACTTGAATAATGAGTTGTTATGCAGGAGAGCACATTATCTTACACCACATTTAGCCCCCTGTATATGTCCAATCACTGACTTGGGTGAAAGTGTTATGCACCATGGGTAGTTTGGGTGACCTTAATATGGATCAATTAAGTGGAATATTGGGAATTTAACAGAAAGCAATTATTTTAGCAGAGCTGTGCAGACTAGTTAATGGCTTAATGAAACGTATTATAACACTAATAATCACAGGTACAGTAGTGTCAGATGGTACAATTTGAATACATGCCAAAGTCATGAAAGATGCGGACAGTTACCCACCAAACTCAATAAAGGAGTACGGCCTGATGGCTGTGTTGATATGAACCATCTCGTAGGTTGTGATGAACTCTTTCTGCAGCTCATCCAGGAAGCAGAAGGCCAGAACACTGGGGTAACTCTCGGAACACAGCATCATGTAGCTGACACCCAGGGAGCTGATAATACTGTAAGACAACCAAGGCACCAGCTGCCATGTCAGTTAACAGATCACTAGCTGGCGGAAGTAACATTGTATTCTTGAAAAAGTGAAATTCAGTATATTCTTATTTAAGTAGCCGTAATAACTTTTGCAATTTATTTTCCCCAATAAAGACTCCGAAACCTTCTATGGCATTTATGATTAAAAAGGACAAGCTGCATTATAGTAAATATGAAAGAATCATAAATAATGATTTCAAATACTTTGCTCCAGGGTACAAGCTGGCACAAAGAGGTAAATTAAATAAAAAATTTTTAATAAAGGTTACAATGAGCATTTATATTCGATATGGAATTTGTGAACTCGCGCTAATATGGATATGAGCAGCTCTTTTGTTAAATACAAAGTTTTATTTCTTTATTACCAGTTTCTTATACAGCGCACACATATTCTGCAGCGCTTTACAGAGAATATTTGAACATTCACATCAGTCCCTGCTCCAGTGGAGCTTACAATCTATATTCCCTACCACATGTACACAAACACACAGGCCATCACTTTTATATAAGGCTCTGTCTTGCCAGGTAGCTTGACTTTGACCTAAATATCCAAATCTCTCCTCGTGGCTAAGGAATTGCTAATGCAACGAGGAGAGATTTAGATATTTAGATCAAAGTCAAGCTACCTGGCAAGACAGAGCCTTATATAAAAGTGATGGCCTGCACCCATCTTCAAGGGGAACGAGAATATTAATTGAGAAGTTTGGAAGCTTCATAAGCAACTTTTTAAACTAGCAGAGGGGGCAGTGAACCAAATAAGAATGAAGAAATCTGCTCCCCCAACCTAGAGGTATTGTCTCTGCAGGCAAATGGAACAGGAAGCCTATCCACTGCAACAGAAGATAATGCCGATCAAAACCGAATAGATATAGGCAGAAAGATGAACATACATACAGATAGTGGTAGATGCCACTACCACTATCTGTATGTATGTTGTTAGAGGCAGAAGGGAGCCCATATTAGGAAGAGATGTGGGTCCTGATATGCCACATGGAGTAGTCTGGGGTTGCTCCAAGGTAGGTAGCTCTTAGTTTGGATATATCAAGTAAGGAGCCATTATCATGTGGCTCCTTGCTGGTTAGGGTAACGGTGGTGTGGGGTGCGGTGCTCCTGGACTGGATGGGCTGGGTGGCTTTAGTGCGGCATGCCCTTACATTCTATTAACACTTTTCCCTCACTAACACTATCTCTATCCTATTTTAATTACATTCATTTATCTCTCTCTTTTTATATAGCTTCGGCTTCCTATCACTAATTATTAACACTTAGTATATCACTGGCATGCCGCACTGGGCTTCCCAGCTTATGATGGTTTTTGGGGTGCCGCACCCTGCACCTAGATATAGCGCTAGGGACCCCCAATATACAGAGAAGCCTTGACGCGGCTTGGGGGCATAGCATACACCTGCGCAGGTATATGTAACCAATATCTCTGAATTCTATTATCATGTAGTGTTCTAGATTGGTTACTAACATTGCTCAGTGTGCTGAGGGAAAAAATGTCTTGTTTTACTTACCCAGAAAGATGAACATAGCTAGCAGCAGGAGAAGCACAAACACAACTTCAAGAGCTATGTGTGCAAATGCTAGGAAATAAAATCCCAGAACTAATTGCAATAATGACAAGGGATGAACTGGATATTGTGGCTATTACAGAGACATGGTGCAATGAAAATCATGACTGGGACATAGCTATACCAGGATATACTTTATTTAGGAAGGACAGAATGGGAAAAATTGGAGGAGGGGTTGCAATATATGTGAAAAAATATATAAAGACCACCTTAATACAAAGTATTGAAGAAAAAACGGAGGCCCTTTGGGTGACCATAGAAACAGGGGAGAAGGTGATAGGGGTGATCTAAAGACCACCAGGTCAGAGAGAGGAACTAGACAGTAGCCTATTGCAGGACATCAATAAAATGGCATTAAAAAGGAGAGGTGATAATCATGGGAGACTTTAATCTACCTGATGTAAACTGGGAGCTGCCTGTTACAAGTTATACCAGAAGTAGGGACATGCTGAATTCCTTGCAAGGAGCATCCCTCCAGCAATTGGTGACAGAATATCTGACATAAATGTGGGTGAAAATCTGGGATCCAGTGACCATCAAGCAGTATGGTTCAAAATAAAGACAGAGACTGACTCATCGCACACGAAAACAAAGGTGTTAGATTTTAGGAAGGTTGATTTTGTAGAGATGGGAAACTCTGTAAGGGATTCTTTGGCAGAGTGGAAGAACTTGGAAGGAGTGCAGGATAAGTGGGAAAAATTAAAAAGTGCAATTCTAAAAGCAACAGAACTTTGTGTCAAAAGAGTTAGGAAAAACACAAGAAAAAGAAAGCAAAAGAAGTAGCAAGTATTGTGAAAGCAAAATAGTTGGCCTTTAAGAAATTTAAGCAGACGCAGAAGAATGAGGACAAAGAGGTGTATCTTGTTAGACAGAAGGAGGCTAAGAAGGTAATCAGATGTGCAAAAGCACAGGCTGAAGAGAAAATGGCCCAGTCAGTGGGTAAAGGGGAGAAAACTTTTTTAAGTATAGAAGTGAAAGGAGAAAAACAAAAAGTGGAATAATTAGACTGAAGACAGAGAGTGGAAGTTTTCTTGAGGGGGACAATGTAATAGCAGATAATATTAATAATTATTTCTGCTCAGTATTCACTGCTGAAAGAGAGGGGAAGGGGCCACAGTTAAGTTGCAAGTATAGTCAGAAAACTGAGGGAGAGACAAGTACATTTACAGAGGAGAAAGTCCTCACAGAACTCTCAAAACTGAAAGTGGATAAATCAATGGGGCCAGATGGGATACATCCAAGGATACTAAAAGAGCTTAAAGGGGAGCTGGTAAAACCAATAACAGAATTATTCAACCAGTCACTAGCTACTGGAGTAATCCCAGAGGACTGGAAAACAGCGAATGTAGTCCCACTGCACAAACGTGGAAGCAAGGAAGAGGTAAGCAACTATCGACCAGTGAGCCTTACATCAGTAGTCTGGAAATTGAAGGAAACACTCTTAAAACAAAGAGTTGTAGAATATATCAAAACCAGCAATTTACAAGATCCAAAACAGCATGGGTTTACTGGGGGACGATCATGTCAAACAAATCTTATTGACTTTTTTGACTGGGTGACTAAAGTAATAGATCAAGGTGGGGCTGTAGATGTAGCTTATCTAGACTTCAGTAAAGCTTTTGACACTGTCCCACATCGCAGACTGTTAAATAAACTTGAAAGCTTGGGATTGGATTCTAAGATAGTTGAATGGATAAGAGCGTGGTTGCAGGACAGAAAACAGAGAGTTGTAGTAAACGGAGTACAGTCAAAGGAGGGAAAGGTTACAAGTGGAGTACCCCAGGGATCTGTACTTGGACCGGTGCTTTGTAATATCTTTATTGGTGATATTGCAAATGGAATTGAGGGTAAAATGTGCCTTTTTGCAGATGAAACAACAGGGTAGACACACCAGGAGGGGTAAAACAAATGATTGAGGTAGATTAGAGAAATGGTCAAGAGAATGGCAACTACAGTTTAATGCCAAAAAATGCAAAATCATGCACTTGGGTCTCAGAAATCCAAAGACTAAATATAGTATAAATGGCACTATTAGTGTTCACTCTAGAAATTTTTTAGGGCAGGGTGCTGACCACGGGGAGGGCACATTTTTCAATCGTGAGGGCACATTTTTCATTTAGGAAGGCACATTTTAATTTTAAAGGGCAAAATGATGCGATTATATATATATATATATATATATATATATATATGAAAAAGGGTTTGACTCTGTATTGTGCTAATTTGTATGTGCAGCACCTCCAAAATTCCTCCTGTTAGTGAGGAACAGTATAGTAATGGAAGAAAAAAAGGGGGGGGGGATTGGGGTGCGCTACTTAGTGTGAAATCTGTACTTTCCAAAACAGTATAATATAATTAATATAACATTTTTAAAATTTCATTTCTTTCAATTTTCGTCCACAATGATTAGGCCCAGTCCATGTCTGGAAAAATAGTCCTTTTATTAAAGATCAAACCCATTTGATCTTTAATAAAAGGACTATTTTTCCAGACATGGACTGGGCCTAATCATTGTGGACGAAAATTGAAAGAAATGAAATTTTAAAAATGTTATATTAATTATATTATACTGTTTTGGGAGGTACAGATTTCACACTAAGTAGCGCACCCCAATCCCCCCCCTTTTTTCATATATATATATATATATATATATATATATATATATATATATATATATATATATATATATATATATATATATATATATATATATATATAAATAAAAATTTAGAGAGAGACAGTGGCCAAAGTGAAATTTTAAAGTGGGGGAATGGAAAAGTGATGGTGGGGGTTATGTGCGCGGCGAAGGCGCGCTCGCTCCAGAAAAAGGGGCGTGGTCACCTAAAATGGGACATGTCCTTGAGTGTAGTGTGCCACACCATATACCTCTTATGTACATTATGTAACACAATAGTAGATCCCCTTTTACTTGCCCCACAAACATTATGCCACTCGGAATCAGACAAAATTCATGTTAAGGTGCCCATACATGGAGCGATGTGCTCCATGCATTTCGAACTAGATCACATCGCATCTAGTTAAAAATGTATGCAATGTGCTAAAGCAGTATGCATTTTGAACTAGATGCAATCTAGTTAAAAAGTATGTGCAGCACATACTTTTTGTGCTTTGCGATGTGCGATGCGAGGGACTGCCCCGTGGAGCGTCACACCATCAGCACATCTATATAAACCCTCTTGTGACACTGGAGCATCAGGCAATAAGCACATTTATGCTATATAACCATCTTGTGACACCTGAGCGTCACACCATCAGCACATTTATGCTATATAAACCATTTTGTGACACCTGAGAGTGTCACACCATCAGCACATTTATGCTATATAATCCATCCTGTGACACCGGAGCGTCACACCATCGGCACATTTATGCTATATAACCATCCTGTGACACCGGAGCGTCACACCATCGGCACATTTATGCTATATAATCCATCTTGTGACACCTGAGCGTCACACCGTCGGCACATTTATGCTATATAATCCATCCTGTGACACCTGAGCGTCACACCATCAGCACATTTATACTATATAACCATCATGTGACACCGGAGCGTCACACCGTCAGCACATTTATGCTATATAACCATCTTGTGACACCTGAGCGTCACACCGTCGGCACATTTATGCTATATAACCCATCTTGTGACACCGGAGCGCCACACCATCGGCACATTTATGCTATATAACCCATCTTGTGACACCGGAGCGTCACACCATCGGCACATTTATGCTATATAACCATCCTGTGACACCGGAGCATCACACCATTGGCACATTTATGCTATATAATCCATCTTGTGACACCTGAGCGTCACACCGTCGGCACATTTATGCTATATAATCCATCCTGTGACACCTGAGCGTCACACCATCAGCACATTTATACTATATAACCATCATGTGACACCGGAGCGTCACACCGTCAGCACATTTATGCTATATAACCCATCTTGTGACACCGGAGCGCCACACCATCGGCACATTTATGCTATATAACCCATCTTGTGACACCGGAGCGTCACACCATCGGCACATTTATGCTATATAACCATCTTGTGACACCGGAGCGTCACACCATCGGCACATTTATGCTATATAACCCATCTTGTGACACCGGAGCGTCACACCATCGGCACATTTATGCTATATAAACCATCTTGTGACACCTGAGAGTGTCACACCATCAGCACATTTATGCTATATAAACCATCTTGTGACACCTGAGAGTGTCACACAATCAGCACATTTATGCTATATAACCATCTTGTGACACCTGAGCGTCACACCATCAGCACATTTATGCTATATAACCATCTTGTGACACCGGAGCGTCACACCATCAGCACATTTATGCTATATAACCATCTTGTGACCCTGAGCGTCACACCATCAGCACATTTATGCTATATAACCATCTTGTGACACCTGAGCGTCACACCATCAGCACATTTATGTTATATAACCATCTTGTGACACCTGAGCGTCACACCATCAGCACATTTATGCTATATAACCATCTGGTGACACCGGAGCGTCACACCATCAGCACTTTTATGTTATATAACCATCTTGTGACACCTGAGAGCGTCACACCATCAGCACATTTATGCTAAATAACCATCTGGTGACACCAGAGCGTCACACCATCAGCACATTTATCCCACATCCCCTACATCACACCTTATGCCTCATCCCCTACATCACATATCATGCCTCCATCCCCTACATCACACCTTATGCCTCCATCCCCTACATCACACCTTATGCCTCCAGCCCCTACATCACATATATTATTGGGGTGTATTCAATGCTGTGGCCGATCGTTGACAGCGAGCAGGGCTTTCTGCTCGCTGTCACCACTCACCCTGTCAGTATTCAACTGACCCCCCTCATACGCCAATTCCCCCTCGCTTCCTTTTTTGAGTGAGGGGGAATTGGCGTATGCGGCTGCAGAAGCTGCGAGACTTGCGGCTAATTACAGCGAGTTTGCTGCATTAGCCGCAGGTCTCGCTGTTTAGGGGAATCCTCCTGGTTTTCTGTGATCCTCGCAGTTTAACCCCCTCGCCGGCCGCTCACAGCGGCATTGAATACCTGCCTATTCCTCCATCACCTACATCACATATCATGCCTCGATTCCCTACATCACACATTATGCCTCCAGCCCCTACATCACATATTATGATCTCACGCATCAGACCATTCCTCTCCACTGACGCGACCAAAATTCTCATTCACTCTCTTAGTCATCTCCCGCCTTGACTACTGCAACATCCTTCTCTCTGGGCTACCCCTCACCCGCCTCGCACCTCTCCAATCCATTCTTAACGCTGCTGCTAGGCTCATCTTCCTCTCCCGCCGCTCTACCTCCGCCTCCCCCCTCTGTTTATCTCTTCACTGGCTCCCCATTCCTTTCCGAGTTCTCTTTAAACTCCTCACCACCACCTACAAGGCACTCTCCTCCTCCACAGCTCCTTACCTCTCTTCACTGATCTCTATCCACACTCCCTCCCGTCCTCTTCGCTCCATCGCTGACTGACCTCTCACCTAATCACCTCCTCCCACTCCCGTGTCCAAGATTTCTCTCGCGCTGCCCCCCTGCACTGGAACAACCTCCCGCCACCCATCAGGCTATCTGATTCCCTTACCTCCTTCAAGCGCTCCCTCAAAACCCACTTTTTTCGACTAGCCTATCCCTCCTCCTAACCTCTTTTGATCCTCCTATCCTGCCTCCGTTCCCCTCCGTTCCTACTTATCCTATTGTATTTCGTTCATCCACCCACCTATTTTTAGTATGTTAACTCTTATGAGCAGGGCCCTCCTTCCTCACGTACTCACCCTACCTCATTACCTCACCTGTGCTCCTGTCCTGTTCTTCCCTTCCTCTACTTCATCTTCAGTCTCCTTGACAATTTTGACACCTACTTCAGAACTGATGCTGATTTTAGTTCTACCAGCTATACCCCTATTTATACTGTATCTTTCAACACACCCTGTACGTTACCTTGTAATTTGTTTTTGTTGTTTGCTATGTAAGGCGCTGCGGACACTTTGCGGCGCCTTATAAATAAACGTACTACTATGCCTCCATCCCCCCAACACACATTTACATGTCACCCCCCTCCCCAGCACACATTTACATGACACCGCCCCCTCCCCAGCACATATTTACATGACACCTCCCCCAGCACATATTGACATGACACCCCCTCTCCCCAGTACACAATTACATGACCCAACCTCCCCAGCACACATTTACAAGACACCCCCAGCACACATTTACATGACCCCTCCCAGCACACATTTGTATGACACCGCCCTCCAAAGCACACATGTACAGGACAATGCCCCCTCCCCACCACAAATTTACATGACCCCCACCCCCCTCCCTAGCGCACATTTACATGACCCCCCCCCCCAGCACTTATCACATACCGTAACCTGACACGGTGCTGGCAGGTTTTAGAGCTGCTGCAGGCTCTGCCTTGGCCCACTGGCTCCTCCATCATGTGTGGCTGCTGCTGCTATTAGAGAGGGCAGGTGTGATGTGATGGCAGAAGGGAGGGGGTGAAGTGATGGGAGAAAAGAGGGGGTGATGTGATGGGAGAAAAGAGAGGGTGAGGTGACGGGAGGAGAGAGCCAAATGAGGTGAGAGGGGGTGAAGTGATATAATACCCTTACATACACTATCGCTGGCAGCTGCTGGGCCTCCTCCTGCTCCCCGGCTGCTGTGACTGCTCTCAGCCGTCAAACAGCATGCAGCCAGGGACCTCCCTCTCAGGTCAGCACCGCGGCAGCTGAATGTCTCTGCATCATGCCTTGCCTCTTCCAGTTCCCGGCACTCCAACTCCATCCCCTGCACAGAAACTCGTCCAGCACCCCCCCGGCAAGGGGAGGAGAGATGCTCCCTGAAAGAGCTGACAGCCGCTCACATAAGAGGTGGTGAGCGGCATGTCAGCGTGGCAGGGGGGAGGAGGGATGCTTGATGGAATAGCTGACAGCCGCTCACAATAGGAGGTGAGCGGCATGTCAGCGTGGCAGGGGGGATGCTTGATGGAATAGCTGACAGCCGCTCACAATAGGAGGTGAGCGGCATGTCAGCGTGGCAAGGGGGAGGAGGGATGTTGGTGGAATAGCTGACAGCCGCTCATAATAGGAGGTGAGCGGCATGTCAGACTGCAGGGCTGAGGGGGGAGTGACCACTTCACACGCTGCCGTGCTAGAAGCTTACACTGTCAGCGGGAGGAGACTTCTAGCGCGGCAGCAGCAATTTACTTGTGCAGGGCGGCCACAAACGGGCAGGGGGAAAATCGGCGGGTTTGAAAGGGGCAGGGCGCAGCGCCCTGTAAAACAAGCCTAGCGGGAACACTACACTATAATGGAAACTACTGAGGAAGAGAGGGATCTAGGTGTCACTATTTTAGGGGACTTAAAAGCAGGTAGGCAATGTAACAAAGCAATGAAGAAGGCAAGTCAGATGCTTGGTTGCATAGGGAGAGGTATCAGCAGTAGAAAGAAGTAATAATGTCACTGTATAGGTCATTGGTACGACCTCACCTAGAGTTTTGTGTTCAGTTCTGGAGGCCATATCTCCAGAAGGATATAAATACATTAGAGACTGTACAAAGAAGAGCAACTAAAATGTTGCATGGCCTACATCACAAAACGTACCAGGAAAGACTAAAAGATCTTAATATGTATACTTTAGAGCAGAGAAGGGAAAGGGGGGACATGATAGAAACTTTCAAATATATCAAGGGTTTTAACAAGGTACAGGTGGGAGACATTCTTCACAGGAAGAGGAGCAACAGAACACGAAGACATGCACTGAAACTAGAGGGAGGAAGATTTAGGGGAAATGTGAGGAAGAATTACTTCACAGAAAGAGTAGTAGATAAGTGGAATAGCCTACCATCAGAGGTGGTAGACGCAAATACAGTAGTACAATTTAAACATGCTTGGGATAAGCATATTGATATCTTACAAAAAAATAAGGATCAAATATGGTTTGAGGTAACAGGTTTAAAAAAAGGGGCAGACTAGATGGGCCAAGTGGTTCTTATCTGCCGTCAAATTCTATGTTTCTATGTTAACTTGAGCCAAATAACCTACAGTACCAGCATATTTTGGATTTTAGGAGGAAACTGGAGTGTTCTGAAGAAACCCACGCAGAAGCGGGGAGAATATACAAACTCCACACAATTAGAGCCACGGTGGGAATCAAACCCATGACCTCAGTGCTGTGAGGCAGTAATGCTAACCATTACACCATCCGTACTGCCCCAAGTTGAATATTAAAGTATAAGAGCGCTAAAAAATAATATAAAATAAAATCAAAACAAAAGCATAAAATGAGTGTGCACCTGTGGATAAAACTGTCGATTAGTAAAAGCAATGTTTAAACTCCTTCTGGAGGATGGAGTTTAGCACTTTTCCTGTCTTACCCTACAAGCAGGAACAGCAGTATTCCTCAGCCAGACAGGCGGTAGGCTTTTCAGATTTCTTCTGTGGCTGAGACAGCGGGAGCCGGCGGGACACAGCTTGATGACCTCACTGCTAGGTCCATGTCGAGAGAATGCAGGAGATGGCAGGGTGGCTTGATGTGCGAGTTCCAGGGTGATTCTCCAATGAGTTTTGTGTCAAGGATACTTGGCTTTAAAAACTTATATTTATACCTAAAAAAACAGAAGTTGGTCATTTTGCATAATTTCCGGGTTAGCTCAAAAAGGTGCCAAGCACATGTTTATTCAAATCCAATGAAATAAATTGGGCTGTGTTGCCAAACCAATCAGCACATCGTCAAATGGTACAGATACATCGATGATGTATTCATCTGGAGAGGCACAGAAGAAGCATTGAAAAAATATATCACATACATCAACAAAAAACAAACAACTGAATATACAATTTACAACCAACACCAGTAAGGAAATGGTAGTATTTCTAGACAAACAAATTTATAAAAAACAACAAAATTAATACAGGGACTCAATAAAAGAAGTAAACAGAAACAACATACTGCCAAGAATAAGTAATCATCACACCTTTCAAACACAGAGCAAAGAATTGAAAGTTAAGTTCATATCTAAAAGGATACAATTAAATCAAATTTCAACAAACAATTTGAAAAAAAAATAAACAAGATAGAAAGAAAACAACTGATCCAATATACAACCATGGAGAGAAAAACTGAAGGAATATAAACAGCATGTATAACACAATTTACCAGCAACTCAAAAGTCATTGGCATATATTCAATGCCGTGGGCGAGCGGTGACTGCGAGCAGGACTTTTTGCTCGCAGTCACCGCTCACCCTGTCAGTATTCAACTGACCCCCCTCATACGCAAATTCCCCCTCGCTCCGTTTTTTTGAGCAAGGGAGAATTGGCGTATGTGCCTCCAAAAGCTGCGAGAATCTAGGCTAATTACAGCGAGTTTACTGCACTAGCCGCGGCTCTCGCAGTTTAGGGGAATCCTTGCCGTTCTGTGACGGCGAGGATTCCCCCGGAACGTTGCATAGTGCGAGCGGCCGGCGCGGGGGTTAAACTGCGAGGATCACTGGTTTTCTGTGATCCTCGCAGTTTAACCCCCTCGACGGCCGCTCGCACTGGCATTGAATACCTGCCATTGAAGATATTATACATAGGCATTGGCATGTCCTTAGACTGGATGAAAAGCTAGCTCCTGTCATACCGGTCAAACCAAAAATAATATATAAAAAAGCAAGAAGTATAAAACAACAGTGAATCTTAAGCCACATAAACCACAATAAAGCTAAAAAAAGATCTGTGGAAGTATTCCCCAACTGTCTGAACTTCAAGATGTGCAAAAACAGCAGCCAAACAACTAAAGGCATTACCTCCTTCAAATTAAATGTTACAAAAAAATAAAAAAACAAAATTAAAGACCATGCAACATGCGAAACTGAAGCAGTTATTTTTTTTTTTTACTAGAATGTCCTTGCAGCATTCAATATGTGGAACAAATTAAATTAATCAAAAGAGAATTAAAAACACACAGCGTGTGTCAAACCACTTTTTTGAAAAACACAACAATCCTAAAGGCCTCAAATTAATACATTATTATAATACAAAAGGTATAAAGAAAATGGAGAGGGGGAGACCTAATTAAAGAATTAAAAAAGCCAAAACAAAATGGATGTTTGAGCTAAAAACTTTGAAACCATCAGGCCTAAAATATATCTATAGAACTGAATGCATTTCTGTAAAAGTAACTAATCACCTTTTTTTTGCACAAATTGTATATACACAAAAAAACTGAATAAACTTTCCATTTCCACACCCCTTTTTTATTTACTTTGGAAAAGTAAAGAAGAATACAGCCCAATTTATTTCATTGGATTTGAATAAACATGTGCTTGCCACCTTTTTGAGCTAACCTGGAAATTATGCTAAATGACCAACTTCTGATTTTGTTGTATAAAGATAAGATTTTAAAGCCAAGTATCCTTGAAAAAGTGCCACTTAGGCACAAAACGCGTTTGGAGAATCACCCCGGAACACACACATGAAGCCGCCCTGCCATCTCCCGCATTAACCCAATACGGACCCAGCTCTGACGACATCAAGCTGCATCCCGCTGTCTCAGCTGCAAAAGAAGATCTGAACAGCCAGTCTGACTGTGGAATACCGCTGCTCCTGCTTGTAGGGTAAGACATGGAAAGTGCTTGAACGGGGACTCCACCCTCCAGAAGGAGTGTAAAAATTGCTTTTACTAATCAAGTTGTATCCACAGGTGCTCACCCATTATATTTATAATAAACATAATAAACTAGTAAGCCAGCTCGAAGCAAAAGCTTTGAAAGCTAGTCTGCTACCTTGAGGCTCTGTGTTTGAGCATGAGTGAGAGAGAAAGAGATGTAATTTCACTCACTGCCAACAGATGGCAGTGTTTAGAAAACACACTGACACTAGACATACATGTAGATGACACATTGGAAAGCAGTGCACAGCATGCTAAGACACACACGTACATGCTTTATGCTTTCATGGACTATCATTCATTCATTTCAGACAGACATTTAGATATATGCTGCCGAGATGCTTTGTATAAGGCTGCAGGTTTAAATTGCTGAAACGGAACTGATGATTGCTTCCTTTATTAGATCTTTCACACACAACACTTTTCAGTTTTGTAAACGGTTATCTGGATTTGTAGAGAGGGATTTCATGCAGAAAAAGGATTAGGTTTATCTGACAAAATATAATGAAAGATTGGTATGCATGCATACAGAAAAATGTAAGTTACTAATTCATTTTGAACAGCAGATAGAGATGATGAGATGGGATTAAAATACAATATTACATCTGTTCAGTTAGGTGTGTATACTCATAAGATTGCCGCACTCACTGCTGCCACAGCTCACAATGGCAGGATCCCACTCCAGCCTGGCCACGCATGTGGGTGGCTAAATGCAATAATGATCGTCTATTGTGTACATTTCCCAAGTACCCTGGAACCTGTTATTGCGCTCAGATGTCACAAAAGTACCATTGTGCATAGATTTCAAGCACATATTCAGTAATGCCTGGAAATTAAATCATCATAAAATAACAACATTGTCCTGGTGTTCCTGCAACATTGGAGCCATTTATAAAGCAACATGTTTGTCCAGAATAAAACTTAATAGCAGATAATCTGCTAGTAATAGAGGGGTGTGGAATATTAGGTCGACAATGTTGGTATGTTGGTCAAAGTGCACAGGGTCGACACTGGGAAGGGGGGGGGGGAACGGGGGAAATGTCAACATGTGTTTTTCACCTTCTTTTGATGACCGTGTAGACATTTGAGCATGTGGACTCCCAGTTAGTAAACTTATTCACTACACATACTTCAGAACATGTGCCTTGCTGTGCACACTTTAGCATTCCTTATCTACTTGGGTCTTAAAGTATGAAAAAATGTGCAGTAAATATGAAAATAAAAAGTAAAAAAAACCACAAAAAACTCATGTCAACCTTTTCATGTACCAACCACAGCCTATTTGTTTGTGTTGATCTTTTTACCACATTAACTATATATGTTGACCTAGACATTGTCCATCAAGCTAACCGGATAGAGTAAAAATGCTACGCCAATTGTAATTTTCTAAGCAAAGAAGTTATTTATATAATCCTATCATTATTGACAACCAGCTACTTCTCTGCACATGAATTCTGTAGAATCAAGGCTGGAAGTAAAGTCAACACTACACGTACTTACTAATGACATCTTTACTAAATACTGGGACAGCAAGAGTAAAGGTCCATACACGCTGGGCATTTTTGCCCAGCGTGTATGTAGAACGATTATGAAGAAAATCGATGGGTTGAAAAATGCTCAGTGTATACACACTGAGCGTTTTTTTCCCATTTTAGCGATTTTCCCCTGGGTCAATGGCTGTCCATAGTGGGACACTATGGAAAGCCCGCCCCCCACCCCCACACTCACCTGCTGGTATTATCAGCAGATGAGCGGCCAGTCCAGCAATGATGCAGGAGGGCGTATCAGCATTCACCGCTGCCTTGTACACACTTGGCGACTTTCACGCTGAAAGCCACTCAAACGAGTAAACTGAGCGGCTTTCTGCTGAAAGTTGCCTAGTGTCTATGGGCCTTAAGTAACAATGGCACAGATATTGGCTGGTGACCATGGCTTGAATCCCAGTGTCAACTGCTAGGGAACTTTGAAGCGTTTCAGAAATAAAATGATTCATGACAAAATACATATTCCTGCCTTACAACAGTGCTGATTTTCATATGGCAGACAGCAGGGCCTGAGTAAAGGTTCCAGGTGCCCTAGGCACATTTAGTGCCTCTTGTAATGCTGCTAAACACATGTGTATTGGCGCTCAGGGACTCGCTATTCATATGGCATGTGCATGTAACAAAGGTTACACAACGGGCATGTATGATCTAATGCTTGTGGTGTGTAATGAAGACCTGCCCAGCTGGCGCTGTGGCACAATGTACACAAAGTAATGGTTCCATCCATTACATTGGCACAGTCAATTGGCAGTCACCTTAACAACTTTACCCCCCACAGTACATTGGGATGGGTGATAGCTAACAAGCATGGAATATAATAGGCCTTAACATTATTCCTCAACAGTCACCTGCATTGACCCCCCATCCCCCATCGGAACTGTAATTCCTGTACCCAAATATTAAATTTGTGTAGAATAATACAATTATGTGGAGATCAAGGTTTTATTTTTCTTCAATAAAACTCTTACTTGTTTATTACATATGAGAATGCAGTTTATACTTTATAGGACAGATGCATTAGAGGCACATTTTATGCCAGCTGAATTGCTGTTAAAGGTTAGATCATTCTGTTTAATCCATTTTGAATATAATACCCTCTTCCCATTTCAGTATGACCTAGAAAAAAACCCAGACACATTATTAAACCTGTTTTCCTGGACTGACTTACCATCAGCCAGATACAGAACATAAAATTTTTATCTGAAATTATAGTGAAAATATGTGAATTGAGATCATGAATTGTTTTTTGTTGCAGTTTAAAATGCTAAATAAACGTCCACTTTAATTACTAAATTGTGCCATTATGTGCTAGCAACATTGCATATATATGCCATCAATCATAACTTTTAATACAAAATTTCCATACCCAGAAAGTAGTATATATAGGATTATACAGAACAGAGAACAATACACCTTTTTTAATAAGAAAAAATAGTAAATAATAATTCTAGGAGTGTACTCCAAATGTACATAAACTTAATTGACATTACATGAGATACAACATATAACATAAAATGAAGAGACGAATGCACCTCCCTGCAGCCCCGCATCTGCCCCTACTCCCTGAAGCGGAGACGGGCAGGGAAGCCGCTACCCCGCATCCTTGCTGATGGAGACGCGTGAGGCACTCCTGTCCGCCAGTCTGCGCCAGCTTAGGACATCTGGCGATCCTGCAGGCTGGCTGACAGGCGCTCCATCTGTATCATTAATATTGCATGATCAGTGGAGACATTTATATCATGAAGTGGGACTGGTAACTACTCAGTGACTTTATCTCCTTGATTGCCTCAACTTATGCTTAATTTGAGACTGTGAATCCATACATGCCTCATGATTAACCCCTTCCTGACAGAGCCAGTTTTTGCGTTCCTGACAGAGCCCTTTTTTTCAAATCTGACATGTATCACTTAAGTGGGGATAACTTTTTTTTGCTTTTACTTATCCCAGTGATTTTGAGATTGTTTTTTCGTGACACATTGTACTTCAAATTAGTGGTAAATTTGGGTCGATACAGTCTGTGTTTTTTTGTGAAAAATACCAAAATGTCGTGAAAAAATGGAAAATTTAGCAATTTGCAAAATGTCACATTTTCTGCTTGAGAGACAAATAAACATACCACTCAAAATAGTTAATAACTAACATAGACCATATGTCTACTTTATGTTTCCATCATTATTTCAACTTCCTTTTAATTTTTTTGGACACTAGGAGGCTTACAATATGAATAGCAAATTCTCAAATTTTCAAGAAAATTTCAAACACTGATTTTTTTAGGGACCAGTTCAGTTCTGATGTGACTTTGAGGGACTTGTATGTGAGACACCCCCATAAATGATACCATTTCAAAAACTGCACCCCTCACAGTATTCAAAACAGCATTTTGGAAGTTTGTTAACCCTTTAGGTGTTTCACAGGAATTAAAACAAAGTGTAGGTGAAATTTCAAAATTTCATTTTTTTTGCAGATTTGCAATTTTAATACATTTTTCTAAGGAACACAGTACATTTTACTAGAGAAATGTGACTAAAAATTGATTCCCCCAATTCTTTTGTTTTCATAAATATCCTATATGTGGCCCTAGTGTGCACGTTGACCAAACCACAGGCTTCATAATAGAAGGAGCACCTACTTGATTTTGGAGCCTCCTTTTTATGAGATTATTTTTTAGGCACCATGTAGGTTTCTAGGCACCATAAGATGCTAAAATTTAGGAACCCCCCCACAAGTGACCCCATTTTGCAAACTACACCCCTCAGGGAATTCATCTAGGGGTATAGTGTACATTTCAAACCCCCAGGGGTTTCACCAATTGTGGTACAACTGGGCAGTGAAAATGAAAAATTAAATTTTTTACACAAAAATGCAGTTCTGGCTCAAAATTTTTCATTTTCAGAAGATTTGAAGGAGAAAAAGCACCCCAAAATCTGTGCCCCAATTTCTCCCGAGTACGGCAATGCCTCACATGTGACCAAAAAATACCATTTGGGTGCATGGCTGGACTCAGAAAGGAAGGAGTGATTTTTGGATTTTGCAGCTCAGATTCTGGTGGAATGTTGGTGGGTGCTATGTTGCATTAGCAAGACCCCCCAAGCACCAATACAGTGGAACCCCCCCACAAGTGACCCCATTTTGCAAACTACACCCCTCAGGGAATTCATCTAGGGGTATAGTGTACATTTCAAACCCCCAGGGGTTTCACCAATTTTGATACAACTGGGCAGTGAAAATGAAAAATTACAATTTTTTACACAAAAATGCAGTTCTGGCTCCAAATTTTTCATTTTCATAAGGTATGAAGGAGAAAAAGCACCCCAAAATCTGTGCCCCAATTTCTCCCGAGTATGGCAATGCCTCATATGTGACCAAAAAATACCAGTTGGGTGCATGGCAGGACTCAGAAGGGAAGGAGTGATTTTTGGTGGTGGAATGTTGGTGGGTGCTATGTCGCATTAGCAAGACCCCCAAAGCACCAATACAGTGGAACCCCCCCACAAGTGACCCCATTTTGCAAACTACACCCCTCAGGGAATTCATCTAGGGGTATAGTGTACATTTCAAACCCCCAGGGGTTTCACCAATTTTGATACAACTGGGCAGTGAAAATTAAAAATTACATTTTTTTACACAAAAATGCAGTTCTGGCTCAAAATTTTTCATTTTCAGAAGGTATGAAGGAGAAAAAGCACCCCAAAATCTGTGCCCCAATTTCTCCGGAGTACGGCAATGCCTCACATGTGACCAAAAAATACCATTTGGGTGCATGGCAGGACTCAGAAGGGAAGGAGTGATTTTTGGATTTTGCAGCTCAGATTCTGGTGGAATTTTGGTGGGTGCTATGTCGCATTAGCAAGACCCCCCAAGCACCAATACAGTGGAACCCCCCCACAAGTGACCCCATTTTGCAAACTACACCCCTCAGGGAATTCATCTAGGGGTATAGTGTACATTTCAAACCCCCAGGGGTTTCACCAATTTTGATACAACTGGGCTGTGCAAATGCAAAATTACATTTTTTACACAAAAATGCAGTTCTGGCTCAAAATTTTTCATTTTCACAAGGAATGAAGGAGACAAAGCACCCCAAAATCTGTGCCCCAATTTCTCCCGAGTACGGCAATGCCTCACATGTGACCAAAAAATACCATTTGGGTGCATGGCAGGACTCAGAAAGGAAGGAGTGATTTTTGGATTTTGCAGCTCAGATTCTGGTGGAATGTTGGTGGGTGCTATGTTGCATTAGCAAGACCCCCCAAGCACCAATACAGTGGAACCCCCCCACAAGTGACCCCATTTTGCAAACTACACCCCTCAGGGAATTCATCTAGGGGTATAGTGTACATTTCAAACCCCCAGGGGTTTCACCAATTTTGATACAACTGGGCAGTGAAAATGAAAAATTACATTTTTTTACACAAAAATGCAGTTCTGGCTCAAAATTTTTCATTTTCATTAGGTATGAAGGAGAAAAAGCACCCCAAAATCTGTGCCCCAATTTCTCCCGAGTATGGCAATGCCTCATATGTGACCAAAAAATACCAGTTGGGTGCATGGCAGGACTCAGAAGGGAAGGAGTGATTTTTGGTGGTGGAATGTTGGTGGGTGCTATGTCGCATTAGCAAGACCCCCAAAGCACCAATACAGTGGAACCCCCCCACAAGTGACCCCATTTTGCAAACTACACCCCTCAGGGAATTCATCTAGGGGTATAGTGTACATTTCAAACCCCCAGGGGTTTCACCAATTTTGATACAACTGGGCAGTGAAAATGAAAAATTAAATTTTTTTACACAAAAATGCAGTTCTGGCTCAAAATTTTTCATTTTCAGAAGGTATGAAGGAGAAAAGCACCCCAAAATCTGTGCCCCAATTTCTCCCGAGTACGGCAATGCCTCACATGTGACCAAAAAATACCATTTGGGTGCATGGCAGGACTCAGAAAGGAAGGAGTGATTTTTGGATTTTGCAGCTCAGATTCTGGTGGAATTTTGGTGGGTGCTATGTCGCATTAGCAAGACCCCCCAAGCACCAATACAGTGGAACCCTCCCACAAGTGACCCCATTTTGCAAACTACACCCCTCAGGGAATTCATCTAGGGGTATAGTGTACATTTCAAACCCCCAGGGGTTTCACCAATTTTGATACAACTGGGCTGTGCAAATGCAAAATTACATTTTTTTACACAAAAATGCAGTTCTGGCTCAAAATTTTTCATTTTCACAAGGAATGAAGGAGACAAAGCACCCCAAAATCTGTGCCCCAATTTCTCCCGAGTACGGCAATGCCTCACATGTGACCAAAAAATACCATTTGGGTGCATGGCAGGACTCAGAATGGAAGGAGTGATTTTTGGATTTTGCAGCTCAGATTCTGGTGGAATGTTGGTGGGTGCTATGTTGCATTAGCAAGACCCCCCAAGCACCAATACAGTGGAACCCCCCCACAAGTGACCCCATTTTGCAAACTACACCCCTCAGGGAATTCATTAGGGGTATAGTGTACATTTCAAACCCCCAGGGGTTTCACCAATTTTGATACAACTGGGCAGTGAAAATGAAAAATTACATTTTTTTACACAAAAATGCAGTTCTGGCTCAAAATTTTTCATTTTCATAAGGTATGAAGGAGAAAAAGCACCCCAAAATCTGTGCCCCAATTTCTCCCGAGTATGGCAATGCCTCATATGTGACCAAAAAATACCAGTTGGGTGCATGGCAGGACTCAGAAGGGAAGGAGTGATTTTTGGTGGTGGAATGTTGGTGGGTGCTATGTCGCATTAGCAAGACCCCCAAAGCACCAATACAGCGGAACCCCCCCACAAGTGACCCCATTTTGCAAACTACACCCCTCAGGGAATTCATCTAGGGGTAATAGTGTACATTTCAAACCCCCAGGGGTTTCACCAATTTTGATACAACTGGGCAGTGAAAATGAAAAATTACATTTTTTTACACAAAAATGCAGTTCTGGCTCAAAATTTTTCATTTTCAGAAGGTATGAAGGATAAAAAGCACCCCAAAATCTGTGCCCCAATTTCTCCCGAGTACGGCAATGCCTCATGTGTGACCAAAAAGTGGCAGGACTCAGAAGGGAAGGAGTGATATTTGGATTTTGCAGCACAAATTCTGGTGGAATGTTGGTGGGTGCTATGTCGCATTAGCAAGACCCCCAAAGCACCAATACAGTGGAACCACCCCACAAGTGACCCCATTTTGCAAACTACACCCCTCAGGGAATTCATCTAGGGGTATAGTGTACATTTCAAACCCCCAGGGGTTTCACCAATTTTGATACAACTGGGCAGTGAAAATGAAAAATTACATTTTTTTACACAAAAATGCAGTTCTGGCTCAAAATTTTTCATTTTCAGAAGATATGAAGGAGAAAAAGCACCCCAAAATCTGTGCCCCAATTTCTCCCGAGTACGGCAATGCCTCATGTGTGAAAAAAAGTGGCAGGACTCAGAAGGGAAGGAGTGATATTTGGATTTTGCAGCACAAATTCTGGTGGAATGTTGGTGGGTGCTATGTCGCATTAGCAAGACCCCCAAAGCACCAATACAGTGGAACCCCCCCACAAGTGACCCCATTTTGCAAACTACACCCCTCAGGGAATTCATCTAGGGGTATAGTGTACATTTCAAACCCCCAGGGGTTTCACCAATTTTGATACAACTGGGCAGTGAAAATGAAAAATTACATTTTTTTACACAAAAATGCAGTTCTGGCTCAAAATTTTTCATTTTCATAAGGTATGAAGGAGAAAAAGCACCCCAAAATCTGTGCCCCAATTTCTCCCGAGTACGGCAATGCCTCACATGTGACCAAAAAATACCATTTGGGTGCATGGCAGGACTCAGAAGGGAAGGAGTGATTTTTGGATTTTGCAGCTCAGATTCTGGTGGAATGTTGGTGGGTGCTATGTGGCATTAGCAAGACCCCCGAAGCACGGTGAAATGATGAACCTAATAATCCATAGATGTGTGGTATATTTTAAAACACTCCTTTATACATAGGCCGGGTTTGTCGGGGCAAGTTTCACAGTGGAAAATAGTTTCCTTTCTTATTCCCTTTTTATAGCAAACTTTGCACCTTTTTTGTGTCCTGCCCTTTCTTGCAGTGGAGGGGATTTCGTTCGGAAAATGCTGCCCTGGTACAATACGGGGGCCAGTACTAGAAGTACTGGGGCCCTCTGCCTGCTGGTTCCCAAATACTAGGCCCTTTATGACTTCCTCTTGAAAGTGCATAAATGTCCCCCTCTGGCCGGTAGAACGGAATAGCACGTAAGCGTTATACAGTGCCATCTGGATGATATACACGGCCAGCTTCTTGTACCAGACTTTTGTTTTCCGCAGGGCACTGTACGGCTTCAGTACCTGATCTGAAAGATCCACTCCGCCCATGTACCTATTGTAATCCAGGATACAATTAGGTTTTGAGGTGTGGGTACTGGTACCTCGTACAGGGACGGAGGTGGTACTGTCTCCGTGAATTGTTGTCAGTATAAGGACATCCCTCTTGTCCTTATATTTGACCAACAACATATTTTCGGTGCATATTCCCCTGCTTTCACCCCTTCTCATTACTTGGGCAATGTGCGTTTTTGGGAGGCCTCTTTGGTTCTTGCGCACAGTACCGCAAGCTGCTGTACCTCTTGAACCAAGGGTCTTAAACAGGGGGATGCTAGTGTAAAAGTTATCCACATAGAGGTGATAACCTTTATCCAGGAAGGGGTGCACTAAATCCCAGACAATTTTTCCACTAACACCTACGAGGGAGGGGGGGCATTCTGGCGGTTCAATTCTTGAATCCTTCCCTTCATATACCCTAAACCTGTGAGTGTACCCTGAGGTGCTTTCACACAGCTTATACATTTTTATGCCATACCTTGCCCTCTTACTGGGAAGGTACTGGCGGAATTTAACCCTTCCTTTAAAATGTATAAGGGACTCGTCTATGCAAATGAATTTATCTGGGATGTACATCTCTTCAAATTTGGCACTGAAATGATCAATGACCGGCCTGACTTTGAATAGCCGGTCAAAGGTGGGATCATCTCTGGGTGGGCACTGTGCATTATCGTTGTAATGCAAAAATTTAAGGATCGTCTCAAATCGAGCCCGGGGCATGGCCATACGGTAAAATGGGGTGCTGTACAGAACATCTGTACTCCAATATTGCCTAATTTCTGGCTTTTTTACTATGCCCATATGAAACACCAGACCCCAAAACGTCATCATCTCTACTGCATCTACAGGGGTCCACCTAGCAAATGATGACGTGGGGTTTTGAGCAATAAACTGCTGGGCATATAAATTAGTTTGGTCCACCATTAAATTTATAAAATCATCAGAGAAAAATAATTTGAAAAAGTCAATTTCTCTGAGACCTGTGGAATCAAATTGGATTCCTGGCATGGCCAAAAACTCAGGAACCTGGGGCTCAAAATTGTCTGGTGGTGGGGTCCATACGAGATCAATTATTGGGGGGTGGGTCTCAGCTGCTCTACGGGGGCGTCTTTGAGAGGGTCCCTCATCACCAGAGGAGGAAGAGGAGCTTAAGACGAATCCTTCAAATTCCCTGCTTGCATCACTGGCTGTGTCAGAGTCAGAGGCAAGCATGGCATATGCCTCCTCCGCTGAATACATTCTTCTGGATGACTGGGATGACATTTGGGATGCCATTTTTATTTTTGTGTTACTGGTAGTGAAATGTTTCAACACGTGTATAGTGTAGGGGGGGGTACAAACTTTATTTCAACCCGGGGGGTATGTAGTGTGTAGTGTGTATGTAGTGCAGAAAAAAAAAATACTTTATACAAAAAAAAAAAATTGAAGGGGTTAAAAAAAAAAAAATTGAAGGGGTAAAAAAAAAAAAAAAAAAAGGTCCTGCGCCAAAAATTGAGCACAGATGTTGGTCAGTAACGTCCGTCACTGAACAGCGCTCAAAGGCAACAGGAATTTGATCAACAAAAAAAAAAAAATAGATCAACCCTGTGCCGAAAAAGATGATCAGTGATGTACGTCACTGATCAGCGCACAGTGGCCACAGGACACCCACAAAATCACAGTGTGTGTAAAAAAAAAATAAAAAAAAGACCCCACAGCACACACACAAAAAAAAAGGTGATCAGTGATGCGACACTGATTACCAGTGAGGGGCAGCAGGTGCACAACCTTTGGTGCAACTGACAGTGCAACTGGCAGGTATATATATAAAAAAAAAAACCTCTGCACCCCCAAAAAGTTGCTGATCACCTCAGATATAGTGATCAGCACAAAAGGCGGGGGCAGCAGACACAAAATTTAGCACTCTCTATCTCTATATCTCTCACTATCTATCACTCTATGACACTGCAGCAGCAGCACTGACAGTTATATATATGAAAAATAACCCCTGCACCCCCAAAAAGTTGCTCTCTGTCACTATCTCTCTCTATCTCTCTATCTCTCACTATCTATCACTCTGGCCCTTATTCTGATCGATGCGGTTTTTCCCGCTTGCGTACGGGCCGCCGATGTTTATCTTCTGCGCATGTGCAGAGGTCACTCTGCGCATGTGCAGGCGATTTCGCCGCAAGGATTCTCTATACGCCGCACAGGGGGCGTAGAGGGGCGTGAGGGGCTACTTATCCTCATTACCCTATGCATACGCCCCGCGTTTCATGGGCGTTCCCATGCAAACGCGGGGCGTATGCATGGTAATGAGGCCGTGACGCGTGGGTACGGGGCGGGCATCTGACATCGCCGGATGTCAGCTGCCCGCCCCCATACAAGATTTCACACGGACAAGTGTCCGTGTGGTCTTGTGTTGCGGGACCTGGTGGAGCGTGCGGCCCTGCATTCGATGTTCGGCGACCATCGAATGCAGGGGCTGCTCCCACCATGGAGGAGGCGTATCCCCGTCCAATTTCATGCGGATCGCCACATATCCGCGTACGGACGGCAGGTGGCGATCCGTATGGAAGGCGGGGATTCGCCTGCACGGTCGGAGCCGCATATGCGGCTCCGGCCGCACCAACCAGAATAAGGGCCTCTATGACACTGCAGCAGCAGCACTGACAGGTATATATATATATATATATATATATAAAAAATACCCTGCGCCCCCAAAAAGTTGCTGATCAGTTAATTTATACTGATCAGCACAAAAGGGGGGGCAGCAGTCAGTTATATAAAAAATATATAGCACAATCTGTCACTATCTCTCTCTATCTCTCTCTCTCTCTCTCTCTCTCTCTATCTATAACTCTATTACACTGCAGCAGCACAAAATATAGCACTCTCTGTCACTAGGCCTCTCTATCTCTCTCTCTCTATCTCTCTATCTAATAACTCGCAGCAGCACAACACAGCACAACACAGCACAGGATGTCACAAGAAGAAGCAAGATCCAGGCAGTGATCAGGTAAGTATTTAGCAAGTTCTGGTCAGTAAATGGCGACAGCTGGGCACGGTGACCGCACTGCACGCTAGTCCAGACCTGAATGGCGTCTGCAGTGCAGTCACCGTTAGTTTAAACCCCCCTCCATGGCTGTGATTGGTCCGTCGGTCCGACGGACCAATCACGGCCTTTGGGGGCGGGCGGGGTGAGACCAGTGTCACCCTTACACCCCGCGGTGATTGGTGCTGTACTTTACAGCACCAATCACCTCCGATCCCGTGTCACCGGCGAACGTTATTCGCCGGTGACACAGAAAACGCTGTAATTGGCTGTTCACACTGAACAGCCAATCACAGCGATCGCCGACGGGGGGGCGGCATCGCAGCCCCCCCTGGGCATGCAGGGACATGTCTGCTGTCAGGGACAGCAGACATCGTCCCTCTGTCACTGCGTCTCTAGACGCAGTGACAGTTAGAAGTCATGACGTATATATACGTCATGTGTCGGGAAGTACTTCCCGGCCATGACGTATATATACGTCAAATGTCGGGAAGGGGTTAAGAAATATGTGAAAGCAGATAGCATTCTTTGCTTAATTTTATGTTATATGTCATGTAATGTCAATTAAGTTTATGTACATTTGGAGTGGACTCCTAGAATTATTATTTGTTATTATTTTTTCTTATTAAATTAATATATACCTTTTTATATGAATTGTTGAATTTATTACATTGAGTACACCTGCGCCTTTTAGATGTGAGAATTTACATGGTCACCACTCTGGATATTTGCTATTACAGAGTTCCACACTACCTCTGAATAAGAGGCTGCAGCTGCACTCAGGAACCTGAAAAGGTCTTGCTATCAACTTTAGGACCAGTGTTTCGGTGTGACCTAGTGTCACTTGTTCCCTTGACTACACATCAGCCCCCAGTTTGGAAACTGTAGACCAAGAGGAGATGGGGAAAAGGTGAGAACCAGAAACACTTGCATGTCAATGAAACAAAAACTGTCATGTGACAAAAGAAGGGAAGGCGTATAGTGGCCTTGTGGATTCAGATACTAAAATATATATTTTTTCTTTAATCCAGCAGGGGCCACTGGAGTCATATACAATGGGGATGATCCAAAGCTATCCCCATGGGAGGGACTGCTATGAGGAGCCTGGAAAACGAAACAAAGAAATTGGATGGCCCTTGAAGCAACAGTTGTCAAACTTCAGAAACTTGTGAACCGAGGACCGGTTCCCGGGGGGCTAGCGATGTGGGGCCAGCCAGCACTCAGCTACAAAATGGGCCTATTCGGAGAGTGGGCATGGAGCTGCAGCTCTATCAGACCCATTGTTAATCCGGCCCTGCTGGTGATACATGGTCGTCACTGCAGCCATCGCTGGAAGGTAAGTATATCTGCAGCTTCTATTTTCCCTCTTTTCTGTGCCAGGCCCTTGCATACAGATGGAGCCGAGCTCTTCTTTGCAGGGGATGGCGATGGCGACGCGTCCCCTTCCGACAGCTTCCCAAGGGTCCCCGCCAGCTTGTGAGTGGTCACCCGGGGTCCCCACCGCCTCCCCACACCCCCCCCCCCCTAACCCTGTTCGTCTCCCTGAAGCGTAAACGAACAGGGTCCCGTTGCCCCGGCGCACGGACACTGAGTCAGATGGCGAGCCGGGCTGCTGGCAGATCGCCAGCGGTGACGTTCTGGTGATTCGCCAGCAAAGAAGAGCCCGGCCCCATCTGTATGCCAACCTCTTTGCCATTTTCCACCCTATACTAAACCCTTTGCATGTTTCCTATGCCAGCCTCCTGCCTTTTCCAGGCATATATAATTAGTTAAAAGTATTTACACAAATAGAGACACACCCATGAGCAGACCACCAAACAGGACACTGGTCACACTCCCCACATTATTGTGCATAATAGGCCCTTGATAATTTTCAGCTCCAGGCCCATTTAGACCTTAATCTTGCACTGATGACAGCTGTCCTAGATCGATGCATGTGAGGACAGGCTGGATCCATGACAAAACCTTACAGGTAGCACATGCATCAATGAACTTACTTAATGCTGTGTGGGCCCCTCTTCATGGTACAACGGTCCGGTAGCTGCTCCATCTTTCTAGACACAATTTTGAGATACTTCTTGGTCTCTTGTACAGCCATGTTTTGCTCATGATCTGTAGAGGCAGACAGTGGGAGACCATCTTTCACTCGAACCACTGATGCAAACAGAATGGCGGACATTTCCAGCAGCGTTTATACCAAGTACTGTATAAAAAAAATAAAACACAGCTAACTTATCTGTAATAAAAATACATTTTGGGACTTGTGTATTAGCACGGCGCCCGATTTTACTACGTACGCAAACGTAGTGAAATCGCATCGCATGCCGGTATGGCATGCGATTTTAACGCTTATAATGGCATTTCATGTACTATAGCATTAAATGACATATAATGTAATTAATTAAGCCCCCCCCCCACTATACATATCATCCCGAAGCGGGGCGAGCGGCGGCGGTATGCGTCCGTCCGACCTTTTCATACCCCCACTATCCACGTCGGCGTGGAGTTGATTTTATATAGTGTGGTGAGCGCAGCGGGCCACCGAGCCCGAAGCGTGGCGAGCCCTGCGAGGGGACGTGTATTATGTTTATTATTCTAGGTTCCATCAGAACCGATATCTCATTGCATGCCATACAATATTCACTGACACAGGATTAGATAGGAAAATCGCATCGCTTCGCATGCCATACAATATGGCATGCAATGCGATGCGATGCGATATCACTACCGTGAATAGCCCTCTACGCAAATGGAGTTGTGGGCGCCGTGATAATACACAAGTACCTACATTTTTACTAAAGGTTACAGAAAAATAAAAACAAATTAGAACAGTTTTTTTACATAATCAATCCTGTTTTTTTTTCCTTACTGGAATGCTAGGTTCTGATGCCTAGGGCATGCACACTGCAAACTATGGGTGGCTAATCCTGGGATCAGGATCTGCAGGATCCTGGGATTTGGCCTCAAAACAGCCAGGACTTCCAATCCGGGGAATAGACTACGCAAGCACCGCACCACCGCCCCCCTTCTGGCGTAACCTCTGCACCCAGCCACCCGCTTTTGGCAGCAACCCTGGGCCTGCACCACCGAAACACCCCTTCCGCCCACCCCTGGCCGCACCAACCACCGCTGCGTTTTTTTTTTTTTTTTTTTATTTAATGAGGCCAATCCCGGAAGCATTTCATCATTTTTCAATAGTGAAACCTGGGAAAAAATGCCCCAGGATTGGCATCCGTACCGCAAGCTTATCATTGAGAATCAAGGCTGGAAGAAATACCTTGTTGCCTGTGCAATAGATGTCTTTCAATCACACTTTGAAAATTAAGTTATTTGGATACATTGCATATAAGCATATGAAGACTATCTAATTGTATTAGTAAAATTAATTGTTACTGAGATTGTGACATGAGTGAAATGACCTCTCTTCAGACTGATTTTTATCCTGTATTGTTGTATGACACAGTGTCACTCACTTATGCAATGAGTGACATTTTATATTATAGACTTTATGTTTTGTTTTTTACTATAAATCGGTTCTCCATTTGCTCTGCTTCACTGACACTCAATCTGCTCATACAACCCAGCATTCTCACAACAGTCCTTGTTAGTTCTGTATATATTAGGAAGCCAACTGTACATCTAACTCTAAAGGTGCCCATACACAGGTCCGATTTGGCCCGTTTTCATGTGATTCCAATGGATCGTCCCAATATACTGGATGATAACTCACCAAATCGGAGGTGTTTGACATCTTATTGGATCCGATGCGCGTTCCTGTGCGCATCGAATCATATCATGGAGATCGTATGTGGAGCACAAAACATAAATCGGACCATTGGCGGCATATCACAGGTGCTCTTTAGCACCTGCGATGTACCACATCCGATTTCCCATTAACTCCCCCGGCAGCTCCCTGGGAGTCCTTCTGCATGCGATTTGGTTGGTAAACATTGCCATGTTATGCATCAGGAGACCTCATAATTTTTGTGCATTACAGGAAGAAGATATAAGAATACAGAGGAACAAAAGTATGAAGGGTTCAGTACACAAAATCCTGGGGGTTATGGCTTAGAGCTCTCCAAGGGGGCAATTAAAAAATTTATCCCAGTAGCTATTCAAATAAATCCTGCGATGACCCCATTTTCATGCCCTAATGTACTGGGATTAGCGGCATTAAGAAACTTCCCTAGAGCTAAGTGCCAGACACGCTGCCGTTACCGCTCACCCGGCAGCCCAAAGGCCATACCTTAGCAACACAGAAGGGTTTTTGCAGAAATTCTGTATAGGCAAGTCGAGGAAATACACAGCACATTGTACAATTACACAAATATCCTTTGGGCCTAGACAGAGGCACAGTGGTGTAATTATTACCCACTAAAAATGAGATATATGTTTAAATAAATGGTCTTTTTATGCTCTGTAATGTTGGCTGACGATACAATTGCTATGATTTTATCTTGTGAAAATATACAGCATGCTTGTTGGAACTTCCATTAATAGCTACATTAATAACTCAAACAGTTCAATATAACACAATTTAATGAACTGCTGAAACTCAGGAAAAACTAATACATTAAATTCTGAGCACTTTCTAGAAAAAAAATTGTGTTTCAATGCCAAATGCTGAGATATCCGCTGGGGTACTCTGTAACATGTGGATGATTGACAGCCCGAGAAGTTGGCAGATGTTTGAAGACAGGCCTCAGGTAGAAGGCAGCAGGAGAGAGAACATTTAAGTAAACAAAGAAAGAATTTGCTGAGCTGGGATCTACGCAGAGGAGCAAGACACCATTTCCAGAACTTTCTAAAATACGGTGAAAGCTCAGCCTTCAGGTGAAATTCTATAGGGCTCACCGATATGTTGTATTATACCCATTTCTGTAAACAAATAGATTATACCACAACATCCGTAGCCAGGTGAATGCATGGCAAAAGGAGAATAACTAGTTGAATGTATGAACTTTTTTAACCTATACAAATCCATTTGTTCTATGAACAGGACATACATTTGTGCACAACTTAAAGTGCCTTATTTTGTGCTCTTTGTATAGAACGTCAATGATTATCATTCCACGTGTTATCTTTTTTATGAACACAGCCAAAACAAAAAATATTGATATATTTCCCACCAGTCACATTGTTGAAGACGCAACAAATCAAATAACATGTGCAACCCCTATATCATAAACAAGGCTACAGTAAAAAAAAATGGTACTTGTGTATTAGCACGGTGCCCAGTTTTCTTACGTACGTTAACGTCGTGAAATCGCATTGCATAACGTTCTATTACCATGCGATGTGATTTTACCCTTCCCGCTCCATGATATTCCCGCCCCCTGGCACATCTTGTCAGAATTTCACTCTGAGGTGATTTTCTGTGGTGATGAGAGGTATTTGTCAGAGCTCCAGTGAATTCAGTAATTTAGACTCATTCCTGTGAGATGGCAGCATCGTCAGTTCACGCTCCCGCAGAGTGAGGACGCCGTTCATTTTTTGCAGGAGCATCACCTGCTGCCAGTGACGGCGACGTGCAGTCATGGGCACCCGATGCGGTTGACCATCAAGGAGTGCATGTGGAGGTGCCACGTAAAGACATGCCGTCAAAAGGTGAGCCTGAGAGCGGCCCATTTCTTCCCGGGGTGCCACTTGCCTTTCGTTGGAACGCGCAGGATAGCACCATGCCCGTGTTAACCACAAATACAATTTCATGGATCAGGAAAGTGGTGTGCACACCCAAACAATCGAGCGACTTTGGGGTTCAGCAAAATGGAGGAACAAGCGCCAACGTGGAAGAGATCGCCACCATTTGGATTCATATTTGCAAGAATTCATTTGGCGCAAATGTTTGGCAGGAAATAAGCTATCATTGTCACTTTTATTTTTGATTATTGTTACTATGAATTGTTATATGATCTTTAATCATTATTATTTACTAAATTAGACCAGTTACTCGTTAACACACATTGTCATTACTGTGTCAGATGAATGATATTGCTGGTGTGTCCAGAACACACCCCCATTATCCACGTTAGCCCGAAGCATGGCAAGCGCAGCGAGCCCCGCTTGGGGAGGCGGAACGCGTCCTCCGAACTTTTCATACCCCCACTATCCACATCAACGTGGAGTTGATTTAATATAGTGTGGCGAGCGCAGCTAGGGGACACGGATTACTTAATATGTAATCCACGTCCGCTCGCCACGCTTTGGGCTCAGTGGCTCGCTGCACTATATAAAATCGACTCCACGCCGACGTGGATAGTGGGGAATTGAAAGGTCGGCGGACGTGTTCCGCCGCCGCTCGCCACGCTTCAGGCTAATGTGGATACTGGGGGTGACGCCAAACAATGGCAGAGGTGCTTGCATCACATGTCATACTAAGCACCCATCACATCTCTGTCATGGGTGCTTATACAATGAAATATCGCATCCCATTGCATCTCATTTAGTGGGATGCGATCCTATGCGATATTTCATTGTATAAGCACTTCTGTGAAGTTAACATGGATATCGCATCGCGATTTTCCTACACAGAATAGCCCACTAAGCAATTTGCTTAGTGGGCGCCATGATAATACACAAGTACCGAAAAAATGCTTCACTGATCTTAACCCCTTCAGTGGCAATCCCGAGAATTTTCTGGGCTGTGCCTCAGTGCCCAGTCTGGCAAGCCCGGAAAATTCTCAGGATTGCCACTGTTAACAGCCGGGCAGCGCTGCTGAGTTCAATCATTGAACTCAGCACTGGCTCCCTCCCCTCTGCGGCGCCTCCGGCTCTCTCCTCCTCTCCCTTCTGGGTTTTGTATGAAGTCCCCGGTGCCGGCTTATGACAAGCCGGCTGCCGGGGACAGGGACGAGGCGCACGCAGGTCCGGGCAGCCGCTGATTGACAGTGCAACGGCGCTGCCCGGACCCAGGGAGGCAGTGGCATTTTTTTTTTAAAGGGAGCGCTCCCCATAAAAAATTTGCCCAGTGGGGAGCGCTCCCAAAAAAAACCCACCACTGAAGGGGTTAATGGGTGAGACTTGGACAGGTGATTTTTACTAGTAACTGTACACAGCTTAAGGTATGATACTCCTGGGATCCTAGATGTACCAATATATAATCAGCAGATAACACATTCAGGGGTAGATGTATGAAAGATCGATCAGGAGTATGTGCTTTATCCCCGCACGTTATGTCAGGAGTAGCGCTTTCCTGATGTATTACTCCCGTGATAGAAGGGATACGGGGCATGCATCAGATGGGCGCAGGTATTATTTAAATAGTACCTCTCATGTATGAACCACTGATGTGCATTGCACACGGTATTGCAGTCTTATTCGCCATCTTGATGTGGTGCTGCGGGTTTCCAGCCTTGTAATGCTCTGCTGCACTTACTGGTCTTCTTCAAATTAAAACAGGGCATGCGCTGAGTATACAGCGCCATCCATTTCCCAGCATCCCATGCAAACATTACCCGTCGCATATGCTGTTTTAATTTAAAGACGCCAAAGACCAGCAAGCGCGGTGGAACATTCTAAGGCTAAAGATGCAGCTCATCCGATATGGGAGGACGCTTAACCCCAGATGGGTAGGTTAACATACTCCGATAATGGATACTGCACACAATAACATGGTGAAGCTGGTCTGGAAAAGGGCATATTAGTACATACAGTATAGCCCTTAATGGGAAGAGAGTGCTTATTGCACTATACCTGTACATATTCTATTCAGAAATTGTCTGCACATCTGTGTATGGTCATAGGGTCAACAATAATCAACAATAATCAGGTCCACAGTCAATAAGTTGACCACTATTGGTCGACTGTCAAAAGGTTGACATGCATTTGGTCGACATCTTTAAAAGGTCGACACAAAACAATGGGTTGACATGAAAAAGGTCAACATGAGGTTTTTCATGATTCTGTTATCTTCTAGATTCTCTAGAAGATGCTAAATAAATAAGTAGAATCTGATTGGTTGCTATGGCCAACATCCTATCTTCAATAGAACTTCCATCTTAGTAAATTCACCCCCCAGTATCTTTAAGTGTGAAGGGGTGCACAAAACCCCTTGCCCATGCAGGGCTACATGGAGCTAAAGTTCCAGGTCTCCAAACGGCCACAGTCAGCCATAAATAAGTATTTACTGTCCTTTGACAGTGGGGTTGAAAGTATAAAGCTGGGTCCATACAACATGATCTTGTGGTAGAAGCACAATAAATTGTTCTTCCGCAGCATGAGAAACACTTGGTCATAGGCTACATCCTCAGATTGAGCAGCATTGTAGGGTTGTACTGAAGATGTGACGGAGGACAACATGGCAGTGCACATAGTGGAGGTTATTCTGTTTGAATCGCTCAGTTTGGATGCAAATTCGCACACTGGCGAGTCCACCAGAATCTGCCCTGCGAATGGTGGTACGCCCCCCTCACAACGTGTGTTCACACACAGGGCCTGCAAGTGGATGTTTAACATAAACATCCATTTGCAGCCCGTGGGTGACGACCCACGTAATTCGAATGATGTGGAACATGCACGCATATCTAAGTGACTCTCAGGTCACCTAGATTTGCGTGCACCCTTGGGAGGAAGTGTCCACCCCTGGCACCGATGTCACAGCCTGATTACCATGGGAACACTCATGAAATGCTGGGCGTTCCCATGGGCGCGACTATCTGCTGACGTCCCCCAGCTGCAGCCTTGGGTGAGTGCACCCAGTGAACCGTCTGTTTGCCACGACCACACGCACCCAGCGGATGAACATGCTTAGAAATGCGGCTGTGCATACGCAAAACATCGGTCCCCCTGTGAACTAACGCTGGCTGTGAACTAACGCTGGCTGTGAACTGACCAGAATAAGGTTCAGAATTGTCCAAAAAATAATCTAACGTGTACCCAGTTTAAGGGATGTACACACCCATATTTCTCTCACCAAACTCAACACTGTCACAGTGTATATTTTTTTCTTAGTATAAATCCTTGAACTTCTTTCAGCCCTAGGCCTAAAATCCGGACCTGAAACAAAAAACCCCTCTGTTATAATATTCATAATTGCTGCAGAGCACTCCTACCCTAGATCCAGGGCTGGATTAAGGACTGTGGGGGCCCTGGTCAACCAAATTGTGGTGCCCATGCCCCTTCCCCCCGGTACCTGGGCAGCACGGGGTCCAGGCAGCAGGGTCCCTGCGGCGGATGGGCAGTCAGTGGTGGATGGGAACTAGTAGTGGATGGGAACTAGTAGCGCTACTAGATCCCATCCGCCACAGGGACCCCGCTGCTGACTTCCCATTCACCGCAGGGACCCCCTGCCTGCCCCGCTCTCCACGACTTGCTGCCTGCCACCCACCCGTAACCGTATGCTGGGAATAAAGCTAGGTATACACTGATCTACACAATTATTGGACTGATTCGACAATAATGGCCTGTTTCATTGCGTAGCGTATAGGAATAAGCTACACTATATTCAAGAAAATGTGTACACTTTTTGGCCAAACACAAAAACCAGCCAGAATTTGGCTTCAAATTAACCCATCTGTCAGTCTTGAAGTAGGCATATGGGCCAAAAGGTCGTAATAATGTGGATATGCAGTCGTTATGTCAACACAGCAAAGGTCAACATACATTGGGTTGACCACTGAAGGTCGACATGCCTTAGGTCAATATGGACAGAAGTTTGACACAAGCATTAAGTTGACAATGGCTAGGTCTATAGTCAGAAGGTCGACATGGGTTTTTGCATCTTTATTTTTTTTTTTAACTGACATGTGCCAACAGGCGGTATTTCACACCCTGCCATCCACTAGGGCAGGGATGGGGAACCTTTGGCCATCCAGCTGTTGCTGAACTACGCATCCCAGCATGCACTGCTACAGTTTTGCTATTTGGCCAAGCTAAAACTGGAGCCACGCATTCTGGAATGTGTAGCTAAACAACAGCTGGAGGGCCGAAGGTTCCCCATTTCTGCACTAGGGTGTGGAGGGAGAATAGAATATAGAAACCCATGACGGCCTTTTGAGTGTTGACCTTACCATTGTCAACCTATTTCATATGTCGACCTTCTGTGGCTGACCCAATGCATGTTGACCTAATACTGGTCAACCCAATGACCCATACCCGCGTGCTACAGTGATTTACCATGCAACTCACATGAGACAGTGCACAATTAGCCATACACACTGCATGATACAGAGGATTGGTCATTTGGACACACCTGGATCAGACCAATTGGAACAATATAGTGCAAGGGTGTAACCGAGCAAGCTTAACTCAGTTACCTGTATGTGTAAGGGGGCTGCACAGAGATCCTTGTCCCACTCTCTGAATCTTAGTAGATTTACGCATATGCAGAAAGGGGTGTTGCGCAATGTCCCCTTTTTTTAACTCTTTTTATGCTAGGAGCAAACTGTGTGCAGGGTGCACGGTATCCCCCATTCTGCACAGCGGCCTCCTAGCTCCGTCCCACCAATAACATAACATCTGCTCCAGTCAGCTCCGAAAAGTCTCCGGTGACAAAGCACTGTCCCCCGTCCCCCTAGAATGGTATTTGTAGTACACACCCAGTGCCGAGAACCCCTCAGTCTCCAGGTACCGGCTCCGCTACACCTACAGCTGCACGATTTGTGACGTGTCCGTCCAGATGCATTTCGGTAGCGGAGACTGGTATCACCATGGAGACGGCATCGAGTAGCAGCTTCCGGTTGTTAACATGTGATTTGTGGAACTGAGGCGTCACATGACCTCCAGAATAGAACGTATCCAAATAGATATGGTCAAAACGGGTCACTAACGAGAGCTGGGAGCCAGCAGTTCTGATCGTGGAAAAGATCCGAATCTTTTACACGAATCATTGACTCGCCTTGAAAGAAGGGGTATTAGTTTTGCAATCATTTTTTTTTTTTAAACAGTGAGCTGAACAAATAAGAACATACATGACCGAGTAAATCACTGATCGATGGCTGGGTGCAGAATCACCATCTATAGCATCTGCACTGATGGCCATACCTCCCAACTGTCACGATTTTAGAGGGACAGTCCCGATTTTCATACGGACAGAAGTTGGGAGGTATGGGCCATCCCTAGCAGCAGCCTTATTATTCTTAAGGTGCCCATACACGTACCAATTACCCGGTACTTTTTGTGCTAAAATAGCATCATTGTGCATATGTTGTGCATGGGATGCGATGCTATTTTAGCACAAAAAGTACCCGGTAATTGGTAGGTGTATGGGCACCTTTACTTTCACTTGCAGTCGCAGCACTGTACTCAGTCTCCAGAGTTAGTACATCTCAGCTGCCACAGGTGGCATTGCTGAGATCAGGCAAAATGCATTGTAATGAAAAACGAAACTGAAAGTAAAAGAACGGCGGTTCACCCTTTTGGGATCGGCAGCTCCCAGTCTTTATTGGGTTCCGTTCAAAAGACCCACTTCGTTCGCAAATGACCCATCCCTATATCCAAATATTATCACATTCCATTGTACCCATACCTCCCAACATTACCCTCTCCAGGAGGGACACAATTCTCTGTTTCTGGACTTCCCCCTGAATGTATGCTTGCCATCACCTGTATTGAACCTGGTTAATTGATAAGAAAGGTGTTTCCACACCGGGGATGGCAATCATAAATTAAAAGGGAAATCCAGGAACAGAGCATTGTGTTCCTCCTGGAGAGGGTCATGTTGGGAGGTATGTGTACCTGATATTTCTACTATCAAACTACACATTTTATATAAGTATATGCATCATCACGAAGTGCCTTCTATAGTCCTTTATGGTTTCCAGCTTATCATTTCAATGAGAGACAGCTTTGAATTACATTTATGTTATGTGGCTGATTAGAACTGGTCTGGTGTAATAGTTCCTGGACTTCCCTGGTCATTTATAATTGCCATCACCTGTGGTGAGCTAGTTAATTGATAAGAAAGCAATTCATACATTACCGATTACCAGGGAAGTCCAGGAACAGAGCATTTTCTCCCTAAAGGAGAGGGTCAGGTATGCAACCTTGAACGTATGTCCATAAAGGGATGATGTGCTACACTAACTTTATGTTTATGCAAAACATGGGAAGAACTAGAATATCCACACACAAGAAATAAACTCCTCATTCTATTACTGAGACATCTCAATTAGATTTGCAGCCCTTCCTTCTGCAAACCCCTTTGAAGAAGTACTTTCCCCTGATTCCTACAGGCTCTCCGTTCACCCCTTCTGGTACTTATTGCCCTTTGGCCATGGACAACTCCTCTTTTCACCTCTCCTCTCAGTCAGGCACCGAGCTCAAAGAATTTCTGACATATATAAAGACCATACCAACTACACAAGACCTCCAATCTACTATACGGCATGAACAGACCTCTGACAAGCATGAGTTATCCCTACTCAGACCATTTCACTTCCTTAGAAGAAGGTCAAGTTAACTCAGGCTCTGCCATTTATGAGCTAACAAAGCTGGTTCTCTTCAGTCTACCTAATTACAATCCTTGTGGGTGAGACTAGATTATTTGGATAAAAAAAGGGAAAAAAATAACATCTGCATATGGGTTCTACCTGAAAATGTCTCTCCATCTACCCTCATTGATGCTTGATGATTTTCAATGAGATCCTTGGAATTGATCCCAATGAGAAAATAATCTTTGATAGAGCCCATCATGCCTTTGGGTCCTCATGGCTCTTACTTTGATAGATCAAGCAAGGTCATCTTCCATCTTCCAAGCAGCTGTATGAAGTGGATTTCAATGCTGATTTTATCCATATATATAAAGATCTCTCATGGCATACATTGCAACAATATAGACCTCTGACCGATGACCTCTGTAAATGTCAATTGAAGAACAGATGGGGATTCTCAATATATCTTCAAATCACCCTCTCTGGTAAAACACATTCCCTCCATGACCCTGCTGGATTTACCTCCTTTTGTGCCACTCAAGGTCTCACACCTTATGACACTTCTGAATGGAAGGATACCGCCTATCTCTGAGAAATGTGCTTCCTGGCAGATGGTTCCACCTTCACAAAGTCAGCCAAGGAATGCAGCTGACGATCCAAGCCTGGATAATTCCTGAGACCTTCCTGCCTCTCATTATTGAAAACCCTTATTGCACTTGTTTTTTTTCCAGGTCTCCTCTTGGGCCTTAACCCCTTCAGTGGCAATGCCGAGAATTTTCCGGGCTGTGCCTCAGTGCCCAGTCTGGCAAGCCCAGAAAATTCTCAGGACTGCCACTGTTCGGAGCCGGGTAGCGCTGCTGATTTCACTCACTGATCTCAGGCAGCTTCGCGCTGTCCGGCTCACTACCCCCTGCATTACCACCGCCTCCTCCTCCCCCCTCCCCGCCGGGTTTCTTATTGAAGTCCCCGGCGCCGGCTTATGACAAGCCGGCTGCTGGGGACAGGGACGCGGCGCGGGGGGCACAGGTCTGGGCAGCCACTGATTGACAGTGCAGCGGCACTGCCCGTCCCCAGGGAGGTAGTGGTGTTTTTTTTATAAGGGAGCACTCCCCATAAAAAACTCGCCCAGTGGGGAGCGCTCCCCCCCAAAAAAATCCACCACTGAAGGGGTTAATTTGTCTAGCGATGTACTGTCAATATTCTTATCTCCAGGCTCTACCTTGGAGACTTCTGTCTCCCTAACGGAGATGATTTGCCAAATTTAATTAAGTGGGTATTATGTTTTGTTATTTTTAACTGAGGCATTCTTACACATGAGTGAATCACATGAGTGGTAGGCTAACATAGAAGGTTATAGTCTCTTTAGAAAAAAAAAACAGATGGTGAGCATGGAGCTGTGAGGGGGAAGCACCAGGGCCAGACTATGGGCGGTATTCAATGTGAATACCAGCGACGTGCAGCGAATCCTGTTTAGGATTCTCTGCACATTCGCCACTGCCCGCCACGTTCCGGAGCCTCGACGGCTCAGGTATTCAACGAGTCAGGGGCTCACTGCCCCTGACTGGCGAATTTGTGCTCCTGCCGCGATGCCGCAGGGAGCCTTAGGACGGTGGCAGGCAGGGAGATGGAAGTCTCTCTGCCTGCCCCAGAGCGTATGTGGGGGGGAGGTGGGCTCCCTGGGTGCCAGGCAGCACAGGCTGCCCCCCGGGGGTGCCAGCAGGGGACCGGGTATATTCACTACACCCGATAACGATCGGGTGCAGTGAATGGTACTTGTGAGTTATCCGGGCTCCCGATTTTTTGATTGTATGCCTTAAGTTAAGGCATACAATCAGATGCGATGCGATGCGATATCGCATCGCATCCGACCATCGGATGCGATGACCCGATTTTTCCATAGGAATCAATGTTAAAATGGACTGAGTCCATTTTAACATGGAATTCAATGGGAAAATCGGGTCCTTTTCATACCCCTACTATCCAAGTGGGCATGGAGTTGGATATAAACCTGTGGCGAGCGTAGCGAGCCACCGTGCCCGAAGCGTGGCGAGCGAAGCGAGCCCCGCGAGGGGACGGTATTCCGTGCCCCCTCGCGGGGCTCGCTACGCTCGCCACGCTTCGGGCTCGGTGGCTCGCTACGCTCGCCACAGGTTTATATCCAACTCCATGCCCACTTGGATAGTAGGGGTATGAAAAGGACCCGATTTTCCCATTGAATTCCATGTTAAAATGGACTCAGTCCATTTTAACATTGATTCCTATGGAAAAATCGGGTCATCGCATCGCATCCGATGGTCGCATGCGATGCGATGCGATGTCCCGATCCGACCCGATTTAAAAATCGGACGCCCGGATAACTCATAAGTACCCAGTGAATATATGAATATCTAATGAGCGGCTCGGCTCCGGCGCCCCCTGCTGGCTGCTGTGTAAAAAAAAATATATATATATATATATTTTTTTTTTATTAAATATATATTCATGTGCTTACAGCACATGAATAAAAATAGCATACCCCTCCTCAGAATAAAATTCCTGATTTTTTGACACCAAATGTAAAAAACAAAACACTTTATTTTAAAAGTTCACATTCCACTTCACCATAAAAAGATAGCGATTGCTACTCGGTGAATCATGGCGAAAAAAACCTTCAAATGTATTTGCCATCTGCTCATTGAATAGGGTGATTCACCGTTTTTGACAAAAATTCGCCAAACAGCACAAATTCGCCATAAAAACATGGCGAATCAGGCTCATTGAATACCGCCCTATGTAGCAACACTTCCCCCATCAGTCCCTTGTAAAGGTGTCAGTCCCCTGCAAAGGTGTGTTCATGGTTTTTTTTTCTCTCTCCCCCCCCCCCCCCCCCCCCGCAGCATACATCTCCCCACCATGTGCTTTTTCTGTAATGTGTACCTCCACAGATCGCACACCCTACTAGCTCTGACCTTTGCAGTGCACCAAGCTGGTTGTTTCTGTGCAGATTTATCATACTACTACACAAGTATTTACTTTGCAATACTGTATATGCATTGGGTCCTTGTATGGCTTGCCTCCTACAGTGTAACCTTCGTAGTGCGCCCACCCTGGCTGCCTCATCTGGTGCACTTGTGGATGGGATGAAAAATACATGAACATGAGTATACATTGAAATCACCCATTTTGGGTAATTTCTTTTAGGGGTAATCTATTTCACCCTGGGTAATCACGGATGGTGTAATGGTTAGCATTACTGCCTCATAGCGCTGAGGTAATTTTTCAATACCCACCATGGCCCTAACTGTGCAGAGTTTGTATATTCTCCGGGTACTTCAGTTTCCTCACACAATCCAAATATATACTGGTAGTTCAATTGGCTTCCAACAAATTTAACCCTAGAATGTCTGTGTGTGTGCGTGCATGTACATGTGGTAGGGAATATAGATTGTAAGCTCCACTGGGGCAGGGACTGATGTGAATGTTCAACTATACTCTGTAAAGCGCTGCGGAATATGTATGCGCTATATAAGAAACTGTTAATAAATAAATAATAATCCTACGCAGAGCCCCTAAAAGGGCTGCCACACCTGGTACCTAACCCATGACAGTTATTATCCAAAATGCTGCACCATTCCTGCATTATGCTTACTGTGTGCTCAAGGGTTCCTTTTGTCTGTGACTTGTATGTTACTGTTCCACCAACCTCCTCTGTATTATGTGTATTTTTTTTAATGTCTGTAAAGCGCCTTGAGTCCTGTTGGAGAAAGTGCGCTATATAAATTACACTTACTAGGTAAAAGGGGGGGGGAGTATGTTTATATGTTAAACCATCCTTAAAACCATAGATAAGGGAAGACATACCTTGCTACAGGTGGGAAAAGTGGTCAGCTTAGGGACATTATTATTATGGGTGATTTTAACTACCCAGAAATATATTGGAAAGATAAGTCTATTAGTACCGTAAAGGGAAACGTTTTATTGGATGTCCTAAATGACCATTATTTGTATCAATTTATTGAAAGTCCAACCAGAAATAACAATATCCTGGATCTCTTGATAAGCAACAATGGGGACATTCTTACTAACCTAACCATAAGGGAGACATTGGGGAACCGTGATCACATTATGATCACATTTGATTTAAATTTTAACAAAGATAGTTATATTGGAGCAACTAGGTCCTTAAATTTCGGAAAAGCAAACTTTGGTAAGTTTGAGGAGTTCTTAAAGTATATAAACTGGAAGTTGGGCACTGCCAGGGAGCCGGGAGACGCTGCCAGCGGGTCCCCGCGAGTTGCGGCCTAGCCTGTCAGCAAGCCGGGGCCTCAATTTATTCAGCTGCCCGGCGACGGAGCTCCGCGGCGGCGATCGCGGCAAAAAAGAGCCAGGGACGGACAGAAACGGGCTGTCTACCCAGCGGAACCCCTCCTGGAGCTGCTGGAGCCCATCCAGGACCTCCACTCAGTGCTGCAGGGACAGAAAACGGCTCTGGAGCCCTGGATCTGAGGTAACGGCGGCCATCTTGGGAGACACAGCAAAAACTGCAGAGTGTCTCCTCACGCTGCTTCCTCCCATTGCCCTTCACCCCCACACCCCCACTACCTGCAGACCTCACTAAGACCCCCCCTTGAGTCCCACTAGTGAGCTGCCTGCTGCCACTGTTGACTCCTCCCCCCGCTACTGACTGTCTACCTCTGGGAAGATGGCTGTGTATGCTCCTAGAAATTAGCAAGTATTCCCACTGCATTATCGTTAGATGCCTAATACCTACTGTTGATTAGACTGTTAAACTTGACATATGTTATTTTAGTGTATTCTATGCCGTGATTTGTATACACCAGTTCAATGACTAACGTATACATGATTCACAATAAGCTGTGAGCTGCCCCTAGCACCAAAAGATGGCATACCTACATCATAATGCCGAGGCGCTACCTCTGCAGTTTATGCAGCTACCGAATTGACCGATTAGTAACTACCCCCCCCCCCTCTACACCCATCCTTGTTTCACCCGGCCAACAATGTGTTTGAGTTGTTTACATCATGCCGGGACACTCTCCTTAGTATTAAACATTTCCCCCTACTCCCCTTTAGCGTTCTACCTCTACTCTCCCACGTGGAGCGATGGAGGGGTATGGCCTCCACGCATACCCCAATGTGCCACTCCACTTGGTGGCCTCCTGTGACACCGTCATGGTGTTACTTTGTATGTTTATGTTATTATTTTTATTGTTCCCCCACCTCCCCCCTCATTCCCACTCCCCCCAACACTTGTGAGTACTTCAGAGACACCCCCAAAACACTATTCGAATTGCAATTTATAGCTTGGATATATAAAATGTTCCCTGTTTTGCCATGATACAGGTACTATGTATGAATGTTAAGGGTTTAAACTCACCAAACAAGAGAAAACTGGCACTTCGCTACTTTGCCAAATCAGGGGCGCACATTGTAGCAATACAGGAGACCCATTTTATTAAGACGGCTCCACCACAATGTTCAAATGCTAAATTCCCCCACTGCTATACCTCGAATGGACCTAGTAAAAAAGCAGGAGTTGTGACTTTGTCCTGGACAAACAGATCTCTGACCCTGACGGTAGATATTTGATCCTACTAGGGAAACTGCACAACAAACCAGTTACAATAGCTACAGTCTACGCTCCGAACTCTAAGCAGTGCCAATTTATTCGGAAATTTTGCAAACTGCTATACTCCTGTCGGCAGGGCTCAGTATTGATTATGGGCGACTTATACATAGTAGTAGACCCGACATTGGACAGAAGCTCCAGCCCCCGCACTTCACGACACCCCCCCCCACACGTGACCAATCCCACCTCTTTAGACGTATTCTCTCAGAATACGATCTCTATGATGTCTGGAGAGCGAGAAACCCGTCCACGAGAGATTATACATTTTTCTCACAGGTCCACCATTCGTACTCTCGCATAGATTTGGCTCTTTCAGACAAATGGACTCTCCAACAGATCAAAAAGGCTTCTATCCTGCCCACAACGTGGTCTGACCACTCTGCAATTCAACTCAAGTGGGAATGTTCTGAGAATAGACCCCCCCTAGGCCTTGGCGTTTATCTAACTACCTTCTAACAGACCCAGGAGCTAGGCGCACTATCACAGACGCCCTCGCTCTTTATATAGACACCAACCACCCTAGTGACACATCTAGCTTCACGTTCTGGTGTGCTCTTAAAGCTGTAATCCGCGGCTCAGCGATTCAGGCGTCTGCAAGCTGAACTGGAATCCAGACTTTTAGACCTGGAAACCAAACATAAGCGAACCCCGACGGATAAAGCACTGTACCGTGCATTATTACAGGCGCGTGATGAATGGAATGTCCTCACAATGAAGGAAGTCCACAAGAATCTTTTCAAACTGCAGCAAAAATATTATGTATACGGTGACAGAGCAGGCAGGATGTTAGCCAGGAAGTTACGAGGGAAACAAGCAAAGGACCGCATAAGATCTATTGCTAATACTCACGGTACTAAGCTCACAGACCCCTCTGAAATTGCAGCTACCTTTGCACTATATAACCTTATGAATGACCACACGACGAATCAACCCACCCCACCAAATATTCAAAACTTTTTGGACAAACTCACTTTGCCCTCCATCTCAGATTCTGTCCTACCAGCTCTTGAGAAACCGTGGTCAGTGGATGAGATAGAAATAGTGATTAATTCCCTCCCCTCTGATAAAGCTCCGGGCCCAGATGGGTATATCAACATGTTCTATAAAACCTTTAAAACTGAGCTTACACCCCTACTAACCCAGATGTACAACAATGCCACGGAAGTAGGCTCCTTCCCCAAGGAGATGCTAGAATCCAGGATTGTGGCTTTTCCAAAACCAGGAAAAAACCCAGTACTCACAGCAAATTATCGCCTAATTGCCCTGCTCAACACAGATGTCAAAATCTATGCTAAACTTATAGCCAACAGACTAAATCCCATTTTACCCTCCCTTATACATCAGGACCAAGTAGGATTCGTCCTAGGTCGACAATCACCTGACAACACTAGACGAGTCATTAATATATTAGAGTCCCTATCCAACTCGAAGTCCCCCGATCCCCTCCTCCTGCTGTCCCTGGACGCAGAAAAAGCATTTGATCGGCTCCACTGGGGCTACCTCCGTGCCGTCCTCTTAAAATTTGGATTTACAGGTAGGACGCTCTCCTCCATTATGGCTCTCTATTCAAATCCCTCGGCCAGAGTGTACACTAATGGGGTTTTATCCCCGCTAATTCCCATAACCAATGGGACACGCCAAGGATGCCCTCTGTCCCCTCTAATATTCGCTTTGGCGATTGAACCGTTAGCCGAATCTATCAGATCCCACCCAGATATCACAGGTCCCACTATCTCGGGAACCTCCCACAAAATATGTCTTTTCGCGGATGATGTCCTTTTAACGATCACTAACCCATCCTCCTCACTCCCACACCTCCACAAATTACTGGAAGAATATTCAAATGTCTCATATTATAAATTAAACAATACTAAAACCGAAGCCCTACCTATTAATTATACCCCAGAACTCCTCCAATTACACAAGGGGAAGTATCCTTACTTGTGGCAGGATAGAAGCCTTAAATACCTGGGGATCCAAATCCCCCCTCGAGTCTCAGATTTGATCTCTTGTAACTATCCCCCCCCTTTTAGCAAAACTTACTATGTTAACATCGGACTGGATGCTTCAGTCGGTTTCCTGGATGGGGCGCATCGCAGCCCTAAAAATGGTGATCCTTCCTAAGATACTGTATTTATTTAGAACCATCCCCATACTAGTTCCCAACACCATCCTTTGTAAATTTCGCTCCCTCTTTCTAAAATATATCTGGAGAGGCAAGAAACCCAGGTTGGCCAACAAAATCCTATCTCTACCTAAACGAGATGGGGGCCTGGCCCTACCAGACCTGCAACGTTATCAATATGCCGCCTTGCTAGCCCAGGTAGGGGCGTGGTTTGCAGGAAAGGACGCCAGGCCTTGGGCCCTCCTGGAGCACAGTTTAGTTGCTCCCTTCCCCCTAACAGACATTTTATGGCTACCGCCTACTATAAACCCACCCCACGCATCCCGTTCATTAGCGGTTTTGGCCACCCGTAAAGCCTGGCTAGCCCTGACCTCAGACTCAAAGGACATCTCTCTCCCGTCAGCTGACTTCTCATTACGAGGCTTATCCCACCTTATCCCCAATCTAAACCTCACCACATGGATAGCTAGAGAAGCGATCTCTCTAGAAGGAATCACATCTAATGGCCTCTTAATGTCCTACTCCCAACTCCAAGACCTCTACTCCCTCCCCCATAAAGACTTTTACAAATATCTCCAACTGAGACATTGGCTCTATAACAACACTCCATCCCCCCATAAGGTGACACCTCTGCCCAGATACCTTAGAGACAAACTGACTGCCCCTGACAGTAAAGGGAACATAACGTGGTGGTATACGGTATTGATCAGCCCTACAACGCCTAATAAGTTACCCTCCACAATTAAATGGGAATCGGATCTAGTATGCACACTCTCCGAGGATGAATGGAACATGGTCTTCCGGACATGTTTCAGCCTGTCCAGATGCATATCCCATTCAGAACACTTTTATAAAAACTCCTTCATCGACTATATTTGACACCGGTGCTGCTACACTCAATTTGGCCCTCTACCTCTAATTTATGCTGGCGTAACTGTGGACACGCGGGAACACTCCTTCATATTTTCTGGTCCTGCCCCGTACTTTCAAAATTGTGGGCATCCGTATTCAACACCATATCTAGAATAACGGTATCACCAATCAATCCGAACCCATTATTAGCTTTATTTCATGTCTACCGCGGTAACATGTCAGCCAATGACCGCTATGTAATGGGCCATATCTTGGTGGCCACGAAACTCCTTATAGCACGACACTGGCGTACCTCATTTGTACCAACTCTAGATATGGTTGAATCGAGCGTACAGTTGCATTGTGAATTTGAGACAGCGGGGATTACCTACTCTTCATCAGCCTCGAACCCCCTGATCAAATGGCTTAGCTGGACTGAACACTGGCTTTCCCGGACATCTACGTCCCCGGCTAGCCCCCAGCCTCCGTTGTTACAATCTCTTGACCAGTCCAATAGTTTTGGATGCTAGCAGGTATAATATGTTCCAATGATCGAGAACTCTCTTGTTGGGTGAACCATCCTGTGTAATCTGTTTTCTCGGCAAGCGCATAACTGAACTGATATGGGTTGACTCTCTCTACTCCTATAACCAATGATTGTAACTACTCAGTGTTCCCCCCCCCCCCAACCTGTCCCAATTTCCCATTATGTTTTATCATATATCCTCTGTTTACTGTCGTTAATGCATTTATACTCTTTTGAAATTCTCAATAAAAATTTAATTGAAAAAAAAAAAAGTATATAAACTGGAAGAATTATTTAGAGGTATGCATACTACTAAAAGGTGGAAACTTTAAATAAAATACTGCTGGAGAGCACTGATAAATTTATTCCTAGGGTAAATAAAAGAACAAATGTCAAAAGGAACCTAATGTGGCTTAACAGCAAAGTCAAATTTGAAATAACTAAAAAAAAAGAGGGCATTCAAAGCGTTTAAACAAGATGGGACACCCAAATCATTTGCCGCATATAAAGAATGTAATAAGAAATTTAAAAATACAATCAAGATGGCTAAATTAGAGACCGAACGTAAAAATAGCCGCAGATACCAAATCTAATCCCAAAAAATTCTACAGTTATATAAACGTGAAATGGTTAAGGAAGGAAAATAATCGGCCCACTAAAAAATAAGCAGGGTACCCTGGTAATAGAAGGAAAAGAGAAAGCAGAATTATTCAATTCATTTCTTGCTTCGGTATTTACAAGAAAAGAATCTTCAGAAGATCACCCACAGATTAAATGCTCAGCTCTTGATTGCTCCCAAACTGTATGTTTAAGTGAGGAAAAGTCAAAAATAGATTACAGAAACGAAATAGTAACAAATCTCCTGGCACGGACGAAACAAACTAGGATACTAAAATAATTGAGTTCTGTCATAGCACTACTGTTATAAATCGGATATTCAAGGAATCAATAAACTCGGGGACGGTACCAAGGGACTGGTGCATAGCTAACGTAGTACCAATATGGAAGAAAGATAGCAAAACTAACCCTGAAAATTATAGACCGGTCAGCCTTACATCGATTATGGGAAAAATATTAGAAGGAATAATAAGAGAGAGTTTCCAAAATTTCTTAGAACAGGAGAAAATTATAAGTTAGGCTCAGCATGGGTTGGTCAAAAATAGATCATGTCAGACTAATTTAATTAGCTTCTATGAGGAAGTCAGTAGGGGGCTTGACTTAGGGAAATCTGTTGATGTAATACTGCTTGATTTCGCTAAAGCTTTTGACACGGTGCCTCATAAAAGGTTATTACTGAGACTAGGTAATTTAGGGTTAGGAGATACAATTTGTAATTGGATTAAAAACTGGTTACACAATCGGGGACAGAGAGTGGTGGTAAATACCATACATTCCAGCTGGGGTCTCGCAAGGTTCAATATTGGGACCCACCTTGTTTAATATATTCATTAATGATATTGGAAGTGACATAGTGCGTAAAATTGCAATATAATACAACACAAAACTGAGTAAGGAACTTAACTCAGGAGAGGATGTGGAAACACTAAAAAGGGGATTTTGTACTTACTGTCAAATCCTTTTCTCAGACTCCATAGGTGAGACTGGAGAGTTACAGTGGGGAATAGAAGGGCGAGGACAGGGAGCTTGGGCACTTTAGAATAAATTAACAGTGACTAACTCCTCCCCTTCTACTTCCTCTCCTAGGCAGTCTTGCAGAAATGTGCCCGGAGGGAGCTGGAAGAAAACAAAACACACTTCCAAGAAGAGGTTAAACATAACATAAGTCACATACACCAACATAGCATAAAACATAGTTGGGAAACAGCATTCATAACAGAATTGTCACGCTAGCAGTAGCACCAGCTGGAGTGTAACGGAGGCTAGGTGACTTGATGTAAGGTTTTTGCATAGACGACAGAAGGGAGGGATGCAATTGGATAAACGAAAACCAGTTTTAATACTGCGATACAGAAGATGAACTGTGGCACAAAGGTAATACTGAAGATATGAAATAACCAGAGTCAATGATATATAAAACTTATTGTAAAGTTCGTAGTGGATGAAAACGAGGTTGAAAACTGAAGATGACTTGAAGTGTAGATTTGAAGAATAAACGTAAACTTGAATAGTTGATTTGAAGGATTTACTTGAAGAGATGATTGAATTGAAGATTGAATGAAAGATTGGATGATTGAATGGTTGAACAATTGGATAATTTGACGATTGGGTGATTGGACGATTGGGTGATTGGATGGTTGGAAGATTGGACGATTGGGTTACTGGAAGATTGGATGGTTGATCGGATGAATCCGGGAAGTATTGCAGCAGGCCTGAGTAGCTGTGACCAGGGAGAGTTGCAGTGGAAGTAACCGTCAGGTGAGGAAAGGGTGATCCCCTTTGGGGGGCTAACCTTGTCCGGACCGTAGAGGCGGCAGCAGGGTTCTGCAGGTGGATGGTCTTCACAGCAGGCGAGCAGGAGTGGATTCAGTCTGGAGATAGCTGACAGGCAGCAGCGCTTTCAGCAGGAGTGGGAGTCAGATGCCTAGGGAAAGGACATCATTGTACTGACTGCCTGTTTGGCCCAGCTGGTCAGTATTTAAAAGGAGAGCTGCACTGTAATTGGCTGAAGGTAATTGGTAGTGCAGCCTGGTTGGAGAAACCAACAAGATGGCCGCCACCAGGGAAGGCGACAGGATTCAGAACCAGGAAGTGTGTGCAGTACACTCCAGGCAGTGTGTCCAGCAAGGCCCAGGCAGAGTTCACAGCATCATGGCGCCTCAGTGTGGGAGGCATGGGTGGCAGACATGGTGGTCGTGACAAGAATGAACATAACAAACCTCACTGAGAAGTCCTAAGACCAGTGCCTAAGGTAGAGCAACTCTAAAACTGTTGGTAACTAACAGAAACCTTAAGAAGAATAACAGTGAAACAGTGTCGGGTGGGCGTCCAGTGTCACCTATGAACTCTGAGAAAAGGATTTAACAGTAAGTAAAAAATCCCCTTTTCTCTTTCCTCCACTAGGTGACACTGGAAAGTTACAGTGGGGACGTCCCAGAGCTCCCAACATGGGTGGGATAACGCTGAGAACCCTCTAACACAGAACGACCAAACTGAGAAGCAGTTGCCGGAAAAGTGTTGAACTTGTAAAAACGGACAAAGGTCCGACGGCCAGACCAAGTGGCCGCTGACATAACTGTTAAATAGAAACTCCACAGGCAGCTGTCTATGAGGTACCCACCGAATGCATAGAGTGAGCTGAAGTTGAAGATGGCAGAACTCTGGGGCCGCCCCGTAAGCCTGACGAATGGTCAGGCAGATCCACCGGGCCAAGGCCTGCTTAGAGGCAGGCCAGCCGAGGATGAAGGGAATCCTAAAGAACAAAAAGAGCATCCGACTTACGCATAGTCTCTGTTCTAGATACATATATGCGCAATGCTCGGACAGCATCCAAAGCTCTGGATTCCTCAGATTCTTCCCTGAAGGCTGGGACCACAATCGGCTGATTGATGTGGAAAGCCGACACCCCCATCGGGAGGAAAGCACCAGAAGTGCGGAGTGCCGCTCTGTCCTCATGAAACCTTAAAAAGGGCCGTTGACACGAAAGAGCACTTAGCTCAGATACCCTCCTAGCTGAAGCCAATGCTAGAAGGACTGTCTTCTAAGTTACATATTTTAACTCCACCTCCTCCATTGGCTCAAACAAGGAGGACTGGAGAAACTGCAAAACCAAATCCAAGTCCCACTTAGCCGTGGGAGGTCTGAAGGGAGGCTGAATTTGCAGCACACCCTGGAAAAAGGTCTGAACCTGAGGAAGAAGAGCCAGTTTCCTCTGAAAAATATCGACAGAGCAGAAACCTGGACCCTTCAGTGACCGCAGCCAGAGCCCTGAAGCAAGACCTTTTTGAAGGAAAAGAAGACTGGCTAATTTGAACTGTACTGAAGAAACCCTCCTGGTCTCGCACCAGGCCACATAGGCTCTCCATATGCGGTAGTATTGCACAGAAGTTACCCGCTTCCTAGCCCGTACCATGGTGGGGGATAACCACCGGAGGAATCCCAGCTTTTCTTAGAATGGACCTCTCAACAGCCAAACTGTCAAATGAAGTTCGGACAAACAAACGGACCCCGGGTTAGGAGGTCTTCTAAGAGAGGGAGAGGCCATGGCTTGTCGACTAACAGGTCTGTGAGGACAGTGTACCAAGACCGGTGAGGCTAGTCTGGTGCTATGAATAGTACTGTTATCTGCTCCCTGCGGATTATCTGTAGGACCCAAGGTATGAGATGTAAGGAGAGAAGAGGTAAATTAAATGGTAGTTCCAAGTTGCGGTGAGAGTGTCGACCGCCACTGCCAGAGGGTCTCCTGTCCGAGCACAATACAGCAGCAACTGATGGTTGTGATGAGAGGCCATCACATCGACCTGCGGACAACCCCACCATTGAATCAGTCTGGAACACCTGTGGATGCAAGCACCACTCTCCGCGATGGACGTCCCAACGACTGAGGTAGTCGGCCTCCCAGTTTTCCAAGCCTGGTATGAAAATGGCCACCGCTGTGGCATTGTTGGACTGAACTCTGATGTCCTTGTCCCTGAGGACAACTTCCACTTGAAGGAGTGCATAGTACACCGCTCGAAGTTCCAGCACATTGATCGAGAGCTGTGACTCCTAAAAAGGCCTTGAAAGTGGAGGCCCAGAGTGACCGCTTCCCAACCCCTGAGGCTGTCATCTGTGGTGAGGAGCGCCCAGCTGTGAATGGCAAATCTCCTGCCTTCCTGAAGGTTCCACCATGCCAGAGATGCTCGAGCCTGTGGAGAAAGGACTATTCCCTGATGCAGAAAAAGATGCGAACCTGACCACTGTCGAAGGAGGCACAGATGGAATGGCCGAGAACAGAAATGGCTGTACTGCACCGCCTCGAACGTGGACACCATCTTTTCTAACAGGCGCGTGCAAAGTAGGGCTGACACCCTTCTGTGTTGCAGCACCTGACAAACCGACTCCTGTAAGGATAGAATCTTGTCCATCGGGAGAAAGACCCGCTTTTGGACAGTGTCCAGGATCATTCCTAGGAACAGCAGTCTCTGCAAGGAAGCAAGATGAGACTTTTGAAGATTGAGTATCCAACCGTGAGACTCCAAAGTCTGTTGAGTCAGATGGATGTTCTGCAACAGGATCTCCTTGGACGATGCCTTCAACAAGAGATCGTCCAAGTAAGGTATGATGGTTACCCCCTGTGCCCTCAGTATTTCCATCATGGCTGCAATGACCTTGGTAAATACCCTGGGCGTGGATGAAAGACAAAAGGGGAAGGCCCGAAATTGGAGATGACAGTTCTGAACTGCAAACTTGAGATAGGCCTGATGTGGAGGCCAGATGGGGATGTGCAGGTATTCGTCCTTTATATCGATGGATACCAAAAACTCCCTGGGCTCTAGACCTGTGATCACTGATTGCAGTGACTCCATCTTGAATCGAGTGAACCTCAGGTATGGATTGAGGTGCTTCAGATTCAAGATGGGCCTTACTGAGCCATCCGGCTAGGGAACAAGGAAGAGACTGGAGTAGAATCCTCTTGTTCTCTCCTCAACCAGGACTGGTATCACTACCCCCATGTCCCTGAGTTTTGTGATAGCCATCTCTAAAGCCCTGATTTTCTCTGGAGAAGCTGGTAAACCTGTGGGGAAAAAAAATCTTGTACCCAACGGCAATTAGGTCCTTTACCCAGGAGTCTTTACAGGAAAGGGACCACACCTTGAGATAAAACAAAATGCGGCCTCCCACCCTGTAATCCCCTGAAACTGTGCTGGGAGAGTCATGCAGAGGGCTTGGAGGAAGCTTTGGCATCCAGGGTCGGAGTGGCAAAGGCCCCTCTGCCGGTCCTCTGAATCCCCGAGAGCGGACTGCACCTCCTCGTGATCTGCCTCTAAACTTGGGTGTAGGGAGAAAGGAGCGAAAGGACTGGTTTCCGGATGTATTAGGAAAAGTCCTGCGAGGAGTAGGGGCTGCTGTGGGGAGAAATTGAGACTTACCACCAGTAGCTTGTGAGATCATCTTATCCAGTTCAGGACCGAAAAGGGCATTTCCTGAGAAGGGTAACACCTCCACTGCCTTTTTAGAATCTGCATCAGTGTGCCACTGTCGCAACCAGAGGGTAAGGCAAGCTGAAATTGAAAGAGCAGAAATACGAGCTGCCAGTAGAAAAATGTCTGATGACGCCTCAACTAGTTAGCCTGCTGCCTCACGTATGTGTTCTACTAATTGAACCAGATCTCCTGAAGCGGACCCGAGGTAGAGGACACTTGACAGGCCCAGACCTCGATAGCACTATTGACCCAACACCCTACTTCCACCGGGCACTGTAGGAGGCATGCTGAGATATAGATGTTTTTAAGAGTGCTTTTCAAGCGCTTGTCAGCAGCATCCTTGAGAGCAGAAGCTCCCGGTATACGTAGAACTGTCTTTTTAGACAGACGAGATACTGGATGGGTCAACAGCAGGGGGCGTTTCACATGACTTTCTGCTATCTGCAGGAAAGGGGTAAGAGGTAAAAAAAAACTCTGGGAGACCTGAAATTTCTTGTCAGGGTGTAACCACGCCTTCTTTAAATTCCTCAGAAATTGGAAAAACTGCAGATTGTTTTTGATTCTTAGCAAAAACAGGGGCGCGCAGATGGCCTCTGCTCTTCTGTAACATTAAGGGTTAAATGGACTGCTTGGATTAAATATTCCAGACCCTGAGAAGTAACCTCTGGTTCTGTAGCAGCTGAGCGCCTGGCTCTTCAAAATCACCCGCCTCTTCAGTCAGGCATATCCTCATCAGTGTCATGCAACTGAGGAAGCTGAAAAATCCTGTTTGCAGGGGCCAGAGTAGGAGGAGGCTGTGCAGAGGTGTCTGGGTATAATGACTTAGATAAACCCTCCACTGCAGCAGCCAAGTCAGCCTGCTGACATCTGGCTGTGTCTCTGTTCTGCCTGGAGGCAGATAGTTCAGAGGCTAACTGTGAAATAACAGTAGATTAATGAGAAGCCCATATTGGCACCTCCTGTGAAGGAGGGGGGAGACACTGGGGGGCCTGCTGTACAAGGGTCACATAAAAGGGAGCCCTCAGAATGTGGTGTAAACTTAGCACCACATTTCTTGCAGGCAACTTTTTTGGAGGTACCCCCAGCCATTATCATCCACACAGCTAGCACACAGTGAAAGCAGGAAATACTGGACAGGAGAGGAGTATAAAGGATAGAGTCTGTCACAAGCCAGCTACCATGCTCTGTAGATAAAATGTGCCTGGCTATCAGGGTTTTTGGACACGGTCCAAGCCTCTCCTGACCTCTCTATAGCCCACTGTGTTACAGCCGCTTTGTCCTGCGCCCGGGAGGGAGATCTGCTGCTGCAGAAATGGCCACCGCCTCGTGCTCTCCCAGTGAGGAGGGAGGAAACGGAAGCCGGAAGCCTCAGTTGCACATACGTGCTAAGCTCCACCCCCTGAACGGCGCTGTATGTTTAAAAGTACTATGCCGCGCTTTTGTGCAATTCAACCTGGTTCCCCTGCTAACAGGGAACCAGGAACATACTTACCCCTGCCTGAGCTGTTGGATGCAGCTTGGCTTAAAGATCCACGAGGCGCGCTGCGTGCAGCGGTGATGGGGACCTCCAGAACGGTGGTTCCGGAGGCGAGCTGCATGCAGCTGCAGCCGTGCCAGCAAACAGTGCCCTCATCGCAGAGAGATAGGGATGGGACGCAGTTACAATCCCAACACTTTCTCCCTCTGTGGATGTCCACAACACCCATAGCACCAGGTCCGCTGCGTGGTGAGCGCAGTGAGCCCGCAAGGGGGGGGGGGGGGGGAGGTGATCCACGTCCCCCGCCTTGTCGGGATTTTGAACGCCGGGATTCCGACCGCCGGGATTTAGATCCACTCTGCCGATTGCAGATCTAAAAAAAACAGATCCCGCAGGGCACATGCTAAGACTGCCTAGGAGAGGAAGTAGAAGGGGAGAAGTTAGTTACAGTTAATTTATTCTAAAGTGCCCAAGCTCCCTGTGGTCACCCTTCTATTCCCCACTGTAACTCTCCAGTGTCACCTAGTGGAGGAAAGAGAAGTGTGACTTAAATAAACTGGAAAGGTGGGCGGGAAGGTGAAAAATGCAGTTTAATGTTGATAACTATAAAGTAATTCATTATGGGAACAAAAATAAACAAGCTACTTATAGGCTAAATTGAGTTATTATTGGGAATTCTGCTGTAGAGAAGGACTTGGGGGTCATCAAATGAAAAATTGGGTAATAGTGCACACTGCTCAAGTGCAGCAGCAGCCGCAAAAGCAAACCAGACACTGGCACGCATTAAAAGGGGAATGGACTCAAGGGATGCCAATATGATTGTGCCTCTTTACAAGGCATTGGTGAGCCCACACTTGGATATTGTGTTCAGTTCTGGGCACCGCACCTTAAAAAAGGACATAAATTAATTGGTACAGGTACAGAGAAGGGTGACTAAGCTAGTAAAAGGTCTCAAATCACTAGAATACAAAGATAGGTTAACCAGGCTGAATGTTTTCACTGGCGAAATGGAGGTTGAGAATCGATATGATTAGTATGTTCAAATACAGGATTGGGAATTATATGGAACGGAGAGATGATTTGTTCACTAACAGGTCTATACTTAGGACGCACGGGCAAGTACTGAGGCTCGGGGAAAATAAATTCCTTACTGAATTAAGAAGAGGATTCTTCACCATTAGAGCAGTAAAATTCTGGAACTCATTGCCGATGGGGCTGATTCCAGCAACTACTGTTAATTAATTTAAATCAAAACTGGATGCATTTTTGGCCACTAAGGAAATCCTATAGATATGATTTACTCAAGTTACTGTAGATAGATTGAACTCGATGGACTAACGTCGTTTTTTCAGCCTTAATTACTATGATACTTCCCTTTGCTTATGTGTATATAATATTATTTGCCTTCTAAATGGTTTCTTATATGCTGTTGATGTCATAGTTTATTTTATTTATTTATTAACAGTTTCTTATATAGCGCAGCATATTCCGTTGCGCTTTACAATAGCAGACAGTGATACAACAAAACAGGGTATGTACAGACAGTCAAAATGTAGGAGGGCCCTGCTCGCAAGCTTACAATCTATAGGGAAATAGGCATTGATACATAAGGATAGATACTGTATTCTTTATTGCATCAATTCCACCAGAATGCAAGGTTCTATGACTGGTTCTGGAATTTGATAAGCTTGCCTGAAGAGATGAGTTTTTAGGGAACGCTTATAGGTTTGGAGACTGGAGGAGAGTCTTATTGTGCTTGGGAGGGCATTCCACAGAGTGGGTGCAGCCCGAAGAAAGTCCTGCAGTCGGGAATGGGAGCGAGTAATGAGTGTGGATGAGAGACGCAGTTTACCTTTTTTACTCTCATGACTTGGGTTATGCTTGGCGCTGCCCCTCTGTGACCCATACTTACAATGTTTTAACTGAGATGTTGAGATGATGTAAACCAGGCATGTCCAACGTTGGCCCTCCAGATGTTGTGAAACTACATATCCCAGCATGCTTTGCCACAGTTTTTCTATTAGAGAATACTAAAACATGCTGGGATGTGTAGTTTCAAAACTTCTGGAGGGCCAACGTTGGACATGCCTGATGTAAACAAAAAACAATGCAAATAGTTTAGAGTTTTGTATTATGACTAACAATTGGAATTCTTTACAAGAGTGATGAATTCCAGTCGGTGAGTTCTGTGTGCAAGAGACTAAGAAATTTGGGAGGACATCCCAATTGTGGCAGTGGCTAAGAAATCCTGACCCTATGGCCCTGCCTATACTGCTAGTTGCTCAGTTGGGTCTGTATAACACCGTAAAGTCTCAACAGACTTTACAGGGTATATTCAATTACAGTCAAAACTGCTGTCTTTTCAGAAAGACAGCAGTTTGACGGATTTAGGTCAGAAGCGGTTCTGACCTCATCAATAAGGGTTGTATTTTTAGGACAGGTCAGAATGCGCCAACCTGTCAGAAACCACGTGGATTAACGGAAAAGCAGTGAACAAATCTGACAGGTTTTGGCACTGTTTCCGGCAATCTCAATCCGTCCTGAAAAGTGTCAGATTGAGGAGATGAGCAAGGAATGAGATAAGCAGCAGCAGCAGTTGACAGGGTGCCGTCCTCCCGTCTCCTCCTACCATTGCTTACCCTGTTTTTTTTTTTGGTTCACTCTGACCAATTCCTTCTTAGATGGACAAAACCATGTGCACTGCAGGTGGGGCAGATGTTACTTGTGCAGAGAGAATTAGATTTGGGTGGGGCTTTACTTCAAAGTGAGATCTATATTGCAGTGTAAAAATAAAGCGGTCGGTACTTTCCCTGCACAGAAACAAAATAATTCACCCAAATCGAATTCTCTCTGCACATTTTACATCCCCCCCCCCCCTGCAGTGCACATGGTTTTGTTCATCTAAGAAGGAATTTGTCAGAAAGAGTGAACCAAAATAACACACCCCCCCCCCCTAGTCCTGCTGCCGGGCAAACAGCAGAAACTCCCCCGATGCCCTCGTTCACCTTCCCGCCTACCACCTCTGCCCATCGCTCACCCGGTCCCAGCGCCACCTGGGTGAGCAGCAGCAGCAGCCAAATCCAACGGTCGGATTTGGCTGCAATAATTAGGGCTTGTCGGATCCATTCCGACAAATGCATGTCAGAAAGGGGGTCTCTGTGATGCATACTGGGCACAATTGAACATATGCTTTCAAAATGCATTTAATATGTTCTAATTATTTGCACACTGGCTGTCCTTGGTCAATGTCACAGTGCCACAAATACAATTGTCTAGATAGAAATTCAGAGGATCAGTTCAAAAGATCTGTGTGAAGTGGTTTGACTGAGTTTCTCAACCCTCCTCTAGAGGCAGGCTATCCCCGCCTATAGTCCTTAATTTATTCTCTAGTTCGCTGTAATTTTTTGCACAGATCTGTCCTGATAAGAGTGTTTCTGCGGTATGCAGCATACTATAGTCCTACCGCGATGCGCATGCAGTACTAATTTGCCCTCGCCGGTCCCCCACTCAAATATAACAGATAGTGGGTGCACGTGCATGCATGGTTCCGCTATCCCATGTCAATCAGCAGAAACCTGCTGGAGCCCCGTGCCACCCTCTGAGTGATCCTCATGAAGGAGATACACGTTTGTAGCACCGATATATGGCTAACAGCTGCCAGTGAACTCTCCTCCCCCTACATGGGACAGAAGGCTTAAAAACACTTTCCTGAGATGGCTTTGATCACTCTCACAGGTGAGCCTAATGTATGCTACACCTTCTCAAAGCCAGAAGAATGGCTTATTACATCCAGCTTTAATGATGCTACAAGTGCATTGGTAGATGATATAGTGCAGCATACCACTACCTCTATTGACCATATAACTTTGCATTAATCCTTTGGTACTTATGTAATATCTGGACTCCCGTTTTTCTTATTAGACCGCGTCCCCTCGCGGGGCTCGCTGCGCTCACCACGCTTCGGGCACGGTGGCTCGCCACACTATATAAAATCAACTCCATGCGTAGTTGGATAGTAGGGGTATGAAAAAATGGGGTGCATTTAACATGGGAGTCCAGAAAATACATAAGTACCAATCCTGCTGCTGCCACATACCCAATAAGACTTTCTCTTGATAGCTGGGAAGGCAGCTTTTCAATTTGATTACTTTATTAAATTATATGTGATTTATGTCTATATGTATAGTTCTTTATATGTTTTTATTATATGTTTATAAATATTTTCATAATACAATATAGTCTTATAATTATTGAAAGAGTGGACCTATATTTATATTACACTGTTCAATCAAAAATCTAAATTTAAGGTAAAAGTGTCAGCGCTGAGACAAATTTTTAATTGTTTTCTTTATACTTTTCTACAAGCTCATTTACTTGTTGTCATATGTAGCTCTACTTGTCTGTTATTTATATTAATTATAGTGCCTCAGGCCTTATTCTAGTTCACTCTTTCTGACAAAATCCATCTTAGATGGACAAAATCATGTGCACTGCAGGTGGGGCAGATGTTACTTGTGCAGAGAGAATTAGATTTGGGTGGGGTGTTACTTCAAAGTGAGATCTATATTGCAGTGTAAAAATAAAGCAGTCAGTATTTTCCCTGCAGAGAAACAAAATAACTCACCCAAATCTAATTCTATCTGCACATTTAACATTTGCCCCCTGCAGTGCACATGGTTTTGTCCATCGAAGAAGGATTTTGTTAGAAAGAGTGAACTAGAATAAGGCCCATATTCACTAACTCCCCCTTTTTATGCCATGCATGTGGCAACAATCATCATGACACATATGTAACTATTATTGTCAACCAATATATATATATATTTCCATCCTCTCTGCAATAGATTTGTAATTTGTTTGGAATTCAAAATTGTTTATCATTGGTGAACCTTTTGCATTACAACATGCATTTGTTCTTTTATTTCTCACTACATTGCTGTATAGAATATCCATTTTGTAAAATTCCAATACATTTTACTGAATTAAAAAAATTATCAGTAATTTCCATTAAGGAACAAGTCTGAGGATATGCATACAGGTGTAGCAAAGTTTCAGAAACCTTTCTAAGCTTCTCCTTGAGGAAGGGTCACAGGCTTCAGTAAGGTGGTGTTCATGTATATACATAACACATTTGAGTAATTTAAGAAACTAATCCAAGTTTAATCTAAAAAATAAAAACATTTACCACTTAACTGCCAATTTTTTCCCACAAAATCCCACTCAGAAATTGGGGATTTTTAGGATTTAATACGGCCAAGAAAATCTATCTATTAAAAATATATATCCAAAGCTATTTTATTAAAAAGAAAAATTGTATTGCTTTTTAAAAATGAGGACCATCGCAACTTTGATTTTCCAAGAGGATGATCATGTGAGCAGGCACATGGTAGGAGGATGAGGGAGGGTTAAATGACATTTCAAGAAATGCTGCTCCCTTTCTGCAGATTTCTGGTGGGGGCCCTGCTGTACTGACCTATGGAAGCAGTATGAAATCAGAATCCCGACGTTCAGAATCCCGACGCCGGAATCCCGACCGCCGAAATCCCGACAAGGGGGGGACGTGGATCGCCCCCCCTTGCGGGCTCGCTGTGCTCGCCACGCAGCAGGCCCGGTGCCTCGCTACGCTTGGCACACTAATTTATTCTCCCTCCAGGGGTGTCGTGGACACCCACGGAGGGAGAAAGTGTCGGGATTTCGGCGGTCGGGATTCCGGCGTCGGGATTCTGAGCGCCGGGATTTTAACTGCATCCCTGACCTATCTGGTTACATTTGGTTTTGACCAGGTCAAATAACGCACAGCCTGGTGTGGTTCCAAAAAAGGAGTCCATGCCAGAGGCAAGTGGTTAAGAGTACTTTTTGCACCATAAAAAAGAAACTTTAACCCCTTCCCGACATATGACGTACATTTACGTCATATGTCGGTTGCGGGGGAATCAAGCCAGCTCACGGAGTGAGCTGGCTTGAAAGAGAGCAGGTAATGGCTGTATATTACAGCCAGGCACCTGCTCTCACGGCCACGAGCGGCGAGTTCGCCGATCGTGGCCGTTTAACCCTTTAAGCACCGCGGGCAAAGCGCCCGCAGTGCTTAAATAGCTGATCGGAGGGGGGGCGCCCCCCTCCGGCGCCGATCGCGGCGAGATCGGAGGGTGCCGATCGGTTGCCATGGTAGCCAGGGGTCTAATGTAGACCCCTGTGCTGGCCGTGTCAGCATTCCTATTACATCCTGCCTGAGGCAGGATGTAATAGAAAGTGCTGAAAATCACTATGTTCAGCCATAGAGCTCTATGGCTGAACCTAGTACAGGCGATCGCGCCCCCTAGTGGTCAAGTACACTAGGGGGCCTTGTAGAAAAAGTAAAAAAAATAAATAAATAAAGTTTAAAAATAAAAAATAAATAAAAAAATATTAAAAGTTCAAATCACCCCCCTTTCCCCATTTCACAAATAAAAATAAATAAAAAAAATAAACATATTTGGTATCGCCGCGTTCCTAAAAGTCCGATCTATTAAAATATAACATTAGTTATCCCGCACGGTTAAAGGCGTGAACGGAAAATAATTCCCAACGCCAAAACTACGTTTTTTGGTCGCATCGCCTACCCAAAAAAAAATAACTAAAAGAGATCAGAAAGTCGCCCATATCCCATAATGGTATTAATTAAAAAGTACACTTCAGCCCGCAAAAAATGAGCCCTCACCCAGGTCCGTAGGTGGAAAAATAAAAAAGTTATAAGCCGCAGAACATGGCGACGCGACGCAAATTAGAAAAACCGTAAAAGTTGCTATTTTTTTTTTTTGTGGTAAAACATAACGAAAACTATATAAGTTTGGTATCACCAGAATCGTAACGACCCATAGAATAAAGATAACCCATCATTTTAAACGAACTATGAACTCCAAAAAAAGCGTAACCAGCGCAAAATTGTGGAATGGCGTTTTTTTTTTTTTTTTTACCCCACATTGAATTATTTCCTGATTCCCCAGAATATTATACGGTATAGTAAATGGTACCATTACAAAGTACAACTTGTCCCGCAAAAAAAAAGCCCTCATGTGTCTATATAGCCGGAAAATTAAAAAAGTTACGCTTATTTGAACGCAAGGAGGAAAAAAAAAAAAAAATTAACAAAAAAGGCAATGTCGGGAAGGGGTTAAACAACCACCAGTCCAGCTCTACCCAGCAACTAATACTAGTATACACTATGTTGATTCTGTAAATTCTCTCCTGAGTATTCCTAAGGCTTGGCTGCTAAATAATGCACAGTATTTACAGTACATACAACATCGCATTTAGCACCAGCTCAGAGCACTTTTCTGTAAATTTAAGCTCAACCTATATCAATACACAATAAAACATCTACTAAAATTAATTGTAAAATAGTTTTAATTTGGAGACAAAATAAATCACAGATTAAACACTTAATGGGATACAATAGAATTGGAACACATTCATGGCTATAAGCCTGATATTCAGGATACATTAAAAAAAAAATTCACACAACTTAAGAGAATGTTTCAGGAATGTAAACAAATCATTTGCTTATTTTTAACTTTGCATATCAAAATCACGGTGCATTTATACAGTATGAAACACAAGGATAGGCATGACATTTTTACTGCATGTAGATTAAACATGGAACCCCACCCCTCACCAACTGGCTTACAGAAAATAGAGAGAAAAATATCTTTTTTTTGGCTTTTTCACCTGCCCTTTGAGTTCAAACATTCTGCAGAAAGTGTGTAAACGGTGGTAACAATCGTTGCATCTGAGATTCAGCAGTGTTCGAGTTGTCCCTGAGTGGTGTGAAGCTGTCCGCTTCCAGAAGACCTACTGTAGATTTGTTACTTCCAAATGGAACCCAGTTAACAGGTCAAATGTTCAGCAAACTGAATTCACTACATTATAAAAAGTGTGTAGAACAGGTTCAGAAAGTCATAATTCAGCAATGTAAATGCTCATGGTAAAAAAGGTGATTATGAAACATAACAATCTCAACCTACTGCACACTCCCTCACTCCACACAAAGCAATGAGGAAGCCATTCATAAAATTTAGATGGAACCTGTACCCATTGGGAAGAGTCTCTGTTTAAATGAATCAGTGAAATACGTGCTTTGGAGGGCTGAAACCATTTTGTCGGTTGAATCATTATTCAGAAATACTGCATTTATTATCATCTTCTTGATATAACTAACACAATCAGTGGTTGGTTATATTTTAGAGAACACTAGTTCAACCTACAAAATGGTTACTTCCACAGCTCTTAGGAATATTCATCATCACACAGTATACTTTCCCAAGTTTATTAGAATACATTAATCTTTTTTTGGCATAAACATATTATATTGGAAACCTCAGAACATGAAATACTTGATAGTCTATGTAAACTATTATAATATCAATTTAAAAAAAATGTGTTCGGCGCCTTCTAAATAAACTTGGATGATGATTTAATGATGAACTTGATGACCTACAAACTCAGCCAATGACGGAGGCTGTGATGGGTGTGTTTCAAAATAAGCAGTGCTAAGCTGGCAAATAAATGTAGGTTATGCTAAAAAGTTTTTTTTTGTAACCAGCATATTAAATAAAAGGGCAATAAAAAGTTGTTCGCATATTAATTAGGGAATTAACCATCTGCTGCATATAATGTCACTTTTTTACCCTCCATGCTGATGGTTTGAAATCCAGGAATATGGCAGTGTCCACTGAGAAACTAAGTATTTAAGCATTCGATTAAAGCAAGATATCAAATCAATGATATTATACTCAGCAAAATCATTTTTATAGTTTAGATCCACTTTAAAATACACACTTTAAAGGGGCGATCTAATTAGAACACCTGTGCTCCCCATTAAGCACTCGCTGAAATCATGAAAGACTTGTTATAGCAAGAGCAAACTGCAAAAATCACCACCACAGCGAGAAGGAATTCCATCCAAAGTACAGTAGGGAGACACAAATTGCCATTCCAGTTCAGAATATATAGTCATCCATTACTACATTAATGCTTTGATATTTCTGTGTCCATTCATTCTTTAACAGCTTACACAATGCCAATGTTATACTTAAGGTGCCCATACACCTTACAATTATTGTATACAATATCGCATCTCATTGCATCTTGGTTTTGCGATGAGATGAGATCTAGTACAAAAAGTATGTGCTGCACATACTTTTTATACTAGATCTTATCTCATCGCAAAACTGAGATGCGATATTGTATACAATAATTGATACAATAATTGTAAGGTGTATGGGCACCTTTAACTGATAATATACTTCTAAAGAACTGAATAACTCCCAACTGGACCCATTCCATACCTCCCAACTGTCCCACAGCTAATTTTCATATGTTACACCCTAATTAGCATAGACCACACCCCCTTTTCAGACGCACACACAGCTACGCCGCTCGAGTGTCCCAGTTTACAATCTTCAGAAGTTGGGAGGTATGCCATTCCAGGAGGGACAAACTGCTTTATTCCTAAAATCCCTCTTATTTTAAAATTGCGGTCACCTGCAGTGCACCACTTTTCTTATCAAGTAACTAGTTCAACACAGGTAGGGGCAATTGTACAATAAGAGGGAAGTCGAGGAACGAAGCATTTTGTCCCTCCTGTAATGGGTAATTTAGGGAGGTATGGAATTGTGACGTGGCAAGAACAGGGGGAAAAAAGTGGTTTGATTCTCCTTCAAAATATATATTTGACCCATACATCTATTTTATCTGAAATCCTAAGCGTATCTGTCATCTTCAGCAGGTGCTGTTCACGTGCTAGGGACCCGAAAGCCTAAAATCCTGGGATGGACCCCACAATGTCAGAGGCCTGGAAGCAGGAAGAATTTTCCTGGTGCACTGGGATGAGTAAACCAATTGGATATGTGTGCCCTGGAGGCATCCTGGATGTCGGTAACAGTGTAGAGTTGGACCCAGAGTCGACTTGTAAGCAGAATAGCCAGAGTACATTACGGGACCGCTGAATAAATTGGTCCTGGAGGCCGGTAACTGTGTGTGGAGTCTGGCCCAATGTTTGAGGCCTGGAAGCAGGGAGAATAGTCATGGCGCACTGAGAGGGCCAGGTCAGGTATCTTGGGCCTGGATGTCTGTCTTACTGCAGTGCACTGAAGGGAAAGGGTTACAGTTCTTCCTTCTTCTTCCCGAGCTTGACGTGGTCTTTTTCTCTGAGCGATCGTATGAAACCAACAAATCCTGACTCCTGATTTCACAGAAACAAAACAAGAATTACTGACCCTCCCCTCACAATTACCAGCTGTCCAAATGTTAAGCTGTGTACACACACACACACACACACACACACACACACTTCGATTTTTCCCTGTTTTCGATTCGATTTTGCTTATAGAAGCAAAATCGCAATGAAACCTAATCAAAATCGAATAGTTTTAGGACACTCTCGACTGGCATTCGATTTGATGCACGCTCCCGTTTTCTCTATATCGAAAATGCAGCCAAGGAAATATCGAATACAATCCAGTAAATCGAATGTGTACACTGAAATTGATATAGAATCGAATGTAAAAGAACAGATCTAATGGAAAGAACTAATGCCAGATCTAATAGAAAAACTAACCTAATATCGAATCTAAAGCAAATTGAAGTGTGTATACACAACTTTAACACTTACCGCTCGTTCTCCATTATATTTTTCAATAAATTTCCCATAGTTGTAGTAGTTAAAGGTGGGAAACCCTTCTACACCTTCCTGCTTGCACAGTTCCTGGTTCTTCTCTTTGGTGCAATCAACAGATCCATAAGCAATCTGCAAAACAACAAATGAGGGAAGGGTCAGAGGACTGCTATCCTGTCTCCAGTCCGACGTCAGCGTAAAGAAAGAGTCATTCACATCCTACAGTATTAAGAAAAATTGTCTGAATCTGCAAACACAACATCCATAAAATTTACTGGATCAAGGTTTCAGGGCTTGGCTGCTCCTTATTTCCAATCAATTTGCAGAGTAATAAATCATAAATATGGTATATTTGGACCAGTGGCAATGCATAGCAACAAGTGATATTTAAATCCATGCCCAGACATCTCGGAACATAATAGTGTATAATCTGGTATACAGATGGAGCCACACTCATCCATGAGATCACTCTTTACATAGGACTCGTGAGCCTAGGTCGCTATCACCAGATGTAGTAGGCTAGTGGATGAGTGTGCCGCTGTCCATGCTCGGAGACCCAGGTTTGATTCTCTAAGTGACAATGTGTTATATATATATATATATATATATATATATATATATATATATATATATATATATTTTTTTTTTTTTTTTTAATCCAGCATTCATACATACTACTTTACTGTACAGTACTGTATGTTAAATAGACATTTTTTTCTCAAAAAATGCTATTGCATAGGTTATGCATGTACTGTGTATGGGCACTTCTGTACATGCATCTCATTACAGTATTTAAAACACATAGTGGCTATGGGCATAGAGTGAGCAAACAGTCATCATACTGTCCTTAGCAGTCCAGATTCAAGCACCAAGCGGGTTAATAAAATAGTTACCAAGCCTAAACTAAGGCTTCGTTGAAGCCCACATCTATGGAGTGAGCAATGGCATAGGTTTTACATGTCTAAGGGGAATTCTGAAGGTGCATCTCATTATGCTAGTTAAAACACAGGGGCTGCTGACAAAAGGCACAGATGCTGCAGTGATCAACCCTTACCCACACCGCTGTCCAGTTTTGGACAAACCTGCTGTACAATAGGAAGCTGAGCACCTGCAAGCTGGATGGACAATTGGAGCCCCTGTGTGTTTTAAATAGCTTAATGTGTCGCACCTTCAGCATTCCGCTTAGGCATGTAAAACCTAGGAGGTCATTCTTGTTGATTCGAACAGTTTTGAATTTGCAACAGGGACTGATGGTGAAGGTCTTGGTGCAGGCAGCATTTAATTTGCTCGCACAGCAGCGAAATGAGCTGCTTTGAAAGTCAACCAGAATGACCTCCCGATGCCATTGCTCGCTCCATTGATGTGGCCTTTCGTGAAGCCCTGGTTCACTCTGGATAGCCATTTTGTTAACCCGCTCGTACTGTAGGTCATTCATACTGTAGCATAATTCTGTGTATAACCAGTGTAACATAATACTCACGTACAGCAGTGCCCTTACACAAGTGCCTATGCTTTCGATAGCTCCATAGATGTGGGCTACCATGAACCCTGGCTTAAACCCAGTAACCATTTTGTTAAGCTGCTCAAGTCTGCCCTGCTCATACTGTATGTCATTCATACTGTAGTGTAATTCTGTGTTTAACCAGTGAAGCATAATGAGATGCATGTACAGCAGTGCCCTTACACAAGTGGAACCTATACCGTTGCTAGCTCCATATTGTGGGCTCCCTCCCCCCATGAAGCCTTGAATGACACCCAGCAGCCATTTTGTTAACCCCCCTGGCGCTCGAGTCTAGCATGCTCGTACTGTATGACATTCTTACTGTAGCATAAATCTGTGTTTAACCAGTGTATTGTAGTAAGATGCACGGACAGCAGTGCCCTTACACAAGTGGAACCTACAATATGAATCCACAGGTGTCTCTGCTGCTTTTGCGCCGCAGTGACCCATCTCGGGGGAACCGTTTGCGGAGGATAGGAAGCACGAGCATCTCACATGCACCCCATTCTCTGCGAAATTGCTGTATGTATACTTGCTTACTTACAGTATGCCCATAGTCTGTTATAAATAGCATAATGAGATGGAAGTCTATGCAATAGTTTTTTTTGGGAAAAAAAGTGTCTGATATACTAAAATGTACAGTTATGTACAGTACAGTACTTCTTGCACTATATTGCATTTCAATGGACACCGCGCATGCACACGCATTCCGGATTCTTTCGCTATAGCTTTGCATTAGACATCGGACGTATGCGCAGTGGTGATTTTAAAAAGCGACATCGGGTGGATGATTACTGGTATTGCACTCATCCAGTAATGCCATATGCCAGCTGTGCTACTAGGTACAATGTGGCGAGTTAGTGGGCCAAACTGGGCAGGCTAGATGAGCGTGGCTGTTTGTACAGTGAAGCACGCTGGATTCTCCATATTTACAAAGAACAGCATATGGCTTGTGTGCTTGCAGCAAAATGTCTGCTTCAGACAATCACACACAAAAAGGCATTTATACACTCCGACACATTGCAAGATGGGTACAGCTCTGCAGGACCTCCACATGAGAAGCATATACTCCAGGTAATAGTAGAGCAAATCTTCAATTAATGCCAGAGGGTTAAATATCCCAGAAAAGAGGTACCAAGCTCTTCGCTCCTTTCAAACTGAGAGAGCTGATATAGGGGGATATTCAATCTTCAGGTCACGGCAGGCGAGCTTGCTCGCCCGTCGTGACCCAGTCCCGTTCTCGGTCAGCTCGACCGAGAACACGCAGGCGGGATTCAATGTCCCGCCTGCCGGGGAGCGAAAAGGGGGCGTGGCCGCGAGTTGCGGCCGGGAAGTGACGAGATGCAGCCGGCAGCTCCTCACTTCCCGGCTGTTCTCGGCAGAACGAGCCCGACAGCTAGAGATGTCGGGCTCGTTCTGCCAGGAAACCCTGTTCAATGCTGTCGGGGAAGACAGCATTGAATAGGGCCCGTCGAGCATCTCTCCACGGGAGATGCTCGACGGAGATTGAATATCCCCCATAGTCTTGGTGCAAGAAACGCACTTTCGACACTCTGAGACGGTGCCCAAATTTAGTAATCACTTTGTTCCTACCGCCTTTTATTATAACTACCCACACTCCAAGTCCAAGGGAGTGGCAATTCTTTGTACTAAACACCAGACCCCAGAGGTCTCCAAACTTACGATTTGGGAGGCACATAAATGCATTCTGAGGGGGAAGTGTATCCAATGAGCTCTTCATGAAACTGACAAAATTGCGGAGGCATTCTGCTCTTATTATTCTTCCCTATACAACCTCCCCTCTATGGGATGCTTTTACGATGTTACAGAGAAGCGACGTGTGGTTGGTGATTATCTCACTAAGATTGGGTTCCCAAAAAAACTTACCTCACTCGATATTGAGGTCCTAGAGAAGCCTTTAACAATGCCTGAGCTGGCCCAGATGGCTTCACCATTGCTAATTACAAGGCCTTTAAGGATAAGCTACTCCCTTTACTTTTGGAGGCCTTTAACTTGATCTCTGACCTGGCCCTATTTCTCTAGCCAGTCCTTAGAAGCCCACATTACAGTGATACCTAAGAAGGGCAAGGACCCTTCCCTCTGTCCCAGTTACCGCCCCATCTCACTCCTCAACTCGGATGTCAAACTGTTTGCCAAACGTTTGGCTAATAGACTGAAAACCTTCCTCCCGGCCATTATACACAGCGACCAGGTGGGGGTTATTCTGGGCCGCGAGGCTCGAGACAATACCTCTAAAGTCCTTGCCCTCATCCACCAGATATCCAAGACAAAGGCCCCTGCAATTCTATTCATCCACCGATGCTGAAAAAGCGTTCCATAGGATTGACTGGAGCTTCATGTCCAGTGTGCTACAACACATGGGACTAGGCCCTATCTACTATCAACATATTCTCTCCCTTTACCGCAAGCCATCAGCCAAAGTCAGAGTTAACGGCTCCCTCTCTAGCCCCTTCACCATTAGGAACGGCACCAGACAGGGTTGCCCCCTATTACCACTGATTTTTATCCTGTGTAAGGAAGCTCTATCCCTCTCTATTAGATCGAACCCGCATATTTCCGGCTATACCCTTCACAAACGGCAGTATAAACTGGCCCTCTTTGCCGATGATCTACTAGCCACTCTAACTTCCACGACCACTTCCCTCCCCAACCTGTTAGTAGAGTTCCGCTTGTTCGGAGACCTCTCTAATTTCAAGGTTAACTACTCAAAGTCAATTGCCCTCAATATCACTACTCCTCCCCAAATGCTTACTGGACTTAAATCTGCATTTTCCTTCACCTGGCATGACTCCCAACTGAAATACCTTGGTGTAGCCATCACTAGACACCCCACCCCGCGCAACTATTTGAGGCCAACTTCACCCCTCTCTTGACTAAGTTGTGAAACGACCTGCATTCTTGAAGAGCTCGGCTCTTTTCATGGTTTGGGAGACTGGGAGTCCTCAAAATGAACTTCCTTCCTAGAATCCTGTACCTTCTACAAACCTTGCCCATTAGGATCCCCAGTGTTGCTTCCGAGACGTTCAGATTATCATCCGGGATTTTGTATGGGGAGGTAAATGACCGCGCCTGAGACTAGATATACTGCATAGAACAACGTCCAGGGGAGGCCTTAGACTCCTAAATATCCAGGGGTACTACCAGGCATGCTCATTATCTAGAGTCCTTGAGTGGTAAAGGAGAGGTACGCTGAAGCAGTGGGTCCAGATTGAAAAACAGGAGGTGCCTATGCCGTCTACATAGCCCCATGGCTCCCCTCCTAGTCTGGAGCCCACCCTGAATTCCTGGAAGTCCCTGCAGAAATCCCCCTCATCTAGGTCCTCTCCGTATATGTCCTTTCTGGCACACAGTAGCTTCTCCCCTGGGTTGGATCTCAAGGCCTATAGATGTTGGCTGAATGGGGGCCTCTTCAGGGTCAGACAGCTGGTGAGTGGGGGACCAAATCTTGTCCTTTGCTAAGGTTCAGGCAGACTGGAACCTACCTGATGCTGAATATTGGCGTTAACTTCAGGTCTGCCCTATCTCCAATCCCTGGGCCCCTCCAGGTCTGCCCTATCTCCAATCCCTGGGCCCCTCCAGCACTTTCTCTAATTCCCTTACGCCCTTTGAACACCTCTGTGACTGCACATCCCTTCTCTCCCATACGATCTCCATACTTTACAATTTCCTCTTGGACACCAGCAGCAAAATCACCCACTTTACTGTTACTTGGGATCAGTATTTGGGTGAGAAAGTGAAACCAATTGGGAAAAAAAAATTCTGCCTGGCACATGCGTGCTTCCCTAGTGTGGGGGTACACGAGACTCAAAACAAATTACTGTCCCATTGGTACCGATGCCCGGATGTTCTCTCTAAGATGGGTATCGGGGTTCCCAATGTCTGCTGGTGATGCTCTGGGGCTCCGGGCAACCCATTCCACATATGGTGGCAATGTCCCTTCATACTACCCTTCTGGTCTCAGATTTTTAAACTCTGTAGGTCTATACTAGGAGACCCGGTTCCCACAGATCCACTGTTCTGGTTGTTCCACCTCTCCCCCACTCCTCTTTCAAGATACAAAAATCCCTGCGATGCCACTTAAATAATGCCGCTAAGTTGGTCATCGTCCTCCAACGATTAAGGACTGGTTTAAGAAAATAGACTTCTATATGGATATAATTTTGGTTTCTTAGTGCTGCGCTCTGCCTTTCTGAGTATATTGTAATAATTATTGTGCAGCTATATAAATGATATTTGTTGTGCAGTTATCAATAATGGTGCTGTTTATTTACACTAAATTGGAAATCAGGTAAAATACAGATAATTGGTCATAAAGCAAAAATCACAATCAAAATCAAAACAAGCGCTGTAAATTATCTGTATTTTACCTGATTTCCAATTTCCAAACAGCACCATTATTGATAACTGCACAGCAAATATAATTTATATAGCTGCACAATAATTATTACTATATACCCATAAAAGGCAGAGCCCAGCACTAAGAAACCAAAATTACATTTGACTGCACGGATTAGTCATCCGTAAGTGCGGCAGCTAGCCTATGCTAACTCAGTGCGCAGGTACAACAAACCAATACCTTCTATATGGATATGGAAGATATCCTATCCTCAGTGGACGATAGACACACCCAGTTCAGGGATACTTGGACCCGCTGCCTAGTCTTCCGGAACCTATAAAGATGTCATGGTGTCCCAATCCTTTTGAATCCTCCCTCTCCCTGTGACTTGCTAGTCCTTCTTCCCTCTGTTGTTTATTTGTTTATTTTCTATATGTATGTGGTATACTCACTCTATTCCCACCTAGAGCGATCCGGAGTGTTCCCTCCTCTACCCCCCGCCCCCTCCCTCTTCTCTTATCTATACTTTCATTTTACAAATTATTTTCAAATTATACTGGTACAATTTGGTACGCAGATATTTCGACTGCATGACAGTGAAACCAAAGAATGTTTATGTTCTTGTATTTAAAATTTAATTTGCAAAAAAAAGTAGAGCAAATCCAAAATATTAATGAAATACAAAACACTTGTTATTAGCCTCGTTCAGAACAAAATTAGATTATTTTCTATTGCAAAGAGACAGACGCAGCTTCATAAAACATTGCACACTAATAATGTAAGTAATATCAATTCACAAACACAGAACTTTCTTTCTTAATTATTGTTACTTGATTGGTTTCAGATAAGTACATAAAACTCATTTGTTCAGCAATTGCAATGTAACAAGTTGGATATAAATGTGTCAGTGGGTACATTTAAAGTTTTAGACGGTAAAAAAAAGCAATAGTTTTTGCATGTAATCGTCAGATCATATCACCCCAATAACTCAAAAGCTAATGTAATTAAACCTCCAACAAATGATCCTAAGAACACATTATTCTTGGCTATTTGCTGACTGAAATTAATTTCCAAAGCAGCCACTTATCAAAAGAGCAAACACAGATATTATTCTCTATACAGAAAAGTATGTTTGTATTTTATTTCAATTTGCCTGGAGAGGGAATTTACATTTAAAATATTGGTACTTGTGTATTATCAGGGCACCCATTACGTATTTTACCTAGTGGTGTATTGAGAATACCAATACAGCACTATGCTGGCTACATAAACTACGTAAGTGGCTCTGGAGCCCTAAAAATACACAATGCTTAATATCCCCACTATACAAGTCATACCCCCAGTATCAACGTTGGCGTGGAGCGGATTTTATAAAGTGTGGCGAGCGCAGCGAGCCCCGCTGACTCCCCAGCAGTCGCATTCAGTCCCCCTGCTCCAGCACTCGCCATGGACTCTGTATGCAATTAGTGTAGTGCCACTGGGGGGAGCAGGGAAACCATGTGATGTGGCACTACACTAAATTACGTACAGCGTCCGCTGCGAGTGCCAGAGCAGGGGGACTGAATGCGACTGCCGGGGAGTTACCGTGTATCCCGTAGATCGACGTGGTGCCCAGGCCGGAGTAAAGTAAGTATAAACCACACCACCCTGCTGCCTCACCACCCTGCTGCCTCACCACCCTGCTGCCTCATGTATTATCACAACGCCGGCTACGCTGACAACGTTGTTAAATGTTAAGATGATTCCAGATAATTGTACCCAGTTTGTGAGCCCATACTAAGGACCTACCTTTCGATCTTCTTTGAATTCCTCAGCTGCTGTAGTGAAATCAGGAATTGAGGTCTTGCAATGAGGACACCCTGCAAAGTAACAAGTGACGGACACGTCAGAAGATTTTCTACTTGCTGAATTCACATAATGGGAGGTCAGTATATTAATCAACTGTATTGCAACTTGTGGTATATAGAAGTAACCAAGATATATTAGATGGGAAGTGAAAACACATACATATAAAATATATATATATATATATTAGATATATATATATATATATATATATATATATATATATATATATATATATATATATCTATCTATCTATCTGAGTGCCGCTACACAAATGTATATTGTGTCTGGACGGCGGGGCACCGGGACCAAGTTAACCAGGCTTTGAAGAGTGCTGGCTCCATTTGTGTGTATATATATATATATATATATATATATATATATATATATATACAGTATATATCCCCACAAGATAGATTATATATATAGATTATATATATATATATATATATAGGCTGTCAAGACGATGTCTAGAAATCGTGGTGCCTTCCTTAAACAAGACTGTGACCATACAGCTTGTGTAATAGTGTGTGTTTGTAGCGGCAGCACTCACATAATAAATCAGTCAGGAGACTGAGCTGTGACCGTTCAGTCTCCTGACTGATTTATTGCGTGAGTGCCGCTGCTACAAACACATATATATATATATATACATACATACACACACATACATACATACATACATACATACATACACACACACACATACACATATATACACACACATACATATATACACACACATACATACATACATACATACATATATACACACACACTACGTACATCCGGCGCTGTTCAGTCAGCTTTATACATACAGTACTGTAGGCATTCTAACACATCACATAATGAAGTTCCTCATATGACAATTGTTCAGACTAAAAACCCCTCTGTAATATACATATACCAGTAAAGCCCCAAATAAACCAGAAGTGTTTGGGGATTTCAGTGTAATTGACATACTGAAATCACATAGGGGCTATAACAAATAACTAGATCCTGCCATTAATTTGTAAAAAAAAAAAAAAAAAAACCACCCAAATATATAGGTATATCCTGTAAAAATCCTCACTTGCCACAGCTGCAATTGGCAGTGAGGTTTGAATGTGTATCAGCTTTATGCAGGAGATTCCATACTCTTAACCCTTTGAGGGCAAAGTTGCAAAATATCATCTAAATATGCCAGGGTCATAGTTGAGGAATATGAATCACATTAGTTTATTGCCATAAAATGATCTGAAGTCAATATACAGTATTAAAGTTTAGTTAAATATTGTACCAAAAAAAGACCAAATCGTGGGAGCGACGCTAGCATTTTTAGTGGTGACAGCCCGGAAAATCCATTGGAGCTGAACGGGAGCCAGACCGACCGCGAGGAGAGGGTAAGTAGGAGGCTGTGAGTGAATAGAGAGGCAGGAGGGATCCCAGACAGTTTAAGTGGGACGGCACTTATGGCAATACTGTTAGCCAGAACACCCACTTCAGTAACCGGAGTCCCTGAAACCGCCGGAGATCAGCAGCGGTCGGCTCACGCAGTCTCCACACACGTGCAGCACCAGAGTAAAACATTTCTAAAATTGTTTCTCTCCCTTTCGTCTGTTTGCTAGCACAGGGTAACAATAAGACATCAGGGAGCACAATTTATTAAGGGACAGCATGCAGCCCGTTGCATGATCTCCATACCACATCTCTTCTGTTTCACACAATTAAGCTTCAATGTGAGATAAAGCTAGAAGATACTGTATGCAAACAGCAATGAATGATATATACAGATGGTGGAAGGATTATAGGGTCTGTGTTCAGATGTTTGGGATTTGCAGCAAAATGCAGTATATGGATTATGCAGTATAAGCAAATAAAAAGAGAAATAGGGGGTCCTAATGAAATGAGGAAACCAATGTAATCAGAAAGGAAATAAAAATATGTTGTTTGTGGAAAGCATGGAAAACTCCTTTAATGATCAACGTCATTTCTTATCAGACAACTTTAATTGGTTTGTATTTTGCCTCCTGTATACCAAAGATAGTTCAGGTCTATGAATGAAATAAATGTTTACAGTAAGGGCTGCCATCAGAAATGGTGGGGCGGGGAGTGACAAAATTGGCAAGCCCCCCTCCCCTTTCTCAACACCTGGAATGCCTGGTGAGACCTGTGTCGGCAGCACTGGTCGCACTACTCAACCTCCACATTGCTTCAAGGGACAAGTTAACTTTCTTTATGATAAAATATGCTTTGGGTCACCACCAAGTAGGTTGACAAGCATTAGGTCGACATGATTTTAGGTCGACATGGGTTAGGTTGACATGGGTCATTAGGGCGACATGGGTTTTATTTACTGTTTTTTTGAGCCAATATGTGCCGACAGGCAGTATTTCATGCTCTACCATCCACTAGGGCGTGGTGAGAGAATAAAACAGTGTGCCGAGCGTAGTGAGGCACCGTGCCCAAAGCATGGCGAGCGCAGCAAGCCATGCGAGGGGACGTGGTGGTACGTTTCGGTGTCCATGTGGACACAACATGTGCCGATAGGTGGTATTTCATGCCCTACCATCCACTAGGACATAAGGGGAAAAAAAAATGTAAACCCCATGCCCATGTCGACCTTATGACCCTGTCGACCTTACCCATGTCTACCTAGTGACTCTGTCGACCTAACCCATGTCGACCTTCCTGCATGTCGACTTAGACACATGTAAACCTAATGACTGTCTAACAACTTGCTGGTGACCAAATGATCCGACTGGAGTCCCCCCTGCGTACACTATTACAGAGCAGTTTTGTGATGTATCAGTAGGATACACACTGGCGGATATTTCTGGCTTTCAAATGAATGGCCGATATAAGATGCACATGTTGGCAGGGGCTAAACAATGTAATTCCCAGATACTGTAGAACGTATAGGTTCTGCAGCACGGCCAAAGGCTGATATATCTGCAGATATACGGGCAGACTTGCTGCAGAGATTTTCAGTGACTGACATCACAGCTGGGTGGGCACATGTATATGCCTGCCTAGATTGCGCCAATGATCAGTAAGTGTGTATGATTATCAGATGGGTCAGGGAATAGTCAGTACCATCAATCTGTTGTCCTATTGTGTGTCCAGCATAAGGGTAACATGCCTATACTAAAGTCATCTGAGCATGGAACCCTTATCTAGAAAAAAAGAGTTATGTTAGGCTTACCATGGTTAACACCTTTTCCTCTTGGTCCACAGAATTCAAATTCGGATGTTCGCATTAGGATGACCGAACACCAAAAGTTAATCTTCTTAGTCCTAGGATGCTCCGGTCCTACATCCCATTCTCTGACCCTAGGACTGCCGTTTTGTACAGACGCTCAAGGCAAGAGCCAGATAGGAGAAAAAGACTGGTATATAAGACTGGTATATAAAAGTACCAATTCTCACACCAACATAGAGATAGGAGAAGCTTGTGACTAAGAGGAACTGAACTACAGAAGCCAGGTGTGTTCATGGATCCTATGGACCTGGAGGAAAGGGGGTTAACCATGGTAAGTCTACCATAACTTCATTGTTCCTCAGCAGGGTCCATTGGAGGAATCCAAAGGATTCATATTGGGGATATCTCTAAGTAGTAATTTAGGCCAGGGTATGCTCCTTAGCAGAGAGGAGAACCATGTGACCACAGGACGCATCATGAGAAGAAAAGGCATAAAACCTTGAAATTTAGTAATCAAGGACTGAGTGGCAGTTTTACGGAGTGGTCCCACAGAAGCGCCATGGTGTGCTGCCTATAAAAGGACCTACAGATCGAGTGTGCAGAATCAAAATCCGGGACTGGAAGATTTGCTCTCCTATAGGACTTGGAAATAGACATGCGTAGCCATCTAACCTGGGTCTGTTTAGTGGCTGGCCATCTACGGCTATGGAGTCCAAACAGTACAAACAGGAAATCTGTACATCTAATAGAATGAGTGTGTTGTATGTAGATCTGAAGGGCCCATACAATAAGGAAGCTTCTCCATCCGAGATGCCAGAGGACTGAAAGGCCGGAACTACCTATTTCCTATTGGAGGTGGAATTTAGAGACAAATTTTGGATATCCCTGTTTAGTCAGAAGAACTAAATTAATGTTGTCCTTGATTTTAATGGAAAATCAAGGACAACGGCAGGTCAGATCGTCTAGATCTGAAACCATACGGGCAGAGGCAATAACCAACAGAAACAATGTTTTTGCTGTGAAACATTTTAAATCAACTCACTGCAAAGGCTGGAATGGTGGACTCTATAATGAGTTGTGTACCACACTAAGGGGCCCCATACAGGACTGATCCCTGGGCTGCGAATCTTCGGAGCCCAGCGATCAGGTAAACGCTGCCATGCACAGCCGAATTCCCACCCATGTGCATGCCCGTATTTTTTTTTGCAGCCATGCACATGATGGGAAAACCATTGGCAATCACTCACCATTTAATGGTTTTCACCTCTGTTCGCAGTACTGAGTAAGTCAGGGCTTAAGCGGCGCTGCAATGGCTATAAGGAGAAGAAAGCTACTGCTGACGTCAGCGGCCCTCCCTCCCAAAGGCTGGGAATGCTTGAGTTTTATGGGGCACTTCCAGAAACTGCTGGGATACCGCTCCCAAACAGTCGCAGGGATGGCTCACACATGCGCAAACCTTCCCACCCTGGTCTCATCTGCAGCCCTGAGTTCAGATGTACAAAAAGGAAAAAGAACTGACTGCGCTTACATAAATACTGTGGTGATAAATTTCTAATTCTAAAGAATGGTGAAAGTAACCTTCAAAAGATATTAAACATATTTTTTTATAATTTGAGAGTGAATATACTAAAATACATTAGCAGCACATATTAAAAAAGGTTTTGTAACCTGAAAATCATGGCAAAACATTATAAAGGGAAAATTAGTTAGAAGAAATAAGTAAAGTGACTGAAAAAAAAAAAGTGTCCATACGGTACCATATAAAAAATTACCAGCTGGATGTATGATCTATTGTGAGCCGTTTGGATCCGTTCCTATTATGCCTCAATTTGAAATGACCTGGATGGCAGGGAGGTATTCCAGCTTGGCTTTGTGGAGTATTAGGCCTCCTGCTGTTCCTTGACGCCAAATGTATTTATCATGGGCTGGAGTGGAGTGGTCTCCCAGTATAGTGGCCAATGTTCGGTCTGGAGGCTGGTCCGGTCTCTCAGGGCATCAAGCAGCTTTTTAGTAGGAGTCTGGTACAGTTCCGATGTAAATTGGGTCATAAGATGCCACAGTCACAGGAGGAACAAACAGAGGCTGTATGCGAAGCTCGGCAAGAAAGTGTGCACATCTGGAAAAGAGGCGTTTTGATGTTGGAGTGGGGAGTGTGGAAACCGGGACTTTTAGTGAGGCCAAACACAGGACCTTATTCTAGTTCACTCTTAGAAGCAAATTCCTTCTTAGCTGGACAAAACCATGTGCACTGTAGGTGGGGCAGATGTAACATGTGCAGAGAGAATTAGATTTGGGTGGGGTTTTAGTTCAAAGTGAGATCTATATTGCAGTGTAAAAATAAAGCAGTCAGTATTTTCCCTGCACAGAAACAAAATAGCTCACCCAAATCTAATTCTCTCTGCACATGTTACATCTGCCCCCCTGCAGTGCACATGGTTTTGTCCATCTAAGAAGGATTTTGTGAGAAAGCGTGAACTAGAATAAGGCCCATAGTCCCAAGTCCAAACCGGAAGTGAAGCCAAATGTGGGTATTGAATGTTCTGGCAGTAGGCATACCATATTCGATAGTAAAGACAGGAAACAACAGGTTCTTTACCTAATCATTGTCCGAACAACCACCGTAGAGACACCCTTAGACAGTCAAGCTAGATCTGGGTGTAGACAAGGCCCTTGAGTTAGTAGGTCTGGACATAGAGGCAGTGGAAAAAGGATGGTCTACTGCGAGTCTCTGCAGGTCTGCGTAACAAAATGTACCTGGGCCAACCGTCTCTATGAGAATCAGCAGTCCGCCATAATGTTTGAATCTGCGGATGACACTGGGTAGCAGAGAACACGGAGGGAAGAGATATGCCAGCCTGAAGTTTCATTTAATTTTAGAGTATCTGCAAATGCTTTTTGGGGGTTTCTTGTTCTGTATGCGAACATGGAACCTTTTTGTTGTGACTTGAGGACATGAGGTCCACATATAAAAGGCCCCTATCACCACTCATTCCTCATTGTGCTGCTGGGACAGGAATGATGCCCCCTGCGGTTAGAAAAGTCTGGACTGTGGCTTTAAGGCCCCTGCTTTGCCAGAAACTGTAGCGAGTCCTGTGCAAAAGAATTGTTAAGGAGGAATCTACGGAAGGTGATGGCGTACCCGCAGGACACCCGTTCTTGAACCTATGCCTCTGTGGTGAATTGGGTCCATTGAGCTACAAATTGAAGAAGTCTGTCTCCCATCTTGAGATCCCCCAAGGAGAGACCCGATCCTTTAGGCAAAGGGTTTGTCATCAGAATATTGAGCTGGAGGTCAAGCAGACAAGGATAGCTTGGGCTTGGATGCCTTGCCAGAAGACTGCTGTCTAGAAAAGGATGGTACCTTTGCCTTGCCCTGGGAGTGGAAAGACCGAAAGGAACCGTGTCTTTTTTTCGTTTAGAAGGCAAGAAAGCATATTTGGATGCCGCTACTGTGGCCACCATTTTGTCCAACTAAGAGCCAAACAAGATCTCTACCCCAAAGGGCAAGCCCTCCAGAGCCTTCTTAGAACTGGTGTCTGCCTTCCAGTCTGGTGCACCACTATTACACTGCAATACACAATTGAGCTAGGGAGGTGCCCCTTCAAAAGTCTAAATTGGTCCACATAATAATTTTACTGCTGCTCCAGTACATTATAGACTGTACATAGATACATACATACATACATACATACATACATTTTACCAAGATTAAAAAAAAAATCTACCTCTTAACCAAACTAGTTGCACCTTATTTTTTACCTGAGCCTTATAGTGGAATTCAATCAAAAGCTGGAAATGGAAAAAACACTGCTGTGCAGGGCTTTTCCCACAACGGTACATGCTCTGGCACACCAACTAAAGTTTCCAATTACTGTAGCTTAATTAGTCGGTAATTACTCACCTTCCGAAGTTGTGCTTTCTGCAGCTTCGGAAGATGATCTTCTGCAGCAGTGGTGAGTATGGGAGTATTGCATGTTTGTGCTTCCCTCGTGTGTGGGTGTGAAGGAGAACATAATTTCCCAGCACCCCCCTCCCAGTGTGAATGTGGAGGGAAGACCACCAGCAGCCCCGGGGACTAATGGATAAGTACCATTATTATTTCTTTACTTGCGTCGCTGAGTTTTCAGAGCTAAAATACCAATTTAGTTTTTAATTATATATTCGTGCTCCCAATACCCATAGTAATCCAAATAAGGCCAACAAAGTTTTTACCTTGCAAAACCTTGCCCACAATTAAACTTCCTCTTTCATTTTTTTCACCCATTGGTAACATCAGACCCTTGGTATTGCCTTCCACACACAAGTCAACAGCAAAATAAAAAGTTATCTATCATTACATGTTCTGGAGGGAGCACAAGTAATGTAAGCCAGTAGAGCTATACAAGTAGGTTCCCAAGTTTACAACACGCTCTACTAGCACTCCCCATCCCTTCAGTACGTGAGAAGCTCAGTTAACCGCTGTATTTGCTATGTACATCTAACTAATCCAGTACACTTATCTTCCATGAGACCACATGCCAATGCTTTTTACTCACACCTCTTCCAGCTCTGAAAGATTGCTCACATTATAATGCAGTCAAAAAGTTAGCATGGGGATAACCATCCTGGTTCTTTGTGGGTTAAACTCTCCAGTGCTTTCTCTTCCAATCACAAAAATGTTGTCTTAATCACCAAATAATCAGGTTTGGCTCATTAATTAAATGCCACTTTCCCAATCACTTCTGACAGTTAATAGTAACACAAATTGTGCTGTATGGTTTATCTTGTGACAGTGTCTAATATACCAGAAGCCACCATACAGGAGCCATCACAATTCATTAGGAACTGTCGTAATTAATTGCCAAAACTGCAGCCTTCATGCCACAATTAAATGTAATTACACTGCTGTTGGTCTACAGTGAAAGAAGGACTTAAACACTAATTGGAAATATATCAGCGAACAAAAGGGAAATTCAAGCCGCATGTTTTTGTACATTAAGTTTATGTAATTACATTGTTTATTAGAAGAGAAGTAGGTGCCAGGGGGCTTGGGGCCACTGTAAGGTTAATAAACTTTTGTATATGGAATAAATTACCATAAAGGGTATTGAACAGTCACAAATAACACTCAGTTCTATTAAATATCAAAATAAAGAGAACAAGAGCTTAGAGAGAACTATTATCTTCTTCAACATTTAGATTTCCTTGAACGAAAACCAAAAAGGACTCACAATCCAATGTTTAAAAATAAGCCAAATAATATATTGCACCTTGGGACTTAAAAACCAAATGCATGTATATATAACTTATAAATATAACTTTCAATATGGGTTATTAACCCATTAATCATCCAGTTTCACATGTGCAAACTGGGCTGCCTAATCTCCACTTCAAAGCAGATGAAATGGTTTAATCATAACTCAGGATAAAGAACACTGCCACAAATTCGCTTTACCAGAAAAGGGGCAACTAGATTAAACAACAAGGTACAGAAAAGCATTTGCACAAGCCTTGGAGATGCAGCACAGACTGTCGGAAGAGCTACTGTCACACAGTTGGTTCCACAGTTTCTTCCTTGCTTTGCTTGAGGTTTTTAATCTGCTTTTCAAAAATCCTTTGGCAGATGTGTGATGAATATATGTGGAATGCCATTTGCTAAGTCAGATCAAAAGTGAATCCATAAAGAAGTACAACAAACTCAACATGTTACAAGAAGCCATAACCACTTGTCAGGAACTGGAGTAGTAGGTCTTCCCGGCTGTGACCTTGGCGAACCAGTGGAGGGCACTGGGACCAGGAACTTGGGGTTTTGATTTAACTGGAGTTCATGCACAGGAATGAGCAGTAACTGGACACAAGGGCACAGATGAAACAGGGTATTGACCAATATCAGGAGCATAGGCATGGTGCATAACGCGGCATTGGTCTTCGCAATGGAACCACGCAAAGAGCTTTGCACCCGACAAACAGGTCACAGCCCTCTGTCACAGTCCCCTGATCTAAGCTTTTATTGACTGAGGATCTCTACACGCAGTGAATGATTATTGCAGGTAGGAAGATTTGGAATAAACGTGATAACTAACCATGATTGGAAACTGATGGTGGCAGCTATTGGTCAGGTAAGTGATGCTGGTAATTATCAGTCTGGGAGCGGATGCTGGTGACTGTAGATTCTAGAAACATATGTTGATATTCCGGCCTGGGAGCCGATGCTGGGAGTTATCATTCTGGGAAACGCTGCAGGTCTGGGTACCGATGGTGAGGTTCTTCGTCTTGGGAGCCCGTAGTAGAGGTAATTGGTTTGGGAACCAATGGTGCGGCCTGGGAGGCGATAGTAGAGTCGGACTGGGAACCAATGACATGGCCTGGGAGCCGATACCAGAGATCGTCTGGGAACCAATGGAGGGATCTAGCCTCGGAGCTGCTAATAGGCTTTTGGCCTGGAAGCCAATGGTGACCTCTGCTGAAGATATCCTGGACCGAGCGCAGACTACTTCAGGTAGAACACTGGAGCTGGTATAGCTTGAAGAGAATCTGGTAGCCTTAGAACGCTGGCTCTGGAGAGTATTACAGGGAACAGACTAGTTGTTCAGGGATATTTGGAATGCTGTGAGCCTAGCTTATATCCCTCAAGATAGCTGGTGATTGGCTACCTGCTGCAGAAGCAATTAGGTTAGAACCAGGAAGTGGAATTACATGGATTAACCAGGATCATGTGACCTATGCTGGAGTCAGAGTGTCAGGAATCACCTGATGGTCTTCAACATGGATGAGCCCAGTATGCAGACAACCCAAAGTAGTTTGTCCGCTGCAGGGGTTAAGACTCGCCGCGAGTGGCGGCCAGTCTTAACCACATTGAATAGTGGTAGCAGGAGTGGCAGCGAGCCCTCCGGAATAGGGCGAGTGCATGGCGAGAGAAAAAATCTCTGAGAATTATTCTTATTTAATACTGCCCTTAATGTCAGGTTTCAGTTAGGCCTGTCAAAACCACTCCAAAACGGGAAAACTTTTGTATTTGTAGTGTCTTTTATTGAAATGCAATGCTCAGGTCACATGCATATGATTTATGCATTATGACAAGGTGAGTAATGCATGTATGGGATTGGGTTAACAGAAAATAGTGTGGTGGTAACGTCTGCTCAAATGTATAGAGTGAAGGTGCCCATACACTGGTGAGAAGTATCTCAGCAATTGGTTGCATGCAATTTGCTTGCAATGTGGGTGGGACCTTCCGTGGACGGGATCGCATAGGATACATTGTATGAGGTCCTTTTGCATACAATATATATCATGCGATCCTATTAGAGTTGAACGGGCTGCAATAGATCTTTGCGGCAGCCTGTGAGATCTGCAATTGAGATGTGAGGCTCACGGGAGCGCGCATTGCAATTGCACCAAAACCACCTGCGATGTGCCAGTTTTCATGGCATCCGTCACAGTCGCATGAAAACTGGCCATATCGGACCAGTGTATGGGCACCTTGAGTCTTAAATAGTATAGTAAAAGTTTCTTAGGACTCTTCTGAAGTGTCTTGTTCTGGGATGCCGACAATACAACCTGCCAGGTACAATAACAATAACCAATGCAGAGTTATGTTTCTCACCTCCAGGCGAGTGTCATAGTGTGTGCTTTTTCCTTGCCACAGCTCCATGCCACTGTCCCTGACAGTGGCGATCTAAAATATGTTGGTATTGGTCACTTGCGGATTACCATGGAGCATGGTCCCATGCCAACAGAGAAGCAGCACTTCTGGTGAGGTTACACTACTGAGCAAAAAAACACCTTTTGTTCCGCACAGGATTAATCCACCGCAAATGGTCATGTATTGTAAGTTTTGGGGTCAGAATAATGTATTCTCTGTGTGTGAATTCTCTGAACTAAATGACAGTCACTTTTATCACTGAAAGATTTTATCTATCCATGTAGAGGTAGAGACAAATTATAGCAACAGGGAAAGGAAAGAATGTCACTATGCGGTGCACAAAGAGGTTGACTTAATCTAAAATCTAACTTTTATTAGGAATTTCTAAAATAGTAGCGAAGTATGAGACATAAACATCACAGAACATGAAACATAGAGTGACTTTAAAAAGGATAATATATCCTAATAGGTGTGACTGCAATACTTTTCTCCCCTTATTGGACTGGTTTATTTGATATCAGTCCCCACGTCTGTATAAATTCAATCGGTGACTGGAGACTGTTATAGCCGAGTCTGCCCACTCACTCCAAGCTGTAATTAGCTGTATGGAGTGTGCGCCCGCTTGTCAATCAGTGGCGGGTCCCGGGTTGGGGATCTGCTCTCCAGTGCTGGTATGCGGGCGGTGTCCGATGTGAGCTGCCACTATCACATTCAGACCACCATTTTGCTGCAACTGCACGGAGCCGCGGATCGCCTCCCAATGTGGTACAGGTTAAGCCGCGGCGTCTAGGAGTAGTACGCCGGGGGTTAGAGCCCGTTTGAGCAGTACCAGGATAGTGCTGACGTCAGGCACTGCGTTCCTGGCCGGGCGTGTCCAGTGGCGACTGGCACACGCTGGTGAGGCAGAGATGCGGCTGTAGATAAATTACAATAATATATACATTGGTATGGGGGAAGGGAGTAGGGAGTCACAACAAGTTGCTGACGGGTCAGCGTACGCTTCGCTTATGGGAGCTTCATCAGGACCCACCTGGTCTGCACCGGTTAGGCCCCTTTTATACCTGTTTCTCATACATATTCATAAGAATTGCCGGATGTAGGCGTGTGCATCCTATTATTCCCTAGGTTAATTGGATCATCCTGAAAGGAGAAAAATTACGGGCATGGTGCCATATGTAAGCCTCCCCGCCTGCCCCAGAATTTTTGTGGGGGAGAAGGAGGGCTTAAGGGGACACAGGCAGCAGAAGCTGCCCCCCCCCCCCCCCGATAGCTGGCAGGGGACATTCAGCGAATATCATTCAGCGGGGCATTTGCCGAAAAAATACCCGTGAATCAGGAGCATTGAATACTGGCCAAGGCAATGAAAACTTTACATTAAAGATTATATATACTGTATTTAATGTAATGTACCCACTAATAAACCATAGACCCGAGTCCAGCTACAGTTTCCAGATTATAGACGGTTGGTAAAATGAAAAGCATATCAGGAGATAATTTCAGGGGGGGGGTTATGGGGATGCAAAGACTTCAAGTGCCTAGGAGACTACACAGGGTTTAATCTAGCAATGCAGGTAAGGGAGGTGGGAACACAATACATTTATAGAGACATAGGTTGTGGTTTAATGGAAATTTGCAACTCAAAGATGTAATAAAGATGTTAAGTGGGAGCAGGAGAAATTTGGTGAGCCCAATTGTTGTGGGTATGGATCATTGGACAGACAGCAACTAACTCGACAAGCATTAGGTCGACATGCATGAAGGTCTCGACCTTCCCATAACCCCCGTCGACCTAGTGGTGTTGACCTAATGTTTGTGTTTGTCGACCCAATGCTTGTAGACATAGTGACTGTATCCCATTGTTGTTGCACCAGGAAGTGTCACATCAAATCTACCTTTTGCAGCTAATAACTTCTGCAGTGCAGTGACCACTATAGACATTTCTGTGAAAAGCTCTTAGCGAGTCTTTACCATCACTTCAATTTACTGCAACTTTAATGGACAAGTGCGTTGGAAGGAGAGGACAGCTGCGACCAGACATTTTCTCTGAAGCTCCAAGCTGTAGCTTCTTTTTGTCACTAGAGTTCCTAGACACTGCCAGACAAATTACTGTATAACCGTAGCCCAAAGCCCTTCTTCCTAACTGCAAGCTATTAGCAAATCATTGCAAACTGCAAGGTCAGGAGAACACTTAAAACCAAAATGAATAAAGTAACAGGATTATTAGGAGTAACTAAAGTACCTGCAATTTATTGTAGCCAGTTTATTATGGAAAATGTTATGGCTATATACAAATGATTACCTTACCAGAATGTACCGTTTATGAAATTTAATTGTATTGTTATTTAATATTTTGCTGCAACATATAAAAGTTCAAATGAGACAGACTATTCCCATCTGCAACATGAGTCCACACAGCCCAGGATATGAATGCATTATCTGTGATGACTTAAAGAATCACTAAAACCTTAAATTGAAGCTTTAAATTAGAAAAAAAAACGCTAGTAAAGATAAAGGTTTACAAGATGTTCACGTACATCTAGCCTCCTTTTGTATTAAACTGCCCTTCTAGTAGCACCATGACTCAGTAGCTATATTCAGTGTGTGAATCCGGCTGTATCTGCATACAAAATGCTACGTTACATGGTTTTCCAGGTAAACACTGTAACTAGGGCTAATCCTAGATATTTTTCCATCCTGGGATTCCTAAAATACCTGGGATTGACTCCTCCCCCCCCACACCCCACAGTTTTACTTGGAGCAGCCTGGTCCAGAGCAGTGCAGGAGCCAGGAGTGTGGAGAGGGGCAACCGGCATGTGAAGAGGGGCAGTAAGGTGTGGGAGGAGAAGGGCTGCCAGGCAGAGATGTGCGGCTGAGCTCTAATCCCAGTAATGAAATCCCGGTAATTTTGGGCACTGATCCCGCCTATTTTGGGATTGACCACCCTAACTGTAACATTCCATTTCCTATGCAAATACAGCCGCAGTCACACACTAAATATAGGCATGTAGCATAGTGTTCATTCTGACACCCGCTATCTTTGAAAACCCATGCAGTTCCTCCTCCCTGCCTGGGGTGTCACTGTCTGCTGTAGTGCTTCTAGCACTGTGTGGTCTGTATATCAGCACTGATAAGCAAACCAGACCTGTGCTAGAAACACCACAGTAGACAGCGACACCCCAGGCAGGGAGGAGGAACTGCATGGGTTATCAAAGATAACGGGTGCTAGAATGAACACTATATTGTATCATTTTAATCAACAGAAGCTGCTTATTTTGCTAATAGTACACTCCATTTTGCATATAGTATGCTATTTAATGTAAAAAGATGCTACTGAGTCACACAGAGCTCACGCGTTATGTATAACGTGACATTTATCACATGGAGGATAGATGTTTGTGGACACATCTGTATGACAAGATGGAGGAAAGCCTAGCCAGTAAGGTGAAACATTCCAAAACAGAAATGAAACCAGAGAACAGCAGCTTGCTTGTAAGAAGGTAATAGGTTATGTACTTGTCACACATTTTATACACACCTCACAACTTTACCTGGTCCCCCCAGGGACAAAATTAGGTGGCATCACCTTGTGGAAAGTGCAAGCTATGCCCCGCTTCACCAATGTGCAGGCTTCTAGTCGCTGCTGCTCTGCATAGAAGTGCAGCAAGTGAGAGGGGGCCTACCAAAAGCAGGTCACTGTGGCCTGTCGGCAGGAGAGTGCTCAACAAAAATGGGACTGTCCTGCCAGTTGGGAGGTATGTGTTACCACCTGTGTGTGTGTCATAAAACCTCTTTTCATATTGGTACAACTTTAGTTATCTTTGCAACTATTAAAAATTTAACAGAAAAAGTGGAGGAACTTACAAGGGGCGTAGAACATGATCAGTGCATGTTTCTTCTTCTTTAGGGTCTCCCGAAAATCATCACCCAGGAGGTGGAGTACGCTGGATGGTTTCTCTTCCCACGAAGGTTCTGGGGGTGGTGGGGCCTCGGGACTGTAAGAGGAGGAGTACGTGGGTAAACGGAAGGTTACATGGTTACAGTGGCTGCATTAGGTACAATGCTTACTTGTGCATCCACTCCACAATCTTCTGTTCGGAACGCAGGTGAGGCAAAGTGTACTTTTCCTCTCCATTCTCAAAATACTTCAAAGTTGGGAACCCAGAGATTTGGAACTTTTCTGACAGTGCTCTGTGTACTGTTCCATCCACTGCTGCAAGGACCCCCACATCCTGAAACATCAAATAAGAATGCTCAGCACTGAAAATCTTGGGCCAGAGAAGGAGTGTTGAGGCCCATACACACTATGCCATTTTGAGATCAAAAGTAGCTCAGGTTTCCCATTTTTAGCTACTTTCGGTTTAAAATCTTCAAGTATGTATGGCCGGGTGATGAGTGTTGAGTGCTGATGCATCATCGCCGGACATGGCCCTGTTTTACTGTGGAAAGCGGTTACCCACCAGTGAAAAACACTGGGCCGGATGAAAATCGCTTAGCAGGGGCAATGTTGCAGCCAGCAATTTTCACATGATCGCTCGACATATACACTGGGCAAAAACGCCTAGTGTGTATGCACCATTATTTGTGCTTCAATAAGTCTCTGTACCCTATTACAGCCCCAGTCATTCTTTCTGCATAAATATAAAAACAATAATCATCAGCAGTGATCTGTCCACTGTAGCCATCCTGTTTTGCAGCAATCAAACTCAAATATCAAAGAATAGAAATCAGAGAAAGCAAGTAAAGCATATTTATACTGAGATACTGTACAATAAAGCATATGCAAAAATGTATCTGAGGACGTTACTGGCCAATCCTGATATTCTAATTATTATTTTTTTTTTAATTAATGGAATAAGATATCCCTTTCTTCTCTGCTTACCACTAACTGCATTTCTGTCCTACTTCCCCACCCCCAATATTTGTCTCACCTGGTCTCTCAATTTTGTATGTGCTTCATCTGGTATCCCCTGAATATCACAAATACCCCTACCTGTTCTTAGTGGAGCCCAGAAAACATCCCAGACATTGTTACACCCGCAGATAGCAACCACTTCTGTCCCGGTTACAGATGTAACAATTGATATAGATGGGTGCCAGATTTAAGCCCCAGACACACGGGGTGACAGGAGCCCCATGCTGAGTGAGGTACTTAAGCACAGATCGCTCAGCACACATGCGATTCTCCTGCGATGTGTGCTGAGCAACGTTTTGCCTATGCGTATAGGAAATCTTAGCAGGATAGACAATGCATGCACTGTCTATCTGAGCAGGCTATGCCGATGCATGGGACCATCACTATAGGGTGTACACACTAAGTGATCCGTGCTTACTTTTTAGACTATCTAAACCAGCCATGTCAAACTCGCGGCCCGCGGGCAGCATGCGGCCCCGGCTGCCTACTTTTGTGGCCCACAGGATCAAAGGCAAAGCCCCTTTCCAAATGCTGAAGCCAGGAGCGGTAATACTGCACATTTTCTTCTGAAGCCTCTCCTGGCTTCAGCGTTCCCAGTAGTGCATTGCGCGGGTGCACGTGTGACGTCACCGCCCAGTGCAGGATTAAGGTGCTTGGAGGCGGGAAGGCAGGGTAGCGGAGGGTGGCGAGCGGCTGCAGTGAGGGGGCAGAGCAGCCTGCAGTTACCCCCTGCCAGAGGCAGCAACAGGGAGCAGAGCAGTGCCTCCCCGTCAGCACGGGAATGAAGTAACCCTCCATGTGCCTGCCAGCGGTAAGATGCCTTTTTTGTGTGTGTTATCTGGCACCGTGGGGGCATATGTGTTATCTGGCACCGTGGGGGCATGTGTGTTATCTGGCACCGTGGGGGCATGTGTGTTATCTGGCACCGTGGGTCAGAATGTGAATTTTTACTCATTCCCTGTGTCACAATGTGAATTTTGGCTTATTTTCTGTGTCAGAACTTGAATGTCGGCTTATTTCTGTGTCAGAATGTGAATTTGCAGTTGTGTGATCAGTTCTGAATATAACCCTTATTTTAGAGTGTCACGTGCCCACAGAATGATTTATTGAAACTTTCAAGTTAAACCTTATTCTAAAGTTTTGAGCCAGACCGGATTTCAATAAACAGATACAGTATTAAAGGCTTATACTACTCAAATGATCTCATATTGGGCAATTGTTTTCACATGGAGAACAGATATTTATACAAAAGACATGGGAGGATCTGGGTCTGAAATGCAGTAGCAGAATGACGGTGCAATCAGTGCATTGCAGCAGGGCTTGCAGCTGGTGCTTTTATAATAAGTCAGCCTGACTCAATAGTACCATGACACTTCACCATAAGAAAATGCGGTATGGCCTAGAGAGGAGATGTATACCCTTCACCTCTTCCTGACTCCTCCTCGTTGATTCAGAGTGACTAGGGCTGGGTACTGGGGGAGAGACGGTCCTGCTCATGCCTCCGGGAATATTATCATAATGTCATGACCTTTTTCAGTCCAAAAACTTTGGTATGGCAGATATGGAGGCCCTCTGTCTCTGCCTGCAGTGCTAGTCATCTCAGACTGAGCCGAGTCAGCCATTTTGCGCTGGCATGAGCCCTGGCCCCCAGCAGTAAGCAAACCTAACAGAGTGGCTCTGTTTGCCAGCCTCCTCACAGCAAAGCCACTCATGCAGTTCTGGCAAGTTACCACCATCATCTCCCATTGCTCTAGGAAATGAGCCCTCCTAATTCATTCAACCCATAATAATGGGACTGGAAACATATAGATGGTAGTTTAATCTAATGGGACTAGATAGATTACAGCTAGCACTAGTTATGGTGACCCACTGCCACCGTTTGCCTCCCTAGACTTACCCCTGCCTTTCCTCAACACCCACTGCCTCTTCCCAGTCACTGCTTGCCTCCATGTTTCCCCTGGTCTCTTTCCAGGGGGCGGAGGAGGGGGAGAACAAAGCATATTTTTTAATCTGGGCCCACCACTTGCACATTCCACCACTGCCACATAGCGACATTAGGTAAAATGATTTACCCTTTGTTTAAAACTAAATGAAATTGGGTCAACATTTTTTCAAATATCTTACCCACAGTCTACACACTTTCAGTTCTCCTGGGGCCCGCCGACGGTCTGTACATGCGGGCCTCTTCTGGAGGGATTGCGCAACCTCCTCTAGCTGCAGGCTCTCAGTGAAGCTAGGAGAGTGTCCGTGTGAGTACTTCTAAACGGTGCCCGGCTTCTAAGCTCCTGCAGCACACCTGATCCGGCTACAGGACCAGTACTGCACTTACAATCTAGCTACCACAATACGTTTGTAAATGTTATCTTCTATTTGTATGTGTTTGTGTGACCAGTATATGCATTTGTGTAGGTGTTCAATGTATTATGTGTGGAAACCACCCCCCCCCCCCCCCCGACACCCACTCCACGATCCTCTGAGTTTGCCCCTTCTCTCCCTCCCACTATGTCTTCTGCTATAAACTCTCCCTTCCTCAAGTTAGTCCCCACTTTCCTCATTTCTGTGACACTAGTATCATTATACAGTATATACTTTTCTGATAGTCTAGAGTCCTGGGTATGTTTTTTCATATGGGGACCAATATGTTTTTTATTTTTAACCTCTCGTGCCAGAAGGGTGAGGGTGCGGGGCCTCTTAAGATTTTGCTATGGGGCCCTCAAAGTTCTAGTTACGCCCTGCCTACTGCAGCTCTCCTTGCTCTGTATTTTCCAGTGTGCGGTGGTCACCAGGTGTATGGTAGGAAGGAAAATGCGGCACCTGGGAGGACCCATGTGTGTATCAGTTTAGACAATGAGAGAATAGATAATGTGCATCAGTGGTGGGTGTGCGCAAAAATAAGATTTATGAGTATTTTCCAATATGGAAAGCAGACCTGGTCCCGACTGTGCCCCAGGAAATGCCATACTTCTACAGCCTCCAGAGTGCCACTCGCGTCTTTCTCCGGCTCCCCGCTATGTACAAGTTTTCTGTGCTGCTATGCGAAAATGGCTGCTCGGTAATTTTTTATAAGATTCCCCAACCCATTTTTTTCAATTTAATACCGCAGATATCGGGAGCGCACAAACCCGTGGTATTTCAAACTTGGTTGAGATACCCAAGTTATTTTCACTCTGGAAAACTAGGCGCCTATTTGAATTTGGCCCAATAATTTATAGTTATTTACAGTAAAAAGAAAACCGACATGTATGTTATAACATTAGTAAAAGGAATATTGTATTAATATAACAGTTGTTGTGCACTAATAATGTATATACTAAAGCAATAGACTGATGTTTGCAGTTTGGAAAGATGTTCGCTATCTTTTTGAACTACAACGCCAGCTATCCTTAAATGTGCACCAAGAATCTCATGGCTTAGGATCATTTTTAAAACATCGTGACCAACTGTGTTAATGCAGTAGAGTCTCATAAATTATTTATTGCTCTGATTAGAATTTATGTGATTAACGCTGGAATGTATATCACCGCAGAGAGTGGAATATCATAAAAAAATTATGCTATTTTCCGATAAAACAGCATATTTCTCTGTTTTCTTTAAACATGACAAGTTTAATTAATCCTAATGGTAAACACTTCTCCTAATAAACAAGTCTCTCAGGCTGTCACTGTAATGTTCTTAGACAGAGTGCTTGGGCTTTGGCAAGAAGCGTGAATTAGCAATCAGTCTGTTCTCAGACGAAACTCCTTGGGGACCAGTAGAAGACAACGCGTTTTGTTTTCATTACACACTCTGCATTAGTATTAGAATTCCACCATGCCCCAAAAATACAATAAACATTATTACATGTTTATGCAACATTACAGAAGATTTGGAATAATGTAGAGAGCAGACTCAAGGTGCGTACACCCAGCATTGCCTAGAGCAAGGAGTTTCAAACTTTTTCAACTTGTGGTACACCAAACAAAATTAAAAAAAATGCTAAGGCACACCATTAGACCCCCACAGGGAAAACAACCCAAACCCATTGGCCCCCAAATGAAAAATCAATCACACTGGTCCCCACAGGTGACAAAAATAAGATACATTGCCCAGACCCCCTTTTCTCATACCTTCTTACCCATCTTTCCCCCTTTGTTGCTTACCCTAACTGGTCTGGCAACTCGCTCTAGACCCTTTTCTTTCACAGTTGCGATTAAAATCTGAATATGTCTTTATTATTTACAGGTTAGTACACCTATACCTAACAAATATTCAACTGCTATGTCTAGTAAAGAATCGGTTATGAACTTTCTTATGCAAAGCCCGACTGCGTTGGTTGTTTTTTTTTTTATCATTCAACCCGTAATAATGGGACTGGAAACATATTGATGGTAGTTTAATCTAATGGGACTAGATAGATTAGAGCTAGCACTAGTTATGGTGACCCACTGCCACTGTTTGCCTCCCCAGACTTACCCCTGCCAACCACTGCCTTTCCTCAACACCCAACAATGCAAGAAATTAAGATACATTGACCCTCACATGAATGCTGTCATTTTTATTAGAGAAAAATGTAGACCGGAGATGTAGATGGCGAATGAGGTCTTCACTTTAGTATATTTAACAGAGGAGACCAGAGGTTAGTAAGATAATATTGGAAGAAGCCAACAGAACAAAGAAAACCTAATCATTGGTACTGTACTCACGCTTTTTGCATGCAGTGTTTCAGCTGCCTTCTCATAGTCCGGCTTCATTTTCTTACAGTGTCCACACCCTGTGCAGAATTGAATATACCAGTCATCATAAACACAGATCTTATAAATAGGTTTCAATTACCTTAAATCTGTGGTGACTTCATTGAATGGAACTCATCAGTATCAACATTAAAACACAAGGATGTTATAAACCATTTGCTGTTGATTGGGCCTCGTAGTGAAAAAAAAGGGTACTTGTTTCCTAGAATGGCCACTATCGGGGGTAATCGTGTACCTTAACTTAAGGTACACGATTACCCCCGATGGACCAGATTTCCCTTGAAATCAGGTCCATTTTGCCGGCAAAGGCAAAATCGGGTCCATAGCGTCGGTCGGGTGCATTAACATGGCACACGACGCGACCGACGCGATGCACCCGATTTTGCCATAGGGTCCAATGTTAAAATATTTTTAACATCGTAATCGGGAAAAAAATGGGAAATGGGCCAATATGGCCCATTTCTCATTGTATATGCCCCCCCCCCCATTGTGAACGTCACCCCACGATTGACGCCAACCCGAAGCGTGGCAAGCGTAGCGAGCCCGCGAGGGGCGGTGGTACGCGTCCTCCGACCTCTTCTTACCCCTACTATCCACGTCGGCGTGGAGTTGAGAATATAAAGTGTGGTGAGCGCATCGAGCCACCGAGCCCGAAGCGTGGCGAGCCCCGCGAGGGGACGCGTATACCTGTGAAGTTATACGCGTCCGCTCGCCACGCTTCGGTGACTCGCTGCACTCGCCACACTTTATATTCTTAACTCCACGCTGACGTGGATAGTAGGGGTATGAAAAGGTCGGAGGACGCGGACTCGCTACGCTCGCCACGCTTCGGGTTGGCGTCAATTGTGGGGTGCCGTTGAGGGGGTTAAAATTGGGGTCTGGGGAGACTTTTACATTGAATCCAATGTAAAATAGGGTCCCAGGGACCCTATTCACATTTCAATCAATGTAAAAATCGGGACCATTGCGTCGGTCGCATCGCATGCGATTTGGTCGCATGCGATGCAATGCGACCGACCCGATCAACATCGGTGTGGCCATTCTAGGAAACAAGTACCACAAAAAGACTTTGGTCCCTTTCACAAGTGACTAGGCCAGGGATAACCAACTCCAGTCCTCGAGAGCTACTAACAGTTAACGTTTTCCAGGTTTCCTCACAGAATCATAAGTGAAGTAATTAGCTCCACTTGTGGATCATTTATAATGTGTCAGTCAGTAATGAGTGCATCTGTGCCCCAGCCAGGTGATCCAGAAAACGTGAACTGTTGGTAGCTATCAAGGACTGGAGTTGGCAACCACTGGACTAGGCAGTAGGTAATGCTCAATGCTCAGTCTCTGCAATGGGAGTGTCATGCACTGACTGAGAGCTAATGATCAGCGTTCTTAGCAAACTTTTTTTGTACCTGAGCCCAAGTGGAATGATTTTTTTTCTTTCTTTGTATGAAGTTTTTTACCCTCTCTAAAATTCATAGAGGGCAGTTTAAACCAGTTTTTTTTACAAAGATAACGTATACTGTAAATGCAAAATAGTTTTAACAAGAAAAACATTTATACACAAATTAAAACAAAGTTGTATAAATATTTTCCTACATTAGCAATACAGGAGTATCACATGACTGTTGTATGCTGCTGGCAGACCATACTCCTTCCATTATATAGAACTCTCAGGCTGTGGATTCCTGCTAGTTTCATGTCCCTCCAAATATCATGCAACTGTAGCCCTATCTTCATTAACACGCCCCTCATCTAAATGATATATGTGCTGCTTGAGAAGCCTGATCCTACTACTATAATATCAGTCTGTGTACAGTATTCCTGCTGCCTCAATACCCCGCCTTAAATCTTGACACAACCCCTGTCTCATGCAACGTGGTCTTCTCGAACAAGTCAGTCATCTGCTAATATACTCTGTGCTGCTCCGGCCCCTATATAATGCTTGATCTGTGGCTTTCTGCTGTCCTTACAAACACATCGCTCACCTAATGATAGACAATACTCCTTCCAGTTTAACCTTCTTGTCAGCTTCTTTCTGCGGCCTCCATTCCCCTCTAACACATCACTCATCTACTGATAGATGTGCTGCTGAAGACCCTACGCCTTTCTCTAGAACACTCTTGTTCTACTGGTCACACAGAATTTCCTCATGTACACTGTGCTACTGTGAGCATTCCAATGATCTAACTGGCAACAGGTTCCCATCTCCTTTAAAACTTTGGAGATCCAGATAAGTGGGAGAGGATAACTGATAGTATGAGGCTATTTCACCCTCAACAAAATAAACTGTTTTTCTACTATGACAATAAGAGGAAGAGGAGTAATTAACCTGAGAGGCCCTGGAAAGCTGAATATGGGTGAAAGGTACAGAGACAATGACAAAAAAAATGAAATGACAAGAATAAGCTCTTCTGACAGTCTCATGTAGGTCACTGCCTCCTACTGTGACAGTTACCTGAATCCGTCACTTCTTCTTACAGAGAAATCTTTCATTACACAGAATGATCTGGCGGCAGAGAGCAAAGCTAGTGGGACGCCAGGAGCAGGAGGACGCCTGGGAGCAGCATAATGCTGTCTCTTGTGGATACACAATCTCCTGCAGTTTACAGACACACAACGCCTACATTTCCTACGGTGCTTTAGATGACTTTCATGGAGTCAACTTTAGGGTGGAATATCAGCAGTATAAATGTAGTTAAATTACAATTAGCATAATTATTGTTCTCCTAGACCAGTGGGGAAGGTGCACCAATTTAATTCCACAGAAAGCGGAAGGCTGGCTTTAATAATTTCATTCAGTCTATCCCCTGTACAGAAACTGATCTAAAAACTGCGACCACATGCCAGGCTATTCTCCAGCATACCATTTCCCAGAACAAAATGATGCTTTAAATCAATGAAATAAATAGTGTGTCCAATTCTAGAGCTCCGCTTGGAGATGTGCGATTGCTGCAAAATCAACTGTCAGTTGTAGGTACAGCTGTGCAGCAGGCTGGGTCTCCAATCACATTTACACTTTTTGCTCCAACTATAAATTAATGATGAAGCATTTCAAGGGTACAATACATCAGCAATGTGCCAGTCACTGGGGCTCAAAACCCTCTGAAGGGAGGAGTTAGGTCTTGCCTTTTCCCAGGTGACAGCATCTATTTCCCTAGTGTTACACAACAAAGGGCAAAAATATTTAATGACGGCTCAATGCAGATTACCTAATTTACTATTCTTACTTTATTCTTTTATTTATTAAATGTTGTGTACACACGATGAGATTTGACATTAGATTTTGACTAATGCAAATCTAATGCAGATTGTATGAATTGTATGTAAATAGTACAGAGTTAGCAAAGATTGCATAGCACTCTAATCTTAAGTTGAATAGCAAGGGAATCTCACACATGACAGGCATACAAGCATGGCTTTGTTCCGCTACTGGACAGGCACTGAGTTGCCTAGTTACCAATCACCCTATACTGTACTCTGCCCAGTAGACCCTGTGACAGTTCGCAGGAAGCTGAGGGGATGGTGGTGCGTTCCAGAAGTCGCATACAGGGGAACGTCTACTGCAGGGTCCCGCAGCTTGTTGTGGATGCCTGGGACTCTGCATGCATTTAGGATGGCCACGAGTGACAGGCTGCAGGGGAGGCTGAGTGTCTACATGATGGAGCTTGTTGCTGGTGTTAACGCTGTGACAGCGGACAGATGATACCGGAAGAGCGTTCCACATGCGTCTAAAGACACACTTTCCTGTGGCCAAACATTTCTGCAGCCCAGGACACAATCAGGATCATATGAAAGTGATTATACTAAAAGGAAATTTCAAATCACAAAGAGACAGGAGGGTCTGGGAATACAAATTAATGACAACGTTTGACACCCTTAACACAGGACTGAATCTATCCGAGGGATTTATGGCCCACTACAACATCTGAGGAATCTGGCCCAGAGAGAGTGAGGGCATCGGAGCTCTAACTCTGGTCTGTCATCAACTTAGAGACAATAAAACTTTCACACTACTTATCTACAAACCAATTAAGGACTCAATTTACAAGCTCATTCTGTTATTTTGTTTTGTTTTGATCTTAAGAATGTCCATCTATCACATCTTGTTCCTACTCTGCTGTGTATATATATGTGGTTCTTCACACACCTTGTTATACCATGCCTGAGGAAGAGACCTAAGAAGTCTCGAAAGCTTGCATTTTAACAACATTTATTTTTGTTAGCCATTAAAAGGTATCATATTTGCTAGATTGCTATTTTGTTTTTCTCACTGAGGAACAATAAAACTTTTCACATGCGTCTAAATGCATACCTGAGTCACTGAGGTAATACCGCATAGGGATTGGTCTATGTACATGTAAGATGTTTTACATTTGATTTTGGCGGGCATCCGGGTCCCGATTTAGATAGCATATTCTGTCCGTATGTGTAAGTGCTCTTGATGAAGGTGGTCACATATATATACACACACACACACACACACACACACTAGTATGCCCGCTCAAAGCAAAAGCTTGAAAAGCTAGTCTGCTACCTTCTGTGTTTGTGCATGTGTAATATAGAGATGTAGTGTCACTCTCTGCCAGCAGATGGCTGTGTAGTGTCCGTGAGTCTCCAAAACACTTATATACATATATATGGCAGACTATATCTGCCACAATAACATATCCCAATTAAAGGCAGCCATTTATGGGCAGAGCAAGTATGCAATATATAAACTTGCTAGCAAGTGACATCGTTCATGAGGTACTGGTTCCCAGCTAGATTGTTATATTCACTAATCCCAGAAATGTTGGCTTCTCCAGTTGACAGGTCCTCTTTAAAAAAAAAAAAAAAAAGCTCATAAAGACTGGAACTTACATGGAGCATAGAACATAACAAGCACAGATGGGTGATTCTTTACAAAAAGGTCGAAATCAGCATCAGTCAGATGATGGACTGCACTTTCCTGCTCAGCCCACGCCACCTCCGGTGCTTCAGCGGCTGGTGCCTGGGGGCTGATATCAAAAGAGACCACATGATAACACAGACTTAGGGTATCATACATGGCAGGTACTGTATATATTTGTGTTTATTACAAATTTATGAAGGAAGAGAGCAGTTATGTATCCTCTTGAGATGTGCTTGGTTGCAACAATGGATAGAAAGTCTGTAAAAAATGTTGGTACCCCTGGTGGCTGATTGAGATATGGTTGAAGGTGCAGCGTACAGAACATAGCACAAGTACCTCTATGTTCAGTACTTTGCACGTGCAGCAGACCTGTAATGCACAATGCAATAAGTGGCCAGCATCATAGAGTGCAAAACAGCTGCAGGTTGCAGTGTTTCAAAATCGCGACGTGTCGCCTCTGTTTTGGGGGAATGGAAAGGCCAGGATCTCCATCAGAAGATGGAGCATTCCCGGCCTCTTTGTAAGAATTAAGGTGGGTCATGCAGCTGGCCAATGGTGTAGCAGATGTTTAGATGCTGCTGGGATGCAGCAGAGATTACCAATGCAAGCAGGAGCATCGACTTAGATCAGACACCTCAGGTTGCATTAACATACTAATGTAGCTCCAACCACATACAGTATGAAGCAGGCCCCTGATGCATGTATGCTACAGTACACAAAACGGAGTGCATTTTGGTGGAGTATGAGGAATTGAGCTTGTACTAAGTCTACGGTGAACCCACAACCACTCAAAAATCAGATGATGGTTTGCCATATGAAGCTGGACACTTACATGTCATAGTTACATTGGAGTTGGGGAAACTGAGGGCATATTAAACTTGTGGTGCAAAATTAGAATCAGCACTACTACAATGATATGTAACAGTTATAAATCCACACAACTAACATTAACTAATTTGCATGTGTTCATCATCATGTTATACAGTGTCCATGTAGGATAACCAATAAAAACACTACTACCACTACTACTACTGTTCTCTGCCTAAGACAGGTCACCTCTGAGCTCCTTAATAATGGACGGTATAATACAGTACAGAGCCTTCCCGATGGACAGGACAGAGTTGTACACAATGCAGCTGGCTGGAATTCCTTATGGGTTTAAAGAAACCTTTTGAAGGCTGTCCTGCATTAGGTAATTTAAACAATCTGATTTTTTACAAACAGGGAACAGGGTACAGCTGTACATACAGTACACAAGATGGCCAATGTAATGCCCCTTTTGCACTGCCATAAATATCCTGGGTTATTGTACATGAACACACAGCAGCCCTGGATATTGTGCAGTGCAAAAGCACCCTATTGAAATTACCTGGAGCAAGTGAACTGGCATTTCCACCCAGGTAGCAAGCAGGGTTGAACATTTATTCGACCCAGTTTGCGGGTTACACAGGTCAATGTACCCCAGGAGCTGTTCACAGAAATAAATCAGCCAACCCTGGAAGATAATCTCATCTCCAAGTGCCAGCTCGGTACCCACCTTCAGTGACATCACCCACCTGGCATCATAGGGCCGCCAGGATAAAAGGAGCCTCAAGCCGGGTACGAAACCCTGGATGTGACCCAGCTCAGCAGTATAAAAGTGGTACAGTATGTGTGTCATAGTGGTGGGGCTCATGTTACACTACTCACTTCTCCAACCATTCTGCAATGTCTTTGGCGGTTGCTCCATATTTCTCAAAATTGAACATATACTTTCCTTTCCTGAAAAAAAACAACAAAAAAAAATGAATTTTATTACAAGAAAAATGAAAAAAAAAAAAAAAAAACTTCAGCAACATAAAAGTTAAATCATATATAACATATATATAAAAAAAGCATCAATGGCACAGTGGCTCACCTTTGAGACTACTACAGAGATTTGGGAATACTCACTCAAAGTACAGAATGGTGGGATAACCCTTCACGTTGTACTGCTCCTTCAATCTCTCAAACTCTGGAGGATAAACATTCATTCCAGCGAGGACCTGAGGGGGGAATCTAATTAGTATGAAAACCTCCATTTCATACTAATACTAAACAGATACATTGGAACAAGATTGTTCCATTTCACATTATGATCTCTTAACTTATATGGCTCCAAAAGGGTACTGCAGCGTCCTACACAGTACTTTGGCGAACAGAAAGGACAGTTGCACACCAGTCAATAATTTCACAAATACACAATTATATTAAGTTACAGAATTGTGTTGTAACCACATTAGAGCAAGCCCTACTCACAAGATCTTACATTGTAGAGTGGATATGTTTAGACACTTTAGAGTATAGCAGAGTTGGGTAATGCAAAGACTGTAATGATAGATGGTGGGACAGTAGTCTTGGGTGAAAAGAAGACTTTGGCAGTGTGGTTCAAGGCTGGGGAAATGTCTGACTGAGCGTTAGAGGGCATTCTAGCAGTCATTGGATGAGTGAATAGGGAGTTAAGCCGTGTATGTGAGAATTAATCTGGAGATGTAGGGAGAGGGGAATGGCTGATTACGAGCATGACCATAAATTGTGTTCCACAAAAATGGTGGCAAGCTGGGGGTTTTTTGTTACTCTGATTTTATTATGCATTTTTTTTTGAAAAATATTTTTTATTCAGCACTTTCATGTACATTATGAAATGTTTTGTTGTATCAATTAAATAACAATTCAATAAAAAGAACTTTGACATCACATTTTGACATTGTCTTGTTGATTTTACATTATTCGGTTTTCCTTTTTCCCAACGCAGTTGGGGTGTATGAATAGTTGCTTTTGTTCAGGTCTTACAGTTAAGCCTAATATAACATAGTGATGTGCTGGTAGTTTCTTTGATTTTAACAACATTATGAATTAATTATGCGTACAAAATATTGTAATAAAAATAAAAAAACTCAAAGATCAAAAAGAAAAAAGATATAAATAATAAAGTCCAGATGTGGACCTGTAAAATCAAAAAGGTGTGCTCCTCTCTCTCCCGCCCCCCCATCCCACCCCCGCTAACCCCCGAAGGGGAAAAATAGTGTGAATAGTAAAAAAGAACAGAAGATGCCGAATTGGGGGGACTATGTCACAGCCACAGGGTGGTCTTCGGCTATTATGCGTAGTAGATACCAGGATGTGTCCTTTAGACTTTTGTGGATTTGTTGTCTCACTTCTAAAGATAAAGTTGCTATGTAGCTTTCCCACATTGAGAAGAATTTTTTTACCTTGGATTCTTTACTTAAAGTGGTCTCAACCCAATCCATTCTAAAAAGATGGAAAAGTTTATGTTTAAATAAGGGGAAGGTTGGGGAGGACGTTGATGTCCATTCTTGCAATATGGTTTTTCTTGCGGCTGCACTAATGGCGAGTAATAGGTCTCTACAACCTTTTGTTACTCTTAGATCTGGGGGGATTACGCCCAACACTGCCCAGTCATCTACGAATGGGACGTAGTTTACTAAGTGTGTTTCTGCATACCTTTTTACTTGGAGCCAAAAGCTTCTGACCATTGGGCATGACCAGAAGCAATGGTAAAGGTCTGCCTCAAGTTCCCCACATCTATAGCACGCGCTCGAATTTGTTCGGCCCATTAAATGGCTTCGGTGGGGTGATAGGTAGGCTCTGTGATATATGTTAAGGAACATCTCGACATATGAAGATGAGGGCAGTGTTTTGCAGGATTTTAAGAGGAATTTCATTAGGTCATCTGTGTCATATTGTGGGAATTTTTTTGTCCATTGGGCTATACCTTGTTTGCTGGTTGTGTAGTCTATAATGATTCGGAAGTGTTGATAATAACAGGATATGGCTTTTTTCTCGAGGGGTGGTTGTAATAGGAGTGTATCAATGGTATTGTTCCAGTCTTTGTCTGAGAAGTTACGAACTACCGTGGAGACATAATGTTGGGCTTGTAGGAAGGCCAGAGGGTGTCCCGTTAGGCAGGGGAATTTTTCTTTTGCCTCTGAGAAAGTTAGGGGTCTACGTGCTGCTCTGTCAACCAGTGATCCGATGCCTGTGATGCCCCCTACCCTCCATATATTGAACGGGTATGTGGCTGTCCCTTCCTGGAAATCTGGGTTGTTTATGAATGGAAGATGTATTGATTTGTGGGAGTTTAGGCCCGCTTGGCCTCTGACCCAGTGCCATGTTTTTTTTGTACTCCATAGCAAGGGGTTTTCTTGTGACTGTTTGGGAACCTCCTGGTCATGGAGGTGTAAAAATGACAGCAGGCATTTTCCCGGTACCATCTCTCTTTCCAAGGGAGTGCACGTGTAATATTCTGTCCCGGCTAGCCAGTCTGAAAGGTAACGGAACATTGTGGCTTTGTTGTATTGCCTAATATCTGGTAGGCCCAAGCCACCGTTCCATTTAGGCTGTTGTAGCTTTATTAGGCCTATTTTGGGTCTGCCATTGTTCCATATAAACTCTCTGACATTTTTATTGAAGGTTTTAATGTCTTTTGGGGAGATATACAAGGGTAGTCCCTGCAGGAGGTACATTATTCGTGGGAAAGTTACCATTTTGATTAAATTTATTCTCCCGATGTAGGAGATGGGCAGATTTTTCCAGTTTTTTAGCTCTTCGTAGGTTTGTTGGAATATGGGGGCGTAGTTTAATTTATAAAGTTGTCCTAATTGTCTGGGGATTTGTGTGCCTAGATAAGTGAATGAATTAGTGGCCCAAACAAATGGTACACTTTTGGTGAAGTCAGTGGGTAAAGGATGTGGTGTTAGGGAAAGCGCCTTGGATTTTTGCATGTTGATTGCGAAGCCCGATTTTTCTTTGAAGTGTTTGAATAGCTGTATAATGTGATGAAGAGACTCAGTCGGGTTAGAAATATACAGTAGGATGTCATCCGCAAAGGCGGTGAGCTTCACTACCCTGGATCCGATCGATATGCCCTTGAAGATGGGGTCGGCTTCTAGGAGGCGTAGAAATGGGTCCAGAGCCAAATTGAATAATAGGGGTGATAAAGGGCAACCCTGACGGGTGCCCCTGTGCATCACTATTGGGTCACCAAGGGTGCCGTTCACCATGATTCTAGTTGTGGGGGAGTTATATAAATATTTAATAAAATCTATCAGTGTTGTGTTGAAGCCTCTTTGTTCTAATGTTTGAAAGAGGTGGGGCCATAGAACTGTGTCAAAGGCTTTTATGGTGTCCAGACTTAGTAGCATGTTAGAGTGAGTGTTGGTTAGGGAAGACGATGCCACCGCCGCTATGGCGGTTCTTATGCCCTTCACTGAGTGTCTTCCACGGATAAATCCTAGTTGCGCTGGTGTGAGGAGGTCCGGGAGTACTGTTTGCATCCTGTCCGCTATGATTTTGGCTAATAATTTGATGTCTGTGTTTATTAGACTAATGGGCCTGTAGGATTCTACTAATTGGGGGTCTTTTTGTGGCTTGGGTAACAATATGGTGGTCGTGTTTGTTAGATGTGGAAAAGGGGTGTGGTGTGTGAGGAGGTTGTTAAACAGGTCTGTGAGTGCCGGGGCTAGTTGGTGTTGAAGGATTTTGAAGTATTCATTTGTTAGGCCGTCTGGGCCAGGGGATTTTCCCAGATGAGAAGAAGTGATTGCTTTTAAAACCTCTTCTAGGCGTATGGGTTCTGTTAGTATGTCACTTTGTGATGGGGTTAGTTTTGGGAGGTGTAATTGGTGGAATAAGTCTACTTGGTTTGTTGAGTCTGCTGTGTGGTCTCTATATAGCGTTATGAAGTACCTTTCGAATTCTGCGAGTATGTCGGAAGTGTTTGTAGATAGTTGTCCGGACTGTGGGTTGCGTATTGCGGTGACGTATGTGCGTTTATGTTTGGGTCTGGACATGTTGGCCAGCAGTTTGCCTGCCTTGTTGCCCCACCTAAAAAATTTTTGTTTCGTGTAGAGTACGTCTTTTTTGGCCTGTTCCAGTAGGTGGGTGTCTAGGAGTTGTTTTGTTTCCTGGTATTTAAGTAATAGAGATGGTGTGGGATTATTTTTATAGTTTTGCAGGGCAGAGTTCATTGAACTTGATAGGTGTTTGTAAGCGGCTGTAGCTGTTTTACGCTGTCTTGATACATAATCTATGATTTGGCCCCTTAGTACTGCTTTGGAGGCGCCCCAGAAGGTTGTAGGGGTGTCCCAGGAATCAATGTTATCATCCTGGTAGTTCATCCAGGATGCCAACAAGAACTCCCTGAATTTGTCTGAGTTGTACAGGTATGCCGGGAAGCGCCATTGCCTGCTGCCTCCATAATTAAATGATGGCGTTACTTGGAGTGTGATAGGGGCATGGTCTGATATTAGTATAGGGTGAATGTCTGCCTTTACCACTTTGGAGGTTAAATGATCTGCTAAGTAGAGTGTGTCTATGCGTGACCATGTGCTATGAGCCGCTGAATAAAAAGTATATGTGTTATCTGTAGGATTAAGTAAACGCCATATGTCGGTGAGATGCAATGTTGTCTTGAGAGACTGGTATTGGGTCCATATAGTCTGGTTGGTTCGTTGGGCAGGTTGCCTATCTCTGGTTGGATCCTCTACTGAGTTAAAGTCTCCGGCCAATATTATGGAGTGGTTTGAGCGTTGTGATAGCAGGCCTATTATCTTTCCTAAGAAGTCTTGCTGGTTTGTGTTTGGCGCGTATATATTCACTAGTGTGTATTTGTTGCCCCAGATTTCCACGTCCATTATGATATATCTACCATTGGGGTCAGTCGTGGTTGACAGAATAGTGTAGTTTACATTTTTACGGAATAATATAGCCACCCCTCTGACCTTCCTACTGAAATTAGCCGTAATGCATTGGTCTATCCACGGGGCGCGTAGAGTGGCGATTTCTCCCTCTTTCCAATGTGTCTCCTGTAAAAGGACGACATCGGGGTTAAATCTTTTTAGGTGTGTGGTGACGCGTTTACGCTTGACCGCAGAGTTCAGCCCCCCTACGTTCCATGATAGGAATTTTAGGGTATTGGGCGTGCTTGCTGTGGTGTTGGTGTTATTGGGGTCTATCATTATGTTAGCCTATGCCCATCCGGGCGTGATTATGTGGTAAAGGTTGATCCTGTTTTTGTGCACCAGTCCCCGTCCCAGCAAGCGGGGTAAGTGCGAAAAGTAAGTGGGGTATTTCGCTTGGATGAGGAAGGAGAGGCCAAGAGAGAGAGCAAAACACAGCAAAACTTAAACAAAGCATTTTGATAAACAAACAGTGCTGTAACCTCCAATTTCTAACTTTTCCTACCGGAAAACAACCTGTGACAGGCATCCTCTTCTTTGAGGTGCGTGTCTAATACATTCAAAAATATTACATGTAACTAAATGAACTTAACTAAAAGGTATGATGGGATTCCACTCCCATGTGGGGTCATCTATCTGCTTATTCCCATATATCTCTTTTTTATTTTATTTTTATTTATTTTTTCCCTCTATCATCTATCTATTTTAGAATAAATTCTCTCCATTTTACATGACGTTAGTATTTTGGTGTCATCTATTCGGAGGGTGGGCTTCGTCGGCTGGTATAGCAAAATGGGCTTTGGCTTGTTGGGGGTCAATAAAGTATCGTGCTTGCCCCCCATCCTCTACCCTTAATTTTGCAGGATATAATAATGCAAATTTTACATTGTGGTTGTGTAGCCATCTACAGACTTCTGCAAAATCCCGTCTCTTTTGCGTCACTGTGGCTGAAAAGTCCTGAAAGATCAGGATCTTAAAGCCGTTTACCTCCAGCGAGGGGATTCTGCGGTATGCCGTAAGAATTTTATCTTTCATTCTGTAGTCTAGAAATTTAGCAATGACTGGCCTTGATCTGGCATTTTGGGCTGCTCTGTCCGGGCCTATCCTGTGCGCCCTCTCCACATATGGAAGTATTGTCGGGTCTGAGATCTGCAACTTTTCCGGAATAGTTACTGTGATTAGGTCTACAAGAGATTGACCCGTGATCTGTTCGGGTATCCCTACATATCTCAAGTTGCTCCGTCTATTACGGTTTTCCAAATCATCTATTTTGGCCAGTAAAGATTGTACAGTGTCTGATTGGGATGTAATGTCCCTTTGCATGCCATGAGTTTGGTCTTCCAGGTCACTAACCCTACCTTCCACTGTGTTCAGTCTAGCAGAGTTAGTATCAATTTTGGCCAATGCGGCATCAAATGAGGACTGGAGAGTGTCCAGTTTTTTCTCTAGTTGTGGCATGAGGATTTTGGAGATTTCATGGGCCATGTCCACTACCGCTGATGGGGTTTGCAATGTAGAGAGGGCTGCAGGTGGGCTCTCAATGTTATCCTCCGGGTCGTCACTGTGAGACGGGGATGGAAGGGCTTGTTTTCCCTGTTGTTGGGTTTTTTTGCCCATTTTTTTTGGTGTGGGGTTTGTATCAGGAGTGGAATTGATTACCTTGCGAAGGTATCTTTCCATGCCCTGGAGGGCTACTCAGAGATAGGGGTTTGTCTCGTTAGGACTCGAGAGATTGTATGGTAAGCAGGGGATATTTTATGTACGGTGTTGTGGGAGTGGTCTTCCCATGTGGTCTGCCGTGGTTTACTGCATTTTATGACCCAGCAGCATAGTTAGTATGCTGTGGATATTGGTGCAGTAGTAAATTGTGGCTTCGAAGAGCTTCAAATTTTGTATATTTAATACTGTAAATTCAGCTATATTGTGCGTTTTGCTATGCTAAGGGTCTCGCTGAGATGGTATTGGAAGGGGGCCACCTCTTGTTCAGACTTTAACGTGCTATATTTATCAGTGGTTTGTTAGGTAGTATAAGTAAACAGATATTATAATACTAGATCCAGCTAAAGGTTGCCTGCAGTTTCAGGCAAACCCTGCAACGTGTAAGAAAAACAGAACAGAACACACAATTCTTAAAGATATGCAAATATAACCATATGTGATCTACCTTGTTTCAGTCTCAATTGTTGTATTACTTTGAGCAGTTGCAATGTGAGTAAATTCCCCTAGAGGGCGGCAAAGCTTAGGTTATGTTCAGATATGGTCCCTTTATGAGAAAGAAAAAGCATAAGAATACACTGCTCTAACAAGCACCTCTGTGACTTATCTTTGTAGATTATGCAGGAGAAAAAGTTCAGTTACTGTACTCGTATTAGTCACAAAGATGTGCCCGCAGATTTGGTGCAGTGATTAGGTTGATGAAGTACAGGTTACCAGATATGGTGAACCGTGTATCCTTAGTTCAATTCGGGTGCATTGGTTGGTTCTGTATGCTCAGAGAAGCTTCTCATACACAGTTCCGTCACCTTCTGTGGGGTAAGGGTAGTTTATATGGGGCTTCTTGGAGTGTAGTAGGGGTCTCAGCCCTCAGTGGTAGTTGGAGTCCAGGGTGCCAGTTATTTCTCTGGGGGGAGGTGTTATGGGTGCGGGATTGAGGGGTATGCGGGTCAGATGTCAGCTTCTGTCAGCTGATGGGTAAATGTTCCTTTGACCCTTTAACGTTGTGGGCTGCTGTTTGGAGTGGTGGGGGTGTAGAGTTAACGGGGGGGTAGCTGCTTTGGGTTTGTCCAGGCTGCAGCGATTGGTGTAGCTGTGCTACATTCGTATGGCTGCACAGGCTATGTGGCAACTTGGTAGCAGGAGCAGGGGCAGGAGCGGGGGGGGGGGTGGGGAGCGGGCGGGTGAGCTAGCGGGCAAGAGAGGTTTAGGCAGTGGTTGTGGGGTCAGAGTTCTGGCTGCGCCTGTTTACCTTCTCTATGTCGCTGCTCCCGCTGTCTCCGGCGTTGGTGTCTCGTCTCGCTGCGGCTTCTCGGTCCACGCGGCTCGTTCCCTCTGAGCTTCCGCAGCACAGGACTTCTCCGACGGAGCGGGGATGTCTTTGGTTTCGTCCCGTCGGCGTCTCTGCTCTCGCCGCGTGCGTTCTTCGCTGCCGTCTTCCGGGTAAGTCTCTCTCTTTGCCCGCTTTGGTGCTTCAGCTGGAGGGGCCTGGAGGATTGCTTGCTGTGGCTCGGCTTCGCCCGGCTGGGTCTCTGCAGTGCCGCAGGTTGTTCTTCAGAGGAGGGGTGTCGATTCTCGGTCAGACGGTGAGGCTGTCTGCTTTAGGGTGGAGGATGTTTACCCGCCTGTGTCCCGGTCTGTTGTCTGTGCGGGTGGAGGGAGTACTGTTCTTTGGAGCGGGTAGGGTTCGATCTCCGCAGCTTGATCCGTCCCCCAGGCTATGGTCTGTAGTGGGGCGAGCTTCCTTTGTTGAGGGGGAAGCTGTCTGGAGCTGTCTTCCGTAGCTGGCTGGCTGACTGGTTTGTCAGCACGCCATATTTCGCGCCCAAACTTGGGCGGTCATGCAGGCCTCTCTCTGTTAAGGCCGGACTCCGGTGGCAGAGTGGTTTTTAGCTCCCTGAAGGGTATATTTAGGATCGCTGCAGCTTCAGCTTTCCAGATCTGTTGTTTAATTTCTCCGATAATCTTTTAGTTTGATGATGGGAATGGATGCAGTTTTTCCCTTCAGAGGAGCTGGTTAAGATGCGGCCGCTCTTGGCGCCCCGCCCACCGGAAGTCCTTTTTTATGCATTTTAAAAACCAACACACTGCTATATTACAATATTTTAAACTGTTTACAGAGGATACCAATGATTCCAATGCCATAGTAAGTGTGTTGTACATTTATACATTACAATACATAAATTACAACACATACATTGATTACATTTTGGACAGTTCTAATGTACGGAACCAGTGAGGCGCCAGTTCGCTTAATTCTCTTAGCTGCACAGTTTGGGGACGGGAGACCCACCCCTGTGTGGGTAACACATTGCATACTACTCACGTAAGGTCTGCTTTATCGCGCATCCATTTACATCTAACATTATAGACAATTTATTACCAATCAATCTAGGGGTATCAAATGGCCCAAACAAGGATTTATAGGAATGCTTCTTAAATTATACTCTACTGAACGTGTACTAAGGTTGTGCCTCTTTACTTGGTGTTTATTTACCAGGGTGTGGTATGGGACTCTGACAGTTTGGATCCCGACAGTCATTATCCCGACTGCCCGGAGTCAGACAGCATGGCGAGCGCAAAAAAGCCCCTTGTGGGGTCGCTGTGTTCGCCACGCTGCGGGCACGGTGGCTCGCCACCTATTCTATTCTCCCTCTATATGGGTCATGGACCCCCATGAGGGAAAATAGCGGGTGGCCGTCGGGCACCCCGGCTTTCGGCATTTTGACAGTCGGGATCCTGACGTTGGGATCCCGACTGTCGGGAACCCGTCTGGCACCCATTTACCGTGATATAACAAATAACTAAGACCTATTACTGTGAATTACAAGAATATTTTTTGCCTCATCATGACTTGTGATAGATATATTACACTCTTTATCATTTTACGTTAGTGATACGCCTGTTAACATATAACCGGAGTCTTGCCATCTGTGCCAAATCTTTGTATGTTTATTGATATTATTTCTACTTAAGTAAATACATTTCTCATGTGAGTTAACCATATTTATCCAAGCTGCGAATTCTGGGCCATCTTTTGACATCCATGTTCTAGCTACAAGCATCTTAGCCAGTGCGCACATATTAAAGATTTATTTAACTTGTTTAGTGAACCATCTACACATATACCCAATATACAACTTTCTGTCACTGTCAAGGGTCCAACATCCACTGACCACTTTATGCTAAGCTCGTGTAGCTTCTCCTCATACAATGCTCCAAACAATTGATTATAAAGCCTTGAAACTCCTTTCTTTCTACCCCCCTCCTGCAGAGCTTTTTTAACCGGAGATATTGAAAAATTGGGTACTTCATTTTTAAATTGAGCCTCGAGGGCACTTCTTAGTTGTAAAAATCTAAAGAAAAAGGAACTTGGAAGTGTAAATTCCTCTACCAACTGCATGAAGGACTTTAATCCATCTAAACCGGCAATCTGGTTTTTAAAACAGTCTTAATAAATTACATTTGTATTTAAAAATCAAAGTGATTAAACAGCATGACACTGTAGGAATTAAGATAAAGATTTAAGATATAACAAGTCAATATTTACAGGAACCACTGTCTTTTTGATAGCTGCATATATTCAAATGCGGTCTTGTGTGATGCCTTATAGAATGGAAAATAAAGCTAAAAAAAAAAATCAAGATAAATGTAAAAAAGTAAAATTATAAATAGGAAGGCGCTCAAACTGCTGCAGAAGAATGGAATGGACAACATGGCATTTAAAGTTGGGTTATTGATAAATTTACTATCTGTCCTGTGATACCGTGTATGTTTCACCTTCTAGAAATGGAACTTTTGAATTTATTTGGATGTGCGGCTTCATTTTTCTTATACAGTAGATCAGCGGTTCTCAAACTGTGGGTCCTGACCTTCTCAGCATGGGGTCGCGACTCCATGTTGCTGACCATCAGGCTGATGACTTCTCTAATCTCAGTCAGTGGTTCAAAGAGTCTGAAACATCTATTAAATTGTCTGTTATTTCAGACTCCTCACATCATTTTGTGCCTCCACAATGCTGCCATGTAAGTGCTGTCTGCTGACTACACTTGATGCAATGACCTTCTGTAGTAACTTGCTGGGGTCCTGTAATTAACTTTATGGTCTGATGGGGTCTCAGAGCAAATTCGTTTGAGGACCCCTGCAGTAGATTATTAGATGCACACACTTTTCTCTGCAAATTAAACGATTCAGGTGTATGCTGAGTGACATATGTAGATGTATTTTTTTAAACATACATGCACACACACACACACACCTTACTTAACCGAAAATATAGAGATAAGCATAATCACATTTCACTGGTGTCACGGTCATTTTGTGTTACACTTTATACTTCATTCTGTGCACCAGTCACAAGATCAAACTCTATATGCAGCATCCGATGGGCATTCCGGTATGTCCAATAATACCCCTTTCCACTAGCAAAAATAACCCGGGATGCGCATCGGCCAGGGTTATTTGCTAGTGGAAATGCGTCATGGTAAAAATCCAGAGTCGAGTGTCCCAGCAATCCAACCCAGGTAATAACAAGTTCCTAATAAGGTGTATGGATGAAATTGGCCCCGTCTTTGCAAAAATTGTTCAATACTCTTTGCAAACAGGAATATTTCCTCAACCCCTAAAGGAAGCAATTGTTAGACCTCTTTTTAAAAACCTAATTTAGATCCAGACTACATGACCAACTACCGACCGTTATCAAACCTTCCTTTTCTAGGAAAAGTCATTGAAAAAGTGGTTGCGAATCAACTGTAAACCCGCCTGATAACTCATGATGATATGTATGATCCATTCCGATCAGGATTCAGGAGAAGACATAGCACTGAAACAGCCTTGAAATATGTGCTAAACTATCTTCTGATGGCAAGAGACAGAGGTGACTGTTCAATCGTAATCCTTCTGGACCTCTCTGCATCATTTGATAGTGTGGACCATGGGCTTTGAATTGAGCGGCTGAAAAATTTCTGTGGACTGGATGGCACAGTATTAAGCTGGTTCAAATCATTTCTCGCTGGCAGGTCACAGCGAGTGTCACCTGGATTATAGTCATCTTCATCTGTGCCACAGCCATGCGGTGTCGCACAAAGTTCTATATTATCCCCCATGCTTTTTGCAGTGTACATGCTGCCATTGGGTGAAATAATTAGGAGCCATGGCCTGGTCTACCACTGCTATGCAGATGATACACAACTGTACTTGTCCTTTGCTCCGGGCACTGAAAACCCAATAGCAAACCTAAATGGCTGCCTAGCTGAGCTCCAGGAATGGATGAGTGCCAGTTGGCTGAAACTGAATTCTGATAAAACAGAGGTCCTTAGGTTAGGACCTCAATATCAAAAGGACAAGACTGCAGCATAGCCACCCAACTGGACTGACACTTGGGGGTACAGAATTACAAAACTCTCATCATGTGAGGAATCTTGGCTTGACATTTATATCAGATATCAGCCACAATCAAATTCTCATTCTTACATCTGAGGAACCAGAATCAAACACTTAATCCCCTCTGAAGATCTGCCAAAAGTCAAACATGCATTTGTATCATCTCGTTTGGAGTACAGCAATGCCCTCTACCTTGGTCTACCAGCAAAAGAACTGCACCGATTACAGCTGGTACAAAACACAACTGCCCGGCTGTTAATCAATGAGCCCTGTTCTAGCCACATAACTCCCATTCTATGCTCCCTTCACTGGCTGCCCATAAACTGTTAAATCATTTTCAAGATCAACTTACTGAGTTTCAAAGTCCTATATGACTAAGACCCAAAGTACCTGAAGCAGCTTCTGATTCCATACTGTCCCACCCCATTACTATGATCTGTAGATGAAGGACTTTTAGCAGTACCCAGGATCTCCCGTAATTCATCTGGGAGAAATAGAAGGGACGCTGTCTATGTCTAGCGTCCCTTCTATTTCTTTATCTTTGGTCATCCTTTATATTTTATGTGCCATTGGTTAGCCGACGGTGGACCCGGACCGGAAGTGCGTGTAACAGAGGCTTCTTGCGTTCCAGGGTCCCGCTGTTACTTAACGGGCACAGGTGAGATCTAGCAGGTGAGGTATGTTTGTTTGATTTTGGCACCTCTATTTGGCAACATATGTAGTTTGTCTTATACCCTTGATAAAGGTGGTAGCACCACCGAAACAGGCTGTCGGGTACCCTGTTGGAAGTTGGTGACGGGTGTCCTAACAACACTTTTTCTACAGTGATGGACCAGTGATAAGTAACCTGTACCTTCCATATAACTTCTCTAATATGTTGCCAGGTGCTTTGGATTTTTGCAGTTTTTCAATAAGGATTTTTGCAAATTGGTGTGTGGATCACTTTCTACCTAGTGTAGATACGTGATATATGCAATTGTTTATGTGTTCTGGCACCCGAATGATCATAGCGTGCTGTTTTTCAGATGAAAAAATAATAATAATATATATATATATATATCTTAATATCTTATATATTTGGCTACATCTGTCACTCAAAGTGTGTGAGTGTGTGTATAACTAACAGGAGGGACACATTGCTCTGTTTCTGGACTTCTCCCTTAATTAATGATTGCCAGCACCTGTGTTGAAGTGTTGAAGCACCTTTCTAATCAATTAATAACATGTGTGAAACAGGTGATGGCAATCATACATTATGAGGGAAGTCCAGAAACAGAGCAATGTGTCCCTCCTGGAGAGGGTCATGTTGGGAGGTATGTGACTGGCTGACTCACATGACAGAGAACCAGCCCAGTGAGCCCACAGTGCCAGACATCCTCTGCCTCCCCATGTTACCCAGCAAAGACACTGCACCAGGTGAGCGCCCCCCGCCGCCCCACCCACGATTCGCGCCCCCCTGTGACCCCCCTCCCGCGATTTGCGGCACCCCCCGCGATTCGCGGCAAAACACCTCCCGCGATTCGCGGCAAACCCCCCCCCCCCTCCCCATGGCTATGGTCGACAATGAAAAAGGTTGACATGAGATTTTTCATGTTCTCATATCCATTCTCATGTGTCGACATGGACACCAATGAAATGCCACACTTATGTCAACATTTACATGTGTTGACCTTTCTGTGTTAATTTTTTCTTGTGGCGATTCGTGGCACCCCCCCTCCCCCGCGACCCCTCCCGTGATTCACGGCACCCCCCCTGCGACCACCCCCTCCCGTGATTCGCGGCACCACCCCACCCTGTGACCTCCCCCCCCTCCCGCGATTCGCCGCCAACCCCCCCTCCCACAATTCGCGGCAACCCCCCGCGCCCTCCCTCCTGTGATTCGCGGCAACCCCCCTGCCCCCGCGACCCCCCCTCCTGCAATTTACTGCAACCCCCCTCCCGCGATTCGCAGCACCCACCCCCGCGACCACCCCTCCCACAATTCACAACCCCCACGACCCCCCCTCCCGCAATTCGCAACCCCCCCCTTGCGCGATTCATGCCCCACTCCTGCGCTTTGCGGACCCCCGCCCCCTCCCGAGATTCACCGACACCTCCACCCCCCCTCCCGCAATTCTGCCCCTCCCTCGATTCACGGCACCCAACGTGCCCCTCCCACAATTCACGGCACCCCTGCTCCCCTCTTTAGTCCCCCGTATGCCCACACACCCCTATCACTACCCAACTTCCTGCTCTCCTGAACCATAACTTCCACCGCTGGGGAGTCGCTGATGCTGTGTTGCCCACATACCCCTATCATGCCTCATAGCCCAGCCTCCTGCTCTCATGCACCCTAACTCCCACCCAGTAGGAGGAGACACTGACTCAGGGCCACCGTCCTGTACTCCTGTACTGCCACACTGGACCCTCACCCACTGGCAGAAGCTGCACTGTGTCTCCCACCCTCCTCTTTAGTCCCCCTTATGCCCACACACCCCTATCACTACCCAGCCTCCTGTTTTCCTGTGTTGTGACCTCCGCCAGTGGGGAGTCGCGGACTCAAAAACACCCTACTATACTATTGCGCACACACACACCCACCCACCCACAAATGTCACTGTACCATCCACACTATCAATGTACATGTTACTCTGTAACTGCTTTTTAATTAAAAACAATACACACCCCCTTCCAAATCATATGCTCTCTATTTAACACATTTCACCTATAACTCAAGTTGCAATACAGGGTATCTTTCATACAATTCTAACCATATTTCTCACAATACAAACGTTCACAAATTAAGGGGGCGCAGCCCCTTACGACGGTGTGAAGAGCGCCCATAGGGCGCGATGAATCACTAATATATATATATATATATATATATATATATATATATTTATATATTACCTCCAACAGGGACAGTGCCTCTGTAAGGAGCCCATCTATGCCATGTGTAAGAAGGGATGTGATCATTAATGGTCCAGATGGAGACTGCACATGGGCCGCCTTCTCACTTGACACATCCAGGTATTTTGCATTTGACATGGATAATGCACATTTTACAGATTTGCAGTAAGGCCATATGCCCCAGTTTGGAAAGAAACAACTCTCAATCCTGTGTATAGATGATTAGGTCATCTAGCTATGCAGTAACTATGCGGGTATTAATAGCTTATCCATCCAGAATGTGGCAGATACAGGCCAAAAGGCAATACCTTTATTGTAATAAGCCCTCGGGTAATGAATACAGTCATGGGCTTGACAGAGGCTGTCAGGGTATCTGCCAATATCCCTTTGTGATGTCTACACCGGACAAATATGAATTTCCGGCTAAGTTCTCCACCGGGTTTATATTTTTGTCCAACATGATATGTATCGACATACTACATTGGTTTTCAGCAGTGTTAATTTTGACAAGGATTTTCAATTAAGTTTAGTCTAAGGGTGCATACACACTGTACAATTTTTTTGACCAATTTGGTTGAAAGACATTTCCATTGAACCCAGTGTCCTGGACTAAAGATGTTGACGAAAGATATTGACGACAGACGAAAGAAGAAAGATCTAGCTACAGTGTATAGGCTCTTTTTGAAAGATATTCAAATTGAGCTGCGTGCACAGTTGACGAACAATCTTGATGAACAACTGGCGGGTATGCGCATCATCATTCATCGTTTGTTTGTTGACAATATCTTTTGTCAACATCTTTCGTCCAGGACACTGGGTTCAATGGAAATGTCTTTCAACCAAATTGGTCAAAAAAATTGTACAGTGTGTATGCACCTTAAGTCACTTTCTTAAAAATTTGACTAAATTTAATGTCACATTTTAGTAAATTTTTATTTTCGTCTTAGTCAAGATTTAGTCAGTAGATCTCATAACATTTTTGTCTAATTTTAGTCAATGATTTAGTCATAGCTTTGCAGTTTAATGATACTGCAATGGATTTTGAAGATCATTTCGCTATCATTCCCTTGAATACTTTGTATACCTTTCACTATGGGTGGTATACAATACCGCAGCAAGGGGGTTTTGTATGGTGAGGATGGCTTCTTTTTGGCGAAAAATGAGAAAAAACACGTCATTAAGGAATTTTTAACTTGTCACTCTTTTAATGTTATTTATGCAATTGAATGTGCATGCAATAAGTTTTATATTGGAAGAACCAGTAGACCTTTTAAAATAAGAATAGGCGAACACCTTAGGAACGTTCGCAAAGGCTTAGAGAATCATGCCCTATCCATGCATTTTAAAAGTGAACACCAATGTAACCCCGATTTTATTAAAAATTTTTACATTCTCAAAAAAGTAAAAGGCAACTGCAGAGGAGGTAATATTGCCGCTGCACTTGCCAAGAATGAGATGATGATGATTTTTAACCATCAAACATTAATTCCGGGGGGCTTAAACAAAGACTTTGAGCTTAAGTGGTTCATTTGACGTGATTTGCAATTTTATCTGTTTTTATTCCATTTTTTAAATACCTTTTATTACTGTAATACTAATAACCTATCTATTCATGCTGCTATTTTTTTGATGCTGCTATAAATTTTCATGATATGCTGCCAAAATCATTGTGCTGCTATTAGATGAAATCTATGCTATTATTTTCATAAAATGCTGCTAATTCTATCTGTGTGAGGTCTCAAAATATTAATCGTTTTTATCTTCTCTGTTAACTCCAATAAAATGGCGGACGGAGAGCTGATATAAACAAAAAGCTGAACAATTGAACTTGAAAATCGCTATAATATGGAGCGCAAACATAGGAAGTATCTATCCCGCTATGGAACGCAGGAAAACGTCACTTCCGCCATACAGGAGCTCCGTCACAAGACCTGGAACGCAAATATAGAAGATACGTCCCGCTCTGGAACGCAACTCGTCACTTCCGCTTCCGTCGGGAGACGGAACGCGGAAGTAAAGGAAGAAACGCCGATTCTGACAGCTGTGTCTATATCGCGGCGGGAGTTGTGCGCATAACATGAAATGGATTTTAGTATGTATGTTGTTCTAGCATAGGGGACTTAGTTGGTAGCTAAACCCATGTCTGGAAATAGGTCATACCCATTAGGGGTATAAAGGTAGGATTAGGATGCTATCTCCACATGCCTTGATAAAGGAACCATTTGGGTTCAGAAACGCGTTGGCCGTGGAGAGAAGGTGGAGAATCTTTTGGACTCTGACTGGTTTGGACTGTGGGCTCCGGGGACGCCTGGGAATTCTATCTATGCCTATTTGTCTGCATTGTTTTTGTAGACCAATCCATCCGGTGAGAGGCTGATGTTTTACACCTATTGTTTTTACTGTGTTTATATGTCAAATAAACAAAGCGGTATCACACTATACCAGCTTTTTAAAACTTTTTTGCATGTACACTTGATTACAATTGGACATCCTTGATGACGATTCGGTGACGTTACCGCCCCTGCATGAGCGCTATTGTCTGCCTATTCAAAGCAGACCACTCTAAAGGGTACGAGTCTAAACGTCTCAGAAACATCATATAATTTTTATCTATAACTTGTGTTTGTTTAAAACAATATTATACTATTGTGTGTCCCCCCCCTCTGTTTTATTTTTCGGTTAAACATCCTGAAAAAGGGGAGAATCTGTGGGGATCACTACGATCAGCGCCCAGGATTAAGTTGGTATTTTTTCTTCTTTTTGGCGAAGTTCGCTGCAAATGCAGCAAGCCAGCTGCATTTTGTGGTGAGCCCCGTCATTTTAATTGCCACATTAAGGGGAACCAGCAAGGTGGAAATAGAGAGTGAAGGGGAGGGAGTTGAATACTTTGACAGTGAGCTATTGGCACTTCCCGCCATCATTGCTCGCCTTCATGGGCCTCTGTGTTTAGTTATCGGTATCAAACAAGTGCAACACAAATGTTATTTCCTTTATTTATTTTCATTTTCTGTAAATATCCGTTCAAGAATACAATTGTTTTTAAATTAAAAATATTAATTTTAAATAATTAAATAATACAATAAATGACTAGAAAAATACAACCTGCCTGATACAAGTAAGTAGTAGGAGTAGTAGTACAGGTTCAGTATATCCCTTATCCAAATTATTCTGAAAACCATACTGTACATTCCAGAAAGTGAAGAAACATTTTTTTTTTCTTGCTATGGGGACATCTGTAACAGCATTGCTGAGGATATGATATGTAACTGGCTCTAAATACTGTATGTGCAAGAAAAGGATTGCTAATGCTGGCCATACATCAGACCAATTTTCTTCCAACCATCCAACTAGTTGCTTGGATGGAATAAAAATATGTTACTGGAGGGGAGCAAATGTAATATTTACTTTGTTCCCAAAATTTTCCATTTTCCTTGGTTTGTGAGCAAATATCTAATTGTCCTTTGCTCCCATACAGTACCATATTTTTATTCCATCCAAGCAACTAGTTGGATGTTTGGAGGAAAGTTGGTCTGATGTATGGCCAGCATTAGCATTCAAATTCAGTATCCGAAATAGTACACAAACTTTGTTTCATGTTTTGAAACCTTGTTTTATGTACAAATAAAATAGATTTAATGTGTATTTCATGTGTTTTATGTGTTTGTACAACATAAATGCAAGATACCTCAAGATACATCATTGAAATATTCTGAAATATTTATCCAAAATTATTCTGGTCCTGAGCATTTTGGATGAGGGATACTCAACCTGTAGTAATATATTATTAGTCTATTGCAAAAAATGAAGCTGTAAGAATGCATATTATAATATTTAGCTAAAGCTAACGAAATAGCTAGCTACATAAACTGAGTGATTCTAATGAGGTTGTGCAGCCCCCAGTGCAAGTCAGTAAATCTAGTGCCAGAGAGGATGGATAAAATACTGTATAAAATACAATATTATTAATTAAAGAATCCAATAAATCAATCACTTGAAAAATACAACCTGGAGGTGTCTAGACAAAAATGATACAGCATTTTAGTCTAATCAATTTTCGTCATGATGACATGGACTAATATTTAGTCAACATTTTAATTAAGAAATTCCTAATTTCGGACTGGCCACAATGTCATTCCTGCTGTGGCTCCCCAGGATTAAGCGTCCTTATGCGACACTTTCCCACCCCGGTGGTCTCTAATACACTAGCCGTCTGGGATTTTGTACATAAAAGTCTAAAGGTGGGTACACACAGGGAGAGATATATTGTTAGCAATATATTGCTCAGTGTCTCCTTTTCATCAAGCGACCAGAGATGGTCGCTGATGAAAACAAACCTCTGCTGTTGGTGCCACAGAGGTAATTAGCTGGTCACAGGAGCAAGCTCCTGCGACCAGCGATTACAATGGGGCCGAAAACGGGAGCGTGCACCCGGCGATTTATCGCCGGGGCACACTCCCAATCACTGACAATATGGTCGCCTGCGACCATATTCCCAGCGATTATAGCCCCTATCTCCCCCGTGTGTACACAGCATGGTTTAGCTCCAAACCCATTGCTTCTGATTCCATTGTTTCATAACCCAGATTTCCCTCTGGTCTTTGTACATCTTCCTATACTACATGGTTACTTGAGAACATTTATTATCTTAACAATATAGCCAGTGATACTAATTTTCCCTAGTTTTCAGACATGCGTGATGGAACAGCAATCCCAACCACAGATTTCTTCAAATTCGGCACTTTCACTCAAAAACTACAACAGTTCTCAGTGCTCAACCCTTAACTTCTTTTAAATATATATGCTAGAAACGATCAGCCACTATTACTACGCGATTCATTGCGCCCTATGGGCACTCTGCAAACCGTCTTCAGGGGCTCCGCCCCCCCTTAACCTGTGAACGCCTTTATTGCATGAAATATGGTTAGTATTATATGGAGGATTCCCTGGTGTGGGAGTGGGGGTGATGTGAGGAGGGGAGGAAGGGAAGGATGGATGCGTTGGTACTGCGGGTGGGGGATGGGCAGGTGCGGTGTTGCCGTGGCAGGGTGCAGGGGTACTGCGGGTTGAGGAGGTCTGGGTGTGGGGGTGCCGTGGGTGGGTGTATTAGTACCATGGGGTGAGTGGAAGTTGCGAGGTTGCCGCAGGTAGGGGAGGGTGTCCGTTGGTGCTGTGGGAGGGTCGGTGCGAGGGTGCTGCAGTTGGGTGGAGGATGGTCAGAGTGGTGGTGCTGCCAGTGTTGGAGGGGCAGGGGGATTGGGGTGAGTGAGAAATGGGGTCTGGGCATTATGTGAATTGGGGGGGGAGAGGGGAGGCTTGGTGCGCTGTGGGTGGGGGAGGCGTGGGTGTGGGTGTACTAAGGGTGGGTAACCGCAAGTGGACGCGGGGGTGGTGCGGATGGGTGTGGCAGTGGAGTGTGTGGGTGAGGGTGCGGTGATACATGCGTGGTCACCACGTGTGGGTGCGGGATGGATGGGTGGGGGGTGGGATGCGACAGTGTTGGGGCAGCTGGGTGCTGGGGTTCTGCAGGTTTAGATGGTCCGGGATTGGGGAGTGCATTAGTCCCGCAGGTGGGGGTGTGGCGGATGCGGGGTGGCTGCAGATGGGGGAGGGCCTGGTGTGGGTGGACTTGCAAGTCTCTGAGTGATGCTTTTTTTCCTGATGAGAGATTGGGGAGGGGTAATCTCGGCAAGTGCTGCGCTGATAGGCTATTAGCCCTGATCTGTCACTCTATGACAGCGTTATACACACAGTCACAGAGTGACAGATCTGGGCTATTATATAGGAGGTTTACATTTATTTATACTTTTGGGAGAGGACTTGGGATCTTCTCGAGATCCGCATGAGCTAGCATAAGAATGAGACCTGGGACACCCTATAGATTCTGAAGAATACAGATGGAGTCGGGCTCATCTTTGCAGGGGCTGGTGAAGTTATCGCCAGCCACCAGGGGGCGCACGCACACGAGATGCTCATGTACCCCGTGGCAATGGAGCTCCCCCCAGGTCCCCGCCGCCTCTTCTGAGGGTTCCCCCGACCTCCCCCTAACCCTGCCCGTCTACCTGAAGCGGAGATGGGCAGGATCCCCGCGCCCAGCCGCCGAGAGACTGTTTAATGGCATTCCTGTGCGCCAGTGCTCGCCAGAGTGGGCGTTCTGGCGAGCACTCAGCAAGGACAAAGGGCGCTACATATGTAGGCTGAAATTTGTTACAATGCGACTACCAGCTCAATATGTGTAAGGATTAAGGAAAATGCATATAAACTGCTATATTGCTGGTATTATGTGCCTTCTCATATTAAAACTTTGTTCCCGGACACTTCAGATAGGTGCTGGAGGAGTTGCGTGGCTGAGGGCACATTTGTACATCTGGTGGTCCTGTCTAATAATTACCAATACTTACAGGGAAGTTATCACCCTATTCTCGATTTGATGTTACTATTCCCTCTGATCCCAAACACTTCCTGCTTCCCTTAACTCTTTCCACTCTTACTCACCACCAGAAAAAACTATTCCATCATATATCTGCTATGACATGTCAAACTGCTGCCGATTGGAAAAAGCCCTCCCCAACCCCCTTGCAAGAGATTATGTCCCGTATTTTGTAGGTTTATAAAATTGAGTATATAACGGCTATTATATGGAATTCCTTTAAAACATTTAATAAAACCTAGTCCCCTTGGTTGACCTCTCAAGTCCCTCCTCTAAATTTAATGTTTTACAACTTTCTTTATCCACTTTTTTTTTTGTGCAATCCTGGTCGGAGGTCAACCCTTCTTGCTCTCTTTCTCCTTTCTATCTTACTATTCTCTCTACTTTTCCATTACTCTCTCTCTCTCTGTTCTCTTAATCACCCCACTGGAACATTCCTACGGGCAGTCTGCCACACCGCTGTTGCAAGGTTCCTTTTCTCTTCTCTCTTAATTTAAACTTTTGGATCACTATTATTGAAAGCGAACATCTCTGACTTGTAATTGTTAATGTGTTTTGTTATACATGTTTATGTGAATCATTCAATAACCGTGTTTAAAAAGAAAAATACAATTCCTAATTTCATTATCGTTACATTTTAGTCACAGAAAAAAACCTTAGTCGACGAATAATTCTTCTAAATGTTAGTTGACAAAATGAACACTGGGTTTCAGAACTAGTATAACAGGATTATTCCACTTACTGGTGGAATCCTCCACAACGCCAAGTCGAATCATATTAATAAATTTAGCTTTACAGCAGTCCATCTAACCTTGTGTTTTCCAAGATTGAGTGTAAGGAATAGGATCAATGAGAAATCTAAGTGTCTATGAAACCAACACGGATAACAGTATCAACATTTCATCAGCAGCTCCCCCTAAAACGTTGGATATCCTACATCTACCAGAGCTTGATTGGGGTAAAAGCTTAAAAGGAACAAGAGCTTAATTTCAAAAATACATTTACCTGCATACAGGTATGGTGCTGTAGATTAATATGAAATAAATATATTTTCCATTTAAGTCAGAGAGGTAGAGAGGTAGAGCATTCCTCTTCTGAGTCTAACTTTGGAAATTGCCGCGAATTAGCTTTAAAGGAATAACACAAGAAAGATGTCAAAATATTTTATTAATGTTTTAATTGTAGGTTTTGTGCTATTTATGTTATTTCATCTAATTTATTATAAAATTTTAAAGTGTAATCAGCTTAGTGCGCTCTTAATTGATTAAAATTTTAGTTTATAGATTTCCAGCATTATTCTGGGAGCAGCATATTTTAAACAAAATTGAAGCATTCTAATAACCATTATTATTGCCGAATTGATTTAAGTTGCGCTATACACAAACCGATATTTGTGTATAGAGTTTTTAAAAGAGAAAGCTTAACCATGCTGGAAGAGGTGAGATCCAAGCTGCTACATCAGGTCTGGTGTGCAGTCCCATTTTAACTACTTTGCCCCTGAAACTGTCCGAGCACCTGGGCAGAGCAACCCTACAATGCAATTTGGGGTGGGGCACATTGCTAGACGATGTACAGTAGGACACAAGCGTGCCTACACCAATGACGGACGCCATTCCTCCAGACCGAAACCTGCCACATTACAAGCGGCAAGCATAGAGCACCGCCTGCTCATAGCTAACACAGGGCTAAGATACTCCGCACACTGTGTTCTCCCGGGGTGCCATCCCATCCACATGCCATGCCGAGAAGGTGACTTACACCATACCATACCATACAAAAGCATACCATACACACGAAAAAAAACCTTCTCTGCTACAGAAGGGGAGGAACACCGTTATATAACCAGAGTGGGTAATCCTGCAAATAAAAGAAAAGGTACTTGTGGAGTATCACGGCTCCCACGACCTTGATCGTATGCTGATCGTATGCTAAAAAATCGCATCGCATACGATCAAATTGCATGCGATGCGATGGCACCCGATTTTGCACTGAAATGCATCAAAATGCATTGAAATGTGTAGTAAACTTGTGAAATGCCCCCAAATGCCATTTTTCACAGTGTACCACCCCCACTATCAACCCGAAGTGTGGCGAGCGCAGCGAGCCCGCGAGGGGCGGCGGTACGTGTCCTACGACCTTTTCATACCCCCACTATCCACGTCGGCGTGGAGTTGAGAATAGAAAGTGTGGCGAGCGCGAAGGGTGGCGAGCGCAGCGAGCCCCGCGAGGGGACGCGGATACCTTCACAGCTATACGCGTCCCCTCGCGGGCTTCACAGGTATCCGCGTCCGCTCGCCACGCTTCGGGCTCGGTGGCTCGCTGCGCTCGCCACACTTTCTATTCTCAACTCCACGCCGACGTGGATAGTGGGGGTATGAAAAGGTCGTAGGACGCGTACCGCCGCCGCTCGCCACGCTTCGGGTTGGCGTTGATAGTGGGGGTGGTACAGTCAAAAATGACAGTTGGGGGCCAATTAACATGTTTCATACTAATTTTAATGCATTTGGATGCATTTAAGATTAAAAACGTATGCCATTGCATCGCATCGTATGCCATCCGATGCGATCGCATACGATTTTTGACCAAAAATGCTCAAAAAAAAAAAATCAGTAAAAATCGCCTTGCATCTTATACCATCGTATGCCACTACATATGGCATACGATGCCATACGATGGGAGCCGCGATACTCCACAAGTACCAAAGAAAAACCTTCCTATCTACATTAGAGGAAATAAGATAGATATTGATTCCTACTTCAAATCAATGAGAGTTGGACAGTTTCCTCTAAGATTGGACATTCAGCTGATGTATCAGTTTCAGACATGACCAATTGATACTATTCAGCAATTACATCCACGAACAGGGAAAAGCCTTGACCCAGGATAAGGGAGAATGGTAGATGTGAGGCTAAAGCTGCCACTACCTAAACTGTTTCACTTTTTAATATGAGTGGTAGGCAAACCCTCTCATATACCTTTGTAAACTGAAGTCAAGCCCACGGATACAGTGGCAAGAATCTTTATCATACTGCCAGGAGAAGTCATTTTTGGCTGCAACCTGCTCTTTAACAGCTTGGAGAGTTGTGTTTTGGAGGAAACTGACCAAGGGCAATGAAGAGTTGAATCCAAATACGTAACTCTCACATCCGTTAGGTTTTCATATGGATGTTTAATATGGAAAAATAAATAAAAGTAGCAATGTGTAGGATATACGGATTTAAAAAGATTTCAGAACACATAGGAATTTGTACCCCGATGCGTACCCTCAACATCCATATAAAAACCTAGCGGATGTGAGAGTTACATATGTGGATTCAACTCTTCATCGCCCTTGGACCATTTCCTCCAAAACTCAACAGACACAGGGATTGAGTGGTAATCCCTATTTTCAGGACTTGGCTGAAGAAGAGTGTTTGCGCCTTGGGACTGATATATTTGTTTATAACTTGGAGAGTTGTGTTAGCTGCTTTACCTTTTGCTAAAACACCTATCATGGAAGAACTGAGCTTTCCCTGGTCCCATCACTCCAAAATCTATTTACCAAGTGATAATTAGAAGCCGGTTTGTCAGAAAATGCAATATCGTCCCATTGTGCTTCATCGCTCAAACACAGTATCAAACCTTTCCACCCAGACATTTAAGCCTTGTGGCAGGTCTTTCAAATGGCTAAAGGGTAAAACATATGCTTTCACATAATCCGAGGTGAAAATTTCCTGCAAGACATTTGCTCCACATGCTCCATATCTCCGGCCCTGCTTGAACCAGCGCTTCAAGCATTGTAAGCACCCTAATGGGTGCTTACAATGTTAAATGCACACCCACTATGAACGCCAACCCAAAACGTGGCGAGCGGCGGCGGTACGCGTCCTCCGACCTTTTCATACCCCCACTATCCACATCAGCGTGGAGTTGATTTTAGATAGTGTGGTGAGCGCAGCGAGCCACCGAGCCCGAAGCGTGGTGAGCGCAGCGAGCCCCGCGTATTACTTTACATGTATTCCGCGTCCCTTCATGGGGCTCGCTGCGCTCGCCAGGCTTCGGGCTCAGTGGCTCACTGCGCTCGCCACACTATCTAAAATCAACTCCACGCCGACGTGGATAGTGGGGGTATGAAGAGGTCGGAGGACGCGTACTGCTGCGCTCGCCACGCTCCAGGTTGGCGTTGATACTGGGGGTGGCGTGGGGGTGCTTTTAACATTGTAAGCACCCATTACGGTGCTTATACAATTAATAATCTTATAGGGGGCCATGTAACATTGAAAACACCCATTAAGGTGCTTACACAATTTAAAAATCGTATACCATCACATTGTATGCCATATACAATGGTATACGATTTTAAATTGTATAACATCGGGTGTCATCGCGTAACATCGCATCGCATACCATTGTAAGGCTTATAGTATACGATGCGATGCAATGGGAGCCGTGCTAGGAAACAAGTACCGTATTTTTTTTTTTACCTGTAACACCTTTTGTTTTGAAAAATAATTCTAAATGCAGCAAATACATGCTTACTACAACCAACATTAAATCAAGAACTGTCTCTTCAAGTTGCCAAAATAACAAGTCTTGGGCTTCCAGCAGGAAAAAACATTTTCTCTAACCCTCCTGTGCTGCAACAATTTTCATAAACATTTGCTATGGTTTTAAGAAACGCTTGTATAAATACTTATTTCTCTCCAAAGACAAGACAAGGATCTGGCAGTCCTTTAGACTCTCATGAGGACACAGTTTTTGACAAACACAAATTTTTTTTCTCTTCAAATAGTGATGCCCACGCTGGTCTTGTTGAAACTGTGCACTGCCTTTTATTAAGATGCCAAGATGGTAGATGGCTAAAGGGAGCTGGGCACATTAAGACGTTAGAATAGGCTCCTCCCCCTCTATTCCGCGGCAGCCCCACAGTCAGAAAAATGGAGGCCGAGAGGAGATAAAGAAATCACAGGAGAACAGAAGGTCACACAGACCAGAACAGTAAAAAGAGACACAACAATGTACAAGAAGGCAGGTGAAGGCAGTGCTGTGGAGAGCCTCCAGTGTCCCCTGTTGAATCAGAGAAAAGGATTTACCAGTAAGTACCAAAATTCCATTTTCTCTATCGCCCACTAGGGAAGACTGGAAATTAGTACACTAGGGGTGTCCCAAAGTTTCCTCCATGGGCAGGAGAAGTAATGTGGCCAAAGTTGAAGCGGATGCTGCAAACATGTCAAAGTTATAAAATAAAAAAAAAGGTATTTACCATGGACCAAGTAGCCAAACGACAAAGTTGCAAGGTATAGACAATGATCCATGCGCCCAAGATGTGCCCACTAAATGGCTGGAGTGCGCCAAAATAGATTAAAGAGGATATCTATCATTGCTGAAATAAGCCTGATGGGTAGTTACATATGTGCATCAAGCTAATGTGTTCTCTGAAGCAGGCCAACTCCTTCAAACTGCATCATATAGCATGAACATTGCATTGGATTATGCATTGATGCTGTCCGGGCCACATAGATGCGTAAGACCTGAACGATATACAAGGTGGAGGGTTCACCAGACTTCTCAGTCAGAGAAGCCACCACAATAGGCTGCTTTATGGGGAATGCCAACATGACCTTAGTGAGGAAAAACAGCCCGCATCCAAAGCTCATCTCGATAGTCATGAAAAGTAAGGTATGGGAGCTTACATGACACTGCATCCAACTCTGAAACATGACAAGCCAAGGCCAGGGCCAGAAAGAGAACCATCTTCCAAGACAAATATTTTATATCCACCTCTTTCTGCGGTTCAAACATGGAAGATTGTGCAACCTGAATTTGGTGTGGACGTATCTACAGAGCCATGGGTAGATCAAAAATTTGGCTGTACATGGTGAACTCTCTGAATGAAGGCCTGAACTTCAGGTATCAGAGTCAGTCTGCGCTGAAAGAAAATTGATAAGGAAAACTTATCTGAACAAACTGAACTTTAAAAGGATCCCAAGCATAAGCCCATGTTGAGAAACATCTTCAGAAATAGCAATATTCAAGACAATAAAAAAGGCAAAAATGGATAAACCCGACTCTCACCATGCCACATAAGAACGCCAAATGCGGTGGTAATGAGAAGCTATAACAGGGTTCCTAGCTTAAAGTATAGTGGGAATGGCTAACTCTGGAATACCCTTGCATCTTGAGATAGTGGCCTTAACAGCCACCAAGGTAAACACGCACTGGCCCTGCTGGAGAAGATACAGGGCCATGGTTCATAGTGGCTTGGGTATTCACTGCCTCTGCTGCTGGATTTTGTGTCCTTGACCCAAATCTCGGTAGCTGATTGTTCAGCTGAGATGCCATAAGGTCTATTTGAGGACACCCTCAATGCTGAACTAAGGCCTGGAATATGTATGGATGCACAGTGGAACGCACAGCGATTCCAGTATTTGGGCAGTGCTGCTGATATTATGCCACTTGAAAGCTTTGTTTGGGTGTAAACATTTTCACTGTGTCCTATTAGAGCTATACTGTACTCATTTTATTTTGTATATACTGAGGGAAGTTATGTTGATACTCCTGTTTTCTGTATGGTTGATTATTATGATCGGAATGTGTTCCCCCAAACATAATTGAATTTGCTTCCAAGGAGACAATTATAGACTAGTATTTAAGCCAGACCAGCTCTTTTCCTCTGGTTGCAGCTATTCTGTACTTATTATTGCTGCTACAGGCATGTCCAGAAGATGGTCCTGATCAGACCATAAACGTCAACCACTATGCATGTCACCTGTGAGTGAAAGATTTCCTGCTGGATCTTTAACAATATAATTAAGGAGTACCCATTCTTCCTGGACTGTTTTCGATCTTCTTAAATGTAAGTGCGGCCATACATCTACAGATGATCGATTGTCAGATTGGACTGGTTGGAACAAAAACCTGGTAATGGATGAGAGTAAATGACAGTTAACCATTTGCTTTGAAATGCGGGAAAACTGGCAAAAACTGTCACTCATCTATTACCAGGGTTTTGTTCCAACAATCTGACAATTGATCTGTAGATGTATGGCCACCTTTACAGTCTTTACTCATGTGGCTATTCGACCGACAAAATTACTCTTTTGTGTGCTAAAGTAAAAGCAATTTTTGTAGTAGGGACGCTGGTCAGTTTCACGATATGGAGAGAGGAAGATGTGAAGATGGAGATTGGAAGTAGGAGCAGATAGGGACTGGGGTGGGTGGACAGTTTGTGGGAGATATATATATTACACGTACATACACACACACACACACACACACACACACACACAATGATTTTGGTGCATTAATGATTGGTCCTTTTAGATGACATCTACTGATTTAGATTGTCGGATTCATTCATTCTGACCAGTGCCTTCTTTTCCGCTTTGTAAATAGTGTGTGCTCTCTAGGTTTGTATGTCCGTTTTTGGTGTGGTGTAATTTATATTATTGTATGTAGACAGTGGGTTAATTTATCTCCCACTACACACATTATGATGTATGGGCTGGCTATATTATTATGCTTATTGCCATAACAACATTTATTTGTTACTATAGTGACCACCAGACATCCGGCCCGAGCGTGGTTGCCCGTCCCCCCGGCTGGCTTGGTGCATAGTGAGACGGCGTCTGACCTCACACTCCGGCGCCGGACGCGATGCGACACCGCTCGGACCATACAGGTACATATGGCAGTGACATCCTTATTTAAACACCAGAGGATGTGCACTCTAGTTATGCCTATATCCCTTTTCAGAAAGGTGCGTGAGCGCACCGAAACGGCAGCCATCAAGGGACGACTGGCTAGGAAGCCTGTACAGTACAGTATACTGTTTATTGCCTAAAGGATGCTCTAATATTTTTTGTCATGCCATTCTCTACTGCATACTATGCCTCAAGAGGCTTGGACGTTGCTATTTTAATACACTAATTTTTGCAAGCTACAATTGCGTCCTGTGCTGATTTTATCTATAAGGAGGAGGAGTTTCCCCCGGCCTTTTGGATGTACATCTTCTATAATATTGTTGACTGGGCATGGACATTTCATATATAAGTGTTGTGCAGTATAGCTGGATAGAGATATATATATATATATATATATATATATACATACATACATACATACATACACACACACACACACACACACACACACACACACACACACAATATAGAGACATGAAGCTGCTGTTATAATTACTCACATAAGTGCCTTTCAGTTCAGTGGCAGCTTGTTGGTAAGCTGGCATCATCTTCTTACACACACCGCACCCTGAGGGAAAGGAGATCGTGAGACATCGAGTGATGGGAGGCACATACAGGAGATGGCCAGTGGGAGGGAAGTGAAGAATGAGGTGGGTATAGAAAGAAGTAGATAAAGCAGAAGCAGTAAGAAGGTAGAACAGGACATGGTTGGGTAAATACAATAAACGGACAGTGAGAGGTAGACATGGAGGAATTGGTAGATTGATAGACTAATGAATTGGACAGTGAGGAGGAGTAGACAGAGGTGGTTGACAAAACAGAGATGGTAGAGAGTAGATGGAGGTGGTGTAAAGAGATGAAGATGGTAGTAAGATAGTAAGACAGAGGTGGATGATAGTGAGGAAAGTATACAAAAAGGCACATAGTATGTGTGGATGAGTGGGGTTTATCAAGGATGAAGGCAGGCACCAAGGAAGGAGAGACAAAGGAGGGCATTTAGAAACAGGGGGCCAAATGTAATAGGGTGAGAGTTTCAGAAAGTGAGAGATTTTGGGAGGGTTTTCCCATGTTTTTTAAAGCAGCAATCAATTACATGGCAAAATCAACCTGGTTTTGCAGTGTAATTGATTGCGGCTTTAAAAAAAAGGGTAAAACTCTCTCAAAATCTCTCACATTCTGAAACTCTCACCCTATTACATTTGGCCCAGAGTGTAGAGAGTTAGGTTACATGGAGGTTGACAGATAGGATGGGAATATAAAAGATGCACAGTGGGAATATGGACAGTGAAGGGCATAATCAGAAAAGTGGTAGGGCAGTGAAGTATAGTAGGCAGAATATAAGGAGGTGTGCGAGATGGTGGAGGCAGGCAATGGGCGGTATTCAATGAGCCTGATTCGCCATGTTTTTATGGCGAATTTGTGCTGTTTGGCGAATTTTTGACAAAAACGGTGAATCACCCTATTCAATGACCACATGGCGAATACATTTGAAGGTTTTTTTTGCCATGATTCACCGAGTAGCAATCGCTATCTTTTTATGGTGAAGTGGAATGTGAACTTAAAATAAAGTGTTTTGTTTTTTACATTTGGTGTCAAAAAATCAGGAATTTTCTTCTGAGGAGGGGCATGCTATTTTTATTCATGTGCTGTAAGCACATGAATATATATTAAATTTTTAAAAAAATATTATTATTTTTTTACACAGCAGCCAGCAGGGGGCGCCGGAGCCGAGCCGCTCATTACATATTCATATATTCACTGCACCCGATGTTACGATCGGGTATAGTGAATATATGCGGCCCCCTGCTGGCACCCCCGGGGGGGGGGGGGGGGCAGCCTGTGCTGCCTGGCACCCGGGGAGCCCACCTGCCCCCCACAAACGTTCAGGGACAGGCAGAGAGACTTCCATCTCTCTGCCTGGCACCCTCCTCAGGCTCCCTGCGGCATTCGCCGCAGGAGCTCATATTTCGCCTGTCAGGGGCAGCGAGCCCCTGACACGTTGAATACCGGAGCCGGCTGGCTCCGGAACGTGGCGAATGTGCAGCGAATCCTAAAAAGGATTCGCTGCACCTCGCAGGTATTCACATTGAATACCGCCCAATGAGTACACATAAATGACATGGGGCACTACTGATATAGTTAACTATATCGGCGGTGCCATTGGTCACGCATACAGTATTAAGTGTACACACTAAACAATATCATTCAGTGACGTCAGTGGGACCCGCTGACCATGTGGGTCGTTAACTACTTAGCCAAAGTCAACCTGCATGTTCAGCAGACTATGTTGGCAAGTTTGAGTTTGAAGAAACTCAGGGAGCCCGAGGTGTGCTCCCACCACCACCAGTGCTGTGCCTAAACACGTGCAAAGGGGGCAGCCGTACGAACGTTTGGACCCTCTCCCAAAGGAGAAAGGCCCCATGGTTCCCCTAACCCCCCTCAACCATAAGGCCGAGGAAGGGAAAAAAGGGATCGGTGGGTCCTCTTCGCCGAAGCTCAGAGAGACCCGCTTTTCCTCCACCCCCGGAAGGGTTTTGGACGGTGGGTCCTCCGCACCCGAAGGTTTGGAGAGACCCGCTTAGGCTTCCCTCCGCCTTGCGGCTCGGGGTTGCCCTCGAGGGGACCGGGACTCTCCCCAAAAGGTGAAGAGTCCCAGCCACGTTTGGGGAACGGAAGGCCCGTTAGGGACAGCCGCACTACCCAAATCAAAAAAACGTGACAAAACTAACGAAAAACGTGAAGTGCAAAAAGTGCAAATCAAAGAAATAAATAAAAGAGGCCCTAGCCAGAAGGCCGGGGTGGGGGTGTAAAAAATTGTCCTACCCCATCCAAAAGGACGAGGTAAGGACGTGTAGCCTAACCTAGAGGGAAGTGCGCAGTGTGTGTGCCATTCAGTGCATGGTGCTGGACATCACCAGTGCAAATCAGGCACCCCCGAGTTTCCCCGGGGGCACAGTGCAGCCTCGGGCTCCAGGCAGCCGACCCTTCAGCGTCCGACCAAGCTTTTCTCTGTCTCACCAGCAGGCATTTTCCAGCCCCCGGCATGGGAATGGGTACTCCACTGGGCTTTTCGAAAGACTCCCTTAGGGGCTGCACCCCCCTCGGAAGAGCAATCTACTCAGTCCCAGTGTTTCTCCGCTCCCAGGGTTAAGATACTAGGCTGAGCTTTTCGCTGTGCCCAGGCTGGTGGTTAGCCAACCTGGACCAATCTACTCGGTCTCAGCTTTTCTCCGCTCCCTGGGAATGGATACTAGACTGAGCCTTTCGCTGACTCATCCTTCGGGGGCTACGAACCCCGTCAAGAGAGTCAATCTACTAGGCCCAGTGTTTCTCCCCCCCTCTTACCAGTGGATTTACGGAAACAACACCTCCTACCAAAGGCAGAGGTGAAGATACTTAGTGAGACTTTTCACTACTCCCGGGAAAAAACAGAGGGGTCCCACACCCTCCGCCCATCAGAGCAGCTACTCAGTCCCACCTTTCTCTATTCTCTGCCAGAGGCCAGTCCATACCCAACTGATAAGAACAGATACTACACTTGATCTTAGCCAAAAGGCCGAGAAGCGATTAAGTGTACACACTAAACAATATCATTCAGTGACGTCAGTGGGACCCGCTGACCATGTGGGTCGTTAACTACTTAGCCAAAGTCAACCTGCATGTTCAGCAGACTATGTTGGCAAGTGTGCATCATTAACAATATTGAGTGTGCACATTATACTGTTTTTTACAAGATATTGCTCACTTCTGAGTGAAACTGATAGAGGAGGTGACCTGAGGAGAATAGAAGATAAGATTGACTGCAAGGAAGAAGACATTGGGGAGAGTATAAATCAGGCATGTCCAAACTGTGATCATCCAGCTGTTGTAAAACTACATATCCCAGCATGCCTTGCCATCGTTTTAGCATTCCCTAACAGCAAGATTTTGGCAAGGCATGATGGGACTTGTAGTTTCACAACAGCTGGAGGGCCAAAGTTTGGACATGCCTGGTATAGATGGAAGAGGCAGATTTTAAGGACAGTAGACAAAAAAAGCAGACAATGATGAGTGTCACTGACACATAAAACAGACAGTGAGGTGGGTAGTAGGTAGAGGAGGTGGGAAGAGAAGAAGGGTAGATAAAAGCGAGGAGGAGTACAGATGAAGATGGGCAGCAAAAGATAATAGATGAGTTGGGCAGTGAGGTAGGTTACATCATGTTAGGATAGAGGACATTGTGGAAAGGTTAGTCAAAGTAGGCAAATAGTTAAGGGGTTAAAAAAAGAATGGACATTGAAAAGGCAGAGATAGAGAAGGGGAGCAGTACGGAAGGGTAATTTAAGGAGGACAGTTAGGGGATGTAGACCAAGGCGGTCAACAGCTAAGAAGGTAGACATCGTTGGCAGAAAGGAGAAGGTGAACAGAAAGGAGGGGTTTAGATGGAAAATTGTGGCAGTGGAGGGGCAGACGGAAGGGGGACAGTTATGCTCAGTTGGGCAAGTAGAGAAGAAAAAGATCATTATGGAACATTGTAAGTAAAAAGATGACATTTAAAAGGAGAGGCGAAAAAAAAAAAGAGCAAGGAGGATGGGATGAAAGAAAAGTCAGACAGACAACTGAAAAAGTCTGAAACTACAGAAGCTGTGACCAAAGACAGCCGCAAGGTGAAGGAGAACCAGGTAATTACATTTGTGTAGGTCCTTCATAATGTGTGTCACTGTTCTGCAGACAGCACAATAGCCTCCAGACTCTCAGAGGTGCTCATTGGAACACTACATGATGTATTAGGTGTCCTGTGTTTGGCTTTGTGTGCTTCAGATAACCACAGACACTGATTAATAAGGCAAGAATATTCTCCCTAAAAGTTAAGCTTTAACCCTATACTACAATAAATGAATATATGAAGAACTGCCCAGTGTTACAGGCACAGTGGTTACAAAGGGTTAAAAAGCAAAATGCACTGTAGTTTATTTGAGCTGAAAGCATGTACACATTTCCCAATTTTTCCAGGTCAATTCACATTTGTGGAAGTTGCAACAATACCCAGGAGCCATTGTCAGTTCAGAAGGTCACTCACATGGTGCATAAAACATCATGAGCAGCGGGCGGTCTTCTTTCTTCAAGAGCTTCAGGAAATCCTGCAACAAGCCAGGCAGAGGTTATGAGTGTGAACCTCAAAAATTAGCTCTATGTTTCAATATGTGACCTGCTCATTTAAAATCCTTCTTATTGTAAAGATAGTTTACAGCAATAGATGCACATTACAAGAGATAACAAGCACATTACACATTCACCCTAGATATCCCATACAAGCCAAAGAGCATAACAGAACTCTTCTATTCTGCAGTAATGTGTGCATTATTTATATATCCTACATTAAGGGAATAGTATCCTGGATATATTATACTAATGTTGGCAGGATGTTGTTCAACATATATTTAGAATCTCGGTGGAGTGCAATACATTGTCAAAATGCCCCAGTACTGACCTTTTCACTATCAATATGAACAATGTCTTTGGCTTCAGGATTCTCCTCCCACAGCGGTGCTCCCTCAGGATCTTTTAGAAATGCCACCATAGACTGCGGATAAAAGTGAATCAGGGGAAAGGAACGTCCATAAGCAAAAAAGTTTTCCTCATTTGGCGTATCCACATACATCTAGCATCCTTGAACTTTAAACAGCCCTTTTATTTGTGCCATGCCATAGCAAAGAATAACTTGGTAGCACCATGCATTTTTTTGTGCGACAATACTTTAAAATGCTTCTTATTGGCATTGCTATACATACAAGATGCACAAGCAGACCTAGATGACTAAAAGGATATGCTCATATTCTGTGTGTGATTGCAGTTGTATCTGCATAAGAAATGCTACATTACAATGTTTTCCATGAGAACATAGCATTTCATATGCAGATACGACTGCAGTCACACACAGAATATAGGAATAAAGCATATCATTTTAATCAGTAGAAACTGCTTGTGAATAGCCACACATCTTGTGGTTCATGGCGCATTGAGGCTAGATGTATGAGGACACATCTGTAGTGTAGGAATTAGGCTAGGACATCAAAACAGAAAAAATGACCATACAGTAGGTCACACTGAAGCGCTGGTCCTAGCATTGATGGGAAGACCTTTTAATTATCCTGAGTGCAGTTTCAGCCTCTTATTCAGAGGAATTGTGAGCCTCCACACAGACAAATAGAGTGGATTGTGATATCCGAAGATATCACCTATAAAAGTAGCGTAGCTGTACCCAATGTGTAAAGAATAAAACAAATAAAAAAATGTTTCAAATTGTGCTAGCACCTAAGACAGTGGTTCCCAACCCTGGTCCTCAAGTACCCCCAACAATGCACGGTTTCCATGTCCCCCAGCAGGTGCACTCATTATTCAGACACATTTTAAAAGATCCACAGGTGGAGCTTATTATGTCACTTGTGATTTTGTGTGGAGACCTGAAAAGCGTGCACTGTTGGGGGTACTTGACGACCATTGTTGGGAACCACTGACCTGCATTCATATTTCCCAGGTCTATGTGGTGGTTATTACAGATCCCAGTGTAATACTGTATAGGGCAGTGGGGGTGGGTTTGGCCGCAATGAAGCTTATTATTGTTCCTCCACAAAACAGATGCTGTAGGGCAAGTCCCAGGCTTTGTCTAGGTGAATAGCCAGTTTTGAATGACTGTACATGTACAGTAGGTGGAAGTGCAGCCTTAACTTACACATAACTTTCTCAAACACTAACAGTTAAATAAATGTATCTAAAGCAGAAACAAACTCATACAGTTATACTGTAGATCCATTAATATGCTGCACCCCTGAAACTAGTTATTATAAATGTTCTTCATAGTGTAAGATTCACCTACATAATATGGAGCTTCTCAATAGTTGTAAATACTGTATATATTCGAGTATAAGAGTTTTTCAGCACATTTGCTATGCTGAAAAAGTCCCCCTCGGCTTACAGTATAGTCAAGTGAGCTGTGGAGGAGGGGACTGGCGCGGTTGCAGGAGACTCAGCAATGACGATGATGCGGGAGGAGGGGACCCTGTGTGGCCGGAAGCTACCTCTGCTCTCCCCCATCCATCCATGAAGCTGAGGCTCCTCTCCCCCTGGCCCCTGGAAACACTCCCCCCTGCCTGACGGAGACGCAGCGCTACCCCCTCCTCGCCCAGGGGCACCCACAGGGCAGAGCAGCAGATACTGTTCCTGTTCAGAGGGAGGTGTCCGGCCTTTACAATAAGTGTGTGTATGTCAGTGTGTGTCTATAAAGTGTGTGCGTCAGTGTGCCCCTATACCCTGTAAAGTGTGTGTGTGTGTGTGTGTGTGTATATATATGTCAGTGTGCCCCAATACCCTGTACAGTGTGTGTGTGTGTGTGTGTGTGTGTGTGTGTGTCGGTGTGCACCTATACCCTGTACAGTGTTTCTCAGTGTGCCCCTAGAGTCAATAAGTTTTCCCAGTTTTTTGTGGTAAAATTAGGTGCCTCGGCTTATCTATGGGCCGACTTATGCTCGAGTATATACACAGTAGTTTTAAATAATTGTTAGTTGTAAGCTATGCTTTAAGCCGCAGCTTAATAGCTGCCAGGTATACATATTCTAAGAAAAGCCTCTCTTTCTCTGATCATTTCAGAATTTACAGTATAAAGAAAATATACCTTGTGCGTGTTCGGCCTGTTATACTCTGTATGAAATGTTCCATCCCTACAAGAAGACATCACATAAATATTTTATTTAAGTGCAAACTGCAGAATCCCCTCAATCTCTTATCTTTATTAGAATAATTACAGGTCCTGGGATGGGAGTTAAACACATCAATGCAAACATAAAACAAAGAATAAGAAATCTAATTGCCTTAATTTGTACAGGGATATATTGCAATAAAATAAAATGTATCCTAAAAGAAAGATTAAACTGCATGCAAAAAAGAACTCTCATTACAAAGCAGAAGGAAACCCTGAAAGCTCAGCAACTTGTCCGCTTGTGTCTTGTACAGAGCACGGTTTCACCAGACATCTAATAATCCATTCACAGACACTAATCAGGCACAGGGTCTGGAGCTGGTGTTGGTCACTTACTTGTAGTGCAACAGCTCTATGCCGTTTGTCTTCTTACTGGGGTCCACCTTCATCTTCTTACAGAGCTTCCTGCTCTCAGAGTCTCTGGTAATAATATAAACAGAGTAATTACACAAGAAGACCAAAACACATTCCTGCATCATTTAAACGTTTAATGTGTTATAACCAAATAAACCATAATCCTCAGACCTGGATTGAATTACAAAAGCTACAAACATTACTTAAAAAGCTTAAAATGTCAAAATAATTCAGAGCAATTCAACTAGTGATGGCAGCAAGGCTGAAAAGACATGGTCAGAATGCCAACATATTGCGGCCACCAACATTTTACTACGCACAGATTACTGTAAAGCATCATAGTTATTGGTGATGTGGACAAATGCATATTTTATATAACTGAACTCCTCCATAGTATATTTTCTGTGGCAACCGAGGTGTACTATAGAAGTATTTCATCATTTGAAAACACACACAATTTTATGGATTATTAGGCTTGACTGCACTGCACTTCCTCTCACTCAGGGGTAGATTTATTAAGCTCGGTGAAGTGATAAACTGTCTGGTTATTATCACTGGCCAATCAGCTCCTACCTGTCATTTTTCAAACCAAGCCTGTAACTTCACACAGGTAGCAGCTGATTGGCCGGTGATAAAAATCTGACACTATCACTTCACGAGCTTAATAAATCAACCCCACAATCCCAGAGAAATAAACCAACCCACTCAACATTCTAAAAGTCGCATTGTATATATCAGGGTTGGAAAGAAAAAAATAAAAGCTTGCAGCATTGCGCTGTATTAGAAACCTTGATCAACCATGTTTTTTTTTGTTTTTTTAAAATAAGGTTTTTATGAAGGCTTTGCGAAATGAACGGTACAGCGTTGCAAATACATGCAAGTAGAAAAAAGACATTGTTACAGTTGTATGATTGTACAAAGAATTAAGGTGTGTATTATTTGTTACAATACAGAAAGTTCACAAAATCTTTAAGAGTTTAATAAAATATGTAAAACATAATGAACCATGTCAAATTTATATTATTACACCGGGGATTAAGAAGTACACTGTTGGATTTGGTAGTTCGTAAAGACTCATGAGCTGTACATAAAGATAAGAGTTGGAAAGCGTACGCTTTCGCAAAAGCTTTTTCAGGGTCCTGAAGAAGCTTTTGCGAAAGCGTACGCTTGACTGCACACCTAGTGTGCCAAACCCCACATTCCCTTCCCCCCACATCATTGTATTTTGAATTGTTTAGGCCGGTGGCGACACAGGGTATCCGTAGGACACGGTTCCTTGCAGTACAGTGACACGGACTCTGCCGCCAGAGCCGTGCACACTCCTGTCTCTCCTGACACGCAAGAGCGAGGCAGTGCACGTTGGCACAACTCAGACTTAGCCTTGCGGTCATCATACAGGCTGTGGAACTAGTGGCTCCAGCCAGCTAGCGGTGGCGCTGAAGCAGGATCACACCCGTGTTCAGGCGCTTATCGCTGCTGCATAGTGAGCCCCAGGAGGAAAGCTATACATTGTTTCCGATAAATTGCAACAATCCTGGATAGTATACACACTGTAAACTGTCATTACTTGACACAATTCTCTCACTCTCAATTTCAACCACAATGCCTTATAAAGTAATAATGATTCAGGGACAGACTGAAGTGGGGTCCCACTAGGTGAGGATATATATTATATCCTTTTTAAATCACTAAATGTTGTCTCATGTATTGGTCGTGTTTTTCTTTTATATCTTCGCAACTATTTTAATGAAACTAATAAAAGTCATGTTTTATTATTAAATTCTCTTCTGGTGCACCAACCAAAGACACCCTTTCTCTGTCCTCCCCAAATATACTTATTTCGTGTCCATGGTAGCACACCCTCGCATTATCAAGATATTAAATAAAAACAGTGCATAAGGAGGGTCCACCCGAATAATTTATATGTGATTTCTGTGCGACTGGCAGAGTTCTCCCCCAATCTCCTGATTCACACAGTGGAGCACTCTCTGCATGAGCCTGAATTTGGAGTGACTGTACATATCTTGCAATCAAACCCCTACTGGGAAACCTTGGAAGAAGCCCATTCGGTACAGTACTTGTGTATTATCAGGGCGCCCGTTAAGTAGTTAACGTAGTGTCCTATTCAGCATAGTAGGATTGCATCGTATCGAATTCGATTTGCGTACAATGCGATGGTACTTGTGCAGTTTCACGGCACCCCTGCCCGCACCGCACGTGATTTGATTTAGCACACCCCCACTATCCACGTCACCCCAAAGCGTGGCGAGCGCATCGAGCCCCGCGAGGGGATGCGGTATGCGTCCTCCCGACCTGTTCATACCCCCATTATCCAGACGTGGAGTTGATTTTCTAAAGTGTGGAGAGTGCAGCGATCCATGAGCCCTAAGTGTGGCGAGCGCAGCAAGCCCCGCAAGGAGCCGTGGATAGCTTGATGTGTATTCCGCGTCCCCTCGTGGGGTTTGCCACGCTTTGGGCTCGTTTTCCACGGCAGCTCGGGAGTTTATTTTCTAAAGTGTGGAGAGTGCAGCGATCCACGAGCCCTAAGCGTGGCGAGCGCAGCATGCCCCGCCAGTGGCCGCGGAAATTGAGCCCAAAGTGTGGTGAGCGCAGCAAGCCCCGCTAGGGACCGTGGATTACTTGATGTGTATTCCGCGGGGCTCGCCACGCTTTGGGCTCGTTTTCCACGGCTGCTCGCCACGCTTCGGACTCAGTGCCTCGCTCACCACACTTTATAAAATCAACTCCATGCCGACGTGGATAGTGGGTGTATGAACAGGTTGGGAGGACGCAAACCGCTGCACTCGCCACGCTTTAAGGTGACGTGGATAGTGGGGGTGTGCTAAGTAATAGTGGGGGTGTGCTAAAGTGCATCGCATCGCATGCAATTTGCACGCGATCCGAAAACTACACAAGTACAAATCGCATTCAAAACGCATTTCTTGCGTGTGATAATACACAAGTACCGCCCATTCAAAATGAAGTTAGGAGTAGAAAACATTTCTAAAACTGAGGCTAGGAGGGGCATAGAGGGGGGATTTCTACATTTAAAGTGCCTGCTCCACTTATCTATACCCCACTGTATTAGCACCTGTGTTCCCTAGTAGATAAATGAGAATACATTTTACTTTCTCTTTAAAAGACCAGGTTTAGTACATAGACCCTAATTACCCAACCCCTTTAAAATTAGGGTATCAAGATTACAGCAATATATAGTAGGAAAGGTATCTTTCATGTGGATACCCTACATTCGTTTGATGTTGGCACTAGCCTAGGGAATGTGAAGGTAGCCTTAACATTCTTATACAGATTAAATTTATCAGAGTGCAGCAAAGACAGCCCTGTGCTTAAACATGTACAATAAAATGATATTCTTAAATTTATCTGTAAGAAAACGGAGAGAAGAGACTACTGAGCGAACAGAAGCGTAAAGGATGAAGTCAACCTAGGGCAGCACCATATCTTACAGCACCTGGACTGTCCAGCCATTTGTGCAAAGGTCCTATTTGTCGACTTCAGCTCAGCATTCAACACAATCGTCCCCTATATCCTGCAGCACAAACTTCTCTCCTTAGGAGTTCCAGAATCAACATGCTCCTGGATCACTGATTTCCTGACAGCAAGAAAACAGGTGATGACAACCAGAGCATACTCAACTACCGTGCCCGCCAAGGATGTGTATTCTCCCCTCTGCTCCTCCTCTTATACACAACAACTACACCTCGGCTAAGGAATTAGTAAAAATTATGAAATTCGCAGATGACACTACAGTCATCGGTCTAATCAAGGACGAAGACAAGTTTGCATACAGACGTGAAGTGGACCCACTAACATAGTGGTGCGACCGGAACAACCTTGACCTCAACACCCTTCAAGATAGTGGAGATGGTGGTGGAAACCAAATGCTATACACCCACTCATAATAACTGACGAGAGGTGTCGCAGGTCGACTACGTAAAATTCCTAGGGACAAAAATTTCCCAAGACCTCAAATGGAGGCCCAACATACAGATGGAGCAGCCGTCAGCCAGCCTGCCCAATCGCCAGATTTCATGTGCTTGTGCAAGCTGTCGGACTGGCCAACTGGGATGCATGGCAGAGATTGATGGCTTCCCTGCCCATCTCCGCTTCAGGGAGCGTGGGCAGGCTGGGGGCAGAGCGGCGAGACGGGCAAAGGGCTCCCAACAGAACGGGGAGTGCGCACCCCCTTCTGTCGGGGGACATCGGCTGGCGGCGATTGAATCGCCAGGAGCAGCTCCAATGAGAGGCAATTCAGGAAATTCAACATCCAGCAGAAGCGGCTGCTCATCTTTTACACTGCCATCATAATCTGCTCTATGCTTCACAAAAATGCTGGGTGCACTCAGGAAAACGCTGGGCGTGTCAATGCAGGAGGGTACCTACCTGCCAGGGGCGGACGGCTAAAGTCCCAGGACATCAGCCACCCGCCCAGTCCTTGGACCAGGCACAGTATGTATCGTTCGATGGTCGGTGACCATCAAATGATTTCAGGCCCGCATGCTACCCTGCTAATGGATGTTTATGCAAAACATCCTTTCCCAGTGCTACGGTCATATTTGTTGGGCGATGGGCATTCGCACACCCAGCATTACATGGTTCGCTAAGCAGCAAATTAGCTAACCAGAATCAGGCCCATAATGTATGTGTAATTTATGTAATGTGTTTGTTTTTTTTTACCCCTCTGTGTTCTTGCTTGGTTGCAATGTACGGCAAAAAAATTCTAGTATACTCAAGTATAGCTGGTTAATAAAGCCGATTCTGATCATAATGAATTCAATACAATTATCACAAATAAGGGACAATAAATTCAGCACATTCTGTTAGGCTATTGGTAGAGTGATCCCAATGGCTCGAATTCAGATTTAAAGGGATAATTCAGTTGAAACATGCTTGATAAGATAGCTGTTGGTCCTTAATGCTTGGAGGTAAATTACAACAGCTGGAAAGTAAAAGGTTGTTTGCAAAGCAAAAGAGTTGTGGGACATAAATGCTAAGTGGCAAATGGAACCAGCCTAGACCTCACAAACACCAACACTGTAGCATTACCAGCCAGAAACATACCCGCAGTCAATCCATGATACAGTAGCCCTTCCCTTCACATCTTGAGCCACATCCGAAAGTAGTTTCAGCTGACGCTCTGCAGCTTGAGCTAAAAATGAACAACAGAAATAGTCTCAGAAAGAATTGTAAGGAAAAGATTTCAGTGGGATAAAATAGGTTGAACAAGAATACTGAATATCATTTGTCTAGATCCTACAATGTATGGAATAATCTAGTTGGTTAGTAGGGCAGGCAGCAATCATGTCAATGAATCACCTCCATGGATTTGCCATTTGAATAAATGGCTCATTCATCAAAAACAGTTTTTGACAAGAGGCAAGTCGCAGCATAAAAAACAACAACAAAAACGGAAAGTGTGGACCCATCAGACCGGTAATATTCTGTAATGTGCATGAAGAAATTTAATTGTATCCAACATTTTGGTGAGACTTTGGTCCTTATTCAGATCTGATCGCAGAACAAACATGTATAGAGAGAGTTAAATTTGGGTTGGGTGTGTTGAAACTGAAATCTAAATTGCAGTGTAAAAATAAGCAGCCAGTATTTACCCGGCACAGAAACAAAATAACTCACACAAATCTCTCTCTCTCTATACATGTTACATTTGCCCCACCTGCAGTGAACATGGTTTTGCCCATTTTGAGAAAAAAATTGTACTGCGATCCGAATAAGGGCCATTATCATTTGCTGCTGAACTGCATTTCAATTGACACACCCAACACGGAAATAGGTTCAGCTGTGCATAGTATATATTTGATGCATAAGCCACAATGGGAGAATTGGCATGCTCTTTAATTAATTAGATACGCTTGAAAATGTGACACTTATAGAGGATAACGTATCCTGTGCTATGGTTAAAGATATATATCTTCATAGAGGTCACAGCTTTCCTTTAGATTAATATATTTTATATCCTAATGGAAACTAAAGAATATATAAGACTAAACTAAAAGAAACGGCCTACCAAATGCAGAGAATAAACCAAACTGGATTTGAAATGGTTCTATAACAACAATTTACCTGACTTGGAGTACAGAACCAGTACATTGTTACGAGTTCGTAACAGCTTCTTAAAATCCTTATGGTCGCTGATTTTTTCAATGAGTGGAGATATTCTGAGCGAGAAGATTAAGGATGGAAGAATGATCTGGAAAAGGAGTGAGGTTGTGATACATACAATACTTAAAATAAAATAATCTGACTGTAAATATTTGTAGGTCTGTACTAGATTATATTTTTGTTAAGTTATTGCAAAGAAACACTTCCTATGGCTTGCATTCTGGATGTTCTTAATACCTGTAAATATTTAGTAAAAGTTAAATTGTATCTCAGATTCATTAGTTCTACATGTTCATTTATTTTATCAAATTGTCTTATTGTTTACCATCATTCAAATCAGTGGCGTAACAATAGCCCCGCAGACCCCACGGTGGCTGGGAGGCGCTGAGTGAGTGTGGAGGCCGGGGATCTGTGGGGCTATCGCTGCACTGCAGTCGGGAGCTGCCTCACCCGCCCTGCTTGTCGCTGCTGCCAGGACCCGCATATCTGCTTGCCTGCGGTTTCTGTGCTCCTCCTGGCCTCTGCTCCTAATGAAAAATGTCCTTCACAAAATGTCCACTCCATACAGCAGACACCTTAAAAATTGTCTGCTTTTAGGGGCAGCCATTTTGTGAAGTTCATTTTTCATTAGCAGGAGCCATGAGGAGCGCAGGGACTGCAGACAAGTAGACCTGCAGATACCAGCAAGCTGAGGGGTAAGGCAAGGCTGGAGGGGGGAATTTTGTAGTTAAGCCACTCTTAGTACGTGGCATCCTCCTGCCCCCATTCCCCTCATAACATTACACAAAGCCAGTCACATTTAGCCCGATCCTCAATAACATAGCACTCATCTCCTGCTACAATATGCTGCAGGGGACTCTGCTGTTCAGTCATACAACCATCAGTCTGTGGCTTACTGCTGCCATCCTCCTCCTTACATCATGTCACTGCCCCATCACAAGCAGCCCCGTCTTCACTAAAACAATCACAAGTCGACAAGGCACTACTGCCCAGAGGGGATTTTAACAGAGGATCGTTGCAGCTCTGTGAACCTGGCACCATTTTATGGAAATTTGGGAGGCTGAGCGCTTCATTCTAATGGGTACTGGTGTGTTAAAAAGCAGCTGGACCCTTCAGAAGTACCCTACCGCTATAACAGTAACAAAGTGATACAGTTAAAATTGGGATCAGCACTAATCAGGATGTGTGCTAGATAAATTGTGTAAGATATAGGTGTTTTTGACACCAAATATATTCACATCGTCTTGTGAATACAAAAGTATTTATTAACAGTTTCTTATATAGCGCACACAGATTCCGCAGCGCTTTACAGAGCATAGTTATAATCAAAAAACGCATAACAAATTACAGTACAAGACAGTTTAGGACAAGTACATGGTTAATATGGATAGTTGCACACAGGACACTGAAGCAATTATCAGGGTGGCAGAGGTTTATATATTCAAGAATGGCACATAAGGAGAGAGGGCCCTGCTCGTGAGAGCTTATATTCTAAAGTGGAGGGTTAGACAGACTGGGGTGACACAGAAGGCGAAGAAGTGAGCTTAAACAGGTTAGGTTGAGAGATTGTCAGGTTTTATGCAGGATAGTGGGAAGAGGTCAGCTTAAGGCCCCCATACATTATGCGATTTGGGCCCGATTTCACCTGATTCGGATGAATCGAGCTGCGAAATCGTCCCAAATCGCATGTTTTGACACCCTATCCGACCTGATGCGCGGTCCCGTGCGCATCGGATCGGAGTCGGGCAGTCGCACCGGCTGCACATAAGATTTCCTAAATCTTATGTGCAGTCTCCGGGCGGGGGATGCCGGGGAACTGCAGGGAACAGCCGGCGGGGGACGCCGGTCATGGGGAGAGGCTGGCAGGGGCAGCTAACACACAGACGGCGGGCTGGGGGACACCGGTGAACCGGCGAGGGGAACAGCTCACGTGCTGGGCAGGAGGACCAGGCAGCCGCAGCTTCAATACAAACGAATGGGGAGGCAGTGATTGGCTGAGAGCTCTTTCAGCAATTGGCTGAGAGGGCTCTCAGCCAATCACTGGCTCCCCATTCTTGTATTGGGTTTTTCTTCCTTGCAGTTGCGGCTGCCGCCCTGGTTCTCCTGCCCAACACGTGAGCTGTTCCCCTCGCTGGTTCACCGGCGTCCCCTCGCCCGCTGCCTATGTGTAAGCTGCCCCTGCCAGCCTCTCCCCATGCCCGGATCACAGTGTCCCCAGCCTGCTGACTATTTGTCAGCTTACCCTGCAGCTCCCCAGCGTCCCCCACCCGGCTCTCCCCCTGCAGCTCCCCGGGGACTGCATATGATAAATCCATGAGATTTATCATATGCAAAATTTGGCACATCAAGTGCCTAATCGTGTGTCCCCCTCCCGGGGAGCTGCAGGGGAAATCATGTCTGACTTGTCCCTAGGACAAGTCGGACTAATGTATGGGGGCCTTAAGTCTTAAATATTTTAAGTCTTAAAAAGCGCTGGGTCATCCAAGAGAAGTTAGCAGAGAGACAGTTGGAGATATGAGTGAGGATAGAGGGAGAGAGATCAGGAAAGGATCGGTAGATTTTAGTATTATCAGCATAGAGGTGATAGTGGAAGTTAAGTGAGCAAATAAGCTCGACCAGAGGGGACATGTAGAGATAGAGAGAGGGCCAAGAATAAAATGTTGGGGGACTCCTATTATCAATGGAAGAGCAGGAGAGGTGAAGTCATTAGAGGTACAGCTGTGCATTTTCAAAACAGACAGTGCATAAAATCAAATTATGTTTAAGCAATAGACTTTGGGCAGTTTTTTATGAATGTAATGATTTTATCTTAAACATGTAAAGACTAGTAAGCCCGCTCGAAGCTAATAGCTAGTCTGCTACCTTGTGATTGCCTCTGTGTTTGTGCATGTGTGTCCGGATCCGATCATGTGATGGTTTGAATAAATCATGCCTCCTGTTATTATTTGTGAAATCAATGTATTTCTTTTATTCTGCGTGTAAACTTAATGTGACCCAGGGAGCATACGAGGAGGTTGGTTCTGTATTCCCTCAGAGTGACAATCTCTAGAGTTCTCTGAAGTTAGGGTCTGAGACCCCTCATAAATCAGATTGGCCTGCTCTGGACCATGTTGATCTAACCTCAAAAGGTGCTCCTCCCCCCTCCAGTACAGATCTATTATCACACTTGGCCGTTGTATTCCACTGAATAAGGAATTTGTACAAATCACTTAAAATCAGTGGACTAGTCCTTCATGTAGGAAGATCAATTATTTAGGGAGATTCATTATTGTCCAGCAAGAAAATGGTCAAAATCCCAAAAGGTGGGAGGGAATGTGGAATCTGCAGGTATAATTGCACTCGTGTCCCTACAACCTGTGTACTTCTTGTGGAACAGCAAGCTGACTGGAAGCGACCCGATGTTTCATGTGAAATCCCCTCACTACAGAATCAGTACTTTTGTAGTGTTCATTCTAGCACCCGCTATCTTTGAAAACCCCTGCAGTACCTGTTCCCTGCCTGGGGTGTCTGTCTGCTGTGGTGTTTCTAGCACAGGTCTGGTTTGCACATCAGTGATGATATACAGACCGCACTGTGCTAGAAGCACTACAGCAGACAGCGACACCCCAGGCAGGGAAGAGGAACTGCATGGGTTTTCAAAAATAGTGGGTGCTAGAATGAACACTTCTTGTGTGTAAGATACAGTTCTTTAATCCCTTTTATTTTGTTTGAGTTGTATTTCTTCTGTGTGTACTTTTAAAATATTTCCAATCATCTTTGTAACCAATTTTATCACCAAGCCCTGAAGTATTTCTTGGAATAAAGAATACATAATTCCAGTTCTGAATTTTGTGTTCTTAGGACTTACGCAAAAAGGGCGGTTTAGGCTACAACCTTTTTATATCTTATTTTGTGTATCCGAACGTATGCAAGCGTTCTTTCAAACTTGCATTGGTGGCAGTGACCTTATATAGGGGACCCGTGTGTCCCAGTTATGGCCGGAGCTGCTCAGGTTGACATATCTGGAGGAGAGACCAGTGGGTCCGTGACAATGGGCCTTATTCTGGTTGGAGCGTCCGGGCCGTACGCGTACGTCCCGGGGTTTTTTACGATCTGCGCATGTGCAGATACGCTAATGCGCCGGCGCGAACACTCCACAACGCTTACGGCCGGTGTCTCAACGTGCGAAAAAACCTGTACGCGAGCGTACGGGTAATGGGGCGGCATAGGGGCGTGTTGATGGGAGCGGCCGAAATAATGAGGGAAAATGGGCGTAAATATGGGCGTACACGGGGGTGTGCACAAAAAATGAGCGGTGCTACTACCGCACGATCGACTAAGGCACCGTTCGTTTCGGACACCAAACAGGCGGCCGCCAACCGCCAGCTAAAACCACCCCTACAGATACCGCATGCCAGCGTGCGCCTGAGTTGGCTAATTAACGCTGATTACTACTCAAACACATACACCTGAATGTAATAAGCAATGCTGCAGTCTATTAACTCCAAACCATGATTTCACTGCCTGCAAGCCACACATGCAGCACGCAAACACATTGGAAGCTTATGTTTCTATACTTCTCCACATTTAAAGGTTTGTTTAATTTAAGGTAAGAATCTTTTTATACGCTAAGGTAGGTATTTTCTAAACAGACACATTCACTACGTGCTTTCATAGACTTTACGCAGTAGCACACTCAATCTACACAAGTCGACATGTGTCAACGTGTTCACTCTAATACTAACATAGGTTTTGTATTTAGGATACAATAACATAAACAACATCTAAACACCTACAAAGGATGTTTCAGCAATGTTTGAAGCCCATGACCACTATTTTCCACACAATCTTTGTATAGTACCCAAAATTATGACCTGTACCACTATCTCATCTGCTAGGATTTGGATTTCACTACACTCTGGATGTAAGATGCCACCAATCACATTATTGCACTCTCATCTCTCTAACAAAGGATTCCTACATCTGCTTATGACACTGTCAAATCATATATATTTTAAAAGTTATGCATGTTTGTTCACAAGCTAATTTATCATGTTTGGCCCATTCACACATCTTTTTTTAGGGAGGACACATATGCATTCCTACAGAAATTTACCTTTTCACCCTTGTTTGTCTGCCTCACCCACTCCATGAGGAAAGCATTGTTCTGGACCTGCTTTTACCTACTACTGTAGGAGCTACCTCACCTGCACACAAACTGCTTTCTCACCTATTGTGCTGACACAAACGAATTAGCAGGGAAAAGTTGGATAGGAACATGGGAATGGCCATGGAGAGGGTTACACATGGGAAACTTCCACCACACTTCAACAAATGTTCAAAAATACCCTGGTCAGTAAGTACACATAAATCTAGTATTTGTTTCACACAAGAAATTACACATACCACAATTTTGTTTTAATTTGTAAAATAAATTTATTTGCTGTTCAGCATCACAGCTTGACACTTTAATGTGAGAAATCAAATAAACAAATAAAATAGACACACAAATAATAAAACAGCCAGAACAAGAGGTTGCATATCTCCAAACATGTGTTACCCTGCAAATGCAATGGTGAAAGAAATGGGGACACCAGAATACGTACTGCAACAACCAGGGTGAATACTAAGCAAGATACACACCACCAAAAAAAAATATCCTGCATTTGTAGAGGTCAAAATACGAACTTTCATGCCCATGGCACGCAAATGGATCGATGGGCAACTGAGGAAGCGGATGTCCAGTGCAATTTAAACCTTTGGCCTCCAACCACAGAGGAAGTGAACCAGGTCTCATTTGGGCCCTTTTTTGCCCCTTTTAGATGGGGCCTTGGGGACAGGGGCCTTTGGCTCAGCTGGCTTTCGGTGTCTTCCCCTAGTCGACACAGGAGGGTCAGCCGAGGTGGAAGGTTGGGGGAGCAGCTTGGGGTGGGGCAGCAGATGGGGGATTGTCCCTTAGGGACCTGGCGGTGGACAGCTGCTCCGCAATAAGTTCATTCTGGCGGCTGAGGTGTTGGCCAATGCTTAGCATGCCAGCCGCCAGAGTTTCATTAATGCGGTTCAACGCCTCAACCTGCAGCTGGTTTGTGGCCTTCCACTCCGCCAGAAAATCCGCCACCTGCTGCTGACGGATCGCAGCATCCACCCCTTGCTGCTCGATCCTGTCCAGCGTCACCAACAGGCTCTCACTCAATGTCTCCTGTGGCTGGGGCTGGGGGCGACGTCTTGGTGGAGGCTGGACCACCTGCTCCACCTGTGGCTCTGCAGAGGAAGATGCTGCCGGTACATCCTGACTTTCTGCTTCTGCTAGGATAAGAATTGAAAACAATGTCACCATCACATACGCAATAAAAAATATCTTTCTAAATACAATGCATTACTGTGACTTACCATCAAAAGCAGCAGCAAAGACCTCCGCCGGGAGCTCACTGTCCATATTGGAGATCCCCCTGATCTCCCCCACATCGATGACGTCACAGGAGTCCAGCTCCAGGGGGGTATACTCCAAATGGTCAGGCATAGGACCGCTCCCGGTGGACATGCTGTGGTTGTACCGGTCAGTCATCTTCCTCTTCAGGGCACTTTTGAAGTCAGTCCACCTACAAGTTTAAAAATACAAATATCACCATGAGATATGTGCACCACTGTGCTACGTGTAGGGTTACCACCTAGTCCTTTTAATTCCGGACACATGTTACTTACACAGGTTCTGTGGCAGTTTAAAATTAGGTGAAGTGGAGTCTTGAAGTCAGCCAGCCACAGAACCTGTGTAATTAATATGTGTCCGGAATTAAAGGGACTATGTGGTACCCCTAGCTACGTGACATTTCCTAGTGTGGGTGATCTTATGTTTTTTTGCCATGTGTGGCCAAATATTTCTTTGATGGACAAAACCATGTACACTGCAGGTGAGGCAGGTGTAAAACCCACCCAAATCTGATTATTTCTGCACAAGTAACACCTGCCTCACCTGCAGTGCACATGGTTTTGTCCATCTAAGAAATATTTGGGCAGAAAGAGTGAACTAGAATAAGGTCCTCAGTTCCTGCTGGAGACTGCTGAAAAATTGCCCTGACAAACACACTAACCTTTTCTTCACCGCGTCCCAAGTTCTGACCACTGGTGACACCTGGTTCACTTCCTCTGTGATCTTCTCCCAAAGGTTTCTCCTTGCACTGGCACCCGGCTTCCTGGTTGCCAATTCAATCCATTCGCGTGCCCTGGGCACTAGAATTCGCATTTCGGCCTCTACAAATGCAGGGTTTCTCCTTTTGGAGGTGGTATCCTGCTCAGTCCTCACCCTAGATGTTGCAGCTCGTTTTCTGGTGGCCCCAGTTCTCTCACCATGCACCTGCTGGGTCACACCTGTTTGGAGAGATGCAACCTCTTGTTCTGGCTGGTTGCTTGGCCCTTGTGGAGCTGGTGGAGGTTCACCAGGGCCTGTTACTGAGGGGCCCGCTTGATCTTGCAGGCTACTCCTCTCTTGGGCCCTCCTTCTCCGCTCCTGTTCCCTCTTCTGTAATGCTTCAAGCAGGGATTCTGCTTGTGCTCTCTGCAGAGCGTCCTCTGCTGCTGAATCGTCAGAGTCAGACATGTTTGCAGCAATTGTGGGCTGCATCTGACTGAATATTTATATGTTAATCTCCCGCCACGAACAAGGGGGCGTATATTTTTCCCCGCAAGGTAGATGCAAATTTACGCCGATATTTCCCGCCGATAATTGCCGCTTAAATTACGCAGGTCTCAATGCACCTGATCAATCACCCGTATATGTATATACACAGGTTGTGGAGCATTGTGGGCTACATCGTGAAATGTGTGCACCTGTCATTCCAATGATGAGTGTTGTCAGCTGGTATCTGTTGGAGTTCGTGTATGCTTTGTGAGTCACATTTCAAAACATCACGTTATAATGCTTGCCTTGCATATGTAATGTCTATGCAATTGTCATACAGCAACATGTTGCATTGTGGCCCTTTAAGCAGCGTAGTTCTAAGTAGACGGTTGCGTGTATTAATTTCCGCATACTATATATACAGTACTTTTCTCTTCATGGCAATCGGTGTATTGAGCCCCCTTTAAGCAGCGTAGTTCTAAGTAGACGGTTGCGTGTATTAATTTCCGCATACTATATATACACAGTACTTTTCTCTTCATGGCAATCGGTGTATTGAGCCCCCTTTAAGCAGCGTAGTTATGAGTAGACGGGGTGCGTGTATTATTTTCCGCACACTGTATATATACAGTTCCTCTCTATACATTGAATGCATGCTGTTGGTTGTGGTGTGTATATCGGAACGGTCCTCGTAAGTTTCTATTCGCATCCAGTTTGTTAATGTAAGAGGGATTAATAAAGTTAATACCAAACAAACAATTTTTTCAACCAATCAGCAAGCACCAAAAGTGATATATGTACCTGCAATTAATAACTGCGCCATTGCCACCATGACAGCAAACAGAGCTAGGCCATTCTCGAACTCTGAGCTGTTGGCCCTGGTCCACGTCATGGACCGTCACCTGGGGCCCAGGGGCCCATATGTTTCGAATGCGGACAAGCGGCGGGCGTATAATGCTGCCCGCCGCCTGATATTTTCCACGACCGGCGTCCGCAGAAGCCTGGGGCAGGTTGAGCGGCGCTGGTCAGACCTGCGCCGGCGGCAGCCCGTTCTACTGTGCAGCCTTCGCCGCCATATTGCCCGATGTAAGTTTTGATTACTAGTATGTCTGCGTTTTTTAGCAATGTTGTGTGTACTTTTTAAAAATAGGTTGCTGAGTATGGGGGTGTATATGGGTGTATATGGGGTGTATATGGGGTGTATATGGGGGTGTATATGGGTGTATATGGGGGGTATAGGGGGGTGTATATGGGTGTATATGGGGTGTATATGGGGGGTGTATATGGGTGTATATGGGGTGTATATGGGGGGTATAGGGGGGTGTATATGGGTGTATATGGGGGTGTATATGGGTGTATATGGGGTGTATATGGGGGGTATATATGGGTGTATATGGGGGGTATAGGGGGGTGTATATGGGTGTATATGGGGTGTATATGGGGGGTATAGGGGGGTGTATATGGGTGTATATGGGGGGTATAGGGGGGTGTATATGGGGTGTATATGGGGTGTATATGGGGGGTATAGGGGGGTGTATATGGGGGGTATAGGGGGGGGTTTAAGTAGTTGCTCAGTTTTTTGGTGTAGGATATCAAATAGTTAGCATGATAAATGTCTGAAATATCACAGCAATGATCATTTGGAAGGTTATGAGCATGACTAATGTGAATTTTTCTTTCCCCCTTTTTTATGAATCCCAATCTTCGATTTCTATGCCATCAACATGAACATTGCAGCACGGGCAAGAGCCGCCAGAGAAGCCCGGGAGCAGGCACGCCGGGACCAGGCAGCCCCAGAGCAGCCAGAGGAGGAGGAAGAGGAAGAGGAGGAGGAGGAAGAGGAGGAGGAGGAGGAGGAAGAGGAAGAGGAGGAGAAGAAAGAGGAGGAGAAGAAAGAGGAGGAGAAGAAAGAGGAGGAGGAGGAAGAGGAGGAGGAGGAAGAGGAAGAGACACAGGGTGCTGTTTGGACCCACACAATTTCCCCATCCCCTTCCCCCTCCACAACCCCCACCCCCACCACCTCCCCAACCCCCACCCCCCCCCCTCCCCACTTCCAACCCCCCTATACCTCTCCACCACCCACCCCCAAACCTCTCCACTCCCCAGTAACAGCCACTACCGTGGTCCAGACTCCGGGACCATCATTGTCGTTGCTCCAGACCCCCCCAACCACCGCACAGCCAACCAGCGGTGACCAGGATGGCTCAAGTAGCCGTAAGTAAATAATTTGTCTAATGTTTACCTACACATTTCTACACATCAACAATCACAACAACCACATATGTGTATCCAACATCAACATTAGTTGCAACATATCACTGCAGGGCGACCATGAGGTGTGTCCTGTCCTTCTCCAGGAACAAGGGTCCCCTTGGTGGTTTTTTTGAGTGTGGCCATACCTCACCCCTTGAATAATTGACATAACAGTACATCCAATGAGATATCCGACATTAGTGGTGTGGTAGTTATGTGGCTCCAGGTGTTGGGTAACTCCAGTTCCCAGCATGATGTGCAACTGTTGCACTGCAACTTAAATGTAGAGATTGTTTTGGTAATAGTGTGTGAGGCCATGCGGATGCATGCTTTACAAACATAGCTGTAGGCCTATAATTTGTACAGCAATGTCCTAAATTTAAAATACTAAGGAGTGCTTAAGCCACAACAATGTCATAACCCTTAAATAGCACAGGCTAATTGTGAGGTTAGAGGAGAGTCCCCCAAAACCAAAGTACCAATTGGGATACAGCATACATTCATTGATGAAGGAGTAATTGAATTAATGTTATTTACTATGTACAGTATGTGTGTGTTAACATATTTTTTTTTAGTACTGTGTTTACAGCAGACCCATCTTCAATGTAGTTTCTAAATGTATGTGGCCTTCACACAACTCTGAACTTTTTATTATGTACAAATACAACAAACATTTGTGTATGTTATATATTAATTTTTTGTTTTATCCCTTCATTACAGACACTGAACAGCAGCAGGAGGAGGTGGCAGCAATAATGAGGGAAATAATGCTGACCCTTGTCTACCTCCAGCTCCTTTTTGGGCTTCTGGAGGCCCGCCTTTAATTTTTTATTTATCCCCCCCCCCTTTTTTTTGGGGTATAAAATAAAAGTTTGATTACAGTTCGAAATTGCCTGTGTTTTTACTAATAAATATGTTAGAGGGCGTGTAAGGGTAGGTACATACAGATGTGTACTGTAAGTTATACTTGTAATTTGAGGTGAGGGGTAATGATTGATGTGTGAATGTGTGTGTTTTTGAGTAAAATAACACATAGTGAAAATGCATGAATGTTTAATGTTGTTCGATTAAAACATCACACATAACATCAGGGTAGGTATACATGTTACACATTTTGGACAAAGTAATTACGTACATAATTTAGTACATATACAGAAACACCAACATAACTTGATTTAAAAGTAACAGCAATATGGGGACACATAGATAGTGATTAAAATGCCACATTAGAACATAACAAATATACATGTAATGAGGGTTCAAATGTAGTTTTATTAGGTCTTTATTAAGGTAGACAATTGAGTTAATAGAAAACAATAAGTGAATAACAAATAGATTAATTAATCAATTGTCAGATTAGTAGTTGAGAGGCAAGATTTGCAGGTCCATATATGTGAAGGGTATGCCAGCGTGCACGGACGTACGCTCACTCTCACGAGCGTTGACATAAGCTGAGTTTTCCATTGAAAACAATAGGGACCCGTCCGTGCAAACTGGCGTACGCTCAGATCTCCGCAAGAAGTCGGTGGGGAGACGGAGGAAAGACGGCCGTACGCTCAGTTGTACGCCTGTTGTCGGAGTGCAAGGGCTGGGCCGTCCGCGTACGTTGCCGTACGCTCATTTGTACGCCACTCCCCTTCTACGGTATTTCTGCCCGTACGTAAGCGGCTGATTTGTGGGTGGCCTTAACCCCAACGGCCGCGTACGGCTAGCGTGCGGTAATGGCGAACGTACGCACGTTTGGCCGCTCCGAGCAGAATAATGCCCAATGTGTGAAAGAGAAAGATATGTAGTTTTACTCACTGCCAACTAAATAAAGTTTTAACCATTGAAATGTGAGAGCAAGCCATGAATGAAACCACACAAGTTTCTACCTTGGAATAGGTGCAGTCTGTTGATAACTAGAATAAGAGGTACATCTATAGAATGACAAGAAAAATTATGCCAATATAAAAATAATAATAATAATAATAATAATAATAATAATAATAATAATAATAATAATAATAATGAGGTAGCTATGGTAGTGAGGATAAAGAAACAGTTCCATACACCTTGTATTACAGGGAAAGTTAAGTAACCATTTGAGTGTCAACATCGTGTGAAAGATGTTTAAAATATCCACAAATAAATGTCAGTGTAGCTCACATTTGTTATACAAATTCAAATTATAAATGTTGTGTAATAAAAGATTATATTTATTTCCTATATAAGGTAAACATTACAGGTCATTATGATGAATACAAAGGTTTGCTTGCCAATTGTCACACCTATTTTGACAAATTCACTTGGCACTCAAAGGTTTTTTTTTGAGCCGACGTGCCGAGAGGCGGGATTTCATGCCCTACCATCCACTAGGGCGTGGTGGGAGAATAAAATAGTGTGCCGAGGGTACCAAGGCACCATACCCGAAGTATGGTGAGCACAGCAAGCCATGAGAGGGTATGCGGTGCACTTAAAACTGTGTCCATTGTCTCGACATTCGGGCCAAAAAAACCCATGTCAACCTAACCCATGTTGACCTTCCAGTATGTCGACCAACATTTGGTCGACCTAGTGATCCTACTCCAGAAATGTTTGGTGGGGTACAGGGTTCTGAAGGGACAAGTAGGGAAACTGTAATAGGATCTTAGAATGTTTGAGTAAGTGCTGTGTTTGAGTGGATTATGGAGAAACCGGATGTTACTGTCACGGGCAATGATCTTTCTAGATATGCCAACAGAGGCAGTTACAGCCCAGTTGCCTTTTATTGAAGTAAATAGACAAGTTATGTTTTTGTGCCAATTCTTATTCAGAGCATTCTGTGTTTGCCAGGATGATCCAGGCATGCGTATATTAACAGAGTTATAAAGATATTCAGTCACTTTAGATGAGAGAATGGGCATGACAAACAACTGAAATCACTCACAATATGTGCAAAGGACAGTTACTGTAAGAAGAACATTATATTGAATTTTTAACAATTGCCTATATTGCCCAAATAGAGGAGCCAAGAGCAGAACAAAATTCCTCCTCTGAAACAGGAAGACTATACTAGATCGGATCTCATTATGGTATAAGCCAAAGCCACGGTTATAGGATCTTTTCATCAAGTATCATTTTGATATTAACACCTTTATTACCTAGTAAACCCTACCACCACAGCACTTTGCTTTAAACACTAAAATCATGTTTTGATTATGTGCACAGTACTTCACAATAAACAAATCATCATCACAGCTAGCGTCCAACATTAGCAAGTGCGCTATTTATTTACAAATTCTTTAAACTATACAGATATATTTATACAAATCTAAAAAACAGACTGTTACTCAACTTGTATATCCCTTATCCAAAATGCTCGGGACCTGAAGAAATTTGGATAATGGATTATTCTGTATTTTGGAATATTTTTATATTTGAATGAGGTATCTTGTATTTAGGTTGTTAAAAACACACCACGCACATGAAATACACATAAATACAGTGATCACAAAAAAAAAAAATAGTGGGTCCCTGGGACCCCTCACTTACAAAAATTGGGGTCCTACCTTTTCTGGGTCCCAATGAAATAAAGCCAATTCTCCCCTTCCCCCTAGCATGGCACATACAGAAGCCAAGAAGGGGAGAGGATGCCAGTCGCCCAGGACTAATATTAACAATTGTGGACCCTCCTTTAGGTATTAAGATATGTACTCAATGCTCAAGTGAGGGTGTGCGACCATCGGACATATGGAGAATTAAAGCAAACAAACAGAAATAGTGATGTCCTTTTGGGGGTGCACCAAACAATATTAAAATGTAACTTTTATTAAACAATTTTAAGAACTGCGAAATTATTAAAAAACAGATAGACAATTAATGGGAATCAGACAATACAGGTGTTTAAAACAAAGCTGGCAGGCAGGTAGCACACTAGTTTTAATTTATAATCAGTTGCAGGTGTGTCACTCTAACAGCGTTGTGCGCGATTCCAAAATGTAGGTATTATTGTTGAAAATGTGTTCGATATAAATCAGTCACAATAGTCCCTCTTAAATAAGTGCCTCCGTATCCTTGGGGTCTCCTCTCAGGTATGGAAGATGTTTTACACTTGCGCTGCTGAATATATATTGTTATGCCTATGAGCTTTGCTGAACAAAAGGACAACCGGAGACACTCAGTAATAATGTAACAAAATTTTATGCATATAAAAAGAATTTGTAAAAAGGTATATATTCTTAAATTTATACAAATATGTTATTAAAATCAAGTACAAGTATAATAAAGCATGCTCAATAGGTATATAGGGCAGAAAACGCTCTCCACTTAGATCACAAATAGATGTTTTTAAATGCTTAATAGCAAGGAGCAAAGATTATGCAAGAATTGCAGCCAGTCTTGTTAGTTAGCAGAAATAAGCTGTTAAATGGTGGGGGGGGGAAGGTTGCGGGAAACACAAGCCAATGCCGATGGAAGTAGGCAGATAGAATATGCACAGAGGACAAGTAGCGTAGCACCTTTTAGCGTATGTAGCGCAGATGGAATAAATCAGGAGACGCACAGAGGACAAGTAGCGTAGCACCTTTTAGCGTATGTAGCGCAGATGGAATAAATCAGGAGACGCACTTATGTCCTGGACCGTATGCTCACTCTCCTTGAGATGGATAGCCGGAGGGGCCGGAGAGCACGATGGTGAATGCAGCTCAACCCGGTGCACGTGGTGGTACTGTGTCTGTAGCTCTGAGGGGGAACCCAAAAGTGTCGAGGGCTCAACCCAGAGCAAAGGCTTCGTGACGTCCGCCGGAGAGGGGGGAGGAGCTGCCGGCTGGAATGGGAAGCCGTAGGCAGTGTTGGACGGTGGGAGATGTAGTATGCTGGCTTGTAGTTGGGCTCAATTGGTAGCGTGAGCCGGCTCCAAGATGGTGAGACTGTGATCTCAAACAGTGGGTGGTTTCTGCAGAGTAGCGGAAGTAGGCGTCAACGCGTTTCGTACCCTTGGAAACGGGAACTTTCTCAAGACAAAGTTCCCCCACCATTTAACTGCTTATTTCTGCTAACTAACAAGACTGGCTGCAATTCTTGCATAATCTTTGCTCCTTGCTATTAAGCATTTAAAAACATCTATTTGTGATCTAAATGGAGAGCGTTTTCTGCCCTATATACCTATTGAGCATGCTTTATTATACTTGTACTTGATTTTAATAACATATTTGAATAAATTTAAGAATATATACCTTTTTACAAATTCTTTTTATATGCATAAAATTTTGTTACATTATTACTGAGTGTCTCCGGTTGTCCTTTTGTTCAGCAAAGCTCATAGGCATAACAATATATATTCAGCAGCGCAAGTGTAAAACATCTTCCTCCTTTTGAATTCCCTGTGAGACCTAGCATGCTCAATTACACTTTGCGGCAGCTATTAATCCAGTTTATATACATTTTTTCAACATATCATTTTTGATATTTTGGTTAAGCTTTTTGCTTTCCCTAAACAGCGCCAGGATCTGTGAACAGAAGAGGCTCTCCTTTGGATCCTCCTACGTCCACAGAAACCCCCCTCCTCTCAGGTATATCTAAATAATAGCTGAGTGATCACCAGTATTTTCCAAGATAATGATTACCTCTCTGGGATATATCTCAGGTATATTCTGGTGCTAATGCCTCTCGCTAAATCCCAAGGTGTCTCACTGTAAGCCTGTGTGTGATCGACCACAGTGGGCAATGATACTGAATAGTTATCACCTAACAATGCTATTGTGCAAGGTGCCAATACAATTCAGAGGGAGGTGATTCATAGAGGGTACAGAGTGACCACCCCCCCCCCCCACCCACCATATCTGAGACTGGCCAATAAAGAGAAAGGATTAATATGTGCAAAAGACATTTGACAGAGGAAGATTGGAAAAAAGTGCTATGTACAAAAATAAAATCAAAGTTTGAGGTGTTTAGATTACACCGAAGAACATTTGTGAGACACAGAACAAGTGAAAAGATGCCTGGAAGAGTGCCTGACACCATCTGTCAAGCATGGTGGAGGTAATGTGATGGTCTGGGTCTGCTTTGATGCTGGTGAAGTGGGAGATTTTTACAAGGTAAAAAGGGATTAACAGCTAGAATGCCAAATGTCTGCAATGCTGTCAGGGGTGTCCAAACTTTTTGAAAAGAGGGCCAGATATGGTGACGTGAAAATGTGTGGGGGCCGACCATTCAGCCTGACATTCTTAGAACCATTAATCACATCAGAATGGTCCCCCCGTCTGACCCTCCTTCCCTGTATGTCCCCCAGCGTGCCCCTCCTTCCCTGAATGCCCCCCCAGCGTGGCCCTCCTTCCCTGAATGCCCCCCCAGCGTGGCCCTCCTTCCCTGAATGCCCCCCCAGCGTGGCCCTCCTTCCCTGAATGCCCCCCCAGCGTGGCCCTCCTTCCCTGAATGCCCCCCAACGTGGCCCTCCGTCACCGAATGCCCCCCAGCGTGGCCCTCCGTCAACGAATGCCCCCCAGCGTGGCCCTCCGTCAACGAATGCCCCCCAGCGTGGCCCTCCGTCAACGAATGCCCCCCAGCGTGGCCCTCCGTCAACGAATGCCCCCCAGCGTGGCCCTCCGTCAACGAATGCCCCCCAGCGTGGCCCTCCGTCAACGAATGCCCCCCAGCGTGGCCCTCCGTCAACGAATGCCCCCCAGCGTGGCCCTCCGTCAACGAATGCCCCCCAGCGTGGCCCTCCGTCAACGAATGCCCCCCAGCGTGGCCCTCCGTCAACGAATGCCCCCCAGCGTGGCCCTCCGTCAACGAATGCCCCCCAGCGTGGCCCTCCGTCAACGAATGCCCCCCAGCGTGGCCCTCCGTCAACGAATGCCCCCCAGCGTGGCCCTCCGTCAACGAATGCCCCCCAGCGTGGCCCTCCGTCAACGAATGCCCCCCAGCGTGGCCCTCCGTCAACGAATGCCCCCCAGCGTGGCCCTCCGTCAACGAATGCCCCCCAGCGTGGCCCTCCGTCAACGAATGCCCCCCAGCGTGGCCCTCCGTCAACGAATGCCCCCCAGCGTGGCCCTCCGTCACCGAATGCCCCCCAGCGTGGCCCTCCTTCACCGAATGTCCCCCAGCGTGGCCCCATTCACTGAATGTCCCCAGCATGGCGCCATTCACTGTATTCAATACAATTCAGAGGGAGGTGATTCATAGAGGGTACAGAGTGACCACCCCCCCCCCCCCCACCCACCATATCTGAGACTGGCCAATAAAGAGAAAGGATTAATATGTGCAAAAGACATTTGACAGAGGAATATTGGAAAAAAGTGCTATGGACAAAAATAAAATCAAAGTTTGAGGTGGTTAGATTACACCGAAGAACATTTGTGAGACACAGAACAAGTGAAAAGATGCCTGGAAGAGTGCCTGACACCATCTGTCAAGCATGGTGGAGGTAATGTGATGGTCTGGGTCTGCTTTGATGCTGGTAAAGTGGAAGATTTTCACAAGGTAAAAAGGGATTAACAGCTAGAATGCCAAATGTCTGCAAAGCTGTCAGGGGTGTCCAAACTTTTTGAAAAGAGGGCCAGATATGGTGACGTGAAAATGTGTCCGACCATTCAGCCTGACATTCTTTGAACCATTAATCACATCAGAATGGTCCCCCCCATCTGATCCCCCTTCTCTGTATGCCCCCCACTCTGCCCCCTTCTCTGTATGCCCCCCACTCCGCCCGTATGTCCCCCAGCGTGCCCCCACCTTCACTGAATGTCCCCCAGCGTGCCACCACCTTCACTGAATGTCCCCCAGCGTGCCCCCACCTTCACTGAATGTCCCCCAGCGTGCCCCCACCTTCACTGAATGTCCCCCAGCGTGCCCCCACCTTCACTGAATGTCCCCCAGCGTGCCCCCACCTTCACTGAATGTCCCCCAGCGTGCCCCCACCTTCACTGAATGTCCCCCAGCGTGCCCCCACCTTCACTGAATGTCCCCCAGCGTGCCCCCACCTTCACTGAATGTCCCCCAGCATGGCCCCATTCACTGTATGTCCCCAGCATGGCCCCATTCACTGTATGTCCCCCACTTTCCCCCCATTCATTATGTACCACACATTGCCTCCCTTCACTGTATATTCCCCTGCAGGAGACAGATACTTGGGCGCCCGCAGCCACCCTTCTCTGCTCAGCATATTACTGGAGCAAGCTTCCCCTTTGCTGCTCCCCTCTCCCCGCACACTGCTGTCACTGTGACGCGGAATACATGTAAAGTAATATGCGTGCGCTCGCCACACTTCGGGCTCGGTACACTATATAAAATCAACTCCACGCCGACGTGGATAGTGGGGGTATGAAAAGGTCGCAGGAAGCGTACCGCTGTGCTCGCCACGCTTCGGGTTCACGTTCATACGGAGGGTGGCGTGGGGGTGCATTTAACATTGTAAGCACCCATTAGGGTGCTTATACAATTTAAAATCGTATAGGGGGCTTAAATCGCATCGCTGTGCACCGGGTGTATGGCATGTGATGCGATGAAAAATCGTGCGACTTAATATCGGGGGCACCGTGATAATACAAGTATCCCACTTTATAAGCTAGACCAGTGGATCGCGGCTCAACAACACTAATCCAGCCAATAGGCACACAGCGAGAAACCAATCAATGCAGAAAGGTTGTGATATTGTAACTTTAATTCATACCCCCTGGGTGACATAGTTCCCAGGGTACATATCCAAAGGTTAATAAGTTTGTTATGGATATTGTCACCTCTATTATCTAAAACAACATGTTCTACTGTTTTAAAATAAAAAAAAGTTATTTAACTCTGACCTACAGCATTGGAAAAAGTGTCTGGGAACGCTATGGTGGAAGACATTATTACTTATATGCTCCAAAATACAAATCTTAAGTTGACGTTTAGTAGCGCTTCCAGCATTTACACTAGTGGTTGTACAGCACATCGGCCCAGGAATCAGACTGTAGGGACGTTCTGACAGGCGGAATTCCATTTTGAATACCCTACCCGCCCACCCGAGACTGCGCCTCCGCCAACTCCACAATCAGGAATAACACTAGTATCTGCACAAATAGAGTTCCGCGTTTCTAGAAACATGGTTTGAATGAGCAGTATGGATGGTGTAAGGGTTAGCATTACTGCCTCACAGCCATGAGGTCATGGGTGCGATTCCCACCATGGCACTAATTGTGTTCTCCCCGTATTTGCGTGGGTTTCCCCTCACATTCCAAAAATATATTGGGCTCCTAACAAAAATTAACCCTAGAGTGAATGTGTTTGCGTGTACCTGTGGCAGGGAATATAAATTGCAAGCTCCACTGGGGCAGCGGCTGATGTTCAAATATTCTCTGTACAGCTCTGCGGAATATGTGTGCGCTATACAAGAAACTGTTAAAAAATAATTAATGGTTTCAGCAAGTATCACATGGAATATGACAAGTAATCTCTATACTACAAGGAGTGAAGGGTGTAACCAAACACAAGCCAAAGTGCACTGCATAATTCTACATTATACAAAGTGTAAAGAAACAGGAAGAACAAGCTGGTACAACAGCTAAGGATACATTATATACCATGAGCACTCGGAAGACACGAAATGCTACAAGTATGATGTCAGTGTAATAGGGTTAAACTAAACGTAGTTCATGGCCACTGACATACAACATCCACATATTCTGTTTTGTTGAGTATTCAATGGTTTTTTTTTCTCCATGTACAGCGAATCCGGTTTAGGATTCACTGCACATTCGCAGGGTTCAGGAGGAATGCAGCATTCGCTGCCAGCCCTCCCTGTCACCCTATTCAATGCCGCAGGGGCTCGCTGCCCCTGATGGCGAATTTTAACCCCTGCAGCGAATGCCGCAGGGATCCGGGGGACTGAGGCAGGCAGGGAGATGTAAGCCTCCCTGTCTGCCCCAGAATTTGTGGGGGAGGGCTCCCGGGGACACAGGCAGCAGAAGCTGCCCCCCCCCCCGGAGAGCTGGCAGGGGACAGGGGTAGGGAGCCGCTTCACTGGTCCCGCTCGTAAGAAGCCGGGACCAGTGTGCAGTGAATATATGAATTTCTAATGAGCGGCTCCCTGCTGGTGAATGTGTAAAAAAAAAAAAAAAAATTAAATATATATTATGAATATTATGAATGCCCCTTCACTGATTTTTTGACACACAAAAAAAAAAAAACCTTTATTTTAAAAGATCACTTTCCAGTTTACCTTAAAAAGATGTCGGATGCAAAACGGTGAATCATGGCAAAAATCAGGGAGAAAGCAACTCGCCATCCTAGCATTGAATACACTCTAGGGAATCCCAGTGAAAACCCCATTGAAATACACCAGCCAATTGCAGCGAGCACGAAATGGAGAACTGGCCGGCATTCACTGTTCGCTTTCGGCGAACAGTAAACATTGAATAGGGTGAATCACATTTTCAGTGAAAAAGATTCACTGCAAGGAGTGAGAACGGTGAATCGGGAGCATTGAATACTGGCCTTTGGCATAAGCTCTTTCACATTTTAAGAGACTGCGGTGAGCATGGAGCAAGAGAGAATTTAGTTTTTGCCAGTGAACCAGAATCAGTCCCTATATCTCTCCACTGAAAGGCCCTAATACACTTTTGCGATTTGGGACGATTTCAACCACTTCCGACAATTGGAGTGTGAAATCGTCCCAAATTGCATGCGTTTGAAATCCCATCTGACCCGTTGCACACTCTCGTGCGCATCTGACCGGCTTACACGTTCCACCACAGAGGCGGAACTCCTCCCGGCAGTGGGGAACGGGGTTGCACGAGATAAATCACATGTCAAAAGGACTGCATGTTATGTATGCCATGCGATCCTGCCGCCCAGGAAGGTCCCGAATTGCTCAAGGGGGATCGGATGGCCCATACACTACTGCAAGAAGTCGCAGCAGTGTATGACCACCTCTAGTGTTAATGTGTGTGACTACAGGTGGACCCATTCTCTTGTTACACTGGCATGACTTTAGTTCAGTACTGTAAGGTAAGTTTGTCACCTGCAGCTATTATTATTCCTGTTCCAGGTAAAGCTTATAAATCAATATTTGTTTTGGAGGCAGTTTGTACAGAACACGAAATGGATGAATGGCAGCCAGAAAGTCAGATTTTGATTCAGGAGACAATTGTCTTTGCTGCATTGTATGTATTTCCAATGAGAGCACCACCCCCAGCACAAAAGGTTTAGCAGGATACTGACTAGTGGTTAAACTGGACAAACAATAATGAAGCAGCTCCACACAATCCTGTAGAAGTGCTAGATCTTCTCTGAATAGGAGGGCACGGGGACATGCATACCTATAGCGACAACTACTGGCAGGAATGACTAAACAAGGAGACGAATCAATTTAGCAGAACTAACCCCAACACTTAAATGTCCAGTTTAAATTTGCTGTGCAGTGTTATCCTGGCATTCCACTGCAGCTTCAGTAATATCTATTACCTCCATACTCCTCCACTACAGACAACTGAAGTTCCTCTCATACCTTCATGACATGTCCAAATGTTAAAATAGGTGATAAAATACAAACAGAAAAAAATGTGATGGAATTGCAGGGACATCTCTAATACTGCCATGGAACAAGGAACACATACAGCAAGACCTAGTAGATAAGGGCGTAACGCCCCGAGGCAATGGAAGCACCTGCCTCAGGGCCCCAGGCTCTGAAGGGGCACCTGCATGTACAGCAACACTTGTATGCTTCACAATGGGAACAAAGTGTGCTCTTCCAACAGAGCTCTGCGGCAGCCCCGCTGCTGCTGCAGAGTTAAAAGGGTCTGTCCCGGGAGCCCTGCTGACACATGCAATAGGGGACAGAATGGGTGCCGGACGGCTCCCCGACAGTCAGTACTCCGACGTCGGAATCCCGACTGCTCCCTCGTGGGGGTCCACGACCCCCATAGAGGGAGAATAAAAAAGGTGGCGAGCGCAGCTCACCACCGTGCCCGCAAGGGGCTTCATTGCTCTCCCCACGCTGTGCAGTCGGGATTCCGACGTCCGAGTACTGACTGTCGGAATCCCGACTGTCAGGGTATTATACCACACCCGACAGAATGACCCATGCCTTTTACCACTCAGCCTGTGATGCAGCATGAAAGCAGTGCACACACCACTGCTGATGAACTGTGAGATGGGACCCACTGGTAAATGCTCATTCTGAACAGCAAGTTTGAGCTGCATTTAGCTCAAAGCTTCCCAGTACGTATGCCCCGGAGATGAGCGGTGAGAGGATATGCGCACTCCCACATCATCGCCGAAAAAGCTGCTCACCTGCTGGTATTATCAGCAGATGAGCAGCTTTGAGGACGGCTTTGCATAGCTGCCCACCTCCACTGACAGCGCTGGGCAGGGGGAAAGCCTCTCCGTGTGTATGCACTGAGCAGTTTTCTAACCAGCAATGACTGCGGTCATCGCTGTCCATACACGCTGGGCATAATCGCTGACATACTGACCGTTGTCACGTAGCATAGCTAGAGCCCTGACAATTCACTGTGGTGTTCGTCCCTGTAGACCGGCTGGGAGCAATATCTACACAACACATTAATACAGAACAAAATTTGTTTTCCCTTGTTTAAGGATTGGTAGGCACTTTATCATTCTCTACTTTTTCTCTCCATACTATACATTTCCCCTTCTGTGTCTCCCCAAATGAAGAAATTACTGCCTCATAACTGTATTGATAGATAATCAGAAGCACAAGAATTCATACCTCCCAAAAGCTCCAATGTAAGCCATCCTGAAGACATGACTTTAGTATAAAAGGTCATCCAACTCAGCAATGTGCTTGGTGTAAATGACAAACTGAAGATAGCAAACCTAATTTTCATCAGACAATGGCCCAATTTAGATCTTATTGCACGGCTGCTAAATTTCGGAGCCCAGTGATCAGTTATATGCCACTCATACCCCTTTCACATCGCACCTAAGTACAGGTTACATGCCGGTTTCTTGCCGTTTTGACCCGGTAATTAGTGCAATGTGAAAGGGGTTACCGGTTACAGCAGGGGTGGCCAAACCGGTCCTCCAGATCTACCAACGGTCCACGTTTTCCAGGTTACCTAGCTGGTGCACAGCTGTAGTCATTAGTAACTGTCACATTTTAAAACATGCAGCACTCATTCCTACTATAGATCCACAGGTTGCCTGGAAAACATGCACCGTTGGTAGATCTTGAGGACAGGTTTGGCCACCCCTGGGTTACAGCTAACCGGTAGCATCCGAACTGGGTGAAGCAGATTTCTTACCGGTTCGTTGCCGTGCACTGTGAACGGGATAAACAGGTCTAGCGACCCATTTCCCATTCACACTATGGTGGAAGCAGCGCCAGCTCTAAGCGCTGCCTCCACCACCACCCCTGTTGACGCGCCCCCTCATGACGTCAGCGAACCGGTAATAATTACGGTTCACTGTGGCAATCGGAACAGACTACACATGCAGGGTCCCACCGGGACTGAACCGGTCTAGGTGCGACCCTGCATTTGCAGTCGGAAGGCAGTATCAGAATTAAATCCTGCCTTGTGCAAGGCTGCGAATATTGCAGGCCTGCGAATAGCTGCAAATCTATTCACAAGCCGCTAACCATCAAATTATTTTTTCACTGTGCAGTCTGTACATAGCCCAGGACTTAGTGACTGTGAAAAAAAACAGGCTGCTCACGGCTGAAGCCCACGTGCCTGGGCAGGTCTGAGTTTTCCCTAACTCTCCAAAAAAAGAAAAAGAAAAGCTGCCAGGTACCACTCCAAATGCCAGCTTCCTGTCAATTACTTTGCGTACAGTCAGGGATAAAAAAGTAGCAGACTTATCACAGGGCCAGATGTATGCCATGCAATCAGGACTGAATCAGCCATAACAATATCTTTAATGATATTATTGTACATATCAGCTAATGTGTACGCACTATATCATTAATGATACTTAAGCACTATTAATTGGCAGATAACCACTTGGTCCATCTAGTCAGTGCATGTACAGTATACACAGACACTAGGGCAGGGCTTGACAAATTTTTAAAAAATCTAGGAGCCAGGATGAAAATGTAGGAGCCAGAAAAAAAATAGTGACAGTGTGCGCCAAAAAGTGACACCATTATGCCTATTACACATGTCACATACCCATTACACATACCCACATGCCACAATGCCCATTACACATTATGCCACACACTGAAAAACCTTTTGCGTACTATACCACACACAATAATGCCCATTACATATACCCCACAAACCGTAATGCCCATTACACGGTAAACCAAACACCACACCACGGTAAACCAAACACCCATTACATATATTACCACATGCCATAATGCCCATGGCATATTATGTCACAGTGCTGCTCACCTACATGGTCAATGCTATAGGTTTGTGGCTTGATGCCAGGCAGGGGCAGACTGAGAAAAAAATATGGGGGGGGGGGGCTCTGTTATCTGGTGCCTCTGTTCTCTGGTGCCTCCCTTTGCGCAAGCAGCGGGTCCCCATGGTGGGTTATAATGTTCAATACAACAGCCAGCATAGTGGCAGCCCGGTAAAACACGGGAGATGGACAGGGAGAGGCAGGGAGCTGGCAGCAGCGGGTCCCCGTGGCTTGCTATCCTATCAACACTTACAGCAGCTTTGGGTGCCCGTTTGAGATATGTAAAAAGATGGTGCCGCAGTGGGTTAAATTCAATATAACAGCCAGCACGGTGGCAGCCCGGCAGAGCGGTGCAGAACTCTCCCGGCTGTTGCTGCATCAGAGCAGGTCAGCAGCGCGCCTATTACACGAGCTAATCGGGAGCCGTGTTTGAGCTTTAAAATAGGCGCGCTGCTGACCTGGTCTGATACAGCGGCAGCCGGGAGAGTTCTGCACCGCTCTGCCGCCGTGCTGGCTGTTATATTGAACATAACCCACTGTGGCGCCATCTTTTTACGTGTGTGAAACGGGCACCCAAGGCTGCTGTAAGTGTTGATAGTATAACCAGCCACGGGGACCCGCTGCTTACAGAGACGCTGCTGCCAGCTCCCTGCCTCTCCCTGTCCATCTCCCGGCAGCCGGGAGAGTTGTGAACTGCGCTGCCCGCTGCTATGAAGCCAGCCACCACTCTTCCCGGGGGTTCTGCTTCCTGGCAAATCTGGTCGCCAGTAAGCAGAATCTGGTCGCCATGGCGACCTGGCCCCCGGGTTTTGTCGAGCCCTGCACTAGGGTTTATTTTGTGGGAAGCCAATTATTCTACCAGTAGATTTTTATTATTATGGATGGAAACCAGAGACCCAGGAGGAAACCTATACAAGCTAGGAGAGAATATACAACCACCACATAGGGTCAAGGTGACAATCTCAATCTATAATATCAAATATTTTAGCTATGTGCCAGTGTAATGAACAGTGATGCCATTATCTTCATCAGCACTGTACTAATCACCTGCAATCCATATTTTTCATTGAGATAGGAGAACAATGAATTAAATGCTACAGGATTCACTATGCAATGTTATGTCATGAAGGTGGAAAGTAGTACTGTAAAAAAAAAAATTAGTTCCCTTTAAGACTTAGGAGAACATACTTCAAAAAGGGGCTAAGTAGGACTACTAGGCAAACAGGTCCAGCTCATGCTAAGAACATAAAGCCCAGTACACACTAGACGACTAGGGGCACCATCGATGTAGATAACTATATCGGTGGTGTTACAGGCTAGTCAGACAGAATTGAGTTTACACAGTATCATTCAGTGATGTCACCGGGACCCGCTGAACATGTGGGTTGTGGCTTTAAAGCCAAAGTTCACCTGCATGTTCAGAAGACAGGGGGTCGTTTATGATGTGGGAGCCTAATGTTTACACTAGAGTCTAGACTTAAAAAAATAAATAAATATATATATATATATATATATATATATATATTTATTTACAGTTTCTTATATAGCGCAGCATATTCCGTTGCGCTTTACAATAGCAAACAGTGATACAACAAAACAGGGTATTTACAGACAGTCAACATGTAGGAGGGCCCTGCTCGCAAGCTTACAATCTATAGGGAAATAGGCATTGATACATAATATATATAACCATATAGCTTGTATGGGGCTTAAAATAGAGTTGACTATTTTAAGACCAGCAACATACAGTAACATCCAACCCATAGGCGAATCTAGAATTATGGTAATGGGTGGTCCCAGATCTAGACATAACAGAAGGTGGACCTTTGCGCGGCGTAGCCGCGCGGCAAAAAGGGGGCGTGGCCTCATGGGAAGGAGGCGTGGTATCACAAAAAGGGGTGTGGTATTACATGTTAGACCATACATAGTAATGCCCATTACACATTTTAGCAAACTCCGTAATACCCATTACACATAAAGCCACACACCGTAATGCCAATTACACATTGTGCCACACATCATGATGCCCATTACATACTATATAACAAACCGTAATGCCCATTACATATTTGCCTCATAAGTGCTGCTTACCTACGTGCTCATTGCTAGGGGGTGCTTGCTTGATGGCACCATAGTACCCATTACACATGATGCCGCACACCATAGTACCCATTACACATAATGCCGCACACCATAGTACCCATTACACATGATGCCGCGCACACCATAGTACCCATTACACATGATGCTGCACACATAATGTCCCTTACACATGATGCTGCACACATAATGCCGCTTACACATGATGCTGCACACCGTAATGCCCCTTACACATTAAGCCACACATTATGCGTAATGCCCCCACATACCGCCACTTGTAGCGTCCCTTAAGCAATGCCCCCAAATGTGCCACTTACTGTAAATTTTTATATGAGCCTTCGCTGCTGCTGCAGGGAGAGATGGAGAGTGGTGCAGCTGCTTCTATGGGGAGAGGAGGGCACGCTCCCACTCCCCTCCTGGTGCCCCCTCTAGCCGAGTGGACATTTGAAATATTGTGCGTGCTGTTGTTGTGCATGACGTCGGGGGAGCACGCCGGGGCGCCGGCATCACATGATTAAGGGGGGGGGGGCGGGCTGAGGTGAAAGCGGGGAGAAGAATTGGAGCGGAAGCTGCAGGGGTGACAGTCATTGACAGCTGGGCAGAGAGCAGGGGGCTGCCCGGCTGTATTCAGAGCACTGCAGGTCACGGCTGTTTGAAATAATACCCCTTTCACAACAGAAAATGCAGGGATTTACCCGGGAATATGGTCCCAGGATCATGCAGGGACATTCCCAGGCTGACCCCTTATACACCAGCCTAGTCCCTGCATTTTCAGGTGTGAGGAGGAGAGACAACCACTCCCCTCTCCCTACCCCCCTTTAACCAACCAGCTATATCTTCGGAACCAACTGACCCATTTACATGAGACCAGTATCATATTTAGGAACTTTTGAGTTGGTTTTGAATGCTTTTGGTCCCGTGAAACTGGGCTGTTTGGTTCCAGAGAAATCTGCCCTCAAAGAACATAAACAGTCATGAAACTACATTTAAGAAATGAAAAAAACGGTTTAACCTCAATATCCCTGGAACCAAATAACCCATATGGATCCAGCCTGGTATCAGATTGAAGGCCCAGCGATTTTAGGTTCGACTGAGATCAACCTCCAGCTTCAGTGATGCCGAAGGGGGAAATGGCAGCCGTTGAACTGGGTGGGGGTCGGAATTAGCGGGTCCCATGTTATCCTATGGGGAAAACGTTCCAGCTTTGCCTGGCCGTATCTCCGGTTCCCAGGGGGCTAGAGACATGGGGCTGGGCTCGTTGGAAAGCCCTGGTCCTCAGCTACAAAATGGGCTATTGGGTGGTCCTGTGCACTCCCGGACCACCCCCTAGATTCGCCTATGATCCAACCCCCTTAGGTCCTATCACAGTCACATTTACTTACTGGTTTGTCCAAATCAGAAATGCAAATAGTAAGAAACAGGTTTTCCTTGCTTGTCCAAAAGAAACAAAATAATCAGGAAAGGACACATTCTGGACAGGTGTGGAGATTACACGTAAGACAAAATTGATAATACCAGGAAGCCAGAGTAATAACTGGCACAGTAACTGAAGCTGGTGAATTCACATTCATGTGACCTAAATTAATAATGGGGCACACCTTCAGGTATATCTTTATATAAGATTATTAGGAGATATCCTTAGAAATTGGGGTACTGTCACTATTTAGGGATATTACCTATATATTAGAAATATTGTACCTCTGGAATTTGAGTACTGTCACTATATAAAGGTACAGCATATTAGAACCTACTCTATGGATTTGGGTACAGTCACTATAAAAGGCGATTACTGTATATTAGGAGTACCTGTGGAATAGTGGTACAGTCAGCTTTAGCAATGACCTGGCCACGCTCCCAGCACCTGTTTAGATCACGCTAGTCCCGAGTAAAGGGGTCCATACACATGTCCGTTTTTAACCGTTCGGGACAATATATTGGGTGAAATTTAGCCAAATCTAGTGCTGGGTACACACCAGGAGGACAATGGTCCGATCACATCAATCTAGAACCAATTCAGACCGATTGGATGTAGATTGTGTGGTGATTGGGCCCTTTTCTGTCCTGTTGTGATCCAATTCTGATCGGATGCGCGGCCGTTAAGCAGATCCTACCTGCAGCAGGTAGCATCTGGACACGACCATACACCCGGGTGCGGGTCACGATCGGAACGGTACCGCTCACGGTGCACATCTTGAGCGGGTCGGATGCTCTGGTGAGCATTCCCGTGCACATCGGATTCAGTAGATCATACATATCGCAGTATGACAGACCTGCAATCTTCCATAAACTCCCCGGAGTCCTTTTACATGGGATATATCAAATACGATTTAACGCATGTTAAAAAATGGCGCAACAAGTGCCAAATTGAATGTATGGTAGCTCTCCGGGGAAGCTAAAGGGAAATCAGGTCCAACTTGTCCCTCGGACAAGTTGGACCTAAAGGTGTGCACACATGGTGCAATTATCGTGTGCGATTTGAACTTGTTCATTTAAATTGTATCTTGTCTAGTTCAAATTGCACTGTGTTTATTTTGTCCATGCAGGTATTTTTAGCTAGATTGCATGTACCCTGTAATAGACATTTGTAGTGTAGTTAAGTGTCTTTATAATTTTTTTTTTTATTCTGCCACCGCTCGCTGCAGCCCGAAAGTCCGATCAGCGCTTCCTGGCCACTGCAGACTGCCCGCCCAGCTGCATGGTCACCCACACTCCCCTGACCCTGCCGCTGTCTGCCCCTGCACATAGATGTGTGTGCCAGCGGTGCTTCACCGCTGGCACACATCTACTGATCGTACCCAACGCATCGTGGGTGCTGAAAACCACCCGCGATGTGTTGCTGATGGGTCCAATACGATACATTGAGCAGGTACAGTAGCAGGTTCAATCTGTAGAGCAGGCATTCCCAACCACGGTCCTCAAGGCACACCAACAGAGCAGGTTTTAGTGATATCCAGGCTTCAGCAGGGAAGGCTTAATCAGAATCCTTCAGATACTAATTAAGTCACCTGTGCTCAAGCGTGGATATCTACAAAACCTGCACTGTTGGTGTGCCTTGAGGACCGTGGTTGGGAATGCCTGCTGTAGAGTCTGAACCAATGCAATGGGATGTCAAACACATCCGATTTGACCCAATTTCTTGGCCCGATCTATCTGGATCGGGTGGAATCGTCCCAAATCGGATAAGTGTATGGACACCTTAAGGAACTGGGTACAGTCACTGTATAATAGAAGACATTGGTGTATTAGTCAATACCCATATACAATCAGTATTTTAAACTTAATTACTGTACATTAGAAGACATTCTCTGGAACTGGGTATAGGGTACAGTGAGAGAGTATGTAATAAGAAACAACTGTATTTTAGGATACACTGTCAAACTGGGTACAATCTCTGCTGAAGGACAGTGCTGTATAGTAGGAGGCAAAAGTCCTGGGTCACACTTAAACACACTCTGGAATAGAAGTGCAGTCACTGCATAAGGATGATACTGTTTATTAAGATCTGGGACTAGTTACAGTGAATGTAGAAGGCTATTACTGTATATAAGGAGAAACTATCTTTAAGTCTGAGGTAATTGTTCCCAAAACCTGGAACTTTCCTCTCCCCTTGCATCCCTCCTAAACTGAGCACCGCTGCCCCCGGGGGCCCGGCCAGGGGGTCTCTACTACTCACCAGGACGTGGAGCAGCAGCATTCTCGTTCCCCAGCAGCGACAGGCAGGAGCCACCATCACACGGCTGCCACGTCTGGCGGCGCAGGCGTAGTGAAGAGACAGAGGCATGCCGGGATTTGTAGTTTATTGACTATGTGCAGGATGGAGACTTTGAGCTCTCCCGTCACGGCCGGCCAGGCACAGAGTGCTAGTGAACTACTATTCCCAACATGCAATGACGTCGTTTTAGTCGTGTTTATACAGCCTCAGTCTTACCGGTCAGTGACGGAGCTTGCTGGTACCAATAGTTCCACAGGAGCTTGTGATTGCATGTTACCAAACCTTGACTCACAACTTTGAGTAACTTGGAACCTTATTACGGTCCCCCATTAGTGTTTGAATCAGTGTTGCCTATCCTCCCGCATTTAGCGGGAGTCTCCCGTTTTTGAATGAGTCTCCCACTGCCCCGCAAATCCTTCAGGTTCTCCCGGTTTTACTGTATGCTCCCCAAAAAATGTGGACTGCGCATGTGCAAGTCCATAATGCCGGGGAGCGGTGCCTGAACTGACAGCATCAGGCTATGTAAATGCTGGCCACTGCGGGGTTGTGAGAAGTGCATTACCACTCGGAAGTGGTAATGCAGAGCGGCAGCCATTACCAGTGCAGGAGCAGTGAAGCGCCGTGGGCAGAACAGTTGACAGCAGTACAGGCAGCAGCTGGGATGCGGAGGGGCCAGCGACAGTGTGACGGGTGGACCAGCCCGGCGGCACTACTGGCAGCAGGTGGGATGTGGAGGGGGCCAACGGCATTGTGATGGGCGGACCGGTTGACAGCGTGACTGTCGGACCGGCCTGCAGCAGAACAGGCAGCTGGCAGTGAGATGGGTTAACCAGCCGGCAAAATGGATTGAGACAAAATTCACATAATGCCACACGGATTGAGCCAGAATTCACATAATGCCACACAGTACTCTTCATAAACAGGGACATTGTCCACCAAAAGCGTGCTGTAAACATTTACACCATAATGTCCATTACACGTTAAGTTACACTCCATTATGTCCATTATGTATTATGCCAAACACCATAATGACTATTAAAAATTATGCTACATAAGTGCTGCTTATCTACATGCTCATTGCCAAGGGTTCCATGCTCATTGCCAGAGGTTCCATGCTTGTTGCCATGTGGGATTACATACTCATTGCCAAGGGGGAATACATGCTTGCGGTAAATGGGGGACAGCCGCCACCAGGCAGAAGTGATAGCCATTGACAGAGCCTGGCTGTATTCAGAGCACTGCAGGTCCCGGCTATTTGACACTTTCACACCAGAAAATGTATTCCCAGGTTGGCACCTTTTACACCAGCCTAGTCCCTGCATTTTCTGGTGTGAGGGGGAGAGAAAACCACCCCTCCCCCATTTAACCAACTATATCTTCGGAACCAACTGACCCATTTACATGAGACAAGTATCATATTGAAGAACTTTTGAGTGGGCTTTGAATGATTTTGGGATGGAGCGATTTGTTGTACTCTGCGCAAGACTATACATATGCCGAAAAAAAACACACTATACTACTTAAAGTGTTTAAAATAATATCAGTTTTATTTTATAGATAAATATAGCAATTCAAAATCAATATAAAAATTCAAATGACATTTAACTAATACCGGTATACACACTGGGGGATGGTTTGACAATACAGGACAAACATACACAAAACGTCAATTTTCAAGCAACGGGGTAAAAACCTCCTTTTTTAAGTGATGTGTGCAAGTGTCCTTTTAGGGGTTGTTCGTTTTCCTTTTTAGGGTAGATTTAACCTTAGGTCCTTTTGTGCACAAAGTTCAAATTGTATCCATAAAGGTGGTTGCTTACCAGGATGTTGTGAATGGCTGAGGGTCTGCCGGCAGACTTCCCAGATGGACTGTGTGGTAACCTGCACAGGTCCAAAGGTTACCACACAGTCCATCTGGGAAGTCTCTCTTGGTACACGGTCTCTCTCTCCCTGGCACGCTGTCTCTTTCCTATCTCTTTCTCTCTCTCTGTCCCTTTTGCCTTGTCTCTCTCTCTCTGGTCCCTTGCGTACTCTTTCCCTGGGATGCAGTCTCTCTCTCCCTGGCACGCTTTCTCTTGTTGTCCATTATACACTGTCTCTCTCTCTCCATCCCCCTGGTGCACGTTCTCCCTAGCATGCATTCTCTCATCCCTGGTGCGCTGTCTCTCTTTCTCTGTCCCTGGGGTATTCTCTCCCTCCCTGGGGCATTGTCTCTCTCTCTGTGTGTAAGAAAAAAGAGGAAAGAAATGGAGACTATATGGGTGCACACAACAGATAATTACATAGGGCGTCCAACTGATATAATCAGTTGGACGCCCTATGTAATTATCTGTTGTGTGCACCCATATAGTCTCCATTTCTTTCCTCTTTTTTCTTACACTATCTAACGATAGGAGACGGGTAGCACCATTTCCACTTTTGAATAATAAAAAACATTACTTCAATTCATAAACATAAAAAATGAAGAGAATACAGATATATAAATTATCATAGGACGAACTAAAGGATTTCAGTGCGGAACACACTCCACTTCCCCTTTTCCCTCTTTCATTAATTCTCTCTCTCTGTGTCCCTGGCACCCTGTCTCTCTCTGCCCCTGGTGCCCTCTGAGTCTCTCTGTCCCTCACGCACACTCTTTCTGTGTCCTTGGCGCAATTTCTCTTTTTCTATCCCTGGCATGCTGTCTCTCTCTACATCCCTAGCACACTGTCTCTCTATCTCTCCCTCTCCTTTACATGTGCACTGTATCTCTTGTCTATCTCCCATCTTTATCCCCCCCTACCCCTCTCCCTCTTTCTCTCCCCCTCGTTTTTATTCCTCTTTCTCTCTTTTCCCCTTCTCTTTCTACCTCCTTCTGCCCCCCCCCCCCTCCTTTTCTCTGTCCTCCCCTCTCTCTCTCTTTCTATCCTCTCCCACCCTCTCTCTCCCTCCCTCTCTCTCTCTTTCTTCACCCTTTCTCCCTCTCTCTTTCCCTGTCTCTTTCCTCTCCTCCCTCTTTCTCTCAAAGGTGCTATTGCTATTGGAAGAGCTTGAATCAGAACTCTAGAAGAAAACCTATGGGAGTAGGTAGCCTGGAGTGAATCCACCGCCTGTTCTAATCATGTTAGTGTTGGGGCTTCTTGCTGCAAGTGGCTGTTGCTAGATCACACATTATTCTTAATATAAGCAGAAGAGGTGGAAAATAGCATTTGCGTATTATCGCTCCTGTGATTTCAGCAACAGGAGGTAGAGGGGGAAATTTACCAATATTTCGTATTGGTATTTCCACTACGGCTGCATACGACTGTTTTAGTCGTATGCAAAGTCGTGTTCCGGAGGGGAAATTACAAAGCAGTCATATACGACTGCTTTGTAACACTCCGATGGTGTAACAATTCGTATTAGCTGGCCATATATACGGCCGCTAATACAAATTTTTCTAGCAGTCTGCACGGATCAATCAGATCCGTGCAGGCTGCAGTGTGTAAAAATAAATAGAAAAATAACTAAATATTTAAAAAAAAACGGCGTGAATTCTATTGGCCGCCTAGCGGCCAATCAGGAGCCGAGAAAGTCGGCTCCTGATTGGCCGCTAGGCGGCCATTAGAATTCATCCTGAGGAGAGGCGCCGAGTATGAAATATCTCAGCATCTCTCCTCAGCACGATGCGGAGACAGCGGGGACCGGCGACAGCTTCAACATTACCTGGATTACGTCGGACCAAGAGAAGACTTCTTCAGCGCAGGACCAGGTGAGTAGGATTTCCTTCCACAGCTCCAACATGGATTTCTTCGGACCCGGACGCCGACATGGACCTGGAGTACGACGCGGACAGCCGACATGGACCTGGAGGACGACTCAGGACCAGGGCTACCTACGGGATCAAGAAAGGTAAGTATCAGTATGTGTGTAATGTATGTATTAAACTTTTATTTTCATTGTGTCAGTGTGTTTATTGTACTATTTTTTTAACTGTGGAACTACAAGTCCCAGCGGGCCCTTTAATGCCCAGCAGGCTGCGACTTGTGGTTCTCCAAGTCCCAGCTTGCTGGCACTTGTAGTGCTACAGTAAAAAACAATAGTTTAATCTTTTTTTTTACACCATAATCAGCCCGATGCCCACCGCCCAGGGGCATCGGGGACAGTACCAGGCTTCAGCCTGGTCAGGTAAGTCCTGGAGGGGGGGGGACCCCTTCATTGGGGGGGTCCCCACTCCCCCAGGGCCCCTGGCCAGGCTGACTGGTCGGTAGGGATGAATGCTTTGGCCGGGGGGACTTTTATAAAAAGTCTCCCCCCGGCTGTGGCATTACCCTGCTGGCTGTTTTTGCCTGGGGCTGGTTCTTAAAATACGGGGGACCCCTAGTCATTTTGTCCCCCGTATTTTGGGAACCAGCCCCAGAGCAGGAGCCTGGGGCTGGTTGTTAAAAATCGGGGAACCCCTATTTGTCGGGTTCCCTGATTTTTAATTACCGGCCCCGGCTCCGTCAGCCTGGTGCTGGTTATGGCTGTGGGTGGGACCCCACGCCGTTTTTTTTATTTTATTTTACTATTTTTTTACACTAAAGCCTGCACGGATCTGACAGATCCGTGCAGGCTTAAAGCAAATACGACAGGGAAAGCAAGGTGTATTTTCCTGTCGTATTTGCGTGGGTGTTTTACACCACTTAGCAGCCGTATTATCCATACGGCTGCTTAGTAAATCAGGAATCACCATTCTTTTGAATGGTGATTTCTGTCGTATCCTATCGATGGTGTAGGACATTCGTATTTGTAAATACAAATACGAATGTTCCATCTTTAGGAATACGAATTGTTGTATTTTTGGGATTGTAAATCCCGAAAATACAAATTCGTAAAAAAAAGGTGTATTTCTGCCTACGAATACACCTTTTTTCTACGAATCCATTTTGGTAAATGTCCCCCAGAGCAACATCCATCTATGAATTAGGCCAAAGGTTTTCCCCTGCCTGTGAAGGACACACCACTTAGTGCGATACATCTATAGGTGGAGTTACACACGCAATTTTGGGGGGAGCATGCCACGCCCTCACAGCGGTGTGGCACATTCTGCTACCAGCTAAAATCTTCCTGAAAATAGTTTTCAGAAGTAGGCAAGTATGGTTTGAATGAATGTTTAGCATAAACATCCATTTGCAGCTTGCATGCGGGGTGGAAATCATTTGAATGGGCGCCGACCATCAAATGATTTCTACTGTGCTTGCAGATGTAAGTATGGTGTCTTACTTTTGCGGGCCCCTGAACGCGAAGCAGGAGGGCAGCTGACATCAGCTGCCAGCCCCACCGCACCGCATCACGGGCACATTTACATGGGAACACCCAGCCTTTTTATCAGGATGAGCATGAAACGTTGGGCGTTCTTATGGGCTCAGCACACTAACCCGCCCACACTGCTAGCTGCGAACGGGATGGTGAACAAGTAGTTCTCAATTCCCATTCCCGCTCACACCAAGCAGCTGTACATGCCCATAAATGCTTATGCACATTCTCTAAACATCGATCCCCGTGCATACTAATTAGAATTACCTCCTTAGTATCTATATTCACAGGCAGAACATGGGACCCTCCATTAAACTTGTACATAATAATTATTGCACTGACACCACTTCTTCCCATGTATGAAAGAGAATGTCCGCTATGTACCCCTGTCATTATTGGTGCTGCTATCTTTAAGATAGCAAGCCGATACTGGTTGCAATATATGAATGGCAGGGGCGTCTCATAAGAGAGGAGGTGGACCGCGTGCAGCCCCCTCTGCCGGTCCTCTCTGCTGGGAGCATGTGTGAACCGCTGCTGCCCTGAGGAGTCTGAGCCCTAGACATCAACAAAACAACAGACATTGTGAAGTGAGGGGAAAGGGGCCACGGTACCAAAGTCTTATACAACAGTCCAAACAAGGGGAGAGGACCAGAAGAAGGGGGGGTTTAGTCCTCTTCTTCCTCAGGGCTATCCCGAATGGAATAGTCTCTGAGCAGGCTGTGAACCAGCCTATGGCAGTCCTGAACGGACATTCTCTCCCTCCGTAGGATGAGGCAATTTCTGGCAAACCACAAACCGTCTTTAACACAGTTTACAATGCGCCAGGCTTCCTGGGTCGCCCCATATGTGTGGGTGCCTGGGAACAGTCCATACAGTACCGAAAGGTACAGTTCCTGGGCACAGAGTCTTTAAATTCAGTCTCTAGGGCATCCAACAACAACTGTGCGTAGGCGCAGTCCCAGAAGATGTGCATGGAGGTTTCCTCATGCACAAAGCACCAGGGACTATGTCTATACCTACACAAGTTTCCGGAGTGCACGAATTACTGGTTAGGCCACCCCCCCTGAATGGCCATCCATGATATGTCCTTGTGTTTATTTGTAAGCCATTTGGAGGCCACATACTCCCAGTCAAACTTGACTGTTGCTGAAGGCAGCCCTGAAATCGGTTCCATGACATCTTTGGCTCTGATGAGCGGAAGTTTAGGGTTTCAATCCCTCCATTTGGTGTTCCCTCACAAACTTGGACACATTCAGGTAGAACCATGGAGTAGTCCAGTTGTAAGGGATAGAGTTTTCCCACTTGTCCCATTTAAGGGTCCTCCACAAGAGGAAGAAGCTCTACATGGAGTTCCTCGCAGAGCCGGCACAATTGTCTATCAAAGTTCTGTGGATACAGTTACATGCAAAGAAAGCTCTCAGCATAGTTGGAATGTCTGGAATGCCTTGCTGCCTTTGAGGGCATCTTTGTACGCAACAATCTGCTTCACTTTGTCCATTTTGGAGCCCCAGATGAAGTGGAAAACGGCCCATGTGATGGCCTTGCAGATCGTGTCCAGAGGTGGCCAGGCCTGGGCAGTTTACTGAAGAACGGGAAGGATATCATTCCTAAGGTCTCTGAGGCTCCACAGTCCAAGCTTCTGATGCATCGTCGCAAGTCTTTCATCCCAGCACTTTAGGGCCGCTCCATCTCCCCCAAACCAGACCCCCAGGATTTTTATGAGGTCTGGCTTGACGGTGAATGGGAATGGGGCTGAGGACGACTGGTGCCACTTTCCAAAGAGCATAGCGTCTGACTTCCCAAGGTTGACCTTTGGTCCTGAAGCACGGCCAAAGTCTTCGCAGGTCTGGACGAGGGCCATCACCGATCTCTGGTCTGCACAGAACACAGTGACGTCATCCATGTACAGCAAACACTCTGGGTGGTCTGGACCCGCTGCGGTGATCCCTCTGATCTCTGGATTTTATCTGATGGATACATCAAAGAGCTCTATAACACAAACAAAAAGAAGAGGTGAAAGAGGGCAACCTTGTCTGACCCCAGAGAGGACAGGAAAGGGGTCAGTCATCCAGCCATTCACCAACACCAAGCTGTGGATATCAAGGTACATCAGGTTAACACATGGGTCCTCAAACTGCGGCCCTCCAGATGTTGTGAAACTACAAATCCCAACATGCCTTGCCACAGTTTTGCTATAAGGAGTGTTAAACCTGTGGCATGGCATGCTGGGATTTGTAGTTTCACAACATCTGGAGGGCCGCAGTTTGAGGACCCATGGGTTAACATAAGAACAGAATAGCTCACCAAGACCAAATTTACGCAGTACCTCTGACCGTTCTGACAACTGCTACTGACCGTTCCAACACCTGCAACTATCAGGTGTAGTAGCTTCATTTACAGCCAGTGTAGTAGAGGAGAGCTCGTCATAGTTCAGGGCTCCAGCGCATGCACACTGGAGCCAGTAGGGGGAAGACTGCATATTAGTACTAGAGAAATGCATTGTGTGTGCTGACAGAAGTTTTCACTTCCCCTCACCAGCAGCTAAGGTGTTAATAAATCTGGGTGCTAGTTCTTGCCACTTCACCTCTTTTCCAAGGAGCCATACTAACACGTTATGTGCTTCTTTAATACATTTACCCCTGAGTAGTCAGTGGCTTCCTAAGACATAATTACTTCCATAGTGCTTAGGGTTGTTTTGGAACCATAGTGGGGTCTCAGATCTGCGAGCTGCTGCTGGTGGGCTGGTTGTTCCTCACATATAGATCGGCTGGTAGCTCTGCTCCCATCCAGCAAAAGTGCTTTTCCAGCTCCTGCTCAGATCAACTTTCCTCCAACCATCCAACTAGTTGCTTGGATAGAATAAAAGTATGGTACTGGATGGTAGCAAAGGACAATCAGAAATGTGCTCACAAACCCAGGACAAAATCATTCAGTCAAATTGTTTAAATCAAACAGATTAAACTACAGTACCGTGTCTGGGCGACAGTTGTCCTTTTCCAGATTTTGGGAGCAAATTTCTAAAGTAAAGATTACATTTGCTCCCATACAGTACCAAGCAACTAATTGGATGGTTGGAGAAAAGTTGGTCTGATGTGTGGCCAGCATAAGGTGGCTGGGTGCAGGGCTGGGGTACAGGTGTGTGAGAAAGATGACTTGGCACAAGGCCAGGGTACAGTTGTGTGAGGGCGGTGGCTGGATGCAAGGCTGGGGTATAGGTGTTTTTTACGGAGGTTGCTGGGTGCAGAGCTGTGGTGCATGTGTGTTATTGAGGTGGCTGGGGTACAGGTGTGTTATTGCAGTTGCTGGGGTAAAGTTGTGTTACGGAGATGGCTGAGGTACAGGTGCACTACTAAGTTGGCTGGGATACAGGTGTGTTACTGTAGTGGCTGGGGTACAGCTGTGTTACTGAGGTGGTTGGGGTACAGGTGTATTACTGAAGTGGCTGGGGTACAGTTGTGTGTGGGAGGTGGCTGAGCGCAAGGCCAGGGTACAGGTGTGTGAAGGTGGTGGCAGGGTGCTGGCCACCTATTCAGTGCTATGGAAGGGGAAAGATGTTCTACTTTTGATGCTGCCTGGAGCAAATGAGGGGGCACACGGAGCAGCTCCCCCAATGCCTCACCAAGCAATGACGTCACTGCATGCCACTGGTGTTAGTTGTCTGTTGAGATTCTCATGCAGATTTCAGGCTAATAGCCCTAGTAATCTTCTTAACCTTGGGGACTACAGCAAGAGCATAGGAGAATCGAAGGGGTGGTCCGGGGGTGCACCGGACCACCCATTAGACCGCCAGCTGCATAAAATTTAAGAAATTACAGGCGGGCAGAGAGAGCTGTGCCCGGCCCGGCTGTAGTCTAAGCCAATTTGTGGCCTGCCACCTGCAGTATGCTGAGGAGGGAGATAGGATGCAGCGGCGTGTCCCAGCTCCTGCCTGCCTAAGCCACCTCCTCTCTCCCCTCCCTCCCCCTGCGCCGCCGGATGCTGAGCTGCCTCATCGAGCTTTAGCTCTGTACGCGGCTTCCGTGCTCCCAGGTCTCACAGAGAGACTGGACACTGCTGTGCAGCCAGGTAAGCCCATCTACTTGCGGCTTCCTCCCTTCCCACACGTGCCGGAGATCCCCTGCTCTACCCGGCGGTGGGGGTGGCAGTTATAGCGCTGCTCCGCTATTTGCTGCAGCTGTGTGCCCTTCTTCTGTGTAGGGATCTCCTGCACATCGGCAGCTGCTGGCTCCGGATGTGGGGAGACAGGTGGCTGGAGGGGAAGCCCAGGCCACATGTAACACAATTGTAGTACAAAGGTGTGTTATATAGTATGTAATTGGCATCACAGTGTGTTATATAGTATGTAATGGGCATTACGGTGTCACCCGATTCCTTAAAAAGTGCTCTCGCACTGCTGAGCGCTTCTGGAAGAAATCACGCTCCCTTGCTCTCCCCTCCCTAACTCCTTGCTCTCCCCCCCTCCTCCAGCTCTTCCGTCCTCCATCGTAGCCGCTGATTTTGCTACCTACTTTTCAGCAAAAATCTCCTCTCTCAGGACTGCCATCACTGCTGCCATGACCCCACCCTCTACCTCCTCCCCTCCTACATCTCCACTCCCCTCCTTCCAACCCCTGTCCTCATTTTACCCCACCACTGCTGCTGAAGTCCACTCTATCCTTCAATCCGCTTCTCCCTCCACCTGCCCGCTCGATCCTATCCCCTCCAATATTATCCGTCGTCTCAGTCCGTCAGTCTGCTCTCACCTGGCTCACCTCTTTAATCTTTCCCTATCCTCTGGGATCTTCCCTTCCTCCTTCAAACACGCTCTTGTCTCCCCAATTCTCAAAAAACAAATCTGGACCCCAACTCTCCATCCAACTACAGGCCCATCTCCCTCCTCCCTTTTGCCTCCAAGCTCCTAGAACGTCTGACCTATAATCGTCTCCTAAGCCACCTTACTGCTAACTCCATTCTAGACCCCCTCCAATCCGGGTTCCGCCCTTTACATTCCACTGAAACTGCCCTGACCAAAGTCACTAACGATATACTATCGGCTAAATCCAAAGGCCTCTTCTCTATCCTCATCCAGCTTGATCTGTCGGCTGCCTTTGACACTGTTGACCACCCTCTCCTGCTTAACACCCTCCGCTCCTTTGGCATCACTGGCACGGTCTTCTCCTGGTTCACCTCATACCTCTCCGATCGCTCCTTCTCCGTCTCCACTCCAAGCTCCTCCTCTCCTACTACCCCACAGCCAGTCAGTGTTCCCCAAGGGTTAGTCCTTGGCCCTCTCCTCTTCTCCCTCTACACCACCTCTCTGGGCACCCTCATCAGCTCCTATGGTTTCCATTACCACCTTTATGCTGATGATACCCTAATCTATCTCTCCTCCCCCGACCTATCCCCATCACTCCTGTCCAAGGTCTCCGAATGCCTCACGGCCATCTCAGCCTGGATGACCCAACGCTTCCTGAAACTAAACATGGCTAAAACTGAACTTCTAATCTTCCATCCCCCGAACATCCCCTCTTCTCCCACTATCTCCATCAGCATTGGTGAAACCGAGATCACCTCCATCAACCGAACGCGCTGCCTCGGTGTCATCATTGACTCCTCCCTCTCTTTCACCCCCCACATTTGTGCTCTCTCACAGTCTTGCCGATTTCACCTACGCAACATCTCACGCATCAGACCATTCCTCTCCACTGACGCGACCAAAATTCTCATTCACTCTCTTGTCATCTCCCGCCTTGACTACTGCAACATCCTTCTCTCTGGGCTACCTCTCACCCGCCTCGCACCTCTCCAATCCATTCTTAACGCTGCTGCTAGGCTCATCTTCCTCTCCCGCCGCTCTACCTCTGCCTCCCCCCTTTGTCTATCTCTTCACTGGCTCCCCATTCCTTTCCGAGTTCTCTTTAAACTCCTTACCACCACCTACAAGGCTCTCTCCTCCTCCACCGCTCCTTACCTCTCTTCACTGATCTCTATCCACACTCCCTCCCGTCCTCTTCGCTCCATCGTTGACCGCCGACTGACCTCTCACCTAATTACCTCCTCCCACTCCCGTGTCCAAGACTTCTCTCGCACTGCCCCCCTGCACTGGAACAACCTCCCGCCACCCATCAGGCTTTCTGATTCCCTTACCTCCTTCAAGCGCTCCCTCAAAACCCACTTTTTTCGACTAGCCTATCCCTCCTCCTAACCTCTTTTGATCCTCCTATCCTGCCTCCGTTCCCCTCCGTTCCTACTTATCCTGTTGTTTTTCGTTCGTCCACCCACCTATTTAACTCTTATGAGTAGGGTCCTCCTGCCTCACGTACTTACCCTACCTCTTTACCTCACCTGTCCTCCTGTCCTGTTCTTCCCTTCCTCTACTTCATCTTCAGTCTCCTCGACAATTTTGACACCTACTTCTGAGCTGATTTTATTTCTACCAGCTATACCCCTATTTATACTGTATTATTCAACACACCCTGTACGTTACCTTGTCATTTGTTTGCTATGTACGGCGCTGCGGACACTTTGCGGCGCCTTATAAATAAACGTACTACTACTACTACTAGTAGCAACGATGAAGCTGCCTGCGACATTTGCCTCCCCCTTCAGAAAGTTTAGGTCGCGGGTTAGACCAGAAGTTCCGACCAGATGCAGGAGGTGAAAGTTCACCTGAAGAGAGTAGCAGATGCTTCCTTGGTTTACATAAGCGGTTAAGATTGTCTCAGTTTCAACTGAGACTAGAGGGGAGGATTGTTTTAATATTTCAAGAGGGTCACCAAGAAGTGGGAAATATTTTGGTCAATTCTGAAGAGAAGGTCTTGTAACTGCTCCAAATCATTGACTAAAGGCCCCCATACACTAGCCGATTTTGGTCAGATTTCAGCCAGATTAGTCGGATCTGGCCGAAATCGGACCAAAATCGGCTAGTTTTGATGTCCCCTCAGATCCGATGCGCGGTCCCGTGCGCATCGGATCTGCGTCGGGTGGTCGGACCTGCTGCACGTCCGACCACCCGACTTGGGACCTAGTGGGGCGGCGAGGCGGTAGAGGGAGCAGGGGGGGCTGGGGACGCTGCGGGGGACACAGGCGGCATAGAGCCGGGCAGGGGGAGCCGGCGGGAGCTGTCAGTATTGAATAAAAAAAAAAAAGCCCATACAATGCATGGGCGGCCTGTGATTGGCTGAGCGCTCTCTCAGCCAGTCAGCAATTGGCTGAGAGAGCGCTCAGCCAATCACAGGCTGCCCATTCATTGTATAGGCTTTTTTTTCTAGCACTGACAGCTCCCGCCGGCTCCCCCTGCCCGGCTCTATGACGCCTGTGTCCCCCGCAGCGTCCCCAGCCCCCCCTGCTCCCTCTACCGTCTTGCCGCACAGACGCTGTCCCCCGCAGCGTCCCCAGCAGCGGGGGACACAGACGTGTCCCCCGCAGCGTCCCCAGCCCCCCCTGCTCCCTCTACCGCCTCGCCGCACAGACGCTGTCCCCCGCAGCGTCCCCAGCAGCGGGCGTCCCCAGCCCCCCTGCTCCCACCTCTGTAGCCCCCCCCCCCTGCTCCCCGGGTTTTTTACATGTGATAAATCGAGACGATTTATCACATGTAAAAAATGGCACATCAAGTGCCAATCTAATCAAGCTCCCCCGGGGAGCAGCCGGGGAAGCTCAGGGGGAAGTCGGGGGCGACTTGTCCTAAGGACAAGTCGCCCTAGTGTATGGGGGCCTTAAGAGTCTTTAGCTGATCAAATTTATTGGACATAGTATTCCGCGTAGGTAGAATATATAATCAAACAAAAGAGTTAACCTCTCAGAAGGAATGCTTCTAATATCAAGATATAGTTCTCTCAGATTGGGGGTGACATTTAATAGGATGCGATTTGTGTTTTTTTTTGTGAATTTTAGGCAACAATATGGCATTATCGCATTTTTTGCTGAAATCGCATACTTAATAGGGTGCGCTAAAGCCCGTAATTCACACATTTTGTGCTATCAATCGCACTTTCTAACTTGCTGGTTTTGATTCGCATTTTTATCGCTTCCAGATGTTTTCCCATACAAAAGTGAACAGATCGCTTAATTAATGGGATGCACAAACGGAATTTGCATTTTTAAAGTGTCTAAAAATCTTAAAATCTAAATCTAAAAAAGTTTCAGACCAGGTCCTGATGGGTGAATTGACCCTGAAGCAATGTTGATCAAGTGCACAAATGGTTAATTTTCACACAGGTGTCCTCATTTTTACTCATAAACTCCCCTACATATACCCCAACATCATTAAGGACACCTGTGAGGGTTTTAGAGATGGAGATTGTGCAGAGTGGTTTGGAGTTGGCTGTTTGTGATTTTGACCATTTGGAGGAGCTGCGCAGGAGGAGGGAGGAAGCTGCACGCCACATCCAGGTACCCAGAGTACTAATAGGAGCAGGTGAGAGATGATTTGGACCCTTACAGGGGTGCAAACTATGCAGTGTCTGGGCTTCAGAAATTAATGTGTGCCCTCTACTTCTTGGCCGCAGGCTCCACTCAGTCTGTGACCTCATGGTCGTTGGGGGGTCTCACAAGCCACTTTCTCTAAGCATTTCACTCAAGTGTTACTTGCATTCAAGAAGTTGTGGCGCACATATATCTAATTCCCACGTTGTGAGTCTGAGTGGCAGGATCTTAAGGTGGCTTTCTATCGGCTCTCAGCATTCCCAAACGTGCTGGGAGCCATAGATTTCACCCACATTGGGCTTTGGGCACTGCACGTGAGGGGACACGTCTACGTCAATAGGCGTGACGGTCACTCTGAACGTGCAGGTGGTATGTGATGTCAACCGAAAATTCTCAGTGTGGTTGCAGGCTACCCAGGGAAATGCCATGACGCCTATATTCTGCGGCACTCAGCCCTCTGGGACCGATTCCAGGTTCACCAAATGCAGGAGGGCTGGCAACTTGGTAAGTATATGAAATGAGGGAAATTGCGAGACTAATGAGGGAGAAAGGGAGATTACTGTTATTTCAGGGACTCTCCTGCAGAATGCAGGAGGGTAGGCAGCTATGATATAGTGATTTACATTAAACAAGAGGAATGTTGAACTACAAATGAAGGTTCAGGTAATAAATGGCTAAACAGAGTATGTAAAAGTTTATTCCTGGGATAAGAGATAGCAACGATCCAAGTATCTGTCATATGTCAATTATCAGTTTACCTTCATATTCTGCCATTCCGATAATAATACCTCACATAGAACATACATGGATAATGTATTCCGAACACGGAAATAACCCCTTATCACTGCAAGCGGATTATACCTTTACTTCTCAGCAAATCCTGTTTTCTCCATCTCAGCACAGTGTAAAATGAAAGAGGCTGAAATTTGTTTGTGAAATTCCCCTCAGACTTACATTCAAGGTTAAATGCCCAATAGTAATATAGCAGAATGCCCTTTCTCTAATATATCTAATCCTCTCTTTATGAATGTTTGTAACCCACCTTTTCCACTTGTATGTAATATCAGAGATGTCTTCTTTCCTTGCAGCGGTAATGAGTAATGTCTAGTCATCAAGTGATACAACAAAGCCCCCTCCCAAATATATGTAATGCAGACAACCCACTTTGTTGTATCTGTACTTAGCAGAGTTCCTTCTCCAGTACATGTAATACAGATAACCCTCTTTCCTATACCTGTAACATAGCATAGCCCCCACATTGTCATATCAGGAGAACCTAGTGTCCCCAAGGTTGATGACAATATTTCAGTGTTGGCACTGCAGGGCTCTAGAAAACCTTATATAGTTCTTTTGAATGTGGCTTAAAAGGTCTACAGTGTGTAGGTAGACAACAAAATGTCGTCATGCACTAGGTCAACGCAGATAAAAGGTTGACATGCAATGGTTTGGCATGGTAAAAATATTTATTTTCAATGTTTGTGTCGTTACTTTTGTCACTGTCGGAGTGATGCATGTCTAACTTTTGTCAATTTCTAACCAATGCATGTCTAACTTTTGTCAATGTCTAACTAATGCAGGTCTAACTTTTGGTGTCTGACTAGATGTTGTCTGTGAGCTATACCACACTCCTGAATTAGGCCCATTCACTGTCTACCTAGACACTGTGGGGGAAATTTAGTAAAGGAAATTTGTAAAAAAAATAGGTGTATTTGTATCCAGAAATATACTTATTTTTGACATTTACTATACCGAAAATACGGCAATTTGTATTCTTATTCTTAGTGCTATCAATACGAATACGAATTGCCGTATTTTCGGGATAGTAAATGTCAAAAATAAGTATATTTCTGGATACAAATACACCTATGTTTTACAAATTTCCTTTAGTAAATTTCCCCCTGTATGTAGATCTTTTAACCACTTCACAGTTCTAGCACATGAGCAGGGCCGGATTAACAATGGGCCTGATGGAGCTACAGCTCCAGGCCCACTCTCCAAATAGGCCCATTTTATAGCTGAGGGCTAGGGCTTTCCAATGAGCCCAGCCCCGTGTCGCTAGCCCCTCGGGAACCGGAAATACCGCCAGGCCATCCTGGAACGTTTTCCCCATAAGATAACATGGGACCCGCTAATTCCGACCTCCACCCGGTTCCGACGGCTGCCAGTTCCCCATTCGCAATCACAGAAGCTCGAGGTTGATCTCAGTCTAACTCAAATCGCTGGGCCTTCAATATGATACCTGGTCCCTATGGGTTCATTGGTTCTAGAGATATTGCGGGTAAACCATTTTTTTTCATTTCTGAAATGTAATTTCATGGCTGTTCATGTTGTTTGAGGACAGATTTCTCTGGAACCAAACGGCCCAGTTTCACGTGACCAAAATCATTCGAAGCCTACATGTAAATGGGTCAGTTGGTTCCCGAAGATATAGCTGGTTGTTTAAAGGGGGGGCGGGGGTGGGCTCTCCCCCTCACACCAGAAAATGCAGGGACTAGGCTGGTGTAAAAGGGGTCAGTCCGGGAATGTCCCTGCATGATCCTGGGACCATATTCCCGAGTAAGTCCCTGCATTTTCTGGTGTGAAGGAGCCCCCTGCTCTCTGCCCGGCTGTCAATGGCTGTCATTTCTGCCCAGAGGTGGCTGTCCCCCAGTTACCATGGGCATGTATTCCCCCTTGGCAATGAGCATGTAATCCCACATGACAACGAGCATGGAACCCCTGGCAATGAGCATGGCACCCCTAGCAATGAACATGTAGGTAAGCAACACTTACAGTATGTAGCATAAATTTTAATAGGCATTATGATGTTTGGCATAATACGTAATGGAAATTATGGTGTGTGTCTTAACATGTAATGGGCATTATGGTGTAAATTTTTAATGCGTGCCAATGCCCCTATTTATGAAGCATATTGTGCATTATTGCTCAATCTGTTTGGTATAGTACAGGCATGTCCAAACAGTGGCCCTCTAGCTGTTGTGAAACTACAAGTCCCATCATGCATTGCCACAGTTTTGCTATTAGGGAATGCTAAAACTATGTCAAGGCATGCTGGAATGTGTAGCTTCACAACAGCTGGAGGGCCACTGTTCAGATATGCCTGGTGTAGTGAGTATTTTGGCTCAATCCATGTGGCACAATGTGAATTTTGCCTTAATCTGTGTGGTATAACGTGAATTGTGACTCAATCTGTGTGCTTAGTGTGAATTTTGGCTCTGTCGGTGTGAATTTTGGCTCATTCCATGTGGCATAATGTGTAAGAGGCAAGTACAGTATAAGGGGGTTACTATTGTGTTGCATGATTTGTATAAAGGGTATATGGTGTGGTAAACTTAGGTGACCACATAAAAGGTGCTGAAATGTTGTCTACCAAGTTTCGGCCTTCAGTATTTTTTTTATGACTGCAGTGCCACCTCACCCCGCAAGTATATTAGGACATTGACATCCTGCGGGTGCACCCGCCAATATATCTCCCTGCATTTTTCTTATGCCAGCCCCCTGCCTTTTCCAGGCATATATAATTACCGTATATACTCGAGTATAAGTCGACACGAATATAAGCCGATGCACCTAATTTTACAACAAAAAACTGGGAAAACTTATTGACTCAAGTGGGACCCTCACTCGAATATAAGCCGAGGGGGGCTTTTTCAGCATAAAAAATGTTCTGAAAAAGTAGGCTTATACTCGAGTATATATGGTAGTTGAAAGTATTTACACAAATACAGGCACACCCATGAGCAGACCACCCAACCAGAACACTGGTCCCCCCCCCCCACATTATTAGGTGCTGACCACAACCCCTATTATTGCACATAATAGGCCCTTGATCATTCAGCTCCAGGCCCATTTAGACCTTAATCTGGCTCTGCCTTTTGTAGCGAAATCTTTTTAAAAATTAGTGTGTATGCTCTATATCGTTAACGATGAAGGGCCCGCACATTGTTAATAACCCCTTCACCCCTTTCCCTATGTTTGTACTGCATGGTCGACGTTGACTATATCATAAATGAGCCATGCTAGCAGCAGGGGCCGGGTGACGTCACTGATGATATTGTTTACCAAGTTTACCGAGTGTTTAGGCACAATATAATTTGATATTGGCGGTAAAGCCTGTAGTCTAGTGTGTACAGGGTTTTAATACTTTTTTGGGGCAAATATACGAGCCCACCTACCACTTCAGGTGTTTCCCTAACCTCCCTAATAAGGACATATATACATGTACTGTATCTAGGTAAATGCAGATGAATAACAAAGTCGCGAATGCAGTGAATAAAAAGGTCTGTAAAAGCTGATTATTGCAAATAACACAGGATATTTATTAATAGTGCCCTCAGATTACATTATGCAAGGTGCCCTCCCAAGGAGATCATACATTTTATATATATATATATATATATATATATATATATATATATATATATATATATATATATATATATATATATTAGAGATGGGCAGGCTCTGATGTACTCTGATGTACTCTGATTTCAAAGCCTGATCTTATTGGCTATCAAGCCAATAATATCCTGCTTTGAAATCAGAGTAAATCAGAGTAAATCAGAACCTGTACATCTCTAATATATATATATATATATATATATATATATATATATATATATATATACATACATATGTATATATAATTATGAAGGGTGGGGCTTAGTTGTTGGGGCTATTAGGTGGTGTTTCTGGGTCATCTGGTCACCACCAGTGACCCACATATTGACCCTTAATGCCTTTCACTGTTAATAGAAACTTCCACTTCTGTCCAAGATCCTGTAAAATCCTTCTGACGGCGTTCGGTCTATCTTGGTGGCAAATTGTGAGATGTGCTCTCTGTGGGAGAAGTGCTCTCTGTAGTCCGCGCCACAAGTCTCTGCAGTTTGTTGGGGTAAGCTCCTCATAGGATATATAATCCTTCATAGCACTAATATGCCTGACTGTTTGCCAAACATCCAAAGATCTGACCAGATGTTTTACTGCATGTAGCAGGATTGGCTTAAGCAGATGTTTCTTCGCCAGCTTACGATAAATCGCCTGTATGTATCTGGAGTCCTGCCAGTTGCTGCCCTCTTCCAGCCTCATGGTCTTGCAGCCCAGGTGAGGAAGGCATTGATTGATGCAAACCACTGCAGCAGACACAACGTCCGTGTCCTGGCTCTGAACTTGGATCATTAGTGAGTGGAGCTGTTCTGTAATCAGCCTCTTGATGGGACTCCATGGGAACACACTGTATCTGTCAACTATCTCCCCAAACAGTATAGTTGAATACAGCTTGATGTCACGGTGGGGAAAGTCCATAAGTCTTATGATGTGGGGGAGGACTTCGTCATACGCCTTCCGTGTCTTATGATGACTCAGCCGTACTACTGCCAGTAATGTGTTTAGCAGCGTGGGGAGCAGTTTCTTCTTCCCCAAATAGATTTTTTGCAGAATAGCTGTTATGAATATATCTCTGTATCTGCGGGCTTCATCTGGCGATCCTCTGGTGGAATTTGTGATGCCTTCAAGTATTTTCATGCAAATGTTGGTATCAATCAAGTTGTTTAGCATCTCTTTAAGGACCACATCATAAACATGTCCAGTGACACAATCTGGACAGGCCAGTAGGGCTGCACAAATACTGGCGATGGTCATTTTATTGTGGATGCTGTTAGATTTCCACAAAGGCATAAGATGATCTAACATGTCCTTCCAGTGCCCGGTCTGCACAAGCCTTTTAACATAGTCATCAGCAGACTGGCATTGTGCATCAGTAAGAGCTGGCGGATGGATTTTGCCTGGTCCATAAGGAAGAAGTGGTGGTCTTCCTTTCTTTGTACCCATAGATGTACTGCATGGGTCCTTCAGCATAGACTCTAATTGGACTATGGCAGACAGTATTATATCCTGATAATAAGGGATATTCCTGCTTTGTGTTTCCCAGGTGTTCAGTAGGACACAGGCTCTGGTGAAATGTTCCTTTATTCCTGGTTCTAACACAGCAATACACTCCATGGTCAGTGCAGCATTGTGAATTATTATAGCCAAAATTCTCTGGGTGCGGAGATCAGTTGCAGATTCCATGAAAGTACATATCTCCGGCAACATATAACCCAGGAAGCCGAGCGGCACGCTTGTGTATGATAGTATAGCGGCCAGTGTGGTAAGTGCTGAAATTGGAGGGAAGCATGAGGACTTCTGTATACAGGTCTGCACTTCCCAGATGGTAATCAGCGTGTAATTATTGGCTAAATGGTAGAGGACCTTACTTGCTGTAATCCAAGTGTCATCTCTGCCTGTCTGGTCAGCCTCCAGCATGGTGCTTAGGACGATGGGCACTGTATGTTCTGTAAACAGCTGGGCTGTGTCCTTCCTTGTTTTCAAAATGTGGCAGAAAAAGTCCAAGATTATGTGTGTCTCATAACTGGACAGGTCCTTGTAACGTAGGGCATCACTTAGCTGATCGATGGTGGAGATCAGTTTTTCAGATGCCATCTTGTCAATGATCTCAGGCAAACTTTCCCTTAGCAGTGGGGAATAGAAGATCTTAAGCAGCTGAAGATCATTCTCCATCTTTTGGGTGAATTCCCCGGAGGGTGACCCGATGGGTAAGTTATTTGTGTGTTTAAAATAAGGGTAAGATAGACTTACCAGTTGTAATGCAACAATATAGTCACGAAATACTCAGAGAGTAGCGCTGTGGTTCAAAATATCACCACAAATGACTTGCCACTGACTAGCTGGCCTGTATATAGGGCAGTGTGCCCTTGTGACATCACAATAGCGGGGCCCCTGCCCCCCTTACAGTCTGCCTTATACAATGTGATGTTAGTAGAACATGCTGATTGTGACATCACAGTGAGTGGCACTGGGCTGGGGCCCCTGCCCCCCTTACAGTCTGCCTTATACAATGTGATGTTAGTGGAACGTGCTGATTGGAGCATCTATTTTATCAGCACTGGTTAGAACACATGTTTATGCTTAATCACAAACTAACAGAACACCATTCAGGTTTGCAGCACATATAAGAAAACGCACCAAAATTAGGACATCAGACTTTTTTTTTTATTTTGAGTGGTAGAGTTTCAGCAGTTTTCATAAATGTCAGATCATATACAGCAGCCTGACTCTCTACTTTATTTAGATTTGGTCTTTCATCAGGATCTACTGTTACTTTCAACAGTTTCTCAAGCTGTAAACTTAATGAATTATATTAGAATTATATTATATATGCAATTCCTGTATGTGTGCAACTTACACCTCTGATACTGTTAAATATGTTTGCTGAGACACATTTTAGCTCAAAACGCATTGTGTTCTTGTCAGGGCCGCCACTTGAAATGCTGGGGCCCAGGACTGACCTACAGTCCGGGCCCCGAGTGGCACAGTGCCATACCTCCGAACCCCCCCCCCCCCCCGAGTGCACCCACTCACCCACCCCCGCCTGTCAGCTCACCCCCGCCTGCCAGCACCATGCCTCCCCATTACTTACCATCATTTTGCAGCCAAGTCCTCCTCGCTCCTTCAGTCTCCACGGTCCGAGGCCGAGCGCACACTGCACAGTGCAGCCTGCAGAGCGCCGAGCCCCTCTGTGTCCTAGGCTTGGTGCTCTGCAGTCTGCACTGTGTTAATGTGCGTGCCTGACTGCCAGGTGAGGGTCGCTGGGTGCGGGTGAGCGGGGGAAGGGGAAGTAGGGCTTGCTGCCGGGTGAGAAACGCTGGGTGCGGGGGTAAGGGGGCTGTGGGCAGCTGCCCGGGCCCCTCCAGAGGCCGGAGCCCGGGACAGCTGTACCCAGGGCACCCCCCTGTTGGCGGCCCTGGTTCTTGCTGTCTTCTATAGCTATGCATTCTTGGAACTTTCATACAGTGCCTGGGACTTATAGTACCTTGGTGTTGCTATAACTGGGTTCTGTTGTTCCTGGGCTCATAACCATATGGGAATGTGTGTGTTCTCTTGTTGTGAGTGAAACACTGTACATGCCAGGAGTTAATTGTGTATGTAATGACTGATAAATGTGGATTTCTCACAGTTGTACTGATTGGTTCAGTGATGAAGAACTGGGTTAAATACAGCTCACCAGCCAGTGACTCTCTTCTCTCTTAGGATAGTGGTGCAGGGATCTGGAACAGCAGATATTGTGGGATCAAAGTTGTGGGTCTCAGTAGCTAAGGGGAGGATAACAAGACCAATCACGCCAAGGCGCGTGAGCAGCGCTAAGAAAAGGGTGACACACACTGAAAGATACAATATAAATTTTACTGAATAAAATTGAACATATAATAAATCACAATATAAATCACAATATAAAAACAATTAAAGGTACCATGTAAAACAGGTTCTTCACATCACAAGAGGGAGTGGGTGTATTTATATAAGTCCAGATTGGACGGTGGATGAAGATGATGGGGTGGATTGGGGGGGAGGGAATGATAATCAACAATCGCAGGTAAGTGCACTTTACCAAATGGTGGAGGATCTGGATATCCAATGATGTCCACTGGGTGATTGTTGGAGTCCTCACCGTGGTGTATGATTTATGAGTGGATATTGTCGGTCGGCTTCCGCTTGAGAAGATGCCCCTCGTATATTGATGGTAACTGGAGGGGTGGATTACCCCAATGAATTCCAATAAACGGTGTCCGCCAAACACGACCAAAGTGGATGGAAAGGTGGTATCGGTTCACTTGACAGTGTCCTCCTTTATTGGCAAGCTGGAATTATGCCGCTGAATTGTTTGGGAGGAACCGTAACCACCAGTCACAGTGGGAGAGGGAGGATGGGTAAACCAGGTGAATCCGTAGGTGATAATGCACCAGAAGCAAGTGGGTCCAATCTGGATGGGGAGTCCCACACTTGGAGTACTTGGAGTGAAGAACCAGCAGTCCACCTGACACGTTTCACTGCCAACTGCAGCTTTATCAAAGGTGTCAGGGGAGGATGTCCGCTCCACCATGTTGCTCATAAACAGTAAAAAAAAATTTTGCGGCCCCCTGCTCTGATCCTCTGGTAGTAGCTCGCTGGTGCCAAGGACACTGGACTGGGAAATCTCTATTGTCTCTATTTCTGGTCTCCTCTGGCAGGAGTGTTAGATGGGATGGTCTCTACTCCTGGTCTCCTCTGGCAGGAGTGTTAGATGGGATGGTCTCTACTCCTGGTCTCCTCTGGCAGGAGTGTTAGATGGGATGGTCTCTACTCCTGGTCTCCTCTGGCAGGAGTGTTAGATGGTTATAGTGTCTAACACTTTTATTGGCAAGCTGCTCAATCAGAGGTAATGTCATTCAGGTGCCAACAGGGAGGGGTCAATCTGGTTAGGAAAAAAACTGTTTGTATCCCTATTGCACACTGAATGAGAAATATACACATAATAATCAGATAATACAGAGATCTTGGTTGCATATATCTGCAGATATAGGGCTAAGCCCCCAGGCCGTACGTCAAGGCATCTCTGTCACTGGGGGTCCCTAACACTGGGTATGGGTCTGGGGTGTGGGCCCCCAATATGCCGGCACAGGCTGACTACTCCAGGGCAGCACACAAATGAAAATGAATAGGTGTTAATAAGAAGCACATAAGTGCTATGTAAGGGAGTGAAGGTGTGGTTAAAATAATACATACAATGTGATAGGGAAAAACATAAATGTTAATAAAGTGTTAGGGTGTGCTACCCTGGAGCAGACCAGCCATACCAACAAAGAGGGAATCACACTCCCAAACCCATCCCATGCACAATAACAAATTTTATATAAAATATGTATACCATTAAAGGATGTTTTGCAAAACAAAGTTAAAAAGGTTACATACACCTGTCACCTGACACAGAGCACACGTATGACACAAAACCTATGTGTCTGATGGTATCGCCAGCAGCAGCATAGCGCAGCACAGTGCAAGGTCATTGTGCTACTTGTAGTAGGGAAACCAGTATAAATTTTTTTTGGGGTGGACTTCATCTTGTCACTTGTAGTTCCACAGTCCAAATTACACGGGCGGCAGGCAAACCGAAGAAGGATGCGTCTGCAGCCTAGTCATTTTGCAGACGCATGGGGCGTATAGTTGTAGTGGGGTGTGGGGGTGCAGCGTTTGATGGGTGCAGCGTTTGATGGGTGCAGGTGGGGAGATGGTGGGTGGGTGCTGTCCATGATGGGTTTGCATACTATATAACACACCATAATGCACATTACACATTTGACACATAAGTGCCACTGTACCCCGCCCTATATAGTGGAGCTTTTACACTATATGCCACTGACCATAGTACCCCTTACCCCTGTAATGACACATCTCACGTGTGTGTGTGTGTGTGTGTGTGTGTGTGTGTGTAAAATTGGATGGGGGGGTCACAAGTACACATGAGGAGGTCGCAGATGTACAGATGGGGAAAGGAAGAGGGGTTCTTTAAGGGAAAAATGGAGATTGTGGCAGAGGTAAAGATGGCATGGAGAGCAGGGACACAGAGGAGGAGGAAGTATCAGAGGCACATCTCTATAGCAGCCGGCAGGAAAGTGACTGGGTAGTCCAGTCGCTTTCCGCATCTCTATAGCAGCCGGCAGGGTAACTAGGAAAGTGACTGGGTAGTCCAGTCGCTTTCCGCATCTCTATAGCAGCCGGCAGGGTAACTAGGGACAGATACGGCAAAGTGACTGGGTAGTCCAGTGACCAGTCGCTTTCCGCATCTCTATAGCAGCCGGCAGGGTAACTAGGGACAGATACGGCAAAGTAACTGGGTAGTCCAGTGACCAGTCGCTTTCTGCATCTCTATAGCAGCCGGCAGGAAAGTGCCTGGGTAGTCCAGTCGCTTTCCGCATCTCTATAGCAGCCGGCAGGGTAACTAGGAAAGTGACTGGGTAGTCCAGTGACCAGTCGCTTTCCGCATCTCTATAGCAGCCGGCAGGAAAGTGCCTGGGTAGTCCAGTCGCTTTCCGCATCTCTATAGCAGCCGGCAGGGTAACTAGGAAAGTAACTGGGTAGTACAGTGACCAGTCGCTTTCCGCATCTCTATAGCAGCCGGCAGGAAAGTGACTGGGTAGTCCAGTCGCTTTCCGCATCTCTATAGCAGCCGGCAGGGTAACTAGGAAAGTGACTGGGTAGTCCAGTCGCTTTCCGCATCTCTATAGCAGCCGGCAGGAAAGTGACTGGGTAGTCCAGTCGCTTTCCGCATCTCTATAGCAGCCGGCAGGGTGACTAGGGACAGATATCCAAAGTGACTGGGTAGTGACTTTCCGCATCTTTATAGCAGTTTGCGGTATATGTCCATATGCCCATAAATTCACCTCCCCCATAAACAGGTGAGGTGGGGGGAGGTGAGTGCTTCTTGTGCTGAACCATAAACATGGGGGCGGGGAGGTGAATGCTAGGAGAGATCATGTAGCTATGGAACGCCCACATGGGCGTTCCAGCTTTGGCAGTGTAATCGCAAGGACGGCAGCATATCGGTCGCGAACGTGCGTACAACTGCACTTTTACCCACAATACAGTGGATTAGCTCTGCAGGAGATGTTGTGGTGTAATGTCCTGTATTAGCCGACCCCCTACACCCCTGGGGGGGAGGGGAGGAGTTTGATGGGTGCAGCGTTTGATGGGTGCAGGTGGGGAGATGGTGGGTGGGTGCTGTCCATGATGGGTTTGCATACTATATAACACACCATAATGCACATTACACATTTGACACATAAGTGCCACTGTACCCCGCCCTATATAGTGGAGCTTTTACACTATATGCCACTGACCATAGTACCCCTTACCCCTGTAATGACACATCTCACGTGTGTGTGTGTGTGTGTGTGTGTGTGTGTAAAATTGGATGGGGGGGGTCACAAGTACACATGAGGAGGTCGCAGATGTACAGATGGGGAAAGGAAGAGGGGTTCTTTAAGGGAAAAATGGAGATTGTGGCAGAGGTAAAGATGGCATGGAGAGCAGGGACACAGAGGAGGAGGAAGTATCAGAGGCACATCTCTATAGCAGCCGGCAGGAAAGTGACTGGGTAGTCCAGTCGCTTTCCGCATCTCTATAGCAGCCGGCAGGGTAACTAGGAAAGTGACTGGGTAGTCCAGTCGCTTTCCGCATCTCTATAGCAGCCGGCAGGGTAACTAGGGACAGATACGGCAAAGTGACTGGGTAGTCCAGTGACCAGTCGCTTTCCGCATCTCTATAGCAGCCGGCAGGGTAACTAGGGACAGATACGGCAAAGTGACTGGGTAGTCCAGTGACCAGTCGCTTTCCGCATCTCTATAGCAGCCGGCAGGAAAGTGCCTGGGTAGTCCAGTCGCTTTCCGCATCTCTATAGCAGCCGGCAGGGTAACTAGGAAAGTGACTGGGTAGTCCAGTGACCAGTCGCTTTCCGCATCTCTATAGCAGCCGGCAGGAAAGTGCCTGGGTAGTCCAGTCGCTTTCCGCATCTCTATAGCAGCCGGCAGGGTAACTAGGAAAGTGACTGGGTAGTCCAGTGACCAGTCGCTTTCCGCATCTCTATAGCAGCCTGCAGGAAAGTGACTGGGTAGTCCAGTCGCTTTCCGCATCTCTATAGCAGCCGGCAGGGTAACTAGGAAAGTGACTGGGTAGTCCAGTCGCTTTCCGCATCTCTATAGCAGCCGGCAGGGTAACTAGGGACAGATACGGCAAAGTGACTGGGTAGTCCAGTGACCAGTCGCTTTCCGCATCTCTATAGCAGCCGGCAGGGTAACTAGGGACAGATACGGCAAAGTGACTGGGTAGTCCAGTGACCAGTCGCTTTCCGCATCTCTATAGCAGCCGGCAGGAAAGTGCCTGGGTAGTCCAGTCGCTTTCCGCATCTCTATAGCAGCCGGCAGGGTAACTAGGAAAGTGACTGGGTAGTCCAGTGACCAGTCGCTTTCCGCATCTCTATAGCAGCCGGCAGGAAAGTGACTGGGTAGTCCAGTCGCTTTCCGCATCTCTATAGCAGCCGGCAGGGTAACTAGGAAAGTGACTGGGTAGTCCAGTCGCTTTCCGCATCTCTATAGCAGCCGGCAGGAAAGTGACTGGGTAGTCCAGTCGCTTTCCGCATCTCTATAGCAGCCGGCAGGGTGACTAGGGACAGATATCCAAAGTGACTGGGTAGTGACTTTCCGCATCTTTATAGCAGTTTGCGGTATATGTCCATATGCCCATAAATTCACCTCCCCCATAAACAGGTGAGGTGGGGGGAGGTGAGTGCTTCTTGTGCTGAACCATAAACATGGGGGCGGGGAGGTGAATGCTAGGAGAGATCATGTAGCTATGGAACGCCCACATGGGCGTTCCAGCTTTGGCAGTATAATCGCAAGGACGGCAGCATATCAGTCGCGAACGTGCGTACAAACTGCACTTTTACCCACAATACAGTGGATTAGCTCTGCAGGAGATGTGGTGTAATGTCCTGTATTAGCCGACCCCCTACACCCCTGGGGGGGAGGGGAGGAGGCGCTTGACTTCAGTTGCATAGACATCACTCCTTGCAAGAGACAACACTAGTGCAATGGTACTGTAGCCAAATCAAGTCCTCTTACTGTACAGTATACCAACACTTCATGAACACCCACAGTACAGTAGCTGGGACACTGGTGTACTCGTTACTGACTGACACATTTATTTTTTTACAGTTTCTTATATAGCGCAGCAGATTCCGTTGCGCTTTACAATTGTAGACAGTGATAAAACAAACTGGGTACTGTAGCAACAGACAGACTTGGAGGTAGGAGGGCCCTGCTGCAAGCTTACAATCTATAGGGACACATTATAAATGTATAATAACACTTTTACGTTAAATGGTCTGGTTTTATTAAATATCACTCTACAAAATATTGGAATGGAAGGGAAAAAAAAGATGTCACTGTAATCGAACCCATGTCTCCAAGCATGAAGAACCGCGCAGCTAACCACTAACCTACGCAGCACATTGATATGTACAGGCTGTGGAGTGCTGCTCATACAGTCAGTGGCATCTGCAGCCCTAGCAGCGAAACACGAATCCCTGCATCCCTTACATGGATTAGCGCTGTAATATAATGTATTGTACTTTTGTGTACTGTAGGTCAAGTCTGGAAGGGGAGGAGGCGGTTGCCTTCAGCTGCATACTGTACACATTACACATTACTGTTACACATTACGGCTACGTGAACAGCTTGTAGCCCTTTTGCTCACTCCTACGGCCACGAGCGTCTCATTTCCTACGAGCGGCTCATTGTGCACGAGCGTCTCATACTGTAAGTGCGCTGTTTACGGCGAATAGCGGGATACCACTGGCACATCACTCCGACTGTAGCTTGATGGAGCATTAGCCACCCAGTGGTGGCGGATTGTATTACATGGCATGCTCCCACACCCCTTGGCGGACGCCAGCGCCAGGAGAATATCGATGCGCCAGAGCCTTCGCCATGACGGCCTGGCGGCAAAGATGAGACCCGGTACATCTGTACCCCTACTATCCAAGTGGGCATGGAGTTGGATATAAACCTGTGGCAAGCGTAGCGAGCCACCGAGCCCAAAGCGTGGCGAGCGTAGTGAGCCCCGCGAGGGGACACAGAATACCGTCCACTCGCGGGGCTCGCTTCGCTCGCCACGCTTCGGGCTCGGTGGCTCGCTACGCTCGACACAGGTTTATATCCAACTCCATGCCCACTTGGATAGTAGGGGTATGAAAAGGACCCCTTTTTCCCATTGAATTCCATGTTAAAATGGACTCAGTCCATTTTAACATTAAATCCTATGGAAAAATCGGGTCATCGCATCGCATCGCATGCGATATGGTCGTATGCGATGCGATGCGATATCGCATCGCATCTGATTGTATGCCTTAAGTTAAGGCATACAATCAAAAAATCGGCAGCCCAGATAATACATAAGTACCATCCCCTCTTGTTATGCCATATATTAGAATCTCTGGGCCAGATGTATCAAGCTTCAAAAAGTGATAAAGCCAAGAGTGAAAAACAACCAGCCAATCAGCTCCTACCTGTCATGTTACAGGCTGGGTTTGAAAAAATGACAGGTAGGAGCTGATTGGCTGGTGGGGGTAGATTTAGGCAGTGAGGGTTGGGGTTAGTCATGATCAGGGAGGGTTAGGGTCAGGCTGCTAGGGCAGGGGTGGCCAACCGGTCAGAGGTAAAGAGCCAAAAAATATCAGTCGTCAAGCCAAAGAGCCAACATCATGCGCGCGCCGAAGGCGTGCGCTCCAAAAAGGGGCGTGATCGGGGGAGTGGTCAGGGGCGTGGTCATATGACACAAGGAGAGTGGCCATATGACAAAACTTTATGCCCCCAGTGCCAGATATGCCCACCACAGTGCCAAACATCATATGCCCCCCACAGTGCCAAACATCACATGCCCCCCACAGTGCCAAACATCACATGCCCCCCACAGTGCCAAACATCACATGCCCCCCACAGTGCCAAACATCATATGCCCCCCACAGTGCCAAACATCATATGCCCCCCACAGTGCCAAACATCACATGCCCCTCAAAGTGCCAAACATCACATGCCCCTCAAAGTGCCAAACATCATATGCCCCTCAAAGTGCCAAACATCATATGCCCCTCAAAGTGCCAAACATATGCCCCCCACAGTGCCAAACGTCATATGACCCCACAGTTAGGAAGCTGGGCCCTCCAGCACAGGTGTTGCCCACAGTGCAACACCTATGCTGGAGGGCCCAGCTTCCTAACTAAAGGGCCCACCTAGAGGGCCAGGAGGGCCCAACAAACAAATGAGCCACGGGCCAAGAGGGCCCGACTAATGCGCACACAGGCCAGAAGGGCCTGAATTTGCCCACGGGCCTAGTGCCCGACACCCGGTGGTCTAGGGTGGATGGAGGGTAGGAGGCCAAAGGCCCCTACCTGGTGTTGGGAGAGGCCGCTGGGGGGAGCTTCGTCAGCTCTTTTGCTTCCCACCCCCGCTTGCCTCTCCGGGAGCCATCTTCTTTTTTCTTGCAGAAGGCGCCGGAGATCTTCTGTCTTGATCCCGGCGTATTCTGCGGCGCCGGAACTCTTCTCCCCGCCGCCGTCTTCTGCGCCATCCTCCGGTGGCTTCGCGCGTCTTCAGGAGCGCTCCTGCGCTCCGCCGGCGTGGAGAAGACTTTTCGCCCTCCTGCTGGCGTCTGATGTCAGACGCCGGGGGCAGGGCGGAAACGGCGCGGCGAGTGCTGATTGGCTCGCCGCGGTCGTTTCCTAATGGCCGCCGATGCGGCGTTTTGAATTTGGCAGCCGAATTGGCGCCAAATTCAAAACCCCGCTTTGCAGACGGGAGGCAAATCCTGTTTTCTCCATCTCAGCACAGTGTAAAATGAAAGAGGCTGAAATTTGTTTGTGAAATTCCCCTCAGACTTACATTCAAGGTTAAATGCCCAATAGTAATATAGCAGAATGCCCTTTCTCTAATATATCTAATCCTCTCTTTATGAATGTTTGTAACCCACCTTTTCCACTTGTATGTAATATCAGAGATGTCTTCTTTCCTTGCAGCGGTAATGAGTAATGTCTAGTCATCAAGTGATACAACAAAGCCCTCTCCCAAATATATGTAATGCAGACAACCCACTTTGTTGTATCTGTACTTAGCAGAGTTCCTTCTCCAGTACATGTAATACAGATAACCCTCTTTCCTATACCTGTAACATAGCATAGCCCCCACATTGTCATATCAGGAGAACCTAGTGTCCCCAAGGTTGATGACAATATTTCAGTGTTGGCACTGCAGGGCTCTAGAAAACCTTATATAGTTCTTTTGAATGTGGCTTAAAAGGTCTACAGTGTGTAGGTAGACAACAAAATGTCGTCATGCACTAGGTCAACGCAGATAAAAGGTTGACATGCAATGGTTTGGCATGGTAAAAATATTTATTTTCAATGTTTGTGTCGTTACTTTTGTCACTGTCGGAGTGATGCATGTCTAACTTTTGTCAATTTCTAACCAATGCATGTCTAACTTTTGTCAATGTCTAACTAATGCAGGTCTAACTTTTGGTGTCTGACTAGATGTTGTCTGTGAGCTATACCACACTCCTGAATTAGGCCCATTCACTGTCTACCTAGACACTGTGGGGGAAATTTAGTAAAGGAAATTTGTAAAAAAAATAGGTGTATTTGTATCCAGAAATATACTTATTTTTGACATTTACTATACCGAAAATACGGCAATTCGTATTCTTATTCTTAGTGCTATCAATACGAATACGAATTGCCGTATTTTCGGGATAGTAAATGTCAAAAATAAGTATATTTCTGGATACAAATACACCTATGTTTTACAAATTTCCTTTAGTAAATTTCCCCCTGTATGTAGATCTTTTAACCACTTCACAGTTCTAGCACATGACTTTTGTAGCGAAATCTTTTTAAAAATTAGTGTGTATGCTCTATATCGTTAACGATGAAGGGCCCGCACATTGTTAATAACCCCTTCACCCCTTTCCCTATGTTTGTACTGCATGGTCGACGTTGACTATATCATAAATGAGCCATGCTAGCAGCAGGGGCCGGGTGACGTCACTGATGATATTGTTTACCAAGTTTACCGAGTGTTTAGGCACAATATAATTTGATATTGGCGGTAAAGCCTGTAGTCTAGTGTGTACAGGGTTTTAATACTTTTTTGGGGCAAATATACGAGCCCACCTACCACTTCAGGTGTTTCCCTAACCTCCCTAATAAGGACATATATACATGTACTGTATCTAGGTAAATGCAGATGAATAACAAAGTCGCGAATGCAGTGAATAAAAAGGTCTGTAAAAGCTGATTATTGCAAATAACACAGGATATTTATTAATAGTGCCCTCAGATTACATTATGCAAGGTGCCCTCCCAAGGAGATCATACATTTTATATATATATATATATATATATATATATATATATATATATATATATATATATATATATATATATATTAGAGATGGGCAGGCTCTGATGTACTCTGATGTACTCTGATTTCAAAGCCTGATCTTATTGGCTATCAAGCCAATAATATCCTGCTTTGAAATCAGAGTAAATCAGAGTAAATCAGAACCTGTACATCTCTAATATATATATATATATATATATATATATATATATATACATACATATGTATATATAATTATGAAGGGTGGGGCTTAGTTGTTGGGGCTATCAGGTGGTGTTTCTGGGTCATCTGGTCACCACCAGTGACCCACATATTGACCCTTAATGCCTTTCACTGTTAATAGAAACTTCCACTTCTGTCCAAGATCCTGTAAAATCCTTCTGACGGCGTTCGGTCTATCTTGGTGGCAAATTGTGAGATGTGCTCTCTGTGGGAGAAGTGCTCTCTGTAGTCCGCGCCACAAGTCTCTGCAGTTTGTTGGGGTAAGCTCCTCATAGGATATATAATCCTTCATAGCACTAATATGCCTGACTGTTTGCCAAACATCCAAAGATCTGACCAGATGTTTTACTGCATGTAGCAGGATTGGCTTAAGCAGATGTTTCTTCGCCAGCTTACGATAAATCGCCTGTATGTATCTGGAGTCCTGCCAGTTGCTGCCCTCTTCCAGCCTCATGGTCTTGCAGCCCAGGTGAGGAAGGCATTGATTGATGCAAACCACTGCAGCAGACACAACGTCCGTGTCCTGGCTCTGAACTTGGATCATTAGTGAGTGGAGCTGTTCTGTAATCAGCCTCTTGATGGGACTCCATGGGAACACACTGTATCTGTCAACTATCTCCCCAAACAGTATAGTTGAATACAGCTTGATGTCACGGTGGGGAAAGTCCATAAGTCTTATGATGTGGGGGAGGACTTCGTCATACGCCTTCCGTGTCTTATGATGACTCAGCCGTACTACTGCCAGTAATGTGTTTAGCAGCGTGGGGAGCAGTTTCTTCTTCCCCAAATAGATTTTTTGCAGAATAGCTGTTATGAATATATCTCTGTATCTGCGGGCTTCATCTGGCGATCCTCTGGTGGAATTTGTGATGCCTTCAAGTATTTTCATGCAAATGTTGGTATCAATCAAGTTGTTTAGCATCTCTTTAAGGACCACATCATAAACATGTCCAGTGACACAATCTGGACAGGCCAGTAGGGCTGCACAAATACTGGCGATGGTCATTTTATTGTGGATGCTGTTAGATTTCCACAAAGGCATAAGATGATCTAACATGTCCTTCCAGTGCCCGGTCTGCACAAGCCTTTTAACATAGTCATCAGCAGACTGGCATTGTGCATCAGTAAGAGCTGGCGGATGGATTTTGCCTGGTCCATAAGGAAGAAGTGGTGGTCTTCCTTTCTTTGTACCCATAGATGTACTGCATGGGTCCTTCAGCATAGACTCTAATTGGACTATGGCAGACAGTATTATATCCTGATAATAAGGGATATTCCTGCTTTGTGTTTCCCAGGTGTTCAGTAGGACACAGGCTCTGGTGAAATGTTCCTTTATTCCTGGTTCTAACACAGCAATACACTCCATGGTCAGTGCAGCATTGTGAATTATTATAGCCAAAATTCTCTGGGTGCGGAGATCAGTTGCAGATTCCATGAAAGTACATATCTCCGGCAACATATAACCCAGGAAGCCGAGCGGCACGCTTGTGTATGATAGTATAGCGGCCAGTGTGGTAAGTGCTGAAATTGGAGGGAAGCATGAGGACTTCTGTATACAGGTCTGCACTTCCCAGATGGTAATCAGCGTGTAATTATTGGCTAAATGGTAGAGGACCTTACTTGCTGTAATCCAAGTGTCATCTCTGCCTGTCTGGTCAGCCTCCAGCATGGTGCTTAGGACGATGGGCACTGTATGTTCTGTAAACAGCTGGGCTGTGTCCTTCCTTGTTTTCAAAATGTGGCAGAAAAAGTCCAAGATTATGTGTGTCTCATAACTGGACAGGTCCTTGTAACGTAGGGCATCACTTAGCTGATCGATGGTGGAGATCAGTTTTTCAGATGCCATCTTGTCAATGATCTCAGGCAAACTTTCCCTTAGCAGTGGGGAATAGAAGATCTTAAGCAGCTGAAGATCATTCTCCATCTTTTGGGTGAATTCCCCGGAGGGTGACCCGATGGGTAAGTTATTTGTGTGTTTAAAATAAGGGTAAGATAGACTTACCAGTTGTAATGCAACAATATAGTCACGAAATACTCAGAGAGTAGCGCTGTGGTTCAAAATATCACCACAAATGACTTGCCACTGACTAGCTGGCCTGTATATAGGGCAGTGTGCCCTTGTGACATCACAATAGCGGGGCCCCTGCCCCCCTTACAGTCTGCCTTATACAATGTGATGTTAGTAGAACATGCTGATTGTGACATCACAGTGAGTGGCACTGGGCTGGGGCCCCTGCCCCCCTTACAGTCTGCCTTATACAATGTGATGTTAGTGGAACGTGCTGATTGGAGCATCTATTTTATCAGCACTGGTTAGAACACATGTTTATGCTTAATCACAAACTAACAGAACACCATTCAGGTTTGCAGCACATATAAGAAAACGCACCAAAATTAGGACATCAGACTTTTTTTTTTATTTTGAGTGGTAGAGTTTCAGCAGTTTTCATAAATGTCAGATCATATACAGCAGCCTGACTCTCTACTTTATTTAGATTTGGTCTTTCATCAGGATCTACTGTTACTTTCAACAGTTTCTCAAGCTGTAAACTTAATGAATTATATTAGAATTATATTATATATGTGTGACAGTGCCCCTGTTCGGTGTGGTGCAAGATGGCGTACCTTAATCTGGAGCTGGTGACGGCGGCGGCTTCTGGATTCTTTGCAGCTTCTGCTGGAGAACCTGTGGCAGGGAACGGCACAACCCAAGGGACCCACAAAAGACAACGCTACTTCGGTTAGCAGCGACAAATATTTATTAAAGGAAAACAACTGCACTAGTCGCTGTGATATACTCGTACACATATGCAAACATCAATAAGAAAGATAAAAAAAACACAAAGACAATGACATCAAACAGAGCAATATTAAAGACAATAATATGACATCACTAGAATAATATACCGCACATATAACACAATACTGCACATATAACACTATACTGCACATACAACACTATACTGTACTATAGTCCCTGGTGCAAGGAAAACAGTCAATGAAGAAACGGTCCCACGCAGGAAGATCCTCACAAGTACAAGGGTAGGCCCTACCTTAGTGTGCACACTACTATATAAAGGCCAGAAAATATTAATGGTCCCCTATAGCGGGGTACAGGCGAGTCCCCGTTACCTAGGGCAACTCCCTGCTAGACATACAACACAGGCTGTAGATATAGGCTTGGCAGTGGTGGCAAATCTGGCATGCAGCCAGAGGGGCGTTGCAGGTGTCTCTGGGCTGGTAATGTCGCAGGGTGATCAGCACCCCAATAACAGTTGTCCCCTATGCAGTGGAGAGCCACTTCAATAGCTGGGTAAAGTGGGCCAATGTGGGGTGCAGGCCAGCCTGGGGGTAGGGGAGCTCCTGTACCTTAACTCTCAGCTGCAGATGCCAGCTCCTGCTGGTCATGACTCTTCAGGGTCTCTCACTCCTCTCTGGGTCTCACTCTGCCTGGCACCTATCAGCAGCACCTGATCTCCTCTTCAGTGCAGGACAGGGGAACAGCTTCTCCATTCACTGCACACACGCTGCTGGGCTTTCTCCTCTCTCTGCCTGAGCCTCTCCCTGCTCCAAGCATGTCTTCTCACTCTCCACACTTCCTCCCTCTCACCTTGCTACTGGGATCACCTCTGACCTCTCAGCTTCCTGTCACAAGTGCAGGGGAGCTGGGACACTAGCTGTCTGTTAACCCCTCACAGCCCTGCTGTTTCTATAAAAATGCAGTTCTTTCTCTGAGCAGCATTAGCTGCAATTTACCTTCTTTGAGGGTACAGGGACACCTCTGGGGTGGACTGCCACACACCTCCCTGCTGGAAATTTGCCTGTCCGCAGGCAACTTACCCGGACCAATAAGTTCTTGACAAAGTCCTGTCAATGTCCATGACAACATTCAAACGCTAAACGAAAACAGCTGTGATCAATTATACATTCAGTAACAACTATAAGCATCACTACCTTCCTGCCACCTGATATCTAATGTGGGCTCCCCAGGTCAACCATCCCTCTGCCACAGGACCTCCATCCCTCCGCGGTCCAGCTTCTCCAAGGCTGTCAATGGATGGCGCCCACTCTCACGATGTACGCATCTTTAGGCATGTCTCACCTCTCGATCTTGCCTCTTCGACCTCTGTATCGCCTGCTGGATTCTGAGGGCGAATTCCTCTCCTGAGATGGTCGTATATTCACCACTTGTTACTGGCTTCCCACCGATGAAACAGATCTTGGCCTTGTCTTCTCTCTCTGGTGCTTCTACTTTGGCATTGGATTCAGGCAGTGGCACAACTGGTTCTGCTGCTGACGGCTCCACTGTCTGTGTCACAGCCATGTGAACCACAATTTCTGGGCTTCTCTGCTGGTCTACCATTCCGACATTTCTCGGCCTTAGATTCGCCACCAGGTAATCGGCATCGTCCATCCTGGGCACATACTCCCGCGTCGGCTCCGGAAGTTGAGGCCTGGTCGCTTTTTGCCAGTTCTGATGGACTGCCTCACTCCGCACGACCGGTTTCTTGCTTGACCTCGTGATGTCAGGTTCTGGTGGGCGGGGCATCTGTCCTGGTCGAGGAGGGTTGGTGTTGACCCTTTCGTTCTCCTGCTTGACCACTCTCGGTTCAACTCTGCTTCCGCTATATTGGTGGTAGGGTGGAGGCTCTTTACGGTGCGGGTAGTGCCACTGATGTTCTGGGGCATGTCTGTTGCGTAGCACCGGTGTTCCATTCGGCCCCGTCACTTTTGCGGCCTTGGTGCCTTTCTTCCCGCTTGTTAATTCGAATTCGACGGCTTCACCATCGCTCAGGCTCCGAAAGCAATTCTGGGGGTCTTCATTCTGTATTGCGGTGTAATGGACATAGACGCTCCGCCCAGTATCCGCACGTCTAATGTATCCATATCCGCGTGGCACATCAAACCACAGGACACGACCTGTGATCCTTCTTGGGCCGGTTCGCGGCCTATCAGTCATCTGCGTTACACCGGATGCTCTTGACGTGTTCTGGAACACTGCCGGTGGACCTCTTCTCCCATGCCATCTCACAGTCTGTGGGCATACATCGGCTCGGTCACGGTGTAGTCGTTCCGACCTCCATTGGCGATTATGTTGCCATCTATGCCTTCTGCCACCTTCACGTTGCTGTCTTTCCTTTTCATCCTCCGCCCATTCCTGACGCATCTCACGGATCATCCTGGTCATTTCGGTCATCGCTTCGATGATGGCCCCAATCGAGTTCTGATTGGCTTGGGCTGGTGGAGTGGCGGTTCTTCGCATCTCCAGCGGTTCTATGTACTGCGATCGCCACATCTTGCCGTTCACAGGGGTCTTGTGCAATCCTGTTCGTGACGCCAAATGTGACAGTGCCCCTGTTCGGTGTGGTGCAAGATGGCGTACCTTAATCTGGAGCTGGTGACGGCGGCGGCTTCTGGATTCTTTGCAGCTTCTGCTGGAGAACCTGTGGCAGGGAACGGCACAACCCAAGGGACCCACAAAAGACAACGCTACTTCGGTTAGCAGCGACAAATATTTATTAAAGGAAAACAACTGCACTAGTCGCTGTGATATACTCGTACACATATGCAAACATCAATAAGAAAGATAAAAAAAACACAAAGACAATGACATCAAACAGAGCAATATTAAAGACAATAATATGACATCACTAGAATAATATACCGCACATATAACACAATACTGCACATATAACACTATACTGCACATACAACACTATACTGTACTATAGTCCCTGGTGCAAGGAAAACAGTCAATGAAGAAACGGTCCCACGCAGGAAGATCCTCACAAGTACAAGGGTAGGCCCTACCTTAGTGTGCACACTACTATATAAAGGCCAGAAAATATTAATGGTCCCCTATAGCGGGGTACAGGCGAGTCCCCGTTACCTAGGGCAACTCCCTGCTAGACATACAACACAGGCTGTAGATATAGGCTTGGCAGTGGTGGCAAATCTGGCATGCAGCCAGAGGGGCGTTGCAGGTGTCTCTGGGCTGGTAATGTCGCAGGGTGATCAGCACCCCAATAACAGTTGTCCCCTATGCAGTGGAGAGCCACTTCAATAGCTGGGTAAAGTGGGCCAATGTGGGGTGCAGGCCAGCCTGGGGGTAGGGGAGCTCCTGTACCTTAACTCTCAGCTGCAGATGCCAGCTCCTGCTGGTCATGACTCTTCAGGGTCTCTCACTCCTCTCTGGGTCTCACTCTGCCTGGCACCTATCAGCAGCACCTGATCTCCTCTTCAGTGCAGGACAGGGGAACAGCTTCTCCATTCACTGCACACACGCTGCTGGGCTTTCTCCTCTCTCTGCCTGAGCCTCTCCCTGCTCCAAGCATGTCTTCTCACTCTCCACACTTCCTCCCTCTCACCTTGCTACTGGGATCACCTCTGACCTCTCAGCTTCCTGTCACAAGTGCAGGGGAGCTGGGACACTAGCTGTCTGTTAACCCCTCACAGCCCTGCTGTTTCTATAAAAATGCAGTTCTTTCTCTGAGCAGCATTAGCTGCAATTTACCTTCTTTGAGGGTACAGGGACACCTCTGGGGTGGACTGCCACATATGCAATTCCTGTATGTGTGCAACTTACACCTCTGATACTGTTAAATATGTTTGCTGAGACACATTTTAGCTCAAAACGCATTGTGTTCTTGTCAGGGCCGCCACTTGAAATGCTGGGGCCCAGGACTGACCTACAGTCCGGGCCCCGAGTGGCACAGTGCCATACCTCCGAACCCCCCCCCCCGAGTGCACCCACTCACCCACCCCCGCCTGTCAGCTCACCCCCGCCTGCCAGCACCATGCCTCCCCATTACTTACCATCATTTTGCAGCCAAGTCCTCCTCGCTCCTTCAGTCTCCACGGTCCGAGGCCGAGCGCACACTGCACAGTGCAGCCTGCAGAGCGCCGAGCCCCTCTGTGTCCTAGGCTTGGTGCTCTGCAGTCTGCACTGTGTTAATGTGCGTGCCTGACTGCCAGGTGAGGGTCGCTGGGTGCGGGTGAGCGGGGGGGGGGGGGAGTAGGGCTTGCTGCCGGGTGAGAAACGCTGGGTGCGGGGGTAAGGGGGCTGTGGGCAGCTGCCCGGGCCCCTCCAGAGGCCGGAGCCCGGGACAGCTGTACCCAGGGCACCCCCCTGTTGGCGGCCCTGGTTCTTGCTGTCTTCTATAGCTATGCATTCTTGGAACTTTCATACAGTGCCTGGGACTTATAGTACCTTGGTGTTGCTATAACTGGGTTCTGTTGTTCCTGGGCTCATAACCATATGGGAATGTGTGTGTTCTCTTGTTGTGAGTGAAACACTGTACATGCCAGGAGTTAATTGTGTATGTAATGACTGATAAATGTGGATTTCTCACAGTTGTACTGATTGGTTCAGTGATGAAGAACTGGGTTAAATACAGCTCACCAGCCAGTGACTCTCTTCTCTCTTAGGATAGTGGTGCAGGGATCTGGAACAGCAGATATTGTGGGATCAAAGTTGTGGGTCTCAGTAGCTAAGGGGAGGATAACAAGACCAATCACGCCAAGGCGCGTGAGCAGCGCTAAGAAAAGGGTGACACACACTGAAAGATACAATATAAATTTTACTGAATAAAATTGAACATATAATAAATCACAATATAAATCACAATATAAAAACAATTAAAGGTACCATGTAAAACAGGTTCTTCACATCACAAGAGGGAGTGGGTGTATTTATATAAGTCCAGATTGGACGGTGGATGAAGATGATGGGGTGGATTGGGGGGGAGGGAATGATAATCAACAATCGCAGGTAAGTGCACTTTACCAAATGGTGGAGGATCTGGATATCCAATGATGTCCACTGGGTGATTGTTGGAGTCCTCACCGTGGTGTATGATTTATGAGTGGATATTGTCGGTCGGCTTCCGCTTGAGAAGATGCCCCTCGTATATTGATGGTAACTGGAGGGGTGGATTACCCCAATGAATTCCAATAAACGGTGTCCGCCAAACACGACCAAAGTGGATGGAAAGGTGGTATCGGTTCACTTGACAGTGTCCTCCTTTATTGGCAAGCTGGAATTATGCCGCTGAATTGTTTGGGAGGAACCGTAACCACCAGTCACAGTGGGAGAGGGAGGATGGGTAAACCAGGTGAATCCGTAGGTGATAATGCACCAGAAGCAAGTGGTTCCAATCTGGATGGGGAGTCCCACACTTGGAGTACTTGGAGTGAAGAACCAGCAGTCCACCTGACACGTTTCACTGCCAACTGCAGCTTTATCAAAGGTGTCAGGGGAGGATGTCCGCTCCACCATGTTGCTCATAAACAGTAAAAAAAAATTTTGCGGCCCCCTGCTCTGATCCTCTGGTAGTAGCTCGCTGGTGCCAAGGACACTGGACTGGGAAATCTCTATTGTCTCTATTTCTGGTCTCCTCTGGCAGGAGTGTTAGATGGGATGGTCTCTACTCCTGGTCTCCTCTGGCAGGAGTGTTAGATGGGATGGTCTCTACTCCTGGTCTCCTCTGGCAGGAGTGTTAGATGGGATGGTCTCTACTCCTGGTCTCCTCTGGCAGGAGTGTTAGATGGTTATAGTGTCTAACACTTTTATTGGCAAGCTGCTCAATCAGAGGTAATGTCATTCAGGTGCCAACAGGGAGGGGTCAATCTGGTTAGGAAAAAAACTGTTTGTATCCCTATTGCACACTGAATGAGAAATATACACATAATAATCAGATAATACAGAGATCTTGGTTGCATATATCTGCAGATATAGGGCTAAGCCCCCAGGCCGTACGTCAAGGCATCTCTGTCACTGGGGGTCCCTAACACTGGGTATGGGTCTGGGGTGTGGGCCCCCAATATGCCGGCACAGGCTGACTACTCCAGGGCAGCACACAAATGAAAATGAATAGGTGTTAATAAGAAGCACATAAGTGCTATGTAAGGGAGTGAAGGTGTGGTTAAAATAATACATACAATGTGATAGGGAAAAACATAAATGTTAATAAAGTGTTAGGGTGTGCTACCCTGGAGCAGACCAGCCATACCAACAAAGAGGGAATCACACTCCCAAACCCATCCCATGCACAATAACAAATTTTATATAAAATATGTATACCATTAAAGGATGTTTTGCAAAACAAAGTTAAAAAGGTTACATACACCTGTCACCTGACACAGAGCACACGTATGACACAAAACCTATGTGTCTGATGGTATCGCCAGCAGCAGCATAGCGCAGCACAGTGCAAGGTCATTGTGCTACTTGTAGTAGGGAAACCAGTATAAATTTTTTTTGGGGTGGACTTCATCTTGTCACTTGTAGTTCCACAGTCCAAATTACACGGGCGGCAGGCAAACCGAAGAAGGATGCGTCTGCAGCCTAGTCATTTTGCAGACGCATGGGGCGTATAGTTGTAGTGGGGTGTGGGGGTGCAGCGTTTGATGGGTGCAGCGTTTGATGGGTGCAGGTGGGGAGATGGTGGGTGGGTGCTGTCCATGATGGGTTTGCATACTATATAACACACCATAATGCACATTACACATTTGACACATAAGTGCCACTGTACCCCGCCCTATATAGTGGAGCTTTTACACTATATGCCACTGACCATAGTACCCCTTACCCCTGTAATGACACATCTCACGTGTGTGTGTGTGTGTGTGTGTGTGTGTGTGTGTGTGTGTGTGTGTGTGTAAAATTGGATGGGGGGGTCACAAGTACACATGAGGAGGTCGCAGATGTACAGATGGGGAAAGGAAGAGGGGTTCTTTAAGGGAAAAATGGAGATTGTGGCAGAGGTAAAGATGGCATGGAGAGCAGGGACACAGAGGAGGAGGAAGTATCAGAGGCACATCTCTATAGCAGCCGGCAGGAAAGTGACTGGGTAGTCCAGTCGCTTTCCGCATCTCTATAGCAGCCGGCAGGGTAACTAGGAAAGTGACTGGGTAGTCCAGTCGCTTTCCGCATCTCTATAGCAGCCGGCAGGGTAACTAGGGACAGATACGGCAAAGTGACTGGGTAGTCCAGTGACCAGTCGCTTTCCGCATCTCTATAGCAGCCGGCAGGGTAACTAGGGACAGATACGGCAAAGTAACTGGGTAGTCCAGTGACCAGTCGCTTTCTGCATCTCTATAGCAGCCGGCAGGAAAGTGCCTGGGTAGTCCAGTCGCTTTCCGCATCTCTATAGCAGCCGGCAGGGTAACTAGGAAAGTGACTGGGTAGTCCAGTGACCAGTCGCTTTCCGCATCTCTATAGCAGCCGGCAGGAAAGTGCCTGGGTAGTCCAGTCGCTTTCCGCATCTCTATAGCAGCCGGCAGGGTAACTAGGAAAGTAACTGGGTAGTACAGTGACCAGTCGCTTTCCGCATCTCTATAGCAGCCGGCAGGAAAGTGACTGGGTAGTCCAGTCGCTTTCCGCATCTCTATAGCAGCCGGCAGGGTAACTAGGAAAGTGACTGGGTAGTCCAGTCGCTTTCCGCATCTCTATAGCAGCCGGCAGGAAAGTGACTGGGTAGTCCAGTCGCTTTCCGCATCTCTATAGCAGCCGGCAGGGTGACTAGGGACAGATATCCAAAGTGACTGGGTAGTGACTTTCCGCATCTTTATAGCAGTTTGCGGTATATGTCCATATGCCCATAAATTCACCTCCCCCATAAACAGGTGAGGTGGGGGGAGGTGAGTGCTTCTTGTGCTGAACCATAAACATGGGGGCGGGGAGGTGAATGCTAGGAGAGATCATGTAGCTATGGAACGCCCACATGGGCGTTCCAGCTTTGGCAGTGTAATCGCAAGGACGGCAGCATATCGGTCGCGAACGTGCGTACAACTGCACTTTTACCCACAATACAGTGGATTAGCTCTGCAGGAGATGTTGTGGTGTAATGTCCTGTATTAGCCGACCCCCTACACCCCTGGGGGGGAGGGGAGGAGTTTGATGGGTGCAGCGTTTGATGGGTGCAGGTGGGGAGATGGTGGGTGGGTGCTGTCCATGATGGGTTTGCATACTATATAACACACCATAATGCACATTACACATTTGACACATAAGTGCCACTGTACCCCGCCCTATATAGTGGAGCTTTTACACTATATGCCACTGACCATAGTACCCCTTACCCCTGTAATGACACATCTCACGTGTGTGTGTGTGTGTGTGTGTGTGTGTAAAATTGGATGGGGGGGGTCACAAGTACACATGAGGAGGTCGCAGATGTACAGATGGGGAAAGGAAGAGGGGTTCTTTAAGGGAAAAATGGAGATTGTGGCAGAGGTAAAGATGGCATGGAGAGCAGGGACACAGAGGAGGAGGAAGTATCAGAGGCACATCTCTATAGCAGCCGGCAGGAAAGTGACTGGGTAGTCCAGTCGCTTTCCGCATCTCTATAGCAGCCGGCAGGGTAACTAGGAAAGTGACTGGGTAGTCCAGTCGCTTTCCGCATCTCTATAGCAGCCGGCAGGGTAACTAGGGACAGATACGGCAAAGTGACTGGGTAGTCCAGTGACCAGTCGCTTTCCGCATCTCTATAGCAGCCGGCAGGGTAACTAGGGACAGATACGGCAAAGTGACTGGGTAGTCCAGTGACCAGTCGCTTTCCGCATCTCTATAGCAGCCGGCAGGAAAGTGCCTGGGTAGTCCAGTCGCTTTCCGCATCTCTATAGCAGCCGGCAGGGTAACTAGGAAAGTGACTGGGTAGTCCAGTGACCAGTCGCTTTCCGCATCTCTATAGCAGCCGGCAGGAAAGTGCCTGGGTAGTCCAGTCGCTTTCCGCATCTCTATAGCAGCCGGCAGGGTAACTAGGAAAGTGACTGGGTAGTCCAGTGACCAGTCGCTTTCCGCATCTCTATAGCAGCCTGCAGGAAAGTGACTGGGTAGTCCAGTCGCTTTCCGCATCTCTATAGCAGCCGGCAGGGTAACTAGGAAAGTGACTGGGTAGTCCAGTCGCTTTCCGCATCTCTATAGCAGCCGGCAGGGTAACTAGGGACAGATACGGCAAAGTGACTGGGTAGTCCAGTGACCAGTCGCTTTCCGCATCTCTATAGCAGCCGGCAGGGTAACTAGGGACAGATACGGCAAAGTGACTGGGTAGTCCAGTGACCAGTCGCTTTCCGCATCTCTATAGCAGCCGGCAGGAAAGTGCCTGGGTAGTCCAGTCGCTTTCCGCATCTCTATAGCAGCCGGCAGGGTAACTAGGAAAGTGACTGGGTAGTCCAGTGACCAGTCGCTTTCCGCATCTCTATAGCAGCCGGCAGGAAAGTGACTGGGTAGTCCAGTCGCTTTCCGCATCTCTATAGCAGCCGGCAGGGTAACTAGGAAAGTGACTGGGTAGTCCAGTCGCTTTCCGCATCTCTATAGCAGCCGGCAGGAAAGTGACTGGGTAGTCCAGTCGCTTTCCGCATCTCTATAGCAGCCGGCAGGGTGACTAGGGACAGATATCCAAAGTGACTGGGTAGTGACTTTCCGCATCTTTATAGCAGTTTGCGGTATATGTCCATATGCCCATAAATTCACCTCCCCCATAAACAGGTGAGGTGGGGGGAGGTGAGTGCTTCTTGTGCTGAACCATAAACATGGGGGCGGGGAGGTGAATGCTAGGAGAGATCATGTAGCTATGGAACGCCCACATGGGCGTTCCAGCTTTGGCAGTATAATCGCAAGGACGGCAGCATATCAGTCGCGAACGCGCGTACAAACTGCACTTTTACCCACAATACAGTGGATTAGCTCTGCAGGAGATGTGGTGTAATGTCCTGTATTAGCCGACCCCCTACACCCCTGGGGGGGAGGGGAGGAGGCGCTTGACTTCAGTTGCATAGACATCACTCCTTGCAAGAGACAACACTAGTGCAATGGTACTGTAGCCAAATCAAGTCCTCTTACTGTACAGTATACCAACACTTCATGAACACCCACAGTACAGTAGCTGGGACACTGGTGTACTCGTTACTGACTGACACATTTATTTTTTTACAGTTTCTTATATAGCGCAGCAGATTCCGTTGCGCTTTACAATTGTAGACAGTGATAAAACAAACTGGGTACTGTAGCAACAGACAGACTTGGAGGTAGGAGGGCCCTGCTGCAAGCTTACAATCTATAGGGACACATTATAAATGTATAATAACACTTTTACGTTAAATGGTCTGGTTTTATTAAATATCACTCTACAAAATATTGGAATGGAAGGGAAAAAAAAGATGTCACTGTAATCGAACCCATGTCTCCAAGCATGAAGAACCGCGCAGCTAACCACTAACCTACGCAGCACATTGATATGTACAGGCTGTGGAGTGCTGCTCATACAGTCAGTGGCATCTGCAGCCCTAGCAGCGAAACACGAATCCCTGCATCCCTTACATGGATTAGCGCTGTAATATAATGTATTGTACTTTTGTGTACTGTAGGTCAAGTCTGGAAGGGGAGGAGGCGGTTGCCTTCAGCTGCATACTGTACACATTACACATTACTGTTACACATTACGGCTACGTGAACAGCTTGTAGCCCTTTTGCTCACTCCTACGGCCACGAGCGTCTCATTTCCTACGAGCGGCTCATTGTGCACGAGCGTCTCATACTGTAAGTGCGCTGTTTACGGCGAATAGCGGGATACCACTGGCACATCACTCCGACTGTAGCTTGATGGAGCATTAGCCACCCAGTGGTGGCGGATTGTATTACATGGCATGCTCCCACACCCCTTGGCGGACGCCAGCGCCAGGAGAATATCGATGCGCCAGAGCCTTCGCCATGACGGCCTGGCGGCAAAGATGAGACCCGGTACATCTGTACCCCTACTATCCAAGTGGGCATGGAGTTGGATATAAACCTGTGGCAAGCGTAGCGAGCCACCGAGCCCAAAGCGTGGCGAGCGTAGTGAGCCCCGCGAGGGGACACAGAATACCGTCCACTCGCGGGGCTCGCTTCGCTCGCCACGCTTCGGGCTCGGTGGCTCGCTACGCTCGACACAGGTTTATATCCAACTCCATGCCCACTTGGATAGTAGGGGTATGAAAAGGACCCCTTTTTCCCATTGAATTCCATGTTAAAATGGACTCAGTCCATTTTAACATTAAATCCTATGGAAAAATCGGGTCATCGCATCGCATCGCATGCGATATGGTCGTATGCGATGCGATGCGATATCGCATCGCATCTGATTGTATGCCTTAAGTTAAGGCATACAATCAAAAAATCGGCAGCCCAGATAATACATAAGTACCATCCCCTCTTGTTATGCCATATATTAGAATCTCTGGGCCAGATGTATCAAGCTTCAAAAAGTGATAAAGCCAAGAGTGAAAAACAACCAGCCAATCAGCTCCTACCTGTCATGTTACAGGCTGGGTTTGAAAAAATGACAGGTAGGAGCTGATTGGCTGGTGGGGGTAGATTTAGGCAGTGAGGGTTGGGGTTAGTCATGATCAGGGAGGGTTAGGGTCAGGCTGCTAGGGCAGGGGTGGCCAACCGGTCAGAGGTAAAGAGCCAAAAAATATCAGTCGTCAAGCCAAAGAGCCAACATCATGCGCGCGCCGAAGGCGTGCGCGCCAAAAAGGGGCGTGATCGGGGGAGTGGTCAGGGGCGTGGTCATATGACACAAGGAGAGTGGCCACATGACAAAACTTTATGCCCCCAGTGCCAGATATGCCCACCACAGTGCCAAACATCATATGCCCCCCACAGTGCCAAACATCACATGCCCCCCACAGTGCCAAACATCACATGCCCCCCACAGTGCCAAACATCACATGCCCCCCACAGTGCCAAACATCATATGCCCCCCACAGTGCCAAACATCATATGCCCCCCACAGTGCCAAACATCACATGCCCCTCAAAGTGCCAAACATCACATGCCCCTCAAAGTGCCAAACATCATATGCCCCTCAAAGTGCCAAACATCATATGCCCCTCAAAGTGCCAAACATATGCCCCCCACAGTGCCAAACGTCATATGACCCCACAGTTAGGAAGCTGGGCCCTCCAGCACAGGTGTTGCCCACAGTGCAACACCTATGCTGGAGGGCCCAGCTTCCTAACTAAAGGGCCCACCTAGAGGGCCAGGAGGGCCCAACAAACAAATGAGCCACGGGCCAAGAGGGCCCGACTAATGCGCACACAGGCCAGAAGGGCCTGAATTTGCCCACGGGCCTAGTGCCCGACACCCGGTGGTCTAGGGTGGATGGAGGGTAGGAGGCCAAAGGCCCCTACCTGGTGTTGGGAGAGGCCGCTGGGGGGAGCTTCGTCAGCTCTTTTGCTTCCCACCCCCGCTTGCCTCTCCGGGAGCCATCTTCTTTTTTCTTGCAGAAGGCGCCGGAGATCTTCTGTCTTGATCCCGGCGTATTCTGCGGCGCCGGAACTCTTCTCCCCGCCGCCGTCTTCTGCGCCATCCTCCGGTGGCTTCGCGCGTCTTCAGGAGCGCTCCTGCGCTCCGCCGGCGTGGAGAAGACTTTTCGCCCTCCTGCTGGCGTCTGATGTCAGACGCCGGGGGCAGGGCGGAAACGGCGCGGCGAGTGCTGATTGGCTCGCCGCGGTCGTTTCCTAATGGCCGCCGATGCGGCGTTTTGAATTTGGCAGCCGAATTGGCGCCAAATTCAAAACCCCGCTTTGCAGACGGGAGGCTGGAGCCGCAATTTACAGCGCGGCGAGCCGCGGGTTGGCCACCGCTGTGCTAGGGGGTAAAGGTTAGGGTCAGGTGGCTGTAAGGTAGGGTTAGATTTCCGGTGGTAGGAAGAGCAGGTTAGCTTACTTTCTGAGCCCGTCGGGATTCTCTGGGTAGTATTCAATGCCACTCGCCGCGGGCGGCGAGGTGGTTAAACAGCGAGGATCGCAGAAAACCAGCGATCTCCGCTGTTTTACCCCCTCGCCGCCGCTCACCCTATTCAACGTTCCGGGGGAATCCTCGCCATCATAGGACGGCGAGGATTCCCCCAAACAGCGAGACCCGTGGCTAATGCAGGGAACCCACTGTATTTAGCCCCGAGTCTCGCTGCTTCTGCAGCCGCATACGCCGATTCCCCCTCGCTCAAAAAACGGAGCGAGGGGGAATTGGCGTATGAGGGGGAGAGTTGAATACTGACAGGGCGAACGGTGACAGCGAACAGGAAGCCCTGTTTGCTGTCACCGCTCGCCCACAGCATTGAATAGACCCCTCTGTATCGGTATGCCGGGTCGGACTTTTGACTGCCGCCTGTAGGGATATCATATATATCCCTACAGGCTTATAGTCACGCTCTATAACCTACTATAGCAGGTGCGTTATCCCGTCCAGGAAAAATGTCTGAGGAGTCTACATAAATAGGCTCATTATAATGATTGCACCTAATTAAAGTTCTATACACATATATGATTGCAATGTGTGGCAAAACAATACAATAAAAATGTATTTCAAAGGATACTTACATATCCAATAGAAAGAAAGCACTCAGAGACTAGGTAATCATGTAGCAAAAATACACTCTGTATTAAGGTTAAGCGCTTTGGGAAGCTTACTTCCATCCTCAGAACCACATACAGCCGTAATATTAACAAGCATGATCCAGCCAGTCCATTAAATACCAATACATGGATAACCATTGAAACATGGGGCCAGATTCTCTAAGCTTCAAAAGTGATAAAATGGAGAGTGATAAAAAACCAGCCAATCAGCTCCTGTCTGACATTTTTCAAACACAGTCTGTGGCATGGCAGGTAGAAGCTGATTGGCTGGCTGTTTATCACTCTCCATTTTATCACTTTTGAAGCTTAGAGAATCTAGCCCATGGTCTGCTTGCAGGAGGCTTACATCAGGGTTTCCCATACTGTGGTACTTGTAGTCTTCCTGGAATATTCGGGGGATACTTTCACCTGCAATTACATTCCAAATAACAGTTTTACATAAAACTTCTTTAGAACAATATAGCAGAAGATTGTTATTTATTTAAAGCATTCAGCTGCAGTACATGACAACATACTTGCAGGGCAGGCGACAGGGGCGGTCAAAGGGGACACTTGTACCAGGCCCCAAGCTTGTGAGGGGCCCCAAGGCTCTGAGGGGCTCAGGGGATGTAAGCATGGCTGTGGCAGTGCTGCCTTATCAATAGTTTATAAAGGTGCTGTCTGCTCACCTGGCTTCCTGGAAGGAAATTTACATGGACCCCAATCCAGTAACCCCCCTCAGTCTGGTCACCTGTCTGGCTACCAGTGACATCACACAACACAGCTAACCATAGGACGAACCAATGCTGCGCCCTCCCATCTTCCCTGTTCTATTATATTGCATAGTGAATATTAATTATAATTTTTTTCTTTAATTAAAAAAAAAAAAACACATTCAATGTTATTAAAATCTGGGTGTGTCATCATTGGGGGGGCCCCAGTGATATCCGTGTACCGGGCCCCAAGATTTCTGTTGCCCTCCCTGACGCTCTCAGACCCCCTCACCTCCCCGGTCAGGTCCCTGTGTTAGTAATAGAGATAAGAGTGATGTCACTGTGACGCTCCCAGACCCCCTCACCTCCCCAGTCAGGTCCCTGTGTTAGTAATAGAGATAAGAGTGATGTCACTGTGACACTCCCAGACCCCCTCACCTCCCCGGTCAGGTCCCTGTGTCAGTAATAGAGATAAGAGTGATGTTACAGTGACGCTCCCAGACCCCCTCACCTCCCCGGTCAGGTCCCTTTGTCAGTAATAGAGATAAAGTGATGTCACTGTGACGCTCCCAGACCCCCTCATCTCCCCAGTCAGGTCCCTGTGTCAGTGATAGAGATAAGGGTGATGTCACTGTGACGCTCCCAGACCCCCTCACCTCCCTGGTCAGGTCCCTGTGTCAGTGATAGAGATAAGAGTGATGTCACTGTGACGCTCCCAGACCCCCTCACCTCCCCGGTCAGGTCCTTGTGTCAGTAATAGAGATAAGAGTGATGTCACTGTGACGCTTCCAGACCCCCTCACCTCCCCAGTCAGGTCCCTGTGTCAGTAATAGAGCTACGTGTCACATCATTGTGGCAAATATATTGCCTTTGTATTATATCAGCTCTGCTCCTGTTAGCACATTAGGCTAGAGTGCCCCTTTCAGGGATGGCACCTAGTAGCCTTTACAATCTCCCATAGCTTTGCCACTTGTTACCATGGTGATGTGTGCCACAGTCTCTGCTCTCCTGCCAACCTGTTGATTACAATGGGAAGAGTGTTGTCCATAACCCAATGCTGCCAGCAGGGCGGCGCTAGGCTCACATAAGACACAGGCCGGACACTGTGAATGGGGTATTATTTCTGATGTCTGCAATCTTTAATCACTCTCCCCTAATAGATGAGGGCACTGTGATATACAGGGAGTCTGGCTATGTAGGAGACCAGTTACTTCTAGTCTGGCCCCCGCTATGAGGAATTGCCCTAATACCCTAGAGAATGCCCAGGATAGGGCAAAACACACACTGCTGGCAGCTGGTAACAACTAACAACTCTATGGCAGAGGGTGGGATATACAGCTATGATGTCCCCCCTCAGCCACAGCCCCACAGCACACGTGTAAGGCCGGGAGGCGCCGTGTCCCCAGCAGCAGCTCCCGGGCGTTGCACAGAGACTCACTGTATATTAACATCACCGGCTGTTTGCCATCTCTCTCCCCCCTCCCCCGCCTATGGAGACACTCATCCGCCGCCGTCCGCTATCACACACAGTACTTCCTGGTTATGCGTTCCAACCGTCTTCCGGATTGTGCGTTCCACCGTTCTGCGCACTCGCTCTGCCTTCCAGGGCCCAGGGATGTTTCCCGTCAACGAACAGCCCCTCCCCCTCCTCGCTTCCGGGGGCATCAGGCAGCCGCAGCAGGGTGAATCGGTGAAGATGGATCGGCAGTAATCTACCCGGTGAGTGGGTGTAATTCCCGGGGCCCATGACCACAGTGCAGCATGCCATGTATTCCCTATCGCACTCATATGATGCAATGGTCAAAGCTCATTGACCACTGCATTCCTCTTATGTGATGTAGCTAGGGTGCAGTTATCAGCTCTGTATATATATATATATATATATATGTATATAATCGTTGTATATGTGTATATATATATATACACATACATACATACATACATACATACATACACACACACACAGTATATGACACAGATGACTGGGGGTCAGATTAATGACGCTTACATCTCCCCCGCAATTTACTAATGAACCCATGTAGTGCCTCCTGTACCCCACTTGCCATCCACTTGTGTGGGTGCCCCCAGTCCCCACGCATTGTGTGAGTGACAGCACGCCCTAGAGACAGTGTGACAGCACGCCTTTGTGTGGAGAGTAGGGATGGCTATTGTTGCCATTGTCATCAATGGCAATAGTGCAACTGGTCATATATTGTGTTAGACTGATTGGCCTGTGGGCCAATCAAAACACGGGGGCGGGGCTTTGTGGGTGTTGTGCCCTGGCACTTTGAAGAAAAAAAAACACCATTGATTGAGGGAAATAATTTTGGTTCTTCTCCATCAATGGCAAAAGTATTTGACATCGGCCATAAATCCATCCATCTACTGCAGCTACAGGGTAACGATAAGTACCTGCACCAATACACCTGTGTACACCTGCCTGTGATATACACAAGCACCGCTATATACTCTGCCAATGCCACAAGCACCGCTATATACTCTGCCAACGCCACAAGCACTGCTATATACTCTGCCAATGCCACAAGCACCGCTATATCCTCTGCCAACACCACAAGCACCGCTATATACTCTGCCAACGCCACAAGCACCGCTATATACTCTGCCAACACCACAAGCACCGCTATATACTATGCCAACATATAAGTACCAAGCGAAAAATAGAGAAGAGGGCTTGGGGGAGACAGAGGAGGAAGAAGAGAGTGCGCAGGGGTTTGTAATACCTTATTCCTCTTAATATCCCATCCCACCCTTCCGACCCCCACAGTACACAGTAGTATTGGTCGCACTACTTTGTACCTGAAAGCCATGGCAGCACAGGGTCACTGGAGTCGCTCAGGGTCGCCGAGTCTTCCTTCACCAACTCAGCAGCGCTGGTGGGGGAGCATGGAACGGCTTATGCGGTGTTTGAGGGAGGAGCGCAGGACTGAAGTGACACCGCTGGAGTACAATAAGACCGTGGCTCACTGGCTCTGGTAGCTCCCTCTTACCAGCGCCGGCGGTGGGGGTATGGACATGTATCGTGACTTCAGCTGTGGTGCTGGAGGCAGGGGGGAGTGCGGGGAGGTGCTACTGGCGTGAGTACACTGGGACCGCACTGCGGGTGAGTGTGGGACTGGGGCAGTGCTGGAGGGGGGAGGGACTCAATATACTGCCTCTGTCTGTGTCTGCGGTGCTGAAGAGGGGAGCGCGGGACTGCCCACAGTACTATATTGAAAAAAAACTTCAACGGGTGCAGGGGAGGGATTGTCAGCTTCCACCCATAATAGGTGCCGCCCCTAGGCCCGTGCCTCGTGGGCATAGTGACAAATCTGGCCCTGCTTTTCGGAACTGATGTGCGTTCCACTGAATCCCAGAACATCACTTCCGGTTCCTTATTTAAACAAAACTTGATTTTTATGCGGTTCACAATACTTGTTTTTATTGACAATTATGATTTATTGTGTCTCTTTCTCCTGCTCATGCGATTAATATAACTTATATGTAATTTTTAACAACTTGACTTAATTGTGTACTAACACAGGTGCCAATTAGGATGCCAATTAACATAGATATATGGGTATATAAACCCTTCAGTTCCAATGTTGTTTACACCTTGATAAAGCCGCGATACCGGCGAAACGCGTTGGTGAACAGGAGGGAACTTGCCACCGAGCCATACCTACCTACCTACCTACCTACCGCTACATGCACAAGGATCCGGACCAGCCTCCAGTGTTTTGAACTTTGTGCTCAATACCCAGCAAACTCCTTCCCACTCTTTCCCACAAGGGACGCCTATCAATACCTAACGCAGTGTACCTCCTTTTTTTCTGGTAGTGAACACAGTCTGAGCGTCCCTCTCCTGCCGCTTGCAGCCGGGGACCCTGTTACATCCGAGCCGTCTCCAGGCGCACAATTATTATACCCTTTTGTCAGGGCCGTATTATCAATGGGCCTGATGGAGCTACAGCTCCAGGCCCACTCTCCAAATAGGCCCATTTTGTAGCTGAGGGCTAGGGCTTTCCAACGAGCCCAGCCCCGTGTCGCTAGCCCCCCGGGAATCGGAAATACCGCCAGGCCATCCTGGAACGTTTTCCCCATAAGATAACATGGGACCCGCTAATTCCGACCTCCACCCGGTTCCAACGGCTGCCAGTTCCCCATTCGCAATCACAGAAGCTCGAGGTTGATCTCAGTCTAACTCAAATCGCTGGGCCTTCAATATGATATCTGGTCCATATGGGTTCATTGGTTCTAGAGATATTGCGGGTAAACCAATTTTTTTTCATTTCTGAAATGTAATTTCATGGCTGTTGATGTTGTTTGAGGACAGATTTCTCTGGAACCAAATGGCTCAGTTTCACGTGACCAAAATCATTCGAAGCCTACATGTAAATGGGTCAGTTGGTTCCCGAAGATATAGCTGGTTGTTTAAAGGGGGGGCTCTCCCCCTCACACCAGAAAATGCAGGGACTAGGCTGGTGTAAAAGGGGTCAGTCCGGGAATGTCCCTGCATGATCCTGGGACCATATTCCCGGGTAAGGCCCTGCATTTTCTGGTGTGAAAGGGGTATTATTTCAAATAGCAGTGCTCTGAATACAGCCGGGCAGCCCCCTGCTCTCTGCCCGGCTGTCAATGGCTGTCATTTCTGCCCAGAGGTGGCTGTCCCCCAGTTACCACAGGCATGTATTCCCCCTTGGCAATGAGCATGTAATCCCACATGACAACGAGCATGGAACCCCTGGCAATGAGCATGGCACCCCTAGCAATGAACATGTAGGTAAGCAACACTTACAGTATGTAGCATAAATTTTAATAGGCATTAAGGTGTTTGGCATAATACTTAATGGAAATTATGGTGTGTGTCTTAACATGTAATGGGCATTATGGTGTAAATTTTTAATGCGTGCCAATGCCCCTATTTATGAAGCATATTGTGCATTATTGCTCAATCTGTTTGGTATAGTACAGGCATGTCCAAACAGTGGCCCTCTAGCTGTTGTTAAACTACAAGTCCCATCATGCATTGCCACAGTTTTGCTATTAGGGAATGCTAAAACTATGTCAAGGCATGCTGGGATGTGTAGCTTCACAACAGCTGGAGGGCCACTGTTCAGATATGCCTGGTGTAGTGAGTATTTTGGCTCAATCCATGTGGCACAATGTGAATTTTGCCTTAATCTGTGTGGTATAACGTGAATTGTGACTCAATCTGTGTGCTTAGTGTGAATTTTGGCTCTGTCGGTGTGAATTTTGGCTCATTCCATGTGGCATAATGTGTAAGAGGCAAGTACAGTATAAGGGGGTTACTATTGTGTTGCATGATTTGTATAAGGGGTATATGGTGTGGTAAACTTAGGTGACCACATAAAAGGTGCTGAAATGTTGTCTACCAAGTTTCGGCCTTCAGTATTTTTTTTATGACTGCAGTGCCACCTCACCCCGCAAGTATATTAGGACATTGACATCCTGCGGGTGCACCCGCCAATATATCTCCCTGCATTTTTCTTATGCCAGCCTCCTGCCTTTTCCAGGCATATATAATTACCGTATATACTCGAGTATAAGTCGACACGAATATAAGCCGATGCACCTAATTTTACAACAAAAAACTGGGAAAACTTATTGACTCAAGTGGGACCCTCACTCGAATATAAGCCGAGGGGGGCTATTTCAGCATAAAAAATGTTCTGAAAAAGTAGGCTTATACTCGAGTATATATGGTAGTTGAAAGTATTTACACAAATACAGGCACACCCATGAGCAGACCACCCAACCAGAACACTGGTCCCCCCCCCCCACATTATTAGGTGCTGACCACAACCCCTATTATTGCACATAATAGGCCCTTGATCATTCAGCTCCAGGCCCATTTAGACCTTAATCTGGCTCTGCACATGAGGTAATACTGGACCAGTAGAATTGAGTTGGGACTAGCACCTGACTATGCAAGATACTGTATATAACTGGACGGGCACTTGCATCTTGTCTTGACTGAAGTGAAATGGAAGTCAGACTGGAGCTGACAATTCTTTTTTCAAAATGTGTTTATTAAGGATTGAGCAAAGTAAAGTTACATACATCATACGTGGTTGGACATAGTAACGTGTTGTACAACTTCAGCACTTCTGTAGACTGTTACAGGCTTTATGAATAAATGATGATTACATGGAAAGTTCTAAATAGGGGGACACGACTGGAGGGCCGCAGGACTGCATATAGGAAGATCAAGTGAAACATCTCCCGAAATAAGACGAGTCTCGTACCATTGGGTGGAATGAAAGAAGTGGTGGATTTTTGTTTTAAGGTCGTTGGATAAAGAATCAATAAAGCCTTCCCATATCCCAAATTTGTCTGTGTTTCCTTCCTTGTGAAGGGATGCTTCGACCCATTCCATATGAAATATATGGAAAAGTTTAGCCCTAAATAACGGTATCTTGGGGGGTTCTGCATGTATAGACTGGTGTAAAATACATTTACGGGCTGCTGCCAAGATAATGAGCATTATGAGTTTTCTGCTGTCTCGCATTATCATTGTATAAGGAGGGAAAATCCCCAGAATTGCCCATTCAGTAGTTAATGGCAATCGGTTTAAGAGGTATGTGGCAGAGAACCACTGCACCTGCTTCAAAAGTGAGTTATAAGTGGACACATGCAATGTTTAAATGTCGCAATTGGACTGCCGCATTTTGGACAAGTATCTGTGTCAGAGATGCCTAAGACGTATTGTTTATGTGGGGAGAGGTACCCATTTTGATATATGTTGTAAAACATCTCTGTATATGGAAGTGGGTAGCGTCTTCCATGAATATTGAAAGGAATGCAAAAGGTTCTTTGGTGTAAGGTGAGGGAAAATTTTAGCCATGTAGATAAGCCAATACGGGTTGTGGAGAGGTCGATTGGTGTATGTAGTATTTGGTAATAAGTAGATATAGCCCTTCTACCAGATGTGGGTTTAAATAAGAGTGTATCTAAACTGTTTGTGTGGTCTAGGGATGAGAGATGTCTGATTATTGAGCTAGCGTAATGTTGAGCTTGGTACATGGCCAATGCCTGGGAAGGAGTCAATTTATATTTATCTGCTATGGTTTGTACTCTTAAAGGGGTTGACACTGTGTTGTTAACTAGGGCCTTTACATGTGTAATACCTTTAAGCCTCCAAGATATAAATTGTTAAGACGTCTGACCATATTGAATTTCTGGATTTGTCACCAGTGGCAAAAATAATGAATGATGACTATTTAGGCTTTGTTTATGTCTAGTGTGTTGCCATCCATGTTGTCATGAGTAGTGGGTTCTGAGTAATATGTTCCGGAATTTCCAGTCTATGACAGTGTATAAACGATAGCAGGTGTTGTTGAGGTAAGGAGGATTGATCAATGTCAGTTTTGGTGTGGTTTTTAGTGGTGTGTATTCAGTCCCTGATATATCTGTATATGCCAGCCTGATTGCAAAGTTTAACATTTGGCAGGTTTACTCCCCCAAATAACTTTTTGGAACATGGTATTAACCCTTTCAGTGGTGTTTTTTTTAAGAGAGAGCTCCCCACTGGGTGAGTTTTTTCTGGGGAGCACTCCCTTAAAAAAAAACACTGTTTCTTCAGGTCCGGGCAGTGCCGATGAACCGTCAATCAGCCGCTGCCCTGCACCCCGTCCCTACATGCTGCGACCGGCTTGTCATAAGCCGGCGCCGCAGGCTGTAATGCACCAGCCGGAAGGGTGGGGTGAGCCAGGGGCGCGGCGGAGGAGAGGGAGCCCGGCGCTAATCACTGGCAATCCTGAGAATTTTCCAGGCCTGCCAGCCTGGGTTTTAAGGCATAGGCCGGAAAATTTTCGGGATGCGTGTCCCAGTCTCTTGGCAGCGGGCCCCTGCCCGTCATCGCTTCAGGGAGATGGGCAGGGTTAGGGGGGTGCAGGGAGGTGGGGGCAGGCATAGGAATGGGGCAGCGGGGACACGAGGGGGGAACTCCATCGGAACGGAGCACGTGAATGTCCCGTTCGTGCGTGCCCCCTTCTTATGGCTGGCGGTAGAAATGCCAGCCCCTGCAAAGATAACACCGGCTCCATCTGTATCCCTTGGTCATGTTGGCTAATAAGCGGCCTGCCTTATTGCCCCACCTATAATAATGATTGGTCCTAAAGCCAACCTGACGTTGGGCATCTGCAAGTAAAAAGCTGTCCATTAATTGGCGTTTTAACTTAGAATCTTGGAAAGCGGTATCAGTAGGGTATCATTCTGATAAGCTTCAGATACCGAGCGGTGTAGAAGTAATTTTTCTCTATATTCTGTACGCTTTCTAGATTGATGCGCTAGTATACTGTATGCCCCCTCTGGACTGCTTTAGAAGTGGTCCTCCCAGTGTTTAAAGTTGTCATCAGTAAATTCCTGCCATTTATTTTGAAAGTATTGGGTGAAGTGTTCAGATTTGGATAAGGTCGATGGAAATCTCCAATATTTATTTGTCATTTCAGGGTTAATGTTCTGGAGGAAAACTGAGATAGGGGTGTGGTCAGATATGAGGATGTTGTGTATCTGTGCAATCCTAGAGAATAATGAATTAGAAAACAAAAGATAAACGATCCTTGAAAAAGTGTGATAAACATGGGAATAAAAAGTATAGGTTAACATTCGGGATTCAATAACCTCCAGGCATCGTGGAGGTGATGTAAGTTTTGTAAAAAGGTGTATACCTTTGTCTCCTATGGGAGACTGTGTTTAAGAGTGACTTGATCTGTCGAGTCTGTATACAGCCACGCTATCGAAATAGCCACCAATGACAAGATTGTGGTGGGTGCATTGTAATAGTAAATTAGAAATGGCTTAAAAAAACAGGGGCATTCAAGGTGCATATAAATTCAACAGGGTATATGGAGTATCTCGTATGAGACTATCTAATCATATCTAATAATAGAAATCTACCCATCTCATCCGCGATGGCATCAACTATGGTATATTGTAGGTGTTTGTGGAAGAGAACAGCTACTTTTTTTAGTTTTTTTAGGTATAAGAGGCTGACACACATTTTTTGATCCATGTGTCTTTTCCACACCTGGACCTAGCTCAGCTCAATTTGACGGCCTGGCTTATGACACCTCCTTATTGAAGAAAAAGGGGTTTTCTGATGCAGTTGCCCTATGTTAAGGGCTCGTAAACCGGTGTCTGCTGCAAATTATCATCGAGTCTGGAAAATTTACATCAGGTGGTGTGAGTGTCAGAAGGTACATACTTCTAGGTTCAAGGTGTCTAGATTATTGGATTTCCTTCAGGATGGATTTTCAACCGGTCTGGGATTACAATCCTTGAAGTTGCAGCTTTCAGCTCTGTCCCTTTTCTTTCAGAAAAGGATAGCTTTCTTACCTGAGGTTCACACTTTTTTGCAGGGCGTGACCAGGCTTAAACCTCCATATAGGCAGCCAGTGGCACCTTGGGATATGTCCTTGGTTCTGTCAGTATTACAGAACCCTCCTTTTGAACCACTAAGATCGGCTGACCTTAAATTTGTTTCTTGAAAATTAACCTTTTTGTTAGCCATTGCTTCGGCTAGGCATGTATCGGAGCTAGGAGCGTTGTCCTGCAAATCTCCACATTTAATTTTTCATGAAGATAGGGCAATGCTTCGAACAGTGCCTACATTTCTACCTAAGGTAGTTTCTTCCTTTCATTTAAATCAGGAAATTGTTCTTCCGGTATTTTCCCTTCCCTTCTAAGAGGTTAAAAATAGGGAAAAATTAAGGAAATTGGATGTAGATCATGCCTTGCGAATATACGTGAAAAGAGTAAAGGACATCCGGAAAATGGAACTGTTGTTGGTGTTGTATGATGTGCATAAGAGAGGGTGGCCTGCTTATAAGAAGACCATTGCTAGATGGTTGAGGTCGGTAAGTACTTTTCCTTACACCAAGGTAGGTAGACCTGTTCCTTCTCGGATAAATGCACATACCACGAGGTCAGTTGCTTCCTCTTGGGCTATGCGTCATGGGGCTACAGTGGAGCAGTTGTGCAGGGCTGCCACTTGGTCCTCTGTTCATACCGTTACCAAATTTCATCAGAGGACGCTTCATTTGGACGGGCAGTGATGAGAACTGTTGGTCTGAGCGTACCATCCCAAAGGACCAGCTCGTGAACGTCCCAAGGTTAGCTGGGTTACCAGGATGGACGAAAGAGAAAAGGGGATTTTTGTAAGAACTTACCATTCTAACCCCTTTCTCTGAGTCCATCCTGGTAACACAGCGATCCCTCCCTTACGCTCAGTAAGTCATACCATTCATGTGTGTCATGTTATGGTTATATGATTGCGCAAATAAGATTTCGGGCATTGTACTGAGTTATGTATCCTAGTGTGCTTTAGAAGTTGAACTGAAGCTTCATGGGATGCAGAAGGGAGGAGATGGTTCCCTTAGTGCAAGCAGGCATGCCAGTACTTAGGCCACTGCCAGGTCTTAATGCCTCCAGGCTGTAGATACTTATATAAAAGACAGATAACTACTAGGTGGTGTTAGCTGGCAGAAGAATACCACAATACAGTTGCTAAAGGTGTAACTCTAAACTGTTCACTAGGATTACCCCCAAGGTGGTAAATAGGGTATCTGCCAGAAAGCACAGCCACAAAAACACAGTCAATGGCCGGTACAGATATAGCAGGACACGGCAAGGCAGCTGGAATAGATTATAAATTACAAGGACTTAGCTTGACTGGCAACAGGAATCCCAGGACTGGCACGAATGACATGGACACGAGCAAGGCCAGACTGGGACCAAAATTGGCCCTGGCATTTTGAGCAAACAGGCCCACCTGCTGCGCGGCAAAAAGGGGTGTGACCTAATGGAAAGAAGGTGTTGCATCACAAAGAGGCATGTATTACCCATTATACACATTATACCACTTACACAAATAATGCACATAGTAGCCTTTCCAAATTGTTTATATCTCCATATCTGCAGTATCCACTAACCCTTACCCTCTTCAAAGCACTCCCTCACTATTACACCTCTCACAATGACCCCTTCCACAACACCTCATAATCATTACCCCCTCACATCACCCAGCACCCTTAACCTCCTCACAACACTTACAACGGAATCCATGGGCACCATTTGCCAGAAGTGCCAGATGGCCAGTCCGTCCCTGTACACGAGTGATCTGAACAAAACACGGACTGGAACTATGATGAATCTTTCCACTGGGTGTTCTGAGTACCTCCTTGAACAAGATTTCAGAGTTTCCTGGAGATGGTAATGATCCTCCAATGGACACGCAGCACAAGGGTTTTCCAGAATCCTTCCAAATGGAATCTATCAGCACAGAAACAGCAGATATACATTTTTCTACCAGGGAATCAAAGGGATCTTCTGGACCAGAATCCACTGGACCATTCTGGAGCTGTTAAAATGACAGAATCCTGCAGCAGATTAGGCAGGAACAGACCTTCTGCAAAGTTCACCTACTGTAGTAAAATATCATACAAGTACAGAAACAAACTTGAATCTTTCTTTCAAGATTAGCTTTGGAATCTTCCCTGACTGAATCCGCATAGGACCTTCTTGGAGCTGTAAATCAACAAGATCTTCCTAGAGGATGGCAGACAGGATCTTTCCAAAGTTCTAAACAGAATATTTTAAGTAGTCTCCCAGGTTGAATGACACAGCCTACATGGAGCTATCACCAACACTGACTGAGAAAATAGAAATCCTATTTTAAAGGTGCTGATTAGCTGACTAGGACCATCTGAGTGCTGCCATCTATGGAGAACTCAGCCTGCATGATTACAGCACTGGCGGCAGTGCAACTCGGGTGCCTGACGGGGTCCCGACAGTCATTTACCCGATGTCGGGATCCCGACTGTTAAAACACCAACAGACGGGTTCCCGACAGCCACCTGCTATTCTCCCTCGTGGGGGTCCATGACCCCCATAGAGAGAGAAAAGAATACCCATGCAAATCAGCCCAGTGCTGCAAACTTTGGGACTTATTCTGGTTGCTTCGCAACCGCCCTGCATTCACACAGGGACCGATGGTGGCACTGTATGTATGCTCATTTCTGCACATGTGCATATGCAAGGTACCCATGGCAAACAGGGGGCACGCACCCAGGACAGCAAGCGGGGGGGGGTAGAGAGGGGCATGGTGCAGCAGCCAGCCCCATTAGCATATGGGAACGCCCAGCATTTCACTGGGCTTTCCCATGCTAATGAGGCCATGATGTGGGGGCGGGGAGCTGCGACCATAGAAAGATGTGGGAGATTCCCCATGCCCTGCGAATGAATGTTACTGTGTAACATCCATTTGCAAACCCCTGCGAGCAAGCCACCCTTGTGAATGGGTTGCACCAGGGATTCGGGTTCTCCTGCCCAGACTCTGAGCACGCCGTTCCAGCGCCCGAGATATCCTGCTGTCGGATCTCGCGAGATTCGGACAATGTCACTATATGTATATAAGGACAGCCGGGCGGGCGCCATGTTCACTCCAGTCTAGGAGATTGAACAGTGTGCACGTCTGGCTGTCTCTCCTGATGAAGCCGGAGGTTTTGATTCCGGGGAAACGCGTTGAGCACTTGTAAAACTTGCTGTCTACATCCATTCATCCACCAGTGACGTGTCCACCACCCCACAGACGACCCTCAAACCCATCTGGATACAAAATCGTTTGGGATATTGCCTGATCCCTAATTTCTAGAGACAGGATTATATGCAACATAAAAAGCTTGAAATATGCATGCAAATATGCATGAAAAATACTTAAAATATGCATGAAAAGTGTTCCATGGGTACAAGAATTTTAAAAATCGGCTCTTGGGAACCAGAGATATCTGACTTCAAAGCAGTGGTCCCCATCCAAGCCTGTTAATTGCTCTTCCCAGTCAGATATTTCAGGTTCTGTCTGACTTAGAGTTTTTCTGAGGGTATATTCCAAAAGTTGGGACTCCCCCCCCCTTTGATGGACACTAGTAGCTTGTCTCTACCAAAGAAATCAGCCTTCTAGCAGCTGGTTACTGCTCCATCTCCACACACCTGGTATGTAGTTTTATATACTCAGTGGCGGATTGCTCTGCCTCCTGAACTCTGATCCCCTAGTCCTCAATACCATTTGGTAGGTGGGATTCACTAGTTTTTAATTCCATTAAAATCTAAGAAATCTATTTCCGCGAACTGGAGATATCTGCAGTCAAGCAAGCTGTCCTCCCACCAGAAAATTATGGATAATAAGCACACTCCACTATACACCCCTCCTCTGCATATTAAACATCCTCTACCACCCTGGAAGTTATGTATCAGGGCCCCTTCATTCAGCCCAATGCTCCCTTCTCCCACCCCATCTCCCACCATATGTGCAGTAAAGGGGTAATTAGTGAAAAATTACTGATCCAGGCCCAGTGGCGTAACTAGGTACATGTGGGCTCCATAGCAAAAGTTTGTAAGGGCCCCTATTTATCACCTTCTTTTACATTATAATGCTGAAAAATGTATACAGCACATGATACTTTGACAGGCAAAGTAGGCCCCTTTCAGCTCTGGGCCCCATAGCAGCTGCACCCCCTGCACCTATGATAGTTACGCCCTTGTCCAGGCCCTACATGCTGAGTGGTTGATATAATACCCCCTACCACCCGCGGGACATCAATGCTTACCCCACCCCTACCGCTGGAGGATCGGTAGTGGCCCCAATACATTGCTATGCCCAGGGGTCTACACTGCTGTTGATGCCCCTGAATGTATATGTATGTGTATAATATGTGTGTGTGTGTGTATATGTATACAGGGCCGGTGCAAGGCATCTAGACAAACCTACAGGATACCGCCCCACCCCCCCCAAAAAAAAAAACGCATTACCAGACTCAAATCCTGATAACACAGTCAGAATGAACAAAACCACCTTGTAAATGACTGCCACCATATATGATGCAGACTGTCTGCATCATGCAGACACACACCTCACCCGGCCACCCCCATGAGCAAATGCAGGTTCTTTTAAAATTTTAATTCCACTGACTCACTGTTTAACACACAGAGCCTGCCCGTGTACCAGCTAGCCGCTGCGCTGACAGACAGACAGTTCTGAATCCCCAGTTATCAGGCCTGCCTGCTACAGCGGGAAACTTTGTCGCCCTGTCAGTCAGTCAACTGCCTGTCAGCGTTACTTAATGCCCTACCCGCCTCCCCACCCTGGACGGTCTGGACCGGACACCGACACACACGAGCGGACGGCAGAGCAATGTACTGACTCCGGCGGGTGGAGGAGCGCCCGCCCGCCCAGCTACTTAGTGAAACACATTCACTAAGTAGCTGGGCGGACGGGCGGCGGCGGCTCCTCCACCCGCCAAAGTCAGTACATTGCTCTGCCGCCCGCATCATCATGTGTGTCGATGTCCGGTCCAGACCGTCCAGGGTGGGGAGGCGGGCATGGGATTAACGCTGACAGGCAGCTGACTGACTGACAGGGGCTACGAAGTTTCCCGCTGTAGCAGGCAGGCCTGATAACTGGGGATTCGGAACTGTCTGTCTGTCAGCGCAGCAGCTGGCTAGTACGCGGGCGGGCTCTGGTGGGGGGACGGGCCGGGGACGGTGGGGGTCCAAATAAGTAGAGTTACTCACAAATAGCTGCTTGCTTGTTGTCTCTGCAGGCCTGGCAGCTTCTCCGGGCTCTCCTCTGCGGTAGCGTCAACAGCATAGCTTCCTGCTGGCTGCTGCTTCTCCCCGGCTGCAGCTCACTACCGCCCCCCAGTGGCCGGCGCCCTAGGCAAATGCCTAAACTTGCCTAGTGGTGGCGCCGGCCCTGTATGTATATATATATATATATATTCAATACACAAAACAATAGTGTCTTCAGCGCCCTTTACTTGTAATGTCCATACAATATAATATAATATACATTAATACAATGATAAAATGATTAGGTACACTTCATAGGTAGTTCTTTTGAAGAAAATTTTCATTTATTTTTCAAAAACCGTGATCAATACGCCTATTAGAAGCCAAAACCCAAAATGTTTTGGGGGGTGTTTTGGCAAACCCATTAGAACCCAAAACCTGAAGGTAATCAGAACTCAAAACCCAAAATGTGAAAAGTGGCCGGTGCATATCCCTAGTTTAAATGCAAATATTAAGTATTTCCCAAATGTATGAAGGAGGGACTGCAGCAGCAACCCCATAAGTTTTATAGGGAATGCAATGCTGCCAGATTTACCAATATCTGGAATGCTTTGCATTCCAGAAATTGGTCCCCATAGCTAACCCCATTTGAACCAGCTGGAAGCAGCCAATGTGAAGTGGGTCTGGCTGACCATGTACATGAAAGATCCCCTGGTGGCTCAATGAGTAAATCGCAGGGACCACTCCTTCCAGAAGAGTTCAGGTGATAGGTTTGCATATTGAACTATTCAGGTGATAGGTTTGCATATTGAAATGTGAACATAAGTTCTAATTATTCTCAGATCACATTGAATATGTGATAATTGATAAATGGGCCTTAAAATGGACAGAGATGCATATTTACAAGAAGCTTTCAGACAGCTGAATGACGAAAAGTACTATACAAAATTATCTTCTAACCCCATTGCCCTTTATCAATCTCAATTTAAGAACTTGCTGGATAAAGCGGAAGCAGAGAATGCAATATCCAGAGAAGAATCCCAATTTTTGTTTCCTTATCGCCCGATCACTCACACTTTTTACTTTCTCCCAAAAATTCATAAAAATCTCACTGCACCACCTGGGAGACCTATTATTTCGGGAGTGGGTTCTTTAACTTCTAATTTATCACATTTTGTTGATTCACACCTTCAGAAATTAGTCACATCACTCCCCTCTCACATTAAAGACACAACACACTATTCTGCATGATCAAGGGATTAAAGCTATTAATCATTATCTGGATCTTGACACAGATATTTCACTGACAACATTTTTTTTAATCTTGGATTCAATTATTTTTATCCTGATAATCACCTTTATTTACAGCACCTTGGGACGGCCATGGGGACCAGATTTGCACTTAGTTTTGCAAACCTCTATATGGGCCGCCTAGAAGAACAACTTATATGGGGCGGTCCGTATAAAGAGAATCTGGTCCTCTATGGCAGTTTCATTGAAGATTTGTTTATTATTTGGAGAGGTGGATGGGATCTAGCACTCCTTCCACAGGTTCCCCATGGATTTCTTCGGATCCAGGACCCCGGACTCTTCAGTCCTGGAGCCCCGGACCCGGACCAGCCCCGGAACCAAGCCACCGGACCGGACCCAGGGACCTACCGACGGGCTCAAGATAGGTAAGTATCAGTATGTGTGGGCTTTGTATGTATTAAAGTTTTATTTTAAATGGGTGTCAGTGTGTTTATTTAACTATTTCTTTTACTGTGGAACTACAAGTGCCAGCGGGCCCTTTAATGCCCCGCCTGCTGGGACTTGTGGTTCTCCAAGTCCCAGCATGCAGGGGAGGCTTGCTGGGACTCATAGTTCCACGGTATAAGATAATAGTTTGTCATCTATTTTTTACACCATTTATCAGCTCGATGCCAACCGCCCAGGGGCATCGAGGTCAGCCCCCAGCTTCAGCATGGGCAGGTAAGTTCTGGAGGGGGGGTGACCAGGCTCGGACTGGCCTGGGGGGGAACCAGGGGATTCCCCGGTAGGCCCCTGTCATCTAAGACCCCGCCCACTTTTACAGTGGGGCGGGGCCTAACGCTTTACATGTTATGCCGCCGGGTAGTCAATAGCTACAAATAAATCTCAACAAATAAAAAGAATAGTACTTGAAAACTTGGATCATGATAAAATCCTTCAAGGAAAATTACGGTAGTTAAACCTAAGATCACATTTAGAAGAAATAAAAACCTAAAGGATTATGTAGCACCTAGTTTACTTCCTTCAATATCTATTACATCTAGACCTTCTTGGTTACTACCAAAACCACTGGGAAATTTCAAATGCAATAAAAATATCTGTTTAACATGTAAACAAATGATGAACGGTAAAAATAAAGTGGTATCATATTCAAATACAAAAGTAATTTTTACTTAAACAGTTCATCAATTGTGATACAATCTATTGTGTCTATATTTTAGAATGTACAACACGCAGCATCAAAACAAGATTTAGGGAACATAGGAACAATAATATATTGAAAAAAGTACAGAACCATCGTATTCCTCGTCATTTTTTTCAAGAACATGGAGGTGGCCCTAGTGGTCTCTCCATCATGGGAATTGAACATATCAATAATACCAAAAGAGGGGGGATCGTTTCAAGAAATTATGCCTGGCTGAAACTGCTTGGATATTTAAATTAGATACCCTCAATCCACAGGGATTGAACGAGGCTCTAGATTTTACTTGTATAGATTAAGTATTTCGTTACATATGGATAAAGTTTATGGTCCATACGGATTTGGCAGATTAGGGTTCTAACAAGGATGCGCAAGATAAATTTTTGTGACATCACTGGTTTGCAGTTCCCCCTCTTCCCTCTCCCTACAGACCCAAAATCTGAGAACAATCTTTATAATAAAATAAAACAAAATAAAATGGGGGGGGGGGGGGGGGGATGTGTGTGAAATCCTATGGAGTTATATATTGATTATTTTTCTCTGTCATATATATTAAAAATTAAAAATAAAATATACGAGCAATTCTATAGAGCTTTATATTGATTGTTTTCCTCGGTGAATGAATATTAATATGTATTATTATTGATGTAATCTATCCAGAAGTAATAAAGAAAATAGAGTCTATATTGATAGATGGATATAATCAAACTTATAAGATGAATTAATTAGTCTTCCTCAGATCATATATAGTGGAACTATTATATAACTATATTATATTATTACAAACTTCTTCCTTAACTACTAATACATAGTAATATATTGATTCTCTATATCCATTATAATTGAAAAGAACTGTATCATACTCTTAATTATAAATTTCTTCTCAATTTTAGTTATATTTTATATATTTATTTATGTTTATAAGGTTCATATAAAAAATTACTAAGGATTAGTTACAATATTATAAATCAGTTTGTTATTATAATGTAGTTACATTTTGGTATACTGGACACATTATTTGTTATTTAATTATTAAGTACTATATTATTGATTTGAGTGAAAGATTAATTGAATTAAGTAACCCTCTAGCCCTTAAATAGCACTTCTGCTGCTAGTGACAAACTGTCTTGAAAAAGTTTCCATACGGAGCGGAAACGAAACGCGTTGACGTTACTACCTAATTATTTGTCTGGTCTCCAAGGACTTCAGCTACCATCACTGCACTTAACACCGACTGTGCGGCTCCCCTACTTGCTGAGTACCGGCATCGCACAGGGCTCTTGCCACCCGAACATCAGGCGGTGCCTGTTGCACAGACAATATCACAGCACTAGCCGCGGCAATTGCCGTACAACAAGGATAATGACTATCTCATGGTCTCTTCATCCCAGAGCCGCTGAATCTCCAATAACACAGCTTATGGGGTAAGCTCCAACAATCATGTTTCATCACGCAAATGGAACTATTGTAAGTATTGTCCCATATGTTAAAAAAGCCATGCTTTACCAGCCTTCTCTGCAATTGTGTGTTTTTGCATACATACTATTCAAACTGACTTTTCCAACTAAACCTTGCGGATATTAACCTCATTGGGTAATCGAACTGTTTCTTGGAGACCAAGACATATATTGATATATATGCATGTCCTATAAATATCTATGGAATATATGTTTTCTCTTAGATATGAATATGTGATCATTGATCAATGGGCCTTAAAATAGGGCTATGTTAGTGCTACTGTTGTGGTCATGATCGACTTTACAATAATCTAAAACTAGTGTATTACACAAAGTGACCACTAGGTGTCAATGAAGCTTCATTTCTTGAATTAAACAGAAAGAAAACAACATTAAATTATTTTAAGAGTTCAGTACATCAGTGGTTAATGGTAATTTTTGTGATTCACCTCTTCCAACCATTTCATTATTTTAAGCAAGACGTAAATGTATGCTGACATTGATCTAGTATTGTTCTCTATAAAGATAAATATATATACTTGATGTTTCCTGGACAATTATTTTGACATTTCAGTTTTACCATATACATTCAATCCATACAGTTTATGTAAACAAATATTTTTGTTTAGTATAATGTGTGAATAGTAAAATAAAGTAGCAAATAACCGCTCAAGGGGACTTGCATGTGATAAGATCGACCCCTATGTAACATTGATAAGTTTATTATTGAACGATATTGATAATAAACACCAAGATTTTTTTTACTTGAGATGTTTCCTAGCGGCCTCTAGTGGTTTACAATGGAGACTTGCTTGTAATGATATGGCAATAAGGATTTTCTATTACTCACTGCGCACTGTACTGCCCCAACAAATAAATACATTACTTAATTAATTAATTAATTAAATAAATAATAATAATATGAACATGTAGTTTATTAAATAAATTTGCCTGGGTCAAATGCTGGCCCACATATATTGGGTGTGTACATTTCCACAAATGCAAGTACAGATTTCCACTCATTAAATAAATAAGTATATAAAATAAAAAGTTAAAAGTACATAAACACTGCACTGTTATTGCTCTGGCAATAACAGGGCAGATTTTGTGGTGGTACAAGTTAAATAGGCTTTCACTTCCCAATGCATAGGCGTGCGCAGCACATTTTATTAGGGAGTGCAATGTCAAAGGGGTGTGCCTACAACCACCTATTGGGCAGGTCTAACACCGCCCATTGGGTGTGTCTAACACTGCCAATCAGCCGTGTTTACCATCATCTATTGGTAGTCGCTACAATATAAAACATCTCTCACACCATAATCTCCTGCCTATTCCAGTTTTATTGAGTTTTCTTATCAGTTAAACCCAATTCAATTATGAAATATTGAGAACTACATGTGGGGATTGGAGTTACCTGGTAAAGTGAGCCTAAAATATTCAGTTTGAATTTTTTTTTTGTTCCATGCCACAGAGGGCAATTTTGGCCCTGGGGACCTTTTTTGGTACTCATGACCACCAGCTTGCTTACAGGGCTGTTTGTAGACAATTTGGCCCCAGTGTGAATACAAAAAATAGTTTCTGCCCAAAAAAGGAGAGTAACCTTGCTGTAGTGCAGTGGTGTCAAACTCATGGTCTTCCAGCTGTTGTGGAACTACACATCCCAGCATGCCCTGCCAAAGTTTTAGCAATCCATTATACAAAAACTGTGACAGGGCATGCTGGGAAGTGTAGTTCCACAACAGCTAGAAGGCTGTGAGTTTGACACCACTGCTGTAATGGGTTTGTGGCCTCATGGCAATGGGAGTGGCCATACAGGAAAGGATTACCTTACACCAACAAAAAGTGTAACACCATATTTTTAACCACAGAATAATACCCCTTCCACTATATCAGTGATGGCTAACCTTGACACTCCAGATGAATTACACATCCCAGCATGCCATGCTACAGTTTTGCTATTTGGCCATGCTAAAACTGATGCAGGGCATGCTGGGATGTGTAGTTCAACAACATCTAGAGTGTCAAGGTTAGCCATTACTGCACTATGGGCCTTATTCTAGTTCACTCTTTCTGACAAAATCCTTCTTAGATGGACAAAACCATGTGCACTGCAGGGGGGTAGATGTAAAACGTGCAGAGAGAATTAGATTTGTGTGGGGTTTTACTTCAAAGTGAGATCTCTATTGCAGTGTAAAAATAAAGCAGTCAGTATTTACCCTGCACAGAAACAAATTAACTCACTCAAATCTAATTATCTCAGCACATTTTACATCTATCCCCCTGCAGTGCACATGGTTTTGTCCATCTAAGAAGGATTTTGTCAGAGTGAACTAGAATAAGGCTCTATATCACAGTTCTTCAACCTCTAGCCCTCCAGATGTTGTGAAACTACATGTCCCAGCATGCCTTGACAGTTTTGGCATGCTCTTATAGGAAAAAATGTGGCAATGCATATTGGAATATGTAGTTTCACAACATCTGGAGGGCCACAGGTTCAAGACCCATGCTCTATATTATACCTGACACAGTAATGCCTCTTTCACCATACTATGCCCAACACAGTAATGCACCTTGAACTATATTATACCCTTTAGAATTATGTCACACTACGTTATCAGGGGTTTCATATTGCCACCACCTCTCTAGATGCAGCATCTGACTCCTCCTCCGAGTCCCCCACACTGGTCAGGATACCACTGGGTATCACTGTTAGCGCCTGCCCCCTTTTGAATGTAGTAAATGTCCCTCTCCTTCCTAGTGAAGTGGGCAAAATTGTGGAAGTATGGGAAGGGCTAAATAATTGGATTGCGTCCTTTAGATCCGAAAATCACAGGGCAAGGCCTAATGACAAGACTATTTATCCCCACCCCCTGAAGTGACCTGCAGTGTCTCCTCCATGGACTTCTCGGTTTGTGTCCGTAGCAGTACTAGTTACATGGTAGATAAGTATTGTTTTAGCAGTATTTCATATGGATGTCCAGATTGCATGGAATACAGGGGGTTAGGCTGGTTGAATATTGCAAGACCACCAAACCCCGTCTGGCTGTAAACCCCCCCCTTGCAGCATTTTTTCGCACGCAGGGCCTACAAATGGATGTTTAACATGATGTCAGCTGCCAACCATCACGGCCAGATTACCATGGGAACGCCCAGCTTTACATGGGCATGGCCATGAAACGCTGGGCATTCCCATGTTTGCGACTATCCGCTGCTGACCCACGCCTGCAGTCTTGGGTTCGTGGCCGCACGCACCTGGTGTATGCACAAACCTGGTGTATGCACATGCACAGAAATGACCCTGCACATGCGCGTACGCCCACCATCGGTCTCTGCCGCATACACCGCACAGGCATTTGTTTCATAAAGATGTTTAGGTAGGTTGCACACACAGCTTAGGGAAAAATTGATGCTGTCCCCACAGGCCAGGAGACCGGGACCATGTGGACTAATAGGAAGATATTGGTTTACTCAGTCACTTTTCTCCAACTATAATATTTTGTATTGAAGGAGGTGCTCAGGGAGCTGTTGGACACATGGAGGCTGTTGGCTCAGCCTCCTAGAAGATTGTAATATAATGATTTTATTAGCAAGTGGCAATGTCAGTTCCAGCACTGAAATATGTTTATTACATTCATTTATCTTAAAAATAACTTGCTGCAGCTCATTGAAGAAGAGAAAATCCTCCCTTCCCAGGTGCGATATGCTGATTCCCTGCTCACAATATAGAGCAGCATCCAGACAAAGCCTCTATGTATGTAATTAACAGAGAGCAGGGTAATCTCTTCCAGATTTCAGAGGCTGCTGAGGGAAATTGGCTGTTCTCAGATGTGACAAGGTTAAAGTTTAGACTGGAAAGGAGGAAATGAACGGAGGATGCAAATAAAACTAAAAATAGAGGGTTCATTTTTTTTTTTTTTTGTATCCTAAAATCTAAAGAAAACCAGTATTTGGATTATTTGTGTTTATATTATACAACCATCTGTTCATAATATTATAAAATACAGCATATTTTGTGTATCCCATGTTCTATATTAAAAAGTCAAATCTATCATAGGACGGGATGCTGGCACCCTGACTCGTAGACTATTGCCAGAATCTTGACATCTCTGAGTATACCAAGGCCAGAATCCTGATTGTAAGTATGAGGGATTGTTAGCGTTAGGCTGGGGGAAGTTTTAGAAACTAGATGGTATTTAATATTAGGCTGCGGTTATGGAGGATTGGGGTTAGAAGGTGGCATGGGGAAGGTAAGTTTAATTACCGGACTCATATCGGATTCCCCATGTCAGTTTACTGATTGCCATTACGAAATAAAGTAGAGTCCATTATTTATGCCCCATACACATAATGCCCAGAGTAGTGCCCTATACAAATAATGCACACAGTAATGCCGCGTACACATAACGCACACAGTAATGCCGCTTACACATAATGCCCAGAGTCGTGCCTCATACACATCATGCACACCGTAATACCGCTTACACATAACGCAAACAGTAATGCCACTTACACATAATTCACAGGAATTTCACTTACACATAATGCCCAGGCAAGTGCTGCTTACAAATAATGCCCAGAATAGTGCCCTTTGACATAATGTCAAGAATAGCTCCACTTACACATAATGCCAACAATAGCGTTGCTTATGCATAATGTCCACAGTAGCAAAGCTTTCACATAATAATGCCCAGAGCATCGCTGCTGAGTTGTGCCCACACAATGCCCCCTTCCATCTCTATAATATGGGGGGATCTTAGAATGCACACCCGATTTACATGAGGTGCTATCATGCTGGGACTTGTAGTTCTGCAAAGAAAAACATGTGGTGCAGATGCACACTCCATATTATTAATCAAAATCAATCAATAATAGAGGTTCTTGGTATATTCATTGACCAATAAATATTTGCCCACCAACCAGCTTCACGGTGACCTCATTTCTGGTGGGTCCCTAATACTAAGTTTGAATGTGAGGCGCGGAACCCCAAAAAGGCCAGCATAAGCCAGTCACCCCAGGGCAGCACACAAGTGAAAAACTAAGCTATAAAAGTGTGTTAATAAGAAAGAAGCAGGAGCTAGAGGTAAAATCACTTGGTGTTCACTTATAAGGTAAGACTGTTTGTTATGTATATGTTGTTGATACCTGACGAAAAAAGGCCGAAATAAAGGAGGCATTGAAACGTTGTATACCAATTTATTGGTCATGTGTATTATTGTGCAAGACGCCAGGAGTGCTGTACCAACCCCCTGCTGTTATTTTATATATATATATATATATATATATATATATATATATATTTATACTACTCTCCTCCCCTTGAAGAAGTCCACAGCTGGACGAAATGCATCGGGACCCTCCACAAACCTCTGGGCTATTGAGCCATTGGACTGATACTCTGTGTCCTGTCCCCACCATTGTTTCCAAGGCATCTCACTTGGGAAAGGACCAAAACCACATAGAGTGCTAAGTACACTTTCCAGCCTTCTCGCATCAGAAAAGAATCTCAGTGGGCCAGATTATATGTAACCCCATTATTTAATGTGTCCCCCATTTTTACCCCCTTCCCCCTGTTTACTGTCCCCAACCTTCCCTCCTTTTTTGAGTTTTTTTATTGTGTTTTTTTTTTTTGTTCTTTGAACCTTATTATCTTTCCTTGTATATAAATACTATATATGTATTTTTATATACCCCAACATTGAATATAATATTATTATATGGTATGTAAAACACCTTGTTACATTTTACTATAGTGGTGTTTCTAAACAATACACTAGACGCCTGTTTTCTCTCCCTACTCTCCACACACACACATATATATATATATATATATATTTAAAAACATTTATTTACTGTTTCTTATATAGCTCCGCAGATTCTGTTGCGCTTTACAATTGTAGACAGTGATAAAACAAACTGGGTTACAACAGACAGACTTGGAGGTAAGAGGGCCCTGCTGCAAGCTTGCAATCTATAGGGACATAGGAGGGAAACACAAGGACAGACACCAATAATAGCATAGCAACCCAATCATGTTGCAAATCTAGAAGGGAAGCTATATAATACATAAGTGCCTCAGAGGGTTATGAGTGTGGTACTTAAATATGTTAGGCTTGCCTGAAGGGGTGCGTTTTCAGGGAATTTGGAGACTAGTGGAGAGTCTTATTGTGTGTATAAGGGCATTCCATAGGGTGGGGGCAGCCTGCTGAAAGTCCTGTAATAGTGAATGGGAGCTGGTGATCCGTGCAGAAGAGAGATGCAGATCTTGTGCAGAGTGGAGTGGTCGAGATGGGAGATATTTTGTGAAGTAAAGAGATATATGCTGGAGCCGTATGGTTAATAGCTTTACATGTAAGTTGAAGTATTTTATATTGAATACGGTAAAATACAGTCAACCAATGTAGGGACTGGCTGAGCGGATCAGCAGACGATGAGCATCTTGCTAGGAAGATCAGCCTAGCAGCAACATTTAAAATGGATTGCAGTGGCGAAGACCAGTTAGAGACTATTGCAATAATCAATGCAGGATATAATGAGTGCATGGATAAGAGATTTGGTAGTGTCTTGTGTAAGATAGGGTTGTATTTTGGATATGTTTTTTAGATGCATGTAACATGATTTAGAGACAGATTGAATGTTGAGGATGACCCCTAGGCAACAAGCTTGTGGGGTAGGGTAGATTGTTAAGTTGTCAACAATTCTGGAGATATCAGGATGGTAACTGTTCTTGGCTGGTGGGAATATAAATCATTCCGTTTGAGAAATATTGATTTTGAGGTGGCGAGAAGACATCCAGGATGAGATGGTAGAGAGGCATTCAGAGACTCGGCCCAAGACCACTGGTCACAACTCTGGGGTTGATAGATGGATTTGAGCATCGTCTGCATACAAGTGATACTCAAATCCGAAAGAGATGATTAGTTTGCCAAGAGATGAGGTATAGATTGAGAAAAGCAGAGGACCTAAAACTGAGCCTTGCGGAACTTCAACTGACAGAGGTAGTGAAGAGGAGGTATAGATAGTGTAGATATATATATATATATATATATATATCCACAATAGTGTTAAAAGGCGCCCTGACTAAAAGTCAGTGGTAATTCCTGTCTTGCCTTACTTATTATTCCGGGAAGCGGTCATCTATTAGAATGAACTTAGGTCTACAGTCATTAGGTCGACCCCACTAGGTCGACTGGCAGGAAGGTCGACCTGACTTAAGGACAAAAGGACACTTCTATTGTAATTCGCCCCGCGGACAAAGGCGGGGCGATTGTGATTCTTAATAAGTCGGATTACAAATCGGAGATTTCCAATCAGCTTGCAGATGTGGAGGTATATTCACGCTTGAGTCGAGACCCAACATCTGGCTATCAACAGGAACTGTTTAACATCTTGGAAACCGCATGTCGTGAACTGTTGATCCCAAAAAAGGTCCTGAAAGCATTACAGGTGCAACATCCTGTGGTCCCGGTGATCTATACATTGCCTAAGTTGCACAAAGATCCAATTAAACCGCCCGGGAGACCTATAATCTCCGCCTGTAATTCTTTACTGCAGCCAGTTTCACAATTGTTGGACAGCATCCTGCAGCCGTTGCTGCCTCTGCAAAAAACATTTCTTAAGGACACTACCACCTTCCTAAAAAAATTGGAAGAGTTGGTCGTGCTTCCCCCTGGGGCCCTTCTCTGCTGCTTGGATGTGTGCAGTTTGTACACGTCCATCCCGCATGAGGGGGGCCTCAGGGCTATGAAAAATTTTCTACTTAAGAATCTTGATCCTGCCTTGTTTGATCATACATTGTTTCTTAAGCTTCTGGAGCTTACCTTGTGTCGCAATTATTTCCTGTTTGACGGCATGTTTTATGTGCAGCGTAGAGGGTGTGCCATGGGATCTTCCGTGGCCCCCTCTTACGCTAACATATACATGTTCGAGGTGGAGGAGGATCTCTTCTTTGCGCCCGCCCACATTAGTGAACACATCGTCATGTACACCAGATACATAGATGATGTGTTCCTGGTGTGGGCGGGTGGGGAGGAGTCCTTCATCAACTGTATGAACCAGATTAATGCGGTTAGCCCTTATATCAAGTTCACATTCAGTCATAGTATGACCCAAGCCAACTTCCTTGATGTATCCATTTCAGTTAAAGATGGAAAAATTTGCACTAGTGTATTCTCTAAAGCGACTAATAGAAATACTTTACTTAGAGCAACGAGTCACCACCCTCCGTCACTCAAAAAAAGCTTACCGCTATCGCAAATGATGCGAGTGGCACGCATCACAAGTGAAGCTGAGTGCCTGCCCAATGAACTGGATAAAATGATAAAGAAATTCAGTGATAGGGGTTATGAGATGCAAAATCTCCTATCTCAGAAGGATCGTGTCCTCAAAATGCAGCGAGAGGAGCTTTTCAAACCTAAAAAGAAGGAAAAGCCCGATGTCATCCCTTGGGTTAATGAATTCTCTCTAACTAGTCCAATCATTCGACAGGCCACTAAGGCATTATGGCCTATAGTGGCCACAGATAGAGATCTCCCTGCATTGATCAACAAGAGGCCACTGTTGGCCTATACCCGGGGGCGCAACCTTAGGGACAGACTAATGAAGGCCGATGTAACTGAGAGTGATCCACCCCCACACCCCAATGTGTATAGGAAACCTCCAGGTTGCTACAGTTGTTATGACTGTGCCACCTGTAAATTTATGGTGCCTTGTAAATTTTTTAAACATCCTCATCATGAAAAAACATATGATATCCGATCTGTGTTGACATGTAATTCCTCTTTTGTGGTGTATATTATAATTTGTCCCTGCGGCCTACTTTATGTGGGACAGACCACAAGGAAGTTTAAGGAGAGGATGGCCGCACATAGATCGGCTATAGGCAATACACTGAAGGGCAAAGTGGTGGACCAGCCGGTTCCACGACATTTCTTAGAACAGGGACACAAGTTAGAGTCCCTTAAGTACTTTATCATTGATCATATCCCCCTGAGTCTGAGGGGTGGTGACAGGGCAAGGGCCCTGTTGATTAGAGAGACACAGTGGATATTGCGTCTTAACACCATTAAACCATACGGCCTTAATGATAAAATTAATTGGAACAGTTTGGTATAAGTACTCTTACAACTGTGACAGCCTGTTCATAAATTGATTTTGTAAACTTTTTTATTAGTTTATTATTTTTTATTTTTAGTTTTATTTTTCATGTCATCAATTTGATTTATCAATGTTTACTTTTGTCATTTATATTGTTTTCATTTATATGTGTTACAGATACGTTGGTCCGCTTTGCCTGCCTGTACTCCTGCAGCAATGCCCGTCGATTTGGCCTATCCAGGGAGTTCTGTGAGACCAGGAAGGCCGGTGGAACGCGGAACTAATGTTGCTGGAACGCACAAGCAGGTGCGTCCAGAACACCCGCCCCCGAAACCGGAAGTTTGGGTCTGAGACTTCCGGTAAGCAGACGCCGGCGCCGTGCGGGGAGGAGAGGAGATGGCGGTATAAATGTGTTTTATCTGGTGGGGCATGTTGGGGATACACTGCTGTCTATGTTTTGTGTGAAAACGCTGTTGCCATTGCCCTGATGACGGAGCGGAGGCTCTGAAAGTGCTTGTACTTGGCGAAATGAGCATCTAAAATACAGCATTTTAACTGCATTGAATCGTGTGGAGTGCCTTCATTTGGAGTATATATATATATATATATATATATATCCACAATAGTGTTAAAAGGCGCCCTGACTAAAAGTCAGTGGTAATTCCTGTCTTGCCTTACTTATTATTCCGGGAAGCGGTCATCTATTAGAATGAACTTAGGTCTACAGTCATTAGGTCGACCCCACTAGGTCGACTGGCAGGAAGGTCGACCTGACTTAAGGTCGACATGGGCCAAGATCGACATGACTTAAGGTCAAATTTGCATAAAGGTCGACATGAGGCAGGTCGACTGGTCATAAGGTCGACATGGGTTTTTCACTGTTTTTTGAGCCGACATGTGCCGACAGGTGGTATTTCATGCCCTACCATCCATTAGGGCGTGAAGGAGGTTATTAAAGCTGTGGCGAGCGAAGCGAGCCACCGTGCCCGAAGCATTGCGGGCGTCCGATTCTCATTGCCAACTGTGTCCATGTTGACTGTGTCGACATTCGGGTCAAAAAACAGCGAAAAACCCACATCGACCTTATGACCAGTCGACCTTCCTCATGTCGACCTTTATGCAAATTCGACCTTAAGTCATGTCGAAGTGTGGTCTGACAGATGTACCGATTCCGTCATAGGCGTGATATTCTTTAGATTATTGATGAAAACGTGTAGTACTAAGGGACCAGCACACTGATTGTATTATATATATATATATATATATATATACACACAGTGCTATATTAATAAGGGGAGACTGTGGCATATGGCTAGTTCCCTACTCCAAGGTGGCATTTCATCCCAAGGCTGCTGCTGGGCACTACACAAGTATGCAGCAGCATACAGTAGCTACCCCAGGAGAGGGCTATTGGGGGAGGGATAGAGAATAAGAATGATGAAGAGGAGAAATAAAGCGAGGGGCTCTACCTTGCATAATGTGTATGAGGGAGCTTTACCTGGCATAATGTGTATAAGGAGCTTTACCTGACTTAGGGCCTGATTTTAGTTCACTTGCAAAAGCAAATGATCTCTCTAATAGAGAAAACCATGTGCACTGCAGGTGGGGCAGATGCAGTGGTGTAGCTATAAGGGGCGAGGCGATGGACTACGGGCACCGCTGGCTGAGCTGACAGGCGACCCAGGCAGCAGTGAGCACTGAGCTGGTCCCACTCCATGCAAATGTAATGAGCGGGACCCACTAATTACATATGCACGGGGCAGGGACCCGCTCATTCACTATTCAATGCACTGGCTCCCCGCTCATTAGATATGTATAGGGCGGGACCAGCTCAGCGCTCACTGCTGCCTGGGTCACCTGTCAGTTGAGCCAGTGGTGCCCACCACAGTTACATCTGCCACATATGTAGCTACACCACTGGGCAGATGAAACATGTGCAGAGAGAGTTAGATTTTGGAGAGTTATTTTGTAAATACTGGCTGCTATATTTTTACACTGCTCTATAAATATCACTTTGAACACACCCCACTCAAATCTAACTCTCTCTGCACATGTTACATCTGCACCACCTGCAGTGAGTGTATATTGGAAGTGTATAATGACTGATGCTTTTTTTAGTGTTTTAGATTCCCTTTAATAATTGGTGTCTTAGACAATGTCTTAAGTTTGTATTAGATAGGGTGTCAGGGAAAAACAGAGAGATAGCTCCAGGTAGAGAGAAAAAGAGGGGAGGAGGAAAGAGGAAGCGGAAGGGCCTGTCAGAGAAAGAGAGGGGAGGAAAAGAGAGACCATTTTAGGAGGAGATAGAGGGCCCAATTCAGACCTGCTTGCTAGACGAATATATTTGTTGCCTAGCGAGCAGGTAACCCCCACCCCCATCCCGCCGAGCAAATTCCTGCACCAGTATGTGAGTCCACACATACATGACGTAAAAATCATTTGATGGTCGCACACCATGGAATGATTTTTCCAGCCTTCACTGAATATTAAATATATACTTACTTTTCAGATGGCCGCTATCCAGAGTGTCAAGGAGAGAGAGTGTCAGTGAGAGAGGGGGATAGAGAGAGACCATGGGCCTGATTCGGACCTGCTCGCTAGGCAGCATATGTTCTCTGCCTAGCAAGCAGGTGAATGCTGCACTGCCGAGTGCACCCCCCCCCCCCCCCAGCTGAGCAAATCCCCTCACTAGCATGCGAGAGAATGTGTATGCTTACATCACATCAAGGGCCTTATTCTGCTTGGAGCGTCCGGGCCGTACGCGTACGTCCCGGGGTTTTTTACGATCTGCGCATGTGCAGATACGCTAATGCGCCGGCGCGAACACTCCACAACGCTTACGGCCGGGCTCTCAACGTGCGAAAAAACCTGTACGCGAGCGTACGGGTAATGGGGCGGCATAGGGGCGTGTTGATGGGAGCGGACGAAATAATGAGGGAAAATGGGCGTAAATATGGGCGTACATGGGGGTGTGCACCCAAAATGAGCGGTGCTACTACCGCACGATCAACTAAGGCACCGTTCGTTTCGGACGCCAAACAGGCGGCCGCCAACCGCCAGCTAAAACCACCCCTACAGATACCGCTTGCCAGCGTGCGTCTGAGTTGGCTAATTAACGCTGATTACTACTCAAACACATACACCTGAATGTAATAAGCAATGCTGCAGTCTATTAACTACAAACCATGATTTCACTGCCTGCAAGCCACACATGCAGCACGCAAACACATTGGAAGCTTATGTTTCTATACTTCTCCACATTTAAAGGTTTGTTTAATTTAAGGTAAGAATCTTTTTATACGCTAAGGTAGGTATTTGATAAACAGACACATTCACTACCTGCTTTCATAGACTTTACGCAGTAGCACACTCAATCTACACAAGTCGACATGTGTCAACGGCTTCACTCTAATACTAACATAGGTTTTGTATTTAGGATACAATAACATAAACCACATCTAACACCTACAAACGATGTTTCTGCAATGTTTGAAGCCCATGACCACTATTTTCCACACAATCTTTGTATAGTACCCCAAATTATGACCTGTACCACTATCTCATCTGCTATGATTTGGATTTCACTACACTCTGGATGTAAGATGCCACCAATCACATTATTGCACTCTCATCTCTCTAACAAAGGATTCCTACATCTGCTTATGACACTGTCAAATCATATATATTTTAAAAGTTATGCATGTTTGTTCACAAGCTAATTTATCATGTTTGGCCCATTCACACATCTTTTTTTAGGGAGGACACATATGAATTCCTACACAAATGTACCTTTTCACCCTTGTTTGTCTGCCTCACCCACTCCATGAGGAAAGCATTGTTCTGGACCTGCTTTTACCTACTACTGTAGGAGCTACCTCACCTGCACATAAACTGCTTTCTCACCTATTAAGTTGCTCTGCACATGTGCTGACACAAACTAATTAGCAGGGAAAAGTTGGATAGGAACATGGGAATGGCCATGGAGAGGGTTACACATGGGAAACTTCCACCACACTTCAACAAATGTTAAAAAATACCCTGGTCAGTAAGTACACATAAATCTAGTATTTGTTTCACACAAGAAATTACACATACCACAATTTTGATTTAATTTGTAAAATAAATTTATTTGCTGTTCAGCATCACAGCTTGACACTTTAATGTGAGAAATCAAAAAAACAAATAAAATAGACACACAAATAATAAAACAGCCAGAACAAGAGGTTGCATATCTCCAAACATGTGTTACCCTGCAAATGCAATGGTGAAAGAAATGGGGACACCAGAATACGTACTGCAACAACCAGGGTGAATACTAAGCAAGATACACACCACCAAAAAAAAATATCCTGCATTTGTAGAGGTCAAAATACGAACTTTCATGCCCATGGCACGCAAATGGATCGATGGGCAACTCAGGAAGCGGATGTCCAGTGCAATTTAAACCTTTGGCCTCCAACCACAGAGGAAGTGAACCAGGTCTCATTTGGGCCCTTTTTTGCCCCTTTTAGATGGGGCCTTGGGGACAGGGGCCTTTGGGTCAGCTGGCTTTCGGCGTCTTCCCCTAGTCGCCACAGGAGGGTCAGCCGAGGTGGAAGGTTGGGGAGCAGCTTGGGGTGGGGCAGCAGATGGGGGATTGTCCCTTAGGGACCTGGCGGTGGACAGCTGCTCCGCAATAAGTTCATTCTGGCGGCTGAGGTGTTGGCCAATGCTTAGCATGCCAGCCGCCAGAGTTTCATTAATGCGGTTCAACGCCTCAACCTGCAGCTGGTTTGTGGCCTTCCACTCCGCCAGAAAATCCGCCACCTGCTGCTGACGGATCGCAGCATCCACCCCTTGCTGCTCGATCCTCTCCAGCGTCACCAACAGGCTCTCACTCAATGTCTCCTGAGGCTGGGGCTGGGGGCGACGTCTTGGTGGAGGCTGGACCACCTGCTCCACCTGTGGCTCTGCAGAGGCCGATGCTGCCGGTACATCCTGACTTTCTGCTTCTGCTAGGATAAGAATTGAAAACAATGTCACCATCACATACGCAATAAAAAATATCTTTCTAAATACAATGCATTACTGTGACTTACCATCAAAAGCAGCAGCAAAGACCTCCACCGGGAGCTCACTGTCCATATTGGAGATCCCCCTGATCTCCCCCACATCGATCACGTCACAGGAGTCCAGCTCCAGGGGGGTAAACTCCAAATGGTCAGGCATAGGACCGCTCCCGGTGGACATGCTGTGGTTGTACCGGTCAGTCATCTTCCTCTTCAGGGCACTTTTGAAGTCAGTCCACCTACAAGTTTAAAAATACAAATATCACCATGAGATATGTGCACCACTGTGCTACGTGTAGGGTTACCACCTAGTCCCTTTAATTCCGGACACATGTTACTTACACAGGTTCTGTGGCAGTTTAAAATTAGGTGAAGTGGAGTCTTGAAGTCAGCCAGCCACAGAACCTGTGTAATTAATATGTGTCCGGAATTAAAGGGACTAGGTGGTACCCCTAGCTACGTGACATTTTCTAGTGTGGGTGATCTTATGTTTTTTTGCCATGTGTGGCCAAATAATTCTTTGATGGACAAAACCATGTGCACTGCAGGTGAGGCAGGTGTAAAACCCCACCCAAATCTGATTATCTCTGCACAAGTAACACCTGCCTCACCTGCAGTGCACATGGTTTTGTCCATCTAAGAAATATTTGGCCAGAAAGAGTGAACTAGAATAAGGGCCTCAGTTCCTGCTGGAGACTGCTGAAAAATTGCCCTGACAAACACACTAACCTTTTCTTCACCGCGTCCCAAGTTCTGACCACTGGTGACACCTGGTTCACTTCCTCTGTGATCTTGTCCCAAAGGTTTCTCCTTGCACTGGCACCTGGCTTCCTGGTTGCCAATTCAATCCATTCGCGTGCCCTGGGCACGAGAATTCGCATTTCGGCCTCTACAAATGCAGGGTTTCTCCTTCTGGTGGTGGTATCCTGCTCAGTCATCACCCTAGATGTTGCAGCACGTTTTCTGGTGGCCCCAGCTCTCTCACCATGCACCTGCTGGGTCACACCTGTTTGGAGAGATGCAACCTCTTGTTCTGGCTGGTTGCTTGGCCCTTGTGGAGCTGGTGGAGGTTCACCAGGGCCTGTTACTGAGGGGCCCGCTTGATCTTGCAGGCGACTCCTCTCTTGGGCCCTCCTTCTCCGCTCCTCTTCCCTCTTCTGTAATGCTTGAAGCAGGGATTCGGCTTGTGCTCTCTGCAGAGCGTCCTCTGCTGCTGAATCGTCAGAGTCAGACATGTTTGCAGCAATTGTGGGCTGCATCTGTCTGAATATTTATATGTTAATCTCCCGCCACGAACAAGGGGGCGTATATTTTTCCCCGCAAGGTAGATGCAAATTTACGCCGATATTTCCCGCCGATAATTGCCGCTTAAATTACGCAGGTCTCAATGCACCTGATCAATCACCCGTATATGTATATACACAGGTTGTGGAGCATTGTGGGCTACATCGTGAAATGTGTGCACCTGTCATTCCAATGATGAGTGTTGTCAGCTGGTATCTGTTGGAGTTCGTGTATGCTTTGTGAGTCACATTTCAAAACATCACGTTATAATGCTTTCCTTACATATGTAATGTGTATGAAATTGTCATACAGCAACATGTTGCATTGTGGCCCTTTAGGCAGCGTAGTTCTAAGTAGAGGGTTGCGTGTATTATTTTCCGCCTACTGTATATACAGTACTCCTCCCCATGCATATCGCTGTATCGTGCCCCCTTTAAGCAGCGTAGTTATAAGTAGACGGTTGCGTGTATTAATTTCCGCATACTATATATACAGTACTTCTCTTCATGGCAATCGGTGTATTGAGCCCCCTTTAAGCAGCGTAGTTAGGAGTAGACGGGGTGCGTGTATTATTTTCCGCACACTGTAAATACAGTACTTCTCTCTTCATTGAATGCATGCTGTTGGTTGTGGTGTGTATATCGGAACGGTCCGCGTAAGTTTCTATTCGCATCCAGTTTGTTAATGTAAGAAGGATTAATAAAGTTAATACCAAACAAACAATTTTTTACACCAATCAGCAAGCACCAAAAGTGATATATGTACCTGCAATTAATAACTGCGCCATTGCCACCATGACTTCAACCAGGGCTAGGGCGTTTTCTACCCAGGAGCTATTGGCCTTGGTTGAGGTCATGGACCGCCGCCTGGGGCCCAGGGGCCCTTATGTATCCAATATGGAAAAGCGGCGGGCATACAATGCTGCCCGCCGGCTAATTTTCGCCAGGACCGGCGTGGACAGGAGCCTGGCTCAACTGGAGCGGCGCTGGTCGGACCTGCGCCGGCGGCAGCCAGTGTTGCTCAGCACACTTCGCCGCCATATTGCCCGATGTAAGTTTTTATTTACTAGTATGCCTGCGTTATTTTGCAAATGTTTTCTGTACTTTTTATAAATGTGTCCCTGAGTATGTGGGTGTATATGGGGGTGTATATGGGTGTATAGGGGGTGTATATGGGTGTATATGGGGGTGTATATGGGTGTATATGGGGGTGTATAGGGGGTGTATATGGGGGTGTATATGGGTGTATAGGGGGTGTATAGGGGGTGTATATGGGGGTGTATATGGGTGTATAGGGGGTGTATATGGGGGTGTATAGGGGTGTATAGGGGGTGTATATGGGGGTGTATATGGGGGTGTATATGGGTGTATAGGGGGTGTATATGGGTGTATAGGGGGTGTATATGGGTGTATATGGGGGTGTATAGGGGTGTATAGGGGGTGTATATGGGTGTATATGGGGGTGTATAGGGGTGTATAGGGGGTGTATAGGGGGTGTATAGGGGTGTATATGGGTGTATATGGGGGTGTATATGGGTGTATAGGGGGTGTATAGGGGGTGTATATGGGTGTATAGGGGGTGTATATGGGGGTGTATAGGGGGGGGTTTAAGTAGTTGATCAGTTTTTGGGTATAGGATATCAAATAGTTTGCATGATAAATGTCTGAAATTTCACAGCAATGATAATTTTGAAGGTTATGAGCATGACTAATGTGAATTTTTCTTTCCCCCTTTTTTATGAAACCCAATCTTCGATTTCTATGCCATCAACATGAACATTTCAGCACGGGCAAGGGCACGCATTGAAGCCCGGGAGCAGGCAGCCCGGGACCAGGCAGCCGAGGAGGAGGAGGAAGAGGAGGAGGAAGAAGAGGAAGAGGAAGAGGAGGAGGAGGAAGAGGAGGAGGAGGAGGAGGAGGAGAAGAAAGAGGAGGAGGAAGAGGAGGAGGACGAAGAGGAGGAGGAGGAAGAAGAGGAGGAGGAAGAAGAGGAGACCCAGGGTGCAGTTTTCACCCACACAATTTCCCCATCCCCCACCCCCTCCACAACCCCCACCCCCTCCACAACCCCCCCCCCCTCCACAACCCCCACCCCCTCCACAACCCCCACCCCCCCCCTCCCCACCCCATTTCCAACCCCCCTACACCTCTCCACCACCCACCCCCAAACCTCTCCACTCCCCAGTAACACCCAGTACCTCGGGCCAAACACCAGGACCATCCTCCTTGCTCCTGCCTTCCCCAACCACTCCACAGCCAACCAGCGGCGCCCAGGATGGCTCAAGTAGCCGTAAGTAAATAATGTGTCTAATGTTGACCTACACATTTCTACACATAAACAATCACAACAACCACATATGTGTATCCAACATCAACATTAGTTGCAACATATCACTGCAGGGCGACCATGAGGTGTGTCCTGTCCTTCTCCAGGAACAAGGGTCCCCTTGGTGGTTTTTTTGAGTGTGGCCATGCCTCACCCCTTGAATAATTGACATAACAGTACATCCAATGAGATATCCGACATTAGTGGTGTGGTAGTTATGTGGCTCCAGGTGTTGGGTAACTCCAGTTCCCAGCATGATGTGCAACACAGGGCCAGATTATAATGGAGGCGCAAGGGGTCAGTGCCCCTGGGACCCCCTCTAGCTAGGGGCCCCCTGTGGTTGTCATTTTTTTTTTTAAAAAGACAATGTTTAAGTTATGTTTTTTTTTTTTTAGCTAAATGTTTTGTGCATGGGTGGGGTAGTGCTGCAGCTTCACCTATCTGCCAATGTGACAATGATTTATGGTGCTGAGCATCGGGAGGCAAGGCACACTGATTGCACAAGTGTGCAGTGCATTTCTGGGAGTTGACTAAGTCCCATGACACTTTGCACCAGAGGACAGAGGCTGAGAAGTTTGTGCTGAGCTCTGATTGGTGGAGCTCATTACATACTTCTCAGGTCCATGGAGAACAGCAGCAGCAGCTTAGTCATAGGAGGGTTTTTAATCAGAGGCAGCACTAGGACTGTGAGGTCTCCTCCAGAGTAAGGGGCAGAGGGACAAACACAGGCTTTTCATGTGGTGTGTGTATATATATATATATATATATATGGTGTCTATTATTATTCCGAGTGCCGCCAACCCCCTGTCTATATATATATATATATATATATATATATATATATATATATATATATATATATATATATATATATATATATATATATCCCCTGCAGGTAACCATTGACCAAGTTTATTCTGCCTTTACTCTATGTTTTGACAGTATAATATTCGGCCATGCAGTGTGCGGCCAGTAATGACAAGTGCAAGGGGGCCCCCCGCTCTAAAGTACCCCGGGCCCCCCAAAGGCTTAATCTGCCACTGGTGCAACTTAAATGTAGAGATTGTTTTGGTAATAGTGTGTGAGGCCATGCGGATGCATGCTTTACAAACATAGCTGTAGGCCTATAATTTGTACAGCAATGTCCTAAATTTAAAATAGTAAGGAGTGCTTAAGCCACAACAATGTCATAACCCTTAAATAGCACAGGCTAATTGTGAGGTTAGAGGACAGTCCCCCAAAAACAAAGTACCAATTGGGATACAGCATACATTCATTGATGAAGGAGTAATTGAATTAATGTTATTTACTATGTACAGTATGTGTGTGTTAACATATTTTTTTTTAGTACTGTGTTTACAGCAGACCCATCTTCAATGTAGTTTAAAAATGTATGTGGCCTTCACACATAACTCTGAACTTTTTATTATGTACAAATACAACAAACATTTGTGTATGTTATATATTAATTTTTTTTTTTATCCCTTCACTACAGACACTGAACAGCAGCAGGAGGAGGTGGCAGCCCTTATTCGGGAGATCTTCTTGACCCTTTTTTATTTGCAACTTCTTTAACTTCTTTTTGGCCTACTGGAGGCCCGCATTTAATTTATTTTTATCCCCCCCCCCTTATTATGTTTGTTATAAATAAAAGTTTATATTGTGTTATAAATTGCCTGTGTTTTTACTAATAAATATGTTAGAGGGCTTGTAAGGGTAGGTACATACAGATGTGTAATGTAAGTTATATTAGTAATTTGAGGTGAGGGGTAATGATTGATGTGTAAATGTGTGTGTTTTTGAGTAAAATAACACATAGTGAAAATGCATGAATGTTTAATGTTTTTCGATTAAAACATCACACATAACATCAGGGTAGGTATACATGTTACACATTTTGGACAAACTAATTATGGACATAATTTAGTACATATACAGAAACACCAACATAACTTGATTTAAAAGTAACAGCAATATGGGGACACATAGATAGTGATTAAAATGCCACATTAGAACATAACAAATATACATGTAATGTGGTTTAAAATGTAGTTTTATTAGGTCTTTATTAAGGTAGACAATTGAGTTAATAGAAAACAATAATTGAATAACAAATAGATTAATTAATCAATTGTCAGATTAGTAGTTGAGAGGCAAGATTTGCAGGTCCATATATGTGAAGGGTATGCCAGCGTGCACGGACGTACGCTCACTCTCACGAGCGGTGACATAAGCTGAGTTTTCCATTGAAAACAATAGGGACCCGTCCGTGCAAGCTGGCGTACGCTCAGATCGCCGCAAGAAGGCGGTGGGGAGATGGAGGAAAGACGGCCGTAGACGGCGCCGTACGCTCAGTTGTACGCCTGTTGTCGGAGTGCAAGGGCTGGCCCGTCCGCGTACGTTGCCGTACGCTCATTTGTACACCACTCCCCTTCTACGGTATTTCTGGCCGTACGTAAGCGGCTGATTTGTGGGTGGACTTAACCCTAACGGCCGCGTACGGCTAGCGTGCGGTAATTGTGAACGTACGCACGTTTGGCCGCTCCGATCAGAATAACCTCCCAAATGTGCAGTACAGCGAGGTGGGGGGGGGCAGGCTATGATGTGGTGCACGAGGATAGCGCTGAGATCACCTGGCCCACCATTGCAGCAAACCTTCCCTCTATGTCATAAGAGAAAACATTACAAGTATATCTTTGAAAACAGTTATCAGGTTTATATAGTCCCAAAGTTATAATGTTGATTAGTTCAATATCTTAATAAAGTTTCTTCACTAAATACACATAATAAAAGCTTGTATTAACATTTTAGAGCAGGCCTTGAGAAATGCATACCTCCCAACTTGTGTCCGGATGAAATAGGGACACTCGCGCGGCCGAAAAGGGGCCGGGCGTATGCAAATGAGGGCGCGGCTTATGCTAATTAGCCGCAACCTCATTTTCATACGAGAATAGACGCTGTGCGCATGCGCACAGCGTCTATTCTACTAGATTGGGGGGTCTCCCAACTGCCACCCCCCGCAGCGGGACAATGCCTGCCGCGGGTGGGACGTCGGGACAGGACCCGAAAATCGGGACTGTCCCGACGGAATCGTGACAGTTGGGAGGTATGGAAATGGCTGCATGTAACCATTTTAAGTATACATATACAGTAAAAAAGAAATGCACAGTAAAGTGTAAGGTTAACCAAACTGTGTCCACAAGGTGGCTTAACAGACCTGGGGCCGGATGTAATACTGTCAGAGTTCAGCAGCCATGTGGGTGCAGGCCGAAGGGATACGGTCGTTTTATCGAATGACATTAGGTCGAATGTCATTTGGTCGACCCCACTAGGTCGAATGTGTAAAAAGGTCGACATGGGTTTATGTCGAACTTCCGACTATGTCGACTGCCATTAGGTCGACTGGGGTTAGGTCGAATTGCTCTTTTTGGGTTTTTTTTGGTGCCGACATGTGCCGACAGGCGGTGGTTCATGCCCTACCATCCACTAGGGCGTGGAGGAGGTTATTAAAGCTGTGGCGAGCGAAGCGAGCCACCGTGCCCGAAGCATCGCGAGCGAAGCGAGCGATGCGAGGGTCCGATTCACTATGTCAACAGTGTCCATGTCGACACTGTTGACATTTCGGCCAAAAAAAACCCAAAAAGAGCAATTCGACCTAACCCCAGTCGACCTAATGGCAGTCGACATAGTCGGAAGTTCGACATAAACCCATGTCGACCTTTTTACACATTCGACCTAGTGGGGTCGACCAAATGACATTCGACCTAATGTCATTCGATAAAACGAACCGTATCCAGGCCGAAGTTGGAAGCTTTTGGAAATGTATGTACAAGGCATGTATTGGCCTTGTAAATGATTGCCCCATTCCGTTAAACCTCCAAGTCCACCCGACATACTGCACAGTTGATAAATTTGGACACTAATACACTGGGCCCCAGGTGTTCAAAATATTTCAGCTACCTATCCAACCTGGTCGGTTCAGCAGCCCTGTGGACATATAGGGCCTTATTCTAGTTCACTCTTTCTGACAAAATCTTAGATGGACAAAACCATGTGCACTGCAGGCGGGGCAGATGTTACTTGTGCAGAGAGAATTAGATTTGGGTGGGGTTTTACTTCAAAGTGAGATCTATATTGCAGTGAAAAATAAAGCAGGCAGTATTTACCCTGCACAGAAACAAAATAACATGCAGTGTGCGGCCAGTAATGACAAGTGCAAGGGGGCCCCCCGCTCTAAAGTACCCCGGGCCCCCCAAAGGCTTAATCTGCCACTGGTGCAACTTAAATGTAGAGATTGTTTTGGTAATAGTGTGTGAGGCCATGCGGATGCATGCTTTACAAACATAGCTGTAGGCCTATAATTTGTACAGCAATGTCCTAAATTTAAAATAGTAAGGAGTGCTTAAGCCACAACAATGTCATAACCCTTAAATAGCACAGGCTAATTGTGAGGTTAGAGGACAGTCCCCCAAAAACAAAGTACCAATTGGGATACAGCATACATTCATTGATGAAGGAGTAATTGAATTAATGTTATTTACTATGTACAGTATGTGTGTGTTAACATATTTTTTTTTAGTACTGTGTTTACAGCAGACCCATCTTCAATGTAGTTTAAAAATGTATGTGGCCTTCACACATAACTCTGAACTTTTTATTATGTACAAATACAACAAACATTTGTGTATGTTATATATTAATTTTTTTTTTTATCCCTTCACTACAGACACTGAACAGCAGCAGGAGGAGGTGGCAGCCCTTATTCGGGAGATCTTCCTGACCCTTTTTTATTTGCAACTTCTTTTTGGCCTACTGGAGGCCCGCATTTAATTTATTTTTATCCCCCCCCCCCCCTTATTATGTTTGTTATAAATAAAAGTTTATATTGTGTTATAAATTGCCTGTGTTTTTACTAATAAATATGTTAGAGGGCTTGTAAGGGTAGGTACATACAGATGTGTAATGTAAGTTATATTAGTAATTTGAGGTGAGGGGTAATGATTGATGTGTAAATGTGTGTGTTTTTGAGTAAAATAACACATAGTGAAAATGCATGAATGTTTAATGTTTTTCGATTAAAACATCACACATAACATCAGGGTAGGTATACATGTTACACATTTTGGACAAACTAATTATGGACATAATTTAGTACATATACAGAAACACCAACATAACTTGATTTAAAAGTAACAGCAATATGGGGACACATAGATAGTGATTAAAATGCCACATTAGAACATAACAAATATACATGTAATGTGGTTTAAAATGTAGTTTTATTAGGTCTTTATTAAGGTAGACAATTGAGTTAATAGAAAACAATAATTGAATAACAAATAGATTAATTAATCAATTGTCAGATTAGTAGTTGAGAGGCAAGATTTGCAGGTCCATATATGTGAAGGGTATGCCAGCGTGCACGGACGTACGCTCACTCTCACGAGCGGTGACATAAGCTGAGTTTTCCATTGAAAACAATAGGGACCCGTCCGTGCAAGCTGGCGTACGCTCAGATCGCCGCAAGAAGGCGGTGGGGAGACGGAGGAAAGACGGCCGTAGACGGCGCCGTACGCTCAGTTGTACGCCTGTTGTCGGAGTGCAAGGGCTGGCCCGTCCGCGTACGTTGCCGTACGCTCATTTGTACACCACTCCCCTTCTACGGTATTTCTGGCCGTACGTAAGCGGCTGATTTGTGGGTGGACTTAACCCTAACGGCCGCGTACGGCTAGCGTGCGGTAATTGTGAACGTACGCACGTTTGGCCGCTCCGATCAGAATAACCTCCCAAATGTGCAGTACAGCGAGGTGGGGGGGGGCAGGCTATGATGTGGTGCACGAGGATAGCGCTGAGATCACCTGGCCCACCATTGCAGCAAACCTTCCCTCTATGTCATAAGAGAAAACATTATAAGTATATCTTTGAAAACAGTTATCAGGTTTATATAGTCCCAAAGTTATAATGTTGATTAGTTCAATATCTTAATAAAGTTTCTTCACTAAATACACATAATAAAAGCTTGTATTAACATTTTAGAGCAGGCCTTGAGAAATGCATACCTCCCAACTTGTGTCCGGATGAAATAGGGACACTCGCGCGGCCGAAAAGGGGTCGGGCGTATGCAAATGACGGCGCGGCTTATGCTAATTAGCCGCAACCTCATTTTCATACGAGAATAGACGCTGTGCGCATGCGCACAGCGTCTATTCTACTAGATTGGGGGGTCTCCCAACTGCCACCCCCCGCAGCGGGACAATGCCTGCCGCGGGTGGGACGTCGGGACAGGACCCGAAAATCGGGACTGTCCCGACGGAATCGTGACAGTTGGGAGGTATGGAAATGGCTGCATGTAACCATTTTAAGTATACATATACAGTAAAAAAGAAATGCACAGTAAAGTGTAAGGTTAACCAAACTGTGTCCACAAGGTGGCTTAACAGACCTGGGGCCGGATGTAATACTGTCAGAGTTCAGCAGCCATGTGGGTGCAGGCCGAAGGGATACGGTCGTTTTATCGAATGACATTAGGTTGAATGTCATTTGGTCGACCCCACTAGGTCGAATGTGTAAAAAGGTCGACATGGGTTTATGTCGAACTTCCGACTATGTCGACTGCCATTAGGTCGACTGGGGTTAGGTCGAATTGCTCTTTTTGGGGTTTTTTTGGTGCCGACATGTGCCGACAGGCGGTGGTTCATGCCCTACCATCCACTAGGGCGTGGAGGAGGTTATTAAAGCTGTGGCGAGCGAAGCGAGCCACCGTGCCCGAAGCATCGCGAGCGAAGCGAGCGATGCGAGGGTCCGATTCACTATGTCAACAGTGTCCATGTCGACACTGTTGACATTTCGGCCAAAAAACCCCCAAAAAGAGCAATTCGACCTAACCCCAGTCGACCTAATGGCAGTCGACATAGTCGGAAGTTCGACATAAACCCATGTCGACCTTTTTACACATTCGACCTAGTGGGGTCGACCAAATGACATTCGACCTAATGTCATTCGATAAAACGAACCGTATCCAGGCCGAAGTTGGAAGCTTTTGGAAATGTATGTACAAGGCATGTATTGGCCTTGTAAATGATTGCCCCATTCCGTTAAACCTCCAAGTCCACCCGACATACTGCACAGTTGATAAATTTGGACACTAATACACTGGGCCCCAGGTGTTCAAAATATTTCAGCTACCTATCCAACCTGGTCGGTTCAGCAGCCCTGTGGACATATAGGGCCTTATTCTAGTTCACTCTTTCTGACAAAATCTTAGATGGACAAAACCATGTGCACTGCAGGCGGGGCAGATGTTACTTGTGCAGAGAGAATTAGATTTGGGTGGGGTTTTACTTCAAAGTGAGATCTATATTGCAGTGAAAAATAAAGCAGGCAGTATTTACCCTGCACAGAAACAAAATAACTCACCCAAATCTAATTCTCTCTGCACATTTTACATCTGCCCCCCTGCAGTGCACATGGTTTTGTCCATCTAAGAAGGATTTTGTTAGAAAGAGTGAACTAGAATAAGGCCCATTGTTTGGGAACGAATTGCATGCACCCTAAATTCACATTAGAAAACATTTGTAAACGAATACAAATTAAAAAATTGACACTTTGTTTTTTACTTAAATTATGGTATTCTTTAAATTCAAGGGAGTCTATGTTTGGAAGTGTAGAATAGGTGGGGTTAGTGCTAGGGGTGTGGTTAGTTGGCCCTATACTGAAGCGGCCATAACCATAGTCCGGGTACGCTGGGGTCTGTGGTGCATGTTACGTTTGCTGCATATATGTTCCAAAAGTGCTCCAAAAAGGCCATTTGTTTTTCTTGCATGTCCATTAATTAGGCCAAAAAGACTGCTGCATATGCTTCCTGTTTTCCAAAAGTTTTCCTTCCCTGCATCCTCCTTGAGCTGCAGCTCCAATTACCGCAGCTGTTCCACTACTACGGAGGTCATTGCTCTCATAGGCAAATGCAGGGGGGGTTTCTGGTTGCCCGGAAACCCCCTCCTCTTGGCAAGTGCCTTAATTTATGACAACAATAGCTGGTATATAATATGATCAATAGAGCTGCCACCACATTATGGAGTGTAAGGGACAAAGCACAGCTGCTGCATATGCCTAGTGTACCAGTTTCTTCTACCACATTTACTGGATGTGAGGATCTGAGCCCTCAAACATCACACTGGACCAGAGAGTAGCTGTCAGGAGGAAGAGACAGGAGCCTTACCATGAAGTGGGAGATTGTGAGCTTAGAAAGTGCAGTACTGGCTCTATATGTTTGTGTATTTACTTATTATGGTATTTTTAACCTTTTCCTGACCACTTATCTTATTTCAATGTTTGAAACAGCCTATATACTGTAGAACATCTGTACTGTTAACTATTAATACTGTATTCCATTCAGTATCCAGTGTAGGAGTGGGAGATTTTAGATTATAGATGGGGCCGGGCTCGTCTTTGCTGGCGAATCGCCAGAACGTCACCACTGGCGATCCGCCAGCAGCCCGGCTCACCATCTGACTGAGACGCGTGTGCGTCTCACGCGCGTCTCAGTTTCTGTCCGCGGGGTGACGAAAACCCTGTCCATCTCCGCATCAGGGAGACGGACAGGGTTAGGGGGGGTGCGGGGAGGCGGCGGGGACCCCGGGTGACCGCCGACAAGCCGGCTGTGACCCGGGGGAATCGATCGGAAGGGGATGTCCCCTTCTCGCTGTACAGATGGCAGCTGGCGGGGGATGGTGGCTGGCGCCGCCATCGTCATCCCCTGCAAGGATGAGTCCTGCCCCATCTGTACATCTGGAAACCCCCCTCTAAAAATCCTGCATTTGCCACTGGCTCTTGCTGCTTACTCCAGCGGGCTTGGCATTTTCTTCCTGGCTGGCACATTGTAGACTGCAAGTGGGAGAAACACAAAACACTTGTAATAAAAAGCATAGATAAAAATAGCAGAGCTGTTTGCAAACATGTGCTTGTGGCCTTCTCCCACCTGCAACATATACCCAGAGCCAGATTAAGGTCTAAATGGGCCTGGAGCTGAAAATGAGCAAGGGCCTATTATGCGCAATAATAGGGGTTGTGGCCAGCACCTAATAATTTGGGGGGCGTAACCAGTGTTCTATTTGGGTGGTCTGCTCATAGGTGTGTCTGTATTTGTGTAAATGCTTTCAACTAATTATATATGCCTTGAAAAGGCAGGGGGCTGGCATAAGAAAAATGCACGGAGATATATTGGCGGGTGCCCTCCAAAGGTGCACCCGCAGGATGCCGATGTCCTAAGATACTTGCGGGGTGAGGCGACACTCCAGTCATAAAAAAAATACTGAAAGCCGAAACTTGGTAGACAACATTTCAGCACCTTTTATGTGGTCACCTTAGTTTACCACACCATATGGGCCCTTATTCTGATCGGTGCGGATATATCCGCGTGCGTTCGGCCCGCCGATGTTTTGTGTCTGCGCATGTGCAGAGGCGTCTCTGCGCATGTGCGAGCGGGGCGTATGGCCAAATCCCGCATGATATGTGACCACTCCGAACAGGGGGTGGAGAGGGGCGTGAAGGGCTATTTGGGCGCATTACCATATGCATACGCCCCGCGTTTCATGGGAGTTCCCATGAAAACGCTGGGCGTACGTATGGTAATGCGGCCATGACGCACGTGTAGGGGGCGGACATATGACATCGCCGGATGTCAGCTGCCTGCCCAGATCCCTGCTTTTGCACGGAAAAATGTCCGTGTGGTCTGAGGTTGCGGGTGCTGGTGGAGCACACGGTCCTGCATTCGATGGTCTGCGACCATCGAATGATGGGGGAGGTTCCCTTAGATGGAGGAGGCGTATTCCGTGAAAAATACACGTGCGGTCCGTTCGGACAGCTTCTTACCGCATACGGACGGAGTTGGCGATCCGTATGGAAGGCGGGGTTTCGCACGCACGGTCCTGGCCGCATAATCGGCTCCGGCCGCACTGATCAGAATAAGGGCCCATATACCCCTTATTCAATCCATGCAACACAATAGTAACCCCCTTATACTGTACTTGCCTCTTACAAATTATGACATATGGAATGAGCCAAAATTCACACCGATTGAGCCAAAATTCACACTATGGCACACAGATTGAATCAAAATTCACGTTATGCCACACAGATTAAGACAAAATACACATTTTGCCACATGGATTGAGCCAAAATGCACACTATACCAGGCATGTCCAAACAGTGGCCCTCCTGCTGTTGTGAAACTACACGTCCCAGCATGCCTTGACATAGTTTTAGCATTCCCTAATAGCAAAACTGTGGCAATGCATGGTGGGACTTGTAGTTGGAGGGCCATAGTTTGGACATGCCTGCACTATACCAAACAGATTAAGCAATAATGCACAATATTCTTCATAAATAAGGGCATTGCATGCCAAAGGCGCGCATTAAAAATTTACACCATAATGCCCATTACATGTTAAGCCACAAGCCATAATGTCCATTACGTATTATGCCAAACACCATAATGCCTATTAAAAATGATACTACATAAGCCGAAGTGGGAACTGACAGCTGTTGGAACCGGAATTAGCGGGTCCATGTTATCCTATGGGGACGACGTTCCAGGTTTGCCTGGCGGTATCTCTGGTTCCCGGGGGGCTAGCGAGATGGGGCTGGGCTCGTTGGAAAGCCCTGGCCCTCAGCTACAAAATATGCATATTTGGAGAGTGGGCCTGGATCTGTAGCTCCATCAGGTCCATTGTTAATCCGGCCCTGCATATACCTTTTGGATTACAGGAAATATGCTCTCCAATAAGTGTTGTGAAAAGCCGAGTAAAATATCCCAGGTCAGGACTGTTCACACTGCCACAGGACCTGGTTGCTTGCCAGATACAACCTGGCATATTTCCCATGTAGGATTGCCGGGGCAAAGACCCAGGATATTTTTCAATTACACCAAGCCCCAACCCAGGTCAACCCGGCAATATTATGGTAAATAAGTTTGGTGTTAAAGGGGTATTGCTGGATATGGAGAGAGGGACCTGTAAAGACAAAGGCCCTTATTCTGATTCACTCGCAGAGGCAAATTCCTTCTCAAATGGACAAAAACATGTGCACTGCAGATGGGGCAGATGTAATGTGCAGTAAGAGTTAGATTTGGGCGGGGTTTAATTTGAGATCTATATTGCAGTGTAGAAATAAAGCAGTCATTATTTTTCCTGCACAGAAATAAAATAACTCACCCAAATCTAAATCTCGCTGTTACATCAGCCCCCCCCCCCCCTTGCAGTGCACATGGTTTTGTCCATTTGAGAAGGAATTTGCCTCTGTGAGTGAATCCAGAATAAGGGCCAAAGATTGGAGATAGGAGCAGATAGGGACTGGGTATCTGGTGGAGAGTTTGTGGGCTAAAAACTGTCACAGCTCAAAGTGAAAGTCATTTTGACAGGTATTAAACCTGTAAATCAGTGGTTCCCAACCTGGGGTACTAGTACCTCTGGGGGTACTCTGCAGACCGTTTGGGGGTACTTGAAAATAATATTGGTAATGGCGGAAGATGAAAAAAAATTGTTTTGATGGCAGAAGAAGACCCTTGCCATGGAGAAGAACCATGTTGTGTCACTTATGGTTCTGTCTTCAGTGTCATCAGTGTCTCATTGTGCTTTTGCCTGACCAGCAATCCAATGGGAGCTACCCGCACTGCCCTCAGACACCAGCGATCATCTACCCTGCACTGACACAGGTGGAAGAAGCAGCGGCATTAATCCTACAGGTGTTAGTGGGAACCCTGGAGACAATACACAACCAGCAGCTAGACATGGAAGGGCACGATTCCTGTCCGCTACTCCTTAATATAAGGACATGCATAAGGATACGCATACCACTCACTTCCTCTCCACTCATACTGTCTATATTTTTAATTGAGAGGAGGGGGTACTCATCAATGAAAAGCCTAATCAAGGGGTACGGGAGAGAAAAAAGGTTGGGAACCACTGCTGTAAATGAATGAAAAACATAATCCAAATTGACAAGACTTTATAATAAAATAATTATCTAGAAGGAAATTCACAACCATTTGACTGTCAGCCGTGCTGACATTCCAGTGGTGGCACCACTGCAGAGTGCCGGTGCCCGGCGTACTAGGGCAATCATGACACTTCAGCCCAGCTGGGCCAGGATGCGTCACTTCTGCCCAGCATCAGTTCTGGCCCGCAGCGTTCTCCTCTTGCCCTCTGGCGGTTACTTAGCAACGGGGGGACGCCGGGCGGCACGCGCTCGTCCACCTGAAGCAATTTGTTAATTAAGGGGGCTATGGTGGCAGCTGATTGGCCAGAGAATCCCTTTTAAGGGATTTGGCTTAGCTCAGCCCTGCCGGTGATACTGCCTTGCCTAGATAATTACTTGGCCTCTGCTGCTCTCTTTCAGGTTCCAGCCAGTGTCTGTTTACTGCCTGCCAGTTCCTGTCTTTCCTAGCCTGCTTATCTCCACATGCAGCTGCTGGAAGTTCGCAGACCCTCTCATCTTTATTCTCATTATCTGGTGTTTAGCCCTTTATCTTTGTTATTCTCATTTCTTTGGGATTTTCTCTGTTCTGATCCTCCCTAGCATGGTGAGGCACTCAGAACTCCATTGCTTTCGTCGCTTTGGGGTATCGTTTGCTTGTGCCCTGTTTACTTTATTACGGTGTTATATTCCCAGCATTGTATGGTTGGAGGTACTCCGGTTCTGTTGTTATTTGAGTCTACGACTAGGTCGCCTTCCCCATCCTTGGCCTGGTGCCATTAGGTAGGTTGTTTTTCCAAGGCAGGCCCTGTAGTTAGATCTCCTTTTGATCCTTGTCTTCTGACAATCTCTGAAACCTTGTCAACTCCTAAGACCTGGTTGCACCGGAGTTGGGGCAAACCTAATTCACCCCTCCAAACTTGGCAATTATAGGTGAAGCCTTAGTTCCCGCAGGTATCAGCCATCAGTCAGAGGGGGTGAACAAAGGTACTGCAGGGTGCGCCGTGGCCATTCTAAATAGCGATCCCAGCTGTGGGTTCAAGACCAAAGCCAAAAACATTGCCTGTCTTTGTTACATTGACATTGAAAGCATTTTAGTTTAAGAAATCTAAAATGAATGAATATCATCAGAACCACAACATTAACTACAATATATAAACCTGTAAGTAAAATATATATTAGTCATCCTGTTTTACATAAAGTCATTTAAGTTTCGTATTCATGTATTAAAGATGTTTGCATTATCCAGCTTTGAAGATTCTTTAATAAAGTGTTGAAAAATAATTAGATAAATAATTTAACAACCTTTACATTACATATTAAAAGCATAAGAACAGTTCTAACCCCTCCAGAGATGTATTCATTAACCTCTTCGGTGGTATCTCCGGAAATTTTTCACGCTGAGCTGCGCTGCAGGAGCAGGCTCTACCAAGAAATTTCCAGGGCATGCCACTGATTGGTACAGATTGAACGCCTCTCATTCAGCGCCGGTGATCACCAGAATGCCCATCTGACTGAGACATGCAAGCATCTCACATGGACGCGTGTCCCAGTTTTTCGGCGCCGGGGACGGAAACCCTGGCCATCTCCGCTTCAGGGAGATGGGCAAGATTAAGGGGGTAGAGGGGGCTGCGGGAACTGATGGGGGAGCAGCGTGGAGGTGGCAGAGGGTGGCGGTGGGCTCTGTTGGAAGGGGTCACATGAGCATCTCATGCGTGCACGTCCCCTTCCGGCAGCTGGTGGGGCTGGCGGTTGGTGATCCGACCGCCAGATCCCCACTGGATGAGGCCTGCTCCATCTGTAGGAGTCAGTGGTGCCTATAGCTTTGCACTATTGGTGCATACAGACCCCTTGCGTAAACCCCCCCTGTAGCATACCTGCCCACCCCTGTGCATACCTCCTCAGTGATCGTACACCAAATTGCCAGGGTTCCCCTGTGGCTGCCCCTCGGCCACATCAGGCCCGCCACCCCACTCAGGAACTTTGGTGGCCGCTCGGCGAGCCCTCCTGCATTTGTGCATTCAGGTGCATGAACACATAACCCCCAAGCACCCAAGTGCGTCCAAGCTGTCATACAGTGCAGATGTTTCCACACTAACTTTCAAATTTATTTCCTCATCCTACAGTTCTTCCCTCTCCTTTGCTAAGCAATCCTTTCTCACTCATCAATTCTCAGTCATGCAGTCCCCACCACCTCTTTGATACTTTCAACACTCTCCATTGTGTCTCAATGACACTGACATTGCCTCCTTCTCTTTTAGGCAATCCAACATGAACTCTTCCGTCAACAACTCTACTACACTCTACTCTGTCTTGCCAACTTTCCTCCACCTCCCCCACTGCCTGCTCTTACCTTTCTCAGCTCTTCAACCTTTCACTTTCTACTGGCATCTTTCCCTCGCCATTCAAACATGCACCTGTTTCATCTATTTTTAAAATACCCAACCTTTAATCTTTTAATCTTTCTCAACTGCTAGCTACCACCCCATCTCATTTCTCCAGATTGCCTCCAAAATACTTGGGTGACTGGTATATAACCACCATATCAGCTACTGCTCTGACAACTCTATCCTTGATCTTTTTCAATCTTGCTTTTGTCCACTCCCCTCCACTGCAACTGCACTGGTCAAAGTCATCAAATCCAGGGGTCATTTCTTATCCTCCTGGTTCTCTATTCTGCTTTTGATGCTGTGGATCATCCACTTCTTCTACTCACCTTCTAGACCATTGGCCTCTCTAGCATTGTTCTTGCCTGGTTTACCTTTTACCTGGCTAATCACTTATTTTTAGTCTCTGCGACTGGCTCCACCCCAACTCCCTTCCTCCCTGTCAGTGTCCCTCAGGTTCTGGTTTAGGCCCCTCTCTCTGCTCCCTTTACAACTCTCCATACTGTATTTTTCCCATCTAGAGTCTTCAAATCACTCCCACCATAATATCCGTAATTTCGCCCATTCCCCAATATTACTGTTTGAGCGTCACTTTTGACTCTTGTCCTCCCCTTCAATATGTTTAAAATCTGGCTTAATTTAAATACAGTAAATGGTGCTTCGGCACACTGCACTTCTCCTCTGTGTCTCCCATTGTCAATCTCCCTGTCTCCTGCTGTCTCTTCCTGTCCTGCTTTCACTCTCCCTGTCTCCTGCTGTTATTCTCCTGTTCCTGCTATCGCTATCATTGTTTCCCACTATCACTTTTCCTGTCCTTGCTGTCATTGTTTCTGTCTCCTGCTGCCACTTTCCCTGCTGTCACTCAGACTGTCTCCCACTGTCACTTTCCCTGTCCCCACTGTCACACTCCAAGTCTCCATCTCTCTGTCAATTACACTGTCCCTGTCTCCCACTGTCACTCTCCCTGTCCCTGCTGTCACTCTCCCTGTCCCCACTGTCACTCTACCTGCTTCTGTCTCCCACTGTTACTCTCCCTGTCTCTCACTGTCACTCTCCCTGTCTCCCATTGTCACTCTCCATTTCCGTGTCCCCACTGTCATTTACACTGTCCCTGTCTCCTGTCCCCTGCTGTCACTCTCCCTGTCCCTTCTGTCACTTTACCTGTCTCCCACTATCACTGTCCCTGTCCCTGACTCTTCCTGTCCCTGTCTCCTGCTGTCACTCTCCCTCTTCTCTCTGCCACTGCTGGACACCCAAATGGGGTGTGCCCAGCTCTTATCCCAGCTGCCTCTGAAACCCTGTAAGGCGCCACTGGCTGGAAACAAAGAAAATACCCTACTATAACTTAAATATAGTGAATGGTGCTTCAACACACTGCAATTTCTCCTCTATATCTCCTGCTGTCAGTCTCCCTGTCTCCCGCTGTCACTCTCCTATCTCCTACTGTCACTCTACCTGTCTCCATTTGTCACTCCCCATTTCCCTGCTGTCACTCTCCCTGTCTCCTGCTGTCACTCTGCCTGTCTCCCACTGTCACTTTCCCTGTCTCTGTTGTCACACTCCCTGCCTAATACTGTCACCTCCTGTTTTCCACCATCACTGTCCCTGTCTCCATGTCCCTGCTGTCACTCTTCCTGTCCTTGTCTCCCACTGTCACTCTTCCTGTCCCTGCTGTCACTCTCCTTGTCCCACTGCCATGCTACCTGTATCCCACTGTTACTCTCCCTGTCCCTGCTGCCTCTGTCCCCTGCTGTAACTCTCACTGTCTCCTGCTGCCACTGTTCTTGTCTCCCACTGTCACTCTCCCTGTCCCTGCTGTCTTGGTCTCCTGTTGTCAATCTCACTGTCTCCGCTGCCTCTCTGCCTGTCTCCCCTGTCACTCTCCCTTGCGAATGATTTTCCCCCTGCATAAAGTGATAAAGTGGAGAATGATAAACAACCAGCCAATCAGCTCCTACCTGTCATTTTTCAAACCCAGCCTGTAACATGGCATTAAGGAGCTGATTGGCTGATTGCATATAACTGTCTATTGTATCACTTTTTTTAGCTAGATACATCTGGACCTGAGTGAGCCAGCAGGGTGCATATCACTCCCTTCGGATGGACAGTTTTCTCATGTGCAAATGCACTGCACTCTCTGCCTGTCCCTGTGTTACCACTGTCCATCTCTCTGTCCCTGTGTAGCTACTGTCACTCTCTCTCTCTGTCCCCGTATCCCTGCTGTCACTCTCCCTATCTCTGTGACCCTGCTGTCACTACTGTGCAGCATAATGTGTAAGGGGCACTAGTAATAGTAAAAGGGGTCTTGCTTTAGTTGTCTATAATGTGTATAAGTGGTATATGGTGTGGTGCACTACACTTAAGGACACTTTTTGAGTGGCCACACGCCCTTTTCTGAGCGCCTTCATCTTTTCCATATCCCCATTTTAAAATGTCTGCTTCAAGCACTAGTAAGTATAACAAATGTAATAAAATAATAATCTAAAGATAGTTTATTAGTTACTTGTACAGTACTTGATGACCTCTGTATTGGATTAGCTGCTTACACGTTGATACCCAGCAGTCAGAAATAAAGGAGGACCAGTAGATTCAAACTTAATTAACAAACATTGGGAGTGATATAGCAGCACTCGGTCCCTGGCGCAAATACGGCTCTGCACATGTGTATTCTTGATTATATGCATGTGCAGGGTCACTGTACGAATGCCTTCACAATCGCTGAGTCCATTGCATGGGGGAGCAGGCAGTGGGTGGACAGGGGAATGGCGCATCCGCCCCCTATTCGGTCAGATCAGATTGACTTTTTCAGCAAGCGGGCGAAAAATCCTTCGATCGGTGGTGAACATCGAAGGATTTTTCTCCCGTATGGCCACCTCTGAATGGATGTGTCAGCGAGCACTATTCACATGCAAATGTGGCCATTCGGATGATGAGGGGGGCAGTGTTAAACCGCTCAGTAAGCAGAGAATTTACGGTGCCTACTGAGTCATGCTGAATCACCCCCATTGTATGTTCTCTGAGGGTTTTCTTTGTATAATATCATAATAATAATAACAATATTAATAATAAATGTTTGCACACTTTTCTTAAATGTATAGCTCTGCCATCATTCTCTGAATGCTGTCATATACTATATACAGTATAACACTGCAATTAGAGGGCAGAGGTGGCCGGCCTGCCTAGAGCCCCCAGCACTGAGGAGGTTAACAAGGCTCCATCTATCCTGAGTTGCTAAATAAATGCAAGACAGTGTTATTTGGGATAAACAAAGTGTTTTCAGGTCAATACACGTCTGCCTCCCAGGTCTGACATTGCCAGCACATTAATATACAGCAAGGCCTGGTTAGAGCAGGGATGGAGGGGGGGGAGCATTGACCGACTCTCCCTGAGGGCCTCTTAAAATCTAAAAACAACTGTGATTGATCTTGTGAGATGATGTCAGGGAACCTGTGAGTTCATACAAATTAACAGCACAGGCTAATTTCGCTAAGTAATTAACATCTTTCTATTTAACACACAGAAAGGTAAAAAAAAAAAATTACAGATGAAGACGTGAGCAGCCCTGAAATAGAAGCTATTCTTCTTAATGGAAGGAAATCGGATAAAACAAGTATTGCATCTCTTTCCAATTCCTCCCATAGATCTGATATCTCAGCTAATAGGACATACACAGTTCTTTAGAATCCACTAAAATTATTTTATGGAAACATTTTTATTACGTTTTAGAAATAAACTTGTCACCAATGAGCTGTCTGAATGAAGTGTTTCTTTTTAGTTTGACTTAATGGGCAAACATGAAAATCTGAGGGTATGGGAGACACTCCTAAGTAATCTCCACAAACCCGCAGGACCCGGCGCTTTAAATAATAAAAGTATAAATTAAAAATGTTAATTAAAGAAAATATATATATCAGGTTAAGGCTGCAGCAGGGGCAAGTGAGTCTGCTTATGACTCACTAGAAAGCTAGACAAGAGGAGGTTTTTTTGCACTTGCGCTGCCAGAAACTGATATGTAATTAACCTGCGATCCGCACTGAACAGAAGGACACCAGGGCACAAGATGATATAACAAATTTTATATATGAAAAAGGATATAAAATACACAAATATACATATAAAAAGTAAATATTGAAAATATATAATATATAGGCAGATAGCATATAATCAAAAATCAAGGGTTACTCATATGCAAATGAGGTCCCATGAAACAAAAGAATGGGTTAAAAATAGCCAGCAACACCAGTGAGGTTATATAGTCCGCAAATAAGCATAGCAGCACAGTTAGCATATAGTGGTATCAGCCAGATAGTATGTAGCAGAGATGGTTGGGTTAATGACAGAATGGAGCAGGATTTTAATAAGCCAGAAATATTTGAAGCAGTTTGTTAGAATGGAAGCTCAAATGCGATATGCCTGGTTAAGCGCTTGTAGCGCTGGATGGTATAAAGTCAGGTAGCGCAGAGACGTTCCTTAAAGTATGCTCACCCTCCTTGATGTTTTTGGAGACGGTGGGGCGGGGAGCCCAGATGACCGTGGGCTCTACCCGCTGTAGGTGGTAACTGGCGTCCTTTGATCTCCAAACGTATGGCTGTCAGGTTGTAAGCCGGTGTATTTAGCAGCAGTGGCTGAGTATACCAAGCGGGAGTCTGCCGCTGGAAGCCGGAGTGAAAACAGCGAGGCCGCGCTGTTTTCACTCCGGCTTCCAGCGGCAGACTCCCGCTTGGTATACTCAGCCACTGCTGCTAAATACACCGGCTTACAACCTGACAGCCATACGTTTGGAGATCAAAGGACGCCAGTTACCACCTACAGCGGGTAGAGCCCACGGTCATCTGGGCTCCCCGCCCCACCGTCTCCAAAAACATCAAGGAGGGTGAGCATACTTTAAGGAACGTCTCTGCGCTACCTGACTTTATACCATCCAGCGCTACAAGCGCTTAACCAGGCATATCGCATTTGAGCTTCCATTCTAACAAACTGCTTCAAATATTTCTGGCTTATTAAAATCCTGCTCCATTCTGTCATTAACCCAACCATCTCTGCTACATACTATCTGGCTGATACCACTATATGCTAACTGTGCTGCTATGCTTATTTGCGGACTATATAACCTCACTGGTGTTGCTGGCTATTTTTAACCCATTCTTTTGTTTCATGGGACCTCATTTGCATATGAGTAACCCTTGATTTTTGATTATATGCTATCTGCCTATATATTATATATTTTCAATATTTACTTTTTATATGTATATTTGTGTATTTTATATCCTTTTTCATATATAAAATTTGTTATATCATCTTGTGCCCTGGTGTCCTTCTGTTCAGTGCGGATCGCAGGTTAATTACATATCAGTTTCTGGCAGCGCAAGTGCAAAAAAACCTCCTCTTTAATGGGCAAACATACAGTAAATGTGAGGTAATAGTATTATTATTTTCATTTACTAGTCAATAAAGAATGCATAGGGACAAAATAAACATTATTTATGTAGGGTGGCACAGTAAATATCACTATATAGTATAAACCAACACAAAATGGTAGATACATGAGTTTGGAGGTCTAATGAGCAGAAATTCACTCCGTGGTCAAAGTATCTCACAGAAGTGTACATAAAACGGAAGAAAAAAAAAAAATGTGTAGTACAGGCCTGGCCAACCTGTGGCTCTCCAGATGTTGTCAAACTACAAATCCCATCATGCCTTGCCACAGTTTTGCTATAAGGGAGTGTTAAAACTGTGGCAAGGCATGCTGGGATTTGTAGTTGCACAGCATCTGGCGAGCCACAAGGTGGCCTGTCCTGGTGTAGTATGTCTAAATACAATTATTACAAGTAATGATAGCAGACCCAATGTGGTGATCCTTTTAATCATGTAGGGGTGTTAAAACACAATTTTTTTTTTTTCTTAAACGGACCTTTCGGACTGAATAAGAGTAGCTACCAGGAAGAAGAGACAGGAGCCTTACCATGAAGTGGGAGATTGTGAGCTTAGAAAGCGCAGTACTGTTTCTATTATGTTTTTTTATTTATTTATTATATGTTTAACCTTTTCCTGACCACTTATTTTATTTAAATGTTTGAAACAGTCTATACTAAAAGATCATCTGTACTGTTAAATATGAATACTGTATTCCATACTGTATCCAGTGTATAACAATTTTTAGGGCTGTTACCAATCCCCAGACTCCCATACTTACTCCAATGCAGAGTGGGAGATTTTTTTTCCCCCTCTAAAAATCCTGAGTTTGCCACTGCAAGTGGATTCAATAATTAAATATACACTGTTTATTTTATAATTAATCTCCTAAATATGATCATATAAAATATAAAATACACATATACAGAAAAAATATTAAAATAAAATTAAAAATTAATAGAAAATAAATATTACAAATATATAATCACATACACTGCCCACACACTGTAATGCCCCTTTCAGACCGCACTTTTTACCCGGTATATTGCCAATTTTTAACTGTTTGAAAATGGTAATATGTGCGGTCTGAAAGGTGCAGAATTAATTTTTCCGTTTCCAAAAATCCGGTATTTGAAAATGGTAAAAAAGCAGGGTCCTACCTGTTTCAGACCTGTTTTTTTGCTGTCTGAACAGGTCTGAAACATTATTTAGGACCCAGCCAATAGTGGTCCCGCTGCGTGCATATTTAATGACCTGCTCATTAGATATGCACGAGTGAGAGAGGCATCCTCTCCCCCCCCCCCCCACGAGGCATCCTCTCCCCCCCCCACCCCCTCCTCCCTACCCACCCCGCACACATCATGGCACAGCACGGAAATGGCATGCCACGCCCGCACGCTGGGCAATCTCAGTCACGCACACAGCTCTGCGGGCCACAAGCACCATGTGCGGCTCCCTGCATCCCGCTGTCTAGCTCTGTGGAGTGGCCGGAAAGCCCAGTGGCCATCTACTGCAGACTAAGGGGGGAATCCAGGAGCACAGAATAGCATTACCTTATGCCCGGAGCAGGAGCTGCAGGAAAAGGTGCTTTTACGGTAGCAGCGGGGTCCCTGTAGCAGAAGGGAACTAGCAGTTCCCATACGCCGCAGGGACCCCGCTGCTGATATCACACATGCTGCAGGGACTGCCCTGCACTGCCCCGGTTAGGGGGGGGGGGGTGATATGATGCTTCATGAGGGGGGGAGGATCGAGGATGCCTCTGTTGTTTGGGGGGTTAGAAATGCTTCTGGCTTTGACCCTGTATTTGAAAATGTTTCCAAAAACGGGTCTGCCAGGTACGCTGAAAAGGGATTATGTAAAAAAAAAATCGGCATATAGACGGTAATATACCATTTAAGAGAGGCGGTGTGAAAGGGGTTTTACCTGGCAGACCCGTTTTTGGAAACATTTTCAAATACAGGGTCAAAGCCAGTTATGCGGTCTGAAAGCAGCATAAAATATACTAGGAAAATGTCATGATCTGCACAAGAATTCATGCCGCTGGATCAATTTTAGTGTAGCCGTCCCATATGTGTAAAATAATTCTGAATACTGTATGAGGCTTTTGGGCGGGATGCTAGGATTTAATATGTCATGTATGAGGCTTATATGACACAGTCTCGTTTGTACACATATAAAGAGTCTCCTTCAGGATTTAAATATGGAGAAATAGTGAACGCTCCTGTGCGTTATTTTTAGGGAGCATACAGACCTTATGATGATAATATCACCTGCTGGTTGCAGTTGCTGGTAAATCCTTATAATGCAGCTGTGTGGCCGAGCAGGAGGTCCGGAGATGCACTCTCTCTTTTTGATGGTATTTCATCTCACAATATAGCAACCCACAGAGCCGGCCTTAGGCATAGGCAAACTAGGCAATTGCCTATGGCATTTGGAATGCCTAAGGGCATCAGCAGCTTCTGTTGATTAAAATGATATGCAGCATTCCTATATTCTGTGTGTGAGTGAGGCTGTATCTGCATATGAAATAGTGTATTCATGGAAATCACTGTAACATAGCATTCTGTATGCAGGTACAGCCACAGTCACACACAGAATATATTCATGCCACATATAATTTTAATCATCGAAAGATCCCGTGTGTCATGTGTATAAGGGCATTAATAATGTGCAACATATGTGTAAGGGGCATTATGTGTGTCATTATGTGTATGTGTAAGGGCATTAATAAAGGTTGGCATAATGTGTAAGGGGCATTATGGTTATAAGGACATTAATAATGTGTGTCATGTGTAAGGGGCATTACTGTGTGGTATTATCAGGGGTGCCGAGAGAAAGGGGTAGGGGGTACAAATTACCCAGGCCAAAGTCTGATGGAAGTGCCCAGTGGAGGCCCCAGGCCCCCTCCCCTTAAGTGACTGCAGCAGCTGTAGCTCTTCTCCTCTGCCCTGTACACACTGCTTTGTGCTGAGTTGCAGTATGGCCATGGAGGTGCTTAAATACAATATTTTCTCAGGATTTTTTTCTAAGGGTATAATGTGAATAATGTGAGGAGTAATGTACATAAGGTAAAGTGGTATTACTGTGTGATGTAATGTGAATAAGGGACACCATCGCATGATATAATGTGAATAAAGTTGCACTACTGTGTGGCATAATTTGAATTGGGGGTACTATTGTGTGGCCACGCCCCTTCCCAGCAAGAACACACCCCTGTATGGGCTGCGCACCGAATGTGTGCACTGTTTCTATTTAAATATTGCGGGTAGGAGCACCAAAATTATGACTGCTATGATGAGGGTTGATGGTGCTGTGAAAGGGGAGCATGGTCAGAGGCGGAACTAGTAGTGGTGCTAGGGGGCACCAGCCAAAATCTTGCCATGGGCGTCATTTAGGCTAAGGCCGGCTCTGGCAACCCACATGGGGATGGAATACTCCTCACTTTGAATCAGGCTCAATTACGCGTTTCTCCGCCTTGTAATAGTCAGCGGCTTCTTTAGATTGAGCCTCATAGTGTTTGTGGCTACATTATAAAGCCTATTCAATTATCTCTGTCTGTAAGTTTTAGGGAAAATAAGGAAATATTATGGGGGAAATTAACGAAGAATCTAAAATGCGAATGATACCGGGTACGAAGTCAATCAATTGGCATCGGTTGTATTTTCAGGAAAATACGAATAAAAAATAAAGCAGATTTACTAATCCGCCGCATTTACTGATTCATATTCTCAAGATTCATATTTAGCGGCCGTATATACCAGTATATATCAGTCAGATCTGTGCAGGCTTCAGTGTAAAAAAATAATAAAATAAATAAAAAAATTGATCTTGACCGCAAAGTCAAGTGGAGTGAACCACATACTTGACCCCACTTGACTTTGCAGTCAGCATTAATTAGCGGTTCCCTCCATAGGCGGCAATGTTTAAAATTTAACATTGCCGACTACCGTGGGAACCGCTCATAGACACCCATGTTATTCTCATAACATGGATGTATAAATAAGCCAAATACACCTGGAAAATGAGTTGTATTTTCCAGGCATTTTTTTGTGGCAATTAGAGCCCATATTTTACATGTGGCTGCTTAGTAAATTAGGTGATTCCTACTCATATTCTGTCAATGGCGTATACATTCATATTTGTAAATAGGAATGTGCCATGAATATGAATAGGCATATTTTTGGCATAGTAAATGCTGTGTAGTCAGTCGTGTTTGCATATGGCTGCCTATGAATATGCCAAATTCCGGTGTATTTTCCTTAGTAAATTTCCTCTATGTGTATTTAAGAATATAAGATGGAAAATAAATACCTGCTAATAAACCTGTAGATACAGGAAAGACCACACTCAAAAACAGCAGTAGGGTGCCCAACAAAGAGAACATGCACAATACATGTGCCCAAAAATAGTCCAAGTTTTGAGCACACGGTGGTACGGAATAGTGAGCACTCGCCAGTATCACAAATCAGTCTACTGATATTTAAAGCAAAATAGTCTTTTATTCAAAGTCATCAGATCCACCAAAAATAAAGGGTTAACGTATGTCTGTCCCAAAGTTTCGCTCCCAAATCACGGACCTTTATTAAGGAGCCTATAGTATACAAAGAAACATAAGTCATATGTGCACTCAATTAATAAAACATATAGTGCATCTCATACTTTCAAATTCAGTATTTCTTTATTATACAAACATTATCATATCATACAGAACATTCAAATACCTTGATACATACCACAGGAGCAATACTGACAAGTTTTGCACAACATGAAGATAGACTTATTCCAATACTCCTGACACTCTGAAACATTCCCACCCTTTCATCCACTCTCCCCCCACCCCATCCCACCACCCCAAATCACTGTTACCTATATCTCCCAACTCTCGGTTCTATTTACTCACTTTCTATATCATGTGTTACCTATTCCCTATTCCTATACTCTTTCTATTCGTTATAATATTTAGATTGTGTCCATTGTGACCATATACTTTCAAAATTATTTGTATTTCCTCGTCTCCTAATGTGCATATGTCTCTCGTGCTCCACCGTATCATTCACTAATTTTAGCCATTGTCTCACCTCCGGCTTTTCCTGTGCCAACCATTTCCTTGCAATTATCACCTTTGCCATTGCCAACAATTTTTCGAGCAACTGATTGTTAATGTCCCCCCTCCCCATATCACTGTTGATACCTAGAAGGCATATTTTTGCCCCATACCTCCTTACTGGCCCTCCCAGTTTATTCAGTATCTGACCTATCCGTACCCAGAAATCGTTAACTTCCTCACACTCCCAAACCAGGTGTAGGAAAGTGCCTGGATATTTTTTGCACTTAGGGCATATATCACTCCTACGAGGATCATACTTCCGCATTTTAACCGGTGTGACATATGCTCTATGCAGAATATAGAGCTGAATCTGCTGATATCTAATAGCTTCTGTTGCCCTCGTAGGAGAGGCCAATGCCCTCTTCCACTCTTGATTGTTCAAGCCCCCCAAATCCCGCTCCCAATCCTGTCTAAGCTTCTCTATTTGGGGGTTTATTAGTTCATTCACCAAAATTTTATATATTTCAGACACCTTCATTCTCTTTTCTCTATCCAACATTTTCTTAATGGGGGAATCTGCCACCATCAATCTTTCACTTCCATACCTATTATTAAGATTACTCCTTAACTGCAAGTAACGAAAAAAGAACCCTTTCGGGAGTTTATATTCTATTTCCAATTGGTTATAGCTTTTTAGCAGTCCTGCTTGGTACACCTGTCCGATATTATTTATTCCCACCTTACCCCACGGGGCCCTAATCTCTTCTTCACTGATATCATTCTTTCCCTTCTTATTTGTTCCATTATTCCCTTTAGTCCAGACTGGAGTTTCAGGGTCAATTCCCTCAAATCCCATTATCTTGTTTGCTTTATCCCATGTACTTCTTGCTTGATTTATCAATGGGTTTCTTGTTTTGTTTTGATTTCCTATTATAATTGCCTGCCTGGGTGACATATTTCCACAGTTCTGAGCTACTATTTTTTTTACCAGATTACTCTCTTTCCCGCTAATCCAATCCTGGGTATGGACCAGCTGCGCAGCTATATAATATATCTGAAAATTTGGTAGTCCCAATCCCCCCATTATTTTTGGCCTAATTAACGTATCTTTTTTTATTCTAGCCCTTTTTCCTGCCCATATTAATGAGGAGGTGATACTATCTATTTTTCTAAAAAATTTTATTGGTATTGGGACAGGTGAATTTTGGAACACATACAAAAATTTTGGCAATATCATCATTTTTATTAGGTTGATTCTCCCAGTTACCGTTAAAGGTAACCTAATCCAGGTTTTTACCTTATCCTGATATGATTTAATTAGTGGTTCTATATTTAATTCCAGAAACTGTTCTGATTTATTAGAGATTATTATTCCCAAATATTTAGTGTCATCCACCCAGCTCAAAGCTCATTCCCTTCTCTCCTTTGCTTGCCCAATTTGTGGAATAATATTAGACTTTCCCCAATTAATTCTCAAACCTGAGAACTTCCCAAAGGTATCCACTATTTTTAAAACTACTGGTATTTCTTTTTTATAATTGTTCAAGTAAATCAGCATATCGTCTGCGTACATTGAGATAATCTCCTTCCTGTCCTCATTCCCTTCCAGTTCCTGAGTTGTTCTCAATAGACAGGCCAAAGGTTCAATTGCCAGATTGAACAAGGCAGGGGACAGTGGGCACCCCTGCCTCGTTCCCCTGGCCAAGCCAAAGGACTCTGTCGTATACCCATTCACTTGAACTCGTGCCCTAGGGTTCCTATATAATAGTTTTATCCAACTGATGTATTTGGGGCCGAATCCATACTTCCACAGAGTGGCCCATAAGTATGGCCACTCTATGCAATCATAGGCCTTTGCGGCATCCAATAGCATAACTGCCTTTTTTTCCCCCTCCCCCTGTTTTTTTTTTTGGGCCTGTAGGTTTGTATATAATCTCCTTATATTTTCTTTTGTGCTCATGCCCTTTCGGAACCCCGTTTGGTCCGGGTGAATGACACTATTCAGAACAGTTTCCAATCTTCGTGATAGTATTTTTGCCAAAAGTTTTGCATCTACGTTGATTAAAGAGATTGGTCTATATGCATCCGGTTTGCATGGGTCCTTACCTTCTTTTTTAATTACCACTATTGAGGCTTCATCCATTGATTCAGGCAACCTACCCTCTTTTAGGCTATTATTGAACAAAGCCGTTAATCGTGGGGCTAACTTCTCACTATATTTTTTAAAGAATTCTACTGGTATCCCATCGCATCTCGATGCTTTATTTCCTGGGAGTTTCCTAATGGCATGCATTGTCTCCTCCACCGTTATGGGCAGTTCTAATGTTGCAGACTGTTCTTTATTAATTTGCGGGGTTGGTATCCCCATTAGGAACTGTTTAATTTCTGCCTCCCCCTGTCTTAATGAGGATGAATACAGTTCTTTATAGTATTTAACAAAAACTTGTGCAATTTCTGGGGTGGATTCCACCATCACCCCTGGTTCAACCTCTAGCTTTATTATGTGGTTTTGGGGTATTGAGTTTTTAATTAATTGGGCCATATAACTCCCGGGTCGATCATCATTTATATACTTCCCATGGGCTAGGAACCTTTGCTGTCTTACTGCTTCTATTTCCAACTCTTTTTTCCATACCCTATTTGCTGTCAGCCATTCTTCCTTGGTTTTTTCCGTTTTATCCAGACAGTACAACCTCTCTAAGGCATTATTTTTCTTCTCTAGTTCCTGTTTCTTTTCCCTAGTTACCCTTTTTATTTGTGCAATTTGTTTAATTAATGACCCTCTCATTACCGCTTTCCCTGTATCCCATACAACAGTTTCCGGAGCAGACTCAGTATTATTATAGAAGAACTCCTCCCATTCCTGTTCCAACTCTGCCCCCGTTCCCATTTGTTCTAACCAATTTGGGTGGCATTTCCACATATGCTGTCCCCTATCTATTTGTTGGCTAACCTGTACCAAAATGGGGGAATGGTCTGATATACCATGAGGGAGGTATTCTATTTTTTCTATTTTGGGGAGCATTCCGTCATTGACGAAGATCATGTCAATTCTTGACAATGCCTCTAATGATCTGGAATAACATGAAAACATCTGACTATCAGGGTGTTTTTCCCTCCAGGCATCTCTCCACCCAATGTCCATCATGAACCTATTAAACCCCTTATTCCCTGCTTTGCTTCCACCCCCACCCCGGTTCCATCGGTCCATGCCTGGGTCCATTACATTGTTAAAGTCGCCAAGACACATAATTTCCGTCCCCATTGCCTTGGCCGTAAATTCAACTGCTTTTTCTAGGACATCATATTGAAAGGGTGGAGGGACATACACAGCCAAAATACATATATCCATACTATATATCTGACATTCCAAGAAAACGTATCTACCATATTTATCTATAGCCTTTCTTTTACAATTAAAAGGCACATTTTTATGAATCAAAACTGACACCCCCCTTGATGTGTTCGTGAAACATGAATGAAATTGTGATCCTACCCACGGTTTTTTTAACACACCACCTCTATCTTCTATTAAATGTGTCTCACTCAGACATATAATTTGTGCACCGTGCTTCTTAATTTGATTCATTACTGTGGTCCGCTTTATCTTATCATTAAGGCCGCGGGTGTTCCAATATAAAAACTTCACCATTTATGTTTATGTGTACATATTCGTTGCTTCCTACTTATAACCCTAATATTTAACATAATGCTGTTCTTCTTAAATAGGCCAGTGATTCCCACCCAGCTCCCCCCCCACACCCCCACCCCCCTCCCTGTATACCTTCCCATTTAAAGGATACTTTATACCCATTCCACCCCTCTTCATACCATACTCTCACTCCCCTATCACCACCCTTACCCCACACTCACTCCCTATATCCACTAAGGATATTACCTTCTATTCGCAGGGCGAAAATTGGAATCTTCTTCCTTGTGATCACCAATACAGTGAGCTCTCTGACATATCTCTTATGCGTCGTATCTACTGTGAATGCACTGCTCCCCTTTTTTTTTTTTTTTAAGTTATATATTAAACCCCAATTTCCCACCCACTGCCCCCCCCCCCACCCAACATCTCCCTTAATATTCCTCCTTCCTATTGCCAAGCCTCCAGCCACCATCATTACACAAGCCAATACTGGGTCAGGCCAACATACACTTAAGGTAAGAATTTCTATATCATAGCCCTTTGATTTTGGCCCACCCATGGACCTTCTGCCAGGGCCTGGTCCCCCTCTATACCACGGGTCACCATATCAATCTAGCCCATCCATCACAAAGTCAGCCTTCTACTATTTCTTTTTAACTTTATAGTTCTCCAGCCATGTAGAGGCTTCCTCTGCTGAGGAAAAGAATTTTGTCTCTTCATCAATTATGATTCTGAGCTTTGCCGGGAACATCACAGAGTACTGGATCCCTGCGTCTCGTAGCCTCTTCTTGATGTTCACATATTTCAAACGTTCCTTTTGTACCTCTCTGGAGTAGTCTGGAAAAATCATGATTTTGGCTCCATTAATTTCCAGCTGGCTTTTTGACCTAGCCTGGCGGATAATCACATCCCGGTCTCTAAAGTTCATTACTTTTGCAATCAGCATCCTTGGCGGGGCCCCCGGTGGCAGAGGTCTCCCTGGTACCCTGTGGGCTCTTTCAATGCAAAACTGTGGGGACAAAACCTCTCTCCCAAAACTTGTTGCCAGCCATTTTTCCAACCACTCTTCCGGGGCACCCCCCTCCGTTCTCTCGGGAACCCCCACCAGCCTGATATTATTCCGCCTCAACCGGCCCTCCATTTCGGAGACCTGGGACTGTATCCCTGCCATAGACCCTTTTATTTGGTTTATTTGGGTTTTTACTGAGTTTTGCGAGTCCTCTAACTGTGATATCCTTGATTCAGCCTCATCCATTCTTGCGTTTACACTTTGGACTTCTTGCCTCAGTAACGCAATATCAGCCTGGGTTTTCTCTATTTTTTCCCCCAGTCTTTTCTCGCAGCCATTTATTGCTTCCAGGAGCTGCTGGAGAGAGGCCTCAGCCGGTGATTCACATATGCTAGTCCCAGATAGCTCAGTTTTACGGGGGGATACTGACTGTCGGGATTCCCCTGTAGTTAACCATGTCTGGGGAGTACCTCTTGCAAATTTCTCAAGTTTTGCTGCTGCACTTGCCTGCCCAGTTTTCCCCATGTTTAATCACAGAGTTCAGGTAACCAGTCAACAGAAAAAAAAAATTTCTTTTTTTTAAAAACAATTTTTTTTTTTGCACTCCGTACTCACGATACCGGCTCAGGATTCCACACTCCTGACTTCTTAGTGCGGCTAAAGTGGGGCCATCAGTGTCATACGATGTCAGCAGTTCCAGCCGATCACACACCAGCCTGTCCCTTGCCTAGGCGTTGTTTATCACAGTCCTTCTGCTGGCTATCATTCCTGCCAGACACCCACAGGCACCATGCAGCATGCGGGGTTTCAGGCAGGCTGCTCGTTATCGGGCCTGTCACATCGCCATATGACCTGCTGTTTCAACCGGTGCTGGCTGGGGCAGGTCTCCGCTGGTGCTTCCCCGGACACAAAGGTATAACCGGCACTTGTCTGGTAACTGCAGTCGGAGGCTGTCCGGTATCTGCAGCAAAGAGCTGTGTCTCGAGGTTCCGGGCCTCCACTTCACTCCCCGCCACTTCACTTTACTGGCCGTGCGGTATTTCGCTGCATCACTCGGAGAGCAGTCTCCTAACGGGGGATGCGGGGTACGCTGGGAGGGAGGTTCCGGGCCGCCACTTCACTCCCCGCCGATTCCCTTTACTGGCCGTGCGGTATTTCGCTGCATTTCTCGGAGGGCAATCTCCTAGCGGGGGATGCGGGATACGCTGGGAGGGAGCCGGGCAGGCTCAGGCTTCCTCTCTCTCAGCCGCGTGCATCTCCTCGGCGTCTCCTTCCGCCCTACGTCAGAGAGCTCCGGACTTCCGTCCTACGTCTGACGCGCCGTGATCACCGCCCCCAGTGCATCTCATACTTAAAGGTACAAAGAAAAGTTATTACTTAGGTATTAGAAGTGAAGTGGAGTCATCGTCGACAAGGAATGCCAATTAATGCTTAGGAACAGCAAGCCAGCTGAGCTGCCTGCCAGGTCCGCTATTTATACCTGTATGATGGGGTTAAGAGAGCGGGAGATCGCAATGGAGTTTCCAGTGAAACCGGAAGTTCGGCGGTCCTTGAATTGCACATTGGAACGCACAGCTTCCGGGTTACCCGGAGCTGTGCGTGAAAAGCTATGTATCAAGTGCTGTAAAACTGCGCATATGTTTAAATGGCTAGTGTGGCACTACATAGGCAAATGAATAATACTGTGATACACACTGGGGTTATGGTGCATAAGGGAGCGCAATTATATAGGTATATTAGTGGACCATAATAAATGACAGATATAATGGGAGGGGTTAATAGAATAATGATGCACCAATTATTTAGAAATTGGATCATTAGGTATGGGTCATTTATAAACCAGTAAATAGAGTTTAGTACATCGTCGATTATGGAAGCGATGATTAGGGATAATTCAAATAAAATGAGGTTTATGGTAGGGAAGCCAAGGGGGTAAATAAAATCAATAGATTAACAAAATGCTATTGGTCATTATAGGATACTAACCGTTATTAACACTATTGGTATTAGTTGGTGTTATTTACAAAATTATTTTCTTTTTGCAAGTATGTGATAAAATTATTTTAATGGCGGTTTTATTAATATTTAATTAATTATTTTATTAGTTATTTAATTATTATTTATTAATGATTTGTCCTACTTTTTATTTTTTTATTTTATTTATTGTTTATTGTTTGTATTTTATTATTATTATTTCTTTTTCTTTTGTTGTATTTTTATTTATTTGTGTTAGTGCATACAGTAATTACAATTTGCGCACCCGCTGTTAACAAAACGCAACTGAAAAGAGAGGTGGGCACTCAGATGATCACGTATAGTAAATGTTAGATTGCAGCGCTCAGCGCCTGTCTCCATACACTGTTTAGTGTAAGGCTTACAGTCTGCCTTGTCCCCTTGCAGCCAATGTAGCTAGGCGTCACCCTGAGTGACAGCTCGCTTAAGCGAATAGCAGGGCAGAGACCCCTGACCCTGCTGGCAGCGTCCTTTTCCTGTGAGGAAGCCCCCGCGTAGTGTGTGCCTCAGAGCATATGTGACTCCGTCCATGCTGTTTGTAGCTCCACGTGCACCGGAGCGCATAGGAGCAAGTCCCCGCTGTAATCCCGTTACCAGCGTGACCTTTTGCACAGGGAGATCAGTCATCATTGGCAGCAGCGAGACTGGGAGAGATACCGCAGCGTAAACCAGCAAACTGTCATTGACCCTGCACACGCCAAAACGCTACAGCTAAGTAACAACCAGAGACTGTCGTTCCCAATGTACCAGTTGTATTACTGCTTGAAGTTAACTACTAAAGTACTGTTGTAACCTGCAAGCCTGCCACTTGAATAAACCCTTCATTTGGTTATATCTTCTAAGTGTGAGGTCTGACAACCACACTGCACGTACTTATAGACACTCTGCCAATAGGTTATGGGCCCAGCACGTCACGTGCGCGAAGATTAACCCCCTGAAGACAAAGTGCTAGCGCAGTACATAAAAGAACACAAAGGAATTATTTCTAAATTGCCATTTGTGGAAGAGTTAACGAGAATGCACAGTACAGGGCATAGCATGAACTTTCCAAAGCTCAAAGGCTCAGAGAATTATACTACATGGAAGTTCGCTATGGAAATGCAGCTTAAGAGGGAGAAGCTATGGAAAGTCACAATAGCCCCAGGAGATAGTCCAAACCCAGAAGAGGTAGACAAGGCCATTGGCACAATAGGTCTGGCTGTGGAGCAGCATGTTTATTCTACTATCTGTGGGAAGGAGTCCGCTAAGGACATGTGGACAACTCTACAAGGTGCTTATGAGAATAAAGGCTTAATGAGAAGGATAAGTCTGAGACGCACACTGTATGGAACAAAGCTGAATGCATGCAAGGACATGAACGATTATATTGATAAGATACTATCGATAGCTCAGCAATTGGCATGTGTAGGAGCAAAAGTGGATGAGGAAGAAGTGGCGATGGTAATGCTGCAGAACTTGACAGAAGAATTTGACTTCCTGGTTGTCGCACTAGAGTCAAATGAAACCAAGCTTACAACTGAAGTTGTGAGAGCCAAGCTACTACAGTTCCAAGAGAGAATCCACAAGGATGCCATAGCTGAGGGTTCTGCCTTAGTAGCAAAGGGTGCGAAACCCAAGAAATGCACATTCAAATGTTATGTGTGCCACAAAGTAGGGCACAAGGCTTCAGAATGCAGGCTGAAGAACACTAGTGGCATGCACAAGCGGCATGATAAGAAGAACGAGTCAGCACTGAATGTAACAGACAAGCCAAGGAGGGATCTCTGGTACATGGACTCGGGAGCCTCTAGGCACTTCAGCTGCAACAAGGAGTGGTTCAATTCTTTAACACAGTGTACCCCCACAACAGTTACCGGGATTGGTGAAAAGGTCCTTACTGCTTCAAATGTTGGGAATTGGGAAGTAACCTCATCGCTATCAGCGTACTCGAGGCAAAAGGCTACAGAGTCCAGTTTGCAAAGGGCAAGTGTATGGTGCATAATGAAAGAGGGACTGTAATTGCTTCAGCAACCCGATGCAACCAACTATACGTCCTAGACACAGATGAATGTGTAGCTTTGGCAGCCTCTGCTGAAAATGAGTCGATGGAACTCTGGCACAGACGTTTGGGACACTTAGGATATGATAATGTCCAGAAATTAGCTGATGGGATGGCAACAGGAATCATAGTGAAAGACACCGGAAGACCTGTGTGCGAGAGTTGCATAAAAGGCAAGCAGACCCGCAACCCATTTCCCAAGTCAGCAGGCAGAGCAGAAACACAATTAGCTCTGGTGCACACAGATGTGTGCGGACCAATGGAAGAGGAGTCAACCAGTGGTTACAAATACTTCATGACTCTCATCGATGACGCCACAAGAATGACACACGTATACTTCATAAGGAAGAAAAGTGAGGTGGTCAAGAAAATTGTGGAGTACAAGAACCTAGTGGAAACTCAGACGGGCCTAAAGCTAAAGGTCCTGAGGTCCGACAATGGGGGAGAGTACGAAAATGAAGTTCTAACCGACTTTCTCAGAAAACATGGCATAAAGCATCAGCTGACGATGGCCTACACGCCTGAACAGAATGGCGTAGGTGAAAGGGCGAACCGAACAATCGTTGAAAGAGCACGAGCGATGGTGAACGATGCTGGCCTGGAGAAGAGTTTTTGGGCAGAAGCTGTATCTACTGCAGTATACCTGAAAAACAGAACACCTACAGTGGCCGTGAAGGGAAAAACCCCCTTAGAGGCCTGGTCTGGGAAGAAGCCAGACATCAGTCACCTCCGTGTCTTTGGGAGCAGAGCTTATGCGCATATACCAAAGGAGAAAAGGAAGAAACTTGACCCAAAATCAAGACAGTGCATATTGCTAGGCTATTGTGAGGAGAGCAAAGGCTACAGGCTCTGGGATGTAGAGAACAGACGTCTTCTAAAATCAAGAGATGTGATATTTCAAGAAACAGCATCACCCACAAAAGCAAAAGAGCAAGAAAAGCAAGCACTAGTAGAGGTATGTGAAATAGAGAGCATACCTGCAACAGAAAATACTGAAGAAGGAAGCGAACCAACTAATAGAGCTTCTGTAAGAAGAAACAAGGGCATACCAGCCAGGAGATATGAGGAAGAATATGCGAATATTGCTTTCAGTGAACCTCAGAGTATTCAAGAAGCGAAAGCGTGCAGTGATTGGGCGAAATGGAAATCTGCAATAGACACAGAGCTATCAGCACTGAGAGAGAACGATACTTGGACCATAGTAGATAGGCCAAGCAACCGCAAGACAGTCAAGAACAAGTGGGTCTTCTGCAAGAAGTTAAATTCAGACGGAGAAGTTGCCCGTTACAAAGCCCGTCTTGTTGCTAAGGGATACACACAGAGATCCGGAATTGACTACGGGGAGATATACTCACCTGTTGCGAGGTATAACACTCTCAGGTTAGTAATTGCAGTCGCCACCTTACAAGACTTACTGCTATACCAACTAGACTTCGACTCAGCGTTCCTAAATGGAGAGCTACTTGAAGAAATCTATATGGAATCACCAGATCATTATGATGAGAATGAACTTCAGACAGAGAAAGTGTGTCTTCTGAAGAAATCCATATATGGCCTAAAGCAGAGTGGTCGTTGCTGGTACATAAAATTGGACACAGTACTACTTGAAATGAATTTTATTAGATCAGAGACTGACCACTGCCTTTATCACAAAACTCTGGGAGAAAAGTTATTCATCATAGCAGTCTATGTGGATGATATACTTATAGCAGGTCACGAAGATCACATCACAAGTGTAAGAGATCAACTGAAACGGAGATTCAAGTTGAAAGACTTAGGTCCAGCCAATCATCTGTTGGGCATGAGAATTGTTCAAAACTTGCAAAAGGGAACAGTCACAGTCGACCAACAAATGTACATCGAGGCAACAATCTTGAAGTATGGGATGGCAGACTTCAAGTCAGTGAATACACCAATTGACAAAAGCATCAAGATTACAAAAGGTATGTCACCAACCACACAAGAAGAAGCAGAGGAAATGCAAGATGTTCCTTACAAGAACGTGGTTGGAAGTCTTATGTATGCAAGTATTGGAACCCGTCCAGACATCACTCATGCAGTCAGTCGGGTGAGCCAATTTGCAATAAATCCTGGAAGACAACACTGGATTGCGGTGAAGAGGATTCTGAGATACCTAAAAGGTACAAGTTCCTTGAAGTTAAAATTCGCCAAGACAAGCAATTCAAATTTGAAAGTCTTCTGCGATGCCGACTGGGGAGCAGATGAAGATGATCGTCGTTCCCACACCGGTTACCTGTTCACACTGGCCGGAGCAGCAGTTAGTTGGGCGAGTAGAAAACAACCAACCGTTGCTCTCTCAACAACTGAGGCCGAATACATGGCTCTTACAGAGACATCAAAAGAAGCACTCTGGATCAAAGAGACTTTGTGTGAGTTAGGTCTACTTTATGAAGAAGAGACTATCAGTATCGCATGTGACAACAGGGGAGCAATAGATCTTTCCTGTACTACCAAGCACCATGGAAGGTCGAAGCACATCGCGATAAGACACCACTTCATCAGAGAACTAGTGGAGAACAAGTCCATCGATGTTGAATACATTGCAAGTGAACAGAATGTCGCTGACATGCTTACTAAAGGACTGTCGAGAAACTTGCTTATTAAGTTCGTGAAGGACTGTGGACTTGTCTAAGTTCAAAATGTTGATTTGAAGTTCTGATGTTCTGAATGTCTTTTTCTCTCTAACCATATTTTCGGTTACAGGTATTACAAAAGGACAAAGCAATTGTATTAAGTTCTTTTATGTAGCCGAAGACAGCCTTGAGAGAGGGGGAGTGTTAGATTGCAGCGCTCAGCGCCTGTCTCCATACACTGTTTAGTGTAAGGCTTACAGTCTGCCTTGTCCCCTTGCAGCCAACGTAGCTAGGCGTCACCCTGAGTGACAGCTCGCTTAAGCGAATAGCAGGGCAGAGACCCCTGACCCTGCTGGCAGCGTCCTTTTCCTGTGAGGAAGTCCCCGCGTAGTGTGTGCCTCAGAGCGTATGTGACTCCGTCCATGCTGTTTGTAGCTCCACGTGCACCGGAGCGCATAGGAGCAAGTCCCCGCTGTAATCCCGTTACCAGCGTGACCTTTTGCACAGGGAGATCAGTCATCATTGGCAGCAGCGAGACTGGGAGAGATACCGCAGCGTAAACCAGCAAACTGTCATTGACCCTGCACGCGCCAAAACGCTACAGCTAAGTAACAACCAGAGACTGTCGTTCCCAATGTACCAGTTGTATTACTGCTTGAAGTTAACTACTAAAGTACTGTTGTAACCTGCAAGCCTGCCACTTGAATAAACCCTTCATTTGGTTATATCTTCTAAGTGTGAGGTCTGACAACCACACTGCACGTACTTATAGACACTCTGCCAATAGTAAATACATAATGAATCAAAGCAATCTGTAGCATCCAAAAAAGGCCAAACATAAACTACAAAAGATTTTGGAAAAACCAGAAGAGTTCAAAACATGCTTGTTTGCTAATAAACCTGCATATTTGCACTTGTTTCACAAACATAATTTGCCCTGACTTCCCTCTCATGCTACACATTTTTCTGGATCAGCATAGGGTCGATAAATGGGACTTTTTGGATAAATGACCCACCCATCAGAATAAATATTTGCTGTCAGCTTTTCCTGCTATAGCATGAATATATTACCATTGACATATTGTTTACCAATTTCCAGATTCACTCTGGAGGACAAATTAACACTTAGCAATGAAGAGCAATACAAACCCAGAAAGGTATGGAAGAATAATGACTCTTACATCGAGTCATAAATAGATATATTTCTTATCCTTGGTGAGTATAAACAGTCTATCATTTATAATTCTAGTGAGATATGTTGCAGAATATATCATCCCTTCAGTTAAAGGCACCATTTTTGCATATATTAATACCTGATATACTGTACAGTATACAGTATTATTGGGTTACCCATCAGGACAGTAATCTCTCTCTTGTTCATGGTACCTGCATTGTCCATGTGAAGGTCAATGTAACATACCATATAACAGGCAATGACCACTAGCCACTTACTAGTGTCCTCCTAGTCCTACCCAAAACCAAATATAATTATTTGTGCAAATATTGTGTTGTGCTTTTGCACAACTTCACATTCGTAATTCCTAAATAGTGTTTGCATATAGGAAAGAACAACTTGGCAAGGGTAGTTGGAACGGGATGCTGTCAATATGCCAGTGCTTTCTCCCTCTATGGGTGTCCACGACACCCATAGAGGGAGAATAAAATAGTGTGCCGAGCATAGCGAGAGCAGCGAGCCCGCATTTTGGCATTTGGCATTTTGACGGTTGGGATTCCGGCATCTGTATTTTGACCGTCGGGATTCTGACCGCCGGCATTTCATAACGAATCCGTTGGAACACAACACAACTGACCCATCTTATTAGCCATAATGAGAGAAATGAAACTGATGAGGATGAGGATGGGTTGGAGAAAGCTAAATTTTAAGGGAAGAAGACAAACTCGGTAAGCAGGCAAGCAAATTAAGATTCTTGAAGCAAGATATATGAATATGTGAGGACCTTATAAACATGCATACAGGCAAGATAATTGCCTTGACCTTTATCAAATGTTTCATTGCAGTAAGTAAAAATTAATCTGCAGTTGTCAGCATTGATGATGTTCTGTCACCTGTCATCTGTAACTTGGATTGCGGCAGACCATCAAAGAGTGCCCCATAATGAGCAGAATCTAGACATTCCAGGATAGATTATGAAGATAAGATAAAGTTATAGTGAATAAAGAGGTAAAAATACCACAAGACTCATGAAGCATCAGCATAGAAACAAAATTGATGATCTGCATATGTTGCTTTATTTTTGTTGTTCTGCATAGGTGGCCTTACATGGGTTTTTCTGCATAATGCAGGTGCCTCACTTGTGTTGTATTGCATAGGTCGGCCTCACTTGTGTTGTATTGCATAGGTCGGCCTCGCTTGTGTTGTATTGCATAGGTCGGCCTCACTTGTGTTGTATTGCATAGGTCGGCCTCGCTTGTGTTGTATTGCATAGGTCGGCCTCGCTTGTGTTGTATTGCATAGGTCGGCCTCGCTTGTGTTGTATTGCATAGGGTGGCCTCGCTTGTGTTGTATTGCATAGGTCGGCCTCGCTTGTGTTGTATTGCATAGGTCGGCCTCGCTTGTGTTGTATTGCATAGGCCGGACTCACTTGTGTTGTATTGCATAGGTCGGCCTCGCTTGTGTTGTATTGCATAGGTCGGCCTCGCTTGTGTTGTATTTCATAGGTCGGCCTCGCTTGTGTTGTATTGCATAGGTCGGCCTCGCTTGTGGTGTATTGCATAGGTCGGCCTCGCTTGTGTTGTATTGCATAGGTCGGCCTCGCTTGTGTTGTATTGCATAGGTCGGCCTCGCTTGTGTTGTATTTCATAGGTCGGCCTCGCTTGTGTTGTATTGCATAGGTCGGCCTCGCTTGTGGTGTATTGCATAGGTCAGCCTCGCTTGTGTTGTATTGCATAGGTCGGCCTCGCTTGTGTTGTATTGCATAGGTCGGCCTCGTTGTGTTGTATTGCATAGGGTGGCCTCGCTTGTGTTGTATTGCATAGGTCGGCCTCGTTGTGTTGTATTGCATAGGGTGGCCTCGCTTGTGTTGAATGGCATAGGGTGGCCTCGCTTGTGTTGTATTGCATAGGTCGGCCTCGCTTGTGTTGAATGGCATAGGGTGGCCTCGCTTGTGTTGTATTGCATAGGTCGGCCTCGCTTGTGTTGTATTGCATAGGTCGGCCTCGCTTGTGTTGTATTGCATAGGTCGGCCTCGCTTGTGTTGTATTGCATAGGCCGGACTCACTTGTGTTGTATTGCATAGGTCGGCCTAATTTGTGTTGCCATGCATAGGTCAGCCTCGCTTGTGCTGTATTGCATAGGTCAGCCTCGCTTGTGTTGTATTGCATAGGTCGGCCTCGCTTGTGTTGTATTGCATAGGTCGGCCTCGCTTGTGTTGTATTGCATAGGTCGGCCTCACTTGTGTTGTATTGCATAGGTCGGCCTCGCTTGTGTTGTATTGCATAGGTCGGCCTCGCTTGTGTTGTATTGCATAGGTTGGACTCGCTTGTGTTGTATTGCATAGGTCGGCCTCACTTGTGTTGTATTGCATAGGTCGGCCTCGCTTGTGTTGTATTGCATAGGTCGGCCTCGCTTGTGTTGTATTTCATAGGTCGGCCTCGCTTGTGTTGTATTGCATAGGTCGGCCTCGCTTGTGGTGTATTGCATAGGTCGGCCTCGCTTGTGTTGTATTGCATAGGTCGGCCTCGCTTGTGTTGTATTGCATAGGTCGGCCTCGCTTGTGTTGTATTTCATAGGTCGGCCTCGCTTGTGTTGTATTGCATAGGTCGGCCTCGCTTGTGGTGTATTGCATAGGTCAGCCTCGCTTGTGTTGTATTGCATAGGTCGGCCTCGCTTGTGTTGTATTGCATAGGTCGGCCTCGTTGTGTTGTATTGCATAGGGTGGCCTCGCTTGTGTTGTATTGCATAGGTCGGCCTCGTTGTGTTGTATTGCATAGGGTGGCCTCGCTTGTGTTGAATGGCATAGGGTGGCCTCGCTTGTGTTGTATTGCATAGGTCGGCCTCGCTTGTGTTGAATGGCATAGGGTGGCCTCGCTTGTGTTGTATTGCATAGGTCGGCCTCGCTTGTGTTGTATTGCATAGGTCGGCCTCGCTTGTGTTGTATTGCATAGGTCGGCCTCGCTTGTGTTGTATTGCATAGGCCGGACTCACTTGTGTTGTATTGCATAGGTCGGCCTAATTTGTGTTGCCATGCATAGGTCAGCCTCGCTTGTGCTGTATTGCATAGGTCAGCCTCGCTTGTGTTGTATTGCATAGGTCGGCCTCGCTTGTGTTGTATTGCATAGGTCGGCCTCGCTTGTGTTGTATTGCATAGGTCGGCCTCACTTGTGTTGTATTGCATAGGTCGGCCTCGCTTGTGTTGTATTGCATAGGTCGGCCTCGCTTGTGTTGTATTGCATAGGTTGGACTCGCTTGTGTTGTATTGCATAGGTCGGCCTCACTTGTGTTGTATTGCATAGGGTGGCCTCGCTTGTGCTGTATTGCATAGGTCGGCCTCGCTTGTGCTGTATTGCATAGGTCGGCCTCGCTTGTGTTGTATTGCATAGGTCGGTCTCACTTGTGTGTCTTGTGAGCACCATTGTGTCTCATTTTCCATAAATCCAGTTTCTTAGACCCAGATTATTCAAATAAAGTGAATAAGGTGATGTGGTACATTTTCAGGTACAGTATGTGCAGGGCATAGTTGCCTACCCTCCTGCATTCTGCAGCAGACACCCTGAAATAGCAGCAATCTCCCTCTCTCCCTCATTAGTCCTCCAATCTCCCTCATTTCACCTAGCCCACATTACACTGTTACATTTTTGGCTAAAAAAGGAATGAGAGACAGATACATTTACATTGAATCATCAGCACCAGTTCCCAGCAATATGCCAAGTATAGTATCTCTTACTAACTGCTTTGGGGCTTATCTACATTTGTATATAAGTCATTTTAAAAGATTCCTCTGAGATGTAGCAGTAAACACCCACACTTCTAGGTGCCACGTTCACAATCTCTTTTTACAATCTCTCCATATATGGAACTAGACATGCCCTTTAAGTGGAGCATGACACTCCCCCTCAATGGGGCTCTATGCAAAATTCTACTACCATCTATAATCTCCCTGAAACTAGTTTTCAAAAGTAGGTGCAGGGTCATTCACCCTTATTCTTTTTCTTTACACTATGACCCTAAATGCTGGTTGAGATTGGTACTCACATGTATTTTTTTATGAAACAAAACAGCCCCACATACACAGTGCACTGTTCAAAGTAACAATATGTACACCTTAAAATCCTCAATGAACACAGAACTAAAAAATCTTGTGGTGTCCCTTTTGGCAAATCCAGCTGGTCATGGCAGTACTAGTGACTGTGAGGATGGTATATGCTGCTGCTCTGTGCTGGAATGCATTGTCGCTCTTTTCAATACCCTGCTGAATTCAGTTCCCATTCTAGAGTAGCAACGAAGCCCAAAGCGTGGCGAGCGCAGCGAGCCCTGCGAGGAGATGCATAATACATGTAAAGTAATCCGCATCCGCTCGCCACGCTTCGGGCTCGGTGGCTCACTGTGCTCACCACACTTTATAAAATCAACTCCACGCCGATGTGGATAGTGGGGTATGAAAAGGTTGGGAGGACGCATAACCAGGTCCCCTCGCAGGGCTCACTGCACTCGCCACGCTTCGGAGTGACGTGGATAGTGGGGGTGTGCATGGGTGCTTTTAAAATGAATTACCATCACATCTCATGGTATGCTTGTACAATGAAAAATCGCATCGCATTGCAGTGCACAGAAAAATTGTATGCAATGTGATGCGATTTTCCTACGGTGCTGTACGTATGTAAATTGGGAGCCCTGCAAATACACAAGTACCCACTTTGCATTTAAAATCTCTTTATATCACTATTATTATTTTTTTACCTTCTATGTCCTGAATTCAATCAGTATTTCCACAGCAATTTAGAAGATTTCTGGTTCTCTACAACATTTTTCAGGCAATTTCCGAAGCGCTGTTGCCGCTGTGTTGTGGAGTCTAAGCACTAAAACACTCAGACTCCACTGTGCATGCAGATTGCTGGGAAAATGGGTGATTTTGCGGTGGTGTCCACTTCACACACACCTCCAGGCCTGGTAACAGTAAAGGAGGTGGGGTGGGTATATTACTGTCCCAGTTGTGCACATACACAGTCCTTCCACTGGTTCCATCACTCACATTCAAATAATTTGAAGTTCACTCTATCAGTGTTTTCACACCTTTCTCTCTTCTTGTTGCAGCTATTTATCGTCCACCTGGGCTTTCCAAACAACAATTTCTCGAAGATTTCTCTGCCTGGCTCCACGTTTCTTATCTTCTGACATCTCCACCATCATCATAGGCGATTTTAAAATTGCTATTGACAGCCCACTTTCTCCTCATGCCTCTAAACTCCTCTCTCTAACCACCTCTCGGCCTTACACAATGGTCTGACTCAGAGCCGGCCCTAGCCTAAATGATGCCCTAGGCAAGATTTTGGCTGGTGTCCCTAGCTCCGCCACTAGTTCCACCTTTGACCCTGCTCCCCTTTCCCAGCACCATCAACCCTCATCATAGCAGTCATCATTTTTGGTGCTCCTACCCGCAATATTTTAAATAGAAACAGTGCACACATTTGGTGCACAGCCCAAACAGGGGTGTGTTCTTGCTGGGAAGGGGCATGGCCACACAATTTTACTCCCAATTCAAATTATGCCACACTGTAGTGCAACTTTATTCACATTATATCATGCGATGGTGTCACTTATTCACGTTACATCACACTGTAGTACCACTTTACCTTATATACATTACTCCTCACATTATTCACATTATACCCTTATAAAAAAATCCTGAGAAAATATTGTATTTTAACCATCTCCATGGCCACACTGCAACCCAGCTCAAAGCAGTGTGTGCTGGGCAGAGGAGAAGAGCTGCAGCTGCTGCTGTCACTTAAGTGAAGGGGGCCCAGGGCCCCCACTGGGCCCTCCCATCAGACTTTGGCCTGGGTAATTTGTACGCCCTACCCCTTTCTCTCGGCACCCCTGATAATACCACACAGTAATGCCCCTTACACATGACACACATTATTAATGTCCTTATAACCATAATGCCCCTTACACATTATGCCAACCTTTATTAATGCCCTTCATACACATAATGACACAAATAATGTCCCTTACACATATGTTGCACATTATTAATGCCCTTATACACGACACACATAATGCCCATTACACATATGTTATTAATGCCCTTATACGAATCGCACAGCCGCTAACCCTGTGACCTCTGCCTCTGCTTGGATACAGATGTTTCCTCATACATCTTGTCTCAATAGGCCATGCAGCTCCTGGCCAGTTCTGCTAACGTTGGGTGCCTTTTTTGCTAAAAATTCGTCTTATTTGCATTGTTATGACAAGCACACACAAGGAGCTTCCGATGATTAAAATGATATGCGGCATGCCTATATTTTGTGTGCGACTGTGGCTGTACCTGCATACGGAATGCTATGTTACAGTGATTTCCATGAATACACTATTTCATATGCAGATACACCCTCACTCACACACAGAATATAGGCATACTGCATATCATTTTAATCAGCAGAAGCTGCTGATGTCTCTAGGCATTCCAAATGCCCTAGGCAATTGCCTAGTTTGCCTATGCCTAAGGCCGGTCCTGGTCTGACTCCTCTACTCGCAAGGAGGGCCATTGCCTTGAGCTTGTATTCACTAGGCTATGCTCTGTTTCTGAATTCACTAACACAATTCTCTCTCACGGATCACAACCTTATCACCTTCTCAACCTCCTCCATTTCTCCAAACTCTATAATACCAAAATCATGCAAGCCTCCTCTAACCCATAAAAATACTAATGCTATTGTTTTTTCAACAACTCTCTACCTCTCTGCAACAACTGCTCTCATCCATTTCTACACTTGCCTGTCCTGAGACAGTTGTATCCCACCTGATCCTGACTCTACAAACTGCCCTTGATGAAGCTGCTCCAGCTACTCCTCACAATCCCCGTAGACTTAGATCCCAACTGTGGCACTCTACATTAACAACTCACCTGCAAAAACGGTCACAGATTTGAACATCAGTGGCGTAAATCTCAAAATCCAAGTTACTTAGTCACATTTAAGACTACCTACCACTATCATAATGCTCTGGACACTGCTAAACAAACATATTTTCAATCTCTCCTCTCATGCCACCAACACCAAGTGACTTTTTAATACATTTAAATTGCTTCTTTACCCTCCCCACCAGCTACTATCAGTGCACAAGAGCTTGCTTCCTTATTCAAGGAAAAGATTGATAAAATCCAAGATGAAATGGCATGCTCTTCTTCAGCCAGTGACTTGCTTACTTCATTTACTGAGCCCTTTGCCACTTTCTCCACCCTTGACCCCACAAGTGAGGATGAAGAACCAACACTCTTCTCATCCTCCTACACCACTAACTCTCCTCTTGATCCAATACCCCTACAAGTCAGTAAAGCACTGTCTCCTGTGCTTATCACAAAGCTTAACTAAAATCTGTAACCTATCTCTCTCTCTCTTTACTGGTATCTTTCTTTCTCTGTTCAAGCATGCACTTATTACTCCAATTCTAAAAAAAAAAACACAATTCTGATCCAAACTGTCTCTCTAACTACCATTATATCTCTCAGCTCCCATGCCTCTCCAGGCTACTGGAGAGACTTGTCTACACTCGCCTCCCACACTTTCCTAACTCCTACAACTTATTGGACCCACTTCAGTCAGGATTTCGCTCTCAACACTCCACAGAGACTGCACTGACTAAAGTAGTCAATGATCTGGCCACTGCTAAATCTAAAGGCCATTTCTCACTTCTTATTCTTCTAGATCTCTCTGCTGCCTTTGACACTGTTGGCTACTCTCTTCTCATAGAAACATTACAATCCCTAGGACTTCAGAAGACAGCCCTTTCTTGGTTCTCATTCTACCTATCTAATCACTCTTTCAGTAATTGCTTCTCTGATTCTTCCTCCTCCTCACTACATCTATCACTTGGAGTACCACAAGGCTCAGTCTTATGTCCCCTGCTTTTATCAATCTATACCTCCTCTCTTGGCAAACTAATCAACTATTTTAGATTCCAGTATCATTTGTACGTTGATGATACTCAAATCTATCTATCCTCCCAGGAATTGTCACCATCAGTATTGCTCCATGTCTCTGAATGCCTTTCTGCCATTTCATCTTGGATGTCCTCTCGCCACCTCAAACTCAACATTTCCAAAAGAGAATTAATTATATTCCCAGCAGCCAAGAGTAGTTACCAATCGAATATCTCTATCACTGTTGAGAACACAACAATCAATCCTACTCCACAAGCTCACTGCCTTGGGGTCATCCTCGTCTCTGAACTGTCCTTCATTCCTCATATTCAATCTGTCTCCAAATAATGTTACATGCATCTAAAAAACATATCCAAAATGCATCCGTACCTTAAACAAGACACTGCAAAAACTCTAATCCATGCACTCATTATATCACACATTGATTATTGCAATAGCCTCCTTACCGGTCTTCCTAAGACTGTCTTGTAATCTGGTGGGACCGGCATTCTATGGAAATCTATCCTTATGTATCCCTCCTATTATGCCTATAGATTGTATGTGAGCGAAGGGCCCTCTATGTTGGTTTGTTTCTACCCAGTTTGTTTAATCCCTCTTGTTTCCAGTTGTAAAGCACAACGGAATATGCTGCGCTATATAAAAAACTGTAAATAAATAAATACATATGGACCATCAGAAGTCTATTAGCACTGAAATGCCTATTTTCTGTACCCTGGCCTTTACACACTAGGACAGCAGGTGGTTGCAGACAGTTCACCATTGGTGCACCCTTGCATCCAGCATCGATACTTGCACCTCTCCATGGTGGGCACAGTGTCCATATCTGAACCTCTGTGGGGTTCAGTATGAGTTTCCGATAGTTAGGATCCCCACTGTCAGTATCCCAAAAGCAGGATCCTGGCCACCAAAATGCCAGTAGCCAAGTAGTGCAACGAAGCCAATTGCATCCTTGCTGCGCACACCATGCTACATGCACAATGGCTCTATTTGCTCTCCACAAGCTTTTATCCCCCCCCCCCAATGTGGGTCGCGAACCCCCATGAGGGAAAATAGACCCTGTGCACCGGGATTTTGGCTCACTGTATTCTCGTCAGATAGGATTTTGGCATCGGCATCCTGACCACCGGGATCTCGATTTTCGGCATATTAACTACATCCCCCTCTGTGGAAGTGGCTATGGGGTCTATACATGAAGCAGTGAAAACAGTGGAGAAATGAGCCAGTGGACAAGTTGGACATACTGTAGCATCAGCTGCTATGTATAAATGTATACATTTTTTATCCATAAGCATTTTTTTGTTGCTAATTCCACTTGCATTTGTGTGATTTGATTGGTGCGCAGTTGTTCGATGATCACTCGATTTGCAAATTCTTTAATTTGCTAACAACTCTGAATAGGCCCTTGATTTGAGTCCCCACCATATAATGTACCAAATATAAGTGTGCGCACATTGATTGTTGGGGTGCACAGGCACCCCGTAATGCTGTGCACACCGTTATGAACACCTCCCTGACTAGCAATACCGGCAATACCTTTTAGCAGACTTTTGCTTTATAGAACTGTATGTCATAAAAAATCGCCCATCAATCAGTTATGTGTGTTTTACATTGTTAATTGTACTAAACCATTGTCATATCACTGCATACCTGCGTCATCCGTACATATTTTTGACTTTATTGGCATGTACTGCTACACAGAGTAATTAGCAGATTAAAACTGAAATAGGCAGGATATGTGTGTGTGGCTGAGAGACGTTTTATATTGTAGTGAGTGCCAGTAGATGATGGTAGACACGCCTGATTGGCGGTGTTAGACTCACCCAATGGGTGGTGTTAGACATGCCCAATAGGTGGTGCTATGCACACCCCCTTGACGGTGCACCCCCTAATAAAATGTGCTGCGCACGCCTATGGTACCAAAGCACTACGAGGTATAAGAAAAATATTCAGTTTACATATAGTATTCGAACTATCACATTGCAAAAGTGTTTGGACATAAAAAAAATATTTTTAATTATGTAAATGTATCCAATACTTAGACAAATATTTATGTAACACAAAAAGGATCCCTGAAATTAATTTACAATTGCACAAGGTATTATGCTGTATATAATGGATGGCATTTGTTTTACTGATCATTTTTTAGATTGCTTATAACCAGAAAATACATAATGTTTAGCTAATATTTGCGAAGCAAAAGTACACAAAGTACTACTTATGACAGAAAATATAATATATTGATTTTTACCTTAGTTTTTATCCAATTTCAGAAGAGAAAACAAGGTTCATAAACTGCGGTACTTGTGAGTTATCCGGGCGTCCGATTTTAAAATCGGGTCGGATCGGGACATCGCATCGCATCGCATGCGACCATCGGATGCGATGCGATGACCCGATTTTTCCATAGGAATCAATGTTAAAATGGACTGAGTCCATTTTAACATGGAATTCAATGGGAAAAAGGGGTCCTTTTCATACCCCTACTATCCAAGTGGGCATGGAGTTGGATATAAACCTGTGGCGAGCGTAGCGAGCCACCGAGCCCGAAGCGTGGCGAGCGTAGCGAGCCCCGCGAGGGGACACGGAATACCGTCCCCTCGCGGGGCTCGCTTCGCTCGCCACGCTTCGGGCTCGGTGGCTCGCTACGCTCGCCACAGGTTTATATCCAACTCCATGCCCACTTGGATAGTAGGGGTATGAAAAGGACCCCTTTTTCCATAGGAATCATTTTAACATTGATTCCTATGGAAAAATCGGGTCATCGCATCCGATGGTCGGATGCGATGCGATGCGATGCGATATCGTATCGCATCGCATCGGATTGTATGCCTTAACTTAAGGCATACAATCAAAAAATCGGGAGCCCGGATAACTCACAAGTACCTAAACTGCTTTAATATCAGAGGGGATGCATTTGTGTTCAATTAAATTAAGAGACTTACAGAATAGGCTCAATATTAATACAGTACATACTGTATGTAAACATGGTTCTTTCATAGCATATTATATCTTAATATTTCTCTCAGAACAAGTCTCTAGCCTGTGATATGTATACCTCTGTCTCAGACAGGAGCATAAGATCAAGGCAAGTTATGTTTGGTGCACCACTTCCTATTTAACACACAACAGTGGCCGGTGGGTTAGACTTAAAAGATGCAGCATGCAGCAAAGTTTAGGAACCACTGCCTTATGCAATTATGGGCATATTATTAGCCTATTATACATTAGCAGATTAGGTGGGTACTAATGAAGTGTGGAGATATTTTACAACAGTTTTAATCGTTATTTGTTTATGTTCTTGATGTTTATGCAGGTTGCCTGGCAAGGCCAGCGACGCCGGGACGCAGTGGTGTGACGCGTGAATTGGACCAGCTGACCGGGAGTGAGGTAAGCTCAACACACATTGCTGTCGGGAGATGTGTGCATGCAGTGGGAGCGTGACACGTCACCCGCATGCGACATGCTGAGGGGGACCCGCTTCCTGATGCTGGGCGCTTCGGCTACTCACCGTGATACTGGTAAGCTCAGGTGCAGCCTGATTGTGATGGGGGCGGGATTTGTCTGCTATAAATGTATGTTTTATTCAGTGTGCACTTGTATGTCCTTGAGAACGGGGTAACACCCAAAACGCCGTTGGATTAAAGGCAATTTTATTTCACAAAAAAGTCTGGAGAGTGCCGTCTTCTGTACACACTTATATTGGAGCAACCATTTGTTTCATGAGAAGGCACCGCAGCATTTGCCAGAGAAAAAGCGAGTGCCAAACTGCAATATTGGATTATCTCTTATATATTTGGCTACATCTGTCACTCAAAGTGTGCCTGAAGCTGTAACGCTGGGTGGAGCCTCTGACTCACATGACTGACTCACATGACAGAGAACCAGCCCAGTGAGCCCACAGACAGTGCCAGACACCCTCTGCCTCTCCATGTTACACAGCAAAGACACAGCTACTCACCAGACACACCAGGTGAGCGCCCCACACCTCCATACCTCCCAACATGACCCTCTCCAGGAGGGACAGAATGCTCTGTTTGTGGACTTCCATCTTAATATATGATTGTCATCACCTGTTTTAAACAGGGTAATTGATAAGAAAGGTGTTTAAGCACAGGTGATGGTAATCCATAAATAAAGAAGAAAGTCCAGAAACAGAGCAATGTATCCCTCCTGGAGAGGGTCATGTTGGGAGGTATGCACCTCCCCCCCCCCCCCATTCACGGCAACCCCACGATTAAATGGCACATGTAAAACACTGACATGGCTATGGTCGACAATGAAAAAGGTTGACATGAGTTTTTGAAGATTGATTTTTCACTTTTTCAATGTTTTCATATTCATTCTCATGTGTCGACATGGACACCAATGAAGTGCCACACTTTTGTCAACATTTACATGTGTTGACCTTTCTATGTTGATTTTTTCTTGATTCGCGGCACCCCCCGGCGACCCCCCTCCCGCAGCACACCCCCCGCAATTCGCGGCGACTCCCGCGATTTGCGGCCCCACCCCGTGACACCCCGCGACCCCCCCTCCCACGATTTAAGCCAACCCCCTGGGCCCCCCCTCCCGCAGTTCGCGGTACCCCCCACCCCCCGCGACCCCCCCTACCACGATTCCCCCCTGTCATTGCGGCAAACCCCCCCGCCCCCGCGACTCACCCTCCCACGATTCACTGCAACCCCCCGCGTCCCCCCCTCCCATGATTCGCGGCACACACACCCCCCGCGACCCCCCCTCCCGCAATTCACGGCATCCACCCACGACCCCTCCTCCCGTGATTCGCGGACACCCCTCACCTCCTCCCTCCCCCCCACCCCCGCTCGCGATTCACGGCAACCCCAGGATTAAATGGCACATGCAAAACACTGACACGGCTATGGTCGACAATGAAAAAGGTTGACATGAGTTTTTGAAGATTTATTTTTCTTTTTTGAATGTTTTCATATTCATTCTCATGTGTTGACATGGACACCAATGAAGTGCCACACATGTCAACATTTACATGTGTTGACCTTTCTGTGTTGATTTTTTCTTGTAGCAATTTTTTTCCAGTGACAACTATGTGCATGTCAACCTACACATCATCAACCAATTCTTTGTATAATATATAACACCTGTTCTGTTTTACTGTAGGTGTTTTAAGTCAGATCTTTTACTGCTACTATTACTGTTTATGTAAATGCATTCGGAATGACAGCAACATCCTACCATCCTTCTACAAGAATATATAACCAACTAGGTGATTCATCGCGCCCCGTGCCCCCCTCTCCCGCAATTCACGGACCCCCCGCGCACCCCCCCTCCCACGATTCACACCCCCTCCCACGATTCATGTCACCCCCCGCACACCCCCCCTCCCGCAATTCACGCCCCCTCCCACGCTTTTCAGACCCCTGCCCTCTCCCGTGATTCGTGGACACCTGCGCCCCCTCCCTCCCTTGATTCACGGCACCCCCCACGCCCCTCCCACAATTCACGGCACCCCTAAGCCCCTCTTTAGTCCCCCGTATACTCACACACCCCTATCACTACCCAGCTTCCTGCTCTCCTGAACCGTAGCTTCCATCACTGGGGAGTCGCTGACGCTGTTTTGCCCACATGCCCCTATCATGCCTCATAGCCCAGCCTCCTGCTCTCATGGACACTAACTCCCACCCAGTAGGAGGAGACACTGACTCAGGGCCACCATCCAGTACTCCTGTACTGCCACACTGGACCCTCACCCACAGGGGCTGGCTGGCAACTTTTAGCCTGGGGGGCAAGTCCAGAGCACTGGCCCATAAGTAACAGCGCATCATTAAAATGGAGGTTTTTCATAAAAAATATATGTATTAATAAAAAAAAGATAACGACACCACAGGCTGCTCCCGCTGTATAATAACAGGACACCACAGGCTGCTCTGAGTCTTGCATAAAGAAAACGGCACCACAGGTTGCATCCTTGCGTAAAAAAAAAAAACAGGATACCACAGGCTGCTCCATTGTGTAAAAGACAGGACACTGTCTTTTACCACAGGCTGCTCCCCTTGTATAATAATCATGCCATGACATTACAGGATGCTCTCCCTGTATAATAAAAGTAATGCCATGATACCACAGGCTGCTCCCCCTGTATAATAATAATAATGCCATGACACCACAGGCTGCTCCCACTGTATAGCAACTTATGTGTCATGGCATTACTTTTATTATATTATACAGGGGAAGCAGCCTGTGGTGTCATGCCATTATTATTATACAGGGAGAGCAGCCTGTGGTGTTGTGGCATTACTATTATACAGAGGGAGCAGCCTGTGGTGTCATGGCATTATTATTATACAGGGGGACACCTCCGGAAACTGCAGAAATATTTTTTATTTGTGAGTTTGATCCTCACTTACTGTATTTTTCTCCGTCCTGCTGCTGCGGCGGCTCCCAGATTTTCTATGCTGCTTGATGCGGCCACAGGGAGTCCCCGACTCATCCCAAATTTTGGCTGGTGCCCCCTAGCACTGCCGCTGGTCTACACAGCCCATATTCACATTACACAGCACGTAGTGACCCATGGTCACATTACACAGCACATAGTATCCCGCATTCACATTACACAGCACGTAGTGACCCATGGTCACATTACACAGCACATAGTATCCGCATTCACATTACACAGCACTTAGTGACCCATATTCGCATTACACAGTGCATAGTGACCCATATTCACATTATACAGCGCACAGTGACCCATAGTCACATAACACAGCACATAGTGATCCATAGTCACATTACACAGTGATTAGTGGCCCATTTTCACATTACACAGTGTATAGTGAACCAGAAGGGTGTGACAACATTTGGGACAGAACACAGAGGGGTTGTCACACAGTGAAAGAACACAGCTGGGCTCAAATGGGGGGTGGGGTGACAATATATGAGACAGAACACAAAAGAGGGGGTTACACAGAGGGGTGGCATTTGGGACAGAACATAGAAGGGGGTGACACAATGGGTAGGACAGAACACAGAGGGGGTGACAACATTTGGAACAACACACAGAAGGGGTGTCACACAGTGAAAAAAACACAGCAGGGCTCACACAGGGGGGTGACAATATATGGGGCAGAACACAACTGGGGGGGGGGGTGGGCACACAGAGGGCTGGCATTTGGGACAGAACACAGAAGGGGGTAACACAATGGGTGGGACAGAACACAGAGAGGGAGGGGTCATGTCTGTGGGGCATTGTGGTGACTGACTGGATGGAATATGTGGCAAAGGTCCCATCACAGCACCCCCCTCAAAACCCCCTCCACCCACTTTTTTAAACTCTATCTGCCATTCAATAATCACATGGCACAGCAATACTTTCCCTCCCCCAAGAAATGTACCCTCTTTTCCATGGATGTCTTGCAGCTGTGGCTTGTCTGAAGTGGTGAGGCTCCTCAGGTGAATGGCTTCATGTGACCCCGCACCCGCAGCAGCAATATGGGAAGGTTGTTGCAATTGCGTGTGGAATGTGGAGTGGGAGTGGTGCAGCTGACAACAGCATCCGTCCCCACTCCCCTCACAAGAGCTGCCTGCAATCATGAGATGATGACTGCAGAACTCCGCAGCGGCGGACAGCTGACTGCTGCCACCGCCGCTGTACACACACTTACAGCACACAGCTCACTCAGGTCTCAGACCTGGCAGCCCACTAAGCGCATCCGCCTCCACCACTCAGCAGTAGCCCGGCTCTGCCGGCGGCCATGTTCCTGTAGCCGCAGATCTGTTTTAAAAGACTACAGGAACATGGCCGCCGGCAGTGCAGAAATAGGTAAGGCAGCCGCGGACACGGCCGCGGCCCGCAGCCCTCTTTCAGAGCGGCCTGGGGGGCACATGGCACCCTGCCCCCCGGCCCAGCCCGCCCCTGCTCACCCACTGGCAGTAGCTGCACAGTATAACTATAGTAATTTATAGGATATGACCTGAGATGGCGCCCTGCTGCCTGTGAACTGTACTTAACCCTGGCTATCACCAAATAACCTTTACAATACCATACAATCACAAAAATGGGAATTTCCAATCACTGGTGCAAAAGGGGATAAAGATGTCTATATCTTCTTATATTTGTTCTCAACGATCTTCAAAAGTTGTTACTCCGCCCATATGTGGAAGGAGTTAGAGAAGAATGGTGATGGTTAGATGTGGTTATCCCAAATTTTAGAGATAAGGGAGTGGATATATGAAAAAAACTTGGGCGTACCCCACTTACGGTAAGTAGGGCAGTGTATAGGCTCGTAGTGGTTTCTTTATATTCTTCTGCTGTTGTCCTCTTCAAGGTAAGTTTTTCTCAACGTGGATGGATGTGCAAAAAATATATACACACAGAATCAATACATGGATGTGTACTATATTGATTATATTTCTTCAAAGGTGCCCCCGTAGACTCAATAATCGGTAAATAATAGTACCGAGTCGTACCTTACTCACCAAGAGATAGAGCAAGGTACACATATAAAGGTTTCTTTATTTTTATATTCGAGGTGACTGTTATATGTGAAGATCAACAATGGGTAAACGTACCCCAACTCACGTGGAAAGAAGTTATCTTTAAGCACGTAGCGTGTTCTTTGGATGGATTCGACAGCTGTCAGCAGACCATTGTTTTCTCCCAGAATTTGATGGTGAATAAAACAAATATAATAGGAATAGTGTGTCAGATTATTGACATAGTATTAATGCCTCCTTTCTTCTAAGGTCACCCCGTGAAATCAAAAGTCGGTAAACAGTGATATCAGATCGTACCTTACTCACCAAGAGATAGAGCAAGGTACACATATAAAGGTTTCTTTTTTCTAGGTGGTTATTATATGTGGAGATCAACAATGGGTAAACGTACCCCAACTCACGTGGAAAGAAGTTATCCTTAAGCACGTAGCGGTTTCTTTAGATGGATTAAACTACGATCAGCAGACCATTGTTTTCTCCCAAGATGTGATAGTGAATAGAATAATACAAAATAATGTGTCAGAAAATTGATATAATAATAGTATGCCTCTTTTGCGATAGGCATATATTAATAAAAAAGGTGACTGTGTTTTATTTATTTCTAGTGATTTAGAAGGTACTGGTTTCGTACCATAACTCACACTAAAAAGTGCAGATAAACACCCATAAAGGTATCTTTAGAGATAGATTCCCTCCACCACGTGGTAGTTACTGAAAAGGCTCAATACCAGGAGATTTTATGATCTTCAGAATTTGCGTACCCAACTCACAATTTTGTCAATGTTACACCACCCATCAAGGTATCTTTGTCTTTAGATAGGGATCCCTTGTGGTTTAGATTTTTTCTTTTCCTTTTAAAATACTCCAACAGTGATCTCTTCAAAAGTTTATATTTTATTATACGGTAAGAAACAAGTAAAAATCCTCCATCCCAACAATGGAAGGATCCCGATACATCCAATATAGTACAAGTCCCAAAAATAGAAAAATAGTAAAAAAGACAATAATTTTTTTTTTAAATTGCTAAAATACATACAGAAGGTCCAAAAAGGTATCCAGAGGGGAAAGGATGATGGCTGCTCACTCTCCACAGTGCTTGTCAACGCGTTTCGGTGTCTACAACACCTTTTTGAAAAAGGTGTTGTAGACACCGAAACGCGTTGACAAGCACTGTGGAGAGTGAGCAAGGTGTTGTAGGCACCGAAACGCGTTGACAAGCACTGTGGAGAGTGAGCAGCCATCATCCTTTCTCCTCTGGATACCTTTTTGGACCTTCTGTATGTATTTTAGCAATTTTTAAAAAATTTTATTGTCTTTTTTACTATTTTTCTATTTTTGGGACTTGTACTATATTGGATGTATCGGGATCCTTCCATTGTTGGGATGGAGGATTTTTACTTGTTTCTTACCGTATAATAAAATATAAACTTTTGAAGAGATCACTGTTGGAGTATTTTAAAAGGAAAAGAAAAAATCTAAACCACAAGGGATCCCTATCTAAAGACAAAGATACCTTGATGGGCGGTGTAACATTGACAAAATTGTGAGTTGGGTACGCAAATTCTGAAGATCATAAAATCTCCTGGTATTGAGCCTTTTCAGTAACTACCACGAGGTGGAGGGAATCTATCTCTAAAGATACCTTTATGGGTGTTTATCTGCACTTTTTAGTGTGAGTTATGGTACGAAACCAGTACCTTCTAAATCACTAGAAATAAATAAAACACAGTCACCTTTTTTATTAATATATGCCTATCGCAAAAGAGGCATACTATTATTATATCAATTTTCTGACACATTATTTTGTATTATTCTATTCACTATCACATCTTGGGAGAAAACAATGGTCTGCTGATCGTAGTTTGATCCATCTAAAGAAACCGCTACGTGCTTAAGGATAACTTCTTTCCACGTGAGTTGGGGTACGTTTACCCATTGTTGATCTCCACATATAATAACCACCTAGAAAAAAGAAACCTTTATATGTGTACCTTGCTCTATCTCTTGGTGAGTAAGGTACGATCTGATATCACTGTTTACCGACTTTTGATTTCACGGGGTGACCTTAGAAGAAAGGAGGCATTAATACTATGTCAATAATCTGACACACTATTCCTATTATATTTGTTTTATTCACCATCAAATTCTGGGAGAAAACAATGGTCTGCTGACAGCTGTCGAATCCATCCAAAGAACACGCTACGTGCTTAAAGATAACTTCTTTCCACGTGAGTTGGGGTACGTTTACCCATTGTTGATCTTCACATATAACAGTCACCTCGAATATAAAAATCAAGACACCTTTATATGTGTACCTTGCTCTATCTCTTGGTGAGTAAGGTACGACTCGATACAATTATTTACCGATTATTGAGTCTACGGGGGCACCTTTGAAGAAATATAATCAATATAGTACACATCCATGTATTGATTCTGTGTGTATATATTTTTTTGCACATCCATCCACGTTGAGAAAAACTTACCTTGAAGAGGACAACAGCAGAAGAATATAAAGAAACCGCTACGAGCCTATACACTGCCCTACTTACCGTAAGTGGGGTACGCCCAAGTTTTTTTCATATATCCACTCCCTTATCTCTAAAATTTGGGATAACCACATCTAACCATCACCATTCTTCTCTAACTCCTTCCACATATCGGCGGAGTAACAACTTTTGAAGATCGTTGAGAAGCTGCACAGTATCTCCCACCCTCCTCTTTAGTCCCCCTTATGCCCACACACCCCTATCACTACCCAGCCTCCTGTTTTCCTGTGTTGTGACCTCCGCCAGTGGGGAGCCGCTGACTCAAAAACACCCTACTATACTATTGCACACACACACACACACCTAAACAACATGCACACACAGCCCCCCCCCCACACCCACAAATGTCACTGTACCATCCACACTATCAATGTACATCTTACTCTGTAACCGCTTTTTAATTAAACAAAACAATACACACCCCCTTCCACATCATATGCTCTCTATTTAACACATTTCACCTATAATTCAAGTTGCAATACAGGCATCTGTCATACAATTCTAACCATCTTTCTCATATACAAATGTTCACAAATTAAGGGGGCGCAGCCCCTTATGACGGTGTGAAGAGCGCCCGTAGGGCGCGATGAATCACCTAGTATATATGGGGGAAATTTACCAAAATGGATTTGTAAAAAATAGGTGTATTCGTAGGCAGAAATACACCTATTTTTTACACATTTGTATTTTCGGGATTTACAATCCCGAAAATACAACAATTCGTATTCCTAAAGATGGAACATTGGTATTTGTATTTATAAATACGAATGTCTACACCATCGATAGAATACGACAGAAATCACCATTCAAAAGAATGGTGGTTCCTGATAATACGGCTACTAATTGGTGTAAAACACCCACGCAAATAGGACAGGAAAATACACCTTGCTTTCCCTGTCGTATTTGCTTTAAGCCTGCACGGATCAGTCAGATCCGTGCAGGCTGCAGTGTAAAAAAATTATAAAAAATAAATAAATATAAAAAAAAAATCGGCTGTAACCAGCACCAGGCTGAAAGAGCCGGGGCCGGTAATTAAAAATCAGGGAACCCGACAAATAGGGGTTCCCCGGTTTTTAACAACCAGCCCCAGGCTCCAGGTCCGGGGCTGGTTCCCAAAATACGGGGGACAAAATGACTAGGGGTCCCCCGTATTTTAAGAACCAGCCCCAGGGCAAACCAGCCAGCAGGGTAATGTCACAGCCGGGGGACACTTATGATATAAGGTCCCGCGGCCAAAACATTAACCCTACCGACCAGTCAGCCTGGCCAGGGGCCCTGGGGGAGTGGGGACCCCCCCAATGAAGGGGTCCCCCGCCTCCAGGACTTACCTGACCAGGCTGAAGCCTGGTGCTGTCCCCGGTGACCCTGGGCTGTGGTCACCGGGCTGATAGTGGTGTAAAAAAAAAGAATAATCTATTGTCTAATACTGGGGCACTATGAGTCCCAGCAAGCCTCCCCCGCAAGCTGGGACTTGGAGAACCACAAGTCCCAGCCTGCGGGGCATTAAAGGGCCCGCTGGGTCTTGTAGTTCCACAGTATTAAAAATAGTAAAATAAAACACACTGACACACATTTAAAATAAAACTTTAATACATCCAAAGCCCTTACATACTGATACTTACCTATCTTCATCCCGTAGGTAGTCCGGACGCCGACAGCGAGGACGACATGGACAGCGACGTCGACATGGATCCAGAAGACGACACAGGACCAGGACATCAGGACCAGGGCTACCTACGGGATGAAGATAGGTAAGTATCAGTATGTAAGGGCTTTGGATGTATTAAAGTTTTATTTTAAATGTGTGTCAGTGTGTTTTATTTTACTATTTTTAATACTGTGGAACTACAAGACCCAGCGGGCCCTTTAATGCCCTGCAGGCTGGGACTTGTGGTTCTCCAAGTTCCAGCTTGCGGGGGAAGGCTTGCAGGCACTCATAGTGCCCCAGTATTAGACAATAGATTATTCTTTTTTTTTTACACCAAGATCAGCCCGGTGACCACAGCCCAGGGTCACTGGGGACAGCACCAGGCTTCAGCCTGGTCAGATAAGTCCTGGAGGGGGGGGACCCCTTCATTGGGGGGGTCCCCACTCCCCCAGGGCCCCTGGCCAGGCTGACTGGTCGGTAGGGTTAATGTTTTGGCCGCGGGACCTTATATCATAAGTGTCCCCCGGCTGTGGCATTACCCTGCTGGCTGGTTTGGCCTGGGGCTGGTTCTTAAAATACGGGGGACCCCTAGTCATTTTGTCCCCCATATTTTGGGAACCAGCCCCGGACCTGGAGCCTGGGGCTGGTTGTTAAAAATCGGGGAACCCCTATTTGTCGGGTTCCCTGATTTTTAATTACCGGCCCGGATCCTTCAGCCTGGTGCTGGTTACAGTTGTGGGGGGGACCCCACGCCGTTTTTTTATTTAATTTTTCTATTTTTTTTACACACTGCAGCCTGCACGGATCTGACTGATCCGTGCAGACTGCCTGTACGAATTCGTATTAGCGGCCGTATATATGGCCAGCTAATACGAATTCCTACGACATCGGTGGGTTACAAAGCAGTCGTATCTGACTGCTTTGTACATTCCCCTCCGAAACACGACTTTGCATACGACTGAAACAGTCGTATGCAGTCGTAGGGGAAATACCAATACGAAAAACTAGGTTTTTCATATTGGTAAATTTCCCCCTAAATAACATTAGCAATGTGCTTATAGTTATCCGTTTTGCAAAACTCCAACCAAGGAAACCAAATCATGGAGTAATCATGGAATTTGTCTGAGGAGGACAGTATAATTTCATCCATTGTTCTATACCATTCAATTCTGTTAAACCATTCCGAAAGGGAGGGGGAAGAGGTGGATTTCCTTTGGACGGTATGACTGCTTTGGCTGCACTGTTAAGGTATTTCAACACAGATTTTTTATAATTTGATAGAGAAAAGGGATGCATATTCAGTAGTCAAAATTATGGATTGTCTGGAATTTCTGGGCACACTATTTACCTTGTGGTCAAGATCACACTATTCCAAAAGGGTTGAAATATTGGGCATGTCCATCAAATATGTGATGGAGAGCAAATATCTGGAGGGTAAGTTGCAGAGACACCTGGAAGCATTTTAGAGAGAATGGAGGGGCAGCAGTACCATCGAGAGATCTTCAAAATGTGTCTCTAGGTTAATACATTAGTGGAGCTGCTGCAAGATTTCTCAAAAATGGATTTCCACTGTGTCTCGCTAATTGTCATATTTAGGTCATTCTACCAGTTTGTGGTAAATTTTGGTGGGAAAGTGATTTTCAATATATTTCAATATTTGTTTATGTTTGTCTGATGACAAACTCTGTGAAGATACCAATTATTCATATAGTGTTAAGTCTCTAGAGCCTGCTGAACGCACAGATCTTGACTGAAGGAAATGTTTAATTTGAAGATACCTCCAAATCTCCTTATTGGTGAAAGGCCATTTGAATTTAACATCTGAGAATGGCAACACACCTGAAGGATTATATAGTTGACCTATTCTCAAAATACCTGCTTTGTACCATCACTTAAAAGCTAATTTAGAGTCTCTTGGGATACAATCTGGGTTATCAAATAATGGAGCAAAGGGGGAGTATCTTGAGGAGATGTACTTTTTAATTCTGTTACGTTTCCATACCCCAAGAGTAGGGCCTATAGTTGGGTGTGAAATAATAGGGACATGAGGTAGCCAGGGTAAAATTCCTAGGGGGAAAGAGTTTTCAATATGTACCCATTGTTTTATTGGAGAAGGATTTGCCCATTCATAAATTTTACTAAGCATGATGGCTGCATAATAAATTCCAAAGTGAGGAAGTTGGAAGCCTAATAAATCTTTCCTCCTATACAAATACTCAAGTCTACAAACACAAAATTTCTCATCAACATCCGGTGAAGCTTCACAAACCAAACTTTAGGGAGTGAAACAGGTAGTGCCTGCAGCAAATAGAGGATGTGAGGTAATACATTCATTTTTTATTACGCTATCTTCCCTATCCATGATAAACCCTTGGAGGACCATGAGGATAGGTCTTGTCAGATTTTAGGGTACTTGTTTCCTAGCACAGCCACACCGATTTGTATCGGGGTGATCGGGTCGAAAAAATCGCGTCGGTCGACGGTCGCATCGCATGCGACCAAATCGCATGCGATGCGACCGACGCGATGGACCCGATTTTTACATTGAATCAAATGTGAATAGGGCCCCTGGGACCCTATTTTACATTGGATTCAATGTAAAGTAGTCCCCAGACCCCAAATTTTACCCCCTCAATGGCACCCCACGATTGACGCCAACCCGAAGCGTGGCGAGCGCAGCGTGCCCGCGAGGGACGGCGGTACGCGTCCTCCGACCTTTTCATACCCCTACTATCCACGTTGGCGTGGAGTTGAGAATATAAAGTGTGGCGAGCGCAGCGAGCCACCGAGCCCAAAGCGTGGCGAGCGGACGCGTATAACTTCACAGGTATACGCGTCCCCACGCGGGGCTCGCTGCGCTCGCCACGCTTCGGGCTTGGTGGCTCGCTGCGCTCGCCACACTTTATATTCTCAACTCCACGCCGACGTGGATAGTAGGGGTATGAAAAGGTCGGAGGACGCGTACCGTCGTCCCTCGCGGGCTCGCTGCGCTCGCCACGCTTCGGGTTGGCGTCAATAATGGGGTGACGCTCACAATGGGGTTGCTTAACTTTTTAACGATGACGGGGCCATATACAATGTGAAATGGGTCATATTGGCCCATTTCACATTGTTTGCTATGTAAAATGGACTTAATCAAGTCCATCTCATCTTGTGCCATTATAATGGCACAAGACCGACGCGATGCTCCCGATTTCAATGTTAAAAATATTTTAACATTGAAGCCTATGGCAAAATCGCGTCCATCGCGTCGGTCGCGTTGCGGGCCATGTTAATGCACGCGACCGATGCAATGGTCCCGATTTTGCCTTTGCCGGCAAAATGGACCCGATTTCAAAGGAAATCGGGTCCATCGCGTCCATCGTGTACCTTAACTTTAAGGTACACGATGGACAAGATTGTGGCCGTGCTAGGAAACAAGTACCGATTTTAGTAACTACCAGGGTAAAATGTAATGAGCAGATCGAAGAAAGGTGTTTCGTGATGAAATCCCCAAGATATTTAATATGTGTGGGGTGCCATTTAAAAGGGTATTTCTTTTGAAAGTAATTGTGGGTGTCCGGGGAAGTGGTGAGGTTAAGAGCGATTGACTTGCTGTAATTGATTTTAAAATATAACAGGTCTAGAAAGGTTTGGAAGTCCCTCATTAAACTTGAGAGGAAATTTTTGGGCTAGTAATACTTTCTAAAATATCATCAGCAAACAGCGCTAGCTTGTATTCCATTTATATGCAAACCGTAGCCCTGAAATGTTAGCGTTGGAAAGGATGGCTCTGGCCAGAGCTTCCACTCACTGTCTACTTTTAATTGCTGCAGTGGGTCATGCATCCTTTCCTCTTATGGGAGGTTATTCTGGTTGGTGCGTAACTTTCCGTATACTTTCGGATGCCGTTTTTTAGCCGTCTACGCAAGCGCGAGGAACACTATGCGCATGTGCCACGCATGGTCTACGTACTTGTACTCACTAATACCGCACAGAAATGTGCACCGCAATCACTCGTGAAATATGGGTGTATTATGGGCGTCATTCGGAATGACACAGGGGCGTAGTTTCAAAGTGGGCTAAACTGGGCGGAAACATGGGCGGACACGGGGGAGTGCACTTATTTTGGTGGGCGTGCATTCGGACAGCACACCGAATGCACGCGAACAAAAAGGCTAGAAATATGCGGTGTCCATAAGCAAGTATTGCTTTGCGGGCACCACTCGTTCATGCGCTAGGCAATCGGAGCGCCTTATCACTGAAACCATTGTCAGGTGAACACAATACAATCCACTCCTTTACTCATTCCTTGTTAATTACACGCTTGTCACTGCTTCAATTGGAACCATTGCAGCTTAAATGGAACATTACTAAACACACACATATATGCAGCACATTTCACACCCTTTTACACTGCAAATAATGAACCCAAGTTAATAGTAATATATATGGTCGCCGAGTATTAGATCGACGGTGTTTTGGACGAAGCCGTTAGTCAGACTGTACAGTTTTATCGAAAGTGTATAGATAGACAGTAGCATATGCTCCATCATAGTTAGATCGAAATATGCAAGGTCGAACGGCAGAAAGGTAGACCGCTATTAGGTCGACCTGTATCTAGGTCGACCGCATTTTTATCGACAAGTACGAGGTCGTTAATCGCTAGGTCGTCTGCTATTAGGTTGACCGTTAAATATATCGACCGTTTCCATGTCGAAAATTACAAGGTCCATCAATAATAGGTGGCCCGCTATAAGGTCAACAAGTGCAAAGTCAACTGTTTAGAATTTGAGCACATTTAGGACGCCTTACACAAGGGTTACCGTTAATAGGTTGACACATAAACCACGTTGTACAGCAGTATTCTGACGTGTCACCACAAGTGCCACAATGACCTGGCACTGCTTAGCGCTGCACACCCCCATTACACCGTCACCCATGAAGCTCTACACCCCTGGGATCCCTCCATCTCCCTAGCTGCACCCATTAAATACAGCACACCTATTGCCGCCTAAATGCAGACTCCCCAAGTCTCCCCATAAACTCACACAGCCTCCCGTCTACATTTAGAAGCTCATTCCACGCTAGTTGATAGCGCTTTGCGGGGCTCTGTCATTACTGTGGCACTACAAGTGCCAGAATGACCTGGCACTGTGCAGCACTGCAAACACCCATTACACCGTCACCCATGAAGCTCTCCACCCCTGGGATCCCTCCATCTCCCTAGCTGCACCCATTAAATACAGCACACCTATTGCCGCCTAAATGCAGACTCCCCAAGTCTCCCCATAAACTCACACAGCCTCCCGTCTACATTTAGAAGCTCATTCCACGCTAGTTGATAGCGCTTTGCCGGGCTCTGTCATTACTGTGGCACTACAAGTGCCAGAATGACCTGGCACTGTGCAGCACTGCAGACACCCATTACACTGTCACCCATGAAGGGCTCCACCCCTGGGATCCCTCCAACTTATGTTACATTCGACCTATAAGGTTTCGATGTAATGTAAGTGTCGACCTTTACAGTGTCTGTGAAGTGGTGTCGACCTAAGTTCGTTTGTTCTTCCCGTGATCGACCAAATGACCAGATACCACATTAACATATACATTTCATGTCTGAACTCAGTTTTATTTGGTCATTGGTGTACAAATCTGCATTTACCTACTAAATCAGACTTACTAAGTTTCCCGGGTTTTTAGCCATAAAATTTACTCACCTAGGGGCGTGGCCTATGCGCCGCACGGTTGACGCTGCCGTACGGAACGCAGGGTGTCGCTGATGTACGCCAATTACAGAAATAGGATATAAAGGTGTGTTAGACCAATGCAATGTGGTTGCACACATGTCTGCATCTCAATCTGAGGAGGAACAGGAGTTGCAGGACCTATTTGCCAGAATGGATTCCAGCACCACCTATGTCCCCATCAACCCAGACCAGCCATTGGGGGAAGAGCAGCCAGATGGGCCTTCTACATCATCCCAATCGGTAGCTGGCCCATCTTCAGCCTCAGGAGAATCATTGGGAACACAGCAGGTGGCTTCCCAACAGAGTAGCCTGCCCAGCACTTCGAGTACAGCGACAGGTGGCCGTGGCAGTGGCGGTGCCAGTGGTCGTGGCCATGGCCGAAATAGGGCAACAGAGGAACCAACCACCAGAAACATGGCATATGAACCGCAGGAGCTTGCCATCCTGGTGCCCCGCGCACGGGATTGGATCGAGTGTCCACAGGACCGGCTGACACACACAAGGAGATGGAAGATCTGGGAGGACATAACGGCGGAGATTAATGCGGTGGCTCCACAAGTTCGTGAGACGGAGCACGTTAAGAAGAGGCAAGTTCATGTGTGTTACATTTGAGCAGTACAAGACCAGTAATGTTCACATTAGATATTTGATGAAGTTGGTCAATGGCCGGTCACGTTGCTTGGAGGCACAGACATGTTTGCCATGTCATTTAATTGATAGTTATTGTAGGGTGAGTGTGAGTGTATCTTGTAAGGGTTGGTTTTCAAATTTAATATAATGTAAGTTTGGTGTCATGAGGCACATGTTGTATTATGTTGCAGATTGCAATGGGTGCTACAGCAAACATGAGGAGTGACATGTATTAATATGTAAACTTTGCTTGCAGGTGGCACGACTTCAAAACCAACCTCAAGAAGAAATTGACCCAGCGGTGGGAACACAGCCACACCTCTGGGGCTGGCCCCATGCCATCTAAGCTGAAGCTCACCCCCCTGGAGGAGATGGCACAGTGCTGCATTGCAGTCGAGGAGGTCCGGGGGGTGAGCACCATAGACAGCGAGTCCCCAGCGGAAGTCATGGCTTCTGTGCTTGAAGGTAATTATTTGCCATGCCATAAGTAGCTGGTTCTAATTTTGCATGGAATGTGTTGTAATTGTAATTTTCTCTTTCACCAGCATTCCCACCGCTTGGTCAAGAATCTCTTGAGGAGGTTGAGGAGTCTGTGCCACCTGCCACCACTACCAGGCCCCTGCAGCAGCAGCCACTGTCCGTGGCTGAATTGTCCACGTGGGGGCATGTGCTTGGCAATATTGTGCAGCAGGGAGAGTCGGCATCAGAGCGGGTGCGTAGGACCGAGGAAGTGTTGCAGGGTTTGGTCAGCAGCCAGCAGACTATCGCTGTGAGCCTGGTGCTGGCTGATCAAGCCCTGCGGCAAAACGACCTCCTCCTCCACCATAATGATCTTATGGTGGAGCTAGTTGCCAGCAATAGGGTCCTAATGTCATCCGTTTCTGGTGCATTACCACCATCAGCACTCCCTGCTGCCAGAGGGGGAAGACGATCCCCCCCCCCCTCCCCAGCATGTGCTCCACCTGGCCCACCATCTGACCGTGGCCGTGGCCGTGGCAGAAGAGCTGCTGCACGTGGCAAGGAGCCTGGCAGGGGCAAACGTGCCCGCAAATGAACTTGTGTCCGCATTAATCTCCACCCTTATGTCTTCCCAAATCTTTCATTGAGCTGTGTGTGTCAGCTTCCTGTGTCCAATTCCGTGCAGAGGGTACCCACATTTGCCCTCGGTTCGAATGTCATGTTTGGTTCCCCTGTTGCCCTCTTTTGGCTACCATTACTGTCTGCTGTGCTTGAAGTGTTGGTGCTCTACTTTTGTTGTGAAGCCACCTGATGTGTTCCTAATGATTCTGCTGTGGCTATGTATGTCTACAATACATGTTTTTATTATATATTATTTAATTTTCTTGCTGCTATGCTTCCTTTTTTTGTGGCGAATTATAATTTTTTTGCTAAGTTCATTTAATAAATGTTTTTTTGTTTCCCCCAAATGTGTGGTTTAATTGCTACAAAACCCAGTCAGGGTTGAAGTGGCCTGCAGAGGGAACTAGGTATAAGGCTGTTCACTTGAATTCTACATTATATATATATACATATATATATATATATATATGTTAGCTCATACTGCACAGGACTATGGTGTAGCTAAAAGGCAAATGGTATACGGTCATTTGGTCGATGACGGGAAGATCGAACGAACTTAGGTCGACACCACTTCACAGACACTGTAAAGGTCGACACTTACATTACATCGAAACCTTATAGGTCGAATGTAACATAAGTTGGAGGGATCCCAGGGGTGGAGCCCTTCATGGGTGACAGTGTAATGGGTGTTTGCAGTGCTGCACAGTGCCAGGTCATTCTGGCACTTGTAGTGCCACAGTAATGACAGAGCCCGGCAAAGCGCTATCAACTAGCGTGGAATGAGCTTCTAAATGTAGACGGGAGGCTGTGTGAGTTTATGGGGAGACTTGGGGAGTCTGCATTTAGGCGGCAATAGGTGTGCTGTATTTAATGGGTGCAGCTAGGGAGATGGAGGGATCCCAGGGGTGGAGAGCTTCATGGGTGACGGTGTAATGGGGGTGTGCAGCGCTGAGCAGTGCCAGGTCATTGTGGTACTTGTGGTGCCACAAGGGCCGGTATAAGTCTTCTTAGGCTCCAAAGTAGGGAAGTATGTCTCTAGGGAAAGTGTGGGGGAGGTCTCAGAGGTTCCACAGCAGCCAGCTGCATTAAGTACAACAGGGATCCTCGACAGAAATCCAGGAATATTTGATAGGCAGACTTTAGCGCCCCCGAAATCCCGGCACCCTGGGCAGCTGCCTACTGGGCACCGCAGTCATGATAGGGCCCGGCAATGCGCTAGAGTGGAGTAGAGCTTCAAAATGTAGACGGGAGGCTGTGTGAGTTTATGGGGAGACTTGGGGAGTCTGCATTTAGGCGGCAATAGGTGTGCCGTATTTAATGGGTGCAGCTAGGGTTATGGAGGGATCCCAGGGGTGTAGAGCTTCATGGGTGACGGTGTAATGGGGGTGTGCAGCGCTGAGCAGTGCCAGGTCATTGTGGCACTTGTGGTGCCACGTCAGAATACTGCTGTACAACGTGGTTTATGTGTCAACCTATTAACGGTGACCCTTGTGTAAGGCGTCCTAAATGTGCTCAAATTCTAAACAGTTGACTTTGCACTTGTTGACCTTATAGCGGGCCACCTATTGTTGATGGACCTTGTAATTTTCGACATGGAAACGGTCGACATATTTAACGGTCAACCTAATAGCGGACAACCTAGCGATTAACGACCTCGTACTTGTCGATAAAAATGCGGTCGACCTAGATACAGGTCGACCTAATAGCGGTCTACCTTTCTGCCGTTCGACCTTGCATATTTCGATCTAACTATTGATGGAGCATATGCTACTGTCTGTCTATACACTTTCGATAAAACCGTACAGTCTGACTAACGGCTTCGACCAATACACCGTCGATCTAATACTCTGCGACCATATAATCCCATTCCGTTCACATGCTGTAAGGGTTAATGTGTGTAAAGTAATATAGTAGTAATGTGTTTCAGTATATATTAGGATTTAATTGATTCAAATAGACTACAATCCCTTTTTAATGAGGTTGCCTAATTGCATAAGTGGGTCATGTGTTCGCTGTGTGTGCTCCGAAAAATACTGTTGTATTGAGCGTAAATACTCCGCATCGGTGCCTACGGCCAGGTTCCCGTACGTTCTAACGTGGTAAGACCGTGCTTACGCTGTAAGACCGTGCCGAATCTGTACGTGTCCACCGCACACGCACGATTTTTATGTCGTCCGTACACACGCCCTGTTCTTAAAGAGTGAGTCCGTCCGAATGCGGGGGCTCAATGGGCGTTTCTACGGTCGATGTCCGCATAGCGTTGTGTGCGGCCCTCTCCGTAAAAATTCGGTAATGTACGCACCGATCAGAATAAGGGCCATGGTCTGCAGTGTGTGACATCCTGCAAATATAAATTGTATATATGTATATAGATGTGCTTAAGGTAAACTTGTAAAGCCCTGATAGCACATAATGCTGGTAATGCCATTGGCTAATGAAGTATACATGGCTCGGTTACAGCAGTGACAGTTAAGGCCATTGCAGGGTACTGTGGCTTCGTGCATTGGATTGCCTGTGGTGCCAGGGACACTTGTCAATAAAGTTTCTGAGCGGTTAACGGCAGTTTTTTAAGATTGTTGGTAACTGGCAGAGCTGCGCAGCCCGACCGCGGTAGACAGCGGTGCTGGGTTAGAATTGGAGTACACTTACCACAGCCCGGAGGGGAAGGATTGACGGTGGTATCACTGGTGGTGCCTGTTGTTCGCTTTCCGGTGCCCATTGTGAGAAAGACGCCATTACACTATTCGGCAGCCGCGTCAGGGAGAGGCTGAGCCGGAAGCTGCGTCAGAGCCGGGCGGCTCAGGGAGGCCGGGACAGAGACGGCCCTGTCAGCATCAAGCAGGGCGGTGTTACAGCTGGAAGGTGGTGAGTGTTTACATTACACCACACGACAGGGAGGTGGGGTTATTATAGACTGCCCATCTGCAAGTGACTTCAGCATAAGTACGGAGTGGCAGCAGTGGCAACATTGTATACGCAGCAACTGTTGATTAAGTGACACGCTCCATTAACCCCTTGATACCCTGTATTAACAGCATAATAAACTATATTCATTTAGGAATAGGCAGTGCAACTCCCTTTTGGCAACTTTATCCTTATTCCCACAAAGGAGAGAGTGTGCAGGCGATTTCTCCACTGTTTACGCAGACAGAGACAGTGATTACAGAAATGGAGTAACCTTTTACAGGCTAGTTAGAGACCTGTCTACAGTACGCGACACCTAGGCTAAACCCGACTGAATTAGGGTCAGGGGACGCCTGAAGAGGAACAGAGATAGTCAGTCTGACTAGCATTCGAGGATCTATGGAGAGAGAGGCTAAACCCGACAGCAGCTGTCAGGGGAAGCCATTTCCTAATTGGTCTGGAATTCGGAATCAACTTATGCAGGAGTGAAGGAGCAAAGGAGAGGCTAAACCCGACTCAGAGTCAGAGTCAGGGGACGCCTACTAGTGAAGGAGCAACTAGGCTGCAGAATAGTCATACAGAAGAATTAGCCGTATCTGCACTCCACTAACATTATTTATTGATACTCCATTACCCGTGGTTCTTTGCTAGACATTATTCCTTCTAGGATCGATACTTAACTGTTTAGACTGGGACTCACGATAGACTTACCTGAAATAGAGTGATAGAGGGTATCTAATTGGTTTGAACGTTATCTGTAAAAGTACATAAAGTGGTAAACATAAATTAGCATATAAGTGAGTTTTAGCATTCCTTATTGCGCAATAAGATTATAGTCAGTTTGTTATTTAGTAGTGAAAGGCCTATCACTTATAAGTATAAACCATATAAAGTTGTTATAAGTAGTGTTTGCAAGTGTCATTTAAAGTAAAGGTAAGGTTAAGTTGTGGACCTCGGAGGATACGGAAAAAGAGTGTTTGACTGGAGGGAGCAGTTCAAGTTCCTGTATAATAAAGGCCCTTATTCTGGTTGGTGCGGTCGAGCCGCATATGCGGCTCCGACCGCACCAGACGAATCCCCGCCCACCATACGGTTCGCCACGGCCGTCCGTACACGGACGGCTGGCGAACCGCACGAAAATGGTGGAGGCGTACGCCTCCACCATGCTGGGAGCTGCCCCCTGCATTCGATGGTCGACGACCATCGAAGGCAGGACCGCACGCCGCGGCAGCTCCCGCAAGCTGAGACCACACGGACAATCGTCCGTGTGGTAGCTTGTATGGGGGCTGAAAGCTGACATCCGGCGACGTCAGCTTTCCGCCCCCATGAGTGGCGTCATGCCCTCATTACCATGCGTACGCCCCGCGTTTGCATGGGAACGCCCATGAAACGCGGGGCGTACACATAGGGAAATGAGGGGATGAAGCCCCTCACGCCCCTATACGCCCCCTTTGCGGCGTCTAAATTTTTATCACGGAGAATTCCCCTGCACATGCGCAGAGTGACCTCTGCGCATGTGCAGAGAGAAAACATCGGCGGTACGGCCGCACGCGGGCCGTACCGAGCCGATTAGAATAAGGGCCAAAATCTTCCTGTTCTCTGTGTGACCATTTTATGTGAATGTAATGTTTTTCACAGTGTTGCTGTGAAGCATTTGTTTGTTATTAATATCCTGTTGTAACATGTTCAATAAACTTAAAATAAATCCTGTGTGAATATCTGCAAAGAAAAGAGAAAAACCTAAATACTTACCGGTCTGGAGAAGGTGACAAGTGCAGTCAGTTAACTAATTCAACTTTAATAAAGTACTGTTGGCTGTGACCCCTTCATTCTGGTGAGCTGTGACCCTCTCCCCTTTACCTGGTAAATCTGGCCCAGCCTCTCCCAAGTGTTAGCAAACAGGTTACACCCTGCTAGGATCGATTCCTGACTGTTTGGCACAGCTCATTGTTAAGCAGGCTATACATCAGAAAGATATCAGGTCCGAATGCACATTTCTGATGGGTTGTACGATTAATTGTGCGCACATCGTGTGGTATTTTAATGTGACGCGCAGTCCTGTAGGTCAAGAGGTCACTCAACTGATTATACGTGGCTTGCAGTCGTAAGCAAATCGTACATGTTTCATAGCACATATGATAGCTTGTTCGATAGATCATACAACCTGCATAGGATCCGCATCGTACGCAGGTCATTCTAATGTATGGCCAGCTTTAGACAAGGGAGTAATTAAATATCAATTCTGTTTAACAATCGTCTTTTCTACCTGACCTGATAATCTAAGTATTTAAGTATCTGTATGTTTTTTTACAGATCTAGAATACACAGACATATCCCCCTGGCATAATTAAACAATAGGAAGCTCTAATTCTAACAGGAGTAGCCCACATACCATACAGTGTAACAAATAACACAATCTCATGTAATGAATATTAAGGCTGATTCAAACACAGTAGGGGGGTGAGAATGCATGCTATGGGGAACGAACAAATACCGAATGTACAGTAGATAGTTTTATATATGAAATCATGGGAATAAAGAGAACATATTCAACAGGTTTTATTGATGTGGGGAATGAGGCATAACTGTATTAATTGTCACCTGTCCTACCCCTTCCAAACCATCCTTCATATGTCCTATCCTTACCTGTTCTACCAGTTACAAATGAATCCTCAACTGTTCCATATTTTTGACACCTCATTAACAAAGCAATCCACTCCTTCCCCTGCCACATTTTATATAAAAAAACCTCACATCTTAAATTTCTTCCAAACCAGATCACATCTGTTCAATATATACTCACTTGTCATATTCCATTAATATAATTTAACTGCCCATACATTATGTTGTTATTAACAGAGCCGGCCCTAGCCAATTTGATGCCCTAGGCAAAATTTTGGCTGGTGCCCCCTAGCACTGCTTCTAGATCCACCTCTGATGCAACACCCTTCTCCCAGCAAAGGCAGGGTTAGGCAGGGTTGAGCACTTAGAGGGGGGGTTAGGATTAGGCTGTGGGGTGGGAGCAGTGCCATATTAAAGGGGAGCCTGGAGGGTAAGTACCCTAGGGCCCAACTCTTCAAGGAAGCCTACCAGCAAGAGCTGCTGCACAGGAATGACGTATTTAGTCTCCACCAACAGCGGGGCTTAAAGTGGTCATGGAAAGGTGGTGGAAATCACTTTCCCTGCCAGCGATCCCCCCCAAAGGCCTGGTGCTAGTGTGTTTGGTGCCCCCTACAGATTATAAATTGTGCCCTACTGCCAAAATGTTATAAAGGAATAGTGCACGCTGAAGGTGCATGCCGAATAAAAAGGGTGGAGTATCACAAGAAATTAGTGTCGTTACACAGTAGTACCCCCAGTTCAAATTATTATGCTAGATAGAATAATCCTATTTGCATTACACAAGTAGTGACCCATACTTACATTACACAGCAAATAGTGACCCATATTCAAATTACACAGCACGTAGTTGTCACGTTTCGTGAAGCACCAGCTGGAGTGTAATGGAGTCTGGGTGCTTTAATGTAGGGCTGTTGCATGAATGACAGATTAGAGTGAAGCAATTGGATAAAATTAAACCCTTTTTAATAAAGATACTGCGGTACAAGATATGAATGATGGCATAAAGAATAACTGTAGATATTGATAAACTGAAAGAAGGCAATAATAAACAGTAATTATTGGAGAGCTTGAAGATGATTGGGAAGTTGAATGATTGGATGATTGCAGGATTGGATAATTGAAGAAAGATTGGATGAAGAATTGGATGGTTGAATGATTGGATGAAGGATTGGATGATTGGATGAAGGATTGGATGACTGGATGAAGGATTGGATGAAAGAGAAGAAGATGAAGTCCAGTTGAATCTGTGCTGAGTGAGATCGTAGCTGCAGGACCAGGGATGCGACAACGGATAATAACCATCAGGAATGAAGGAAGAAGATGACACCCTTTGGGGGGTTAACCTTGTCCTATCCTAATAGGCGGCAGAGGGTTCCGTGATGATATGGTGGAACAGTGGACGATCAGCAGGGAGAACAGCAAAGACTTTCACCAGGATGCGTAGGAGAGCTGTAGTGGATACTACAGGGATAGCCAGGAGTGACCAATTATGTTAGCGTGTAGACATCACTGTACTGACTGCCGTTCTGGCCCGGCTAGTCAGACTTTAAGGGTATAGCTAAGCGGTGATTGGCTGCGCGTGTGACCACACACTTTGGAGCCGCGTAGCATAGGCTGTAGCAACCAAGAAGATGGCCGCCGCCAGATGCAGCGACAGAAACCCGCCGGCGGAGAATATACGCGGAGGCGCTGCAGCCGGCGCTTCCCAGCCAGAGGCCTAACATGACACGGACACCATCATGGCGGCTCATACCCCACACCACCCAGAGCCCGCACAGCAGGAGACTGCACACCACAGCTATCACCCCGTGGTGACAGAGTGTCGGAACGCAGACAGCCAGCATGGGCATCAGCAGCGGAGGTGAGTACCAAGACAGAGAGTAGCATATCAGAGGTCTGTAGGACTGGGACAGCACAAGGAGTCAGGGTAGCTGAGATGGTGGTCGTGACAGTAGTGACCCATAATAACATTACACAGCATGTAGTAGTGTTGCCATAAGGTGTATTTTGCAGGGCGCCGCTCCCTGCCCATATTTTACTTATTACCATGCCCTGCCCCTTTTAGAAGTAGTACTATGTGCCCCATTGTGTTCCTGTGACGCCCTCCACAGTGCTGGTCATCAGAGGAGGGCAGCGCTGAGCAGCCTGTCAGCACGGTAGAGGATGGCTGCGCTGACAGGCGCAGGTGAGTTTTCAGGAAACGCAGCTGGGGGAGCCCTGCATTCTTTGTCTCCAGCAGTGTACTGCCAGCCGGACTCTGAGGCTGATCGACTCCCTCTATCACCTTCACTCACTGTCCGTCCATCTGTGTCCAGGTCCTGCATTGATTCAGCTTTCTAATCCATTCAGGACAGGCGTCGGTACGACTGGGGGATGACAGGGACACGGAAAACACTATAGAGAATGAAGAGCCGGAGCTTCCGGAAGTGACATCATCCGGATAACACTGACAGCATGGTGTGCTGTCCCTCCCAGCACGCGCAACGGTGGCTGGCAGAGGTGGGAGAGACAGTGTGTCAGTAGTAGCACTGAGACGCCTGGCCGCGTCACCGCGCGTCACGTAGGGGTGCGCAGTGGCTGGCCGGGCATAAGTACAGTAGCTGCACCTGTGGCTGCAGTGCCAGGGCAGCACGTTGAGTAAAGTATGTATATGTCTTTAGAACGCCGTTGCCCAGCAAAGCTGCTGCCCCTAGGCATAGGCTGCCGCCCTAGGCAATTGCCTAGCATGCCTATGCCTAGGGCCGGCCCTGGTTATTAACCCCTTTCTGACAGAGCCAGTTTTTGCCTTCCTGACAGAGCCCTTTTTTTCAAATCTGACATGTATCACTTAAGTGGGGATAACTTTTTTTTGCTTTTACTTATCCCAGTGATTTTGAGATTGTTTTTTCGTGACACATTGTACTTCAAATTAGTGGTAAATTTGAGTCGATACAGTCTGTGTTTTTTTGTGAAAAATACCAAAATGTCGTAAAAAAATGGAAAATTTAGCAATTTGCAAAATGTTAAATTTTCTGCTTGTGAGACAAATAATCATACCACTCAAAATAGTTAATAACTAACATAGACCATATGTCTACTTTATGTTTCCATCATTATTTCAACTTCCTTTTAATTTTTTTGGACACTAGGAGGCTTACAATATGAATAGCAAATTCTCAAATTTTCAAGAAAATTTCAAACACTGATTTTTTTAGGGACCAGTTCAGTTCTGATGTGACTTTGAGGGACTTGTATGTGAGACACCCCCATAAATGATGCCATTTCAAAAACTGCACCCCTCACAGTATTCAAAACAGCATTTTGGAAGTTTGTTAACCCTTTAGGTGTTTCACAGGAATTAAAACAAAGTGTAGGTGAAATTTCAAAATTTTTTTTTTTGCAGATTTGCAATTTTAATACATTTTTCTAAGGAACACAGTACATTTTACTAGAGAAATTTGACTAAAAATTGATTCCCCCAATTCTTTGGTTCTTATAAATATCCTATATGTGGCCCTAGTGTGCACGTTGACCAAACCACAGGCTTCATAATAGAAGGAGCACCTACTTGATTTTGGAGCCTCCTTTTTATGAGATTATTTTTTAGGCACCATGTAGGTTTCTAGGCACCATAAGATGCTAAAATTTAGGAACCCCCCCCCACAAGTGACCCCATTTTGCAAACTACACCCCTCAGGGAATTCATCTAGGGGTAAAGTGTACATTTCAAACCCCCAGGGGTTTCACCAATTGTGGTACAACTGGGCAGTGAAAATGAAAAATTAAATTTTTTACACAAAAATGCAGTTCTGGCTCAAAATTTTTCATTTTCAGAAGGTATGAAGGAGAAAAAGCACCCCAAAATCTGTGCCCCAATTTCTCCCGAGTACGGCAATGCCTCACATGTGACCAAAAAATACCATTTGGGTGCATGGCAGGACTCAGAAGGGAAGGAGTGATTTTTGGATTTTGCAGCTCAGATTCTGGTGGAATGTTGGTGGGTGCTATGTCGCATTAGCAAGACCCCCCAAGCACCAATACAGTGGAACCCCCCCACAAGTGACCCCATTTTGCAAACTACACCCCTCAGGGAATTCATCTAGGGGTATAGTGTACATTTCAAACCCCCAGGGGTTTCACCAATTTTGATACAACTGGGCAGTGAAAATGAAAAATTACATTTTTTTACACAAAAATGCAGTTCTGGCTCAAAATTTTTCATTTTCAGAAGGTATGAAGGAGAAAAAGCACCCCAAAATCTGTGCCCCAATTTCTCCCGAGTACGGCAATGCCTCACATGTGACCAAAAAATACCATTTGGGTGCATGGCAGGACTCAGAAGGGAAGGAGTGATTTTTGGATTTTGCAGCTCAGATTCTGGTGGAATGTTGGTGGGTGCTATGTCGCATTAGCAAGACCCCCCAAGCACCAATACAGTGGAACCCCCCCACAAGTGACCCCATTTTGCAAACTACACCCCTCAGGGAATTCATCTAGGGGTATAGTGTACATTTCAAACCCCCAGGGGTTTCACCAATTTTGATACAACTGGGCAGTGAAAATGAAAAATTAAATTTTTTTACACAAAAATGCAGTTCTGGCTCAAAATTTTTCATTTTCAGAAGGTATGAAGGAGAAAAAGCACCCCAAAATCTGTGCCCCAATTTCTCCCGAGTACGGCAATGCCTCACATGTGGCCAAAAAATACCATTTGGGTGCATGGCAGGACTCAGAAGGGAAGGAGTGATTTTTGGATTTTGCAGCTCAGATTCTGGTGGAATGTTGGTGGGTGCTATGTCGCATTAGCAAGACCCCCCAAGCACCAATACAGTGGAACCCCCCCACAAGTGACCCCATTTTGCAAACTACACCCCTCAGGGAATTCATCTAGGGGTATAGTGTACATTTCAAACCCCCAGGGGTTTCACCAATTTTGATACAACTGGGCAGTGAAAATGAAAAATTACATTTTTTTACACAAAAATGCAGTTCTGGCTCAAAATTTTTCATTTTCAGAAGGTATGAAGGAGAAAAAGCACCCCAAAATCTGTGCCCCAATTTCTCCCGAGTACGGCAATGCCTCACATGTGACCAAAAAATACCATTTGGGTGCATGGCAGGACTCAGAAGGGAAGGAGTGATTTTTGGATTTTGCAGCTCAGATTCTGGTGGAATGTTGGTGGGTGCTATGTCGCATTAGCAAGACCCCCCAAGCACCAATACAGTGGAACCCCCCCACAAGTGACCCCATTTTGCAAACTACACCCCTCAGGGAATTCATCTAGGGGTATAGTGTACATTTCAAACCCCCAGGGGTTTCACCAATTGTGATACAACTGGGCAGTGAAAATGAAAAATTACATTTTTTTACACAAAAATGCAGTTCTGGCTCAAAATTTTTCATTTTCAGAAGGTATGAAGGAGAAAAAGCACCCCAAAATCTGTGCCCCAATTTCTCCCGAGTACGGCAATGCCTCACATGTGACCAAAAAATACCATTTGGGTGCATGGCAGGACTCAGAAGGGAAGGAGTGATTTTTGGATTTTGCAGCTCAGATTCTGGTGGAATGTTGGTGGGTGCTATGTCGCATTAGCAAGACCCCCCAAGCACCAATACAGTGGAACCCCCCCACAAGTGACCCCCTTTTGCAAACTACACCCCTCAGGGAATTCATCTAGGGGTATAGTGTACATTTCAAACCCCCAGGGGTTTCACCAATTTTGATACAACTGGGCTGTGCAAATGAAAAATTACATTTTTTACACAAAAATGCAGTTCTGGCTCAAAATTTTTCATTTTCACAAGGAATGAAGGAGACAAAGCACCCCAAAATCTGTGCCCCAATTTCTCCCCAGTACGGGAATGCCTCACATGTGACCAAAAAATACCATTTGGGTGCATGGCAGGACTCAGAAGGGAAGGAGTGATTTTTGGATTTTGCAGCTCAGATTCTGGTGGAATGTTGGTGGGTGCTATGTCGCATTAGCAAGACCCCCCAAGCACCAATACAGTGGAACCCCCCCACAAGTGACCCCATTTTGCAAACTACACCCCTCAGGGAATTCATCTAGGGGTATAGTGTACATTTCAAACCCCCAGGGGTTTCACCAATTTTGATACAACTGGGCTGTGCAAATGAAAAATTACATTTTTTTACACAAAAATGCAGTTCTGGCTCAAAATTTTTCATTTTCAGAAGGTATGAAGGAGAAAAAGCACCCCAAAATCTGTGCCCCAATTTCTCCCGAGTACGGCAATGCCTCATGTGTGACCAAAAAGTGGCAGGACTCAGAAGGGAAGGAGTGATATTTGGATTTTGCAGCACAAATTCTGGTGGAATGTTGGTGGGTGCTATGTCGCATTAGCAAGACCCCCAAAGCACCAATACAGTGGAACCCCCCCACAAGTGACCCCATTTTGCAAACTACACCCCTCAGGGAATTTATCTAGGGGTATAGTGTACATTTCAAACCCCCAGGGGTTTCACCAATTTTGATAAAACTGGGCAGTGAAAATGAAAAATTAAATTTTTTTACACAAAAATGCAGTTCTGGCTCAAAATTTTTCATTTTCAGAAGGTATGAAGGAGAAAAAGCACCCCAAAATCTGTGCCCCAATTTCTCCCGAGTACGGCAATGCCTCACGTGTGACCAAAAAATACCAGTTGGGTGCATGGCAGGACTCAGAAGGGAAGGAGTGATTTTTGGATTCTGCGGCTCAGATTCTGGTGGAATGAATGGTGGGTGCTATGTGGCATTAGCAAGACCCCCGAAGCACGGTGAAATTATGAACCTAATAATCCATAGATGTGTGGTATATTTTAAAACACTCCTTTATACATAGGCCGGGTTTGTCGGGGCAAGTGTCACACTGGAAAATAGTTTGCTTTCTTATTCCCTTTTTATAGCAAACTTTGCACCTTTTTTGTGTCCTGCCCTTTTTTCCAGTGGAGGGGATTTCATCAGGAAAATGCTGCCCTGGTACAATACGGGGGCCAGTACCAGAAGTACTGGGGCCCTCTGCCTGCTGGTTCCCAAATATTAGGCCCTTTATGACTTCCTCTTGAAAGTGCATAAATGTCCCCCTCTGGCCGGTAGAACGGAATAGCATGTAAGCGTTATACAGTGCCATCTGGATGATATACACGGCCAGCTTCTTGTACCAGATTTTTGTTTTCCGCAGGGCACTGTACGGCTTCAGTACCTGATCTGAAAGATCTACTCCGCCCATGTACCTATTGTAATCCAGGATACAATTAGGTTTTGAGGTGTGGGTACTGGTACCTCGTACAGGGACGGAGGTGGTACTGTCTCCGTGAATTGTTGTCAGTATAAGGACATCCCTCTTGTCCTTATATTTGACCAACAACATATTTTCGGTGCATATTCCCCTGCTTTCACCCCTTCTCATTACTTGGGCAATGTGCGTTTTTGGGAGGCCTCTTTGGTTCTTGCGCACAGTACCGCAAGCTGCTGTACCTCTTGAACCAAGGGCCTTAAACAGGGGGATGCTAGTGTAAAAGTTATCCACATAGAGGTGATAACCTTTATCCAGGAAGGGGTGCACTAAATCCCAGACAATTTTTCCACTAACACCTACGAGGGAGGGGGGGCATTCTGGCGGTTCAATTCTTGAATCCTTCCCTTCATATACCCTAAACCTGTGAGTGTACCCTGAGGTGCTTTCACACAGCTTATACATTTTTATGCCATACCTTGCCCTCTTACTGGGAAGGTACTGGCGGAATTTAACCCTTCCTTTAAAATGTATAAGGGACTCGTCTATGCAAATGAATTTATCTGGGATGTACATCTCTTCAAATTTGGCACTAAAATGATCAATGACCGGCCTGACTTTGAATAGCCGGTCAAAGGTGGGATCATCTCTGGGTGGGCACTGTGCATTATCGTTGTAATGCAAAAATTTAAGGATCGTCTCAAATCGAGCCCGGGTCATGGCCATACGGTAAAATGGGGTGCTGTACAGAACATCTGTACTCCAATATTGCCTAATTTCTGGCTTTTTTACTATGCCCATATGAAACACCAGACCCCAAAACGTCATCATCTCTACTGCATCTACAGGGGTCCACCTAGCAAATGATGACGTGGGATTTTGAGCAATAAACTGCTGGGCATATAAATTAGTTTGGTCCACCATTAAATTTATAAAATCATCAGAGAAAAATAATTTGAAAAAGTCAATTTCTCTGAGACCTGTGGAATCAAATTGGATTCCTGGCATGGCCAAAAACTCAGGAACCTGGGGCTCAAAATTGTCTAGTGGTGGGGTCCATACGAGATCAATTATTGGGGGGGGGGGTCTCAGCTGCTCTACGGGGGCGTCTTTGAGGGGGTCCCTCATCACCAGAGGAGGAAGAGGAGCTTAAGACGAATCCTTCAAATTCCCCGCTTGCCTCACTGGCTGTGTCAGAGTCAGAGGCAAGCATGGCATATGCCTCCTCCGCTGAATACATTCTTCTGGATGACTGGGATGACATTTGGGATGACATTTGGGATGCCATTTTTATTTTTGTGTTACTGGTAGTGAAATGTTTCAACACGTGTATAGTGTAGGGGGGGGTACAAACTTTATTTGAACCCGGGGGGTATGTAGTGTGTAGTGTGTATGTAGTGCAGAAAAAAAAAATACTTTATACAGGAATTTGATCCCAATAAAAAAAAAAAAAAAATTGAAGGGGTAAAAAAAAAAAAATTGAAGGGGTTAAAAAAAAAAAAAAAAAAAGGTCCTGCGCCAAAAATTGAGCACAGATGTTGGTCAGTAACGTCCGTCACTGAACAACGCTCAAAGGCAACAGGAATTTGATAAAAAAAAAAAAAATAGATCAACCCTGTGCCGAAAAAGCTGATCAGTGATGTACGTCACTGATCAGCGCACAGTGGCCACAGGACACCCACAAAATCACAGTGTGTGTAAAAAAAAAATTAAAAAAAGACCCCACAGCACCCTAAAAAAAAAAAAAAGGTGATCAGTGATGCGACACTGATTACCAGTGAGGGGCAGCAGGTGCACAACCTTTGGTGCAACTGACAGTGCAACTGGCAGCAACTGACAGGTATATATAAAAAAAAAAAACCTCTGCACCCCCAAAAAGTTGCTGATCACCTCAGATATAGTGATCAGCACAAAAGGCGGGGGCAGCAGACACAAAATATAGCACTCTCTATCACTCTCTGTCACTATCTCTCTCTATCTCTCTATCTCTCACTATCTATCACTCTATGACACTGCAGCAGCAGCACTGACAGTTATATATATGAAAAATAACCCCTGCACCCCCAAAAAGTTGCTGGGGGTGCACAAAAGGGGGGCAGCAGACACAAAATATAGCAGTCTCTATCACTCTCTGTCACTATCTCTCTCTATCTCTCTATCTCTCACTATCTATCACTCTATGACACTGCAGCAGCAGCACTGACAGGTATATATATATATATAAAAAAAAAACCTGCGCCCCCAAAAAAATGCTGATCAGTTAATTTATACTGATCAGCACAAAAGGGGGGGCAGCAGTCAGTTATATAAAAAATATATAGCACAATCTGTCTCTATCTCTCTCTATCTCTCTCTATCTCTCTATCTATAACTCTATCACACTGCAGCAGCACAAAATATAGCACTCTCTGTCACTAGCCCTCTCTATCTCTCTCTATCTCTCTCTCTCTATCTATAACTCGATGACACTGCAGCAGCACAACACAGCACAACACAGCACAGGAAGTCACAAGAAGTAGCAAGATCCAGGCAGTGATCAGGTAAGTATTTGGCAAGGTTCAGGTCAGTATATCGCGGCAGCTAGGCACGGTGACCGCACTGCACGCAATTCCAGACCGGAATGGCGTCTGCAGTGCAGTCACCGTTAGTTTAAACCCCCCTCCATGGCTGTGATTGGTCCGTCGGTCCGACGAACCAATCACGGCCTTTGGGGGCGGGCGGGGTGAGGTGGGGTGACACCAGTGTCACCCTTACACCCCGCGGTGATTGGTGCTGTACTTTACAGCACCAATCACCTCCGATCCCTGTGTCACCGGCGAACGTTATTCGCCGGTGACACAGAAAACGCTGTGAATGGCTGTTCACACTGAACAGCCAATCACAGCGATCGCCGACGGGGGGGCGGCATCGCAGCCCCCCCTGGGCATGCAGGGACATGTCTGCTGTCAGGGACAGCAGACATATTTAAACTGTCACCGCATCTATAGACGCGGTGACAGTTTAAATCCATGACGTACATTTACGCCATGTGTCGGGAAGTACTTCCCGACCATGACGTAAATGTACGTCAAATGTCGGGAAGGGGTTAATATTATTATTATTAATCATTATTATACTTTATTTATAGGCTTTGTTTATAGCCTTTATTTGTATGCGACAAAGATATAGTGCAAAAACAGTAGGAAAAAAAAGTAGCAAAACATTGTGATAACAGGATATAAATTGCAGAATACTAAAGTACTGAGCTACTCTATATATATATATTTTTTAAATATAATTGCTCTATATAATTAACAAAAGTGGTTCCCAAACTTTTCTGAATCAGGGCACCCTAGAGTATCAGAAATGTCTTGCGGCACCCTTTAGGCCATCGAAATTGTAGAAAACAATATAAAATTAAGTAGATTGTATTTATTAGTCACCTTTGAAAATATGCACAAATGTTCAGTTACGTTGTGTCACGATCCGGGTATTAAGACGGGCTATCTTACCGGTTAAGTGCCTCCGCAGGCTCAGCTTGCGGTTCAGATGTCATCCCTGCCGGCGTCCTGTCTGCCGTGCGCCAACATCGCTGTCATCCTCCAGTCCTCTCAGCGCTGCTGAGTCCGCGGCTGCGCGGTGCACCGCTCTCCTGACCCACAGTGACAGTACCCAGTGCACGGCTATCCGTCTGTCCGCCGCCATTGCTCCCAGCCACAAGCATGGCGTGTACAAAAAGTCTTTCCCGCCATAGCAGACATGGGGGCTGCCATGTTTCTCCCAGTCACATGTTTGCACTATCCAATCCTGATGGTTCTGATCTCCCTGTCATACCTGCCCGGCCAATCCTGGCCACCCAGTGGGTATAAGTATGCAGGGAGCTCTCAGAATCATTGCTAGTGCTTCAGTTGTCTCCAGTGTGTGTGTTCAGCTGTCCTTGTCTCCATACAAGTGTATTCCTGCTGGTGTTTGTTATCTCCTATTCTGCAGTGTACTCCAGGCATTCCATCTCCTGTGAAGTTCCAGGTATTCCATCTCCTGCGATCCTGCTTCTACAGCCCAGCACTCAAGCCTAGCTCCAGGACTCTGGTCCTTCCGATGTTCCATCATCGTTCACCATCGATGTTCCGCCATCGCTAAGTCCGATATTCCGGATCTCCTACTTCCAGTTTCCGTCTGTCACTCCGGACCCACAGTCTTCAACTCCATATCCGATATTCCGGATCCGATGTTCCATCGATACCATACCATCTTCCAGCTGTAAAGTATTGCTATCTACATAGACTGTACTATTTCGTCTGCATACTTTACTGCCTGTGTATTACAACCATCTGCTAATAAAACTCGGTTGTATTTTACCACTGACTGTTCATTGGCTTCAGGTGCACTGTCACGCATCATATGCGTAAGGGTCCTCTCCAACCTCCCCGGTTCAGGTACCGGTCCAGGTCCCCACCAGAGGTCTCAGTCTCGTTGACTCAGACCCCTGGTGTGACACGTTGCAAGGGAAAGGGTTTGCTTCTGTTTGTACATATATTTTAAGAATGTCAGCCACCAGCACCAGTTTTTTCTACTAGTAGGGTGGTTTAGAAAAACTTTTTTCGAGGATCAAATTCTAAGTGACTTCTACTGCAATGTAACTTGCATTTGAGTTGTGGAAGACTTACCTTAAGAATTAAAGGTGTTTAGTACGTCTAGTCACTATTGGACTATTCAATTTGTAAATATTATTTTCCTGTCGATGGCCTTGTGGGCCGATTTTGTGCGCTGAGCCCGCTGCATCGAGTCCTGGGCTTCAATCACTGTGCACCGCCCCGCCCCCGAGTGATTTCATGACGCATGACATGCTTGAGCCCGCCCCTCTGTCTCCTGGCCGTCACTATCTAGGCTGCGCTCGGGCACGTACAAGCACTGCCTGGGAAACGTCAGCGATGCCAGCGTGGAGACATAGAGCTGCTGCCGGAGGAAAGGCAGAAGTGCGGGCGGAGGTTGTAGCACCGGGAGGATTGCAGTGACATAGGGCAGCTGTCAGCGACCGGCAGGAGACTTGCCAACATGCAGAACCAAAGAGCATTCCCACCGGTCAGTGTGATGCCCGGCACCTGCTGCTCTGCCTGTCACACTGGGGCTGGCTCAAAGCCATTGCTGGGGGTGTAACACTGCGAGCATGACGCAGCCGCACCTGATCCGCCAGCACTGCCAACCAGTCTGAATTTTTTTTACCAAAAATTGCACGTCTACAAAATCGACCCCTATTACATTTTCCCCTCAGAGTATATAAATTATTCTCAAATATTACAGTGACACAGATTACATGCAAGCAAAGTCACGTACCTGCCCTCAAGTACCTTTATATAATTAACCTCAGTAATGACTATCAAGAATAATAAGAAAAAGAGTCTGCTACAATAATAATAATGATTTCCTCTACTAATAGGTATAAGAAAAAGGTGAACCATCTAGTCGTCTAGAATACGTTGTCTTGCATGTTTGGTTCAAGTCTGTATAATACATGAAAGAAGACGAAGGTGTATAAACCACCTCTAACCACTCCAGAGAGCAAGGTCCAGGGTAGCGGCGGGAGAATAGTAATAATCCTATTCAAAAGACTGGGCGGCCGCTGATTGGCTGAGACTTTTGAATAGGATTTTTTTTCCTCGCTGTTCGTTGATACCCTGGACCCTGCTCTCTGGTCCCCGCCTGCCACTACCCCAGACCCTTCTCTCCTGCTGCTACCCCTCCTCTCCTGCCGCTCCCCCGGGTTACATGTGATAAATCGCATCAGCGCTGTAGAATTCATTTCCTCCCCACCCTTAACTGCAAAAGGATGTTTATGCAAAACATCCATTCACATGCCTGCGGGGGATCGTGGCTTTCAGGGGGGGGGGGGGGGGGGGGCGCGGCCGTGCAGGCGGCGTTTGGTGAACTCGCAAGGCTGCAAAATTTGCAGCCTTGCAATTTAACCAGAAAAAGGTCCTATATGATATGTGTATCCAGCTTTACACACCTCAGACCTTTCATTGTCATTTACATCACACAATTTAGTATTTAGTGAGATATATATTACTAGCCTCCTCAGCTGCTATGCAAACAAATTCATCTTTTCTCATATTTTTGAATTACTCTTTAACATTTTATAGAGATGTGAGATCATGAATATGTAAAACTCTATAAAAAATCTGCCATTTAAAGTGATTTTCTTTCCTGTGATGAAATGCTGGCAGGGTTTAATTTTACTGCAGAGGAAGAGAGGACAATTTACTAGCAGAAATTATTTACATATTCAAGATTTGGATCCAAATTCTGCTCCATAAAACCATCATTTTACCACTGTGGACCAGGTCAGCCTGACATTGGGGCTGATTCAGGTTGGTTTGCAAAGCACATTTGGGGGCCGATTCTGGATCTCCCGCCGTGGTCAGGGTTTGCATATGCAGGCGGGCCGATGTTTGCTGGAGGCGGATGGCTGAAGTCACATCATGACTTGTATTTGCGAAGGCTGGTGAAATCATTTAATGGTCAGCGATCATCTAATGATTTCTCCTGCAGCAGAGACATGCGAGGGACTATATCTTTGTTACACATCTCCTTGCATGGTCGTGAGGGGAAATGGCGGCAGGGGGGCCCTCGTGAGGGCAGCGGGCATTGCATGGCTCGCAAAGCAGCACATTTTCACAGATTCTCGAGTTAATCAAAATCACCCCCGAAATGTGTTTGGCAAACCAACTTGAATCACCCCCTTATTCCTATTAACCCTTCCCATTGACAGGGACATTTGTGATGGGTGATCCAGGACCTACTTAGCTCAATAGTGCCTGATTAAGGGTTTTAGCCACCCTAGACTAATAAAGAAGTGGCCTCCCCACATCCTGTACATCTTCTTTACCTATGTTCTCGTTGCCAGGGATCATGTGCTTGTTGCTAAGGGTTTACGGACCATTGTCAGGAGTTTCTTTCTCAATGGCAGGGGTTACTTGCTTATTACCAGGGGTTTCTTACTCATTGACAGGGGTAATGTGCTCATTGACAGAGTTTACTTGTTCATTGCCATGGGTTACTTTCTCAATGCCTGGGGTTACATGGTCATTGTCAGAAGAGTTTACTGCTCGTTGTCTGGGTGTGTCTTGCTCATTGCCAGGAGGGGATTACATGTTCATTGCTAGGGAGTTACTCAGAGTGCACCAACGATTCTGAAATCCACAATTCCAGTTTGTGCTGAGCATAGGACCTATGGCATCTGTCTTCTAGAAGGTGGCAGTCATTTTGGGAGGCCAGTTTTGCAGATTCCAATCCACTCACATGGAATTTGAAGAGACCCCCCCCCCCCCAGCGCTCCAGCCTGATCAGTCTATTGATTGATAAGGCCCTGTAGTTTAGGAGGTCATTCTGGTTGACACGCAAAGTTACAAAATTTTCAGCTTTGCATGTCATTTTAGTGCCACTGGCATGAACGGCCACCCCCCACCCCCTGCACGCCAAATATCCCTGCGAGCATGCAAATGGTGGTTCAGCATAAACATCCATTTACAGCCTTGCATGCAGGGACAACATCATTTGATGGTCGCCGACCATCAAATGATTTTGAAGGCGCTCCCAAATGTAAGACACCACTTCAGTAAACTAATGTCTCTATATTACTGAAATTCACTGTATTCACTTCTAAATATCACAAAACTGCATCAGGCCCATGTTTCACAGTTGTCAATTTATATCAATTTAAAGCAATACTAATAGGTGTAAAACAATATCCACGGAATATCAAAAATTTGGTCAGTTGTCAGAATCCAAAATCTATGGACCGTTTTCATGGTGGGAAAGTTTCGCATGAGCATGTAAGGATCCTTCGCATGCTTTGTCATTTTCATAATGCCTCTGTCCACTGCCAGGACTGGGGGGGGGGAGGGGTGCTTTGCAGGTGACAGCCGAGGAATGACATTAACGCCAACCGAAACGCATTCGAGGGTACCAGGAAGTGTGAGCAGCCACCCTCAATTCGTCACCTTGGTCATATGTATGAGGTTTTCCTAAATCTTGGAAGCAATTTTTTAACTTTTTTATTTTTAAATTCGATTTTCATTCATTATTTTTATTTTTAATCTGTCCTTTTTTTGTATCTGGGACATGTTTTTCATATGAAAATTTTACATGAAAAGAATAGACCAGTAAATAACAGTTGAACTGGTGGTGGGTGTAAACTGGTTTGGGCATCTCTAGATCTGGGGGCACACTTGAGAATAGCTCAAGGCACACTTGTGTGCCACGGCACAGTGGTTGAAAAACACTGAACGAGATGGACGCAAGTCTTTATTCAGCCTCACCTACTATGTAACTATGTATTCTTTATTGCATCGATTCCCCCAGAATGCAAGGTTCTGTGACTGGTTCTGGAATTTCAGAAGTTTGCCTGAAGAGATGAGTTTTTAGGGAACGCTTATAGGTTTGGAGACTGGAGGAGAGTCTTATTGTGCTTGGGAGAGCACTCCACAGAGTGGGTGCAGCCCGAAGAAAGTCCTGCAGTCGGGAATGGGAGCGAGTAATGAATGTGGATAAGAGACGCAGATCTTGGGAAGAGCGTAGAGGTCGTGTTGGAAGATATTTTGAGATAAGAGAAGATTTGTATGTTGGTGTAGCTTGGTTTATGGCTTTGTGTGTAAGTAAAATTATTTTGTATTGAATACGGTAGAATACAGGTAACCAATGAAGTGACTGACTGACAGAGTAGCTTTGCAGATGATGAATGTCTGGCTAGGAAGATTAGCCTCGCAGCTGCATTCATGATGGACTGTAGTGGTGAGAGTCTGTATTGGGGAAGGCCAATAAGGAGACTATTGCAATAATCAATGCGTGAGCTGATGAGAGCATGGATTAGAGTTTTTGCAGTGTCTTGTGTAAGGTAAGGCGAATTTTGAATATGTTTTTTAGGTGTATGTGTCATGATTTTGAGACAGATTGAATGGAAAGGAAAGGATAACACCTAGGCAGCGAGCTTGAGTTGAGAGGTAGGAGTGATTGTCATATTCTCAACAGCAATAGAGATATCAGGTTGGTAACTACTATTTATTGGCATAAATATAATTAATTTTTTTTTTTAAATATTAAGTTTGAGGTGGCGAGATGACATCCAGGATGAAACAGCAGAAAGGCATGCAGAGACTCAGCCCAATACAGATGGGGACAGGTCCGGGGAGGATAGGTAGAGCTGAGTATCATCCGCATACAGATGATAGTGAAATCCAAAGGAGCTGATTAGTTTGCCAAGAGATGAGGTATAGATTGAGAAAAGCAGAGGACCTAAAACTGAACCCTGAGGTACTCCAACTGAAAAAGGTAGCGAAGAGGAGGTAGAATCAGAGAAACGAACACTAAAGGAGCGGTTAGATAGGTAGGATGAGAACCAAGAGAGGGCTGTGTCTTTAAGACCTAGGGATTTTAGAGTTTGTATGAGAAGTGTGTGGTCAACAGTGTCAAAAGCAGCAGAGAGATCTAGAAAAATTAGTAGTGAATAGTGGCCTTTAGACGTAGCAGTGACCAGATCATTTACAACTTTAGTCAGTGCTGTCTCTGTTGAGCGTTGGGCACGAAAGCCTGACTGAAGCGGGTCAAGTAAATTGTGCGAATTAAGAAAGTGTGTGAGGTGAGTGTAGGCAAGTCTTTCAAGTAGTTTGGAGGTGCATGGAAGTTGAGAAATGGGACGGTAGTTTGAGAGAGAGCTTGGATCAGAATTCTGATTTTTTTTCAGAATCGGAGTAATAACTGCGTGTTTGAACAATGAAGGAAAGACACCAGTAGAGAAAGAGAGGTAACAGATTTTAGTTAAGATTGGGATGAGCACAGGTATTTACTTATTTGTGAGGATATAGGGTCAAGAGGAGAGGTAGTAGAGTGGGAGGAAGAGAAAAGTGCAGATACTTCATCTTCATTCGTGGGATCAAATTAAGTAAATGCATCAGAGGGTTCATGTATGGAATTGAGCAGATCAATTAATCTCTGATCTTGTCAATCTTATCCCTGAAGTAGGAAGCAAGATCTTTTGCATGGATAGTGGCTGGTGGCTTGAGTGAGGGAGGGTTGAGAAGCGATTTAAATGTATTAAAAAGACGTTTTGGGTTAGAAGCTTGAGCAAAAATTAGATTTTGGAAATATGTTTGTTTGGCAGTTTCCAGGGCATAACTATAGGACTGGTAGATAGTCTTATATGTAAATATTTCCATTGGACTGTGAGATTTACGTCATTTACACTCAGCTTTGCGTGAGAGATTTTGTAGGTGTATTGTTAATTTAGAGTGCCACGGTTGTGATATCGCCACCTCAGGAGTAGTGAATGCAGAAATAGGAGCAAGCTGTTGTTGCAGTGAGGCGGAGAGTACTTGAAAATTAATATTATTAATATTTCTGCTCCTCTATCACAATCTGGTATGGAGGGACACACGAGTCCGACAAACGTAGACTTCAAAGGGTGGTGAGGACAGCAGAGAAGATCATTGGGGCTGACCTCCCCCCTGTACAGGAACTGTACGCAGCTAGGGTCAAGAAGCTTGCTGAGAAGATTGCGACAGACAATCTTCACCCTAGGCATAACCTATTCAACATTCTCCCATCGGGTAGACGCTACAAGGCCATCCCTGCAAAGTCATCCAGAACTGCAAGAAGCCTCTTTCCGATAGCTATCCACCAATTGAACAATGCACTACAAACTACTGCTAATCTCAATTCTTGATTTGTCTAACTATGCCTACGTAATACATAAAGTGACCATAGTATGTATATTGTCTAACTATGCGCACCGCTAAAATGTTATGCAATGTTAATGTAATGTTTTGTATGTAATGTAATGTTAATGCAATGTTTGTATGTCATGCCATACCCTTGGTGAAGCTGCACCGCATTCCACAAAAAAATCCTATTATACGCAAGTATATATGGCCAATAAAGTTGATTCTGATTCTGAAACAAAAATCTAGAAATTTATGGGAGCATATGACAATCAACATTTTCTGAAAAACAAATGCTATATCAGATTGATTTAACCAATTTGTCTAACTGACCATTGTCTGTTGTCCATTGTTTAGAAGAAAATTATTGATTGTAATTTGCATCCATACATTTCCAAGTTTTTGTTCCTACCAGACAGATTGGACAGATAAATATCTAGGTGTGTATCCAGCTTTATATTTGGGTTGGGTGTGTTCAAACTGAAATCTAAATTGCAGTGTAAGAATAAAGCAGCCAGTATTTACCCTGCACAGAAACAAAATAACTCACCCAAATGTAACTCTTTCTGCACTTATTACATCTGACCCACCTGCAGTGCACATGGTTTTACCCATTTCTAGAATAAATTTGTCCTGCGATCAGATCTGAAATAGACCCATACCCATACACAACCTTCACACATAGGCAGGGCCGGTGCCACCACTAGGCAGCATTAGGCATTTGCCTAGGGCGCCGGCCACTGGAGGGCGGTACTGTGCAGCAGCAGACGGAAGCAGCATCAGCGGTAAAGTAGAAGAAAGGAGCTGGGAGCAGGTGAGTGACCCCCCCCCCCCCTGGAGCCTGCCCAGTGCTGCATCCCCAACCCCCCTCCCCCCGCTGCATCTCCCGCCAGCGGCAGCCAGATCATCCCCCCGTGGAGTGCAGCAGGGGCAGCCACATCCCTCCCCCATGGAGCGCAGCGGCGGCCACATTCCTCCCCCCGGTGGTGCCCCAGCCTGGGGCGCTCCGGTGCCACGCACCGGCCCTGCACATAGGGCCAGTACTAAGCTTAAAAAGTGATAAAATGGAGAGTGATAAAGTACCAACCAATCATTCACTAGGAGCTGATTGGTCGGTGGTTTATCACTCTCCATTTTATCACTTTTTCAAGGCTTAGTACATATCGCTCATAGAGAGGACCCCAGAATAGAACCCCAGCAATGTGCCAACTATGCTAACCCTGTGCTGTGACATTATTAAGGTTCCTGTCATTACCACTGAATAATTGTATGAAAAATGTACAAAATACACTGGCAACTGATTGCAATGTTTGTAATGTATGTCATGTCATCCCTCTTGTACCTGACTGAAGCTGCACTAGCATACAAGTGTATACATTGCCAATAAAGTATTCTGGTTCTGATTTCTTAGTACACACCCTTTTTATGATGTCACTAATACATGACTACTGTATCAGTAAGATTTGTCTGCCAGGTTGTATTTTGTGGACAGGGTTAATATCGGTCACCCAGTCAGCTGAAATAATGTAATCTGATGGACCTTGGACAAAGTTGAGGAGACCCAGCACAGGATCCTGATAATATTTGTTTACATATGAAGAAAATCACTACCAAACCCAACAACTCTTTGCTCAATGGTTCAGTTATTTATCCACATTGACCCTGGCTAATGGAAATGCAATCTTTAATTAATGGAAAACACTAATTGAATGCTGATGCTAATTGCGCAGCAAATGCCATTGATAGTTTCCACCGTTTTGCTAATGTACTGAAAATTGACACAATCTAGGCTGACTGATTCCAGGGCGACTAATGTGTCCCTCATAAAATGCAAAGCACAGATGTTTTGCTGTGGTGTATTGTTGTCATTATATATTTGCTTGGATTCGGTCCATGGTAGAGGGCTGCAGAATATCTTCCAGCTAGATCAAAAATAATGGTACTCTTTACCTAGAACGGCGCCCATCGGGGTGATCGCGGGATCACCGCGATTTTCCCATAGGGAACAATGTTAAAAAGTCAGATTGACCGCGATTTTGCATTCAATGCCTCAATGCCCGCGATTTTACCATAGGAATCAATGTTAAATGGGCTACAGAGCCCAAATAGGCTCAATTAACCCTTAAATGTCACCCCAATTTTTTGACGCCACCCCACGATCCACGCCAACCCGAAGCGTGGCGAGCGCCGCGAGGGGCGGCGGTACGCGTCCTCCGACCTTTTCATGCCCTACTATCCACGTCGGCGTGGAGTTGAGAATAGAATAGTGTGGCGAGCGCAGCGAGCCACCGAGCCCGAAGCGTGTTATACGCGTCCCCTCGCGGACTTCACAGGTGTCCGTGGCGACGCCGACACCTGTGAAGCCCGCGAAGGGACGCGTTTACCTGTGAAGGTATCCGCGTCCCCTCGCGGGGCTCGCTGCGCTCGCCACGCTTCGGGCTCGGTGGCTCGCTGCGCTCGCCACACTATTCTATTCTCAACTCCACGCCGACGTGGATAGTAGGGCATGAAAAGGTCGGAGGACGCGTACCGCCGCCCCTCGCGGGCTCGCTGCGCTCGCCACGCTTCGGGTTGGCGTGGATCGTGGGGTGGCGTAAAAAAATTGGGGTGACATTTAAGGGTTAATTGGGTCTTTTTGGGCTCTGTAGCCCATTTAACATTGATTCCTATGGGAAAATCGCGGGCATTGAGGCATTTAACATTAAAATCGCGATCAATTAGGCTTTTTAACATTGTTCCCTATGGGAAAATCGCGGTGATCGCGGGTACACGATTTTGATGTACCCGCGATTTACCCGCGATGCCCGCGATTTTTTACCCCCGACGCCCGCGATTCTGATCGCGGGCGCCGTTCTAGGTAAAGAGTACCAAAATAATATTAACTTTGCAGGTTATATGGTGTACTGTACCTTTAGATGACTATCCTTCAACCACTGGTACTAATCACATTATTATTCCCAGCCCCAGCCTTTACTTCCAGCTTGCTAAGTGGTTTATTTTTGTTGCTCTGAGATATGACACTGCTGAGCTGTCTGCAATGGATATACCCCTATTTAGAAAGCAGCTCTGTTTTGTATTTGGGACATTAGAAGGTAACAGCTCCATCTGACAAGAACATGATGTACATGACAGAAGTGCAGGAAGGATACATACTATATTCAATATTGTTACTAAAGATGAGCAGTTTGGATTGTGCTAGGAATCTGAGCTGCTCTGAACACTGGTGATCCGAGTCCATTCTGGCCAGATTCAGATCCCAGAGCGAGGCCGAATACTGTCCTCATGGCATCGGATTCTCGCAAAAGTTGCATCCCACGTAAGGCACCGAGACTGTAGCTCAGTGCAATTATATGAGATGCATGAATGCATGCACGCTACCCGCTCTGCACTGGGACCCATTTTTTTTTTATTGTGCACCTTGTTTATTTTTTTTATTGGGCCCCTTGTTTATTTTATTGTGCTGTGCATTCAAATAGAATACTGTGACTGCTGGCCATACCCCACTGTGCATACAGTACTGTGACAGCTGGCCATACCTCACTGTGCATACAGTACTGTGACTGCTGGCCATACCCACTGTACCCCACTGTGCATACAGTACTTTGACTGATGGCTATACATCAATGTACATATAGTACTGTGACAACTGGCCATACCCCACTGTGCATACAGTACGGTGACTGCTGACTATATCCCACTGTGCATACAGTACTTTGAATGCGGGCCACAACCCCACTGTGCATAAAGTACTGTGACTGCTGGCAATAGCTCAGTGTGCATACAGTACTGTGACTGCTGCCTGTTGCCCACTGTGTGTTGTTCATATCCCTACTGCGAATACTGGCCGTACCTCACTGTGTATACAGTACTGTGACTGCAGGCCATACCCCACTGTGCGTATGGTACTGTGACTGCTGGCCATACCCCACTGTGTATACAGTGCTGTGGCTGCAGGCCATACCCCACTGTGCATATGGTACTGTGCCTGCTGGCCATAACCCATTTGGGTGGTGACTTCATTCAGCCACTACTCCGGGGCGGGCAGCATCAGTGTGCAAGAAAGAGCAGAGTCCTTACCGCTGGCAGCCTGCTTATGGCTCTACCACTGCTGCATCTGCCTATGGGGCACTGCGCCTCAATCCTGCCTGCTGCTGCTCCCGGCTCCATAATCCCACTGGTCTACTCGGTGATCCTGCTGCAGGGGTGGGGGCGGCAATGTCACCTGGTAACTTCTGCTGTACAGCACTGCAAACAGGAACCCACGGCGTGGCGGTGTGCACACAGGAAAAATGTGCAGTCGCTTTTGCTTGCTAATTTGCGGGACCCCCCCCCCCAAAATGGCTGGAGCCAGAGGTTGACCAAAATAGCTGGAAATTGGACTGGACCGGAGGCAACTGTCACCCTGTCCCCCAGCCCAGCCTGCCACTGGTGCCCATACACGGTACAATTATTGTATCCAATTTAGAATTTGTATACAGTTTAGAAGAAATTGCCATTCTAAACTCACTCACTGGCAGTGGGTGTGGCTCCCCAATTTGAATTTTGAACTGCGCTGCAGCCCCTCTTCGGAAGCCCCCACTGCACCATCCTCATTACACTGCATTGTCCCCACTCATCCTGTCTCTGTGCAGTACACTTACTCTGCTGTCCATTGATGCTGACATGGCTACACGGAACATTATACCTCTGTCGCTCCCCATATCGGGTCTCTTCTACAAAAATTTTAATGGCCACTGTCAGTTCTCAATCCGCCCCTGTTGCACACTGCTGTAACGCTGGATACCCAGCAGGAAAACCTCACTCATTTTAAGTCGCACCCTATAGAGGTGCTGAAATAATTGGTCTTGTCTTCATTATCAAGGTCAATTCAAAGTAGAAACATCCTTAGACAATCCTTTTGTTTTTATTCTTAATTCTCTTATCTCTCTAATTTTATTTTCCTTCTGGTTTTTGGTTTTATTTCAGTCTTTTGCTTGTTTTCTACCATAGAAGCAGTCTTGAAAAATAGACAGTAGAGAAAAGCAGCACATTATTGAAATGAGAAAAAGGTGATATGAGCTGATACATTCAATGTACGTTGGCAAATATGGAGATGGTAAAGGAATAGATGTGTATTACATGAGAGGTGTATAATAGGAGGTGGTGGTGTTATGGTGGAATATAAACATATCACACATCACTAGAGATTATCTTGTGCACTTTTCCTTTAAGGAAGGAAGGACAGGAATGAGGTTGTGCTGTGATGTCATAATTGTAACTACCTACTATACCAATGCTTTGCTGTTGCCTCTCTCACACACACAGCATACTCATTGCTGTTATTACCATCCTCCAAATACATCTCCTGCAACCGGATGCAGTGGCGCACACAGGGGGGGGGGGGGTTCTGAGTACCCAGAATCCCCCCCCGTGCCTATTCATTGCTGCCCTGCAAGCAAGATGCCCCTTCACTGCCGCAGCACTCAGGGCCCTGGGACATATTGAGGAAGCTGCAGCCGCAGCGCTGCCCTGCTACTTCTGGCAGCACCCTCAGTGCTGCGCCGCCGCTACGGCACTAGCAGTGTTGGACTCAGGTGGCTTCTTGTGTAGCCGCGTAGCCCGGCAACGCTGCCTCCTGCAGCTTCCGCTTCAGATCTGCCAGCTTCCTTCCTCCTCTCGTGCAGTAGGAGATGGTGCTGGCGTCAGGGCAGACCTCACGGACGGGCAATTGAAATATCCGCTGGAGGGGAGACAAGGAGGGAAGCAGCAGCGTGCTCTGCACAGCGCTCTGATCCTCTCCTCATTGTAGCAGCTGCTCCATTCTTCTCCTCTCCCTGCAGCAGCAATGAACACAGCACTGGCCCTCATATCAAATGTAAGTGACACTGTCGGGGGCAATGCTTAAAGGGCACTACTAGTGGCATTATGTGGGGTCATTTTGTATAGCATTGTGTGTGGCATTAAGTGTAATGGGCATTACAGTGTGTGGCATAATATGTAATGGGCAACTTGGTGTGCGGCATCATGTGTATTGGGCACTATGGTGTGTGGCATCATGTGTAATGGACATTGCTGTGTGGAGTGTAATGGGCATTATGGTGGGCAGCATATATCTTGTAATGGGCATTATGGTGTACGACATAATGTGTAATGGGCACTATGGTGTGCGGCATAATGTGTAATGCGCAATTGGTGTGCAGCATCATGTGTAATGAATACTATGGTGTGCGGCATCATGTGTAATGGGTACTCTTGTGTGCAGCATCATGTGTAATGGGCATTGAATAGGAGTCCCCCGTATTTTAAGAACCAATCCCAGGCCCAACCAGCCAGCAGAGTAATGCCACAGCCGGGGGACACTTATTATATAAGGTCCCGTGGCCAAAGCATTTATCCCTACCAACTAGTCAGCCTGACATCCGTGCAGGCTGAAGCCAAATATGCCAGGAAAATGAAGTGTATTTTCCTGGCGTATTTGGCCATCAATTAGTGGGCGTACTAAATTAGGAATCACCATTATTTTGAATGGTGATTCCTAGTCGTATTCTATCGATGGTATATTCATTCGTATTTGTAAATACAAATACAAATGTCCCATCAATACGAATATTCATATTTTTGGCATAGTAAATGCGAAAAATCCGAATACGCCCAAACATTTTAATTTTATTATGAAAATACGATTTTTTTTAAACAAATTTAGCTTAGTAAATTTCCCCCAATGTCTTTACGATATGTCGTTATTGTGCTTATTGTTTAAAAGAATCTTCTAGATCTAGTGTATATGCAGGTGCAGGTGTACTAAGTATTGAGAAAGATAAAGTGGACAGATAAATTACCAGCCAATCAGCTCCGAACCAGTGTGGGCTGTAGCCCCTGGGGTATGATCCCAAATATACTGTTAGCACATATATCACATACATTACATGTATTTTTATATGTGCTGGAGGGAATATGCTGCACTATATAAGAAACTGTAAATAAATAAATAATAAAACGCACAGATTTTCATTCCAGCCAGTCAGATCAGATTGGGGAAAATAATCGTGGCTTAGTACATCTTCCATTAAACTTCAGAACACTCATGTTTCAGGTTATTCCCACTATATATCATTAAACATTCAGAAAGCAGAACACTGAGGTCGCAGAGCATTCAGACTACAGAGCTTTTACGTTGCAGAACACTCCAGATACAGACGAACATTTACTGTAGTTGCCGAACATACAGAAAAGCTGCAGAGCACCTACAGCGCAGAACACGAGATTGCAGAGAAGCTGCAGACAGATCCCGGGATCCCCAAGACTGCAGCTCTCCCACACCAGCCCACCAGGGTCCACTTTCCTATAAGCACATAGATAGACCGCACCCTGCCCGCCCTGTACAGCTCCCCAAGCAAGAACATCCCACGGCCAGCCAGAGGCAGAGCCGCTGCCGACCCTGAGAGAAGCCCCCGGCTCCGGCACTGCCCCGTGCTGTATATATTATGTGACATCACCGGTTAGAGCCGCCTCCTCCGCCAGTCAGTACAGTGAGAGCTACATGCTGAGCGGACTCTGCTCCCTACGCTCCCTGTGGACTTGTCGGGACCCCCAGACTGATGCATTGTGCAGCCCCCCGGCCCAGGCGCACAGTAAGTAACATGGGGGGTCTTTGTGTATGTGTACCGAGAGTTGCATTATAGTCAATATTTATATATATGTGCGTGTGTGTGTGTGTATGAGATGAATTCTCACCAGATTATTGCAGAACTCCTCTCTCACCTATCTCCTCACAGCCAGCCCGGACTACATAGTATTTGCGGGATTTTAAGTGATGTTTTCCTGCCACCTAACATCAGAACAGTACTGTTCCCCCTTTTTTTTTATTGTTTAAGACTAGACAGATACCTACATTCATACCTAAGCCCTTATAAGTACTCTGGGGTCTCTTTATACTTTGGTTAAAGATAAAGTGGAGAGAGATAAAATACCAGCCAATCAGCTGTTACCTGCCATGTCACAGGCTGTCAGGACCCGGTGGGAGAGCCTGCATTGGCAAGTGACGGCAGGGGTGGCCCTCGCTAACGACATCCCCTGTCTGCCCTGCATTCAGGACCAATGTCGCTGACAACCCACATGAGCGCGCATCGCCAACCGCACAGTGGGTACATACTAGATGATGTGTTCAGTATGTCGGTCTGATTCACATATCGTCGGGTGTGTATCCAGCTTTAAGAGTACTTTACCTCTGTCCACTTTATCTGTCTTTCCTAGGATAAGTATATGGATCTATGTGTCCCCATCATTTAAGATGGGACCAGAGCAATACTGTACTCCTTCGAAAAGTACTGTGTGCCCATCAACCAAGGCCGATCAGCACTGGGCCTGATCACCCAAGACTGGACCGCCACTCACTGTGTCCCCATCACCCAAAATTGGACCAATACTGTTCATCATCAACTAACACTAGATAAATAATATGTCCCCATTTCCCCAAGACCAGACAAGTACTGTGTGCACACATCACCTAAATAGTGGACCTGTATAGTGCCCTAGTCACCTAGTAGTGAACCAGTGCTCCATCTCCTAAGACTGAATGAGTACTATGCTTCTATTGCCTGTGCTGTGCCCTATTGCTACAGTACTTTATTATTAATGTCTCCAGTTTCTTGCGCCTATAACTCCTTTGTCCATTAGAAATGAATTCCAATCCCTCTATGACAGTGATTTTTAACCTTTTTCCCTTGCGGCACACTACATTTTAAAAATACCAAGACACACCATGAGATCCCCACAGAGCAAAACACATTGGCCCCCACAGGAAAAAAAATAAACCTATTGCCCCCCCCCCCCCCCCCCCCTCCATATAAAAAACAATCCCCACAGGTAAAAAAAATAAAATACATTGGCCCTTTACATGAAAATAAGAGACCAGTAAATAACAGCTGAACTGGTGGTGGCTGTAAACCGGTTTGGGCATCTCTAGATCTGGGGGCACACTTGAGAACAGCTCAAGGCACGCTAGTGTGATATGGCACATTGGTTGAAAAACACTGCTCTATGGTATCATGCTACATCTAGCCTGCCTATCTTAATGATGCCCCCCCCCCCCCCCCATTCATAATGTATCATGTTCATTTTACTATCTACAGTATGGCCCACTCCACTTCACTCGCATCATGTGCCGGAGACCCACTATCCTTATATCACTTTTAAACAAATGAAATCCTTCACTTGCTATATTGTGCAGTGTTTTGGGTCACAAAGAGTGAGGGTTTTCGCTGCTGTGTATTTATCATTTGCTATCCAGCAAGGTTCATTCTGCAGTACTGTGCCATAAGAAATGCAATTTATTGCAATGCATTGATGGGATACTATTGCTAATCTCCAACACTTAAACATTGATTATTTTCTCTTTAAACCCGTGAATTTAACTTGTTGCAATATATATGTCAGGGCCCGTATAAATTTTTAATGGATGGCTAGAAGGATTTTTGTATGTTCTCTGTGGCGGGTAGGGCTAAGTTGTGATGTTACTTCATAAATAATTATATATAAATCCAGGAAAGTTTGTTAACTGGCTTGAATCTGCTCACATTGTGGTATCCCTTGAATATCACCCCTATAGGTGTACATGTTCACTTGGTTATGGTATCTTTTGGAGTTTGTTACGTTCTATTTAGGTCCTTTTTGAAGTGTGATCAGAATCAATGTTGTAGGGACTGTAGGTCAGAGAGTATTTGATTACTGACTGGGTTATGGGGAAAGTGATTGTGACACAGCTGTTGGTCAGGTAGGTGCACCTGTGGTAATCAATCCTGGGTGAGATTATTTGGATGTCCTGTGGTCAGATATGTAGATAGTTACCACAGTTTTCATAAAGCAACCAGGATGGCCTGCAGGTTCATGCAGAATATTGGATAGTTGGATGGTAGGTAGGAGTCTGTGTGATCTCTATGTAGGTAGGTTGCTGGAGTGGAGGATTCAGGCACAGTGTGTTTAATGATTTTTTTCACATGGTAATTGATGTCTTTTGGTTGGGGGTTTGCATGATTAACCTTCACATCACGTCTCTCTGAACATCAAAAAAGGAAAAATGGTTAAGAGACTGGACAAAAAAGCCAGCAGACCCTTTCTGCGCCTCGTGTGAACCTCTTTCCCGACTACAACACAAATACATTCAACAAAACCTGAATGCAGCAGAAAACTTTGTTTTTAATTCTTTTCATTTGTTGAAACTATGACAAATGTTGTTGAAATTTATAGTTTATGTGCATATTTCATACGGGGCTGTAACGGATTAATAGAATTGTTCTAAAGAGCTTACAATCATATTAACAGTGTATTTAGGCCAAGGTCACTTAGTCCCTTTCTGGGTAACCCACTTCAGGGACCTGCTTTGTGCCAGCTCTTAGTTGCCGGTGTTTCTGTGCGTGTTCTCCTGGCTCTGGAGCAGTCAATAAAATTAATTTGTTGTCACACACAATAATACGGAATCGGGCTCAGTGTCAGTTCAGTTTGTCTGTCAGTATCAGCTGAACTATTAATCCTGCAAGATAGCGTCGAGAGAGAACAGGCAGCAGCCTGCGCCGTGGCATTTATAGGGTTAATTGGCTCACTGACTGCCATGATAATATGAGGGACCCTGTGACCTTTGCTACTGCTTACACCCTAAACAAATATGGATCTTTGATTTTCAGGGCACTCTGCCAACTATGTGAGCACCAGGGGGGGCAAATGGAAGAGTGCTCAAGGATTATTAACCCTCCCTTGTCAGGCTGGCAGAGGACAGTACTGAACAAATCTTGGTTTCAGTATAATGAACTATTTTAGAACTATTGTTCACTCGGGTCCAAATAGAAGCTAATTTGGTGGGATGGAAACAATGGATTTCCCACCAATAAACTCATTTGTTGGATTAAAGACTCCAGAAATGACTGATTCTATAGGCACATGTCCAGTGTATACAGCAGACATTATAATTACATATGGAAAGAGAGGATTACAGGTGCCCATATATCACATTACATTGGGCAAGAAGATGTCAAATCTGGATTTATAGCATTGCATGACAATTTCTTGTATTGTGCATCCACTGAGTACTTTGTGAGTTGTGCAGTTTTTTTCAGCATACAATGTGCTTAGCATAGCCTTTCTAGGTAGTTTATATTCATGTAATTAACAATATGGCAAAAATGTGAATTTTAAATCTGTGTTAAAATCCTGGACTGTGGAAGCAGAGTCTCATGTGTTATTGTACTGCCACTAAAACCTGGTGAATATCTGGGGTCTGTCAGAGATGTAATGAAGCGATTCTCAGATTGCCCTTTGTTATTTCTGTTTTGGTACATTGACCGTAATTACATCTTTGTTTGCCAGCAGAATTTGCAATACACTATTTATGTTGAAATGCAATTACCTAGTGTAAAGATGGTATAAAATGCAAGTGCTTATTTACTAAAATGCGTTTACAGTAGATGCTAAGTTTGTGCTCAGTCACAGAACAAATCAGACACACGACTCATCTAACTTGCATCCGGCAAAATAAATTGCTTATTTAGGCCAAATGTTCCACCTAAACACAAGTTATTATTTATTTATTGTTAAATAACAAGTAAATGTGCTTAAGTATGTATTGAATAGATGTTTATGTGTTTGTATGCATTTAAAAATGGATTCAATCTTTGTTCCACCTTCAAAATGGGAAGTTGTGATGTTTTCATTCTGAATATTTCTACAAATCTTTTTACAGATTGCGTGCCCATGAATGTAAAGGTGGCCACATATGGTACGTTTTTACCTTGCGGTGCGATGTGCACTCACCCACATCACGTCACAAAGTACCAAAAGTACAAGATAGCATCGTGTCTAGTTCAAATTGCATGCTGTTGTGGCGTATGGCATGCATTATGATTTAGATGCAATGTGATCTAGTACAAATTGCACGGAGCACATCATACCATGTGTGGGCACCTTGAGTGTATAACTGCACTGACGTGCACCATAAGTATAATGGACTGAAAAGCACTTGTGTCACGTGCACATAAACATGCAAATATGTGTGTTCTGATTTGGCGCATTGATGTCATTTTCACATTATACATACACGCTAGTGCTGAGGATGTACCTTTGGGGTCTATGTACTAAGCCTTGTAGAGAGATAAAGTAGATGGATATAACATACCAGGCAACCAGCTCCTAATTGCCATGTTACAGGCTGTGTTAGAAAACAGGAGCTGGTTGACTGGTACTTTATCTCCATCCATTTTATCTCTCCCCAAGGCTTAGTAAATAGACCTCTGAATAATTCCAATACATATTCATAGCCATACAAGTAGAAGTGATCATAATAGTGAATGAAAAAGTGTTTTGTTTCAGGGCACTAGTTCTGCCTAGCAGGGTCTTCCTTTATATATGAATAATTACAGATGTTAGCAACCTCCTTCCATTATTATTTTTATAACTGCCGGAAATGTTTTATGTACAAATGAATCAGGGAAACCACCCCTACAATGTGTGTTATGTGGACAGAAATTCAGTGTTTACTATGTAGCACTGAGAAGTGAGCGGTTTATATCAGAGCTTCTTATCGTCTGATGGTCTTTGTGTGTGGAAGCAGCCAGGATTGGTGTGTAGGGTGGAAATGATGTGTGAACATTGCTTGTGCGTTGCACTAGGCTGGGAATGAAGCAGCCCCTAATCCCAGGTATGCCATTCCTTTGTTTCCGGCATCAAGAGGCTGAAGTTTGTCTATTGACAGCAGTGGCCCTGGCTGACCTCTGTCACACCCCAGGGATAGGGGGATGCTATAAACCCGCTCTTGATTATTTTCAGCTAGGGAGGTGGCATTGAGGTGGTCCTTCCTCTATATGCTATACTGACAGAACAAAAGGCTCCTTGTGCCCGCGCTGGATGGTGTATTTGTAGCCCAGCACTACCTCCAGTATGTTTATTTCAGTACCGCCTTTGGACGCGTGTGCTTTCCCTGCATGTAAGAAGTGAAGTAACTTCCCTGTACTCGCTACCAGCATAGCAAACGTCTGTCTGTAACACTCAGTGCATTGGAGATCTGCTCAGAATTCATATATTCCCGGAGAGTCGGTTATTAACATCACAACGTCTCTCGGTCCTGTTTGGCTGTCACACTGGAAGAATTCGCTTTGTTTCATGATTTTATTGTTGCTTTGTTGTGAACTTTTGTAACAATAGGGGGCAGCACCGGTCAGTGGGACAGAGGTTCTGCGTATAAGACACTGCTGTGCATAGGTTGTTGCTGTGTGTGTATTATACTGTATGTGTGTAATTTTCCTGACGAAAGTTAATATATAAATAAAACTCCAATCTGACTACCTACCTGCTGTAATCTATCTGTACAAAGCACAGAGTGCACCACCGGTATGTATTTTTCCTGTGGGACAAAATTATACTACAATAGTTTTTTACTGTTAGATTGTAGACTTCTTCTAATTTGCGACATTTTGCCACTTGAGCTGAAATATGGCTAATCACACTTGATGGGGGTGATTTGGAAGTGAGAACCTCAGCTTGCGCTTTTCCAGGTATATTAGTATCTAGAAAGTTATTCAGAGACTAAAAATGATACATTATTAATAATAAGAAAATATTATGTAGACAGGAGTAGATGTTCTGTTATACTGCATTCTGCTGTTAGTATCATTTTAATATTATCATTTTACAAAATGATGTACAGTCATGCCCCTTTCCCACTGCAGGTCTTAAACGGTATATTGCCGTTTTTTCCCCCTTCCTAAACGTTTAAGGCTCAAGGGGCTGGTTCCCAAAATACGGGGGACAAAATGAGTAGGGGTCCTACCCTTATGGCGAGTAGAAGGTTATCTGCTTTGGATTTCTTTTCTAAAAAAAATGTCCTTGCTTCTTTGTGTTCCACGAGTAATTTCAAGTGTCCAGTTAGTCACATTATCATTACCAGTTATTTATATAGCGCACACATATTCCACAGCACTTTAGAGAGAATATTTGAACATTCACATCAGTCCCTGCCCCAGTGGAGCTTACAATCTATATTCCCTACCTCATGTACACACAGACATTCTAGGGTTAATTTTGTTTGGAAACAATTAACCTACCTGTATATTTTTGGATTGTGGGAGAAAACCAGAGTCCCAGAGTATACCCACGAAGGCACTGGGAGAATATACAAACTCTGCACAGTTAGGGCCATGGTGGGAATTCAACTAATGACTAAAGTGCTGTGAGGTAGTAATGTACCGTCCGTGCGACATGGATAATGCATAAAAAATACAGCAAAGCAGACCGTTCTATAGGAAATTCTTATAAATATATATGTGTCAACTGAGCATAATTGCTAGGGACATTCCCAGGTTGTTATATGTTTGTCCCCAGAAAAGTCTTTCTTTTCCTTTTGTTAGATCTAGAAGGCTGCAGTGGGAAAGCGCCAGAGTTGATTTACCGGTTAAAGTTAACCGGTATTTCAACACGTTTAAAAAGCAGAGTCCTACACGTTTTAGAGCCATTTTTTCGGCAGTGGGAATGCCTCTGAAACGGTACTTAGTAAAAAAAAAACAATCGGCGTGGGGTCCCCCCCACTGCCGTAACCAGCACCAGGCTGAATGAGCCAGGGCTGGTATTAAAAAATCAGGAAACCCGACAAATAGGGCTTCGCTGATTTTTTAAAACCAGCCCCAGGCTCCAGGTCCGGGGCTGGTTCCCAAAATACAGGGGACAAAATGAGTAGGGTCCCCCGTATTTTAAGAACCAGCCCCAGGCACAACCAGCCAGCAGTCTAATGCCACAGCCGGGGGACACTTATTATAAAAGGTCCCGCGGCCAAAGCATTAACCCTACCGACCAGTCAGCCTGGCCAGGGGTCCTGGGGAGTGGGGACCCCCCCAATAATGGGGTCCCCCCCTCCAGGACTTACCTGACCAGGCTGAAGCCTGGTGCTGTCCTCGATGCCCCTGGGCTGTGGGAATCGAGCTGATCTTTGTGTAAAAAAATAGATGAAAAACTATTGTCTTATACCGTGGAACTATGAGTCCCAGCAAGCCTCCCCCGCATGCTGGGACTTTGAGAACCACAAGTCCCAGCATGCGGGGCATTAAAGGGCCCGCTGGCACTTGTAGTTCCACAGTACAAGAAATAGTTAAATAAACACACTGACACCCCAGAAAAATAAAAGTTTAATACATACATTTCACAAACACAATGATACTTACCTATCTTGAGCCCGTCGGTAGGTCCCTGGGTCCGGTCCGGTGGCTTGGTTTCGGGGCCTTGGTTCCGGGGCTGGTCCGGGTCCAGGGCTCCAGGGCTGAAGAGTCCGGGGTCCAGGATCCGTAGTAATCCAAAGGGAAATCCTACTCACCTGGTCCTCTGGCGACCATCCCGGCATCTTCTGTTCAAGTTGCGCTTCTCCCGGCTGCAGTGGTACCCTCTCCGCTCGGACACTGGAGAGACGCAGAGATATTCATCTTTCCCCGCCTCTACTCAGAATGCCGTTAAACGGGTTTTTAAACTGCAGTGGGAATGTGCCAAAAACGGCTTTTAAACGGTAATTTACCGTTTAAAAGCTGCAGTGGGAAAGGGTCTTTTTGGCTCTTGCCGTTTAAAAATAACGGGTAATGACCCGTTTCAGCAGTGGGAAAGCAGCATCAGTAAGCTGTAATTTGCTTTTTAAAGATTTAGAAAGAAAACAAAAACATGATGTTTTCTATTTACGTATATTTTCTATGCCAGTGTAAATTCAAAGAGTGCCATCTATTGGCCAAATTGGCACCCAGACTTATTTAAAAAAAAAAAAAAGATTTTATTATAAATCAAAGGCTAATTAGTGTCTTTTAATGCATAAAACTATGAAAGAGTTATACTTATTAAATGTCCACCATTCTGTCTCATTCTTCTATAATTGCCTTTATACTCAATGGCTTGCGTGATGCATTGTGTGTGTTTATGTGCACATTTCGGTATGATCAGATGCGCTGGCCTGCGGATTATGAGAGGGATCCTATGATTTTACGTGCTGCACATATGATCTATCGAGATTGGGTACAGATTATGAGGTGTTTTTTATACATGCAATTGATCGTCAGATGGATTGTACAACCTGCATCATTTGAGTGGCATAAAGGGCCAGATGTACTAAGCTTGAAAAGTGATAAAATGGAGAGTGATAAACAGCCAGCCAATCAGCTCCTACCTGCCATGTCACAGGTTGGGTTTGAAAAATGACAGAAGGGAGCTGAGTGGTTGGTTGTTTATCACTCTCCATTTTAGCACTTTTCAAGGCTTAGTACATCTTGCCTTAAGTCTTTAAAATGATCGCATGCTGTTTGTGAGGCAAATGATCGATCATGAGGCGATCCATGGTACGGAGCAGCTGGATCAAACGTTGCATCATTAGCACATTGTGTGTTAAATTGCACCAAATCGTGAGTCCGGGACTGCCAGGGAGCTGCCGGCGAGTTCAAGGGTAATCGCGAGACAAATCGGATCAGATGCTGTTCGTCCTAATGTATAGCATAATGTGTAATCACCATCGCAGTGTGTGTCATAACATGTAATGGGCATTACTATGTGTGGCATAAGGTGTAAGTGGCATTATGGTGTGCAAAATCAAGAATAGAATATTAGCAAATATAAAAAAAACATGATAAGGTGGGTCAAGAGGCGGGCTGTGGGTGGGCCACTGTAAGGGATCTCTCAAAACAAAGGTGGTAACCCTAATTTTATGATGGAAGTAGAGTAAACACTGTTGGCGCAGGTGAACGGAATTCTCCCTACGTGCACGGTTGCAAATACAATCGTAGCCGTGCACATGTGTGGGATTTCACCGGGTGGGGCGGCATGTACCTGATCTCTGGGTTCTGAATATATGCAGCCCAGTGATCAGTTTTCAATCATGCACCAAGAACAGAAATACACTGAATAAAATGGCCGCTGCTCGCACCCTTGGAATTCAAACCCAGCCCATTATGTAAATAGTCTTTTATATGAAAGATTTTCAGCAAAGTCTTTCACCTCCTGAAAATCTCTTGCTCTTTGGAAAATTATCTCAGTGTGTACGCACTACTTTCGGGAAAGATATATCTATCAGAGATTTTGACAAAGTCTTTAGAAAATCTTCTAGTGCGTTGGACCTTTACTCAATAGTTTTTATAATAAATTCCTGTTTTTTACTGTATGTGTTTCTTTGTATAGATCTTGTGAAGCCAGATCTTAAGGCCCATACACACTTGGCGACTTTGAGCTCAAAACAGCAGGTTTGAGCAGCTTTCAGCTCAAAGCCTCCCAGTGTGTATGGCATTGCCGAGAAAGCCGTTCATCTGCTGGTTATACCAGCAGATGAGCGGCTTTCAGGACGGCATTGCATAGCGCTCCACAATGCAACGCCGTCCTCCCCCCCTCCGTCGGCACCGGGCAGTGGGAGAGTCGCTCAGTGTGTACACACTGAGCGGTTTTCCCCGTAGCGATGAACGCGATCATCGCTGTCCATACATGCTGGGCATAGTTGCCCAGTGTGTATGGACCTGTATTCTGTATGAGGCTCAAATAGTCCCTGTCTGTCCCTGTCTGCCTACGTTATGGAAATGAAGGAAAAGTAGAATATTTAGATATCACAGGGAACTGTGGACTGTGCAAAATGTCTGTGTTATTCATTCCGCTGGCAGATCAGTCTCTCCTGTTAATTGCATGTGTTGTTCGCGCCGTGTGTTTAGCTAAGTATGTTTTGTTCTCAAAGATCATTAATCTGTGCAGAGAACTGTTTATCTCTGCTCTGTATCATCCAGGGCTTCCCTCACCTTATGCGGGGTACACACCAGGACGACCCGCTCACGATGACGCGAGAGGCACGGCCCCCTCACGATGTGCACCGTGAGCGGGTCTGATCCGATGGCGACCGCCACCCAGGAGTATGGTCGTTATTCAGATCCTACCTGCTGCAGGTAGGATCTGAATAACGACCCGCGGGACCGCGCATCGGATCGGTATCGGTCCACATCAGGACAGAAAAGGGCCCAATCACCACACAATCTACATCCAATCGGTCGGAATTGGATCTAGATTGATGGGATCGGACCATTGTTGCCCTGGTGTGTACCCAGCATTAGAGCCTTGTGCTTTTTTATGGTCACAGAACTCCTTCATAACCTATAATATCCTTATCATTTACAGCAGAGGGGTACATTATCCCATATATTTTCCATGTGTAAAAACTTCACATCTGTGATCTGTGTATGATATACAGTATATTGTGTGTACAGAGTTGTATCCAACAACATGACCCATCACTGGATTGTGGGAGTGTGGACCAATATGAAGCCTTTCATCTGGTCAAGTTTCATCTCAACAATATTTTTTATCCAGTTTGGATAGTGGTGTAGTTAGTGGATCGAGTCAGAACCGTGGGGACTTAAAACACATTGTACAGTCAGAGCCAAATTAGGGGTTTAGGGGGGTATGGGTCATTAGGTAGACAGTGTGTAGGTCCAAAGTCACAAGGTCAACCACTATTGCTCAACAGTCAAAAGGTCGATACTTGAAAAAATTTCAACATACTCAAAAGAAAAAAATACAAAAAAAGTTGACACAGAAAAAGGTTGACATGGGAAAACTGTCAACATGTGTTTCCCACTAGGAACTTTTGAACTAATGACCGCATTCCAGGGTTAGGCCGCGATCAGTAATGGGGTAAAAAAAGAAATGAGTATCACCGATCGCTAAAACTAAAACAGATTGGTTGGTCTATCACAATAGTTTATTAATAATGTACTAAAATACGTGATATGCCAGCATGTATAAAAACATTGGTAATAATGTTAAATGAGAAAGATAAAAATCAAGTGTATATTGAATTAAGATTTTCAAGGTCCCCACCAACCGTATAAATCTGGTTTCCTGGAGAGTGCTGATTTTATAGGTCCATGTGAAATGGCAAGAGTCCCAAAACGATAGTCCACAGGGAGATCCGATGAAGTGCAGGTTTTGACAGGAGTGGCCCAAGATTGCACAAAAAAACAACCCCTACCGCAGATCTTTTTAAGCAGAGAAATGTCCTCAACATCTTGGTGCAATGGTGGAATACGCAATTGTATCCAAGTTGGAAAATGTAGAAAGGGGTCCAAATGGGGATGATCAGGTCTGCAATCCAGGGACACTTAGTTGGGGGAGTCAGCAATGTCCTTCTTACGCGTTTCACTATGCCTGGTAGCTTTGTGGACAGGGATGGTTAGAGTGGAACAACAGGAAGGTAACTATACTTACCTGATCCCTGTCAGGATAGCATATAGCACCAGCACATTCTGTTTACAATTGCAAACAGTAATAAAAAAGGGCTAGGAGAAAATGAAAGACAAAGAGGTATGAGGGCCCTGCTTGCACGTGTACAATCTGTTGTTAGTAGATATATGATATTGCATATATAGTTATACAGGAAATAATAGTTATTTATGATCCCAGCTTTAAGCCCCTCTCATTCCTGAGATGCTTTTGATATATGCTATTATCATGAAATAATTATTTAGCCTGGAATTATTTTCTAATATTACTAATTAGGTCCACAGAATATACTGCTTTTTAAGGATATATTTAGCACCCTTTGCTAGGAGGTTGCATTGTGCAGAAACAATCAGTGGAACATCTTTGCAATGTAATCTAGCTGAGGGAGAGAGGAACTTTAGAATGAATCAAATATTTGAATCTCAATCGGATAAAGTAATTTGCATCTGCGAAATGTGCAGCGCCAGAATCGCAGCGATTCCAGAAAGTGCTCAGTTGGGACCTTGAGCCGTATCCAGTATTTACTCACAGTTGTTTGTGGTTTTACTGCTTGCCAAAACACACATGCATCAAGCCCCTAATACCTCACCACAATATTTGTGGCAAGCTTTACGCTTTCCCAGTAGGAATACTATGGGCAAACCACTAAACAAGACAAAACTAGTTGAACTGCCATATGCCACTCAGGTGTTGAAGGAAGTTTTCCCTATTCTTACACATTGCACAGCAGCTGTAGTTTATTTACGTTGGGTGCATACAGGTGGCTCGCTCAGCATGTTGAGTATATAGTTTTCTCATTACTTTAACCCTGATAGCAGCATGTATTGTGTGTAAGCTTTTGGGTCATTCCCAATACATTGTTTTTGCTATTTTATCCTGGAATTTTAGTTGTGTAGTTTCATTATATACAGTAGTATATTATTTAATCAATGCCAGGGGCATCAGACACCCCTGAGGCATGTTACTGTGAGAAGAATTTTACCTGGCTGAATAAAATCTAAAAGTATAGAAGTAATATCTTGGAAAGAAGTATTCTACCCAATAATATGAAAAAAGTCATATTCACTGCTTCCTTTCTTGTGTTTTCCAAAATACAGGGATCAGGCGGCTTGTCTATCTGAATTTTCAATCTGTATGTGTCACTTGACTATAATAGTAGTAGTAGTCAGTCAGTTTAGCACCACTGCTCTGAGACCCTCATATGCTGCATTCACCAAAAGCGTGCATGTCTGGTACACACTAGTGTTCTGTATCTCATCCTCTCCATACTTACAGGCAGTACGTTCTGTATGGGATTTAGATCAGTGATGTTATGCTGAACACAACATAAAGGTCCGTTTAATTCTGTATCTTTGATTCTGCTGTTTTGCTGTCGTTTCTGTTAGATATTGAATGGGATAAAATGTTATCTTTACAATGTGTTTTGTCTTTCTGTTAATTATTTCGTTGTTAAAGAGCATTTGGTCTCTAAATCTATTATATTCATTAGGCGAGAGGATTTTAAAGGAAATTGTCTTTGGATAAAATGATATTGGAATAGGCATAGATCTGTAAGTTTGCGTAGGCTGAGTGACATTATGGTGCTGTTCTTTCCTGCATATATGGATTTTCTGCCGGACTTCTCACAGGTGAATTAAGTTGTTGCAGTAATTTCTAGTTGCAGTAAAGTGCTTTTTTATGGTGCTTATTATGTGTTATTATATTTATTGTATATCATAATCTTCAAGCACACTGATTTATAAGCAAGAGACAGTACATTTAGGAGGTCATTCTGGTTTATTCACAAAGCTGCAAAATTCTCAGCTTTGCGAGTCACCCGTATGAGCACCTGCTGCACACACCGCGAATCCCCACGCGCCTGCGAATGGATGTTTTGCATAAACATCCATTCACAGATTGTGTGCGGGGACAAAATCATTTGATGGTCACTGACCATCAAATGATTTCCCCGGAGCTTGCAGATCAAGACACTTTCTTGTGTCTTATATAGTGTTCACTCTAGGATTTAGGGCAGGGTGTCGGGGGGGGGGACCAGGCCCGCCGACATCACAGTTGTGGGCGGTACCGGGCTGCCAATGTCACAAAAGGGGCATGTCCACTAAAGGGGGCCGCCATCACTAAAGGGGGCGGGCCCGGTCCCGCCAAAGTTGCTGTGCTGCCGGGGAAGCGCCGGGCATCGCCGTCTACGGCGGCGCTGGGCTTCCCCGTGCACACCATCGGGGCAGGCACCAGGCTGTTTTAGCGGGCCGCTGCTAGAGGGGCAGGGCACATTTTGCCCTTTAAAAATCGGGCAGGGCGCAGCACCCCGCTAAAACAGCCTAGCGGGAACACTATTATATCTGCAGGCACTCTGTGTGGGAAGAGGGCAGGCAGCTCACATCCGGTGACGTCAGCTGCCCACCCCCCCTCACAGGCATCATCACCGAATTACCATGGTACTGCCCAGCATGTTCATGGGAACGGCCATGATATGCTGGGCGGTCCCATGAGCACGATGACAGACCGCTGCCACACGCGCCCCCCCCCCCCCCGTGTGCGAGTGGCCATCGAATAATCAATTTTCTGTGGCCATTCGCACCACACGGCTGCACATGTGCATAAATGTGGACTCAGCTTTTTAAAAAGTCAAATTTCTATGCCTTCAATGCGGCATATTTGCGACTGTCAGAAATATTGGTGCACATTAAATGCATGCGCAGTCGCAAAACATTGCTCACCGCTGCAAATTCGCAATGGTGAGTGAGAACCAGAATGACCTCCTTAATATGTTGTATATGGTGGCTTAAACATCTTGTGGCTTGCCAAAATGCCATGTAACTATAAGTCTCAGCATGCCCTGGCAACCCTATTGACAACAGCCAGGTTGCCAAGGAGAGTACAGGATGCCTATCGCTCGATCAAGATATAACAATGCAAATCTATTCTTCATCTGGGACAAATATAAGTATAATTTTTGGGGGATCCTGGATTGCATATCTGTCCATCCATGGACACCACTAAGTATATACTGGAACCTCACTTGCATGCCCACCTGCACATCGTCACATGGCCAACAGAAATGTGTTGTGGTCAAATGTAGCTCTGTGATCTGTAAAGGGAATCTCAGGCAAGATAATTCCATGTTTTCTTTTGTTTTAGGACTGGGTCATTATTTCCTAAGATGAGTCATTTATTTCTCATATAGTTTTGACATTCTCTAATAAATGACATTGTGATAGTAGCCTATTAAATCTGGCTTCATTCCAGGCTCATCTGGTCGCTGTTGGAGCCATAAAGAAAACCTCGAGGTCATTTCCTAATTCCACACCCTGTTTCCCAGCACTCTGGGTAGCTGTCACTTCACAGGTGCAGCCGGGTTAGAAACATAAGTTAAAAACACTTTTCCAGCCAGATTCCGGAGTTCTGTCAGTGAGGTCTTTAATCCTCTGACCACTGTACATCCCAGGGCCCGTAGCATTCCATCTGCTCTATCACCACCGTCCATGTGCTTCCACAATCTAATCATACCCTCATGCTGGCAAGGTTATGTTCTAGAATTAACCCTTGTATGGTCATAAGGTAGGAAAAAATATTTCTGCGCTTAAAGATTGATCTTGGGTTTGTTTTTGTTACTCAAAAAAAAAAAAATTGCATTCTTTAAAGGTTCTGAAAGGCTTTATTTATCCATATCGAAATGGGGTGTGGTATAGGGTTCTGTCAGTCGGGATCCCGTCAGTCATTAGCCTGACTTTGAGATCCCGACTGGCCAGACTCAGACAGCATGGCAAGCGCAACAAAGCCCCTTGCGGGCCCGCTGCGCTCGCCACGCTGCGGGCACGGTGGCTCCCTACACTCGCCACCTATTCTACTCTCCCTTTATGGGGGCCGTGGACCCCCCAAGGAAGGATAGCCGGTGGGCGTCGGGAACCCGTGCGTCAGTATTTTAACAGTCGGGATCCCGACGTCGCGTAAAGGACTGTCGGGACCCCGTCCGTCACCCATAGAAATGGTGCTCATGGATGCTGTGCAACTGAGTCAGTACAATTGATCCAAAGATGCTGATGGGGTGACAAGATTTCTTTTTTGACCGAAATGTCAAACCAACTTTCTTCAAGTGCAACATGAAACTGGGTTGCAACATTTAGATTGCACAGGATTGTTTTATGTTATGGGAAGTTAAGGGAGTGCCGTGGAAGTTCACACATACATAGCCGACAGCCTGTTTTTGATGAATTTCTTGCAAGTGAAAGTACTAGTGATAACAGGAAAACACTGGGAGATGCTTCCTGCAGGAAATTAAATGGATCCTTGCATTAGACCTACACAAACTTGCATGAGGTAGTATTTCAGGCTTCCGCAACATAACACAAATGTAGCCACTTTGCAGTAAACTCTGTATGCTATTAAAGGTTATTCTGTATCATGATATTTTTAGAGATTCCAACTCCATGCTGACATAACAGGTTTAGGTGTGCATTTAATAATAATGCACCAGTTGCAAGTATGGCACATTGAAGGCATGGAGATTTGAGTTTTTAAAAAGTTGACTCCACATTGTCAAAAACAGCCGCCGGATTTTCAAATCCGCTACCCTTTCCAGAAAATCTGTGCCTGTTCGTGGCAATCCACAGCAGTTCTGACTGCCATAACGTTTTGGAACACTGAACTCCGACTGTCAAATTGACATTGGAAATGGATGATATTCCCACTGTCCGGAACGTTCCGACAGTTGGAACCGACCTAGCTGAGGTCCTGTACATTCTCTCTGATATAGCTGAGGACCTGTACAGGCTCTCCTATAGCGGAGGTACTACTAAGGGTATTATGTCTATGGCACTACTAGGGGCATTATATCTTTCACACCACTTTGTACATTTTGGGGGTTATTCTGGTTCACTCGCAAAGGTAAATTCACTCTCAGATGGACAAAACTATGTGCATTGCAGGGGGGCAGATGTAACATACAGAGCGAGTTACATTTGGGTGAGTTATTTTGTTTCTGTGCAGGGTAAATACTGGCTGCACAAGGGGGTAGGGTGCCAATCGCACAGGACACTTATAGACGACAGAGGACCCTCAAAATGAATATAACCAAAAACTTATGTATGCTGTTATGTTACGAGGGTGTGCTACCAATGGACAAAGAATATTTGAATACGTATACAGAAGAGAGGAAAAGTTTGTCCCTAGTCTGGTGCACCTAGATCGATAAAAATGTTCTTTTATTTAATATTAGTTAAAAGGCTGCAAAATATAAACCTAAAAAAATACAACAAATAGTGATATCAAGACACAACGGAGACAGTGATAATGTTTAAAAGGGAAAAGGTGGCTTGCAAGTGGCACACTTTAATGAACACTTTAGAATTTAAACAGTTTCAATAACTGCTGTGAATTGTTTAGGTGGTTAACAATTCATTGTTAACCATTATTTATTTATGTATTATTTATTTATTAACCATTGTTAAACATTGAATTGTTAACCACTTAAACACTGGCCAAAATTCACAGCAGTTATTGAAACTGTTTCAATTTGAAGTACACACTACCCAAATCTAAATTTCTCTGCACATGTTACATCTGCCCCCTCTGCAGTGCATATGGTTTTGTCCATCTGTAAGTAAGTAAGTTTAATTTATATAGCGCACTTTCTCCAACAGTACTCAAAGCGCTTTTACAGACATTAAAAAACAATGCACATAATACAGAGGATGTTGGTTGGTACAGTAACAGATAAGTCACAGACCAAGGAAACCCTTGCGCACACAGTAAACATAATGCCGGAGTGGTGCAGCATTTTGGATAATAACTTCCATGGGTTGTGTACTCCACCCTGACAAGGTACCAGGTGCGGCAGCCATTTTAGGCGCTCTGCGTAGGATTACCCTGAGTGTAATAGATTACCCCTAAAAGAAATTACCCAAAATGGATGATTTCAGTGTATACTCAGGTCCATGTATGTTTCATCCCATCCACAAGTGCACCAGATAGGCAGCCATGGTGGGTGCACTACGAAGGTTACATTGTAGTAGGTGAGCCATACAAGGACCCAATGCATATCTAAGAGTGAATTTGCCTTTGCGAGTGAACCAGAATAACCCCCTTTGTCTAGGCACTACTGGGGCAATTTGTCTAGGGCACTACTGGGGGCTATATGTGTTGCCATTGTGAAGTGCCCTCCCAAAATAAAAATGTTCCCTGCTCGGTGATCAGCACCCTGCCCTAAAACCATCCTAGAGCCAACACTACTGTTGTGCAACTTAATTGAGCATCTATGTATTTCAGTGATGTTTTATGCATAGATGGAAGGAACTCACAAGAATGAAGACCCTTGCCATGGGGTTAGAAACATACACCTTCAAATAACTGATGCCAATATTTTCCTCTGTGACCACAGAGAACACAATTTCTGCTGACACACATTCACTGGCCAAATTCGCTTGCATGCTCCTCTACATTGTGACACAGAAAATATTTTTTTCATTTATGTGAGAGTTTACTTTGCGCTGGCCCTAATATGTGCTCATGTATAAATCTGTTCCATGCCAGTGGGTGCAGATGGTACTGCCACTCAGAAATCTTAAGTAAACCAGCTAACATCTGGGCTGGCAGCAAATTACAGATAACGGATAAAATAATACATTTTCTACAAGAAAAATCATAATGAATCTGTCTCTCTGTGTACATTTTGGTAACAATGTTTATTCTTCCGTCATTCGTTGTCTGACTCTCAATCTCATTACATAACATTCTGGCAGCAGGTTGCTTCTAGTCTGTGTTTGTGGTTTATGTGGCAGACTGATCTTAAAGGGTCACTAAACTTCAAACAAAAGGTTTATTTATACTACAGCCGCTTGTGATAACAAATATGCAATAAAATCAGGATCCTGTAAGTAGGAGCATTATCCGCTGAAGAGAGAACAACAGCTGCTGTCAGACTCGGTACAGGGCTCAGGGCTCATAGCAAAATAAATTTGGGAGGCTGTGGGGCCGTGTTGCAGTTTATCCTCTCCCTTTTGAGCATTCATGGGGGCTTGTTTTGGCTGAAGTTTGCTTGCACTGACATAATCTTGGGTACAGCAATCAAATGTCTTGCTATTTCTGGGCCATGTGCCAGTTGTAGCCTTTATATTTAAAGTACTTACTGTTGCCCTTATACTTTCAGACCTGGCTATTGCTATGTTACTCAATACTCTTATGTTAGTCTGACTTTATTTTAAGGTTCTTGGTTCTTTCAATCAGAAACACAGAGCATCCCACCAAAAATATGATTCTGTTGAATATAGAAACACATTAGTGTATTAACTTTTATTTTGTTTTTACTGCACTACTAGATTGTAAGCTCCTCAGAGCAGGGCCCTCTTCACTCCTGTTGTCAAAGCCCTCTTCTCTTCACATTTCACTCACAGCTCTCCTATACTCAAACACTCAGCGACCATCTTTGTCCGCATACTCATCTCCATCATTGGCCACAAGCCTCCACTAGTACATTGATCGAGTCATCCCTACTTATATTTAAGCTGTAATGTGTATTGAACTGTGGCGCTCTTTGCCTTTAATCTATTTCTGTTATTTATTCATTGTTATGCCAAGTTTTGTCTCCCTGTATTGTTCCTTTGTACGGTGCTGCGAAACACTTGTGGCACCTTATAAATAAAATAATAATAATACTATTGAGATGATTTCATTATACTATACCTGTCATATGTAGTAACTCACCCACATCAGCCAATACTTAGTGTCATTTGGGCTGTACTTATTCAAGCATGTTATATAACCCCATTGCGAACCAGTAACCTAAATGAGGAGTACTGTATTCTCTAATCATGCATCCCCCTTGTACCAAATTAATATTAGAAGTACGGTAATTGAAGAGTTCAGTCATTTGTACAGATAAATGGCGGACCAAAAGAGCTTTTAATATCTTGATAATCTACAATGAGAGTGCTTTATATTTTATTCCTTTACTCTCCTCCCTCATATTATTATACGGGATAGTGTTATGAAGTGAGTACATTGTAATATTGCAATATGTCACCATCGGGAGCTGGGATTTGTTATTTATTGCTGATTAAACCTACATGCAATTCCAGGACAGTTTCCAGTCACTGTGATGACAGGTTTGCAGCCTTAGTAATTTGCCAACTTCATCTGTCATCTGTGGGATTGTGCGTTGCGCCAGTCAGATTTTGCCAGGCAAGCTGCCGTCCTCTAGTATAGACAGAGGAGATGCTGCCAGTAAAATCACTTACGGTGAATCTCCTGCTGGCATAGTGTGATCGGTGGCTTCCAGGGGTCTCTTTCTGTCTTCCTGCTATTCTCTGCTTGACTGGCCTTTCTTATGAGAGGGGATGGGTAACTTTTTCTCCACCTCAGCTGTCTCAATGGGATCAATATATTCTTATATACAGATGTTTCCCAGACTATATGTAACATTATGCATATGTCACTTTTCTGCGCTATGCCATATATTCCTTTATACCATTGGTCCCACTTCTGTTAGCACTTCTACTGCTCACCTGTACCATGGACATTGGTGAAATCTCCCAAATCAAATACATTACATCTGTCCAGTTGCAGTGCAGTATGTTTCATGTCATACCAGGGGAAAGCACCACACTCTGGCAGCTGCTGCCCCAGTCTCTCCCAGCTTTAAATAGACGTTCAACAACCATTCTCCATTGCTCAATGGTGGCAGAATGTTCCCCACTCTGTGGGGTAGATGTGAGAAGCAGTATCATCGCCACTAATGGCTATGCACTTCTGTCTTTATTGGCGCTGCTATCTACAAGATAGCATGCCGGTGTGTGGGAACATTGTATGAACGCTCAATGCCACTGGCCGTTCTGACATCTGTAGCTATGGATGCAGTTACTTATACACCACAGCAGGTATAGTGCTGTCCCAAGCTATGGTGGCTGCACATGAAAGCTTGCGATAGTAGCTTATACACTCAGACACTCACACACAATTAAACACACCCACATGCTACTTAAGCACACCACTACTGCTCCTAACCTGGCTTCTTAAAGATAAGTACTAATAATTACTGACAAATTAATTAAGCTAATTGGAATCTTCCAGTTCTAGTAGTCCTCCGGGGGTTCGGGGTGCTGCGAGGGTGCCAGAGCAACTCCTGGTGATTTTTCTTAAACAAAACAAAGGACAATTTAAACTGAAGGGGATAATATACTAGCGGGGGTGACCCTTTAATCCCCTGACCGGATGCGATGGGGGATTGGGGATATTTGGCATGTTAAGTCCCAATTCCGGAAACTGGATTTTTTGGGGCGCATGTTTAATATCCCTGATCCTCCGGCACAACCATCAGGTGATCGGAGGATTGCCCCAATATACACTGCTAGTGTATGGGCATCATTACTCTAGGTTTGGTTAAAAAGATGCACTGTTTCTATAGAAATCACTGTCTCAATTTATTTTCACTAATTGATTCGATTTTATTACATCCCCTGCTTTTAATTCCGTCCTATATGGGGTTTTTAATGCTGGCCGATATTTCCAATACTCCGCAATTATATGTGAAAATGGCAGATATGGTGGGATTGAATACCCCCCCTATAACTCCAAGGCCCCACATATATCAATTTCTATTAACTAATAAATATATCCCTTCCTGGGAGCCTGAATAATGGCTGTTCTACAGCCTGTAACATATTGCAAGGCACTTGCCACCCCCATCAGGCTTTTTAGCCATTTCCCAGCTTGCTTTCAATTGCATTTAATCTAAAGTAGTAATAAAGTATCATGAGGCACGGTTATCCATCTTCCCGTCTTGTGTTTTTTTCTCCAACTGGTAAACCAATTTTCAAATTAAATGTAAAATGCATGAACATTAAGCTTTGTGCTTACTCGACTGTTCACATTTTAATTCATGTTGCATATATTATATTTACTGTTGCAGCGGAATGTTCATAATGAATAAAACTCCATAGATTATTTTTAATGGCTCTGTTATGAGCTTTGTACTTCTTGTGTAGAGATTGGACATGTTATTTTCACACATACTGCGATTGCAATTGATTTAGAATAAAGCCGAGTGACAAACTCATACCTGTGTTGTGCAGGGTATTTCACTAAGGGATTCAACAGGTTGATGTACCCAGAATTACTAGGACAGATAAACTGCTATAGGTACACAGGAGAACAATATTCTCTGTAATTGTCACATTTTGAAGATTACCAATGTCTTGAATGGTTGGACAGGGGAAATGTAAATACGGGGATTTGAGCTAAGTTTGAATGCATTTGTGTTGAAGGAGACAGCAAGATAGAGACGCGCCCTCCGGGGCCCCACCTTTAGTATCCTGTGCTGTGCTTCCCACATCTGATGCTCTGCCCGCTTCCAGCTGGAGGCTGCGGGCCACTTGAAATGACAGCACTGGCCGCAATTGGCCCCCGGGCCTGACTTTGGGCATGCCTGATCTAGGTAGACAGTCAAAATGTTGACTACTATTGGTAGTCAGTCAAAAGGTCGACACATGAAAAGGGTCAACATGCATTAAGTTGACATGGTCAAAATGTCGACACAAACAATATGTTCACGTGGAAAGGTCGACATTGGAAAAAGGTCCGGCATTTTTTTTTTGGGGTGATCTATGACAGACATGAACACTGTATGAGTATACTGGGTCCACTCGCATGGCACGCTGCGCTCACCATGCTTTGGGAATGGTGCCACACTGTTTTATGCTCCCGCTATACCCACTGGGATGGACAAGTCTGTTTTTTTGTGTAAAAAATCGTGAAAAACTCATGTCAACCTTTTGACCAATAGTGGACACTGTACACCTAATGACAGAATCCCTCTGCACCAGCAGGATCAGGCAAATCACATACACCTATATGCAGTGTTTAATACTTGTGTTGTGATGGAGAAGTTCTCATTGACTGTCATGTTTGTGTACGAAAAACAAAAATTATTGCCTAAACAAGCTGACAAAATATGATTCTGTATTAACGATTACTAAAGTCAGAATTTCTGAGTTTTAGACGTGATGGACAAACAGTCCAGAAGCAAGTGCTGGAGACTGTCATCATTATCACTGTGGGCCTTATTCTAGTTCACTCTTTCTGACAAAATCCTTCTTAGATGGACAAAACCATGTGCACTGCAGGGGGGCAGCTGTAAAATGTGCAGATAAATCTAGATTTGTGTGAGTTATTTTGTTTCTGTGCAGGGTAAATACTGGCTGCTTTATTTTTTACACTGCAATATAGATCTCACTTTGAAGTAAAACCCCACCCAAATCGAATTCTCTCTGCACAAGTTATATCTGCCCCACCTGCAGTGCACATGGTTTTGTCCATCTAAGAAGGATTTTGTCAGAAAGAGTGAACTAGAATAAGGCCCTGTGCGTCTGCTCCGGGGGTTATATTTACTAAAGGACAATTTGTCGTTATTGGGTTTCCAGGGTCAAACCTCATATTTACTAATACCCCTTTCACACCAAAGCAATAACCCAGCTTGTTGCCAAGTCAACTCGGGTCACTGCTTTGTGTAAATGAGGTAAAAAAAAAAACCGGGTCCGGTTACCCAGCCATTGAACCTAAGAATTGTTTCCCGGATTGAACACAGGTCAGACCCAGGTCCAGGGGCAGTGTAATCATCCGACCCTGGACCCATTTCCACCAATGGGGGAGCCCATACCTCCTAACCGCAGCGTCTTGAGGTCAGTCCAGAGTTTGCGCAGGGGGCACATAGAACCTCCACTGCTGTTCTTTGTACTATACAGACAGTAGTGGAGCTTGGGAGAAGGTGAATGGATGCCTGTGTGTGGCTGGGGCAGCCTGGGTTTACGCTGTGTAAAAGGGGTCAACTGCTGGGTCGTACCTGGGTCCAAAAACCCAGGTGTCTCGGCATCTTGGTGTAAAAGTGGTATAACTGATGTGTTTTTTGCCCTTGAAGCCCAAAATCGATTTTCAATCAATTTAAAAATCAATTAAAGTCTGTTTAGTAAATATACCCCCTGCTCTCAGGTTATGGTTATGGCTTGGCAAGAATCTGTGTGAGATGCTTTACTTGGCTTTCGTCACACTGACTCTTCCCTACTGTGCCCTGACTTTACAGCCACAAGCAGATATGTGAAATATGAGCAAATCTGCATAACCAAACGTCAGTGTGTTTTGTGGGCGTGCACAGGGCCTATTTATGGATTTTTGGTGTGTCATTTTTTATTTCTGTTATGGTCGAGAATTTCTTCAGTATTTGGTGATGCCCAATACTGAATGCGTATATTACAATCAAAGCAAGCAGCTGGAAACGGGACTAGTTGTCTGGGACATAATGGCTGCATAACTAACTGCTCTGTCTAGCTGTATTTAAAGTACAATAATGGCAACTTTGCACATGCACCATTTTTAGTGTACACATATTATCCACAGTTTTTGGCACAATTGTGGACTAGCCCTTGTATGCCAGATTACCAATGATCAGATGTTATATAACCACCTCCTGGGGCCCAATTCAGAGTTGCAATTAAAACAATTGCAGAGTCGCACCTAAAGCAATTGCATCAGTAAACATACACATCTCTTTGTATTTGCCAGCTACTTTGTATAACATACATCTGATCTGTGTCACATTTGGCATAACTAGCTGCATAGGGGCATTAGCACTTAGGATAAATGTGCTGCGTGTACATGGACTTTCTGGCTGATTTCAGGTGGTTCTCCTGCCCTAGGCTGCTGCAAATGGATGATGACAGCTACTTCTGTAAGCAGATGTATATGGGTTTTCACTAGAGATCCTACGTTTTTTCAAGCACATATCTCTGCAGCATATTTTAATGAATCCTGCACTCAAGTGACCAGCAATTAGAATAAGTGGGTACAGGATCCAGTGAAATGTAGACACTAAAGTGACCAGTGATCAGTATAATCACTAAAGCCACTCATAGCAAGAGCCCCCGGGACTCAAGTAAACTACCCGGGCCTTACTTATGTCTGAAAGTTCCTGTGTTGGCAGCCCTGTTATTGATGGGGATAATTCCCAGATCTAAAGGTGAGTACACACGGGTGCAATTTCATGTAAAATCGCTGGGAATATGGTCGCTGAGGGACCATATTGCCAGTGATTTGGAGCGCTCCCATGTGCACTGCCTAATGGTCGCAGGAGCATGCTCCTGCGACCAGCGGCTTTCCCCGGCGATCGCTGTGCCGGGAGGTCAGCACCGGGGAGATCAGCGTTGATCTCCCCAGCCCCGTGCCGCTGCTCCCTCCCTCCTCCCATCAAAGTGACAGCAGCAGCGTCTGCTGCTGCTGCGCTCCCCCTCCGCCCCGTAGCAGTGTCTCCTTTTCATCGCTGATGAAAAGGAGACACTGAGCAATATGATTGCTGGGGATATATTGCTAGCAATATATCCCCAGCAATCATATTACCCCGTGTGTACACAGCATTACTTCCCATGCAGAGAGGCTGGGTTAAGTGCAAATGGTGCAAATCACAATCAATCATTTGCTCCCAAAGGATGGCAAATTGGCAAAAATAGTCATTGGGATAAAATAATTAAGTCAAATGGATTTACCGATTTGTCTGATCGACCAATTTTTAGCTGTTTTCCAGAGTTTCGAAGCAAATAATCAATTGGCATTTGCTCCCATACATTAACAGATTAACAAAAAGATTGGTCAGATAATCTTATAGTGTGTATCCAGCTTTACAGTTTACTGGGTGACAGTGCTCAGAGTGTAGTAGTGTATACATTTGCTGTATGCCAGGTGACAATGATTAGAATGCAGTGTATACACGGAAGCTGCCAACACACGGATAGATTTAAAGATATGTTTTTTTCAACCAATTGGAACCACCTGTTTTCAACCAATTAGATCTTTTAACAACTGTCCTTGTTTGAGCACGATAACGATGCAATGCAGTACCCACAGGTTGTTCATCTAGCTTGCTGATCCCTACAGAAAGATAACGAAGAAAGATAACGACTTGTCTGGCAGGATTTCACACACATCGTTTTATGATGAATGATGTGCCAATGACGTTTTAATGATTATCAGTTGTTAAACGACCCATCTAGTTCTCTGATTGTTTACACAATCGTTGTGTGTGTGCATTATATCTTTTGGTCAGGAGTGTTCTGGGTTTCAAGGGAAATTGGGTGACAGATTTGATTGTTCATAAAACTGTGCCCTGTGTGGGCACTTGTATGCCATGTGACATTGATCAGAGTGCAGTGTATACCCTTACTGTATTATGCCCTATACACACTGTCTCAACCTCAGGCAACAATGTCCCCTTGGTGGGGTGAAGGGGGGTGAATAGTTGGGAGACCCCCATTCCAGCAGCTCACGGAGCGGTGGGCATACCCACACTGTGACAACTTGCCTTGGAATGCCCTGCAGACACTTTTGCCTTTATTTATTTCTATACAGATAAATTAGTAATTACTGCTGTGTGCTTTAGAAATAAATTTGTTCTGTACAAATTGTAAGAATGTCTAGTTTCAGCATAATCCTGTAGTTAAATCACACTTATTACAGAAGATCCTGTTTTTTTCTCTGAGATTGTCTGTCTGTTGCCAGGTGTCACTGTGGGTAGAGTATTATGTGGGTTTAAGCGGCTGTAACTTGGCTCTGTGGTAATCAAGGAGATAAAGGGCCATATGAAAGAACAGATTTGATTCATCCCTTGCTGTGAGAGGTACGGGTCTGCTGCAGATACGATTCAGCCATTTCTAGTTGCAGACAACAAACACGGCTTCAATTAATTCCACTGCACTTGTAAAACAATCACTATGTTTATTTTGATGTGAAATAATAAGAGGCTTCCTAAAATCCTGTAGCCAAATATAACAAATGAGTTATCTGTTGTTTTTTTTGTGTTTTTTTTTTTAAGAATTGCAAATATAAACATAAAGAAAGCCTAAAAAGGGCACATTTGTACACAATTATAGGTATACATTTCCTATTATGTGTCAGAGGCACATTATTGCACTTTTGGAAATAACCCTTAACCCTTGGAGTGCCAACATCTCTGAGATGCCAGCATCGCTCACATTTGTTATAAAAATTCAAATGAAAAATGTTATGTAAAAAAAGATGATATTACTGTGTAAGGTACACATTACAGGTCATTATGAAGAATAAAAACGTTTGCCGGTCAATTTTCACACCTTTTGTGACAAATTCCCTTGGCACTCAAAATGTAAATTGACAAATCAAATAGGAAAATGTTTTGCATAAGTAAAAATGATGCCCCTGTGTATGTTTTTTACCAGTAATTTATATAGTGCACACACATATTCCATAGCAATTTACCAAGAATATTTGATCATTCAAATATCTGTATAAGTGGAGCTTACAGTATAGGGGAGAGATAAAGTACCAAGCAACACGCTCCTGTTATTTTTATCTCTCTAAGGTTTAGTACATAGACTACTATATTCCTTACCACATGGGCACACACTTATACACTAAAGGTGCCCACACATAGTAAGATTGTTTAAACGCTAGGGCTATTTCGGAACGATCGGAACGACCAATCATTTATAAACTTACCATGGGGTATGATGATGATCCAAAGCGAGTGCCCACGGGTCATTCATCGATCCCTTTAGCAGGTGGAAAGATGATTGACCAGTTATGCTGAATTTGGCCACATTGTTCCATGTTTAGGCATGATGAACGATATGGCCATGGCTGGAGCAGTGGCATCTCCCGCTCCGCTCCCCAGCCGCACCTCCACCGCATCCTTGCCACTGGTGGACGGAGGCTGGTGGTGGGCAGGAGATTTTAAAACTCCTATTCCAATCAATCAGCAACTGCCCATTGATATAAATGAGAGTTTTGGTAGTGGTGGGCAGGAGATTTCAAAAGTCCTATTTATTTATTAATCTCCTTCCCACCGCTGCCTCTCTCTCAGTCTACCAGCTGGAGGGGAGGTGACAGACCACAAACACCCATGATCATGACCACACAGAACGATTAAGTAAACTCTCTGATCAAGCATTATGTATGTGTGTCCATAGATTGGAAAGGGAAATTGTGTGTAGGCAATTGTGAGAAACCAATTAACCTGCAAGTGTGTCCTGAAAAAGCCATGAAAATGTGGGAAAACATACATACTCCACACAGACTAGGCCTTGGTGAGAATCAGATCTACATCAGTGCTGTGAAATAGTAATGCTAATAAGTAACCGTAATTGGAAGCTTTATTCAGATCATTAATAAACGAATAATGTGCAATATTGTGCTGGTCAAAATCTTATACCCTGTTAAAATTCTGCCTATTTGATAAACAACCGTATATTGCATAGCCTGTATTGGTCTTAGGTTAAATATGCAATTAATGATAATGGAGGGGTAATTGCACAAAGTACAGAGAAAGAGTTGGATGCAATGACTGGACAGAGACAATTTTGAGCAGTTGCCAAATCTCATTAATGAGAGTAAAGGCCCATACACACTGGGCGACTTTGAGCTGAAAGCCGCTCAAAACAGCAAATTTGAGCGGCTTTCAGCTCAAAGCCGGGCAGTGTGTATGTCTTGGCTTTGAGGATGGCTTTGCATAGTGCAGCGCTCTGCAAAGCCATCCGCCTCCTGCTGACAGTGTCGGGCAGGGGGAACACCTCTCTATGGCCCTTATTCTGATCGGTGCGGAAATTCCCGCATGCGGACGGACCGCCGATGTTGATCGTCTGCGCATGTGCAGAGGTCACTCTGCGCATGTGCAGGCGATTTCGCCGCACGGATTCTTTATACGCCGCACAGGGGGCGTAGAGGGGCGTGAGGGGCTACTTATCCTCATTACCCTATGCATACGCCCCCCGTTTCATGGGCGTTCCCATGCAAACGCGGGGCGTATGCATGGTAATGAGGCCGTGACGCGTGTGTACGGGGCGGGCATCTGACATCGCCGGATGTCAGCTGCCCGCCTCTATACATGATTTCACACGGACAAGTGTCCGTGTGGTCTTGTGTTGCGGGACCTGGTGGAGCGTGCGGCCCTGCATTCGATGTTCGGCGACCATCGAATGCAGGGGCTGCTCCCACCATGGAGGAGGCGTATCCCCGTCCAATTTCATGCGGATCGCCACATATCCGCATACGGACGGCAGGTGGCGATCCGTATGGAAGGCGGGGATTCGCCTGCACGGTTGCGGCCGCATATTCTGATCGGGCCGCACCGATCAGAATAAGGGCCTATATGTATGCAATGAGCTGCTTTCCCCCCAGCGATGATAACGATCATCGCTGTCCATACATGCTGAGCATCCTTTCAGATTACAGTGTCACTTGAACCAGGAACAGAGCAAAATCATAATCCAGATGTCCTCCACCATTGCGCTACAGCATTCTGTGTTGCTGACTCTTTACAACTCAGGGAGTATCTCCTCCCTCTAACATCAGACATTTCATGCTCTTCAGAGGGGGTAAATGTTATGTTTTATACTGAAAATCCTGGGATTTTTTTCTGCTCCCTGAAAGGCCGTCCAGTGTAATGTGCTCTGACAGCTTGCATGGAATAGAGAAGGGCTGATGCGGAGCAAAATAAATAAATTGTCTCTCCTGGGTTTATGCTGAGAGAGCTCCCAGCATTCCAGGGCCCTGCCAAGAATACAGCTCCCATTCTCCCATGTAGCACAGGCCCTTTGTGCCTGAGAAACAGGAAATTTCTCTGCCCTTTCTGTCCTGAAAAGGCCTTTAAAATTCAGTGTGATTGGGCGCCGAGCTCGGTTTTTCTATAGCGCCGAGTCCACAGGGGGCAGCGAAAGCTGAATGAACAGAGAGTTAAAAAGGAAAATCCAGTTGTGGGATATGAACAAGTGGGTGGCAGAAGCTGCATTGAGCTGTAGTTAAACTTTATTATAGGTTAGCAGAGAAGTAACTCAGCCATGTACCAGCATATAATTGCTGGGAAGTGTCCTCCAGGGCTTTTCCAGAGAATAGGCCATTTGTTTAAATTTTAGATATCAAGTTTTTGGAAATTTCTGTTTCAGCTGAAAGCTCCCCTGTTTCTTTATAAGCTTGAAACTGTGATGGCTTTGTGGGTTCTGGACAGAACCTAATTAAATCCTCATGGGACCCAAAGCAAGATACTTGCTTGGGGCCACCGCTCCTTCAAAAAATTAAATAACATATAAAAACTGGTTAGTGCAATGTGGGCCCATTGCACCATAGGCAGGAATCTAGGTTGCTTTATGAAAGCTCTGGGAGGGGAAGGGGTAAAATAATTGGATTTGCCTTGTGTTGGGTGAAAGGATGGTGCCAAAATCATGTGTCTGTTCTGCCACAAAAATGGACTCTGCAAAAAGTTCATTCTATTGGCCGCGTCTACTCAATGTCACCCTGAGCCATTATATGCTCAAAGACATATAACTTAGGGCCTTTTTCTGGTTCAATCCTTCTGACAAATTCCTGTAAAATGTGCAGAGAGAATTCGATTCGGGCGAGTTATTTTGTTTCTGTGCAGGGTAAATATTGGCTGCTTTATTTTTACACTGCAATATAGATCTCACTTTGAAGTAAAACCCCACCCAAATCTAACTCTCTCTGCACAAGTAACATCTACCCCACCTGCAGTGCACATGGTTTTGTCCATCTAATCTGCCAGAAGGAGTGAATCAAAAGAAGGCCCTTAGTGCTATGCCTTTTCTTGTGGTATGAAAGGAACATTTCTCCTGATCCCGTGTCAAATAGCTTCCTTCAAATGTAGCAAATCTTAAATAAAGGGTCACATTTTCAAATATTGAAAATCTAAATTTGTATTAGCACCTTTCACTCACTTTGTTTATAGTTACAGATTTTGTTTCATAGTAGGTACTGGAAATAAGTACTCGGTAGACAGTTTTCCAGTGAATACGCAGGGTGAAATGTAATAGGGTGAGAATCAGAAAGTGATACCGCTTTCACACTGCCTAAACGTTTAAAAAAATGGTATTTTAAAACGGTATTTAAAACGGGTCTGAACCTTGACATTGTTTTAAATACCATTTAAATACCATTCACATCAGTGAACCCGTTTCAAGGCAGAATATGTATTGTGGGTCTACAGATGTGGTTACGGATCAATATTGTAAAATAACAGTGGTTTTATTCATATGAACAAGTGATAAAAAAGCGCTGTATCATACAATGAAAAGGAGTCAAAGTCTTTAAACCGGTGATGTTAGGTGATGGAGCTGGCGTCCCTACTCCCTACAGTGCACAGTACTCCCTGATACCTTAAGTACAGTCCAAAGTCTTAGCGATGGTCCCTCGCCGAAATTTCCGTCCCTCGGTGCCGCTTCCTGGCTAATATCCCTGTCTTAATCTGAAAAACCTGCACACAGACTGGAGCTCCACAACCGAATACGCTCCGGGTGCCGTCATAATCTGTCGTCCCGGGAACTAGCGGAGGCTGTTTAGAAGCTCCGGGCAGTAGTCAGGCGCCCGCCCCTCTGGGAGATCAGCGAAGCATCGCAACTTCGCCGAATCTCTGCTGACTGACTCCACGGCACCCGGCATATTAGCCAGGAAGCGGCACAGCGGGACGGAAATTTCGGCGAGGGACCAGCACTAAGACTGTAGGTATCAGGGAGTACTGTGCACTGTAGGGAGTAGGGACGCCAGCTCCCTACAACTCCCTTCCACTTTAACATCACCGGTTTAAAGACTTTGACTCCTTTTCATTGTATGATACAGCGCTTTTTTATCACTTGTTTATATGAATAAAACCACTGTTATTTTACAATATTGATCCGTAACTACATCTATAGACCCTCAATACATAGCTTTGGGTACAGGCACTCATAGATTACACCTCCCAGGGCAGAATACAGAGGACATCCTATCACAGGTCTGTAATCTGTTGTTTTTTTCTAAATACCGTTTCAGTGCCATTCGCATAGCACAAAAAACGGCTATGAACCGTGTAGGACTCTGCTTTTTAACCGTGTTGAAATACCGGTTATCTTTAACTCTGGCACCTTCACACTGCACCCTTAACCGTTTTAAAATGGACAAAAAACGGCAATATACCGTTTTAAAAGTGCGGTGTGAAAGGGGTATGAGAGATTTGGTAAGAAATCTCGTTTTTTTTTAAAGCGGCAATCATTTACACTGCAAAACCAGTTTGATTTTGCAGTGTACATAATTGTCTCTCGCCCTATTACATTTCACCCGCTGCAGAGTCTTTTTTCTGGCAGCAGACACTGCAGAACAGCATTCTGAGACTTCCATTCGCTGACTATTGTCAGATAGAGCTGCATGCACAGATGATGAAGTGAGGGGGGGGGGGGCATTAACGACCCACGGGAATGCACATTGTTCATCGTTTGGAGCATACAAACTTGAATGATATTGCTCAAAAGGGCCAAAATGAGCAATCTCGTTCAATATATCATCCAGTGTTTACGCACCTCTAAACTCTTCCTTTCCTCTCCCCCTGGCTCTGGATGACCATTTTGAGCTGTGCAGGCCAAAAACCCTGAGTTCCAAACTTCTACTGCAGCTCCAGAATATGCCGATCTTGTTTTCTTCTCCCTTCGAGGGACCTGATCACACAAAAATGTGGACAAATCAGGTGAGAGACCACCTCTCTCTTACCACAATATACAGTGAATCAGGAAAGTATTCACTGCACTTTTTCCACATTTTGTTATGTTACAGCCTTATTCCAATATGGAATAAATTATTTTTTTCCCCTCAAAATTGTACACACAATATCTCATAATGACAATGTGAAAATTATTTTTGGGAGATTTTTGCCAATTTATTAAAAATAAAAAACTAAGAAATCACACATAAGTATTCACAGCCTTTGTTCAATACTTTGTTGAAGCAACTTTTTTGCAATTACAGCCTCAAGTCATTTTGAATATGATGCCACAAGCATGGCACACCTATCTTTGGGCATTTTCGCCCATTCCTCTTTGCAGCACCTCTCAGGCTCCATCAGATTAAATGGAAAGTGTCGATGCACAGCCATTTTCAGATCTCTCCAGAGATGTTCAATCATATTCAAATCTGGACTCTGGCTGGGACACTCAGGGACATTCACAGAGTTGTCCTGGAGCCATTCTTTTGATATCTTAGCTTAGGGTCGTTGCCCAAAGTTGAACTGCCTCCCCAGTCTGAAATCGAGTGCTCTAGGGCAGGTTTTCAAACAGGATGACTCTGTACATTGTGGCATTCATATTTCCTTATATCCTGACTAGTCTCCCAGTTCCTGCCGCTGAAAAGCATCCCCACAGCATGATGCTGCCATAGTGCTTCACTGTGCAGATGGTATTGGTACTGGTGAAGAGCAGTGTCTGGTTTCCTCCAAACATGACATCTGGCATTCACACCAAAGAGTTCAATCTTTTTCTCATAAGAACAGAAAATCTTGTTTCTCATGGTCCAAGAGTCCTTCAGGTGCATTTTGTCAAACTTCAGACGGGCTGCCATGTGCTTTCTACTAAGGAGTGGCTTTCATCTGGCCACTCTACCATACAGGCCTGATTGGCGGATTGCTGCAGAGATGGTTGTCCTTCTAGAAGGTTCTCCTCTCTCCACAGAGGAATGCTGTAGCTCTGACAGAGTGACCATCAGTTTCTTGGTCACTTCCCTACTGGAACCCTTGGATAGCTCAGTTTAGATGGCTTATATTTACGGATGATGGAGGCCACTGTGCCCATTGAGTGGTCTAGAGGTCTACAGATAATTATTTTGAGTTCATGCTTGGTTTGTACTCTGACATGCACTGTCAAGTGTGGGATCTTCTATGTGTGCCTTTCCAAATCATGTCCAATCAACTACATTTACCACAGGGGGACTCCAATTAAGCTGTAAGAACATCTCAAAAATGATCAGTGGAAACAGGATGCACTTGAGCTCAAGTTTGAGCTTCATGGCAAAGGCTTTGAATACTTATGTACATGTGATGTCTTACGCTGGCCACACATCATACCAACTTTCCTCCAACCATCCAACCAGTTGCTTGGATGGAATAAAAATATGGTACTGGATGGGTGCAAAGGACAATCAGAAATGTGCTTACAAACCTAGGAAAATGGGCAAAAACATTCAGTCAATTTGTTTAAATCAAACAGATTCAACTACAGTACCGTTTCTGCGTTTTTTGTCAGTTTCCAGATTTTGGAAACAAATTTCTGAAGTAAATATTACATTTGCTCCCATCCAGTACCATATTTTTATTCCATCCAAGCAACTAGTTGGATGGTTGGAGGAAAGTTGGTCTGATGTGTGGCCGGCATTAGTCTTTTATTATTAATAAATTTGCAAAAATTTCCCCAAATAGTTTTTGGCGTTACCATTATGGGGTATATTGTGTGTAGAATTTTGAGGGAAAAATTAATTTATTCCATTTTGAGTGTGTGTGTGTCCAGATTTGAGATCCCTAGTTTGCCTATATTTTGGAGACCACATTTGTTCATCCAGGTATGAAAATAGACTGATAAAGTATAAATTGAAAATATGTTATTTATTGTAAATTGTTTTCTAGAAACATTGTAATATTTTCATGTTTTTACTTTCCCTTGCCCAACACTATTGCAAATTTATCTAAAACTTTTAATTAAAAATAAAGAATAAGGAATTACACATTTTACCTACAATTTTATGTTGTGTATACCATGCCACTTATTTTGGGTACTTGTTTCCTAGAACGGCCACAATCGGGAGTAATCGTGTACCTTAACTTAAGGTACACGATTAACGCGATAGACCCGATTTCCTTTGAAATCAGGTTCATTTTGCCGGCAAAGGCAAAATCGCGTTGATCGCGTCGGTCGAGTGCATTAACATGGCACGCGACGCGATGGACCCAATTTTGCCATAGGGTTCAATGTTAAAATATTTTTAACATTGTAATCGCGTTCATCGCGTCGGTCTTGTGCTATTATAATGGCACAAGATGCGATGGACGCGATTAAGCACATTTTACATAGCTAACAATGGGAAATGGGCCAATATGGCCCATTTCTCATTGTATATGCCCCCGTCATGCCTATAAATTAATGCCCCCCCCCCCATTGTGAGTGGCACCCCACGATTGACGCCAACCCGAAGCGTGACGAGCGGCGGCGGTACGTGTCCTCCGACCTTTTCATACCCCTACTATCCACGTCGGCGTGGAGTTGAGAATATAAAGTGTGGCGAGCCACCGAGCCCGAACCGTGGTCGAGCGGACGCGTATACCTGTGAAGTAATGCGCGTCCCCTCGCGGGGTCGCTGCGCTCGTCACGCTTCGGACGCATACCGAAGCCCCTTGCGGGCTCGATACACTCGCCACGCTTCGGGTTGGCGTCAATCGTGGGGTGCCATTCACAATGGGGCTATTCGAGCCATCAGGGGGGTTAAAATTGGGGTCTTGGGACAATTTTACATTGAATCCAATGTAAAATAGGGTCCCAGGGACCCTATTCACATTTGATTCAATGTAAAAATTGGGTCCATCGCATCGGTCGCATCGCATGCGATTTGGTCACATGCGATGCGATCAACGCGATTTTTCCCAACCCAATCAAAATCGGTGTGGCCGTTCTAGGAAACAAGTACCTTATTTTGTTATCTAATAAAATGTACTGTTGCATCTACTAGAAGAACAACTTCTGTTTCCCTCAGTTGTAGAAATCCATACATGAGTTTTAAGCCAACGGAAAATTAGATTAACTGCAACCTATTGTGTAAAGTAATACAATTACTAGCATCACATAATGAATTATATCATACAGGGAATAGATAGTTTTTTTTAACTCAATTCCCACAACACAATGCAGAATACATGGTGCTTGTTTCTAGCTTAAAGGAGGACATGTTTTTAGGAGGTTCTAACTTCAACACTTTCCATAGTGTTTATGCCCCAAATTGAAAATGGCTTTGCTTTACTAACTTTGTTTTACTAGCTTACACAATATTTGTTATGTACATTTAGCCTAATTCAGATTTGTTTAGCAATGCGACACAAGTGCCGATGCTTGTAGAGATCTCCGAAGTCAGGTGCAGAGTGGCAGCAGACTTTCAGTTTTAAGGGGCATACACACGTGACTATATTGCTTAGAAAGTTAGCACAGATCTCTCTGGAGAGATTAATAATCTCCTGCTAACTAAATCCGTGCATGCAGTCAAAATCTAGTCAAATTGTTTAGCAAGTCACTGCAAATCTCTCTGTGTGTACAGAATACTGATCGCAATCTCTGGACACCAGGAAATCACCTGCCCTAAATAGCTTAGCAAAATTGCTTAGCACAGATCTCTATGTGTGTATTCCCCTTTAGTGAGAGTGAGGCCAAGATCTCCGATAGAAGATGGACATTTCCTGGTCTTTCATTTTCTTTGATCTTCAGTGGACAGTTTGTGTGACCCTATGGGTAATGCATCCAGCTGATGGTGTCGCTTATGATCAGATGCTACATCCTAGGGCACAGCTCGGTTCATTACTGCAAGCAGGAGGCTTCTTCACCGATGCCTTCTGCTACATTAATATATTCAGCAGCGATAGCAACTCCAATCAAGGGTGAAATGTAAAAGACTGCAAGTTGCAGACTGTGTGGGATTTAAAAATATGGGCAGACTTAAACACATCAAGTCCCGCACATGCTGTAAGTCACAGGATGCTACATTTCTTGCCACATCTGAATTAAGCCCATTGTGCATAAACACAGCACAGCTAGGCCTATGAATTAGGCCCATGTTGCATAAACATAGCACAGACAGGCCTCTAGGAGCAAGTGACATTATCGAGGCCTGAGGCATAAAGAACCTAATGCTTTAGTGATATCACCTGTTCTAAGTGAAATTATACACTGAATGTCTCATAAATGTTGCCTTAGCCCCCAAAAATGTAGACTTTCATTGTGTGTATTGTAAAATACACAACTGAAAAGTGACAACTAATATCTGCAAGAAATGCTTGTTTAATTTGGTATGTGACAGAAAACACGGGCTTTATTTAGACTGCGCACATATCGTTCTCCACGGCACTGCGGATGTAGTTAACTATATCGGATGCCTCGTGAATCGCTTAAGAGTGTACCCAGCATTACACTAGAGGCACAGCACCTGCATTTCAAAGCACCCCTCTTTTTTAATTTGTAACTATTTTCCAGTCATTTTAGTCACAATTAATGAATCTACTAGTTATAAGCCTGTCAAAATTATGGCTTCTGCAATGTACTTTCACTTTGAGCTGTGACAGTTTTTATCCAACAAACTCTCCACCCCACCCCCAGTCACCATCTGCTCCTACCTCCAATCTCTGTCTTCACAACTTTCTATATTTTCCATATCCAGCTGATACAGATCAGTGTCCCTTCAAAATTTCTTTCACTTTCTATTATGACAACTTTAAGCATACAAAGGAGTAATTTGGTCCAGTAGAGTGGCTTCTAGTTGTCACCTCGAGTAGTTAGCCTTTTTATATATTTATATACCCTTACTGTACTTTGACAGCATCTGAAAGCCCAATTCTTATATGTACACACATGCACACCCATTTCAGCACCGGTCTTGACCCCCCAGATGTACAAAGCCACATGCACATTGTGATTTTTTTTTTAAAAGCTTCAAATTGTATTTACCCAGTATTATATCTGTGGTCTGAATTCTATTTACATTTTACTTATTCATCATTATATCGCCCAACAATTTAAACTTTTGCTCCATAGAATGATTTCAGGATGTGGCAAATAAATAGTGTCATAGTTTAACAGATGTTATGTTTGTGAGACTGTCCAACTGCTTCCTTTCCCTTGAGATACACTCTTTAGCTCTCCTTCCACGCAACTGGAAAATACTGACTGTATCTGTATTAGGTGCTGATCAGATTATTCATTGGGTGTGTCTCCAGCTTTTTGTGGTTGACACGTTACCATATGAATTCCCATTCAATCACGTCACTCATTGTAGCTTTGCATACATCTAAATCTATGGGTGGCACCTTTCCCATTGGGTGACAGCTAATTGCATTGATTGACACCTTGTTCCTATGAGAATCTGACACTTCATATTGATAATTCTGTTTCATGTCATTCTGTTATTGTACGGTATATGATCTTTCAGTGTACAGTGCTGCCTAATAGGATATTGTTTTATATACAAAGTAACACTTTTTTGGAGACACCATGCATTTGTGGCAAATTTTGATTGATGTGAACACTGACAATAGCCACCTCTCTTCCATATCAGTAAAGGTCTGTAGGTTATTGTATATTGTTCATCCACCCAGGTTACATATTTTCTGTTCCTCACATTGCAACTGATTGTGTTGTAGGAGAATAGGATTCCACAGGCAGATGAGCATATTACAGCCCAGAGACAGGAATCTGCTGTGTCCGACAGTCACCTCCGGTAAACCTAGCTGATTAAGGTTACTTGGTGTAAAGCATTTACCTCCAATTCATGTCCATACCAGCTGCCCTAGATGAGGAGTTAATGGTCCTTACAGAAACCCTTTATGGTTATTTGACCACAAGGTGCTCTCTGTTCTGTTCCTGCGAGCAGCATCAATCAGTTTAATGCGGAAATCTGTGCCGTTAGCTGCAGAATTTAAATGAAAATGTTTGCATGAGGGATGAGCTCAAATCTTGTGAGCAGGTGTAATGTTCTGGAGTCAGGACAAACTCATACATGGAAGCATTTCCCTGCTCCAGATGGAAGCACATTGCTCCTACGTATAGGTCACACACAGATGAAGGCAATATGGAAGCAAATTCTGGCAATGTACTGGAGCAAATGGCAATAAACAATTTGTTACCAAATGCTGGAATAGACATGAATGGATACATTTGTTATATCAAACAAATCGTACCAATTTTTTTGAATGAGCACTGTTTGTTTTTTTCAGCATGGGGGAGCCAATGGTTGATTGTCATACATTACCATTGATACGCACGTATGTAAAATGTCATGATCTTCGCTTGTAAACTGTGGGTTTGTATAGGACAGAAAGACAAATTTTTGCTTTTATATATATTAGACTAGTCTTAAGGCTTGTCCCTGTCGCTGCTCGGGGAGGTTCGGGTCGCTAGGGAAGGATTTGAGCCGCTCTGGGAAGTTCTGTCTGCCCGAACAGACGAGCGCTCCCGAGGTGCCTCCCCCAAGCGGCCACAAACAGCCAAAGCCGGCAGCAGCAGCCACAGGGAGCAGTTCCTGCTGCAGAAGGCAGTAGCTGCCCCTTCTGTGGTGAGTGGTGCCCTGGTGGGATTGTCCGGTCCCAGGAAAACTCACCACTCAAGGGGTTAAGGGTCCACTTAAGGGAGTCTGTTTATTGTGTTGTATTCAGTGCCATCGAGAGGGGGGAGGGAGCAGGTACTTTTTACTTGGGTCTGATGGAGGGGTCTGAATCCTTCTCCTCCTTCGCTGCAGAGACCAGGCAGTGGGAGTAGAGAGCAGAGTCTGCCACAGCAGCACAGCCTCTCTCCCCCGCTCGGCACATGCTGCTCAGTGCCGTGTGTGGAGCGGAGGAGAGAAGCAGGAGCAGTCTGTGCACCGGCACATAGCTCACACCCCCTGCAAATTCAATTTTTTAAAGTGGTGTGGCCACGGACCCTCCATTGGCCATGCCCCTTTTTTACAGGGGAGCGGCGGCACTTTCAGCATCCCTGTTTGTATTCGGAAAGTCTTAAGCTTTCCATGGACATATCACAGTGCATGAAAAAACAGAAATAGCATGAACCCTTATGACAGCACCCTTAAGATTGTCCCTTAAGATGATACGGTAGTGTGCAAAGTTTGAAGACGATTAGTTAAAGCAGGGCTCGACAAAACCCGGGGGCCAGGTCGCCATGGCGACCAGATTCTGCTTCCTGGCGACAAGATTTGCCAGGAAGCAGAACCCCCGGGCAGAGTGGTGGCTTTACAGCAGCGAGCCCAACTGTGGGTTATACTGTTAGATATACGGTAAAAGCCACCACAGCAGCAGCCGGCAGTGCAGGGCACAACTCTCCCGGTTGCAGGGAGAGGAACATGGAGAGGCTGGGAGCTGGTAGCAGCCTCTGCGTTAGCAGCGGGTCCCCGTGGCTTGCTGTCCTTTCAGCACATACAGCAGCCTGGGGTGCCCGTTTCAGATGGCGCCGCGGTGGGTTATTATGTTCATTATAGCAGGCAGCCCGGCAGAGCGGTGCACAACTCTCCCGGCTGACGCTGCATCAGAGCAGGTCCGCTGCGCGACTATTTCATAAGTCAAGTCGGCTCACAAGCTAATCGGGAGCAACCAATGCTGCTCCGTGCTTGAGTTTTGAAATAGGTGCACTGCGGACCTGCTCTGATGCAGGCCTGTGCTGCTGGTGCCGGTGATTGACAGCTGAAGACCCGGCGCAGGATATGTCAGCCCACAGCCCTGTGATGCCGGGAGAGGGAGGTCTGCGCTGCCGGTGCTGGGGATCAAGAGCTGAAGATCCGGCGCCGCAGTTGGTGTTGTGATGCCGGGAGAGTGAGGCCTCTGCTGCCTGCTCCGGAGAATTGTGCTGATGGAGGTACATCCTCTATCAACCTTCTTGTGCTCTGCCCCCATCCCTCTCTCACCCCTGCCACTCTCATCCTCTAAATATCCTCTACCCCTCCACCTCATGTCATTTACCCCCCTCCTGACACCCTGCCAGTCTTCTATTTTCTGTCCCTGAAACCATCTCTCACTCCCTGTCCCTCCCCCATTCTCTCCCCGACACCCTATCTCTGTACCTGTGTCTACTTCTTTCCACCCTGGCAACCTCTCGTTCCCTCTCTCACTCCCTGTCTCTCTCTGGAACCCTCTTACATGACATGCCCTGTTTCTTCCTGGGAACCTCTCTCAGTGCATGTCTCTTTCTGTCTCTCCCTGGCCCCCTCTCTCACTCCCTGTATCTTCCTGTCTCTCCCTGACAACCTCTCTCACTCCTTGTCTCTCCCTGGGAACCTGTCTCTCCCTCTTTCTCTGTCTGACACTCACTCTTCCTCTTCTCTCTCTCCCTCCATATTTCGCTCTCACTCCTGTTAATACCACTTCTCTATCTAATTACACCACCTTTATCTCTCTGTCATCCTCTTTCTCTCATTCCCACTTTTCACATGAAGCCACTTCTCTTTTTCCGACCATTCCTCTCTCTCTTTATCCGACATCCTCTTTGGGGTCAATTCAATTCAGCGTACAGTGAATATCGCCATGAGAGAGCTCCCTCAAGTCACTGGAATGATAAGTCCTAACTAGTGCATTTCTGCTTGCACCCCAGAGCTAACTCAGCAATGCTGTTTTGTGCCCTAGTACGGTGTACGCAGCAATGCGTCAGGGCGCATTAGTCAAAGAATGGCAGTACTTGCATCTAAACACCTGTGAGAACCTGCATTCTCCGATATAACAGCGTGCTGATTTGAATAGCCATGGGAGTGCCATCCCGGCACTATTCATAGTGTGCTGAATTAACTTGACCCCTTTGTCTCTCACTCCTTCTTCTGACCCCCAAGAGAGATTGTAGTGGCAGTAGTGAGGGGGGCCCCATTCAAAATGTTGCTATGGGGCCCACAATGTACTAGTTACGCCCCTGCCCGAGGCTACTGTAAGTGCTGATAGTATAACCAGCCACGGGGACCCGCTGCTCACGCAGAGGCACCAGAGACATGAGGCACCAGAGACATGAGGCACCAGAGACATGAGGCACCAGACACCTGAGGCACCAGACACCAGAGGCACCAGACACCAGAGGCAAACCCCCTTATTTTTTTTCTCTGTCTGCCCCTGCCTGGCATTAAGCCAGAAACCCATAGCAATGAGCATGTAAGTAAGCAGCACTGTGGCATAATATGCCATTGGCATTACGTTGTGTGGTATTATATGTAATGGACATTACGGTGTTTGGTTCACCGTGTAATGGGCATTGCGGTGTGTGTTGTATATGTAATGGCCATTATTGTGTGTGGTATAGTATGCAAAAGGTTTTTCGGAGTGTGGCATAATGTGTAATGGGCATTGTGGTATGTGTAATGGGTATGTGACATATGTAATAGGTATTATGGTGTTACTTTTTGGCGCACACTGTCACTATTTTTTTTTCTGGCTCCTACATTTTCATCCTGGCTCCTAGATTTTTTAGAAATTTGTCAAGCCCTGAGTTAAAGCATTTGAGAGTTATCGTGGAACATACACACACACACACACACACACACACACACATCATTCAATTATACTTATGTAGATAGTTCCTACATACTACAGTTTTACAAGGACAGTCCCATGTTTTTTTTCAAACCTGCAACACTTTTTTCTAGGACAATCCGGAATAACTGTGTTCTGTAATACTACCAGCAATCACTGTTGTCACGTTATAGTCCCTGTTTATAGGTTTCCAGAAATGTTATACACTATTGTAGTAGGGTTCCTTTATAACTCTTTTCCCCTTGGAAGAGACTTGAAGCTGTGCTAAAACATAAATAGAAATGCCACGCAGCTCTGAGTGTCTCTTTCATTAAATGTTTGCTGGCAATGAGCTAGAACATATGCAGCTTTACTGCACACTCTCAGGACAGGCATTACAGTCATTTCTCTTTATAGCTAAATGAGGATAGTGAATTCATTTCTGCTGATTTTGACTGCAGTTTGGTTATTGTCAATCTGGTCAGCAGATCACTGGTACAGTCACATATACCATATGTGACCAGTGGCTGAAAGAGGAATGACATATCTTGTGTGACCGTGTTATCTGCATACATAGTAGACAGTGATTTAGATAAAAAATGAATAAATAGTTGACAGAAGCTGCTATTGGCATTGTGTTGAAAACAGCCCTTAAAATTATTGTTGATATATAAACTTTATTGATGTACCAAACCCTTTTAGGCCATTGCAGTGCAGGTTTTAAGGCTATCCTTGCTTGAGTCTAGATGGGATGCAGTGTAAATTCCGGCGGTCAGGATCCCGGCGTTCAAAATCCCGATGCCGGAATCCCGATCGCCAAAATCCCGACACTTTCTCCCTCCGGGGGTGTCCATGACACCTCCGGAGGGAGAATAAACTAGTGTGCCGAGCGCAGCGAGGCACCGGGCCCGCTGCGTGGCGAGCGCAGCGTGCCTTCAAGGGGGGGGCGATCCACGTCCCCCCCTTGTCGGGATTTCGGCGGTCGGGATTCCGCCGTCGGGATTTTGAACGCCGGGATCCCGACCGCCGGGATTTAATACTGATTCCGTCTAGATGCTCAAATAAAAATGACGGAGGTATTGTTTGTGTCCTATGCTCAAGGATAGCCTTAAAACCTGAACTGTAATGGCAGTTTGGGAAACAGTTTTATTTATCAAGTGTGAGCTATGCAGAACTATAGCAATGTATGCCTAGTGTAAGGTGAAGAATTATACTTTTTTGACACAATTCGATTAGAATGTGGATAATCTTTTTTGGAGCCCTCACATGAAAATGTCATAGACGAAGAAGCATTAAAAAATGATTTTAATAACAAAAAAAAAATTGTTTTTGCTTAAAATTCTAATTTTTACGAAGAAGGTTACACACTATGGACTTGTCCATAGTGTGTAGTAGGGGGTGTGGGTTGCTAGGTCTACAACAACTAGGTTGACAAGCATTGGGTCGACACCACTAGGTCGACAGGCAGCATGGTTGACATGGGTCTAGGTCGAAATGGGTCTAGGTCGACATGAATCAAGGTCGACATGTGTCTAGGTCGACATGGGTCGATGGGACATTAGGTCGACACAAGCATTATGTCGACAGTCAAAAGTTCGACATGGGGTTTTCCACTGCTTTTTGACCCAAATGTTGACACAGTCGACATTGACACAGTTTGGAGTGCACCGCATCCCCTCGCATCGCTCGCTTCACTCGCGATGCTTCGGGCACGGTGCCTCACTACGCTCGGCACACTATTTTATTCTCCCACCATGCCCTAGTGCAGTGTTTTTCAACCATTGTGCCGTGGCACACTAGTGTGCCTTGAGCTGTTCTCAAGTGTGCCCCCAGATCTAGAGCTGCCCAAACCAGTTTACAGCCAACACCAGGTCAACTGTTATTTACTGGTCTCTTCTTTTCATGTAAAGGGGAAATGTATTTTATGTTTGTTTCCTGTGGGGACCAGTGTGATTGTTTTTATATGGAGGCCAATAGGCTTGATTTTTTTTCCTGTGGGGGCGAATGTTTTATGCCCTAGCAATTTTTAAATCTTATTTAGTGTGCCGCAAGGCAAAAAAGGTTGAAAATCACTGCCCTAGTGGATAGTAGGGCATGAAATACCAGCCTGTCGGCTCATGTCGGCTCAAAAAACTGTGAAAAACCTCATATTTACTGTTTGACTGTCGACCTAGCCCTTGTCGACCTTATGCGTGTGTCAACAGAATGACCTGTCGACCTAAACCCATGTCGACCTAAACACATCATTAATTGTACATTGCTGAATTAATCATATTTTTGTATCCTATAGTCCTCCTGAGGAGGTGCTGTGACGTACCATCCATCCACTGATTTTCTATACCAGGGTCATAAATAGGAGTGTGTAAGCAGTGCCAGTTATTCTGAGACAATGTGATGTCACAGGATTCGGGATTGGACAGGGCTCACTGCTTCTTTTTTAAGGCACTGGTCTCTACAATTTACCTGTGTATTGACCTATACATTTACCTGTATATAACAAACCTGTAAATTGTTTGTTATTGTAATGCATTTGCCTTACTGAAGCTTTGTGCTGACTCCCTCAGGGTAAATGAATCTGGATGAGTGTGATTGTCCATGAAAAACTGGGACAGTCTTGGGCTGAAGAGATTGTTTTACAACGGTCCATTGATTTTTGTAAAGAGTGAAAATCCCTCTTGTTAAATCTCCTGACAGTCGGAGACTCTGCTTAATGATTTGTGAATGTTGATTCTGACCGTTTTTGTTGTAAAGTTTTAGGACACATAATAAGAGACACATTAGTGTTAACACTTTTATTCCCAATATAGGAAACATCTCTTTCCCAAAGGCCCCAGTTATTCTACTTCTGGGAGTAAAAAAGAGTCACTTCCGAAGTATAGAAGCACATTCAGTACTTGTAAGTAGACTTTTAGTTTTGCTGTTACTCAGATTTCTCAGGACTGTTCCATAATTTGTGGAAATTGTCTTTGTAAGCTCTCATTAGGAATAAAGAGCACCGGTTTCTACACAATTCTCTTGGGAGCAGGCTGCTTTCTATACAATTTATATGCAGTCAGCTTATCCTTGTTGCAAAAAGAATGGCTTCTTCTCATTGGGGTGTCCTGCTGGTACATCAACCTTTCATGAATAAATCAACCTTTTATTGACTTTTTTTATAGCTTTTTATTTGGATTGCCATTAATAATGTACAGATGAATCAGATTAATAGACTAGAATGCTTATATTTTATTTAACTGTGATGTTCCTTAAATATAGATAACATTTATATATATATTGTTAGATTAGAAAGTGGGTCAATAAAATTAAAAGTAGGGAGGGGAAGTCTTTGTCTGCTCGACATGATTTTCATAGCAACAATATTCACAATAAGGTTTGTTCTGACCTTTTATACCCCTTTCACACTCGCAGAGCCGGTTCATACCCGGTAATGTGTTTTCCCGGATGCATCCCGGGACTCTACCCGGGAATGTAGCCTTTCACACTGCACTCAGACCTGGGATCGACCCGGGACAGCCCCATTCACACTGATTCCGGGAAATCCCTGCAAATACATATGCATGTCATAAGAAATGAACTCCAGGGCTCTGAAAGATGACATCGCCTTTTGTGAGCCCAATAAAGCTCCAATCAGCAGCTCTTTTAAAGTCCTGTGTACCCAATCCCGGGTACGGGACCATTCACACTGACCACATCCCGGGTCAATTCTGAAATCTACCCAGGTCAGGACCTGGGTAGAAATCCCGGGATGTTCGTACCAGGATATTCTTTCAAGACCCTTTCACACTGAGCTAAATTCCGTGTTGATGCGCATTCATGTGCAAAAACCTGGGATATTTTTGCAAGTGTGAAAGGGGTATAACATTCAGTTACCCCTTTGGGTACATACACACTTGCATTGCATTGGTTTAAAATGCATTTCTAATACATGAATCAATATAAACGGATGAATCATTGTACAACATACCGTATATACTCGAGTATAAGTTGATCCGAATATAAGCCGAGGCACCTAATTTTACAACAAAAAGCTGGGAAAACGTATTGACTCAAGTGGGACCCTCACTCGAGTATAAGCCGAGGGGGGCCTTTTCAGCATAAAAAATGGTCTGAAAAAGTAGGCTTATACTCGAGTATATATGGTAAATCATATTTGTATTTTATGTGCATTTAACATGGGTATACGCTGCACTTTTTACCTTTTATCATTTTTGTGTTAGACATTACTGCTTTATAGCAGATGCAGTGAATAATCATTTACATAAATTCTGTATTTCTAGAATGCATTTACTGTGCGCAACTTGACAACTTCCTGTTTAAGAATACAGATTGTAACATCACAAACACTTTTAAATTTAGATTAAATATATTATACATCTGATTCTGTTTCTGTGAACTTTTAATATTGAATAAAATAAAACCCAGACTAGGGGGATATTAAATCCCGGGTCACGCCAGTAGGGGCGTCCCAGCTATCGTGACCCTGTCCCGTTCTTGGCCCGCTCGACAGCAAATCGGCAGATGTTATTTAATGTTCCGCCAGCCGAGGGCTAAAAAGGGGTGGCGGCTGTGAGAAAATGCTGTGGATCGTCGAGATCTGGCTGTGAGCTCGACAATCCATGACCGTTCTCGGCAAAACTGCTAGGTAGGACTTGGTGTGTGGACCCCGTTGCCACGATTCCACGGTTCTGCTGGCCTCCTGCGGGCTAAGACTTCACCAATAACAGCCACGTTTGTGGGGCTGAATTAGGTCCAGCCCCAGACCGGTGCCGCCTGGTCTTGAGTAGGACAAGGTGGCCCGCAGGAAGTGTAACACACGGCAAGGTGGGGTAAGATGGCGTACACACCCAGCCTACCAATGTGTGGGAAAAATAACCCCACGGGTGCAACAATGCACTAACGTGGTAACTAGGTGAATTCCTCTAAGTATAAAATGGGTGCAACAATGCACAGATGGAAAGAGAATGATAATAACCCTCTATACCTGCACTAGGAGATCGGAACCCCCTGGGCAGGCAAGGCCTGACCCTCCTGTGCAGGTAACTGCAACAATGCAGAGATGGTAGCAAAAAGATAATGCAAAAATAAGGATGCAGGGAACCCCTGACTTATCTGAAATGAAGACTGACAGCAGGCTCTGGCAAGGACACTGCAGGCTGGACAAAGCAGGTACTGAGGACTGAGGCAACCAGGGACCAGGAACACGCTGACTGAGGCACGAACAAAGCTGGCAAACAGGACGCTGGATACAAGGTGCTGGGACTGGAAACACTCTGGAGCAGGAACATTGACAAATAGAACTGCACTAAGAACTAAACAGAACTATAACCGTCAGGGTCTGCATGCTGAGAACCTAACTAAATAACCTTGCATGCAGCCCCACCCAAGAAGGTATGCAAGAAACCCAGGGAGCTGGATCCACAAAACCCGGAGCACAGATCCAGAGAAAACACACAAGCTACAAACAGAATATATAAACTGCACATTTACACCGATCGTAACAAAAACGAGCCCAACTGCTTTTAAAGTCGTGCTCGTTTTGCCAAGATGCCTCTTCAATGCTGTCGGGAAAGACACCCGCCGCTATTTCCCCCGTCGGAAATAGTGGCAGGGGATTGGATACCCCCATTGATCCTTTTCCTTCATACATGAACTTTAAAAACTTTAAAAAGTAGATTTTTTTTTTTTACAAATCTCTGTTCAATGTAGTGAGCTATTACTTCCCTACTTTCATGTTTCCTGGGCCACTTATAGATATGCCTAGAATATGATTACGAGCCTAAGGTAAATTATGCCCCGGACAGTTACATCATCATAATATCACACCTTAATATAATTACTGTAAAGCAACTGAATCCCCTTTTAGACTCAGAAGTTGTGAGATCATTCTGAGTAGCTGACCAAGAGAAAATTTTCTACTTGGAAAAGTGGAGTGACTTTAAATAAAAAAAACATATTGCATTGAATTCATATATTTATTTTAAACCAACCGCTTCGGGGTCTACTTGATAATAGTGCCGGTACCAGAGCTATTGAATCGTGAACATTGCACCTGGCACTTAGTTGGGAGATGCCAGTTTCTGCGTCTTAAATCAGGTATTTAATTGCTGTAACTGGGATTCTCTGACCTGCCACAATGCTGTTTGCACCACAACTAAGGCAGAAAACAGCACAGCTTCACTAGCTTAGTCGGATTTCTACTCATACCTCAGATGAGGCGTGAGGAGAAGTCCTCTGGATGGACTTAGCAGTGCAGTCAATTGAATAGCCCCAAGACCTCTTCCCTAGTGCTGTTAATAATAAGCAGAATTTAATTATCTCCTTTAAAATAATCATGAAATATCAAAAATGGTAGTATATGTAGTTAACAATGTGCTAATGCTTAATTATACCAGTAAGAAAGGGCGAAATGCTCTTTCAGTGTCAACATTTATTTTGTCCTTTAGTTTAGTAATTACATTTGGTCAACAACTGCATTTCTCAGTACATGTCCAATTTCCTTTCTTGGCAGATGCCCTTGAAAGTCCTGGGTGGTAACAGAAGCCTGGACTTTGATATGATAGTTTAGAACTCCATTCTTTATTTAAACATTTTAGCATTTTAGTCTTGTGCATAGAATGCTTAGATTAACCATTGTCCTAAATGTATGATGAGAATAGGGGAAATTAGTACTTTATTTCCGTTGTTAGAACCTTACCAAACAAATGCATGTAGAAACTATAAAGTGTTGCATTATAAGCAGGAGTTAAAGTGAGGCGGAATGGGGTGGAACTGAGTTCCACCACCTCTAATGGTGAGGTGGAACATTTTAACCTCCACTTTGGCCCTACACAGTAATTCTTACAGGAAAGCATTCTAGTTTGCAGGGGGATGCCAAAAACCCTAACACTGACCCTGTCTCTGCCTAATGGGGGGGGGGGGGGGGGGGGGGGGGGTGTAATTAGGTGGCATAAAAAAAATGAGTGCCCCAACCTCTGCATGACCACTTTATGCCCTGATTATAAAGCTGGGTACACATCTATACAATCCCTGTTTTCTTGCGACCGTTCGTTTGACCGACCGTAGACGCGTTGGTCTGTCCACAAACAACAGCCGATACGCGTGTACACACCTGTACAATTTTACTTGCGACGTCCAATGTACTCCCGTTCAAACAGTCGCAAGAAAACAATTGTACCACCGTACACACTCTCTCAATTTGGGCTTTTGACACGATAGATATAAACAAAAATTATCATAATGGGCTGGGTTAAGGGCATACTAAAACAAAGCGATGTGAGGACAGAACCTAAACAAAAGGGTGATTTCCTTTTTTACATCAGTGCTGGCTGTGCATAGAACACATACATTCGTTCATTCGTTTCGTTTGTTTTCTAATACTTTCATCATGAGTTTGAGGAAAAGAAAGGTTCGTGCTTGTATTCTTGCTGCTATGGCCACAACATTGCAGTCTATAAAAAAAAAAAAGAGGAGCAAGAATCGCAGCTGCTGGACCAGAAACTGGCTTCTGCGTTGAGACACCTTCTTCCATATACCCGAATATATGCCAGAATATGCCCATTCTGCTGTTTATGTCCACGTATTCCACCAGAATGAAGATTCTTTTGTGTCGCAAGCATAGAAAACCTGTCGCACGCATGCAGAGAAAACTGTTTGATTGGTTAATAGCGCTCGAATGTCCTGCCCATGCACGTGTTCAGTGGCACAAACAACGTGCCTACAAGGAGCCATGTACTGCTCTCTGATCACAAAACTGGCTTTTGCCGCTGTATTTGAAAACCACTATAAAGACGGGGTACGGGTCAGCCGGCAGGGTGACTATGGACAGATACGGCAAACTGACTGTAGTCGCGTACCCCATCTTTATAGCAGTTTGCCGTATCTGTCCAGGGTGACTGTGCCGTCTGACTGTGGACGCTTTCCCCGGTCTTTATAGCAGCCGGCAGGGTGACTAGGGACAGATACGGCGACCTGCTACAAAGATGGGTGCATGTATATTATTATTATTTCTTTAATTATACATGGGGAGAGGTGAACACTTCTTGTGCTGTAGGAGACATCATGCAGCTATGGAATGACCGTTTTTGGCCGTTTATCGCTCGTACGGGACAGCGTACACACCTATACAATTGAACGGCCGTCCGACCCAGAACGGAAGATCGGCCTGACGATTGTATGTATGTGTACCCAGCTTAAGTATAAGACAAGAACTATTATCTGTACTGTATAGGTTGGGGGAGCTCAAGGCCTTTTTTACAGTAAACAATTGTAAATGTCTTCTCTCTTGTCTGTCTTTTTTATTTTCAGTAACTGTGTCCCACAAAATTATATCTGGTCAGTACAAATCCAGGCTTCTGCTCTTTCTAAACTGCGCTTGGAAAGGAATGTCCTCAATATGGCCACCTCCTCCCACAGATGATGCAACTTGTGATGTAACATGTTCACTGTACTTTTTGTAGATAGGAAATTAGTGTGGTATTTTATTTGTGTATATTTACAGATTATTCCTAATATTTTGGTTTACTCTTTCTTTCTTTCTTTCTTTCTTTCTTTCTTTCTTTCTTTCTTTCTTTCTTTCTTTCTTTCTTTCTTTCTTTCTTTCTTTCTTTCTTTTTTCACCATTGAGGGAATTAACCTCTTTTATTCAAACTCCCAATTCCTTAAAGGCTCATTAGGTGATTTCATTCTATTCACCTAACATAACGGTTAATCCTGGCAAGTGAGATTCAGGAACGTGTAAAAGTAAAATATATTGTGTAGCTTGCAAGCTTGCATATTTCTCTTCTCGCAGCTACGAGGAGGCATTTTTATGTGCGTGTTTTGGCCCCCGGGACTAGTGAAAAACTTTGGGATTCTGTAGTTCTGGCATCAAATTGCAGAGTGTTTGCCAGGGTCCATTAATCAGCCGGCAGAGGTTATGTGAAGGGTGCGTTCTGTGTACAGATGTGGTTATATAAAGAGAAGCATGGAGACTTGTGTACAATTTATTGAAAAGACACTTAATTTCCAGCTCTGAGTGCTGCTGGAGTTTGGAAAACAGAATATCCATTTATCTGCAGCCATCTTATTTATCACCTATTACGGCAGTCTTTCAAACATATATATATGTTTCAGCAAGACACAGAAAATCGAAACAAAATATACAGCATTTTTTCCCCATTATTTATTTTCATTGCAACTCTTGTTAGAATCATAAAACAGGATTTAAATGTCATGGAAATCCACACTACAATTTGGATTGAAGGAAACATTGACCAAAATAGGAATTGCTTAAACTGTTTAATTAAAATTAGTTGGTGAGGACTCAGAGGAATTGGCTGGACTGCAGAAAATACTTGTATACAAAAAGAAACTCCAACTTTCCTGTTTTGAAAACTATAGTCATAAAAATGATTTACTTTTTTTTTTTTGCATTTGTTTATGTAAAAATTAGGTGTAGCATGAGATTTATTAAGATGTACTCAGAGGCCTTTTTGCAGTTAATAATGTTAGATTTTTAAAGAGTGGATGTTTTTATTGCCTCCTTGTACCAATGGCAAGCATGCAAGGATGGAGTCACATATAATATTGGCATAAAATAAAACCTCTCAAGTTGCCCATACACGTTACAATTATTTTATACAATATTGCATCTCATCGCATCTCGGTGAGATGAGATCTAATACAAAAAGTATGTGCTGCATATACTTTTTGTACTAGATCTCATCTCATCGCAAAACTGAGATGCGATATTGTATAAAATATTGGGTACTTGTTTCCTAGCACGGCGCCCATCTTATGTCATCGCATACCACTAATTAAGGTATGCAATGGTATGCGATGGGACCCGATTTTCGGGTTCTAAGAGGCAAACTGTACAATTTTAATATTGCGTCGCATCGCACGCCATTACAATGGCATGCAATGCGATTTGTAATTGTACAGGCACCCTGATGGTGTGTTAAATGCACCCCATTGTTAACGCCACCCCCACTATCAACGCCAACCCGAAGCATGGCGAGTGCAGCGAGCCCGCGAGGATGGCGTCCCTTACCTCTGGTGGTGCACCCGCACTTCCTTGGTATCGGTCCCTCGTCGCTGGTGTCTTGCTTCTTTGCTGGGGAGCTGTATATGTGCTGGGTGGCACCGGAGGACGGCGTCGCTTACCTTTGGTGGTGCATATGGCTCCAGCAGCTTTGGTCCACGGAGCTGCAACGTCGTCCGACATTGCAGCTCTGTGGACCAAGAGCTGCTGGAGCCGTATACAGCTCCCCAGCAAAGAAGCAAGACACCGGCGACCGATACCAAGGAAGTGCGGGTGCCACACCAGAGGTAAGGGACACCCTCCTCCGGTGCCACCCAGCACTGACGCTCACCACCCACCTACATATCACCACCCACCCCCGCCACCCTTGCCCAACCAACCAGACCTTTGATTCCCATCCCAGCAAACCTGCATATAGGAGCTGGATCAAAGAGACAACGACTATACTGCTACCGCCTGGTCTTGACCTCCCCACTGACCCGCAGATTGTCCCCTCATTTATTAGACGCAGACTAACTACTGCCTAGAATAATTACCACCACACTTGGCGGAGATAGAGAGCTCTAGTAAGAGGACATTAACAGGCCACTGGAAGCGGCCCCATTGACCCCTGGCAGCAGCTCATCACCAGTCACAGTCATTGTGCTGTGACCAAGACTTGGAGGCATACACCCCTCAGAACCTTTCCATAAGTTTAGTTTTACTGCACCTCTTGATAGAGTTCTCTAAACACACTGTGTGAAACAAATAAAGGGTTTTTAAACCAACACTAAGCCTTATTCATTTATTTAGGGGTAGAGCGCAGAAATTTCACCATTAAGGAGTACAATATAATCACAAAGTGAAATTGCTGAGATCAGGAGGTATGGAAAGTGATTCTATAGACATTGTTCTGCGTAAGACACATTGGGATGAATACAGTACATATATCGTGCCTGATCTCCCATCTAAAGCGCCGGGAGGTCGTGGGCAATATTCAGTCGATGGGGGTTTTATTGCGCTTATTGCATTCATTCAGGATGGAATTAGCCGCGTATTGCTGAGGGGAAATCGCCCTCACCGTTTGGCCCAATTGCCGGCTGTCATAATATGTACCTACCATAAGCTGCTGATGGGTCAGGTTGCACAGAAGTACATGCGGAGGTATATGCAGTCCATGACTTTTGCAATTTAAATTGTTCAATGTGGCCACTTTCAAACTTGTGTACAACTCTTTCAGAACTTAATTCTCTATCACAAACACATCAGTCACCTTGTTACCAATCACATTTTTGTTAGCATATTTTATTTAAAACCATGTGTGAAATAACTCAGAGCATTATACAAGGGCACGCAACCCTAGAGCCTCTAAGGCAGCAATACATCTATAAGGGTCAATACTATCAGAAGGCAAACAGCAGTTGATTGGCATGAACATTGTATGCAGGCAGTGAGCATTCATAAGCTTAATGCAGTTCAGAAATGCCTCAGGAGATCATATATATGGGATTTTCAGTAAGATGCACTATCTCAGTCTGTGCATTCAGGTGGTGTTGGAGTACAATTCCCAACATGCATTGCTATGTCTGTCTGAACTGCGTATACCGTACACTGGAGCAATCTTGGCCTGATTTTGTAGTTTCCAGGCAAATCATAGCATTTCAGTCGGATAGTTTAATTTTTGGCCAATCTGTGTCCTCCATCATTCGTATGTGATATATTCCAGTTGTCCCTGCTGCGGTGTTATGAAGGATGGAGCAGGAGAACATTCTGATTAGGGTAGCCAAACCCAGGGGGATTTTTTCAATTACGGGATTTAAAAGTGGGCGGTGTGGTGGGCGGAAAAGGTGCGGCAGGCGGGCTCAGCAGCATGACCAGACAACGCCTAAGTGGATGCTCACACTCAGCCTGGCATTATAAGCGCATGCACAGACTAATCCTGGAATCCTGGGATTGGAAGCTCCAATCCCGAGATTCAAATCCTGGTGATTTTTAGGGCCAAATCCTGGGATCCTGGCGATCCTGGAATAGGCCACCCTAGTCCTGATGTGTATGCACGGTATGATGTGTTGGTCTATCGGCTGGGATATCGTCTGGGTACACATCGCTCCAGTATGAGCCCAGCTTTGAAACCTTGGTCTAGAAGTAATTATTCAAGACACAAGTTAAATAATCAGTATGGATGTGAAAAGTGTGACCTGCATATGAAGTACATTTGAAAGTTTTAAAAAATGACCATAATAAGGTGAAATATTCAGTATTTAGATTATTTTAATGTGTTTCTCATATGTCTGCAGTAAATGATTAACATATGATGGCACTTGTACAGTATATATGTAGCCATAGAGAATATGAAGCAATGCCGAGTATAATATGATGTAACGTCACTGATCTTTGTTATATAGAACAAGAGAATTAATCCAGATTGGGAGTGTTGCATTCCTATAAATATGTTCTGATAGCTTTCATAGCTGCCAGGAACAATACTCTTATCTATTATGGATCATTCCATACAACTGGAGCAGGTCTGAAACAAAAAGGAAATCCTGTTTTATCAAAGAGAAGAACCTCCATGGAAATCAGTGTTTTTTTTTCTTTGAATCTGTTGTAGTTGTCTTGCTCTTACCCGACCCATGGTAAATAAATTGTAGAGAAGTAATTTCACAGAAATACTGTTCAAAATAAGGACGCTAGTTAGTGCAATGCAAATGTGCAACACACAAAATAAACAAGAGATAAGGAAAAGTATAGGCAGCAATTTAAATGCCAAGTGTTAAACGTTTCTATAAGATGGAAAATTATGGTCGCCCATTTGCGTTATTTTTACCCCCAATATTTGCAAAACACTACATTTGTAGTGTAGTCTTTCCCATGGTTGGCTTGGGGCAGTACGGATGGTGTGGGGCAGTACGGATGGTGTAATGGTTAGCATTACAGCCTCACAGCGCTGAGGTCATGGGTTCGATTCCCACCATGGCTCTAACTGTGCGGAGTTTGTATATTCTCCCCGTACTTGCATGGGTTTCCTCCGGGTACTCCGGTTTCCTCCCACAATCCAAAAATATACAGGTAGGTTAATTGGCTTCCAACAAAAATTAACCCTAGAATGTGTGCGTGTGCGTGTACATGTGGTAGGGAATATAGATTGCAAGCTCCACTGGGGCAGGGACTGATGTGAATGTTCAAATATTCTCTGTAAAGCGCTGCGGAATATGTATGCGCTATATAAGAAACTGTTAATAATAATAATAATAATAATCATCAATATTTGCTTTAGCCATGTTTTATTTGGAGTATAATGCCCTATTTTCCATCTGTCCGGGTGTGTGTGTGTTATTTAGGCACTGGTACGGTATTCTTTTAGGCTCTATTCATGTCAGAACCACGTTAAATGCTGTGGTTTAATTTAGAATTCAATTGTGGGTTGGTCTTGGCATATTTGTGTTTTATTTTCTATTAGTTTTACTTGTAGTATGTTTTGTAAGTACAATTTTACTGTAGGAAGTTTTTAAGGATTGTCCATAATTTTGAACCATAAAGTTATATTGGGGGTTATTCAGATCTGATCACTGCTGTGCAAAATTGCAGCAGCCTGCGATCAGTTAGTCATCGCCAGACAGAGAGGAACTTGCCCTGTGGAAGTTGCTGATTGCTGGGCAGCTGCAAATCCACACGCAACTCAGTCACTGTCGAATGATTTTCCCATTATGTTCAAGTGTGAAAAACTCTGACCCTTCCCCAACTGTGCATCAGAATTGGGCTGATCAAGGCCGGAGCTGACATCACTCACCCTCTCTCAAAACACCTGGCATGTCCGCTTTTTTCAGACACTCCCAGAAAAAGGCAGGTTACCACCCTTAACGCTGGCTTCCTGTTAGTCAAGTTGTGAAGGGATTGCGATTAGATTCATTGCTAATTTTGATGCTGTTAGGCCTCGCGCATGTGTACGTGTGAACAGTCATTTTGTAATCGATCCATTTGTGAATTGTGCACAACAGCAATCAGATCTGAATAACCCCCATTGTTCTAATATCTAACCGATACATTGAATAACTTTAATATTTTTGGCAATGGAAATGTCCTGTTGCTTCAAGATGCCTTTTAATACGGGCCGGGGTCCCAACTGTCGGGAAGTATCGACAGTCAGGACCCGGGATTGATTACCATGCACAACCCTTGAAACAAAAAACTAAACAAATAGGCATATGCCCAACCGATCCTGCATCCCTTTCTATTTCATTACAGAACGTTTTTTTTTCTTCTCAGTAGAACTTCATTAAAAACGCTATTAGGTAGTTTGGACGCTGATCAGTGATTTTTCTTCCTCTATGTGTAAATATATAAATGTAATATTTACACTCTTCAGAGCTTGAGTCAGAAGTCAATTAAGTTGGACCTTGTGGATGAAACTGCGTCATTAATGAGACCGATCTCTTGGCGTCAGCAGGAACAGACCTCTGAGATGTCACTTAGAAAATGGAAAGTGCTGAAATAATTTAAACAGCTCCTGTCAAACCACAAATATCCCGTGTTTCTAAAAGCTGGTCCCATCCACGAGCTGCGAGATGTGCGAGAGGGGATGTGCGAACCATTAGGGTGATTTACAGATACCTTAACAGCGGATGAAATGTGAGGTGTCGTCATGTTGAGGAAAAGTAATAAAGATGAATAACTGGAGCGGGGGGAGAGTTAATCCAGTACCTTTTTAACCCTTTGCATTGGCACCAATCATAAGCACCGAATGTTGGCACCCACTTTAGTCAGAATGAGTTAATAAAAGCAGAATTCACTGATTTATCTGCACTTGGCAGCAGCTCATTCTGGAGACGCCAAAACACTCTGGCAGGATCCAAAGCCCATGTTCAGATAGAGATGAGGGCAACGGGTTAATCATCACATGCCAAATCCTGCCATCCAAGCATGGTGATGCATCAAAAAGTATATTACAGAGTCAGGGACTGTCTGTGTATCATAAGGGTGTCAGGTCGGCTTGTGACCAAAATGACTTTGCCTGCGCAGGCTAGTTCCATTCTTTGTGTCTACATTTATTTTTTGTATTGTAATGTAGATATACCAGATACTATGAATGGGACATTTCTTTATGGCAGGCATTAGTTTTACAGTATGCAATGATTTTAACTGCCTTGTTCTACTAAACCATGTCACTGATTCAGAGAGGCTTATGTTTACCTCAAATCCAATTGCTCACATAATTATACATAAGCTACGATGTGTGTAACGTATGCATTTATGTTTCCAGATTTGTAATAAAATAATAGGAAAATGATCCCTACTTATAAATATTACATTTTTCTTTCAATGAGATGAACATTATTACTTACATAAACTGTGGAAAAGTGTCATAACAGGGAACACTTTGACTGGACACGGAGACTTGCTGATGGAAGCAGATGATGGAAAACAGGTAAAGTCAATCTGGGAGCAGGAGAGTACCCAGTAATTGTGAAACAGAAGAAGCCAAGAATTCATGCTGGAGAGGTTATTCCAAAGTTGACTAGGCAGTGCAGCGTTTCTTGTGTACCGGAAGCCAACCTGTCTCGCTGCTCATGCATAAACCATTATCATTGATGGTTTATGGCTGATGTCGAATACTTTTGCAGTGTGGGAGTGGGAGGGAACCAGCTGATTTCCATCCATTGATGGAAAAGCATAACTGAATTTTTATTTTATTTGGAAGGGCCAGGACATGGAGAACCCCTGACACCCTCAGGTTCCGATTGGCTCATGGGCCAGTTAGTCAAAAAACGCTTGCCATATCACCATCGATCACAACTAAAGCCATTCCAGTTTACTGCTACATACAGTCTTGGATGTAAGACATGTGCCTAGGGTTGTCATCAGTTTGGGGCAGCACAGCAGTCCCCCTGTATCAGAGCTTTCCATTGGGCAAATTTATCCGCAGCAATTTGGACAAAGAACAAGACTACATCCACAGGGATGCACTGTAAGCTTGCCTAAAGATTGTAAGCTTGCAAGCAGGGCCCTCATACCTTTGACTGTCTGTAGATACCCAGTTTGTTTTATCACTGTCTCCTGTTGTAAAGTGCAACGGAATATGCTATTAAAAAAACCTGTGGTAATAAATAAATAAGGGGGAGTCTTAAGAGTGGGCGCTTATGGAGGAGGATGGAAGATTAGGTTCATATTGGGAAGACTCTCAGGAAAGTTAGTGGGTATAATCTGGGACCATGGAAGATGAAGAAATAACCCACAATCAGAGGCATATGGAGGGCGGTTCCAGTGGAGCTTAAGCTTCCGGTGCCGAAAACAGTAGAGGGCGCCCTCTCTCCCCTCCCTTACAGGGCGCAGCAGCAGAGGCCAGCTACTTTACATCTCCTACCCCCCCCCCCAAAAAAAAAGCACCTGCTTGTAAGTTTGTTGAGCCCGGATAACACAGAAAGGAAAGAGGCAAAGGTGATTGGTGACAGTGATGGAGGATGATGGAATTTCATCATATTGTCTCTGCCAATGCAGTTTTTGCTTCCCAATAAACCAGCGGATCAGGGCTATTTTCCCCCTAGGGAGCAGGGCTTGCTCAGTTGCTTAACTCTATGGGGGGGTTCTGGGTTCTCATACACACCCATCCTCTGCATGCGCTACTTACACAGTCACCTCGCATACACATGACATGAATGACATCGGCTCCCCCCCCTGTGGTTGTGTAGAAGCATTGTGAAGGTGACACATACAGATGACCAGTGCTTTGGATGCCGAAGTTCAGAATACTGACACCAGCATCCCAAACTATAGAATCCCGACAGTCGGGACTCCATTCATATATATATGGGGGGGGTGCTGTGACATGAGAATGCCCAGGTGGCAGACTAGATGGTCCAAGTGGTTCTTGTTTGCCATCAAATTCTATGTTTCTATGCTTTTAGTATACTGTACCAATCCATAGAAATGGTACCATGCAAAATGATAATAAAACTTCCATATAGAGACCCATTTGTTACTGTTCTTGTAATTGACAGCGAATTTGTACTTTCTGTGCCTACTATTATTTCTGTGGCCTCGAAGGGGTTAACCTATTATGCCCTGCAGTATGAAATACTGTACATTATCTAAAGATGGAGGTGAGGTTTGCTGCCGGCAAGTGACCCTTTCTCCAGACAGCTGCACAGACATCATTAGAACTGCTGATTATCATTAACCCCTGTTTCCGAAATCACTGGCAGTTCCCCCGGAGTCACCTCCATCATTTAACATAAGAACGTCTTCCCGACTCTGCTGCATAATAATGAATCTCTTTTCTATGATGAGATGTAGCATCATTAAGCCTGAGTGCATTACATGGTGGCACTGTATTTTCTCCCTCTTTGGTTCTTCATTGTCAGAAATTGTGCACATTGCTGAGCTATGAGACCTATATGAGGCACACACCATAACAATGGTCCTGGCATTTGTCAGCTTTCACCAGGAAAAACATGTTCTTGAAAATGAAAACAAGAGTTTTCACTCGTTGACCTGAAATATTCCCAGGAGTCACAGCAGGATATGTTATATTTCTGCCCCACTGAGGAATCTGAACAGGATCACTGTGTGCCTTTTGCCTTAAGAAATATCTTATTTTGCAGGGGTTTCTGTGATATGTTTCTCTGGGTTGGGATCATTTGGTCTATTGCATTATGGTAGAAAGTCATTAGGTCGAATCCATTAGGTCGACATGCTAAAAGGTCGACATGATTCTAGGTCGACATGGGAAAAGGTCGACATGATTCTAGGTCGAAAGGTCATTAGTTCGACAGGTCATTAGTTCGACAAGGTCATTAGTTCGACATTGTCTATGTCGACATTCACAAGGTCGACATGGGGTTTTTCACTGTTTTTTTACCTGAATGTCAACACAGTCGACATGGACACAGTTTAAAGTGCACTGCATCCCCTCGCATCGCTCGCTGCGCTCGCAATGCATCGGGCACACTATTTTATTCTCCCACCACGCCATAATGGATGGTAGGGCATGAAATACCGCCTGTCGGCACATGTTGGCTCAAAAAACAGTGAAAAACTCCATGTCGACCTTGTGAATGTCGACATAGACAATGTCGAACTAATGACCTTGTCGAACTAATGACCTGTCGAACTAATGACCTTTCGAACTAGAATCATGTCGACCTTTTCCCATGTTGACCTAGAGTCATGTCGACCTTTTAGCATGTCGACCTAATGGATTCGACCTAATGACTGTCGACCATAATGCAGTAGACCAAATGACCGCATCCCGTTTCTCTGTTACAGACAGACTTAAGCAAAGTTAAAATCGGACATATCTATAAGTAACACATTTTATTGCATCCCAACATGCTGAATACTGATGCACCACTGAAAGTGCAAGATGGTTTAAGCCAAGATACACTCACTCTAAATACTGCTGCATTATGGTACACATGTATTTATCGAAATGTGTATTTATGTCCAACTCTAAAGCTGGGTACTCATTACATGATGGGGGTTATTCTGGTTGACACGCAGCACTGCTTCGTTCACAGAGATGACTATCATTTTTCGCCCGCCCGACGTTCGCATATGCCGCCGCCTCTTATTTGCCCCCATTCATAGTGCGGCTGCGAATGGATTTTTAGCATAAACATCTATTCACAGCCTATGGTCTCAGGTTTCTTATTGGCTATCCAAAACATGTTACAGCCAATAGGCAATTGGAAAAATCTGCATTTGCGATAATTTGCCAATAAGAACCGAGTAAATCCAAACCTGCGCATCTCTACATAGTATACAATGGCAAACAATTCAAATACTGGGCCAAGCAGGCTGCTGTTGTGAATGAAAATCGGGGATCACAGAAGATATTTTCCACTATCTTTTGACAGTTCCCTATTTTTGGAAATATACCGAAAATTTCCTTTGAGAAATAAGACCCTGAAACATCCTGTGAGATTATTCAGTATGCATATTGCCTTCAGTTATGTCACTAACTCCTAGTGACTTGATGCAGTTGTGTCCTCTTACATATAGGGGACGCGGATACCTTCACAGGTAAACGCGTCCCTTCGCGGACTTCACAGGTGTCCGCGTCGCCACGGACACCTGTGAAGCCCGCGAGGGGACGCGTATAACTGTGAAGGTATCCGCGTCCCCTCGCGGGGCTCGCTGCGCTCGCCACGCTTCGGGCTCGGTGGCTCGCTGCGCTCGCCACACTATTCTATTCTCAACTCCACGCCGACGTGGATAGTTGTGTCCTCTTACATATAGGAATGCCACATATCATTTTAATCAGCAGAATGTGCTGCTTTGTTCGCACATCAGTGCAAATACCAGACTTTTTTTTAGCAAAAGAAAATAAACCAAAGCTGATGGAGTTGCACAGGACGTGTCCCCTCACTCACACCAGGTATCTCCCACTGCATGGCGTATTAAGGCAAGGTGTTTGAGGGCCCATCTGTAGACTGAATATTGGATCGCCCAAAACATTACAACCTTACTGTTCTTGTTCAGTGGAATAGAGTCTGGTAAATATGAATACTGGAATCTGTCAGCAGTGTCTGGTAAAAGTGGGATGGATATGTATATACTGTATATAAATAATGCTGCCTGGAGGTTGATAGTGTTCTGTGAAACATGTGCTTTACCCATAGGAATATACTGTATATAAGGAGGGAAATTTGCATTCAGATTCAGTCTTGGATAAATCATTTTTGTCTTCTGTACCTGCTGTTTCTGGTCATTGTCATATTATTTATATCCCAAACGGCAACAGCAGGGCAGCAGTAAAGTCTTAAAGTCACCCATATCTACCCAGACAATGCAGACAATTCAGAAATGCTGTAAATAAGGACTATGGGGGGTATCCAATTTTGGCCGCTATTTCCGACAGGGATCAATGCTGCCGTTTCCAAAAGCATTTAAGGCAGATTCTAACAAAACAAATCGATTTTCTGACAATCCGCGTCCGTTTTTGGCGCACTTTTCAACACTCAACAGACAAAACACTGAATTCCGCCTGTTGAATATCTGTCACGTGAAGCGAAAACAGCCCGGGATTCCAACTGTCAGGATGTTCCCCTATAGGTGTGTGTATATCTATCTATCAATCTATATATATATATATATATATATATATATATATATATATATATATATATATATATACTGTATATACAAGTATTCAGACCAGCACTCTCCTCGAATGGGTAATAAAGCCTTTGCTGGGATAAATAGCACTGTATATATATATATATATGGTACTTGTTTCCTAGCACGGCCACACCGATTTACATCGGGGTGGTCGTGTCGGAAAAATCGAGTCGATCGCATCGCATGCGATCGTCGCGACCAACCGATTTTGGACCCGATTTTTAATTAAATGTAAATCGGGTCCCTGGGACCCGATTTTACATTGGATTCAATGTAAAATATTCCCAACCCCCCCAAATGTCACGGCGTACACCCCACCCCACGATAGACGCCAACCCGAAGCGTGGCGAGCGCAGCGAGCCCGCGAGGGGCGGCGGTGCGCGTCCTCCGACCTTTTCATTCCCCTACTATCCACGTCGGCGTGGAGTTGAGAATAGAATAGTGTGGCGAGCGCAGCGAGCCACCGAGCCCGAAGCGTGGCGAGCGTAGCGAGCCCCGCGAGGGGACGCGGATACCTTCACAGGTAAACGCGTCCCTTCGCGGACTTCACAGGTGTCCGCGTCGCCACGGACACCTGTGAAGCCCGCGAGGGGACGCGTATAACTGTGAAGGTATCCGCGTCCCCTCGCGGGGCTCGCTGCGCTCGCCACGTTTCGGGCTCGGTGGCTCGCTGCGCTCGCCACACTATTCTATTCTCAACTCCACGCCGACGTGGATAGTAGGGGAATGAAAAGGTCGGAGGACGCGCACCGCCGCCCCTCGCGGGCTCGCTGCGCTCGCCACGCTTCGGGTTGGCGTCTATCGTGTAGTGACGACGGGGACATCTAAAATGTGAAATGGGTCATATTGGCCCATTTCACATTTTTCACATTTTTTCAGGATTTCAATGTTAAAAAATCTTTTAACATTGAAGCCTATGTAAAAATCGGGGGCATCGCGTCGGGACCTATGTTAATGGTCCCGACCGACGCGATGCCCCCGATATTTTACCTTTCCCGACACGATTTCAATGTTAAAATATTTTTTAACATTGAAGCCTATGGGGAAATCGCGGGCATCGCGTCGGTCGCGTCGGGACCATTGTTAACGGTCCCGACCGACGCGATGCCCCCGATATTTTATCCTAGCCGGCCAAATGGACCTGATTTCAAAGGAAATCGGGTCCATCTTATGGATCGTGTACCTTAACTAAAGGTACACGATCCATAAGATATGTGGCCGTGCTAGGAAACAAGTACCATATATATATTTCAGCTCGCCATGTATATAGCACTGTATATATATATTTCAGCTCGCCATGCTGTCACGATATTGCGGTGTCACGCCAATAGGGGCCCGAGAGTTAGGCGTCAGGTTGCTAAGCAACCAACTGAGTGGTATCTGAAGTGGGATAAGGAATAAGCTGCAGGACATAAGATTATACATAAAACACATAAAAGCAAAGAAAACAACATACAATACAAGTGCATTAACTGTGAATCAGGCTACAGTACATGTAAACTGGAACAGGGAGACTGAAAGGAACATGTTAAGGGGCAGCTGTTCATTCAGTCCTTTCGGGTTCATGGTGTCTAGTCTAAAGATCCAAAAAGATTCCAATTTCAGCAATTTTAAGGCTCTGTCCCCACCTCTAGCATCAAGCGGGACGTGATCAATGATGATGTACTTCAAATTGGCTAAAGAGTGTTTAGCAAACACAAAGTGCCGGGCTACTGGCTGGTCATTCTCTTTGTTGTTTAATGTCATGGACACCATGCTTGCACTGTTTTTCATGCTAGATAACGGGGCTTTGCCTATAAACAATTGTCAAAGCCCCGCTCAACACAGAACATTCAGCAAACATCGCGGTGTCTATCGCTCAGCCTCCCTGCACCCGTCACCCCATGTGTACGGGACTTAAGTCTTGGTTTCACTTCAGGATATTTTGTGGTGATCATTGTTGGTGGTTTTTACAATGTAATAATCTTCACAGTACATGAATATGTTATAGTCTACTATTATTTTCTCAGAAAGAACAATATGTTGCAGGTTATGAAGTTGCTTATGGTATATGTAAAGGCCAAAGTTACTGTGAGATTCTGGGTGGAACATCAGTTTTTGTCAATATTTTCACTTCATTCATGTGCCACTAATACTGTAACATCAAAGCCACCACTGATTAATTGGATTTCAAACAAGACCCTGTACAGATGAGTGCACAGGGGTCATTAGGACAGTGTATCGATATCCCTGGGGTGCCCCTCTCATGCCCTTACACTGGGCATTGCGATTGATCAGATCAGTGGAGTTTGAGAAGAAGAGTTGCGCTCTGTGAATGGCGAGTTGTAGGCAGACCAGCCCCAGGGGGGTTAATCTTTACTACTCTACAAACTTTGATTAATCTCTACATTCATTTGGCTGGCAGGTCGCATGGAAGAGATTATTCTGCTAGAGCCATTTGTGCCATTTGCCAGCAAGCTATGTGCATAAGACCTAATGTGTTTTAGCTGATTTATCCATCACTCTGCGCAGTATCTGTCAGGGCAACAGGGCACCCAGCCAGTGCTCCACTCAGGTGGCCAGGTTTCCATTGTACTCGAAACATGCATTATACACGCCTCACACCCACTTCCCCAAACAACATCTTCCGGCATCGAGAGGGTAAATGGCATCCAAACGGGGGATCCTCTAATAATGGCGGCTACCAGAATGACTTGCATAATCCGCATTATTGGTTCTCAGTGGGCGACATGGATGGTTATTGCTAATTATTCATTTACTGCCAGGAATTTTTTGTTTAGTTTTTGTATAAAGCAAAGTTATTGTGTAATTCTTTCTGTGCAGCATAAAGGCAGATAGCCAGCACCAGTACAAGAGATATGGCCCCTGATCCCCCCATACATCACTTAGGACACACACTGAGTCCTCTACATATATATTTCCAGCTGTAGTTCTGAGCTGTGAGCTTTACTCTGGGTAATGGCAGGTAAGAATTGCTGGTGGCAGCGCTAATCTTTGATCACTTAATATAAATCCTTTCATTTTGATCTGATCCCATTTTCACAAAGTATTTTTAAGAGCTGCATCTAATCTGCTGCATCTAATCACATGGAGATGCATGTAATGGAATTCTCAAAATCAACCAGAAATGTATGTATGTATGTGTGTGTGTATGTATGTATATATATATATATATATATATATATATATATATATATATATATATATTCCTTTAAATGACTTAAGCCATTTTGGAGAGACAATTTGCAGTTCTGCTGTTATTACAAGCAATGATGATGTAATGCGCAAGTGCTGTGTAATAAAATAGCAGCTCAGATTCTTGGGGAGCCTAAAGCATTAAATGCGGTAGCTGCAGATGTGGGGTTCATACAATATTTTCATTGAGATATATTACCAAAAGACCATTCCCGGTCTTGCACTTTCAGGTCAGACCCAGATGGGTATCCAATAGTGGATTTTTCTCATTTCCTGTTTGGCTCTTTTTACAATTCAATCTTCACTTTGTTGAATAAACGGGCAACACAGCAATATCACTGTACAGGGAAATGTAACAAAAGAATTCAGAAGACAAAAATCCCGGGTGCGTGTGCTAAATGGTGTTCTGATGACAAGAGAAAGAGGTGACTGTCCAGTCTTGGGGCCAGTTGTACCAGGCTTCAAACCAGCCAATCAGCTCCTTCCTGTCATAGTTCAAACTCAGCCTGTAACATATCTGTTAGGAGCTGATTGGCTGGTTGTTTATCACTACCTTGAAATGCTATTATGGATATCTGATTTTTAGCATTATTAGAAGTTTTTGTTACTTTGCACTGGAAACCAATTCTTGATATAATAAAAAATGTTTGAAGCTTGAAAAGTCTGTGTTTTCCATAATTTGATAGAGATTATATATATGAATGCTTAATTATATTAGCTCTTATCTTCTAACTGTTGGTCTGATTCAGACCGGATCACGAATTCTGGGATTGAAATAATGTCCCGGATTCGCTTCCCTACTGATAACACAGTCTGTGAGCCTGGGGAGATGAAGCTAACCTGGCCACATTTCCTACATGCACTTGTCATCGGGTAAGCCTTGCTAGCTGTCTACTGACTGATAGACCAGAAGTGACTAGCTGAATGTCCAGTGGGCATGTATAGGCTCTCTAGCGGATTTAAGGGACAAACTATTGAAATCATGATCACAAACAGGTTGGGTAGGTGAAATGAGGATCTTTGGAAACAGTTAAAAGGTCATTGGAGCAGATCAATTGGTTTAATGTACAGGTTTAATGCCAGATGAGTGAGGCCTGGTTCTGCATTAGAGACAAATGGTCATACAAAATAATTAAGACGTACAGAATGGTTTTGGACAAATATTATCAGAATGAGTAATAACAATAAAAAATACAGGCCCTCTTGGGGGATTCAGTACTGAATCCCGGCGGTCGGGATCCCGGCGTTCAGAATCCCGACGCCGGAATCCCGACAGCCAAAATCCCGACAAGGGGGGGACGTGGATCGCCCCCCCCCCTTGCGGGCTCGCTGCGCTCGCCACGCAGCGGGCCCGGTGCCTCGCTACGCTCGGCACACTAATTTATTCTCCCTCCAGGGGTGTCGTGGACACCCACGGAGGGAGAATGTGTCGGGAATTCGGCGGTCGGGATTCCGGCGTCGGGATTCTGAATGCCGGGATCCCGACCGCCGGGATTTTAACTGCATCCCCTCTTGGGAACTTACTGTTCATTGTGCTGACATTGTAAACCTTGTGCAAGATGGTGTCAGCGTTACAAAATAAAATGGCAAATATCGTATGAGGGTAGATGCTCACTACAAGTGCAAAACAAATTAACTTCTTTCTGTCACCTGTTGATATCCAGAAATAAATATAATAACATTTGTTACAGGTTTCATAGGAGAGGAGCAAGAGGGCTGGATGGATCAGGAATGTCCGGTCTTCTATATAGACCTCTAAGAGTTGCCTGTTACAAAGTCCGGGCAGACCTAGGTCCATTCACTGATGAAGTACAGTATAAAATTATATTTTGAAGATCTGAGGTCTACACAAGAGTCCATTTTATTAATGGACTCTTGAGATACCAATCCTGGTTTGCATTCTTATCAATCTATAAATAAACTACTAATGCACTTGCTTTTCCTGGATCAGTAGGAATTGGCATCTATCATCTGTTTCCCACATTTGTGCCCCAAATGACATAGGATTTAATGCTTCACAAAGTTAGGGCTGTCAAATCGTAATTTTTTTACTATATGAATTAAAAATATTTACCACAGCAAGCCAAATAATTACATTTTGTGTTCGCAAATGGCATGCCACGGGGAAAAGCCAATAATGGTAATAGCACACCAAACATGAGCATATTCAGCAGCATGGCCAATGTGGAGTAAATACAGAGAATGTGAATAATAGGATGCAGTGTCTAGCGAATTATTCACTGATGGGCAGAAGAATTGAACATTCTCCAGTTTTCAAAGCAAAACTCTATTTAAGGTTAATGTGCATTGCGCACTTGAAAAAATGGCTGCATGCAAGTTTAGGCAATGTATAAATGTACCCATTTCCATCTAACATTTACTTATAACAAAGAGGCAGAAATGGGGACGAAAGGTCCGTTCACCCAAAAACAAAGTTCAATGAAAGTGTGATGACACAAATGAATGCTATGTTGATCTGGATGTGCAAGTCCAACTGTGGTCAACGTTTCAGGCGCATAGCAATTTATCAAGACATACTGTACTGTATATATTTATATGTATATAAGTTAAAGAAATAATTGTTGTAGGACATACCTACTGAGATAAGAATTTCACCCAATTTCTTAAGTTAAAGCTATTTAGTAATCTCATCATGTTCCTCTTTAAAGTTTTCCACACTTTAAATATTCTTTTTTTCTTAAAGCCCCCATAAATTTGTCCGACTTGTCCTAAGAAAAAGTCGGACCTGATTGTCACGGCAGCTCCCCAGGAGGGGATTAGGCACTTTATGTGGCAAGTTTTGCATGTGATAAATCACATGCGACTTATCACATGCAACTCCCGGGCAGCTACAGGCAGAGGGAGCAGGGACTCTGGCAACGGGACCAGGGATCAGGGGACGGCAGTGAGCGGGGGATGCCTGTGTCCAGAGACCCTGGGGGAAGGGAGCGTGTGTGTGTGTGTGGGGGGGGTTATGGTGGCGGAGGGAACCAGGGAGCCGGGCAGGGAGACCTCTCTCAGCCAATCAGTGGCTTCCTATTAATTTGAATGGGCTATTTTTAAAAGGGCCCCCACTGGCACTGCCCATCAGCAGCGCTACCCCTGCTCGGCTCCCTGGTTCCCTCCGCCGCCCCCCTCCGCTCCATCTGCCCGGTTTTCTGGTCGCTGGCATCCCCCACCCGGCTCTTGGACGCACATAACATTTAGCACTTCTGGCCTCCTGACTCCCAATCCGAATTGGGTGAAATCGTGCCCAAATCGCATAGTGTATGGGGGCCTTTAGACTGAGATAGGAACAGTTATTCTAAAGCTTCCATATTAGCCTATATTATTCAATAGAAAAAAACTAGTGTCTATGATTATATTTCTCACTCTCAATTTTTATCAGGGAGGGCCCGTAAGGTTTAGCATAAATCATAAATAAATCAGTCATCACAGTGATTCCATGCCTTTCACCGTTATGTGATAATAACTCTGCAGCTTTGCCAAAGTATCATTTACTGCAAATATCAGGTGTGTTGAAGAAAAAATTCCAGGAAAACCTAAATACAGTTTTTTCCAGTGCTTTTGCCATAAACAGAAAGCCAGCTATTAGGAACAGCGTTACGTTTGCTATGGAAGATGGGAGGTTGTCGTAACTGTGTCCATTTATTACTTTCTTTTGTGTCAGTAACAAAGTGTCTCTCCCGCTGTCTTTTCAACAATGAGCAGAAATGGTAAGTGGTAATTAGTGCACTTTAATTTCTATTCTGTCTGCTGATTGTCTACATGAAAGTAATGTTTTATTTTTAGCTTACAAAAAATAATGTTGTTCTTTCTACAGATGCTGGTAACATTTTGAATTCAGTTTGCTTGAGATAAATGGCAGCAATTATTACATGGTTTGTGGAATTTGTGGAGCTGATTCTTTACTGCTGTATGCTGAAGGTTCTGAGGAGACTGTAAAGGAGGGGGGGCATAGTTTTGAAGAAATGTCTGGAAGTGCCATGAGTCAGGAAAATGATTAGGGGTTTGTTTAATAACAGGGTGCAATGTACAGTTACACAGAAGTATCGGTCTCAATATATGCTGTCAATCTTTTCTAATGCAGGTTAGATAATAAAAACAGAAGAAATTCTCCTGTCCTAAGGAACTTGGTGTTGCCCGTAGCAACCTATTAGATCTTGCAATAAACTTTCCCACTGCTGCTTAAATGATTGAAATGGCACAGCATTATTGCTTGCAAAGTAAAACATCACAGATTTTTTTCCAATTTTCATAAATGTTGCTTAATAACAAGAAGCGTCTTGGATGACTTTTTTTCTCCCCATAATGGAATACATTTAAAATCAGTAATGTCATGCAAGCATGTGGGACCTGACTAAAGAGCCATGGTTTTGCTTACAGCATCGCTCACATTTGTTATATAAAGCATCGCTCACATTTGTTATATAAATTCAAATATATTGTTGTGTGAAAAAGATTATATTTCATATATAATGTAAACATTACAGGTCATTATGATGGATAAAAATGTTTGCTTGGCAATTTTCACACCTATTTTCACAAATTCACTTGGCACTCAAAGGGTTAATATTCGTAGACACCAAAAATTCCTTCCTTTTTTCCCTATAAAAAAGTAGAAATAGCGGGTAGACAATATGATACTCGTGGCGTAGGCTGAATCTTTATATAGAATATGATAATGCCATGAGCTGATTCTTCATCCTTTAGTGTGAGATGCATGAAATTTAAGCCACAGCCACAGGTGTTTGATCTTTACAAAGCGATAGGATGAAGAGAGATCTGTGGCTGATGGGGGGTCACATCAGTCAGGTTCTTACAATCTTTTAAAGAATTCATCTGCATTCCTGCTTCTCGCATTATGTTTTATTTTATTTTTTTGGGCAAAACAAAGCCGGTGTTCCCAATGCACAGAGGTAATTTCTCCTTTCAGTGGATTTTGTAATTTAAATCTTAACCCTTCCTCTCAGAGGGCTGTTGTGAAAATGTTTAGTTGCTGCTTAGTCTCTGCTGGTTAGCGTAAAATGTAAAATATAGATTTAACCCTTTGCAGGGGAAGATGGCAACATATGGCATCTCCCAGGCAATACAACTAACATATGGGCAACCCTGAGATTTTGTTGTGGATGCAGTTATTTGAGAAACACAAGAAATGAAATTGTGTTCTAAAGTCATCTACTGGGCCATACCTGCCAAAGTATCAAAAATAAAGCACTTTATGCATATATTATCATTATTTTACATATTTTAATGTAAAGAAGGCAAAAAAGTCTGATGTGGCATGCATTGCTGCCAACTAATCAAGGTATGCTACAGTTATGTCAGTGCCAGCGGCTGTCCGCACCTAAACTAAGCAAAACTTGAGCTACTATGCCAGTGCTTACAACACTTGAATTCCCCCATGGAGGTGAGGAGCAGTTTTATCCTTCTATTATATAGGATTGACTTTGGATTGGAATTCATGACATTACAAATATAGAAATAATTAAGTATTATATATATATTTTTATTTTTACTGATGTTTCCAACTATTGGATGAAATGATATTTGGGATTGTGTGGAATGTTTGGGGTACCCTTCCTGCAATAAAGAAAATTACTTTTAATTCCATCCGTCATTAATTATTTTAATGGAGCTCTGCATTGTCAATGTAGGTAAATATACCTGGTAATTATATTAATACATGTGACAAAATCACAATGAGGACATTTTTCTTCTTTCTAGTTTTTGTAACTTTCTGGATATATGGCTTTCAGATAAGATGCAAAGACCTGTATAAGAATATGATCTTTCTATGTTCACAATAACAACCATCCCATGTTATCACCACATTTGGGATAGGAACATTTTGGAAAATTAGGCCATAGCTCTTATCCATCCAAGCTACACCAATATATCACCAAGTGCTTTTACGCATGTCCAGCAAAGTTTCAAATCTTGGAAATGTAATAATGTGTCCTGTCTCACTCAAAGTGGCATTGTGATTATTTTCAGCAAAAGTCCACATGCAGTCTGGGAAAGACGTGACTATGCAGACAGCAGTGGGGTCATTGGACTGTGAGTGCTCACTCACTTTACAGGCATATAGGTGTAGAGATTTGAAGCAGTGATAAGGTAACCAATCAGCTTTGAATTAGCATTTATAAAGTTGATAGGTTGCCATGGCACACTTCTCCACACTTATCGCCACATGGGTCACCACCAGTCTTCTTGCCAGCTGGTTGCCTAGCAACCTGAGGACGCTGGGCGGTGAGGTTAGAGTCCTGGCTGTTACTAAGCAGCCAGGAAGCCGTTCTTCACACGCCCAGAAGCAGCTGTTTAATTAAGGGGTTTTGGAGGCTGATCTGCTGGCAAGGTTAGGATTGGCCAGTCACTTCCTTTTAAGGAAGCTAGGCCCGCCTGAGGACGCTGTTGATAGTGTGTGTTCCTAGCTGCTTCTACATGCCACTTGTGCTGCTGCCTTCCGTTCATTCGCCTTGCCGCGCCGTCTTGAGGAACCACCACTTCCCACCACCTGCTGGTGACTTCACCCACGACTTTGGTTCATCAGTCTGTGAGTTCCCCATGTTCTGCGGGTTGTCTCCGTATCACTTGTGTGGTGTATTATAATTGTGTATTGTGTGGTGTATTATAATTGTACTTTGGCATGGTGTATTATTATAATTGTGCTTTGGCCTGGTGTATTTATCATAAGCAGGGCCCTCATTTATTGTAAGCAGGGCCCTCATACCTTTGACTTTCTGTAAATACCCATTTTGTTGTATCACTGTCTCCTATTGTAAAGCGCACCGGAATATGCTGCACTATATAAGAAACTGTTAATAAATTAATTTAAAAAAATTGGGGGTTATTAACCCTTCAGACTGTGCGGTGCACATTATCTTGTTAGTGACAAGGTTGCTGGTTATTCTGTTGTTTGCGACAAGGTCGCTGGTTACTTAGTTGTTTGCAATGAGGTCGCTGGTTATTCAGTTGTTTGCGACTAGGTCCTAGGTAGCCATTTAGTTAGTTTCCCTTTTTACCTTCCTCTTGGGGTCTCTAGATCGTTGTCTCCCGTAAGACCTGGTGGCACCGGAGTTGGAGCGGAGGCTATTATAGGTGAAGCCTAGCACCGCAGGATCTAGTCGTCCCCAGGAAGACGCAACAGAGTTCGTGTAGGGACTTGCTGTGGCTGTTGTAAATAGCAGTCACAGCTTTGGTGTTCGCAACCTGGATCATAACATCTTCTTAATGACTGATCCTCATATATTAACTAACTGAGGTACCTGGCATTGTTCATGTTTGGTTGTGCAATTAGCATTACTTTAACTTTATCCTTCTTTTATTTTAAGTTTAACCGCTCGCCATGCCCATGGTGTGAAAGGCATACACCTGCTTGTTGTGTACTCCTGGATATCAACCACCGTTTATTTTTTAAAAACTCCATGTTCTCTACCACCTTTATTTTATTCAACTCTGCCATATCTTGCATCCTTGACCCACTTTGTAGTGGCCAGACCCCTTTTGGTGCCTACAGTGGGGTCGGCATTTGGGTTCTAAATGGCCGTGAACCTGGTCTGCACCCAGTAAATGTCCTCTACCCCCTCCCTATATGTTAAGAAACTTTGCCATATCTTGCTTCCCTGTCCCACTTTGTGTAGTGGCTGGACCCATTCTTTGGTCCACAGGACCCCCATGTGTGTGCTAGGGGTTTCCTACCTCCACAGTGGATTGGATTTTTTTCACATTGTAAGTCATATGTGTACTAAGTTTGGTGTAAATTTTCCCAGGCATTCCAGAGTTGTGCTGGATATCTTGCTTCCCTGACCCAGTGGACGGACCCCTTTTTGGGCCCCTGGGGACCCTCACTGGGATGCTAGGGGTGTCTTACTCCCACAGTATTGTTTTTCCAGATTTTAAGTCAAATATGTACCAAGTTTACATTCATTTTTATATATACTTTGTTCCCAGATCTGCTGAATCAGGCCCAAAGGGCGTATAGAAATCTTGATCACTGTCAATTGCAACATGAAGGTACAAAATCAAATATGTCATAGTAATATTATAGGGTGACACCATAAGACCACCAGAATGGAACTGGTTTAAAATAAAGTCATTTTAGAGTCAAAACGGCATTGTGCTCCTCTGCATAACAGTGTTGAATGTGCATCATTGGAGATGCTCCGTGGGACATATCATTTGCCATCATGACGTGTAAATGCCTTTTACATGCCACATTCATGCTTTTTCGGAGGAGTTGTGACTGTGTCCTGATTTAGAAAACGGAATTGTTGTGAGGTATAGGGCTTGGTCCTTAAGGGATGAAATCCATCCAGGCATGAAGTTGTTAAACTAAAAGATAATCACAGCCTAGAACACATTAAGCTCACCTTATGGTGGAAGAAATGTGTAAACATTACTGCATGTTATGATACATGCAGTATCTAAAGTGTGTCAGAGGTCTACATACTTGTCCCTTACAGCATTTCCAGTGACAAAATTAGAATTTGATTTACACAAATTATATACTACACACACTGACTTGTCCCTTGACTTCTATTGCTGAAATGGTACCAAGTCATAAAATAAAATATCTGCTTTTATGGGTGTAGATCATACCTTCCAAATGTAATATCTAGCTGATCAGGATACTGTGTACATAGGGTTCTGCAAAGGAGTTGTATTTGTTCTACATGGTGGGTGCTACATGTCCATTCTTTGTCATTAATGGGCAACTCTCAGGCTTCTTTATCTCCTAGAATTTTTTTTTTTACATGGGCACAAGCTGTTGGTACATGTTGCATTGAAAGGTCACCAATTACTGAGTTTGAATAAACATTGTGGGCAGTGGATATAGTTGGGGTGTGCGGCATAGATGAGTTGCACTATAAAAGATGGAGGCCTTGATGGAGGGTTTGTATTAGAGATAAAAATGACTCCATTCCTGTCGCTGTATCCTAGGCATATGAGATCACCACTTTCTGATGTCAGTGGTTCCAGATCTGGCTGCTGGCCCTTCCTCCTCTTGTCATCCGCTAATCATCATTGGTTGCTGTTGTTGATCCCTCTCTCACAACGATGGTGTTGGTGTCAGTCCCGATTTCAAGGGCTCATTGCTTAAGAAACTGCATAGGACAAGAATCGGATTTAAAGAAGATTTTTCACAGGGAGCTAAGGGGGCCAATTCAGGATCGCCCATAGCGATCTGTATTAGGCCCCAGCCCCAATAGTCGGGGTTTGTGCATTTCTTCGATTGTGCAAACCCCAGCACTGAACGGCTTCAGCGACCAACACACTCGCCAGGCCGTTCATTGTGGGGAGGGAGGGACGTGGAGCAGAAATGGGGCTGGAGCAGGGGAACGCCCACCATTTTATGGGCATCCCTATCAATCTGCTGAATGTTCTCCTGGGAATGCAGGCGGGAAGATGCCTGCTGGGGGCAAGCAGCTGACGTCAGATGACATCAGTGCCCGTCCCCTCTTTGGCGGAATCAGAGAGAAATAAAAGTCAGTTCAGAAATTATTCGATTGACCATCAAATGATTTCTCTCCCCTTCGGCCGCATGTGAGGAGATATGTTCGCGTACATCCACTCGCATGGTATGAGGCGATTTGGTGGTGTTGGGAGGTGGACATTCGCGGGGTGGCAGGCTTAGTGAGCCTTGCTGATTGGGGCCCTAGGTGAGAAGTTGCTCGAGTGTCTTGCTGTTATTTTGTCCCCACTAGCTCCATAGTGGCAGCTAGGTAGTAACTCTTATGGTGTTCACATGAGGATATTTTTAACTGTACCCCCTGGGGTACTACACACTGAAAACAATTGGCATTGGCATAAGCTATCACCTTTGTTCTGCAAGCAGATGGACTTGTACTGTGTTCATCTGGTGTCAATGTGTTTTTTTATTTTAGTCTTCTATAGGAGACAATGCGATTGATTGGGTTTTTTATGTGGGGATCAATATGATCTGTTTTTTTAATGTGAGGGCCAATGTATTTTATTAACTTTTTTTTTCGTATGGGCGCCAATGGTTTTTTTTCTACTGGCCAATGTGTTATTCCCTGTGGGGGTCTGTTGGTGTGCCTTGGCAATTTTAAAATATTGCCTGGTGTGCAAAGAATTGAAAATGTTGAAATTCACTACAGTAGAGCATATGAAGTGTTAATACTTTTCACACGCTCAAATCAATTGTCTCCGTACTTGAGAAAACAAACAGTTTGATTTTTTTTTCTTACTAATTTTGTGCCTGAGGCTTTGTCAGATAAAATAAAAAACGTGTTAATCAAGAGTTCTACATCTAACAGGGATCGTTTTTCTGCCAGCCTGGACAAAGTACTCTGTGCTTTTATTATACCTCACAGAAGAAATGTATTTATTAAAGATAATGTACTTTCCTACCACTTTGTTTCTGTAGAACATACAAGTAGAATACAGTTGTTGTAATTCACTAAACAGGGAACACCTCAGACAACATCGTCCATGATCAATATAGTTAACGTTTTACCTTGAACTGGTTGGAACTCCATGAGCAAACAATATAATGCATACACATTCAATGATATGTATACAGATACACATTAATGGATATGTACAAAATGTACAAACTACAAATGGTGTGGATAACAACCTGTGAGAGCATGCATTTTTAAAGATGTAGGCGGTTATTCATACCTGAAAACCTGCCCTGTGCAAGGCTGTAAATGGCTTGCAAAATCTTGCCGATTGGCGAAGAGCTCTAAAACCATAGGCAACTCGCTCACCATCAAATGTTTTTCCCAGTCTGTGCATAACTCAGAACCTACGCTACCTGTGTGATAGAAACGGGCTGATTGAGGCCGGAGCGGATTTACCACACCCTCCCTGAAACTGCATGGGCAGGCCTGCATTTTTCCTGACACTCCCAGATAATAGTCTTTTACCACCCCCAAACGCCATTTTTTGTCAGTCAAACAGCAATAGGCTTGCGATAAAAAATTGCTGATTTTTTTGGGGGGGCTTTTTGGCATCATGCGCACTGTGATCTGTATTCATACACAGTCATTTGCACAGTTCACACAACACCTATCAGGTCTCTATAACCCCCATGGTGCGTACATATTAGCCGTATGCAAAAAGTATATTGTTAATGTTATTGTTATCATGCATATAAATACAGGTTGAGTATTCTTTATACAAATATCCATTATCGAAGGTATTCTGAAAACCACAGTCTCCAGAATGTACTTTTTGCTAAAAACCTACTGTATACATCTGTAACTGACACTACTGGTGACATCTGTAATTGGCACTACTGGGGACGTCTGTAACTGGCACTACTGGGGACACAATATGTAACTGGCACTACTGGATACATCTGTAACTGACACTACTGGGGACATCTGTAATTGGAACTACTGGGGAAATCTGTAACTGGCACTATTGAGGACATGATATGTAACTGGCACTAAACTATGTGCAAGAAAATTATTGCTTGGCATTCAAATTCAGTGCCTGAGATTGTACACAAAGTTTGTTTTATGTTGTAAATCCTTGTTTCATGCACAAATAAAATATATTTTGTGTGTATTTCCTGTGTTTGATGTGCTCATACAACATAAATGCAAGATACCTCAAGATGCCTCATTCAAATATAAAAATACAGAATAATCCTTTATCCAAAATACATTTTTCATAAGGGAAACTCAACCTGTAGTGATAATCAGCCAATGTGTATGCACCGTAATCCTAAAATTTATATTAACTGGTAACTATCATATTAGGTCCTTCTCATCATTTATTTTACTCAGATTTTCGTATACAGTACTGGCTCTTTTTACAGTAATATACTCAATGAAATATGAAGATATTGTGGCTTTGGGTTGCCCAATTTCAGATTTATGTACTGCATTTGCTGCTGCTTGTGTAGATTCCTCTATAACGTCTGCCTTTGGACTTACTGGTAGCGGCGTATTCAATACTGGACGATATTTCCAGTAGTCTGAAATATCATCTATTACCTATAAAATTTTCAGTCCAGAATCGCTGCTGCAGATCTGACTTGTTTAAAAGTTGGATCTGCATTGTTGTAAATTTGACAAATGGTCCTGAAGAAGCTCATTAGCGAAGCGTACGTCGACATACACTTTGTGTGTGTGCCCCATTCCCTTTCTCTCATACCAATGCATTTTGATCTGTTTGTTTAAATATTATAGGAGAGGTGTGCTCCTGCGGTCTCTTATACTGTGAGCCCAGCCGGGTAGTGACACGGCGTGCTAGGTAATAGCACCATGATTCACAAGCTCCTACCAGCAGGCACTCCTGTGGCACCACAAGTAGCCGCATCAGCATTCTCGCCGTCTCCCCCGTACTCACGCTGAACTCAGCGGGTCGGATATAAGCGACGGCAGTAAGAATATTGTAACGCTTTTCAGTACACCCGATATATGTATTCACATGGTTGATTTACTGAGATCGCTCTATCCTGCTAATACTTTGCCCAGTACTTGCCGAGATATTGAACATCATATCCAATATCGCTCCACAACCTTTAGGAGAATACGCCACCCCCAGTTACTGTATCCACAACAGACCAAAGCATTTCATTTACACTATTAAAGCAACCATTCAATGTACCAACATCAATTTGGGTTTTAGGGCCCCACGTTGAGGGTAGTAATATCCTTTTTTTTTTTTTTTATATATATATTTTTATTGAGGCACGTTATTTCACATTACATTTTACCATAATGTCAAAAGCATACATTGCAATGTTTAACATTTGCTCTATTACAATGAAAATAAAAGTACAATATTACTTTAACAGTTAATCATTTCTGAGTGATTACTATTACATTTATTTCACAATATTGGTGCAGAAATCATTTTCCAGAGTCTGGGGTGTCTAGTCCTTCCCCATTTCTATTAACTTAAGTTTAGTAATATCCTTTTTAAACGCATGTCCGTGTCAATAGTGTATGTATGTATTATGTGTCTTTTATTTCACTACTTATTTTAATAGATACCTTATTAAAAGCTACGTCTTATTGTGTGAATTTCTTAGGTGCACCACATAGGGACAATTCTTTTTGCCTTTGCACATTTCTCTTGCCTGAATATATGTCCAGTGGCAGCACACCCCTTAAAATAAAGATACTGTATACTTGTTATCTTTCGATTGATACTCAGGGGTCCACCAGCCATACCTACACCAATCACTACCCTGTGCGATTAACTCTTTTTTCTCTCTGATAGTCATGCATGTACATTATGATGAAAAGGTGGCAAAATTTTGCATTAATCCTGATATCCAAGATTTGCTGTTTGCATTTTAATTCACCCATTGGTGTGCAACTTTGAAACCACTTTATGGTTGACCAATAGTCAATTTATTGACAGACTAAAAATGAGTGAAGCTTCCCACATATGCTCATTTACCCTCAGACTGGCCTTACGAAAATGTAAGTTAACCTTGTTTGTTCTATCGTTCATCTGGCCTGGTGATATTTTGTATTTTTAAATTGTTGCAAACTGGTTTTTTTTAAACTATCTCTGCAATAAGCGCCATCGTAAATCAGTCTCATCTCACTATATCAAATAGTATTACACAGAGGTATCTCCACCTTATTGATTTGTGGTCTAAGTTATTGTCTAAACTCCTTTTTTATAGTCCCAAATCCCTTTTGTCACAGAGATGCTACAACTTCCACTGTTGAAGAGAGTTTGGTGCTCTCAAAATGATATGTTTGTAAGAATGCAGATCATAACTTTATTTTTAATAAATTGGCAGTATATTTTCAAAAAATGACAACAAGCCTGAAGGAGACATTTGTCCAGCTGTTTATCTACAACAACCTGTAAGCACATTGTAAACTGTTGTAACACTTCAGGGATTTGTAAAGCAGAAACTGCGTTTCTCAGAATGTATTCTCATCTACTCACATCCAAAGAAAACAGCCAGCAATAATCGTGGGAACAAAAATGTGGATGTTGAAGAGAGATAAAAAACAAGTTTTGCTGGGAATACACGTACCAGTGTAGTGTAGTCATTTGGTTACTTTTGATCCCACTGGGTCACTATTCCAATGTATTTGTGAAATGTTCATATTTAACCAATGAAATTCTGCTCATTTACTCGTAAATCTTAAAATGTACAGTCACTGATCACTTGTAGGCACGTCAGGTTGTTGGAGCATCACAATGGGTGATCCCCCACAGTTCAACTGCTGTATTACACTGTGCCCTATTAGTAATAGATCTGATTGTTAGATGACCATATTAGTATGTGTGTTACCAGCTGTCTAAGCTGGTTTCACTATTTTGTTTCTATTTTAATTAAACTCTTGTATGTCCCTACAACCAATGTTACATTTCTTGTATTTCCCCAGGTTACTGTGGTTTATTCACGTCCTTGGCAGTGAGAATGATTTCCCAGTGATGCTTTGCTGGTAAGCATCTAAGTTTCATTGTAGATACTGTTGTCAGTTTTTCTGTGTATCTGTGTCACACACTTCTTTGTTAGAGTGGGATGCTTTAACATCTGCCACCCCACTTTGTCAACCATTACCGGGTACCTCATTCATAATAATCGCATATGTTCTAACATATGCGATTATTAACGCAAAGGACAGTTCTTGCGATAAAAGCTATCCCTTGCGATGCGGCTCCTGCTCTGGACTTCCTGGTCTGAGACCCGAGAGTCCCTCTGTGCATGCGTAGAGAGACAGCGCCGGCCACGGGGCATGCTGGGAGGAATCATTGATGGATCCCTCACACAGCGATGCGGAGAGAAGTCCATAGGCTTCTACAGTGTATTGCCATCTTTTTCTGGCTATACCTCTCTCAGGGACACCCCGGTGGAGGGACTTTATGTCATGTGAAAGTGCAGTAAAAAACTCACAAAACAGTGTTTTAACCGCATTTTCACTTTAGTGCATCTCATCCTTAGTGCTGTATAGAAATGTCATTTTTTATTTCTCATATTTTAACACTTCTTTATGTGTCACACGACATTGATCATCCAAGGTTTATGATAACTGATATATGTGAAAACTGGTTTGAATGTTTTTCTCCATGAATGAGTTATTTGTGTGATATGATGTTAACATGTAGTAAGTAGGGAGTGAGAATTATTGTTGAGGAATGAGTTTGGGGTCTTTTGCAGTAACTATTGTGGAGCTGCTGTCTCAGCCAGATCTGGTCCCTGGTTAGCAGAAGCCTGTGTAATATTCTATTGTGTACTCTTGCCTTTCATAAACTAATACTGTGGCAGGTATGTGTTGTTGTCCCATTAATGCTACTTCATGACCCACAGATTGTCTACAATTATATGATCTAGACCAGGGTTGCCTACCCTTCAAGAATGGGCCCCCAAAAAGGTACAGTAGGCAAGCCTTCTGGGTCCATGAGAACAAAATGTCTGTGCAATGCCTGAAATACTGCATTGCACAGTGGCGAGGGGGCGTGGCCACGAGGACACAATCACATTGGTCACGCCTCCACACTGAACATCTGCCGACCACCCCGTCCCCATCCCCTCATGTCAGCCCCCCATGCCTCACTGAACTGGATGCCCATCCTGCAGCCAGGAAGTAGGCAACCCTGATCTAGACCACTCTAGCTTTAGCATCAGGCATTGTAGACTTTTGTCTAATGAAATGAAAACTTAAAACCAGCAGGCTTGCCTTCCATCTGCAAACTAAAAACCAAGAAAGAGCCAAAACTCTATTGCCTGGGAGGTGCAATTAAAGTACCAATACATTCTGTCTGGGAAGAGACCAGTGTACTTTTATTTATTTATTTATAAACAACGCATCTTGTTATAAACCTGTTATTATTACAAGCATGTTTAAACCCTTTATTCTTTCCATGATTTAATTCTGTCCATCTGCTACCATAAAAGAATAATTTCAGCTTTCACTCCTTAGCCCCCCTTCTCCACTGCCTTTCAGTGACCCCTTGTTTAACAAAGTAACTTACTTTGGAAAATACTCCTCCTCTAGGCCTTGTACAAAGCTCAAGTTTACTTTTATTGTAAGCCCAAACAACATTATTATCATTATGCACCATCTTTATGCATACAGACTTAGCTTAAGAAACGTATTTCTGTCAGCATAATGTAATAACTTTTCTAATGAGATCATGGTATAGACCCTTGATGTTAACCTTAACACTCCAGATGTTGTTGAACTACACATCCCAGCATGCCCTGCATCAGTTTTGGCATGGCCAAATAGGAAAACTGTAGCAAGGCATGGTGGGATGTATAGTTCACCAACAGCTTGAGTGTCAAGGTTAGCCATCAAGGGTATAGACAATGACACAGAACAACAATTTTCCATATACCTTTATTTATTACCAGTTATTTATATAGCGCACACATATTCTGCAGCGCTGTACAGTGAATATTTGAACTTTCACATTAGTCCCTGCCCCATGGAGCTTACATTCTATATTACCAACCACATGTACATGTACACGCACACACAGACATTCTAGAGTTATTTTTTGTTGGGAGCCAATTAACCTACCAGTAAATTTTGGGCTTGTGGGAGGGAACTGGAGTACACGGAGTAAACCCACACAAGTACTGGGAGAATATACAAACTCCGCACAGTTAGGGCCATGGTGGGAATTGAACCCATGACCTCAGTGCTTGTATCCACACCACTCTAAAAGACCTGGAATTTATATACTGTAATATATATTTACAAACAACAGTGTTGCATCAGCATGTGAAAGGGTTAATGAAGCAAGGCGCATCAGCTCCTTTCTTCATTTTCCCTGATTTTGGCTTGGAATAATTAACAGACACATTATGAAGTTTCTCTATAGGCCCTGCATGGTGCATTAGGGACCCTGTATCCTCTGCAACAACTCAGCCCATTGTCCTGCAAATTGGGGCCTCATTGGCAATTCTTTGGCATGTCAAACAGAGGGGCCATTAAAGGACGTGGTGGGTCACCTATATCAGCAATGAATCATGGGTAGTGAAGAACAAACAAAGGGATAAAATTGTCCATTTAATGTTATTTACCAAACAGTGCTGCTACTCTGTCAGTCGTACAATGTGCAGATTTATAATATATCCAACTTGGTATCTAAACAGGTTAAATAGAGAACATATTTTCATATTCTAAACATCAGTGGATCTAGTGATCCAGTTGCCCATTTCTTTGCAGAATATTAGTTTATAACTTCTAGAAATCAGCTCTTTCGAATAAATTGCTCTTTCAAATTTACAAATTTGTTATATTATATATTTTTCACAGTATCTAATAATTGAGATGTAAGGTAAGAGTTATTTATTGCTTAATCCCTAAAAATTAGAATTTGTATTGCTTATCAGTCATCTACATAAAGTGGCGCATACCAATGTGTAGGTTATACCATTAAAAAGTGATACCACTGATTCCCTTTTTTATTCAGAGACTGTCATGATTTGGGTAACAAAACAAACTTTTTTACCACTCAAGTGTCTGGCCAGACTGTCACTGCGCTCCAAGTCTGCCTTTCTTCAGCATTGTCAGCATCCAGTGCACAGTGCAGCGATCACGCAGTCCCTCCTGAGGTCAACCAGCTGCACTATCTCCGCGACTACACAGCATGTCCATCCTGTCATTTTGACCTGCCACTCTCAGCTCTCTGCAGCTCCCCACGCAGCCACCATTACTACTGGCATTATTACTATAACATTTCTGACCAAACACTTTTTCTCTCAAGAACATGGGGTCATCCATGTTTGGTACAGTCATCTGTTCCTCCTGAACCAATCTGTCCCTCTGCTAATGCTCCAGCCAATCCCCATTTCCCAGTGGGTATAAGGATCTTAGGAAAACACTCCCAACTTGCCAGTTCTTCACTTGTCTCCTGCTGATACAGTATTATCTTGTTGATACAGTTGTATCTCCCTGCTATGCAGCTTCCAGGTTATCCAGCTCCTGTGTTATTGCTGCTATCCAAGACCAGTGCTATTTTCAGTTAAATACCATCTGGCTCCTTCAATGTTCTACCATCAATTCTGATTTTCCACCATTGTTCCTGAATCACAGCTCATTTGATGTTCCGCCATCGTTCCTGAATCACAACTCCTTCGATAGTCCACCATTGTTCCTGATTCACTGGTCCTTCGATGTTCTACCATTGATTCTGATTCTGCACCATCAGTATCTTCACAGTCTCCAGCGACCAGTAGCATATCAGCAAACACTTATTGGGAATTCTCTTATACACTCTGCTTATTGGGAATCAGTGTTGTATACTGCATCTTTTACACATCTCACCATCAATGGTCTACCAGCTACAGTTTTGCCATTGACTCTATTTATGTGCCTACATTACTGCATTACCTGTGATACCGAATTGTTAATTTTTACTACCATCTGCTGCTGTTTCCCATCACCTGCCTGCTAATTAAAAGACTTATATTTCTTATACTACTTCTCCTCCATTCTGGTCACGACTTCGGCTTACAGTCAAGCTTTCTATATTCAGGTCTATGTACAAGAGCCTCATCAGAGTTCACAGGTTTACCTACCAGTCAGCCCCAATGCCTGAGGTCTTTACTATTGATAGTTCATACCGGTAACACTTCTAGTTATTCCTAGTGATGCCACTACCTCTAATTTCGAGAAAAAAAGTCACTACTGATATTACCTGGCTATATCACTACTGGTAGTTCCAACTAATATCAGTTGGTGTCAGCTGGCAGTTCCTAGTGAAGTTATTACTGATCCTAGTCCAACATTATGAAAGCAAAAAAGTGGATCTTAGAGTCTCTCTATTATTTCTCTATTGTATCCTAGAAAATTATAAAATACAATTGGTTGCTATGGGCAACACCACCTCTTTTTTTTAGAAGCTTTAGTAAATGTACCCCCTAGTTATGGGTGACCACCAACCTGACTGGAGTAGACATTATGTCCCCTGTAGATTACAAGTGTTATATTAATGGGTTCTGTAAATAATGAATTTAAACCTTTCTGCCTTAATTGCATCACCGCCGGCTGACTACATCTAGACGCGCACCCCAGCTATTTGCCGTATGTCTGTCACCCTGTCGGCTGATTACATCTTTTTACGTGGCACTACAAGTACCTGTGCAACAGGGGTGCACCATCATGCGATAACAATGACAATCGAGAGAGTGACTACATGCTGTGCTGTAGGAGAGATCATGCTGCTATGGAACGTATAGTCGCAAGAACGTCCAGCATATTGATCGAACGTGTGTACACACTGCACTTTTGTTCCGATATGGACTCGGCCGGTCGGATGAAAATTAAACAGCAATGAACCTTCGACCGACCGAGTATGGACGGACAAGACCGTTTTTGGCCGTTTATCGCTCATATGGGACAGCGTACACATCTATACAATTGAACGGCCGTCCGACCCAGAACGGAAGAACTGCCAGACGATTGTATGTATGTGTACCCAGCTTAAGTCTGGGCTTGCTTGGGGGCCTCAAAGGTTAATTATTCCTTTTGGGAATGATAGTTTTGGTTCAAGGTGAGAACATGGAACCCTCTGGGTTAGCACAACTGAATTACTTCAGAGGATCATTAAACGTGTTCAGAATATTTATACTCATACACTCGCGGGCTTATTTTGCTCGCCACCCTTCAGGCACAGTGGCTTCCTCTGCTCCTTTTTACTTGCTACAGGTTTCTATTCCCAATAGATGTCCCCGTGTACAGCGTTATGTGGCAATTTAGTTATGCTAGCCCAGGGGGTCCCATGTTCTGCACTTGAGCTGAACGTTTTATATTTTCCCTGTTGGGCTGAGTCATGATGAAATCAATCTCAGGAATCCTGCATCCTGCAGGTGGGATTGGCTTCACTGAATACATGGTGCTTTATGGATAAATAACCTCCTGATTTGATCCTAGTTGTATACACTGCAGCAAAAAGAATTTATAGGATGAGAAGACGGTAGTACGTTATCTTGTATTACTTGTCGCTTTAAATATGATTGTCCATAGTCTACCTTGTCACGCTGATCCATAGACAGCAGAAAACATAATCTTCGCCATCGTTATACAGTGACCGGGACCTGGGGTGGTCCGCCAGCTTGTCCGAATATGAAATCCAATTTCTTTTCGTACTGAAAATGGATGTGAAGAATGGTTTCTGCACATGAAAGAAATAGTGATTATTTTCTACAATACCAGAGGCTTTACTTAATGCCTCTATTAAAGAACCAATCTCAAATAACAGCTATTTTCATTATAATAGATGTTTCACAAAACGTATCTCCTGTGTAATAAATACAAGATCAATTACTATGGAAATAGCGCAGGATTATCATAGAACAGTATTTCTGGGATTATCTCTGTAATTGAAGCAATAAATAAGACAAATTGTATTATGAAAATTAACTTTATAGTGGGTGATTTGGAGAGGGGGCTGGATGCAAAAATCACTGGCTCAGCTTTCAGTTTTACTGTCCGCTATTTTCCTGAAATGCTGCATTTTAATCCAAATCGTCGCAGTACTTTGATATCCATTGTTACCAGATACACAAGCTTGTGTAATGCTAATATTCCTTTCATTATGGAAAACAACTGCTCCCAGAGATGGTGCAGCCCTAGAACCAAACCTGTATATATCATTAAAAATAATAAAATTTTATGAAAGACAAAGGTAAAGGTGGCCATACATCAGAAAGATATTGTACCCAATCATACAATCTCAATTGATTGTAAGATTGATTGTATGCAGATTGTGTGCACATCTTATGTACACAATCATACAATCAATCAGCAGATGGATTGTATGACTGATTGTATGATGGATTGTATGCAGATTGTGTGCACATCTTGTATACACAATCATGCTGCAGATGGATTGTATGATGGATTGTATGCAGATTGTGTGTCCAAAAACCACCAAGGACTGCCGGGATTTCAAGGGAAATTGTACACAATCATAAGCGCAATCGATCTTAAGATCGATCTTTCTGATGTATGGCCAGCTTTAGAGTTGAAAAAAATGGCTGCCATTGTGAAACAATGGAAGGCAGTCATGATTTAACATTCACTGGTGTTGCTGAGTGGGTCGATATATTTAGAGGGATAGGAATTAATTTGTAGCAAGGAATGTATTGAGAAATGTATGGTTTTATAGTAAATAATGCATGACATCAATGCTAGGTATAAATATACATGTTGTAAAAACATATTCATATTTTAGAAGAGCCATGTATCTGTGCAGTGTTTTCATAAGTGTTGTGTGCAGAACCAAGAATCCAAAAACGTATACTATTCTTCTCAGATGTTCTTACTTTGCTAATAGGCTGCTTTCAGGCTATTGTTAGAAGTATTACCATTATTTGACTACTAGCATTATTGTTTGCATAGTATATTATATGGAGCAGCATTTTCTTACTATTACACTGAAAGATTTTAAGAGTTTTTGTACAAATGGCAAATATTCGGACAGATTTGCAGCTGGCCCACGTGGTATGTTCCTTTCAAAGTAATCATGATGGGAATAATACACCCTATATATTGAAGCTCCACTGTTCAGGAATCTCTTATGTATTGTTTTCTGTATACTTAGAAATGTCTAAATGCTCCTCAATAGTTTTGCTTCAGGTAAATGTCATGACAGTCGGTGACGCTGACCCTGTCACCATTAGTCTTTTCTACCGGTCTCATACTACATAGTCCTAGGGACCAAGGAAACCAATAAAGGAACTAATGGAGGCAATTATGGGAGGTATTTAATTTGGGATTCCGACTGTTGGAACGTCCCTACAGTTGGCATCTTGGGCCGTTTTTGGTCAACTCGTCTGCAATATGAAAGGTGGAATTTAATGTTCTACCTGTCGAGTGTCGAAAAGTGGGCGTGTTGGTGGATTGTCAAGAAATGGCCGTGAATTCGACAATCCATGGCCATTTCTGTCGAAATCTGCCTTCAATGCTGTCAGAAATGGCAGCATTGTAAAGGTCGTGAGCGTTATTGCGCTCTCGGAAATAGCGAATGGGAAATTTGCTCAAACCAGGTTTAATGACATGCAAATAATGTTTTCTCTGTCATGCAGCAGGGGACGCTGGAAGTCACATCGGGTTTTAGAGCTGGGAATGCTGGGAGCTAGGCATTACTAATTTGTTTAGGGAAGGCTGGCTCCTCCCCTCCATCAGCCCCCAGTTAGAAAATTGTGCCCAGGGAGCTGGTCACAGTTCTGCCTGCTCCTGCAGGTTTCCTAGTACTCTGGTTGGACACCACGGCACAGAGATCCGTGCAATCCAGCTGCTGACCCGCAGGACCCTGCACCCACATCAGGTTTGGCTTCACGGTACTTATTTCCTAGCACGGCGCCTGTCGCAGGTGATCGCATACCTTAACTTAAGGTATGCGATGGATGTGACCGACGCGATTTCAGGGCTATTTTTAGCCCTTTCCCCGACAATTAAAAAATTGCGTCCATCGCATGCCTTAAGACCGATGCGATGGACGCGATTTTACATAGGGAACAATGTTAAATGGGCCAATGGACCCGATTTTTCATTGTATACCCACCCTTATGGGTATTTTACATGTGAAATGCCCCCCCCCCCCATTGTTAACGCCACCCCACGATGAACGGCAACCCAAAGCATGCGAGAGAGGCGAGGGGCGGCGGTACGTGTCCTCCGACCTTTTCATACCCCCACTGTCCACGTCACGTGGAGTTGATCTTATATAGTGTGGCGAGCACAGCAAGCCACCGTGCCCGAAGCGTGGCGAGTGCATCGAGCCCCACGAGGGGGGGCATTTAACATTGGGCCCAATGTAAAATCGGGTCTCAGGGACCATTTTACATTGGTTCCGATTTAAACATCGCATCGATTGCATCACATGCGATTTGGTTGCATGCGATGCGATCTACGCGATTTTTTAGGACCCGATGGATACAATCAAAATCGCAGGTACCGTGCTAGGAAATAAGTACCGGTTTCACCTTTGTATACAGCTAATAGGGAAGATTGTGGCCTCGTTCCCAGCTTTAACATGGGGCGATTCCACTCAAGACCTTTCCAACTGGACCTTCTAAGGAAAGGAGCGGGTTCACATCTATCGCTACACAGACTGATTCGGTTATCAGCTCAGTCTCGTCAGTGGTGGCTCCACTCGGATCACCTCAGATAGGGAAGACGAATTGCAATCTGGGACTGGGTCCTTCTAACCACAGACGCTAGTCTGAGAGGATGGGGTGCAGTAGTCTTCGCCTCCAGGGAAGATGGAACCCCAGAGAGAGTCAATTATCCATCAATGTGTTGGAGTTAAGAGCGATCTACAACGCGTTGCTAGTGGCTCAGGATTATCTTCGAGGAAAACCAGTGAAGATACAGTCGGACAATGCCACGGCGGTGGCCTTTGTGAACCGACAGGGGGTCACGAGAAGCAGGATGGCTATGGCGGATGTATCCAAGATCCTGCAGTGGGCGGAAAGCATGCAGGTAATTCTCACCACCGTGTTCATTCTGGGAGTCCAAAACCTGGAAGCAGACTTTCTCAGCTGAGAGAATCTCTACCCGGGAGAGTGGTCCCTACATCCCGAGGCGTTTCTCGAGCTCACAAATCATTGGGGAATGCCAGAGGTAGATCTGATGGCATCTCAAAAAAATCATCAGCTCCCAAGGTACGTAGCAAGGACAAGGGATCCACACGTCATAGAGACCAATGCCCTGACAATCCCATGGACATCGAACTTTGTGTACCTGTTTCCTATTTCTAGGCCAAGTTCTCAAGAAGCTGAAGAGAGAATCTGTACAGGCTATCCTCATTGACCCATTCTGGCCGTGCAGAAGTTGGTTCTCCGACATACAACAACTTCTGGCGGACGACCCAGTCCTTCTTCCTCAATGGCTTGACCTTCTTCAACAGGGTACGTTCCACCATCAGAACCTGTCATCTCTCCATTTGATGGCGTGGCTCTTGAGACCGAGGTCTTAAGAGCCAGAGGAATTCTAAGGTCTGTTATCCCCACGATGTTAAGAGCTTGTAAGCCCTCCTCGGCGGCTCACTATCATCACATTTGGCGCTCCTATGCAAACTGGTGTGGATCTCATGGATGGCCTTTCAGAGTATTTAAGCTGTCCAGGCTGTTATTGTTTCTCTAGAAGGGCCTGGACGCTGGGCTTTGATTGGGGTCGCTTAAGTTACAGAGCTGAGCGCTCTCCATTCTTTTTCAGAAAAAAATTACGCTCATCCCAGAGATGCAAACATTTCTACAAGGGGTGCTACGGGTCCAACCTCCATTTGTCCCACCGACACATCCTAGGGACCTAAATTTGGTTTTGTCGTTTCTACAATCTAGTAAGTTTGAGCCCCTAGAAAAGGTGGCTCTGAAATTTCTCGTCTGGAAAATGGTGCTGCTGCTGGCTTTATCATCAGCTCACCGAGTGTCGGACCTCAGTGCAATATCCTGTAAGCCCCCATAACTTATTTTCCATGATGATAGAGCAGAATTAATTACTCATCCATCCTTTCTTCCAAAGGTCGTGTCTGCTTATCATGTAAATCAACCTATCGTAGTTCCTGCTTTTCGCAGAGATTCCTCCTCTCAGACTACGTTGGATGTTGTTTGGGCTCTCATGATTTACGTTACCAGGACAGCGTCCATTCGTAAATCGGATTGCCTTTTCGTACTATATGACGCATTCCGCAGGGGTTGGCCTGCGTCAAAACAGTCCTTGGAAAGGTGGATACGCTTGACTGTTACACAAGCATATGTTCATGCGAGAAAGAGCCCTCCCTCAGTGTTGAAGGCTCATTCCACTAGGTCCGTGAGTACATCTTGGGCAGCTCAAAAAGGAGCCACGGTTTCTCAGCTTTGCAGAGCAGCCACTTGGTCATCAGTGAACGCATTCGTTCGCTTTTACCAATTCAGCACTTTTGCTTCTGCTTCAATGACCTTCGGTCGTCTTGTGCTGCAGGGTCCTCAGAGCTCTCCTGGGCATGGTCTTTGGAACCTCCCCGATGTGACTTCGAGTGTCCCCTGCTGCATGACAGAGAAAAGAGGATTTTGGTACTTACCGGTAAATCCATTTCTCTGAATCAGCAGGGGACACTGTAAGCTCTGGTTTTTACTCCCTGCTATATTTCTTGTTCAAGTCTGGTTATGTTCATAACTGTTTGATTTTTTGGACGATTGTTGTCTCAGTTTGACTATTTAATGTTTCCATCTCCTCTAGTAGGACAATTTCCTAACTGGGGGCTGATGGGTCTTAGAGGGGAGGAGCCAGCCTTCCCTAAACAAATTAGTAGTGCCTAGCTCCCAGCATTCCCAGCTCTAAAACCCGATGTGACTTCCAGTGTCCCCTGCTGATTCAGAGAAATGGATTTACCGGTAAGTACCAAAATCCTCTTATTCTACACAAAGTACAGTAGATGCGCACACACATGCGCACACATAAATTGAAACCATAATTTCTTTGTTAGTAGCTGATTTATTGCCAATACATTTCTATACCCTTTTCTTAATTGATAATTTGAGGAATTTGCTGTGCTTTGTAAGACTGATATGTGTAATATTTAAAATTAATAATTCCTCTGGTCTTCAGGATAAACATGGAAGTAAACTAAAAGATAAGGCTGTGTATTTAGTAGAAGATGGCCAAACATCATGCACAAACCAATACATTGAAGTTGAAATGCTCCTTAACCCTTTAAATGCCAACATCTCTGTCAGAGATGTGCAAAATATCTGCTAAAAATGCCAGCGTAGCTCACATTTGTTATATAAATTCAAATACAAAATGTTGTGTAAATAAAGATTATATTTCCTATGTCCATTTAAAGTAATAGTTAGAATGTATTATGAACACATCAATGAATAAGCAGAGCTTTGGCTTTGGTATTGGTACCCTGGAAATTCATGTTCATTTTAATTTGCCATACTGTTTGTTATAACAGCAGAAAAGTAAGTCCTGGGCTACTTTTCTGCTGCGTACAGAGAAATCATTCAATGGTGATTTCTCCTCTGTGCCGGTGCTTGCGAGCGGATGTGTAAGCAAGGAGATCCGGCCGGTGGGGGGTGAGCGTTCGCCAGGGCGGTGGTAGCCTCGCTGGGCTTAGAATATAAGCAGCCTAGTGAGCAGGTCTGAATGAGGCCCTTTGTGTATGTACATAAACTTTGTTTCATGCACAAATTTATTTAAAGTATTGTGTAATATTATGATAGATGCATAAGGTATATATGAAACCTTATTGCATTTTGTGTGGAAACTTATGTCCCATCCCCAAGATAACGTATTTCATTATAGTATGCAAATATTCCAAAACAAGGAAAAATCCAATATCCAAAATACTTCAGGTATCAAGCATTTTTCATATGGGAGACTCAACCTGATATACCAAACTATACCAGAATATAATGGACACCCCAATACCACTATAATATATACTATATGGCTATATAGTACACCTATGTATACATAATACGTCCATAAACTGAATAACTCCATTGCCGAGAACGCGTATACTGTTCTGAATTAATGTAATTTATTTTAACCAGAGCAGTACAAGTGTTTTTCTTATAGAAGTTTTGGATACAGAATTACATGAGCTAGGGATAAATTGCTCTACAAGCAGCACTAAACGTGTTACACAGCTTGGCAAGATTGTTTTGCCAATAGCTGAATGCTGTAATACTTTTTAATTTAGTTTTCTACTCCTGGGCAGCACGTGGATAACACCCATAAAATATCATTTGCAACAAATTGACGTTATAAATTGAAGCAGTTGCCTTTCAGAGTCTGTCTGGAGTGTGGAGATTTATTGTGTCTTTCGGGAAAGCCTGAGTGTGTCCGTTTGGCTTCAGTAAATTTTGCGGCTGCAAAGAAACATGAGTCGGGCTGAGGCTGGTACATGGGCTTGTGCCATGGGTTCAAGGCATAGCACAATCTTGTTGGTGTCTTTGGTTTTGCCATGTTGCTTGGTAGAGGTGTCATACCCACTTACATTGGAGACATGTCTCTGCAGACTCCATTTTGTGGTACTGTTAATAGGAACCTAATTGTGTTGGAAATGCCTTATTTGTGGATTGCATTAGTAGGAGAATATAACTTATGTTCGCCCTAATGATCATTTATTCTTTTAATATGACAATCAAAATCTAGATCCTAAAATCTTAAAAAATGTTAAAACTTTAAATCTGATTCTTGCAACAACTGCAGCATAATTGTATTATCTACGTCTTTCACTTTATTTCTTTGTTTTCTTCATGTTTTCCGAAACACTCATTGGGTTTTAACTAAGATGTTAATTCTATTGAAGATGGGATGTTGCCCAAAGCAACCAATCAGAATCTTCTAGAAGATAATAAATAGAATGTGATTGGGTGACCATAGAACTCTTGTCTTTGTAAATAATCCCCATTCTCTCACTACAGCTCCAAAACATTGTGTTCATTGGTGATTATTTATTAACAGTTTATTTTATAGTGCACACATATTCCGCAGAGCTTTAAAGATGGGTGCCGGACGTCTCACCGATAGTCGGGATTCCGACAGTCATTACTCTGACGTCGGAATTCCGACTGCTCCCTCGTGGGGGTCCACAACCCCCATAGAGGGAGGATAAATTAGGTGGCGAGAGCAGCTCACCACCGTGCCCGCAGCGTGGCGAGTGCAGCGAGCCTGCAAGGGTCTTCATTGCGCTCCCCCCGCTGTGCAGTCGGAATCCCTTACAGATAATATTTGAACATTCACATCAGACCTTGCCCCAGTGGAGGTTACAATCTATATTCTCTACCAAATGTACACGCACACAGACATTCTAGGGATAATTTTAGCCAATTAACCTACCAGAATATTTTTGGAATGTGGGAATACCTGGAGGAAACCCACTAAACACAGTTATGGGCCCCATACATCAGCAATTAATTGTGACAATCCTGAGATCTGGAGATGATTGCCACAATTAATTTTAGATGTGTGGGCTCCCCCTTTTGGCAATCCCAATCAAAAATTAATAGGGATCGCCAATCGATTGCTTAATCAGATTTTTAAACATGCGTAATAATCTGGTATTATCTGCAGATCTTTTTTATATGTGTGGGCATTCCCAACTCGTCTTCTTCATTTATTTACATTATGAACAACTGAAATAACAATCGATTGGGCAATTTCCAGATATGAAGATGTAATCTTTAGTTGGAAAAATCTGCCGATCACGGAAATAAATCTGTAATGTGTGGGCAACTCAAATAGATTGTAGAATCCATTTATCTGGCCAAAGAATCCCTGGATCTTGAAATCCATTAATTGTGATTGCTGATGTATGGGGCCCATTAGAGCCATTGTGGGAATTGAACCCATGACCTCAGCGCTGTGAGGCAGTAATGCTAACCATTACACTATCTGTACTACGCATCCGTACTGGATTATCATTATTAATGCCTGAGACTCCCTGATGGATTAATAATTGGGAGTCCGTCTGTTGGAGGTAATATACTCATTTATTTATTTATTTACAGGTTCTTATATAGCGCAGCAGATTCCGTTGCGCTTTACAATAGTAGACAGTGATAAAACAAACTGGGTAACAACATACAGACTTGGAGGTAGGAGGGCCCTGCTGCAAGCTTACAATCTATAGGGAAATAGGGGGAAACACAAGGACAGGCACCAGTAATACCATAGCAGTCCCACCAAGTTACAAGTCCAGAAGGGTAGCTATATAATACATAAGTGCCTCAGAGGGTTATGCATGTAGAACTTAAACATTATAGGCTTGCCTGAAGAGGTGAGTTTTCAGGGAACGCTTGAATGTTTGGAGGCTATTGGAGAGTCTTATTGTGCGTGGAAGGGCATTCCATAGGATGGGAGCAGCCCGATGAAAGTCCTGTAATAGTGAATGGGAGCTGGTGATCCGTGCAGAAGAGAGACGCAGATCTTGTGCAGAGCGGAGTGGTCGAGATGGGAGATATTTTGTGATAAGTAGAGAGATACTGTATATGCTGGTGCAGTATGGTTAATAGCTTTATAAGTTAGTAGAAGTGTTTTGTATTGAATACGGTAAGATACAGGTAACCAATGGAGGGACTGGCAGAGCGGATCAGCAGATGATGAGCGTCTTGCAAGGAAGATCAGCCTAGCAGCAGCATTTAAAATGGATTGTAGTGGTGAGAGTCTGTTCTTGGGAAGACCAGTCAGGAGACTATTGCAATAATCAATGCGGGATATAATGAGTGCATGTATAAGAGATTTAGTAGTGTCTTGTGTGAGATACGGTCGTATTTTGGATATGTTCTTTAGATGCATGTAACATGATTTGGAGACAGATTGAATGTGGGGAAGAAAGGACAGGTCAGAGTCGAGGATGACCCCTAAGCAACGAGCTTGTGGGGTAGGGTAGATGGTCGAGTTGTCAACATTGATGGAGATATCAGGATGGTAACTGTTCTTAGTTGGCGAGAATATAAGTAATTCTGTTTTTGAAATATTGAGTTTGAGTTGGCGGGAAGACATCCAAGATGAGATGGCAGAGAGACATTCTGAAACTCGGCCCAAAACCACTGGTGACAAGTCTGGGGTTGATAGATAGATTTGAGTATCATCCGCATATAAGTGATACTGAAATCCGAAAGAGCTTATTAGTTTGCCAAGAGAGGAAGTATAGATGGAGAACAGCAGAGGACCTAAGACTGAGCCTTGCGGAACTCCGACTGACAGAGGTAGTGAAGAGGAAGTAGAGTCAGAGAAGCGAACGCTGAAAGAGCGATCAGATAGGTAAGATGTGAACCAGGAAAGGGCTGTATCATTAAGACCTAGGGAGTGTAGTGTTTCTACAAGAAGAGTGTGATCCACAGTGTCAAATGCAGCAGATAGATCTAGAAGAATAAGTAGTGAGTAATGGCCTTTAGCCTTAGCAGTTACCAGATCATTCACCACTTTAGTCAGTGCTGTCTCAGTGGAGTGTTGAGAGCGGAAGCCTGACTGAAGCGGGTCTAATAGGGTGTGAGAGTTAAGAAAGTTTGTGATGCGAGAGTAGACAAGTCTCTCCAGTAGCTTAGAGAGGCATGGGAGCTGAGAGATAGGACGATAGTTAGAGAGAGAGTTAGGGTCAGAATTCTGTTTTTTTAGAATAGGAGTAATCACTGCATGTTTGAGCAGAGATGGAAAAGTACCAGTAGCAAGAGAGAGATTGCAGATGTTAGTTAAGGTTGGAATAAGCACAGGAGATAGATTTTTTAAAACTTGTGCAGGTATAGGATCAAGAGGAGAGGTAGTAGAGTAAGAGGATAAGAAGAGTGCAGATACTTCCTTTTCATTTGTGGGCTCAAATGAAGAGAAAGTGCCAGAGGGTTCAGGTAGGGAAGAGAGCGGGTTAGAGGTAGTAGAAGAGCATACCATTTCATCTCGGATGTTATCAATCTTGTCCTTAAAGTAGGAGGCAAGTTCTTGTGCACTGATGGTAGCCGGTGGGGGAGGAGGGGGAGGGTACAGAAGAGACTTGAAGGTGTTAAAAAGTCGCTTAGGGTTGGTGGCATGAGAAGAGATGAGAGATTGGTAGTATGTTTGTTTGGCAGTGTCCAAAGCACTGCAGTAGGAGTAGTAGCTAGTCTTATATGTATGGAAATCAGTCATATTACGAGATTTACGCCATTGGCGTTCTAATTTACGTGACTGATTTCGTAGTTGTCTTGTTGCTTTGAAGTGCCATGGTTGGCATCTAAGCCTACGTGGGGTATAGTGGGTAGCTGGAGCCACTTCATCAAGGGCTGTTTCAAGAGTCTGGTAGAGGTGGGAAACAGCAGAGTCAGGAGAGGTAAGTGTAGAAATTAGTGAGAGCTGTTGTTGCAGGGAGGTGGTAAGTTGTGGAAAATTTATAGCTTTAGTATTTCTGCGGGTTAGAGTAGGCATGCATGATTTCTGTGTCAGTGAGCTTGGGGTAATGGAGGAGAGCGAGAGGGTTATGAGATTGTGATCAGAGAGAGAGAAGGGAGTGTTAGTAAAATCAGAGACTGAGCACAGCCTGGTGAAAACAAGGTCCAGGCAGTGACCTTCCTCATGAGTAGCGGCGTCGGACCACTGGGAGAGGCCGAGAGAGGAGGTTAGAGAGAGGAGTTTGGAAGCATGCACAGATTGTGGACTGTCAATAGCAATATTGAAGTCACCCAGGATGATAGTGAAGATGTCAGAGGATAAGAAATGGGGAAGCCAGGCAGAGAAATTTTCCAGAAATTGAGATTTGGGAAGCCCAGGTGGGCGATAGATAGCAGCCACACGCAGAGAGAAAGGGGAAAAAACCCTAATAGAGTGAACTTCAAATGATGTAAATGTGAGTGAAGGAACTGGTGGTAGAACGGAGTATGTGAAGGCTTGTGACAGTAATATACCAACTCCACCTCCTTTGCAGTTACCAGGCCTGGAGGTGTGAGTGAAATGGAAACCTCCATGTGACAGTGCTGCAGGTGATGCCGTGTCTAATTGTGTGAGCCAGGTTTCTGTAATAGCCAGCAGGTTGAAATTGTGAGAGATGAAGAGGTCATGGATGGATGTTAATTTATTGCAAACAGAGCGTGCATTCAATAGGGCACATTTAAGTTGTTTGGGGTGTGGTGGGAGGCATGTGATATTTCTGAGGTTTGATGAATTTCTAGTCTTAGAAGCAATTAAATCTGAATGGGACAGGTTATTGGGGCCTGGGTTTGGTGATATGTCACCAGCTAATAAGATTAAAAAGGAGAGATAGATATAGGTGGATGATTGTGGTTTTTTGTATTGGTGATGGGAAGTGGGTGTGAAAGTACAAGTAGAGAAGTAAGTAAAGAGCTCATGAGTGCTTAGAAGAGGGGAGTGCATAATGGAAGAGGCAATGTGCACAGAATTGTGAGTATCAGGGAGATTATAGGATGGTTGAAGTTTGGTGATTATGCCGTGTAATGAAATGAGAAGTAGCAATGTAGTGAGCATGATCTGAATATGTTTGTGATCAGGTTAAGAAGAGTGGATAATGTGTATTAATAGTGTGTAATAAGTACTGTATTTACCTTGTTTGAAGTTGTTCAATGTTTTTCAACTGTTTTATAACTGTTCCTTATAAGTAATTCCCACTTTGAAATTTCTCACTTCGGATATTTCTCAATTAAAGAACTGATCTCATGGGACATAGAGGGTATCCTACTAGTCCTGATCCATATTTGGATGATAAAAGTGGGCTGATACCGTTATGTACGATTGATGGTCCTTATCGCTGTTTACAATTAGTTTGTTTTTAATGGTGCTGCTTTCTGGGATTACACATACTACCTGATATGTGCTGGCATGGGGGGATAAGGAGGCCAGCATCAGGGCAAATTGAATAGCTCCTGGAGAAACAATTACCCACAGTCAGTGACTGTGGGTAATTGGATACCCCCCAATGATTGGCTTTAACCAAATGTCTTTATTTCCCTTTTTGAGAGGCAAACAATACCTGTTCCAGGATCACAACATGTGGTATTTGTTTGTTCTGTCCCTGATATACACAGGAAGCTGATTCCTATATTCCTAACAGCAGATCTCCAAATGTTGTTGTCCAGGAACGCATTCATGAAAACTGGGATGTCAAATGATATATAGACTGGGTTCATTTAGATTTGGTCTCACTTCATGGTCTTAAAATGTATCTCTCTTTATACTGGTGACCCTTTATCTGTACTCCTTCGTTTTCTACTTTCTACCCATGCCTTTGATTTATATATGCACTGCTGATTCTTTGAGCACCAAGCCAAGCGGGTCCCATTCAGCGGGACCAGATTGGCTGCAAGGAGGCTGTGTGAGGCCACTGCTGACCAGATTTCTAGTGTTACAGCCGCACTAGTGTTACAGCCAGCTGTCCAGTCCTACTGGTAAGACCCAGTGACTGCGACCCTGCCGCTAATATGTGGGCAGCCACATAGGAGCATGTGTGCAGGGTCCTTGTATGGATAACCATTCCTTTAACTGATACATGTATATAGATAAACATGTTCAGTCTGACAGGTTCAAACATTGTTTAGCATATTCTGAAGTATATAGGAGCATCAGTATGCTCTGATCAGTATCATTTTAGTTTTATTGCTACTTAAGATGGAAATAAGTAAAAAATCACTTTATTGCTGCTATTTATCAATAAAATATCATCAGGGCAGTGGAGCAGTATGATGCTGTCTTGGCAATACTGGTTCATAGTGATAGGGCTTAGTATACCACTGCACATGGTTTAGAGTGGTAAGGGTTAGTATACCACTGCACATGGTTCAGAGTGGTAAGGGTTAGTATACCACTGCACATGGTTCAGAGTGGTAAGGGTTAGTATACCACTGCACATGGTTCAGAGTGGTAAGGGTTAGTATACCACTGCACATGGTTCAGAGTGGTAAGGGTTAGTATACCACTGCACATGGTTCAGAGTGGTAAGGGTAAGTATACCACTGCACATGGTTCAGAGTGGTAAGGGTTAGTATACCACTGCACATGGTTCAGAGTGGTAAGGGTTAGTATACCACTGCACATGGTTTAGAGTGGTAAGGGTTAGTATACCACTGCACATGGTTCAGAGTGATAAGGGTTAGTATACCACTGCACATGGTTCAGAGTGGTAAGGGTTAGTATACCACTGCACATGGTTCAGAGTGGTAAGGGTTAGTATACCACTGCACATGGTTTAGAGTGGTAAGGGTTAGTATACCACTGCACATGGTTTAGAGTGGTAAGGGTTAGTATACCACTGCACATGGTTCAGAATGGTAAGGGTTAGTATACCACTGCACATGGTTCAGAGTGGTAAGGGTTAGTATACCACTGCACATGGTTCAGAGTGGTAAGGGTTAGTATACCACTGCACATGGTTCAGAGTGGTAAGGGTTAGTATACCATTGCACATGGTTAAGAGTGGTAAGGGTTAGTATACCACTGCACATGGTTAAGAGTGGTAAGGGTTAGTATACCACTTCACAGAGAGGATAAGTACATCCATGCACAGGAGCAGTGGACCTAAAAGCCTAGATTTGGTCTTTAATCTCCATGAAGAAAATAAATTGTTTAAGTAATTACTCAAAAAGGCATTTTTTTCAATGAATTTCTTCTATTGATAACAGAGCCGTTATTGTGGTTTTACTTTTTGTAATGCTTGTTAAAGAGACTCCCTCATGCAAATCTTATACAAGACAAGTGTAATTAACAGCAGTTACTCCTTGATGAATCGGACGAATACCTATTTTTTGACAGACACATTCACTTTTTGATGACCATAGAGTTTTTCAGCCTTTGATCAATATTCCCCATAAATGTAGTTCTGCCCGACCTGTAAACCTCTGACTGAGTTTTATTTTCCCTCTCCTCACACACAACACCAGACTGCCATCTGCATCATCATCCTGCAGAACAGAGATGATGGGAGAGAGTTTTCGCATATGGTTTCTATATACACATCCTTTGTTTAGGATCAGGCCTTGCACTTATTATCACTGTGACAGGCCTGTTCTTTTTTTAAGGGCAATGTGAATACAGGAATAGATTACAGAGACAAAATAATAACACAGAGAAAGCTACAAAAGAGAGACTCCTCTAACCTCGTAATCACTTCCATTCTTTTCCTTTGTGCATTGATATGGCAGCCTGAGAAACTGGGGCAATGAGTAAATAATCACCCCCCTGCCCGTCCTGCACATGGAAAAGTTGGTCAAACATTATTTTTTTTTCCATTTTAAAGTCACGATTGTTGGAAGCGCCGATCTGGTTTTGTTCTTGATTAAAAAAAATAATTGAATTAAGCAAAAGACAAATGTTTGTGTGCGGAGAGGAAACGCACTGTGAATATTCAAGACAAGGTCTTTCCATCTGTGATGGGCTTCTTTTCAGAGGCAGCCAGCTGCATGCAGATTCCTGGGAGCTGACATCACCAGAGAGGAAGAATGGAGATTCAGGACCAACTTTTATCTGCTCCTCTTGGTACATAGGACAAAACTAAATGAAGCAATATTTCAGTGCTTACTATTTATTTATTTATTTATTTATTAATTACAGTTTCTTATATAGGGCAGCAGATTCCATTGTGCTTTACAGTTGTAAACAGAGATAAAACGGGATTGTTACGAAATCCCGATGCCAGAATCCCAACCGGCAAAATCCAGACAAGGGGGGGACGTGGATCGCCCCCCCCCCTTGCGGGCTCGCTGCGATTGCCACGCAGCGGGCCCAGTGCCTCGCTATGCTCGGCACACTAATCGTGGACACCCATAAAGGGACAAAGTACCGGGTTTTCGGAGGTCGGGATTTCGGTGGTCAGGATTCCAGCGTCGGGATTTTGACCGCGGGTATTCAACTGCATCCTGATAAAACAAACTGGGTAACAATAGACAGACTTTGAGGTAAGAGGGCCCTGCTGTAAGCTTACAATCTATAGTGACATAGGAGGGAAACACAAGGAGAGGCACCAATAATAGCATAGCTTGTAGGCCCAGAAGGAAGCTATATAATACACAAATGCCTCAGAGGATTATGCATATGGAATTTAAATATGATAGGCTTGCCTGGAGGTGGGTTTTCAGGGAACACTTGAAAGTTTGTAGGCTAGTGGAGAGTCTTATTGTGCATGGAAGGGCATTCCATAGGGTGGGAGCAGCCTGATGAAAGTCCTATAATGGTGAATGGGAGCTAGTGATCCGTGCAGAAGACAGACGCAGATCTTGTGCAGAGCGGATTGATTGAGATGGGAGATATATGCTGGTGCAGTATGGTTAATAGCTTTATATGCGAGTAGAAGTGTTTTATATTGAATACGGTAAAAAACAGGTAACCAATGGAGGGACTAGCAGAGTGGATCAGCAGACTATGAGCGTCTTGCTAGGAAGATCAGCCTAGCAGCAGCATTTAGAATGGATTGCAGTTGCGAGAAGAAGACAAGTTAGGAGACTATTGCAACAATCAATGTGGGATATAATGAGTGCATGGAAAAGAGATTTAGTAGTGTCTTGTGTGAGATAGGGTCGTATTTTGGATATGTTTTTTTTGATGCATGTAACATGATTTGTTGACAGAATGAATGTGGGGAACAAAGGACAGTTCAGAGTCGAGGATGACCCCTAGCTAACGAGGTTGTGGGGTAGTGTGGCTGGAGAGCCCGGCACACGGGGTTAATGGAGGCCACAGCACTGAAGGGGTTAACCCTCAGTGCTGCGGTGCCATTTTGGACAAGGGCACTTGACAGTAAGATTTTTTAAACTGTATGAGCAGCATTGAGCTGGGACAGGTCCCCTGCTGTAGCGCTGCTGTGAGTTGAAGCCTGCTACTGGGCAGAAGGCACAAAGTATATGTATTTATGAAAAGTATGTTCAGCACTGAGCTGGGACTGCACCATATATTTTGTATATTGTATTGAGTATTGAGGAATGCATTCTAAATTTAAAATGCACTATGTACATTTCTGGAGAAAACCTAGCAGTCTCTGTGACGAGGAAATGAGATGCAAAATTGTCCTAACAGAATGTCTGGAGAATGACACTGCACAGCAGGAAGCAGGCTTTGTGTCTGTAGTTCCTGTGTAAAGGTGTTAGTAAGGAGACTTGTGTATGTGCTGTGTCAAGGAATCCATGCTTTCCTGTCCATTTGGTAAATATTCTATGGAAATTGGATTGAACCCTTTGGCATGTAATCTGGATCTATTTATGACAGGAACATGTTCCACTTGATATATGAACGTAAATGTCCCAGGCATGCACAATGCTGATTGGGTGGGGAGAACAGGGTGGAATTACCCCCTGTGGTATGCTGTGTGGATTTTGGATAAAAAGGCACAAAGTTTGCCTGTAAAGTGGTACATCTGCCTGACTTGAATGCTGTAACATCACCTGTATGCTGTACCTCCTAGCGATAGGAGCAGAGATCTTTTCAGATCTATGAGCAAATAAACATCTTTTTGCCTGAAGATGACCGTTTTCATTGTGCGACCAACAGAATTACTGCACTAATTCCGTTATCCGGCTGTTCTAGGTAACAGGATCCAGCGTCCTCCAAGTTCCACTCTGCCAGCTACCAAAGCAGAGGTCTGGTCCGTGACCAGTGGGGAACCAACCAACGCCAGTCGGAGGGGGGGGGGGGGTGTCAGCAGCGTGTTGATGCATACACCCAGGGGCGTAACTAAAACTCTGAGGGCCCCATAGCAAGATTTTGGAAGGCCCCCCCCCCCCACTCCCACCATTGTCACAAGAGAGGGTGTCATGGACAGACAGGGAGTGAATGAGGGTGTAAAGCAGCCCATACATGTCCCGATGCGGGCGTGCGTTGTGGGCTGCAATAGCAGGGATCACATTGCATTGCATGTGCATGCGTTGTGCATGCAATGCGATGTAATTTGATGAAACCTAAGTACAAAAAGTATGTGCAAGCACATACTTTTTGTACTGTGCGATGAGGTGCTGCGGGAGCGCGCACCTCAAAGCACAGAATGGACCGCCCGGCATCGCAGCGTGTATGGGCTTCTTAAGGGAGAGAAATGAGGAGAGACTCCCTGTCTCTCCTCATTATGTAATGGAGAGGAAGGAGAGACGAATTGAGAGGGTTTTAAGAAGAGGAGAGAGATAGGGGAAGGGTGGAGAAAGAGAGAGACTAGGGCAGAGAGAGATAAGGAATGAGGTAAGATGGAGGGGGTGTTAGAAAGTGAGAGAAAAAGAGGGTCAGGGGAGTAAGAAAGAAAGTAAAGAGGGGGTGTGGGGAGAGAAAGATAAGAGCAGGGGGAGAGAAAAGGGGTGGAGGAAAGAGAACAAGAGAGAAAGAAGAGGTACAGTAGGGGAGAGAAAGCAGGAGAGAGGGAGGGAGTGGTGGAAAGAACAGGGGAGATAGAGAAGGGGGGAACAGTGTGGAGAGGAGTGAATGTTGGGGGTAGAAGGGGTGAGCGAGTAGAGGGGAGGCAAGGCCGCAGGAATGTGCAAAGGATGGAGATGAGGGGCTTGAAAGAGGTGTGACAGGCATATTTCCCCGATGCTCCCCACTCACCAGCCATCAGCGGAGCTACCCTTTCAGCTGCACTTCTTCAGAACAGCGCCAGCCCCGTCTGTCCCATGCACAGAGTCCCCAGCTAGAGGCACGGACTCTCCCGTGCATTGCTAAACTGTGTGCGCTGCCTCCAGCTCTCCGTCCCATACGCAGCGCTTCCCGTGACTGTCAGAGGCACATGCAGCCCCGGCTCTTCCTTGTGCAGCGTCTGCTGCCAGAAGCACAGACACACGCAGCTTCGGCTTTTCTGTGCACCGATCTGCTGCACCGATCTCACCGATCTCAGCGACGTGCCGCGCTCCTGTGCCCCAGGTCTGCAATGCTGAAAGGGGGACACGGGACAGCAGCGCATCCACTGCCCGCATACAGTATATTAAAAAAAGGGGGGGGGGGACAAAAGGGTGCAGGGGGTAGCCTGCTGGTCCTTCGGGACCCCCAAATGCCCGGGCCCCATAGCAGCTGCATCCCCTGCACCCACTGTAGTTAAGCCACTGCATACACCCCAGCAGGTAGTACTCAGGTGCCAGCGTTTGGGCCAGAGGAGGTAACTGTGGTTCCAGGTGATACGTAGTAGGAGCCTGGTGGTAACATCGATATCCCCGCCCACTGCGTAGTAGTTGGGGTCATTAACAGGCAGTTACTGTTGGTAACAGGGAATCCCCTATTGGCCAGGTCCCATGAGACCAGGAACTGCCATCTGTGGACCCGAAGTGCATAGCCAGAGCGTAAGGGCAGGCGTCCGGTCACAGAAATTAGTGGCAAGCTGTGGGATATCCCATTCGACTTTTCGGTCACCCGATTGGAGAAGCCAAGTTACTCAGGGAAGAGTAACTGCAGCAAGGAGAACATGCAAGATGGCGGACATCAGCGGTATGTCAAAGGATGACCTCCTTGTACATTTACTGCTGCCACCCAGGACTTTACTCTGCTGCAAATGTTTTTTAACTCCCTATGGGAAAATGGGGATTTATCACTAATTTTACTATTTTATTGGTGATATTTCCCTATAAAGATGTAATATTCTATAAAGCATTTTCTGTACTAATAATAAAATATGCTGTTTTTGCAATCAAGTTTTTTTTATAAAAATGTATAAAACCAAATTATAAAAAATTTAGCATAATACAAAAACTGAGAGACATTATGAAGTAATATTTGATCATCACTGTGAAATTATGGCGTGGCCGAATTTACTTCCCTGGCTGATTTTTTGGGGTTTGTGCATGTGCAAACCCCCAGAGTGAACACCTCGAGGATCAGACTCACTGCGGCATTCGCTCCAGGGGGAGCAGGGGCTGGATGCAGGGGACGTCCCAAAAACTGATTCTCGTACCCTATTTCATTTGACCCCATGTATTATAAAAAAAAGCTGCATCCGCAACATTGTAGCACTTTGTGTACCGATTCAGGGGTAGATGTATTAAGCTCGGTGAAGTGATAATGTGTCTGGTTTTTATCACCGGCCAATCAGCTCCTACCTGTGATTTTTTAAACCAAGTCTGTAACTTCACAGTTAGGAGCTGATTGGCCGGTGATAAAAACCAGACACTTTAACACTTCACCGAGCTTAATAAATCTGCCCCCCCCCCCCAGAGACGGTTGCATATAGAGATACAAGTTATATCATTAATCAGTGCAGCCTCCTTGTTTGTCCTGGTTGCATTGCTTTATTCAAATGCAATCTTGGCAAGAAAGAAGATCCCTGGTGCTTAAATATTCTCACTCGACATGGGGCGACATTACTTGCCGAATTTGGCCCTATCTCTGATGTTTGCGGTTTGCTCATGCACCAGTATGCGCAAACCCTGGGGGTGTTCCCCTGCACATGCAGGCGTGGTGATGCCTAATTGGGGTGGGCAGTTGATGTCACATGACATCAGAGCGTGTAAAAGGAAAGGTCGGTCCAGGCTTTTCATTATGAATGGCAGAAAAATCATTTGATGGTGAATGAACATCGAATGATTTTTTGGCCGTACAACAGCATGCGAAGGGAAGTGTTCACATACACTTCCCCTTGCATGCTAGATAGGTATTCACGCGGTGTGGGGAGAAGGCTGGTGCCATTTACCTGTTCACTAGGCTGCAGTTACATGCAGCCTAGCGAACAGGTGTGAATCAGGCCCATGGTGCGTCAAGAAGGGTTGTTCGGTGTGACTTCAGCTTGTTGCTGGCAGGGTGTGCAACCAGTGATGGTGCAGCATACAGGCTTTGCATAAAGTGGGGGTGGAGGTACATGGTACAAATCATGATAAAGAAACAGTAAACAAAATAAGTAATACATAGCTTTCATCAGCTTAGAGGCTGGTGAAAAATACAAATAAAATGATGCAATGTTCGGGTGCAAGTCCAAACTCCAGTCAAACTCCAGTCAGCTGACATGCTTATATATTAGGCGGTTTCTGATGTAGGTCTTTGTGGTCTGGATGATGAGTTCATGGTTCTCTAACTTCTCCGTTGTCACTCTTTCCATGCAGACAGTGCTGGCAGTCCTAACTTTAGGTCCTTTCCTTGGAAACTGGGCAGTTTCCATGGAGTTTGCTGTCTGTAGAGAGGGGATGCAGTTTTATGGTAGACAGTAAAAAGGTCAACAGTCATTAGGTCTACGTTGACAAAAGGTTGACACAAGCAAAAGGTCGACATACTTTACTATCTCAATGGACATGAATATAATAGTGTGCCGAGGGCAGCGAAACCATGTTTATGTTTACGATACATAAACATAAAAAAAGAAACCCATGTCGACCATTTTCATGTCAACCTTTTCCATGTTAACATTTTGTGTGTCGACCATATGTTTATGTTGACCTAATGCAGGTCGACCTTTGGCCTGTCGGCCAATAGGAATTGAACTAATGACTGTCAACCTTTTCAAGTCAACCTCTAGCCGTGAAGAGGAGGAGATATTTTTTTGTTATCTTTCTGTATAGAAAACGCTAAGAGAACTTTAAAAGCTAGTTACAGTAAATATGACTGATTTGGGCAGAAAGCACTAAACATAATGGAGGTTTCTAAATATTTACAATCTCTTTTCAAAAGAGGCTATGTTCAAATTGTAACAATACCCATTAAGCTTTCCACATTGATTACTAAATTTTATGGAACAATTTATTCCAAAATGACTTTCATGACTGTGCTATGAGCTTAGGTTTAATAAAAAGCCAGTATTTGCAAACTTGCCTGTTGATCGATGCTGTGGAAGGCGTGGACTGATATCTTACCCTTATGGCGAGTAGAAGGTTATCTGCTTTGGATTTCTTTTCTAAAAAAAAATGTCCTTGCTTCTTTGTGTTCCACGAGTAATTTCAAGTGTCCAGTTAGTCACATTATCATTACCGGTTATTTATATAGCGCACACATATTCCACAGCACTTTAGAGAGAATATTTAAACATTCACATCAGTCCCTGCCCCAGTGGAGCTTACAATCTATATTCCCTACCTCATGTACACACAGACATTCTAGGGTTAATTTTGTTTGGAAACAATTAACCTACCTGTATATTTTTGTATTGTGGGAGAAAACCAGAGTCCCAGAGTATACCCACGAAGGCACTGGGAGAATATACAAACTCTGCACAGTTAGGGCCATGGTGGGAATTCAACTAATGACTAAAGTGCTGTGAGGTAGAAATGTACCGTCCGTGCGACATGGATAATGTATAAAAAATACAGCAAAGCAGACCGTTCTATAGGAAATTCTTATAAATATATATGTGTCAACTGAGCATAATTGCTAGGGACATTCCCAGGTTGTTATATGTTTGTCCCCAGAAGAGTCTTTCTTTTCCTTTTTTTAGATCTAGAAGGCTGCAGTGGGAAAGCGCCAGAGTTGATTTACCGGTTAAAGTTAACCGGTATTTCAACACGTTTAAAAAGCAGAGTCCTACACATTTCAGAGCCGTTTTTTAGGCAGTGGGAATGCCTCTGAAACAGTACTTAGTGAAAAAAAAAAACGTCATGGGGTCCCCCCCACTGCCATAACCAGCACCAGGCTGAATGAGCCGGGGCTGGTATTAAAAAATCAGGAAACCCGACAAATAGGGCTTCGCTGATTTTTTAAAACCAGCCCCAGGCTCAAGGGCCGGGGCTGGTTCCCAAAATACGGGGGACAAAATGAGTAGGGGTCCCCCGTATTTTAAGAACCAGCCCCAGGCACAACCAGCCAGGAGGGTAATGCAACAGCCGGGGGACACTTATTATATAAGGTCCCGCAGCCAAAGCATTAACCCTACCGACCAGTCAGCCTGGCCAGGGGCCCTGGGGGAGTGGGGACCCCCCCAATAATGGGGTCCCCCCCCTCCAGGACTTACCTGACCAGGCTGAAGCCTGGTGCTGTACTCGATGCCCCTGGGCTGTAGGCATCGAGCTGATCTTTGTGTAATAAAATAGATTAAAAACTATTGTCTTACCACCGTGGAACTATGAGTCCCAGCAAGCCTCCCCCGCATGCTGGGACTTGGAGAACCATAAGTCCCAGCATGCAGGGCATTAAAGGGCCCGCTGGCACTTGTAGTTCCACAGTACAAGAAATAGTTAAATAAGCACACTGACAAGCCAGAAAAATAAAAGTTTAATACATACATTACACAAACACACTGATACTTACCTATCTTGAGCCCGTAGGTAGGTCCCTGGGTCAGGGGTCCGGGGCTCTAGGGCTGAAGAGTCCGGGGCTCCAGGGCTGAAGAGTCCGGGGCTCCAGGGCTGAAGAGTCCGGGGTCCAGGATCCGTAGTGATCCAAAGGGGTACCTGTGGATGGAAATCCTACTCACCTGGTCCTCTGGCGACGATCCCGGCATCTTCTCTTCAAGTCGCGCTTCTCCCGGCTGGTACCCGCTCGGACACTGGAGAGACGCAGAGATATTCATCTTTCCCCGCCTCTACTCAGAATGATTCTATTGGCCGCCTGGCGGCCAATCAGAAGCCGATAAAGTCAGCTGAAACACTGCCAGAGATCACTGCAGAAGGAGGTGAAGATCTATGGAGGCACAAAGATGGAGAAGGCTGGTCCGGAATAAAAGTTCACTGAGAGATTGAGCTGGAGCAGAATGGTATTGTGGCTCTTGGTTGGGGCCAGGCAAATGGTGGGGCTCAACGTGTTTCGACGTATTAACACATCATCAGGAGCAGTTGAGCCCCACCATTTGCCTGGTCCCAACCAAGAGCCACAATACCATTCTGCTCCAGCTCAATCTCTCGGTGAACTTTTATTCCGGACCAGCCTTCTCCATCTTTGTGCCTCCATAGATCTTCACCTCCTTCTGCAGTGATCTCTGGCAGTGTTTCACCCACCATCTCACCGGCCATTCCTGCTCAATCAACCTGAGGTTTTCTGGATCCACATGCTGGGAAATAGACCGGAACCACCATCTTGGTTAACATATGAGGTCTCTACATCTGACCTTCACCGTTGGTAACTATACCCTAACATCTTGGCATTTATGAACTGCCTATCTTCTCACCTGGAGCACACATGCATGCAATGACTGTTTTTTAATACCCAATCGGATCTTTTATCCATTGTTTTCCCCCATTTTTTATTTTTTAGAGAATTCTCTAATTGATCTTTTTATGTAATAAATGTATTTGTATTTATTTACATAATTTGTAATTGGTTATTATTCAGTCTAACCCAAGCGCTGTATACCTTTCTCTTTTTTCAGATATGGGAATGCGGGTGCTTGTGTAGTAGCATAATATACAGTGTATGGAAACATCCACATAAAGCACACAGAGGAACCATCTGAGGCAATCACCTGGGGTGCACTGCGTATGTCACTGCTGGCAGGGTGTACCAGTGGACGTACACATTACAGGAACAGTACAAGGCGGGGTAGAAATACACTGTTGGGGGGAAAAAAAGAAAGAAAATACCACATGATAAAAACACCTTTGTAGGGGTCTACAAAAGGGTGATAATTTTGGAATCATTATTTTTATAAAGTCATAAATGTCCTGGTCTCATGGGAGCAGTATGGGTGCGTGTGAGAGAGTGCCTTAATGCTCTCCCACCACAAGCCCTAGCTCACCATTAGGCGAGGCCTGGGAACAGTCCTGGTGTTCTCATACATAGGGCTGGTGGGCCTGATCCAGAGTTTTGTAGTTGTAATGTAGTCCTTCTGTAGCAATGTTGGTTTATGAGGAAAAACACAAACATATGCTCTGCAAATGGACTTCCGTTCAACTCTATTTTAGCCACATTGAAACGGAACAGCTTCATTCATTTCGATTCTTGTCCCTTCTGCACTATTATTTTAGCAATTTAATGAGACAAGTTGGTTCTCCAGAACTTCAGAAAGGTAATTGCATGTAAATATTAGCTTGACGCACGTCCCACAAAACTCTGTTACTTTTTTCCATTTATTTTAATTGCCTGCTCACTAAGGCGTAGATTGTTTAATTGAGGTTTTGAACACAATGTGGTGGATGCCTGTATTATATTATTACAATACAATTTCCATTGTTGGAAGTTTGTATATCAGGTCCCCTGTCCAGTCTCGCTGGCAACCATGGGTAGGTTTTTTGAAAGTAAACTTCTAAGCTGCGCTGACATTGACTGATTTCCATACTCAGTCGCTGTTTCATTTTACACACATCTCTGTTTTATTCTTAACCAATTATACTGTGATTTTCATTTGAATAGACATTAAAAAGATATTAGACTGAAACATGAATTCATTCTTTTAAATGTCTTATATGTTTTCTAAAATGATTACTCACTAGCCAAGAAAGCTTTCAAATGTTCCTTGGAGTTGCTGCTTTCTTGGAATCAGTAACGTTGGCAATAATATGCTAATGCAGCAGCATCACGTCTCATGTCTGTATTACTGATCCGAGCTGTATCCTAGGATGCAGCGTCAGATCAACTGGGACACCATCAGCTGACTTTGTAACCCAGGGGTCATGCAAGCACGCTGCCATAAAATAGAAGCTAGGACTTCTCTGTTATTGTACCTGTACTTGGATTCTGGTTTTGTCCCTCCCCTGCAATAGAGGGGACTCTAATCTGTTTTGCGCTACAAGGGCATCCCCAAACAGTATCAGACTGTCAATCACTGACTGCCTGATGACAAGGCTAAATCATTGAAATTCCTGTCTTTTAGCCCAGCCTCTTGTACTCGGACTTGTGATTCTCACAATTGTCTCTCCATTCTGCCTTCTTCACTAAGAAGAGGGTGGAATGTGGGAGGAGCACCCACTCATCCTTGAGTGCAGGGGACCTCCTGAAAAATCATAAGTCTCCTGCAGCTACTGGGAGAGTAGGTTAGTATGAATATGCTACTCCTCTTAGAGCATTTCAGTCTTGTCAGGCATCTTGTGCCTTATGGTGCATGGACAAATTTATTTAATTCTAAAAGGAAGTACTTGGCAGCAGTGCCAGATTAAGCCTTCGGGAGGCCCGGGGCACTTTAGACAGGGGGGGCCCCTTGCACTTGTCATTACTGGCCGCAAACTGCATGGGGGAATATTACACTGTCAAAACACAGAGTAAAGGCAGTATAAACTTGGTCAATGGGTAACTGCAGGGGATATATATATATATATATATATATATATATATATATATATATATATATATAGTAGTAGGGAAGCGGCACTCGGAGTCAGAAATAAAGAAAAACGCAGGTAATCAAACGTTTTCAATGTTATACAAACATCGTCATCGGGATGACGATGACGATGTTTGTATAACATTGAAAACGTTTGATCAAGAAATTACCTGCGTTTTTCTTTATTTCTGACTCCGAGTGCCGCTTCCCTACTACTCCATATTTGGGACCGCCGAGTCCTTACCTGAGGGCACCGGGGCACGGTAAAATTACCGGAAAGGTGTGCTATCCTACTACTACCTATATATATATATATATATATATATATATATATATATATATATATATAGCAGTTCCAAAGTAGGATTGGGCTGAGGACGGGGTTTGTCCCCCGAAACGTTCCCAATACACATTTTGTTTGATGCATTTAAACCGACTCCAGAGTGCTGTTTTTTTCCCTCACGGGATTTTGGACTTACAGTCCCAGTGCTGCCTCTGATTAAAAACCCTCCCATGACTATGCTGCTGCTGCTGTTATCCATGGGCTTGAGAAGTATGTAATGAGCTCCACCAATCAGAGCTCAGAACAAACGTCTCAGCCTCTACCCTCTGGTGCAAAGTGTCATGGGACTTAGTCAACTCCCAGTAATGCACTGCACACTTGGCTCCCAATGCTCAGCACCATTAATCATTGTCACATTGGCAGATAGGTGAAGCTGCAGCACTACCCCACTCCCATGCACAAAACCTTTAGCTAAAAAAATAAATATATATATATATATTTTTTTTTTTTTAAATACATGCCAACCACAGGGGGCCCCTAGCTAGAGGGGGGCCCAGGGGCACTGACCCCTTGTGCCCCCATTATAATCCGGTCCTGCTTGGCAGATGTTATGGCCTGAGCAAGCATCAAGTTGCAAGGCTGTTCCTATTATTTAATTATAAGGTATAAAATGATGGAAGCCCCACCCGTGTTATATTCATACACAATCTGTACCTGTACAAATATTGAACCTGTGGTTACCCTTATTAAGAAATACAGTGTCAGATTTCAGCAGAGAGCGCAGCAGAAGCTCTGGTTCACTCGGCAGGCTGTTAGTAGTTACATCTGACTGGGTAGTGGACACCGCTACCTGCTGGTGGTGTCTGAGCTCAGTGCCAGTCCTCATCCAGATGGTCAGTCTCTGAATCCATATCCAGTGTTATAGTCAATCCGGAAGTTGCAGGCACAATACTCAAGTCTTCCATCCAATCCAGCAAGGCTGCAAATGATGTATATGCAAAACAGCCATTCGAATGTGTGTAGGGGGAACTCAACGTGCGAGGGGAGGGGGGGCAGCGTTTCAATGACTTGCAAAGCAACGAAATTCACAGCTTTGCGAGTCAACAGAATAAGGCCCAAAGTTTATGTTACTTCTGTGCATATTCCATATTTTCTGGTAATTATCTTCAGAAATATGGCACAGATGCACCCCACTGCAGTAATTCTAAATACATTCATAGCCAACATTATATGCTCACACTTATATGGTCTGTGGGAATTACCAGGGATCCATGAGATTCCAAGGAATTTCTAATGCTTTCTATTTAAAAGATGACCTTTTAGTTCCATACTTATCTTCCTACACCAGCATTGGATAGGGGTGATGCGTGTATCCTTTACAATGTCTTTAGATGAAAAATGGTTGTTTTCTTAAATTTTTTTTGGTACATTTTCGTGGAGAGGGTTGGCAGGTTACTTCTTGTCAGCCCCACAATTTTAGCGGATTGAATTATAGTTAATTAGTTAATATTTGTTCTACATTTTTTCACGTCCATTTGTGATGGTTATTTGATTCCACAACTGTGCTTGTCACCCAGATTATATAAAGTGCAACAATAACCTGCACACAGTGATGGCTGCCATTTTGTGGGTGGTTTATGAGAATACATCCTCATTATTAAGAGGTGACAAATATTGAGAATTGTGTCACAAGTCCCCACTGAAGTGAATAGCTGAATTGTCAGGCGTGCAATTTATTTCTGAAGTTTATGAGCTATTTTGCTCATGAATTAAACAATATGGCTGCTCCCATTCATGTCTGTAAATTAAAATACTTAAATAACATCTAAAGATCTGATTTGTATTTATATATTTCAATGAAAATTTTAGACAGGAATGAAATGAAAATTAACCTTCATATACTGCATATACTGAATTATATATCAATTGTTACCAGCCTGGCACAGTCATTTCAGTGCCAGCACTTGTGTGTGCCCAAACCGAGCAATACTTAAATTGCTCTGTCAACGTCAACTAGTGGCCGCCAGTGTGCAAAACACTTGAATTCACTCTATAAAAATCAGGAGCAGCATTTGCCTTTTATTAGATATGATTAACTCGATAGCACAGTGTTTCTGCCTCATCTATAGGTGGGTCAGATAAACATAGTGGGGCGAATAGCTTCTGTGGGAACCGTTACGGAAGAGGCATATTATTTAGTTGGTTGTGTAGTCTCTATATTAGCACTTTCTATGTGGATCCTGCTGCATTAAACAGCAGTTTTGTATACTTATAGTAAGTGAGCTTCAGAGCTGAACATCCAGAATACATTTTTCCTCATTATGTGCATCACTTCAGCATATCTAGAAAATGCTGATGATGTTTTTGCGGGATTTGATAAACCTGCAATTATCCTAAAAATAGTGTCTGTTATATTATGTGATTTATTTGTTGTTTGGAAAATTGGAAGTTTGGATGGATACAAACACCGGTTGATTGCTCATGTGTTCTCACCTGTTCCTAATGATGTCAGTACAGAGAAACATTCCATACTGAATCAAAAGCAGTCCTGTATCTTATGGGTGTCAGAAGTCGTGTCATATTATACTGGTGGGTACTCTTTACCTAGCACGGCGCCCATCGCGACCATCGCGACCATCGCATGCACTAAAAAACGGGTGCGATGCGATGCCCGCGATGGCCGCGATTTCCCATAGGGACCAATGTTAAAAATCAGATTGGTCGCGATTTTAGTGTTAAAAGTCAGATTGGTCGCGATTTTTACATAGGAATCAATGTTAAATGGGCAGAGCCCTAATAGTCCCCCTGAAGTGTGAAATGGCCCCCACAATTTTTAACGCCACCCCACGATCAACGTGAACCCGAAGCGTGGCGAGCGCAGCGAGCCCGCGAGGGGCGGCGGTACGCGTCCTCCGACCTTTTCATACCCCCACTATCCACGTCGGCGTGGAGTTGAGAATAGAATAGTGTGGCGAGCGCAGCGAGCCACCGAGCCCGAAGCGTGGCGAGCGCAGCGAGCCCCGCGAGGGGACGCGGATACCTTCACAGGTAAACGCGTCCCCTCGCGGGCTTCACAGGTGTCCGCGTCGCCACGGACACCTGTGAAGCCCGTGAGGGGACGCGTATAACTGTGAAGGTATCCGCGTCCCCTCGCGGGGCTCGCTGCGCTTGCCACGCTTCGGGCTCGGTGGCTCGCTGCGCTCGCCACACTATTCTATTCTCAACTCCACGCCGACGTGGATAGTGGGGGTATGAAAAGGTCGGAGGACGCGTACCGCCGCCCCTCGCGGGCTCGCTGCGCTCGCCACGCTTCGGGTTCACGTTGATCGTGGGGTGGCGTTAAAAATTGTGGGGGCCATTTCACACTTCAGGGGGACTATTAGGGCTCTGCCCATTTAACATTGATTCCTATGTAAAAATCGCGACCAATCTGACTTTTAACACTAAAATCGCGACCAATCTGATTTTTAACATTGGTCCCTATGGGAAATCGCGGCCATCGCGGGCATCGCATCGCACCCGTTTTTGATTTACCCGCGATGCCCGCGATTTTTTACCCCCGACGCCCGCGATTGTAATCGCGGGCGCCGTGCTAGGTAAAGAGTACCTACTGGTGTCCTGGGAAGCGTCATACCATATGGGGATCAGGATCAGCATCTTCTCATTTGGGTGACAGGTACAGCCTTATGTCACAAGTGTTACCGCAGCCTCATATATAGTTTAAGAGCATTCCTTTATAATATGTAGTAGACTCAGCCAGAGGAGTCACTAGGGTTGGTGTCACCCGGTGTAGTGACTCATGGTGTCACCCCCCTTGGGCCTCCACCCGTCAAGCACATTGCAGAGGCCAGCTCTTATACAGATAGCTGTCTCCAGCACATATGCAATTAGTATGCAATTATTTATATAGTGTAATTATGTATTATATGTTATAACTATAAATTTTTTGTCCACCTGTCCCTCCTAGTGCCATATACATAGTGCCATTTACATACTTTCCCCTGTAGTGCCATTTACGTAATGCTTCCCCACTGCAGGGCCGGACTGGCCATCTGGCAGTTCTGGCACATGCCAGAAGGGCCGATGGCCAGATGGGCCGGTCTAAGCAACACTATACGCCAAGGTTGGGCAAAAGGTTGATCGCGATATACCGGTAGCTCCCACGGGTGATCGCAATCAAGTGCCGTTTTCAGTCCAATGTAAATATCCGCTGAAGCCTCTGAGAGTTTCTCAGAGGCTTCAGCGTTCCCAGTGATGCAATACGTGGGTGATGACATGACATCACCCGCGCATAGCAACTGAGGAGCCTCCAGTGAGAAGATCATCGCATGCAATCACACTGAGCAGCCTGCGCATGGCGAGGGCAGCAGACAAGGAGGACCCAGCACACTTTCAGGATGTGAAGAGCCAGCCAGCCAGGTCCCAGGGTCCCAGAGCTAAATATTTAGAATCGGATCTCTGGCCTTCTGTCCTGCCTGCTTGATCTGCCTCAGCATGCTATCGGCAAGACTGCAGACCACTTTTACTGGGACCACTGTTCAAGGTGCAGGGTGAGTACTCACCCCCCCTAAATATGTGCCTTGTGCCCCCACTCCTCCCACTATACACTGTACCCCACTATACACTGGGCCCCCACTATACACTGGGCCGACACTCCCAACCACTACGCACTGTGCAGCCACTCCCACCCACTATACACTGTGCTGTCATTCCCCCCCTCTCCACTACGCACTGTGCGGCCACTCCCCCCATTATACACTGTGCCCCCAATATACACTGTGCAGTCACTCCTGAGTGTGAGTGTGGAACTTGCACACTTACACTCAGCCCCAAATATAGTATACACAATACAGCTGCTGTAATAATGAGCAGTGTTTCTTTAAGGGGTGTGTTCTCTAGGTGCACTGGAGAAACTGACCCTGAGCTGCAGACTCTCTTTCTCCTCTATGAATCTTTCCTTCTCTCTCTCCCACCTTCCTCTGTCTTTTAACCTCACTCTCTATGTCATCTTCCTTTCTCAACCCTCCTCTCCCTCTCTCCCCTTCCCTCTCTTTCACACACACTCTCCCCCACTGTCCCTCCTTCACTCTCTCTCCATTCCTCCTCCACTTCTCCCTCTCCTTCCCACACTCTCTAGCTCCCTTCATCTCTCTCTTCTTCTCTCCTCCTCAATCTCCCTCCCCTGCATCTCCCTACCTGTCTCTCTCCCTCATCCCACTCAATCTCTTTATTAGCAAGAACACATCTCTATTTTTCTTAGATGCATGCCTTCAGCACACACTCTTTTTGTTAAAAGTATGGAGGGGGCTGTAATGATGCAGGAGGAGTCAGGAATAGTAAGGGGAGGAGACAAGTAGTAAGGGGTGGAGTCTATGCAAAGTCTCAGATGCTGACGTCAAAGTGGGCCTGTGTGCTTTAAATGCCAGGGCCTATTGATAGTCCCAGTCCGGCCCTGCCCACAGTGTATATATACATCTGTCACCTGTAGTGCATATACATAGTGACCCTTTTGGTGTCTTATATGTAATGCCCCCATAGTGCCATAAAACTCCTGCCCCCCATAGTGGCATATACATAATGCCACATGTAGTGCCATATACTGTACATAATGCCCTGGTAATACTTATCACCTCTGCGGATCTCTGCGGATCTCCTTCTGTTTGGGTAGCTCTGTCCTCTTTGCTGCTTGTATCTCTATTTCCTCTGTCACTGCTGCCAGTCAGGCACTGTGACAGGTGCAGTACCAGCAGTAACAGGACAGCAGCAGGGGGAATACCAGCCATGTTGATGGAGGTGCCAGATATTAGGCTGTGCCTGGACACACCATGCACACCCTGTGCGTATGACTATCCTTAATAGTATTTATATGTGGCAGAAATCTGTTTTGCTATGTTACCTTAATATTCTGTATACCGAAAAATGTCCCTCTTCACATTTGGAAACAAAAACTCCTTAAAAATGTCCGTCATGTCCCATTGAAATAAATGAGAAACCGAGGGAAAATAGCCCTATATTAATATGTGGCTAGATTAACTACACCAGTGCTTCTCGCACCGCCATTCTGCGCTGTTTGTCAGAATGGAGCGCACACATGTCAAGATGATTGCATGCCCCATTCTTGGCAATGGACGCGGGAGCATGTGAGACACTTGCGGATCATATCAATGTCAGGAACAACCCTGTATGATATGGGTGTCAGACTCTGCTCCAAATCATATCAGTGTTAGGAGCAACCCTGTATAAGATGGGTGCCAGGCTGAGACTTTGATCATATAGGTGTCAGGAGCCTGTTACAGTTCTGCATCATTCTGGTGCCAGGAGCAGCATTATAACATACAGGTGCCAGGAGCAGCTTGATATCATACATTATGCACTGAAGTCATCTATGTGGCGTGTGTATGTTATCACCATATTTGCATTGGTTTTCTTTGGGTGCTCCAGTTTCCTCCCACACTCCAAAAAGTTGGTGGTGGGTTAATTGAATCTTGACAAAAAAATGACCATGTAGGTGTAGTCTGCAGGGTTGTGTGTTAGTGAATAAACATTGCAATATCCAATGTGACTGATATACTGTACGCCCTGCTTAAATTGGTTGCACTGAATTAATAAACAGTAATAATAATATATGGGTGTCTTGAGCATTGCTGTTTCATACGGATATTCACCTTGTAAGAGTATATATACAGATATGTCCTCATACTCACAGCCCCTTCCTTCTCTGCAGGCTCAGCCCTATGCGACTCGGCTTGCGCTTAACATCTTTCTGAAATGTTCATTTTAGTTGCAATCCGATCTGACAAAATGGCTTAGCTAGACTACAATGGTTAATTTGATATGTGACACTTGTACATCTGTCTGCAAATGGGTAAGAAATGCTACAATTCAACAGCCACGTCTTTTTTTTCTTGCCAAGTCCCGTTTTGCACTATCTGCAAATTTGTACATATCTAAAATTCCTGCATGGTTAAGCAGGCAGCCTGGTGTCTCTTGTATAGATTAAGTGGCGTTTCCTTGCCTCTGCAGTGCAAATATTAAAGGAAAGTCACTATGGAACCCCACTTGTCACAGCTAACCTTGCAGCGCATGACGTATTGAGGCTTGGTGTACAGGAGGCATCTCTATTTTTTGTTCACAATAGATCATAAATAACCTACTTGGGTGTATTCTGGGGCCTGAACATCACCTACCCACTTGCAAACTTGAGATTTTGCCTTTGTGTAACAAGATGTTTTACTTTAGCATAAAAAGAGCATGTTTGCAGGTTGTTCCTTGTGTGCCGTCTTTGTATATTTTTATCACCATATTTTCAGGGAAGCGTACTTGAGGGGAAAAGTTCTGTTATCGCTCTACCAGTATCATTATACTCTCATGCTGACCTATCCTAATCTGTCTGTTTGTAATTGTTCCCTATTCAATTCACTCGAAAAATATGATAATAGGAACAAATGGAGTAGAAATAGCTTCTGGCACCGCTTCAGAGAGAGGCTCAAACATCTTGAGCAGCATCTATAAATACAAGAGCAGTCCGTCTCTTCCATAAAACAACCTGGTGTGTCAACTGCTACCTACAGTAAAAGCTACAGGGATACATGTTTAAAACTTAGGTGTAAATGTTTTACCCCATGCAAGAGTACTGTATGATAGAGGCCAGGACCTTTTAGATCAGCCTCAGTCCTCGGGCCCAGGTCACCCTACAGGTGCACTCATTACTGGCTGACACATTTTAAAAGATCCACAGGTGGAGCTAATAAGTTCACTTGATTCTGTGAGGAGACCTGCAAAACATGCACTGAGTGGGGTCCTGAGGATCAACTTTGAGAACTTGTGTGTCAGATTGATTTAAGATGTTTCCAGCTGAATTATATTGTAATCTGTCACAAGGGCACAGGTGCAATGTCATGTTCAGCCGAAAACCTGCAGCTTGGTGGCAGCCAGTCTCCGCTGATGCAGGGATAAGAATTCTCTAGGGGCCTTGTGGTTAGCTCGAGCAAGAAAAAGATGGAATAAAGGAGAATTGATGTAATGCACATACAGGAAGATGAGAAAGTGAGATATGATTCTACTTGTGGAGACCAGGGGCCAATTCAAACTGAATCGCAGGGCTGCACATTTGCAGCCATGATGATTATCAGAGGACAGCACATGTGCATGCCCTGCAGTGTGTATGCACGAGCCCCCTGTGTGATCACAGCCAGAGATCGCCTGTGATCGCAGGCTGTACACTGGCAGGTTGACAGCCAGCAGCTGTTTGTGGGCGGCATGCCAGCGTCTTCTGGGAGTGCACCAGAAAACAGACGGCTCCCGGCTGTTATGTGAGTGGGGCACTGATGTCATCAGGGGTCCTGATCTCCCTACAGCCAATGCAGCACCAAGTATGCCTCAGCGTATGTTTCAGCTTACGCTGCGTTACACATGGGGGGGTGGGGGGGATTTATTAGATGGTTGGTGTTTCCAGATTAATTTCCAGATCTTCCCATGGCTGCGATCGCAGCCACAACCGTGCACAGTGGCAGAATTTTACTCAGGCGGGGAGGTGGCAACCTGATTGGATTGGCTCTGAAGATTCGCAGCCTGTTAGCAGGTCTGAATTAGGCCCCATGTCTGTAGTGTTAACTACGAGACTGCAGTGTCACAAAATGTAAGCAATTTAGCAATCCCTCCTTTACCCGGCGCTGCTGCTCCTGTGCCGGGCTCTCCTCCTCCCTGCACCCGGAAGAGGATCATAGTGAAGGGAGGAGGAGGTCACAGGTCCGGGCAGCAAAGCTCTGTGCTGCCCGAACACAGGTGAGGGTTGGTGCGGGTCGGCGGGGGTCGGTGCGGGGCTTCTATGGGGCATCGCCAGATTTTTCTGGCAATGCTCCCCGTCGCGGTAACCCGGCAGGGGATGTTTAGAGCATCCCAAAATGCGGTTAAAAACCCAGATAACAGGGTTTTTACCGCATTTTTAGTTTAGAGAATCTACCCCTTAGTTTGATACAGATATATTTGAGGTCAGTAAAATTTAAGTTTTTAATGCCCTCTTTTCAGTGTTTTTTGCTTTGTCTCTTTATGATGGTTGTCCAGTCTCCAAAGTTCTGCTTAGGTCCTGGAGAGCTGAGATGTGTCTTGCTGCAATTCTTTCTTGTGACAGTACACATCTACTTGTGAAGCAATTACTGTGTTTTTTTAATTGGATTCCTATAATTGAATGTAATTATTTAAAGGGTGACACATCAAATGAATTGCTTCTAACTGCATCTCCAGTACCTGCTTATCTTAGCTGTCTTACTTGAGATCTTCCTTTCTTTTTATTAGAGAAAAAAAGTATTCTTTTTGTTCCTCAGTAATCAAGTTATCATTCTTGTTTGGAGTCCTACTGACATTTTCCCAATGTAATAATTCTGAAAAGTGTGGATCTTTGAGGGAAATATAATAAGCTGGCAGATCACACCCGATCCGCTGTACAAACGGGATCAACCACAAATACCGTTTTTCATCCTCAGGATTTGTATTTTCCGATGGTGAAGTCATTCATATTTGGCTACTGAGTATCCTGACAACCAAATGCAGACGACCCTGAAACATCACTTGGATCAGTCAGATCCTTGCGATACTTCTGTGTCAAAAATAGAAAAAATAATAATTTTTAAAAATGGTGTGAGGGCCTCTCTCCTGGGTATAACCAGCACTGTGCTCTTGGCCCAGTCCTGATTCCCCCAAAAATACATGGGACAAAAAGAGTAGGGGTCCCCCGTATTTTTTAACCAGCATCAGGCTTCAACAGCCATCAGGATAAAGCCACAGTCAGGGGACACTTATTATATAAGGTCCCGCGGCCAGAGCTTTACCTCTGTGGCTGGGTCCTTGTAGGACCTTGAATGCTGCACATACTTTTTGTACTAGATCTCATCTCATCTTATCACAAAACCGAGATGTGATGAGATGCGACATTGTATACAATATTGTATACAATAATTGTAACGTATATGGGCACCTTAACACAAATGGCTACAATACACATAGCTATCACATCAATGTTTGATTCCAGGCATGCTATCTGGTCTAAAGCTCACAGCAGACTGTGCTTTTATAGGTGAGCAGTTACCAACACACCTGTCACTAATCTTCTAGGGAACTGGTTAACATAAGCTATGAAGTATAGGTTAAAACAGGGTGCATGAGAGAATGTGACCACACTTAGGGGGATATTCAATCTCCGTCGAGCATCTCCCGTGGGGGAGATGCTCGACGGGCCCTATTCAATGCTGTCTTCCCCGACAGCATTGAACAGGGTTTCCTGCCAGAACGAGCCCGACATCTCTAGCTGTCGGGCTCGTTCTGCCGAGAACAGCCGGGAAGTGACGAGATGCCGGCTGCATCTCGTCACTTCCCGGCCGCAACTCACGGCCACGCCCCCTTCTCGTCCCGCTGCAGGCGGGACATTGAATCCCGCCTGCGTGTTCTCGGTCGAGCTGACCGAGAACGGGACTGGGTCACGGCAGGCGAGCAAGCTCGCCTGCCGTGACCTGAAGATTGAATATCCCCCTAAGACTAATTAAAAAATTTGGTACTCTTTACCTAGAACGGCGCCCGCGATTGAAATCGCGGGCGTCGGGGGTAAAAATCGCGGTGATCGCGGTCATCGCGGCCATCGCGGGTAAATCGGGATGGCCGCGATGCCCGCGATGACCCCGATCACCGCGATTTTCCCATAGGGAACAATGTTAAAACGGCAGATTGACCGCGATTTTACTGTAAAATGCCTCAATGGACCCGATTTGGGGCCAAATAGGCCAAATTAACCCTTAAATGTCCCCCCAAATGTTTAACGCCACCCCACGATCCACGCCAACCCGAAGCGTGGCGAGCGCAGCGAGCCCGCGAGGGGCGGCGGTACGCGTCCTCCGACCTTTTCATGCCCTACTATCCACTAGGGCGTGGTGTGAGAATATAATAGTGTGGCGAGCGCAGCGAGCCACCGAGCCCGAAGCGTGGCGAGCGGACGCGGATACCTTCACAGGTAGACGCGTCCCCTCGCGGGCTTCACAGGTGTCCGCGTCGCCACGGACACCTGTGAAGCCCGCGAGGGGACGCGCATAACTGTGAAGGTATCCGCGTCCGCTCGCCACGCTTCGGGCTCGCTGCGCTCGCCACGCTTCGGGCTCGGTGGCTCGCTGCGCTCGCCACACTATTATATTCTTACACCACGCCCTAGTGGATAGTAGGGCATGAAAAGGTCGGAAGACGCGTACCGCCGCCCCTCGCGGGCTCGCTGCGCTCGCCACGCTTCGGGTTGGCGTGGATCGTGGGGTGGCGTTAAAAATTTGGGGGGACATTTAAGGGTTAATGGGCTCTGTGGCCCATTTAACATTGATTCCTATGGCAAAATCGGGTGGATTGAGCCATTTAACAGTAAAATCGGGTCCATCGCGCCTTTTAACATTGATTCCTATGGGAAATCGGGAGCATCGCGTCGCGGGCATCGCGGGTACATTTATGGCCGGCCGCGACGCGACCGACACGATTTCAAAGTTTAACATTGGTTTCAATGGGAAATCGCGGGCATCGCGTCGGTCGCGTCGCGGCCATACATAAATGTACCCGCGATGCCCGCGACGGGCGCCGTTCTAGGTAAAGAGTACCAAAAATGTATCTAATAAATAATATACACTAAACATCGGCACTCACCTTTCTTAGTTTTGGGGTGCCCTATGGCTTGTGACCACATTGTTTAAACAGAAATTGTTTTAGCCATTTTGAGCAATAGTGTTAGGACCTGCAGGAAAGTGGGGTCCCGTGAAGGGGGCTGAAGGCTTAAATGCATTGATCAATTTATGAACTAAATCTCCACTGTTTATTAATATCAGTTAATGTAGTGAGTGCAGAGCCCCTACAATTTCTGTTTAAACAATGTGGTTACAAGCCATAGGGCACCCCAAAACTAGGATGTTTACACCAGCTTTAAGACTCAGAGTACCGCATCTCTTCAGTTGACTCTATTGGAAGGCATTGCACCTTTATGAGACGGCATCAGAGCAAGTAATCCAAGAACTCCTAAGTCCCGAGTGATGGATATCCCAACCATGTATATATACAGTATGTACTTATTGATTCACCCTCGTGTGTGTGTGTCCACCTAATGACTGTACCTAGACACTGTCGACCTTACGACCACATACCGTTGTGCTGTGACTCTTTCTAACAGGGACACCCACAGCTGCAAAGTGGCTTTAAGGCTTCAATTACACTGAGCTCTCTAGAACCTCTGCAGTGACCTGGGGCTGATGGATTTGTGGCGGGTTTATCTGTCAGGAGCCGAGGATTAATGTCATTTTCTGTAAGACACGTTTGGCTATTAGTCAGCCGGCAGCTGCTTTACCTGTACAGGCTCCTGATGGCTTCTTTAAGCTTCTGGAGAAACACATCTGTCTGCTGAAGATTCCTATCTAGCTGTCTCTCAGGGCGAAGTGTGAAGTGTGCTACTATAATCTGGTGCTGCTGGTAACCCTTTCACCTTGTTCTAGCCAACATTCAAATTGTAATGTCAGTGACTGTGCAGCAGAACCAGGATACTGACATTTTTCACATTAATAATGACACTGGAGTATTTAAAAAGTTTTTTGTCTCTTATTTATTTATTTATTTTCACCCCTGCTGTCTTTATTATTACATAACTTTTTATGTTGTACTAGTTAAAAGACCATTAAAATAATGGCTTAGTGCCTATTTGCTCCTGCCTCCAATCTCTGTCTTTACAGTTCTTACATCCGCGCCCCCTTACCGCCGCCCATCGCCGGCTCCTGCAAACATAATTATCGCATATGATCTAACATATGCGATAATTATCACAAAAGACAGCTCTATGCGGGGCTTCTCTGGGGCATAGCCAGATTTTTCTGGCGATATCCCCCGCCGCGGTAACGGCGGGGGATGCTCAGAGCATCCCAAAATGCGATAAAAACCCTGATAACGGGGTTTTTACTGCATTTTTAGTTTAGAGAATCTCCCCCTCCATATCCATTAAGTTTGAAACAGATCATTTTGCTTTCACTTTCTGCTAAGGAGTCATTTGGTCCGTCAAGTGGTCTCTAGTGGTCAGTGGCTGTACTTTACCTCAAAGGTGAGGAGCATTTAGCTACATATACAGTGTGTATATATATATATATATATATATATATATATATATATATATATATATATATATATATATATAGAAAGCTGGTGGTTGTTGTCGACACCAGGACTGAACGGCAACTTTCACCACGTTGTCAGTGTTAAAGTGTTGACCCTTAAGGTGCTCAGTCCTTTCCCCAGTGGAGCTTACAATCTATATTCCCTACTACATGTACACTCTTGGGTTTATTTTTTGGAACGGGGGGTGGGCGTTTGGACAGGCAGTGTTAAACTGCTTAGCGAGTGGTACCGAATGAACCCCATTGTGTGTTAGCGACACTAGTGGGGCATTATGTATGTGTAAGCGACACAAGAGGGGCATTATGTGTGTAAGCAGCATTACATTTGGGCATTATGCGTGTATGTGTCACTGCAGGGTGCATTATACATTTAAGCAGAATTAAATTGCCATGGGCGTACACAATGTTTAATTAGGCCACTGCATGTATATTGTTACCTGGAACTGCTGGGAATGCTGGCTCCGCCAGAAGAAGATGCTGAAAGGTGCATCATTTGCCTTGTTACACCTGGCAGCAAATAATTTGAAGCCTTACTGTGGGGCATTTTTGTGTGTGGGACATAAAATGGTGTCAGGGGCATAACTGTGTGTTGGCATGATGTTTTTTAGGCATTTCTGAGTGTTGCATAATGTGTAACGGGTATTATAGTTTGTGGCATAATGTAGCTATGCCCCTATTGTCATGTAGCCACTCCGCTAGCAGTGTGCATCCACGCCCCCTCATGACACGTGACCATGCCCATTATTGTCATGCTATCATACTGCCCACCACATGAATCTGACAGATACACTGGTTTCTTAGGAGCATAATACATTTTTTTCTGACTAGTTGATAGCCATGGGGCAATAATTAGTCCAGCAGATGATTCAGAGGTTTGGGGCCAAGTGCTGAATGAGTGTACATCAGATTTTCATTATAAATTAATAGAGAGGAGCTGAATGCTGCTGATCTAGGTATATATCTCACTTTGAAGAAAAACCCCACCCAAATCTAACTATCTGCACATGTTATATCTGCCCCACCTGCAGTGCACATGGTTTTGTCCATTTGAAAAGGAATTGGCCTCTGAGAGTGAACCAGAATAAGGCCCTTACTCTGGATAGGAATGAGAAAGAAACATGTACAGTATGCGCTTTCTGTCGACCTCTGAATGATTGGGAAACTCAGATGTAATGCATCACTGGGTGTCCTATCCCCAGATGATATATTCCTAGCCTAGAATGATGTGATATTCCTGTGACATTTGATTTTCTTAGTTGACAAGTACTGTACATTTTTTAGGGAAACATTGTTTGTTCTGTATGATTATATTACAAGAAAATACTGACCAAAGAAGGGAATTTTATCAGGAATATTTTAAATGACAATGCAAACCTCAGAGGCAGATGGTGAGCTTTCCTGCCCTTGGAGATCACTCCTGTAGGACATATACTGTACTGGAATAATCATTGTTTGGTCTCGAGTAAACATTGCACTACTTTGCTACAGACTGAAACGTCTACATTGTATATATGATATGCTCAGGTGCAGGCATCCATGCTTAAGTGAGGGACTTCACCATCCACGCTCCATCGGTTGCAACATCGATTCCTTCATCAGTCCATGTGGGTGTCAAAGAGTTGACAGCCACTAGGTGGACACCAATAGGTTGACATGTAGTAGGTTGACATTCACAAAAGGACTGCATGCACTAAGTTGACTTTGACAAGAGGTCGACACAAGCAAAAGGTCACCATGAGTTTTTCACATTTTGGGGGGGTCAATGTCGACACCTGAGCACATAGACCCCCATTCGATTCCACGTTGATCGTAAAGTATGAATAAGTAAGAAAAAAAAGATGAAGAATTCACTCACAAGGTTTATTGTGTTGACCAATACCATTTTGACTGTTTATTGTGTTGATCCTTTGCCAACATCGGCCTAGTTCATGTCAACCTATTGACTGTCGACCTACCATCTGGATACCATCCATGTAAGGTTCAGAGTCTCCCTTGCAACTTTCTCAAGATATGGTCACTGTGGCTGCAATGCCGCAAAAGTGATTGTGGCCGCATGCTGATATAATGCCCGTTCCAATCCGATGGCATCTTCCCTTGTTTGTAAAGACACTACGGCACCTCCCAATCTACCCATGAATCACCGGTTTCAAGCAATAGTAATGTTCTATGAGCATGTGTACATGATCACACATATTGAGTTGTGTGTGCACAGTAAAGGTGTCCAGGACCTTTTCCACATTCATAGTAACAAACGGTCACTCGTCTATGCAAACATTGGAAATGTGTTTACCACTAATCAAGAACCATTGAAAGCCCTAAAAGAACTGGATGTATACATATGTGTGAGCCTGGATCATGCAGGCAAAACACAATAGTGTTAGGAGGTTTTCTATATCCAACACACATTTTTATTTTCAAAATGATTGTTATTCACCTCGGAAAATGCGACAAATATGAAGTGTTACGGAACCATTGCACCAATTTACATCAGCTTGTTGTGTGAAGCTGACATTGATCATACAATTGAATAAATGGTCAGCATTGTGTAATGTGTATCGAACAAGAGCCTAGGTGTGACATTATGATATAGTGCAGCCTTGAATAAACTAGAACATGGAACTCTTAAAACTTGTTTTTTTTTCCTGAGAAAATATTATCATTACATTCCTGCAGGGCTGAGTTAGAGAATGACATTATTGCTGCAGTAATGGCCACTTCTTGTCACTGGATGATGGCATTTCTAACCTTCCTTTGGCCGTGAAGGAAAGATAATTCACTTTTGTTGGAGACAAAAAAGTATCTGGGCGTATTGTGCAGCAAAGGGAAATGGGTGACATATTGGGCATCATTTGGAAGAAGGATGTGTCTTCCCAATGGAGGGCAGGGATTCATTTGTCTTTTGGAATGAGTATATTATGGGTTGTATGGGACCTTTGGGAAAAGGACATTGGACAAATTCAGAATAAAGTGCAGAGCCATATAACCCAGAAAAGGACATGGGCCGCCATTGTCTTTCCAGTGGCTGAACTTTTACTTCATCCATATTTATCTCGGCAGCCTGAAGTGAACTTTGTATACAATAACTCGGGGAGGGGTGATCGGTGAAGGGATCTTTTGCACACAACTTTGTTAGATTTTGTCACATGTTTCTGTGTCACCAAGTGTTATGAAAATGTTACAGTAGCAAATGATTTGATGCATCAAAATCTCCTCACGTTTCTGCAGTGGAGTAAATATAGCTGGCGGAAGGGAACAGATCGCTTCTGCTTAGATACTTTGTATTACAATGAAATAAAATTGTTATATTTGTGGTGCAATGCATAAAGCTTAGTTTATAAACAAAACAAACCTGAAATAAAATACCATAATTTATACCCCTTATACACAGCAAATGAAATTCCTGGGCGAAGCAGTCCCTCCTGGAAATTTCATGAAATACACGGGTCCTTTTCTGTTGGAAAGGGTCAGTCCGGATCTTAAACTCCAGGTCTCCGAACCTGCAAATGACCATGGTCGGAGACTCAGAGTTTAAGATCCGGGTTGACCCTTTCACACAGGCAAATTACCGGGTCTAAATTTAAGACCCAGAGATTTGCTCTCCTGTGTGAAGGAGATCTGACAGCCGGCGCTTCAAATGCTGGGTAATTGCCAGGTTATTCGACCGCCGCTGCCTGAAAGCGGTATAAGTGACTTAATACTGCCATCCAAATGTATTCCTGTCTAGGAGGCAGCTTTACCTTTAGATAAGACTCTTTATTTACTAAGATTGTTCTGTTTCACATAGAATGTTGTTACGGACAACCAATCATAATCTACTTATTTATTTAGCTGCTTCTAGAAGATAATAGATGGAATCTGATTGATTGCCAATAGCAATATCCCATCTCAAAAATAACTCCCATTTTTGTAAACTCCCCCCTTTAGAGGTTTATGAAGACTATTATATTGCTTTCAGACCAAAATCCTGTGTTGAACCCAAGATTTTGAATACGGTATAAACCATTTTTCAAGCCATGTTCAGATACTGTATACTTATACTTACTCCTTTGAAACGACAAGTTCACCCTGTGTTATTTGCAGGTCATTGTCCTTTCACATTTGACCTTTGTCTGCCAGTGCTTTATCTAATATTGACATTTGGTCATATTAAAGATCTCCGGAGATACCAATCAGCTCATTTTAGGCAAGACCTGGGTCAAGTGACTCGGGTCATGTCATTTACACTGCAGGCTACCCACTTGGTCCCAGGAATAACCCTAGTCACGATCATAGTCGAAATTCCACTGCACACAATTAAAGTGGAAACTTTGACACTGACGCCTGACTTGATTTGCCCCCTTGCAATAACGTTCATCATAGGTGAAGTGTGAAAGGGGTATTACATAGAGCTGTAAATCAGCAATTAAAAAAACATATTTGCCTAAAACAAATATTACTCACAATAGGGTGTATTCACAGTTTTCTTGAATTTTTTGGTAAATATTTTTATTTCAACACCTCATTACGTATGGACATACAAGTTGTCAAACAGAAAATAAAGGAATATGAGATCAGAGACTGTTGTAGTGCAACAGCCATTAATCACATTTAGAATGGTATATAGTGAAAAATATCAAGCAGAGTTGCAAAATGGCTGTAATGATTTGCGGTGAGATTCCAGTAAGGCAGGTTAAAACGGTCATGTCTGAAGTCTGACTCTGGTAAGTGGAGGCCTCAGGCGTAGGGGCTGACAAGGCTCTTGTACATAGACCAATATATGGTAACCTTGACTGTACACCCGTATGGAGAGAGCATGTTTGCAGAGTGATAGCTGCTGGAGCAGTCAGGATTACAAGGAGTAAGGGCACTGACCTCTCATGAAGATAGCCAGCTAAGCTGCAGAGAAAGACTTTGGGAGACCCTGGAGTTTATCTGATCCCTCCATAGCCACAGTGAGTGAAGCTATAAGGTACAGTAGTGCTGAGAGGAGATGAGCACCCTGGCTGCTGTGAGTAATACCCCTTTTACACCAAGAAATAACCCAGGTTGGACCCAGGGCGGACCCAGGTCAGCGTTGGTGTAAAAGTGGTCAACCCAGGTCTAGTAACACTGGTCTCCTATCCAGGTCCTGATCAGGGTTGAACCCTGGTTGGACCTGGGTAATGGGCGGTGTAAATGGTCCCAGTGCTGAAAGGATACCAGAAGTGCTGGACGCCTTTCCACAGTGCGCTGCAGTGGCAAAAGACAGCAGCCAGGAAGGATACGGGCAGTGCACACAGAAATCATAATTGGATGCAGTATCATTTATATTATTATTATTTTTTTTTTTATTGGGGGGGGGGGGGGGGCTGGGGGGAGCACATGGGAGATTCGGTCTGCTGCTGCAGGGGAAGGGGCTGGGGAGAGCACATGGGTGATGCACTTTTATACCGCTATGTATGCTTGAGCAATGAATAAAACTTTTTGAAAAACATTTGACTAAATAAAGAAACCAACACTTTTCAAAGCTAACTTTGATGTCTTTTATGTAAATCATTGAGGGAAAGTTGGATGGCAGTTTATCCTAAAATGGACATTATTAATGTCATCCATAGGGAAAAGCAGTGCTGACCCATGTTCAGTGTAAATGGCGCAGACCTGGGTCCGACCTGGGTCACAGTGCTGTGTAAATGGGGTATGAAGCTGGGTCCAACCCTGGAAACTCCCGTGTTCAAAGACCAGGGTCCGACCAGGGATTTTGGTGTAAAAGGGGTATTAGTAACCAGTGATGACCAGGCATTTGTTTGGGATACAGACCCAGCCAGTAAAGACATTTCCAGTCAAGAAATTGAACCAGCACTTACATGTGACTAGTCTGTATTTGTCACCCAGCATTTGCAGGTTTCAGCTATTGCTGTTTGTGTTCTAGTACTACAAAGTTTAGTCCTGATACTGCAAAAGATAAGTCCATGCATAGACTGTTGGTTTAACATTTGGACACTGTGCAATCCGGATATGTGCTGAACAGAAGGCAAGATACTAAAGGTTGCATCTGCAGGATTTATTTGACTGTGATTCTGTAGTTTGAGAATGCTGGAAAAGACGCTATATACTGTATATATATGCTTGAGATTGTGGCTGCAAAAGCAAGGATTCAGAGCCTTAATGACAAAGAGACTGTTTAACTGTCCACAGGCTTCTTTAAAGAGACACACAGACTAATGCAGACTTCAGCACCTGTTTTCTAAGTAAATGGTGTCAATTGCTATTATTGCTTGAAGAAGCTGAAATTGTAATAAAACCCCTTTATTTCACTATCACCTGTTTAACTCCTGCCTCTCTGTGAAGAATTCTGAGTTGCCACTGAAAACGTTCCTGAAAGGTAAATCTCTGTAACATCAGACCCGAGTGTTACACACACATATGCCAGAAGTGATAGAATTACTTCAAATAGAAAAATATGCAGAAATTCACAAGGCCGGTGAAAAGCTGTGGCCCTGTTTGTTTTCACATCTGCAATCGCTGATAAAAAGCCAACGTATCTCAAATTTGGCTCTGCCTGCCCGAGGCAAAACCAAAACCCTTGTTAAGTGCTATCATGGGGACTAATAAAATAGCCACCAGTGAGCTAATTAATAGCAGTACAGTAATTTACTGTTGCTAATTGAATGCTGGCCATAATCCAACATAGGTAAATATAATCTGTTTAAACCACAAACTAGGCTATCATCTCCCATTCTGTAAAGTTTTCGACCAGTGAGCACTATTAAGACATTTTAGTTGTCATTGACCTATTTCCACATTTACCTTATATAGACAGTTTTGCTTATTGTCAGTTACAGTGCAGTAGATTGTCAATTACTCTAAAATGTACTTAAATGATCACAGCATGTATCAAATGTTGATATCATATGTGTTTAGTGTTTAACCTGAATTAATTAGTAGTCATTGTGCAATAAATGAACCTGTTATTATTAAGATTTGCAATCTCTACATTTGTGGTCATATGGAAGGGTATGCAGCCTCCTCTACCCCAGAGGGATTGTTCCAATATAAACTGGTACTCTGGTTTACATGTAGCTTCTGCAACATTCCAGAGGGCTATAAACAAATTACTTTGTCCTCATCAGGAGTATGCAGCAACTTGCAATGACATTGTTATCTTTAGCTAAGACATACCTCCCAACTTTCGTGCTGAAGAAATAGGGACTCGCCGCGCGAGCACCCGAAAAGGGGGCGGGCGTATGCAAATGAGGGTGCGGCTTATGCTAATTAGCCGCAACCTCATTTTCATACGAGAATAGACGCTGTGCGCATGCGCACAGCGTCTATTATATTAGATTGGGGGGTCTCCCAACTGCCACCCCCCGCAGCGGGACAATGCCTGCCGCGGGTGGGACAGTGGGACAGGACCCGAAAATCGGGACTGTCCCGCTGTAATCGTGACAGTTGGGAGGTATGGCTAAGACAGCATGAACATACCTGGCATGGATATAAAAGATCAGGTGTTCCGTTTGGTCAAGTCTAAAGGCCCGTACATACCGGGCAATGGGTGCCCGTGCTGAGCAATGCACTTAAGCCCAGATCACGCAGCACACATCGATGTGTGCTGCGTGATCTGTGTGGACCAGTGTTATCTGGTGAGAACACTGGCGATCTGACCTGGTTTTGACTGCATGCAGTCATGATATAGTCAGGCGATAGCGATGCTCAGGACCGCACATAAACGTCACTGGGGGTATCTGTGCCTAATTTCTAAGTGAACAAGGCTCCTGCTGGTTAACTAGCCAACTAGGTTTATATCCTTGATTGTAAAGGTCTGCTCTGGATTGTTTCACTGTGACCTGTACCTGCTTGTTCTACAAATGTTCAAATGTGAACTTCCTGTCTGTGGGAAACTCTGAAAAAAAATAAACCTTTTGCTTGGAACTTTTACAGTGTGATCCTTGTCACACAACATGAAAATGGTGATCATTATCACTTTTTGGTATGTTGGTGAATACTACACCAGACTATAAGCCTACAAAATCTCTGGCTTTGCGCAAGAGTACCTAGATAAATTGTTGGTCACACATCATACACATTAGAGGATATGAAAAATATGTAATGCCAAACGATTTTCCCTTCAACTCCCAAACGGTGACCAATTTTGCAAAAGATATCATCATTGGCCACATGTTGTCATTAACAATGCATACATATCTTCCTGTATATTCAGAGAGTCCCTAAGGTAGGGTGATTTTAAATACACCCAGCACCTAACTCCTGGAAACTGCACATCAAATTAGAAATTAATCACAAATTCAAATGATTGTATGCTTGCAGCAGGGCCCTCCTACCTCCAAGTCTGTCTGTTGTTGCCCAGTTTGTCTTATCTCTGTCTACTATTGTAAAGCGCAACGGAATCTGCTACGCTACATAAGAAACTGTAAATAAATAAATAAATGGCAGCAAAAAATCCCATATCTATCATAAGGAGTGCAGCTCATGATACCACCAGGCACCAGCAAATACCACCGTGATATCTGTTCAGTCAGGTTCTGATACAAAAGAAGAGGCCTAATACATTTTCACCCTTCAATAAATCAGTCTGTAAAACACATTAGGACAGAAGTGTATAGCTGGCTGGAATAATGCCTGTCTACTTTAACTGCAGTGGTGACGCTTTGCTCTGCAGTTCTCTGGATATACTGTAGCATAGGTGCTTGATGAGTTAAGAGGTTGTCAAAATTTGGGAAATATAAATTTACCTTTTACTGGTCTCCCTAAGGGAGTCTGCCCTCAGGTTATAAAGGGAATTCATTCCCTCAGCAAGAGGCCTGTGTAACAGATATAAGGTAATGCTGAACGCTGCATCTGGGATGTAATGTTTGCAGAAAGGATACATTTATTCCCCAGTCCTGAGCCTGTTGGTTTAGCTGCTGTAATGTTTGCCTTTCACAGATTATGTTTTTTTTCGGTGAAGGGTTTGCTGGTATAAATCACAGATGAGATTATGGTGTTTGAATGTGAGGTTTACATGTTGGATTTCAGGCGGTAGATGTAACTCACCGGTTGAGAGAATGAACTTTTAATCATTGCTGTTTTCATTAAATGTCACCTGATTCTGCAATGAAAATGTCATTATTGTTAGGACTGAGGCAAGGAATACATTTCGCTCTTAGCAGACCTGAAAATGGTTCTGCCCCAGTTGGTATGCAGAAAATAGTTTATATAAAATAAATGTCTCTAAATGCTTGTGAAAGTGCTTTACCACAGAGGTGTGAAATGGTCATGACATTTGCAGAGTAATGAACTAGGTTTGTGGTTTTGTAGACATTGGTTTTACTACAGTAAACATAAAAAAATAAAAATATTTTTTTTGGGGGGGAGGGGGGGGGGGGGAGTGGTTCTTAGATCCTCTATGTCAGCGGCTCCCAACCTGGGGTCTCCCGATGGTGGAAGACGTCTCCTGTTGCCATGGAGTCGAACAATGTTGCGTCACTTCCGGTTCCATTTGCAGTGTCATCAGCATCTCCTCGTGCTTTTTCCCGACCAGCAAACCACTGAGAGCTAACTACGCTCCCCTCAGACATCAGCGTTCATCTGCCCCGCACGCTCAAGGGTGGGGGAAGCAGCAGCATTAATCCTACAGGCGCTAGTGGGACCCCCGTAGACAGTACACAGCCAGCGGCCTGACCACACACTATTCCTTACTATAAGTAAGTTTTATCTATATAGCACACTTTCCCCAATAGGACTCAAGGCGCTTTATAGACATCAAAACAATGCACATAATACATAGGATTTGGGTAGTTCAGCAACGTTAACTGTTGGTAGCTCTTGAGGACTGGAGTTGGCTATCCCTGATCTAAGGCAACCAACTGGGATGCACTGCGTAGGTCACTGGAGGTATATATTACAGGAATAGCACACTGGGGCAGACGTATGAAGTGTTGTTCTGGGGGAGAAGGGGTATCAGCGCACTTTATGAGCACTGATACCGCTTCTCCCCCATGTATGAAGGAGCCGGTATGCGGTAAAGGACAGGGGCAATATCTAAATGATAGCAGGCCAAATGTATGAATGGTCAGCTTCACTGACCGTTCTGCCCGCTGCTAATTTTGGCTTCCCCAGCAGCAGGCTAGCGAAGCCTTATCTAAACAGCAGGGACAGTGCTGTTAGCTTTAGGCTGCACTGGGGATCTCGCGTGAGCAGTGAGATCCCATGCATGCCCAGACGAGCCGGCCAGGGGACAGGAGACAGTGCATCAGTGTAAACTGATGCGCTATCTCCAGGAGGGGACATCACTAGAGGGGGGAGTTAGCGCTCCCCCGCTTCGGCAGACAAGATGTTAATACATCTTGTCAATGTCCCTTCCTGCTTCGCCGCTATAATACATCTGCCCCACTGTGAGGTGGAAGTACACTGTTGCATCTTTGTGGGAGTTGGCAAAGACCAGAAGGAGGAGCTGAGGAGAAAAAAATGGATGCTCATAGGCTTGCTGACTGAGACATCCTGGAGTATTTGAGCAGGTACGAGATAATGTCACTGCATTGTAGTATGATCTGACAAGATGAGGAGGAGGAGCTGAGAAAGCAAAATGTATGCTCATAGTATGCTGAGCTGATAAAGACATACTGGAGTATGATACAGACATGTGTGAGATTAAGTTACAACATCGTAACGTTGTTGGTTTTCTTTGGCCCCCACAAAACAAGCTGGAATTGCTCCAAAGAGCACATAATGCAAAGAAAAGAGGTGTAAGATGGAATGGTCTTGGGCCTTCGCACCATTATGTTGTTTAAACAGGACATGCCCAGTTTAATAAAACCATAATTTCAACTACAGGTGGTCCCCCTGGAAATAGCTTGCCAGGTTCTCTGAATCATAGCTACAGATATAGCCGCTGTTGTTCATCCAACCGGCTTGCCAGAGCATTCCGTCTCGTTGCGCTGTTCCCCGAGAACGGGATGCGTGTGTGTGTGTGAGAGGCGCGCATTCCTTATTTGTGGCAATGGAGCGCACTGCTAGACTAATATGGCAGCACAAGCCACCACCACTGGACTTACACGGTAGCACCACTGGTCTTATATGGTTGCACAGGACAGCAATGCTGGATTTATATGGCAGCACAGGACACCACCACTGGACTTATACAGCAGACATATTTGGCAGCACAGGGCAGTACCGCTGGACTTATATGGCAGCACAGGGCAGTACCGCTGGACAGACATATAGCAGCACAGGACACCACCACTGGACTTACATGTCAACACAGGACACCACCACTGTATTTATACTGATTGTTTAATTGTGTGCCTGGCACCTACAGAGGTGACGTGCTTCCCACAAGCTCTCCACTTAACCTAAATAGATGCCTTGCACATGTCTATTCAAGCGGCATGTGCAGGTTTTAGCAGGGTGGCAATAAAAGGGCAGAGTGCATTTTGTCCTTTAAAATGGTACAGGCCTGGTAAAACAACCTAGTTCACATGAAGACTAATACAGTATACTCCATAGTTTTGGCTATAAAAATGATTAGAATAATACAAAGAACATATTTATAATTCATAAATATATTTGTATCATTCATATCATCTTTGTCTTATTAAAAATAATTTTTATATAAAAAATCACCACCAGATCATATGTGTGTGTCATTCTAGCCAGTGTCTCCTCAGGGATTGACCTCATCGCACCTCACTGGTCTGTAGTACATTTTTGAGGTTCAGGAGACATTGGGACTGTCTGTAACCATGGGGGTTATTCTGGTTCACTCCTTCTGGCAAATTCCTTCTTAGATGGACAAAACCATGTGCACTGCAGGGGGGCAGATGTAAAATGTGCAGAGAGAATTAGATTTGGGTTATGAGCTATTTTGTTTCTGTGCATGGAAAATACTGACTGCTTTATTTTTACACTGCACTATAGATCTCACTTTGAAATAAAACCCCACCAAATCTAACTCTCTGTACAAGTAACATCTACCCCACCTACAATGCACATGGTTTTGTCCATCTAAGAAGGAATTTGCCAGAAGGAGTGAACCAGAATACTCCCCCATGCCCTTAGAGTGAGGATAAAATGGTTCTGTCTTTATTACAGGTGACTGTACATAAGGATGCAGCGATGCAAGTATAATTTTTTTTTAGTATTACTGATAGGGTGCACCATAAAATCAGCATGGTCACATGTCATGAGGGGGCATGGTCACTCGAAACTAAGGGAGTGGCTACATGACACTAGGAGTGCGGTCACATTTTGCCACACACTGTAATGTCATTACACATTATGCCACACAATATAATGCCCATTACACATTATGCCACACACCGTAATGCCCGTTACACATTATCACACACAATAATGCCCAATACATATTATGCCACACCCATTAAACATTATGTGCCATACTTACTTATTTCACTTTATGCCAAACACCGTAAGGCCCATAACACACTAACACATTAAGCCACACACTGTAATGCCTATTATATATTATACCACACACCATAATGCATAGTACATATTTAGTGTTCCTTCTAGGAACAGGGGCGGGCAGGGCGCCACTGCACGGGGGCAGCATCAAGGGGGCGAACTGGGCCCGCCAATGTCACTGTTCTGGGCGGTCCCGGGCCGCCGACATCACAAAAGGGGCATGCCCGGGCCGCACCGTGACGAAAAGGGGTGGGTCTGGCCGCCGTCATCAAGAAAAGGGGCGACCGGGCCTCCGCCGTTACTGAAGGGGGAGGGCCCGGCCGCCCCGAAGGCTCTGCACTGCCGGGCATCGCTATCTACTGCAGCGCCGGGCTTCCCCGGTACCACCAGAGGAGTAGGAGGCAGGCTGTTTTAGTGGGGCACTGCAAGAGGGGCAGGGCACATTTTGCCCTTTAAATATTGGGCAGGGCGCAGCACCCTGCTAAAACAGCCTAGTGGGAACACTAATATGTCGCACACAGTTATGTCGTTGAAATCATGTTATGTCCCACTCACAAAAAGGCCCCTTGAAAATGATGCCCTACAGTCTCGCTACCATCGGCTTTATGGCAAAAGATTAACCTTTTTTGTCTTCACCTGGTGGCACCAGTGTTCTTGGCACTTTCAGGTAACGCTATACATGCAGTAGCGTAATTATACATTTTTCAAACCCCCCCCATGCATAATGCCCTCTGCTTACACATATAATGCCCCTACTAATGCCATCTACACATATAATGCCCTCTGTAGTGCCGCTTACACACATAATACCCTTAGTAGAACTTACCATACAACATGCATGCTTATTGTCCAAGGGTCACATGCTCCTTGCTTGTCGGTTACATGCTCATTGTCTGGGGGGTAACAACATACTGTGCGCCAGCACTCCCGGAATCCGTAACTTCTGTGCAGCACTGGTCCTGGTGCACTCCCTTAACATATGCTAGAGGTCCAATGGTGTCTGTCTCCTCCAAGGAAATGGCCATATTTGGAGTGCCGCAGGGTTTCTGTCTACAATATGTTGACAGTGACTCTGCGGTGCTGGCCCTTGGGCTGGTGGTTTGGGGTACCGGCAGCATATTTCTTAAAAGTACGTTATAACACACCTTACCACCATAGCTGCACCACTGATTATATGTGTCCTGAAAGTATTTATTAATCAGGACTGTCTGTAGTCATGTAAGTATGCTGAATTGGGAGATGTAACCCTTATGTAAAATCCTTTACTTTGCTAGGTCCCTGAGAAATCCCAGGTTCCCTTTGAGACTATGCACCCCCAATTTACACATTACCTGCATTTGGACTGGGGTCTTTCAGCCTCTCCTGCAACATTGTTATTCTGTCTGGTTATTAGGGAGTTCTGATACTCATAAGACTACTATTTCAATTTCTACCAGATGGGTCTTAATATTGGCAACGGAAGATCAAAAGTGATGCCAGATGCGACCAGTAATCTCGGATTACATGTAGGACGTCCCTCTTACCCTGTCCTAAAGTCTGCCGTTTCCGTTCTTTCCATTCTCTCCGTGCCAAATGTTTCTTTTTTTTCTACCACACTGTTATGGATATATATATATATATACATATATATATATATATATATATATATATATTTAGAGAGTCCCTCGTTTTTCTTACCAATGAGAGGATTTTCTACAAGGAAAGAACAATTTTATATATGTCATATATCTGTGTGTTTTTGTTAGACAATCTAATCAGAATTTATAGCCCTCACAAAAATGAGAATAAAGTATGCAGTAAAGTGTCGTATAACTAGATGTGTCTGCAAATTGCTCATTTCTCGAATCTTCACTATTACTTTTCTGATTCCAATAGGCTGACAGTGTGGGAATCATCATTTGTCTGGTACTGTGATTAGCAGATGTCTTTGGATTTGTGGCACACGTTTGTTTGGCATTTATACTAGATAAACATTTTCCAATATATTTTGTTGATAAATCGATATAAAAGTGCAGTTTTGTTATGTTTTGCTTTCTGATATACAGTATGTACTTTAGTGTCTATAATAAGTTGTATGTTTAACAGGGGCTGGCTGGCAACTTTTAGCCTGGGGGACAAGTCCAGAGCACCGGCCCATAAGTAACAGCGCATTGTTAAATGGAGATTTTTAGTTTTAAAAATATGTATTAATAAAAATAAAACCACAATAATAGGACACCACAGGCTGCTCCCCTGTATAATACCAGGACACCACAGGCTACTCCCCCTGTCTTATAATAATAATAACAACAACAGGATACCACAGGCTGCTCCCCTGTATAATAATAGGACCCAACAGGCTGCTCCCCCTGTATAATAATAGGACCCCCACAAGTTGCTCCCCCTGTATAATAAAAGTACACCACAGGCTGCTCTCCCTGTATAATAGGACACAACAGGCTGCTCCCCTTGTCTTTTTTTTTTTTTTTGAAATATATTTTTATTATTAAATTCAAGTCAAATATGGTACAACGATATTAACAGTGAGTAGCATATCAGGTTCAATAGACATAGGTAGCAAAAAGGAGTTATACATTTTAAAGGTGCACGTTATGACAGTTCGACCAATGGTTATCAAATAGCGCGTATGGGACATCTTGTGTTAGTTTAAAAGGGGGGTTGTCCCCTTTCCAGGGTGGCCATATTATACCAAGTTGTGAGTGACACTATCTGTCTAATGTTGTTCTTTTCTTGGGCCGTAAGAGAGTTTATGTACAATAGCCAAATGTCAAAGAATTTTTTGGCCCCTGTTTCCGTGTCTAATAGACATTCTATCCAGTCCATCTGGTATAGGAATTTTAGTCTTGGAAGCATGAGTTGTAGTGAGATTGGGTTGGGGTGTATCCACTGAGATAGGATGGTTTTTTTGGCAGTTGCCGCAATTTTCGCCAGTAAGCACCTTGTGCCCCTGGGAAGGCAGGAGGGTGTGTTCGCATCATGTATATTCCATAACGCCCAAGAGGGGGTCATGCTAAAAGGTATTTTTAGTGTGTGGGTGATGTACTGCTGTACGTCCTGCCAGAAAGTTTGTACTGTGGGGCATGCCCATAGGCAGTGGTATATGTCAGCTTCTGGGGAGAGGCATTTAAAGCAATTGGAGTCATCCGATATTCCCATTAAGAAGCGGTGTTTGGGCGTGTAATAGGCCCTATGTAGGATCTTGAAATGCATCTCAGCATAGGATGATGAGATAAGTAATTTGTTTAATGAGATTGTGGCTTTTATGATGGTTTCTATTGGTGTGTCAGGAAAGGTCTGCTTCCAGTGAATCAGTCCTGTTTTGACCTTGGAGAGGTCTAAAGTAGGGCGGATATGGGAGTGCAATATTGAGGTGGGTATTGGTTCTCCTTTTCTGTAGACTATCATCAGGTCAAACGCTCTGTCTGTGCCTGTTTTGCATAATGTTTGCAAACTTTTTGTTATGTAACTTCGCACCTGAAAGTAGGCAAACAGGGGGAATTGTATCTGAGGAAAGTTTTCTTTCAACTGTGCTAGGGTGAGAGGAGTGGTGTAATCTTCACCTAGAAATTGATATATCGACCTGAGTCCCTGTAGATGCCAGGAAAAGAATATAGGGTCCGGGTTTCCATTTTGAAAATCTTGATTATGGATCAGTGGTGTGTGGAGGGATACTGTGAGTGGTAAACGGAGTCGTTTCCGTGTGGTGCGCCAGGCTCTGTATGATGAGTGGAGTAGGGGGTTATCTTTGACATGTGGTGGGGCAGACGTGGGCGGTATGTACAGTAGAGCGTCTAAAGTGCATTCTTGGAGAAAGGACTGATCTAATGCTCTGTGCGTGTAATTATTTGTACCACTCACCCAGTCTATAGCGTAGCGTAGATTGGCAGCTAGGGCGTAATCTTGAATACAGGGCAGGTTAATACCACCCCTAGACTGGGGTTGCTGCAGTTTCAATTGGGAGATTCTAGGGCGCTTACCGGCCCATAAAAACTTAGTAAGAGCTCTATTTATGGTTATGACATCCTGGTCTCTCAGCAAGAAGGGTAGCATCTGAACCGGGTATAATAGTCTAGGGAAGGAAACCATCTTAAATAGACTACATCGTCCCAGATATGATAGTGGTAAGTGTCTCCATCTTTGGAAATCTGCTACCATTTGGGCGATGAAGTGAGAGTAGTTTAGGTCATATAAGTCTGATACCTTACTGGAAAAGCGTAGACCAAGATAGGTTAAGAATTCGGTGGTCCACCTGAATGGGAAAGTGATTCCCCATCCAGACTGGGCCTCGGAGTGAACGGCCAATGCCTCCGTTTTTTGGAAGTTGACCAGAAATCCTGATATGTTTAGAAATATATCTAATATCTCCAATAATTTGGGAAGGGCTTGTTTAGGATTGCTAATGTATAAGAGAAGATCATCAGCGAAGGCAGATACCTTTACTTCTGACCCCCCTATCTCCAACCCCTGCCATGTGGTTTCCTGGTAAAAGGTGCGTATTAACGGATCCAGTGCCAGGTTAAATAATAATGGGGATAAAGGGCAGCCCTGGCGTGTACCCCTGGCTAACTTAAAGGTTGGTGAGTTCAGTCCGTTAATGGTTATGCATGCTTCCGGGGAGGAGTATAGCATGTTAAAAATATTAATGAAGTCTGGGCCAAAGTGCTGTATTTGTAATATCCTTAGTAAGTGAGACCAGGAAACGCGGTCAAACGCCTTGTCTGCGTCACAACTTACGATAATCGCCTCTTTGTTGTGTAGAGAATTATAGCGTATTAGTGCCGCTGTTAGAGTGCGAATATTGTGGACAGAGGTTCGACCTCTCACGAAGCCGGTCTGAGCTGGGTGTAGAATCCTATGTAGGATAGGTTGTAGTCTTCTGGCTAATAGTGTGGTAAAGATCTTTAAATCTTGGTTCAGTAGGGATATTGGGCGGTAAGACTGAACTAGTTGGGGATTCTTCCCCGGTTTTGGGAACACCACTATGCGTGCGGCTGTGAATTCTGGGGGGGGTGCGTTACCTTGTAACAGAGAGTTGAATAACGATATCAGGTGGGGGGTTAAGCTTTCTTTCATGAGTTGGTAATATTCGGCACTAAAGCCGTCGGGGCCTGGAGATTTACCTTTTTTTAGGGTGCTAAGTACTGCTTTAAGTTCCAGCTCCGTGATTGGGGCGACAAGTGCGTCCCTTTCTTCGGTAGTAAGGGTAGGTAGTTGGGCCTGCTGTAAGAACCGCATACCTTCTGAGGGCTTATCAGTAGGTGCTTCATATAGGTGTTTATAGTAGTTCTGAAATGTTGTTGAAATGTCGACGGGGTTCGAGGTCAGCGTTCCATTCTGCGTGGACAGTTGTAGTATGTGCAGTGGGGCAGATTGTGAGCGAACTAGATTGGCCAGGAGTCTCCCCGTTTTGTTTGAGCTTCTAAAGTATTTGTTACGGGAAATGTCGTAGGAGAATTGGGCCTTTTCGGTGCATAGTGCGTCATAAGCTTGTTTTGCTTCTGCATATGCCGTTTTGGATATCTCTGAGTTATTGAGGAGCATAGCGTTATATGCCTTTGACAGGCGGTTACTATGATCCGCAATAGCGAGGTTTAATTTTTTGCGTTTCCTGGCCACGTATTCCATTACCTGTCCCCTAACCACTGGCTTTGAAGCCGCCCAAAATAGGTGTATATTCTCTATATGTTGTGCATTGTCCGATGCATATGTGGAAAAAGCATGTTTCAAATGTAGTGTGAAGTCTGTAGAGTGGGTCAGGTAGGAGGGGAATCGCCAATTGTAGGATGTGGTGATTGGGCTATTTAAGGTGAGTGTAAACCAAACCCAGGCGTGGTCAGATAGGTCTATTGGCCCTATCCCCGACTCCACCACTTGGTGATATAAGGAATTTGTAATCAGCCAAAGATCAATGCGTGAGGAGGTGCCATGGGGATGAGAATAGAAGGTGTATTCTCTGGATGTGGGATGTTGGCATCTCCAGAGGTCACATAGGCCCAGATTGTCTAGTAATAAAGAGACGGGGGAGGGTGTAGTTGCATCATCCCCACCAGACCTCCGTCCAGATCTGTCTAGCCCTGTTGACAAGACATTGTTAAAGTCTCCACCCATAATTAAATCTCCCTCTTTCCAGGATAGTAGTTTAGTGTATAATGATGTGTAAAAGGGGGCATTAGGTCCATTGGGGGCATATATTGTTGCTAGAGTATACATTGACCCACATATCTCAATTTTTATAAATAAGAAATGGCCCTCTGGGTCCAACCAAGTGTCTCGGATCGTGTAGGGCAGGTGTTTTCTGAATAGTATTAGTACTCCTCTACGTTTAGCTGTGAAAGAGGCTGCCCTGAACTCACCTATCCAGGAATCCCTTAGTATGTTGGGATCCTTAATATCCCAATGCGTTTCCTGTAAAAAGGCTATATCTGGACGTATGCGTTTCAGATGGGTTACTACTTTGCGCCTTTTAATCGGTGAATTTAGTCCCTCTACATTCCAGGACACGAACTTTAACGTGGTCTGTGTCCTAGTTGGTCTGTTAGTCATGGTGGGCATCTTTAGCCGATCCCCTCACGGGGTCTATATGCTACTGATAATGAGTTTTTTCCGGGCCCCCAGTCTGTCCCAGCGAGCAGACTGTAAAGGGGCGATATGAACCCAAAGTGCCATTTCTCGTCACAAAACATATATCGTGTACCACATATTATAAACAGTAACCATCTAATGATAAAACATTTTTGAACATTTTTTTAATGAATCAAAACAGGCGGTCGTATAGACCAATATTTAAAGTAATCAACTATGGGGTATCCCAACAGGGAAGGGGGAATATTATTTGGTAGTTGCTGACAAGGGGGGTGTGAGCCCACACCAGTCCCTGTGACCTCGTCAGCAAGAAACACATAGTCCCCCACTACATAATTCAAAGAGGCCCCAGCGTTTGGAGCAGTTCCCTCGCCTCTGTAGGCGGCATGCTGGCTCCGGCCATATATAACTCTAGACCTCCCAAACCAGACCTGATAAGCAATAACATATAACAAACCGGTGTAGAAGAATAAGAAGAAGTTGTTGTGTATTACCAGTCCCTTAGATATGAACATAGAAACGTAGGATAAAGATGAGATTCCTGACGGGCAACCGGTCAGTCTGCATCGTCCATGGTTGTGGGGGGCTGTTGGGGTAAGGAGTCGAGGAAATTCTTTGCGGCTTCGGGGGTTTCCAGGTAATATGGTTTGCCGTTGTATTGAACTCGTAATTTTGCTGGATACAGGAGGGCGAAGCGGTATCCCAGCTCGAATAGACCTTTGCAAATCGGTGTGAATTCTTTTCGTTTCATGGAGACCAAATATGAAAAGTCTTGGAAAATGAGTAGCCTAGCACCTTCATAGCGCAGGTCAGAGTGTTTCCTGTAAGCGTCCATTAGGTTGACCTTGTCGGCATAGTTCAAGATGCGTAGGATGACAGGTCTGGGCCTGTCTCTGTTCTGTTGGCGGTCTGGGCCTACACGGTGTACCCTCTCGACTTGGATTGAGTCGGTTGGGGAGACACAGCCCAGGGTGCGTGGCAGCCACTCAGAGACCAGGGACATAAGGGCAGCCGGTTTAACGCTCTCTGGGACGCCTATTATCCTAACATTGTTCCTCCTATTTCGATTTTCCAAATCTTCCAGCTTGTCATGGATGGAGGACAGTAGTTTTTCCTGTGAGGAGGCGGTGGCTTTTGTGGTAGCCAGTTCATCCTCCAGATCAGAAATTCTCTGTTCAGCTTCTGACAGACGTTGGTCATGTTGTAGTATTTGCGTCAGGGCAGAGTCAATTGACTCCTTCAGTGGAGTCAGTTTTTGGTCTAGTAATGATGCCAGTATGGAGGTTAGCTCGTTGGTGGAGACAAGTTCCCCAGATGGTTGGGGTATGGTTGCAGAATCCTCAATCGAGGTAGAAGATCTCGGGCCGGGGGAATGTGGGTCAGGGGAAGATATGGGGGTGGCCTCCCTGACACGGTTTTTCCCTTGCTGTTGGGACTTAGTGCCACGTTGGGGTTTGGCCACGTACTTATCCATTCCGGGCATCCGAAGTACCTCCAGAGAGCCAGGGGTTGTTATGGCGATGTTATATTTTCCCAAGTCTGATGAGAATTGCGATCTAGATCAGGGCTTTGGCTTTGACCCCGGGATCCTATGAGTCCGTGACCCGCAGCGGGCTCAGGTAGCCGGGGCAGAGTTATCAAGTTGTTGGGGCAGCTAGTGCCAGTATATTGGTTATGTGGAGGGGGGTGAGAGGTCAGCAATAGTGCCTGCCGCCTCGGGGAGTCCTCTAGATTGTGGGGGTTGTCGGCCTGGGGTGCGTCAGAGCAGTAAAAGGGTGTAAGTGCCTGCGGCTGGCTAATTAGTTGAGAAAGTCCGGACAGGCTAAGACATTCAGCCAAAGATGCTAGTAGCGAGGGGGTTGTGACTTTGAGGCACGGCGTGGGGGGGTGGGGGGTGGGGGGGGTAGGGCCGTAGGCCGTTTGTTTGACAGGCCTTGAATAGTTAGATCGATAAAGTAGTGCTTACCCGCAACTGCTGGTTGGCAGAGATGATCACTTGTTGCATCAGAGTACAGTTCTGTGTGGAGTCTTTATGGGTGATGCAGTACCTGGGGGTGTCTGAAAGGTTGCAGACTTGACCGGTTTCTCGGTTGTTTATGGTGTGGTAGCAGTAGGTGGCCCCTTCACAATGAGGTTTCAGTCTGGGCCAGGTCCCCAGGAGTGCTTGGGCCCAGCAGGTCACAGGGAGCTGGTGTTTGAGTCCTGGCAGGTCTAGGCAATGTTTCCACTATGCAGTGGGTCCAGGAGAGGGGGTTGATGAGCATCCCCTGTCACCCCGTTTGCACAGATCCCCTTTGCTGTATTGCTGCCTCCGGGGGGGTGTCTGTGATATAGGCCGTGGCTTGGGGCCTGTGTGAGCCGGAAGATCTAGTTCTTATCTGCACCCGCCGGGTGCTTGAGCGGCTCTGCGGGGTTGATTTGGAGGGTGAGCGGGAGGGTGTGGGGGCCGCCAGGGAACCCCAGTCATCCGGTGCTGGCTGGCGTCTGGTCCGACGCGCTCGTTGCGGCGGCCGCGTCGCGGGTTCGCGGCCGGAAATCGAGGCCGCGGCTCCGGCGCTGTGACTAGGCCGCGACCTGGAGCGGCTCTCCGGCTGTCACCCCGGAGCTGTAGTTGAGCGGGTGTGTAGCGGGGACGTCTAGGGACCCGCTAGGACTGCAGGGCGCTGTTAATAGCTCTCTGAGCTGGCTCAAAAGGTGGTGTATAGAGCCAGTCAGAGAGAGCTCAGCAGGTACACGTCTACCCTGCATGGAGTCCAGGACACGCCTCCCCCCCTTGTCTTATAATAATAACAGGACCCCACAGGCTTCTCCCCCTGTATAATAACAGGACCCCACAGGCTGCTCCCATGTATAATAACAGGATCCACACAGGCTGCTCTCTCTGTATAACAGGACACCACAGGCTGCTCCCCTTGCAAAATAACAGGACCCCCTCAGGCTGGTCTTTCTGTATAACAGGACGCCACAGGCTTCTCCCCCTGTATAATAACAGGACCCCACAGGCTGCTCCCATGTATAATAACAGGACCCACACAGGCTGCTCTCTCTGTATAACAGGACCCCACAGGCTGCTCCCCCTGCATTATAATAATAATAATAGCAGGACCCCACAGGCTGCTCCCCCTGTATAACAGGACCCCACAGGCTGCTTTCCCTGTATAATAGGACACCACAGGCTGCTCCCCCTGTATAATAACAGGACCCCACAGGCGGCTCCCCCTGTATAATAATGGGACCCCACAGGCTGCTCCCCCCCGTATAATAACGGGACTACATAGTCTGCTCCCCCCTGTATAATAACGGGACCCCACAGGCTGCCCCCCCTGTATAATAACGGGACTACACAGGCTGCTCCCCCTGTATAATAATGGGACCCCACAGGCTGCTCCCCCCTGTATAATAACAGGACCCCCACAGGCTGCTCCCCTGTATAATAACAGGACCCCCACAGGCTGCTCTCCCTGTATAACAGGACACCACAGGCTGCTCCCCTGTATAATAATAATGCCATGACACCACAGGCTGCTCCCCCTGTATAATAAATTATTATACAGGGGGAGCAGCCTGTGGTGTCATGGCATTACTTTTATTATACAGGGAGAGCGGCCTGTGGTGTCATGGCATTATTATTTGGCATTATTATTAATAATGCCATGACATCACAGGCTGCTCCCCCTGCATAATAACAGGAGGACACAGCAGGCTGCTCTCCCTTTACACATTAAAAGAAGGACACCTCAGGAAACAGCAGATTTTTTATTTATTTTTGTGAGTTCCTCACTTGCTGCTGCTGCGGCTCCCAGCTTGCTTGATGCTTCCTGCGGCCACGGTCCCAGACTCCCCGTCCACTCCTCCACCGGCCTGCTGCTCCTACATCCTTCAAAGATGCATGGGCGGGCGGTGTCATCGTCATGATGTCCACACCCAGCATCTGTCACCGCTAGGCATCAGAGGGAACAGGTGGCCAGGCCCTCCTCCACATAGCCCTGGAGGCCGGCGGCCATGTTCCTGTAGCCGCGGCGATGTTTTAAAAGCCTACAGGAACATGGCCGCTGACAGTGGAGGAGAAGGTGAAGCGGCCGAGGCTGCGGCCCGCAACACTCCTGTTAGAGCGGCGGGGGGGGGGGGGGGGGGCACATGGTACCCTGGCCCAGTCCGCCCCTGCTTTTTAACCAAGTTATTTTGGTTGTACTTAATCATAAATAAAGTCAGTACAATTTTATAATTATAAATATTTTTCTGACAAATTAACATTTACATTTACATTTTATACAACTCTCAGTGTTTCCTTACGCAGAAGTTCGCTACTAATTAGAGGCAGCTGGATTGTGGCACAAGCTAGTGTCTGTCAGTAAATCAGTATAATACTGACACATTTTGGAGGGAAATCAGGCAGACAGGACCAATTTTTTTCTGTCAGCAAAGTGATTAATCCACAAAGCTAATAAATCTACATTAATTCTAGAACATTAATTAATTTTCAGGCTAAGCATCGAAGTGTCATCCTTTTTCTTTTGCATTTGTTTACTAATGCTACTGTATTGTATTGTTTACTAGTGCTCCCCATTGCTAGTGAGAATATAGTCCCATTACCATGCACTTATACTTGCTTTTCAAATTACTATTGCTAGTATGTATTTTTCTACCACAATATGCATTACATTAATTTTGGTACGTGTTCATCATTCCAGTGGGATGCCGGCATTAACTATACCAAGGCCTGCATCATGACCCGGCATCAGTTAGGATGCCATTGCCGAAATTCCACCTGCTGAGATGCTAGGGTCAGGCCAGGGAAGGGAGGGGTAAGGTTTAGGCACAAGCTTGGAAATTAGGATTAGGCTGCAAGGGGGTTAGGGCACGTCTGCAGGGAAGGAGGGTTAAGGCCGGTGCCACCACTAGGCAGCTCTAGGCATTTGCCTAGGGCGCCGGCCACTGGAGGGTGGCAGTTTGGAGCAGGTACCCCGCACCATGGATGGAGGTGAGTGCGGCCCCCCGCCCCCCCTGTGTGGAGGGTCCGGTCTGCTGCCACAATACCTGGCACCCCCCTCCCACCCCCATGTGGGGCGGCCGAATACCCCCCCCCCCCCCCCCCCAGTCAATATTGACTGTATTTACAGTACTTGAGATTTTTACTATATTTACTATACAGGTTGAGTATCCCGTATCCAAAATGCTCGGGACCAGGAGAATTTTGGATAACGGATTATTCCGTATTTCGGAATATTTTAATATTTCAATGATGTATTTTGAAGTATCTTGCATTTATGCTGTATAAACACATAATATACACACAAATATATTTTATTACCACATAAAATACACACAAACATATTTTAATTGTTCAAAAAACAAGGTTTCAAAACGTGAAACAAAATGTGTGTACTATCTCAGCACTGAATTTGAATGCCAAGCAATCATTGTTTTGCACATATATAGTGCCAGTTACATATCATGTCCCCAGTGATGCTGTTACATATGTCCCCAGTGAGTTTTTAGCAAAAAAAAAAAATTTTTTTCACTTTCTGGAATGTCCGTATTTCGGAATAATTCGGATAACGGATATTCGGATACGGGATACTCGACCTGTATTTACTTTTGGCTTTATTTACTAGAGATTTTGACTATGGCTGATTTTGACTATACTAGAACACTAGACTGGCAGTCTATTTTTTCTTCCGATGCTGATCTCATGGGGGTGTGCATCGGCATCGCAAGCTGTATACACTGTGCGATTTGTGCTAATTTTTCCTCCAATTTTGATTATATAGTCAAAACTGGAAGCTCAAATTGCACTTTGTGTATGCACCTTTAGGGTTAATTACTAGCTTGGAAGGTTAGGCTGCAGGGGAGAGAGGGTTAGGGTTAGCCTGCTGGGATGAAAGGTGGTGGGGGGGGTAGGGTGTGCAGGGGAAGGGTAAGTATACTTACCTGATGCCGGCATCCTAGCTTGCAGTCATCTGTATAAATCCCTTAATTTTCCACTTTGCTGGATGCTTATTCTGGTGTTAGATACCGCTTCACTTGCAAAACAAAACCTTTTAACCCTTTGTGCCAACATCTCTGTGAGAGATGTGCAAAATATCAGCTAAAAAGGCCAGCATCGCTCACATTTGTTATATAAATTTGAATAGAAAATGTTGTGTAATAAAAGATTATATTTCCTATTTAAGGTAAACCTTACAGGTGAATACAAATGTTTGCTTGCCAATTTTCACACATGTTTTAACATTCACTTGTCACTCAAAGGGTTAAGGCAGGTGATTGGCATTACTACCTGACAGCACTGAAATACATTACTGACCTGAGGCAGATTTTAGGTTGCAAGCATTGATATTGCATTTGTGAACTAGAAGCTAGTTAGATTAAGACATTTTCTTATAATTGTGGGAAAATCCTGAACCTATTGCATCATTTGTCAAATGGGTTGGATCAGTGGTTCCCAACAATGGTCTTCAACTGCTCCCAACAGTTCATGTTATCCTGGTCACCTGTGGTGACAGTTGGTGATGCACAGGACATCTCCTGGGTGACTTGGAAAATCTGAACTGCTTGGGATACTTGACATCCTAGGTTTGGAACCACTGGATTAGATCATGGTATTGCACATTGGATTAATATATTTAATGTGAATTTTCTTTGGTTCTGAAAACAATAAGCTTGTCTTCACCCAATATCATCAACCAGAGTTTATAATCCACAATTTTCAGATTTTCACCTCTACAGTCTGACAAAAAGACCCCAAAAAGCACAAAAAGATTCTGCAAAGAACTTGCCTCACAGAATATCTGATCAACATTACTCAGACAACACATGTTAATGTGGATTGTGGTATGACACTCCAATAGTCGAGATTCTGATAGTCAGTATACTGGCATCGGAATCCTGACCACCGGTACTCTGACAGTGGGGCACTCTAAGATGTCCGCTGCAGGCTTACTGCGCTTGCCATGCTGTGAGCTCGCTGCACCCGCCACAGGTTGTATTCTTCCTCTATGGGGGTCGTGGACCATCACAAGGGAGAATAGTCCCTGTCAGTCGGGATGTTGGTATACTGACCTTTGGAATCCCGACTGTCGTAGCATCATTCCGCACCCGTTAGACCAATATACAGTAGCTCTTTACAGTACAATCAAATATTTATTTATTACCAGTTATTTTTGTTAGGAGCCAATTAACTTACCAGTATATATGTGGGTACTTGTTTCCTAGAACGGCCACCATCGGGGGTAATCGTGTACCTTAACTTAAGGTACACGATTACCCCCGATGGACCCGATTTTCTTTGAAATCAGGTCCATTTTGCCGGCAAAGGCAAAATCGGGTCCATCGCATCAGTCGGGTGCATTAACATGGCACGCGACGCGACCGACGCGATGCACCCGATTTTGCCATAGGGTTCAATGTTAAAATATTTTTAACATTGTAATCGGGAAAAAAATGGGAAATGAGCCAAGTGTGAAGTTATACGTGTCCCCTCGCGGGGCTCGCTGCGCTTGCCACGCTTCAGGCTCGGTGGCTCGCTGCGCTTGCCACACTTTATATTCTCAACTCCATGCCGACGTGGATAGTAGGGGTATGAAAAGGTCGGAGGACGCGTACCGCCGCCCCTCGCGGGCTCGCTACGCTCGCCACGCTTCGGGTTGGCGTCAATCATGGGGTGCCGTTGAGGGGGTTAAAATTGGGGTCTGGGGAGACTTTTACATTGAATTCAATGTAAAATAGGGTCCCAGGGACCCTATTCACATTTCAATCAATGTAAAAATCGGGACCATCGCGTCGGTCGTATCGCATGCGATTTGGTCGCATGCGATGCGACTGACCCGATCAACATCGGTGTGGCCGTTCTAGGAAACAAGTACCTATTTTTTGGATTGTGGGAGGAAACCGGAGAACCCAGCAGAAACCCACGCAAGCACGGGGAGAATATACAAACTCTGCACTTCCCATGGTGGGAATCGAACACAGTTGTGAGGCAGCAATGCTAACCATTACACCATCTGTACTGTCCAATTGTATGACTCCATTGTTGGTGTAAGACTCAGATTAGGGTAATCTTATGGAGAAAGGTATGGGCCATTGGGTCAGCATAGTAAACATTGACACCGTCAAAGTGTACCGCATCCCCTCGCATGGCTTGCAGCACTTGCCATGCTTCGAGCATGATGCATCGCTGCACTCGGCACACTATTCTATTCTCTCTCCATGCCCTAGTAGATGGTAGGGCATAAAATACCACCTATCGGCACATGTTGGCTATTTTGACTGTCGACCTGGCTATTGTCGACCTAATGCTTGTGTCGAACTTCCAACCCTGTTGACCATAGCCATGTTGACCTATTTCAGTTGTCTACCTAAGGCCTGTCCTCCTTCGGTGGTCGACCCAATGCATGCACCTTAATCAGGGGCGGGCTGGGCCGGGGGGCAGAGTGCCACATGCCCCCCGGGCCGGTAGATACTGGCTAGGACTCGGCCGGCTGTGTGCATCTTGCGCACCCCAGCTGCCGCAGCCGTCGCCGCCTCCGAGTCCAGCCGCGCAGACAGCCTTCTCTTCTGCAAGGGGACGGACCCTCCAAAAATGGCTGCCGCCTTGGAGGAGACAGACACTAGAGGTACTGCCATACCTCTAGTGTCTGTCAGTGTAGCCAGCATAGGCGTGCGCACGGGGGTGCCGGCGCTGTAGCGCTGCCTCCCACACCTCGGCCCGCCCACACACTTTCTTCCTGTGCGGCGCACAGTTTTCGACCCTACCACGCTGTTGACACAGCGCAGCACCGGTACCATTAATAAGTAGCTGCTGCAGTGCAGCTTCATCACCACAGACGGCCCCTACACCGATCAGCAACAGACCGAGGCAGAGCCCAGGCAAGAACTTGCATGCTAAATGTATATATATAGTCATGTATGAACTTCAGAACTTCTAGTTTCCAGCAGCACTCCCACAGACTTGCACAATATATCACTCGGACACGGAGATTAACGCTGGTGCAAGTCCGTGGGAGTGCTGCTGGAAACTAGAAGGCTACATTGCTAATTACTGAGCACCCCGGCAGTTACTTTCCTGATCCATTGAGTGCTGGCCTGTCAAGTATCTCTGTCTCTCTCTCTCTCCCTCTCTCTAGATATCTGTTGTGTTGTTTTTTTTTTGGGGGGGGGGGGAGGGGGGGTTTACTATTATTTTTTTTTTGGGGGGGGGGGGATTTTCATCCACCCATCTTATTATACTGTGTATAATATATATATATATATATATATATATATATATATATATATAGAGCAGGCTTGTGTCCGGCACTCCCGTAGCCGTTGAGATTTCAAATGCCGGGTGCCTCCAAGGTAGATAAATAGAAGCAGGTAGATAGTGGCACTCTCGGTCTTAGCAAGAATAAACACACTGTCGCAGTGTTTGTTTCAACGTTTCGGTCCCTTTATTTATAGGACCTTCATCAGGAATACAGATAAGATACATATTAGATGCCCATATAGCGGGTCAAAAACATATCATATATAAAAAAATGACAGAATATATATGATATGTTTTTGACCCGCTATATGGGCATCTAATATGCTTTATGATTATAAGTATATGCTTTAACCTTACCATGATGTAATTGTGAATATTTCTATATTGTTGTTGCAGGACTCTATCTCATTTGTTGATATGGTTGCCTAGGTGATGGTAACCACGCACATATACACTTTTCTTTTTGCGAGCCGGGCTCCTAGGCAATGGACGTCATAACGCAGGGAGGACCTCCCTATCCATGCGTCACGCTCCTGCCGGAAGAGGGCGGCCGCTTCTGATAGACACTTTTTTTTGTTAGTTAGGTATTGTATAAATATGGTGACTTTGTATCTTATCTGTATTCCTGATGAAGGTCCTATAAATAAAGGGACCGAAACGTTGAAACAAACACTGCGACAGTGTGTTTATTCTTGCTAAGACCGAGAGTGCCACTATCTACCTGCTTCTATATATATATATATATATATCAAATGGCATCACTCCAGTGCAAATAACAGGACCAGTGCTGTAATGTGCTTTTGTCAAGCATCTGTACTGTATATTGTGTGACTTCTGTGTATAACACTCTACCTTTTCGGGCGCATATAAATAATACTGGCATGTAATTAGTATAATTTTTTTTATTTTATTGGTGTATTTTATGGTTGTTTTTGTTGGTTTGGTTGATTTTTTTTTTTTTTTAAATCATGCTGGCCACACATTCTAATCCTACAATAGTGTATATGTACTGGCCGTCAGAATACAATGCTGGTATCCCAATAGAGGGAATCCTGACAGCTGTCAGGTAGGTATACTGTACTTATCCTCCCCCTTTACCCTCCCTCACTTCCTGCTGCCTAGCCCTGCCCTAGTAGCCTAATACTATCTGTCCCCACTACTCTAATCCCCGTGCCCCAGCACCAAAACATATCCACACTGCAGACTAACCCTAACCCCACCTTCTAAGTAACTAATTCGAAACCACTGTTACCCTAACCTTCCCCCTCCCCACAGCCTACCTCTAAGTTCCCCCATTGAGCCTAACCTCCCCACCCCCCTTTCCCGACCTAATGCTAATATTTTTTGTTTTGTTCTCTTGCAAATGTAAAATATTTAATTTGCTGCATTAGTTTTGCAGAAATAAATGTGGGTATTCTTATGTCTGACAGTGAGCATGTAGGTAAGCAGCAGTTATTTGGTAAAATATGTAATAGGCATCATTATGTGTAATGGGCATTACGGTGTGACGCAGTGTGTTTATTGGGCATTACGTTGTTGGCATTATGTGTAATGGGCATTACGGTGTGTAGCATTACGGTGTGTGGCATTATGGCATTGGCATTATGTGTAATGGGTATTATGCTGTGTGGTATTATGTGTAATGGGTATTATGCTGTGTGGTATTATGGTTATTGGGCATTACGTTGTTGCCTTTATGTGTATTGGGCATTACGGTGTGTGGTATTATGTGTAATGGGTATTACGGTGTGTGGCATTATGTTTATTGGGCATTACGTTGTTGGCGTTATGTGTAATGGGCATTATGGTGTGTGGCATTATGTTTAATTGGCATTACGGTGTGTGGCATTATGTTTAATTGGCATTATGGTGTGTGGCATGATGGCATTGGCATTATGTGTAATGGGCATTATGGTGTGTGGTATTATGTTTATTGGGCATTACGTTGTTGGCTTTATGTGTAATGGGCATTACGGTGTGTGGCATTATGTTTATTGGGCATTACGTTGTTGGCGTTATGTGTAATGGGCATTACGGTGTGTGGCATTATGTTTAATTGGCATTATGGTGTGTGGCATTATGGAGTTGGCATTATATGTAGTGGGCAATACGGTGTGTGGTATGATTATTGGGCATTACGTTGTTGGCATTATGTTTAATGGGCATTATGGTGTTGGCATTATGTTTAATGGGCATTATGGTGTTGGCATTATGCTTAATGGGTATTATGGTGTTGGCATTATGTGTAATGGGCATTATGGTGTGTGGCACTATGTTTAATTGGCATTACGGTGTGTGGCATTATGTTTAATGGGAATTACGGTGTTGGCTTTATGTGTAATGGCCAGTATGGTGTGTGGCATTATGTGTAATGGGCATTACGGTATGGCATGTGTAATGGGCATTATGGTGTGGCATTATGTTTGATGGGCATTATGGTGTGTGGCATTATGTTTGATGGGCATTACGGTGTGTGGCATTACAGTGTACATTTTTGCAAGGCGCATTCCGCACGCACTGTCCCCGTTTCTGGTGTATGTTTGTATTGTTTAATCCTTGCTGCATACTAGAGGGGAGAAGGGAGAGGGTAGGGTGGTGAAATGATGGCGATGGTGGTGGGCCACTTGCTTGTGTTGCCCCCCAGGCTGAAAGTTGCCAGCCAGCCCCTGACCTTAATTGGGTTGACGTAATGAGTGTGTCCCATGGTGAACAGGCCTAATCTAATGCAGAATGTGCACAGGATCGGATCCAAGACACCTGTACCCTGGTAAGTATGCGGTATTTATATTTCAGATTAAATTCTTTAGGTTTACATAGTATAATAATCAGATTTTATATTTTTGCTTTATCTCCTATTACTTAAAAAGGGCGTGTGAATTATAGACAACCTCAGCCCTTTATTCTCCAGATTATAGAATAGTCTGTATACTATGTAACTGGACTATAAGGTTACTCATGAACATTTCTTCCTGTACTCTCTGTTCTATACCTTGCACTGACTTATCTCTATCTCCAGTTTCAAGGGACTCCCCATGTCCAATGCCTGGATTTCCAATAGGGTCGAGGTTGAGAATGTATTTATGTAGCTGCTTAATCATTTTGGAATATATATTATTCTGATACAAATATGCGATTATATAAGTAGATTTCTTCTCACAGAAAATATTGTGTCTCAGATATTGTTAGTATATATACTCGACTAAATAATTATGATACAATTGTCATGTTACTCTTCCAAATGACCACTTGTGTTCATGAAAACACAGCCATAATGAAGTGAAATTGACAGGGAATTTCACTAATCATTCTTGTGAATTACCAATGGTATTGGCTGATACATATCTTCATTTTAACTTTCTGTACTGTGTGTCTGAAACAATAATATATGTGTGCATAAATTCTGACGTGTTGTAAACGAGGAGATCAATCTGCTTTGGATGTATATCAATTAAGATTCATTTTAAAAATGTTTAACTGACATTTACAAAGATTGCCCCAGCCAATAGAGTTTTCTTCTCTCTGGGACAGGGTTAAGGGATCCCCGGTCACATGTGGCTAACAAATGAATTCTTCAAGGGTTTGAAATTGGGATGAAAAATGCAACCAGACAGAACTGTGCTTTAGGCATCATTGTCTGACTTGTAATGAATAACATAATTATCTTTGCTTTACCCTGGGGGTATGTTTAGGTTTATTGTGGCTCTAATTGTATTGTATTGCCAATAAACAAATGGCATTGCATCAAATTAACATTTTCTCAATTAACAGTCAATCAAATGTATTAACTCCTCCACCCTAGTTACAGTAGGCATAACAGACCAAACATCTGTATAACAGAAAAATAAACTTTCATGGTTCTGTCGCACACACCTTTATGCGAGGGAAGCATTTGTCGAATGAAAATAAAAAAACAATGGGAATAACACATTATGCCATTAATAGGGGATGCAGTTAGCATTCTGGTGGATGGAATGTTGGCAGTCAGAATTCCGACGATGTTATCACAACTCATGGTGCAGAAAACGGTGCATGGATGAGGATACCAATGCCGGAATGCCATCTGCTGGCATGCTGATCTTAGCTATGCAGGAGGGTTAGCATTAGGCCAGGGAAAGGGGTTAGGTTTAGGCACTAGCAGGGGACTTAGGGTTAGGTTGCGTGTGGGAGGGATAAGCTTAGGCTGTGGGTACAGCAGGGTTATGGGGTAGGGCAGGTGAAAGGTAAATATATTATTGGCCCCTGCCAATATTCCCTCCTTTGGGATGCCGGCATCCCCATTGCTGGTCATCACTTTGTTTTCCATTAACAGATATAGATATAGAAGTAATAACACTAAGGTTATGTTATTACTAAGTGTAGGTGTGAGTGTTTATTATTTATTTTCAGTTACTTATACAGTGCTCACATATTCTACAGAGTTTAACAGAGTATACAGATGTATCCTCATACAACTAGCCTCTATACACCATGTGATGTAAGATGCTTGGCATGAGTGATTTCACTTTTACCTGAAAATGCATCTAAGTGGAGATTGATTTGACATACAATACTTGTATATATGTGTGTGAATGAATGTGTACAGATGTGTCCACAAGTGTCATCTGTGGGCTAAAAGTACAAGTATCCTCTATGTGCTAAAAGTCACGAACGCTGTGTGAAAGTGGTAGCACTGGGTGTCTTTTTGTGCAACTTTTACTAATGAAATGAGTCTTGTTTGCAAAGTTATAGGAATATGACACACAAGCAGATTCTGTAGTGTAGAATTTAGCGAATAAGACATTTTAACAGAAATAGTTGCACAGAAAGACGCCCAATGCTACAAACTCATTCTATGGCATGGCATGACTAGAAAGGCTGTTTAATGCTCAAGGAGGCTAGATGTATATGGACTCTGTGTGGCAGGGACAGCATACTTCCACATGAGGTGAGCATGGAAGATCCAGTCAAGGATTTAGAGCAACAGTAGAAGCAGGGCTAGTGAGATCAAGTTTGGGTTTTCCTAATATGCATTGTGAATCACTGTCTGCTAATTAACAAAACCTGTTGCTTACTGTTATATGTTTGTCCATAGCAGAGGGTTAGGGTTTCCAATGCCTTTTAGCGGCTGGGCAATAGGCTGGGGGAATGTGGGAATTACATTCAAATTCTCTTTAGTGTACCCTTATTGTGAAGCCTGTGTGTGGCCTGCTGTTTCTTTGTATGCTGTCTACCTGCTACAAATAAAGAAATAGGTACTTGTGAGTTATCCGGACGCCCGATTTCAAAATCGGGTCGGATCGGGCACATCGCATCGCATCGCATGCGACCATCGGATGCGATGCGATGCGATGCGATGACCCGATTTTTCCATAGGAATCAATGTTAAAATGGACTGAGTCCATTTTAACATGGAATTCAATGGGAAAAAGGGGTCCTTTTCATACCCCTACTATCCAAGTGGGCATGGAGTTGGATATAAACCTGTGGCGAGCGTAGCGAGCCACCGAGCCCGAAGCGTGGCGAGCGTAGCGAGCCCCGCGAGGGGACACGGAATACCGTCCCCTCGCGGGGCTCGCTTCGCTCGCCACGCTTCGGGCTCGGTGGCTCGCTACGCTCGCCACAGGTTTATATCCAACTCCATGCCCACTTGGATAGTAGGGGTATGAAAAGGACCCCTTTTTCCATAGGAATCATTTTAACATTGATTCCTATGGAAAAATCGGGTCATCGCATCCGATGGTCGCATGCGATGCGATGCGATGCGATGCGATATCGCATCGCATCGTATCTGATTGTATGCCTTAACTTAAGGCATACAATCAAAAAATCGGGCGTCCAGATAACTCACAAGTACCAAGAAATAATATGAAGTACAACAGAACTTTGTGTGGAAAAAGCTGCTACAGCATCATAGCATTTCATATACAGGGCCATGCTCTGTTGCAGCGCAGCATTTCGTATACAGGTTCAAGCTCATTTTCATACAGTTATTGAGTGTCACATATCAATTTAATCACAGTCTTCTGGAATATGCTAGTTGCATTGAAGTATGACACACATTGGAGAATGCTGTATAACACGACTGAACTGCATTTTTTAGGCACTGTATCCTGCATCTCCCGACTTAATTGCCGAGCGTGATGTGGCTAATTGAATAGCCCTATTAAATATCACATTTATTTAAATTCCCCTCCCCCTCCCACATATTCAATGCCAGGGTTGCAAAGGGAAGGTCGACAGTCAAAATGTCGACCATGAGTTTTCACGACTTTTGATCCGAAGGTCTACATGGAAACCATATAAGTTTGCCGAGTCCCCTAGCATTGCTCACTGCAGTCGCCATGCTTTGGGCACGATGCCTCGCTACGCTCGGCACACTATAATATACTTCCACCCCACCATAGTGGATGGTAGGGTATGAAATACCGCCTGTCGGCATATGTCAGCTCAAAAAAATGTGAAAAACTCATGTCAACCTTTTGTCTGTAGACCATCCCATTGTCAACCTAATGCTTGTGTCCACCTTCCAACCCTGTCCACCTAAGCCATGTAGTGTTCACTCTAGAAATTTTTTAGGGCAGGGTGCTGACCACAGGAAGGGCACATTTTTCAATCGCGAGGGCACATTTTTCACTCGCGAGGGCACATTTTTCACTCGCGAGGGCACATTTTAATTTAAAAGGTCAAAATGGTGACACCTGAGCTACAAACAATCAGCACGTTTATGCTACAGTATATAATCCACCTTGTGACACCTGAGCATCACACCATCAGCACATTTATGCTATATAACCACCTTGTGACACCTAAGCTTCACACCATCAGCACATTTATGTTATATAACCATCTTGTGACACCTGAGCGTCGCACCATCAGCACATTTGTGTTATATAATCCATCCTGTGACACCTGAGCGTCACACCATCAGCACATTTATGCTATATAATCCATCTTGTGACACCTGAGCGTCACACCATCGGCACATTTATGCTATATAATCCATCTTGTGACACCTGAGCGTCACACCATCAGCACATTTATGCTATATAACCATCCTGTGACACCTGAGCGTCACACCATCAGCACATTTATGCTATATAACCATCCTGTGACACCTGAGAGCGTCACACCATCAGCACATTTATGCTATATAATCCATCTTGTGACACCTGAGCGTCACACCTTCAGCACATTTATGCTATATAACCCATCTTGTGACACCGGAGCGTCACACCATCAGCACATTTATGCTATATAACCATCTTGTGACACCTGAGCGTCACACCATCAGCACATTTATGCTATATAACCCATCTTGTGACACCTGAGCGTCACACCATCAGCACATTTATGCTATATAACCCATCTTGTGACACCTGAGAGCGTCACACCATCAGCACATTTATGCTATATAACCCATCTTGTGACACCTGAGCGTCACACCATCAGCACATTTATGCTATATAACCCATCTTGTGACACCTGAGAGCGTCACACCATCAGCACATTTATGCTATATAACCCATCTTGTGACACCTGAGCGTCACACCATCAGCACATTTATGCTATATAACCATCTTGTGACACCTGAGCGTCAGACCATCAGCACATTTATGCTACAGTATATAAACCATCTTGAGACACCTGAGAGCGTCACACCATCAGCACATTTATGCTATATAACCCATCTTGTGACACCTGAGAGCGTCACACCATCAGCACATTTATGCTACAGTATATAAACCATCTTGAGACACCTGAGAGCGTCACACCATCAGCACATTTATGCTATATAACCCATCTTGTGACACCTGAGCGTCAGACCATCAGCACATTTATGCTATATAACCATCTTGTGACACCTGAGAGCGTCACACCATCAGCACATTTATGCTATATAACCATCTTGTGACATCTGAGCGTCACACCATCAGCACATTTATGCTATATAACCATCTTGTGACACCTGAGCGTCACACCATCAGCACATTTATGCTATATAACCATCTTGTGACACCTGAGAGCGTCACACCATCAGCACATTTATGCTATATAACCCATCTTGTGACACCTGAGCGTCACACCATCAGCACATTTATGCTATATAAACCATCTTGTGACACCTGAGCGTCAGACCATCAGCACATTTATGCTATATAAACCATCTTGAGACACCTGAGAGCGTCACACCATCAGCACATTTATGCTATATAACCCATCTTGTGACACCTGAGCGTCAGACCATCAGCACATTTATGCTATATAATCCATCTTGTGACACCTGAGCGTCACACCATCAGCACATTTATGCTATATAACCATCTTGTGACACCTGAGCGTCACACCATCAGCACATTTATGCTATATAATCCATCCTGTGACACCTGAGCGTCACACCATGAGCACATTTATGCTATATAATCCATCCTGTGACACCTGAGAGTCACACCATCAGCACATAAACCATTATGCTATATAAACCATTTTGTGACAACTGCGCTTCAAACATCAGCACATCATTTATGCCATAAATGTGTTGATTCTTTAAAGGTCAGGTGTGACAAGATGATTTTAAACCATCTGATCACACCTGAGCTTCAAACTATCAGCACATTTATGCTAAAAAACCATCTTGTGACAGCAGAGCTTCAAATATCACCACATTTATGCTATATAATATAAACCATCTTAATATCACACCTGAGTTTCAAACCATCAGCCAGGGATGGCCATCGGTGCAGACGCTATCGATGGTTTATTTCGATGACAATTCTGCTCCCAGCCATCGATGTTAGTAAACTATCTGATGGATAACCATCGATAGTTTTAGCTACCAATGGTCATTCCATATATATGAATAAATGGGCCTTGGGCCGATCAAAACCCGGGGGCGGGACTTCCGAGTGGCGGAGCTATGCTCCGTGTCCCGGCACCTTGTTAAAAAAAAAGGACCATCGGTTCTCATTTGCCATCGATGTAGGGAAACCATCTAGTTCTCCCACATCGATGGCAAAAGTATTCAACATCAGCAATAAACATCAATGATTTCAAATCATCGATGGGCATCCCTACCATCAGCACATTTATGCTATAAAACCCATCTTATCACACCTGAGCTTCAAACATCAGCACATTTTAGGCTATATAACCATCTCTTGCGACACCTGAACTTCAAACCATCACTCTGCAAAGTCATTTATGTAATGTATGGATCAGTGGACACTAAGTAGGTTGACAGTTGTTAGATTGATATGCAGGAAGGTCGACATGGATCAAGGTGAATATGACATTACGGTCGACACAATCATTAGCACAACATATTAAAGTAGATCGACAGTAAAAGGTCAACATGGGGTTTTTCACATTTTTTTAATACGAATGTCAGCAGTGTCGACATGGAGGAGGGGAGGGTGGGGGTAGTACCGCATCCACGCCCTAGTGGATGGTAGGGCATGAAATACCACTTGTCAGCACATGTGTCGGCTCAAAAAACTGTGAAAAACACCATGTCGACCCAGTGCATGTTGACCCAGGGACTGCATATCATTTATTAAAATGACATTTTTTAAATCATAGCAAATAATTTAATTAAACACTCAATAAATCACTCCAAAACAATGAAACAGGCATTGTGATAGTGCAGGCCCCCCACCCCACCAATAACAGGCATTGTGATAGTGCAGGACCCCCACCCCACCAATAACAGGCATTGTGATAGTGCAGGACACCCCCCCACCCCACCAATAACAGGCATTGTGATAGTGCAGGACCCCCCCCCCCACCCCACCAATAACAGGCATTGTGATAGTGCAGGACCCCCCCCCCCCACCCCACCAATAACAGGCGTTGTGATAGTGCAGGACCCCCCCCCCCCCACCCCACCAATATCACAACGCCTGTTATTGGTGGGGTGGGGGGGGTCCTGCACTATCACAATGCCTGTTATTGGTGGGGTGGGGGGGGGGTCCTGCACTATCACAATGCCTGTTATTGGTGGGGTGGGGGGGTGTCCTGCACTATCACAATGCCTGTTATTGGTGGGGTGGGGGGGTCCTGCACTATCACAATGCCTGTTATTGGTGGGGTGGGGGGTCCTGCACTATCACAATGCCTGTTATTGGTGGGGTGGGGGGGTCCTGCACAAACAGGCATTGTGATAGTGCAGGACCCCCCACCCCACCAATAACAGGCATTGTGATAGTGCAGGACCCCCACGCCACCAATAACAGGCATTGTGATAGTGCAGGACCCCCCTACCCCACCAATAACAGGCATTGTGATATTGGTGGGGTGGGGTGGTCCTGCGCTATCACAATGCCTGTTATTGGTGGGGTGGGGGGGTCCTGCGCTATCACAATGCGCAGGACCCCCCCCCCACCAATAACAGGCATTGTGATAGCGCAGGACCCCCTACCCCCAACAAAAACAAAACAGTAATATGCCCCCAAAAAATACCTACAGGGTGCTTAAATCAGGAGGGAGGCGGCATGCTGCTTGTATTAGCCCTAACACGCCGCTCACCTCTTGCTACGTGAGCGGCATGTCAGCTTGGCAGGAGGGAGGAGGCATGCTGATTGTAAGAGCTGACTGCCGCTCACGTAGCAAGAGGTGAGCGGCATGTCAGCGCGACAGGGGGGAGACAGTACACGCAGCTCGAGCTGCGTGTATCATTATGCAGGGCGCAGGGCGGGCGGGCAGAGCGGCCAGGGAGAGACAGTACACCCAGCTCAAGCTGCGTGTATCATTATGCTGGGCGCAGGGCGGGCGGAGCGGCCGGGGAGAGACATTAAGATATTATTATGCAGGGCGCAGGGCGGGACAATAAGGGCAGGGCGGAATTGAGCATGTTTTAAAGGGGCAGGGCGCAGCGCCCTGCAAAAGAAGCCTAACGGGAACACTAGCCATGTGTATCAGGTGTCGACTTAAGACCTGTCAACCTAATGTATTTCGACCCTAATTGAGTCGACCTAGTGACTGCGTCCCCATCTTGCCCGAAGCCTACATATTTCTCAGTTATAGTTGTCCTATATGGACACTTGTAAGCATATGTCCAAATTTCCTTTAACTCCAAGGTTCAATGGCTGTAAGCTTTTTTTTAGATTAGAGTAGACCAGTGGTAGCCAACCCTAGCCCTCGAGAGCTACCAACACTGCACATTTTACAGACAACCTAGCTGCTGCACAGCTGCAATCATTAATCACTGACACATTTTAAAAGATACACAGATGGAGCTAATTAGCTCACTTGTGATTCTGTGAGGAGAACTGCAAAACATGCACTGTTGGTAGCTCTCGAGGACTAGGGTTGGCTACCCCAGGAGTAGACCATAAGTAACAGTGAGACAATTTAATGTGCCCCCCCCCCCCCCCCCCTAGAATACATTACACATAAGACATCTGTATCCCCAAAACAAATTCTGAGAACGCCCCCCTGGTCTTACTTTATATGTTCCTCCATATATCAGGAGTGAACAGATTTTTGGAGTCGTGATCTACTCTGAAAGCTAAAAAGCTTTAGTGATCTACCAGGGTGGATTGATGAGTTAGCCCAAACTTATTGATGAGTTGCCTCACATCCAGAAGTGCTCTGGGAGGAGATTAGCAGACAGAAAGCTAACAATGAAACTCTATATAGTGTTGGGTTCTGAAAGCAGCCTTTCTTGTTATTAGCAAAATTCTAGAAAGTAGACTGTGCAATTATTTTGTTAAAACATGTAAATGTTAATGTTAAATGTATGGTATTTGCCTGTTGTAGGAAACAAATGTGGGCTGGTCACTTTGATTCTGGACCTGGCTTCTTTATCGATTTTGCAACCTCAGGAGTTTGACAAACTACCCCGTCATAAGTCTCTGTTCAGCCTCCATTGCAGATAATTTGTATACATGATACAGTTGTCAATAAAGAACCAATATCTGCATGGCATTATTCTACATCGAACAAAGTGGAGGCTTCCAAGGCTGCGGTGGTGACTGACAGCCTGTGTTATTCAGATTTGGAACCTGTCACTCTATGTAATTATCTTCAGTATGGATTCTCTATTGAAAGCAAACAAGGCGCTGCGCTCCACACTCTTTCCCTGAGCGATATTGACATCTAATATCATCCAGAGCCTTCTCAAGCAGCCTTTATTTCTTTTTTGGAATTGCTTTAATCTCTGTCTTTATCAAAAGAATAGATAAATATTAAAATGGAGGGTGAAATAAAGTGAATATTTAAAAAGTGAGAAAAAGAGAAAAATGTTTTTTTTTTTTTTTTTTTAATAATGAGGTAAATTAAGCCATGTAGTACATTGGCGATAGTCTTCGTGGATAGTCTTACATATTGCGTACTAATATGGCAGCCTTGCGGTCACAGTAAATTAATTTGGTTAATGGTTGGGGATGTGTTATTAGATAGGTGCATTTTCAGGGATAGGGTAATGGCATTGCAAGCACAGGTTTGTAGTGGATTTGGAGTTGCAGTCTTGGAAATTGCAGAGCAATGGTGCATTTAGAACAAAGGAAAACCTAGCTTGAGCATGACGGCACGTTTGCAATAATAGAATGTCAGGCTACTTTCGGAAAAGGATCTCAATCCCATTTTACACTGCAAAAGAATTCAGTCACATTTATGCTTTTTTTCCGCAATGCATCTGTATTACTGTCCACCAGTTACAATCAGGAGACAAGGGTGTTTTGTTTATTGGATCTAATATGTCCCCAAATATGAGAAATACAGTATTTCTTGTGGTTTCCTAAAGGCTTTTAAAGTATTTACAATCTACAAGATAATCTGACCCCCAAGGGTCTCTCTATTTGTGACACTGAATTCTACTTTGGCAAAGAAGACATGGAAGCAGGGTTACATTATTATTATACCATAAGATCTCTTTGCAGACTATCGCAGACATAACCACTTAAGTTTATACAAAGGAAAAATAATATTTTCCTAAATCAGTTAACTGTTGCTGTTATTGGAATACGCACATCCCAAACTCTATTTCTAAACTTTTATAATTAGAGGCACATCCTGTTTCAAATAATCTCGTTTGTTATTTAGTAAAATAAATCAAATTTTGTCAGACAGTATTTGAATCAAATTAAATATATTAGCTTTCCAGAAAAAAATAGGATGCATTTTAAAAGGATGAATAGCCGCTGGTCACAGTGTAGTGTAATGTATTATAGCAACGTACGGCAAGGAGTGATAGATTACTGTCTACTAAAACTGAATTGATACATACCGTATCGGCTGATCCCTTCTGCACACTAGTTTATATTGACATTGCTTAATACTTTAAAAAGGCAACTGGGGCATTAATAACAAATTAAAAAGCATCTGATTAATCGTGAAATATGATTAGAGAAGAGCATATTGGATTTTTGTTTTAATAACCTTGAAACCCATTTGTATAGAGCTAATACTTTTTAAAACAAATAAGTTATGTTATTATTTTATTTACATACAGATTGTTTTGCATTCTCTTTTTCATTATTCATTATGAGTAATGGGATTATCTGGTTTCGCTTGTAAATTATGATCCTACTCATGTAGTGTACGTCCAGGAAAAAGGGAGGCTTATTGCAGAATGCAGTACTGTGTGGAAGACTCATTGCAACTAGAATAATTCATATTTCACCCAAGATCCTTCTAGACGTTATACCCCAAATGCGTAACAGTGGCTTTGGTAAATGCATAAAATGCAGCCCAAGGCAGATCCTGAATTGAGGAATGTCAGACTAACCGATGTGGGAAATACCGCTGTGTACAGACTTCTCAGGGTGAATCTGCCTAGGGCTAGAGTGGGTGTTGATGTGTAGATCTGTTGTGTTAGGGATAAAAGCATGTTCAGATGATAACTAGGAGCAGGTTATAGGAGAACATGGCCGAGATTTCTCCAGAAAGGTATTTTCTGGGGCATAGTATGTCGTGCAGGAAAATTTTGATCAGCTCCATAGAATGTTTGCTGCTGTATAAATAAATAATAGCAGATATTTGGGGTTGCTCAGGGGATGACAGCAAATATAGGTTGTTCCAGGCTAGAGCAGATCTGTTAAGTACAGTTACAAAATAAATGATTTACACCTAATTAGCATTAGCACTGTTGCTGTTTACTGCAAGTGCATTACATTGTATTGGTAAAGCAGTAAAGTGCATGATAAATACGTATTTTGAACAAGGCTTTAAAATACAATTGTAGAGCACATTAGAACCGGACTTGTGGTTGGGAACCTCCAAGGTGCAAATACAGGGCCACATTAATGCACATTGGTTATGTGGTCCTTGCAGCTGGATATGGTCACTAGGTCGACAAGACATGGCTGAAGGTCGACATGGGTTATGTCAACAGGGTCATTAGGTCAACACAAACATTAGGTTGACATGGAGAAGGTTGACAGTCAAAAGGTCAACATGGGGTTTTTCACATGTGCGGGCAGACGGTATTTCATGCCCCACCAACCACTACAGCGTCACATGACATCAGCGCCCGCCTCGTATTTGGCTATCAGTGGCAGAAATAAAAGTCCGTTTAGACTGACTTTTATTTCCGATGGGGAGAAAAATCATTCGATGATCGGCGACCATTGAATGATTTCTCTCCCCTTTGGCCGCATGCGAGGGGATCCTTGTATGCTTGTGAGGGGATGTGGACGGGTGTTCGACGGGGCAGCCCTGACCTGTTTGCTTTGCTGTGACTGCACTCAGCCTAGCGAACAGGTGTGAATCAGGCCCAATGTACCTGATTATAGACCAGAGCGATAATAAGACAGGATTGATCCATCTATAGATCTGAGAGTGAGGAGAATGTTTATCAGTTGTTTATACCCCTTTCACATAGAAAAGCAAATTACTGGGTCAATCATTTCTACATGGTCATTTGCAGTACAACACGGGTCCTTTTCTTGTGTAAAAGGGTCATCCCGGGTCGAAATTCTTATTCTTAAAATCAGATTACCAGGGTCGAACACCTGAGAATTTTGACCCGGGTTGCCCCTTTCACACAGAAGAAATACCCATATTAATCTGAAAATTACTGGGAATTTGCTTTCTGTTTGAAAGGGGGGTCAGACTGGGGCCTGAAAAACAGCCCGGAACTCAAATGCTTTTTCTGTCTGAAAGTGGTATGATATATATATTTGGTACCATTGTGATAGTTTGCATATCTTGGACGTATTTACTAAACAAGCAGCAATAACCAGTGTTTTTTTTTTTGGGGGGGGGGGGGGGGGGGGGTTTGGTAGCGCTCAGTGGTACTCAAAACTGGCACCTGCTATTTATTTATGTTCTTTTTTTTTCCAACCACTTTTATTCAACAGAGCATATAAAAATGTATCCATGAACGAAATCAATGTTGACAGTTCACTTCATCGAGTCAATGCTATAACTCTATACAAACAAAAATATGTTACCAGAGAAAATAACAGCAGTTAAATCTTATGTGCACATATTTTGTACACGGTCCAGTAATTAGTTGGGTATAGTGATGTCTAAACATAGCAGGCACTTCCCCCTACTATTCACACCAATACAATCATGACAAAAAAAACAGAAATAATCACTCAATATGGGAATAGCATACAGAAATAGATATTTCATATCACTAGTCTACTCAACGTGGACTTGACAAGAGTATTGGTGGGTCTTCTAATAGAATTCTGTTTTCATACCATGAGGTATGGAAACACATATACATTTTTTATTTAAGTGTTGAGGTGAATGAATCTATAAATGTTTCCCAAAGTGCAAAAAAAGTCTTAAGGCCCCCATACACTAGTCTGACTTGTCCTAAGTTTTCCTTTAAAAGACCCCGGCAGCTCCCCAATTCAGCCAATCAGCATCCACCCAGTGTTTTCAAATTCAGCAGCACTTCCCACGCCACCACCCGGCAAATACTTATAGCGCTACTTAGTTCCCAGCCGCAGGGACCCCACTGCCTGCCCCGCGCAGAATGGATGCCGCTTTTCAGCCATCGCTGCCTGGACCCCGCTGCCGAACATTGGTGTGTGACAGCGGTGTCCCTCTCTCGGGTCTGCTGCTGTTGCTCTTGCTTCTCGCAGCTCCCTTGGGGCCAAATGTACTAAGCTTGAAAAGTGATAAAACCAACCAATCAGCTCATAATTGGCATGTTACAGGCTGAGGTTTAAATAATGGCAGTTGGGAGCTGTTTGGCTGGTGGTTTATCTTGCTTCACTTTATCATTTTTCAAGGCTTAGTACATTTGGTGGTACTTGTTTCCTAGCACGGCGCCAACGATTTTCAATCGTATAGCATCTTATGCATTGTATCGCATTTCATGCCATATAGCCGCATGCGATGCTATGCGATGCGATTTTGGCCCCCCTATACGATTTTTAATTGTATAAGCACCCCCACTATGAATGCCAACCCGAAGCGAGCCCGCGAGGGGTGGCGGTACGCGTCCTCTGACCTTTTCATACCCCCACTATCCACGTCAGTGTGGACTTGATTTTAGATAGTGTGGCAAGCGCAGCGAGCCAACGAGCCCGAAGCGTAGCGAGCGCAGTGAGCCCCGCGAGGAGACGCGTATTACTTTACATGTATTCCTCATCCCCACGCGGGGCTCGATGCGCTCGCCACACTAAATTCAACTCCACGCTTCAGGTTGCCGTTGATACTGGGGGTGGCGTGGGGGTGCTTTGAACATTGGAAGCACCCATTACGGTGCTTATACAATTAATAATCTTATAGGGGGGCCATTTAACATTGAAAACACCCATTAGGGTGCTTATACAATTTAAAATTGTATACCATCGCATTGTATGCCATTGTATGCCATATACAATGGTATACGATTTTAAATTGTATAAAATCGGGTGCCATCGCGTAACAACGCATCACATCCCATACCATTGTAAGGCTTATGGTATACGATGCGATGGGCGCAGTGCTAGGAAACAAGTACCCATTTGGTCTTTTGTGAGGTGCAGTATGATGCTGGCACAGCTGAGCGGGGACAGCATTTCTTCAGCCCGGTGCCGTCCTGCTTGCTCTACTCTCTACATTGCACCGGCCTTGGAACTATAATGTATGCTTCGGCCGGGCCTCCTCAGAGTATGAACAGTGATTGTCAGATCACAGCGCTGTGGCTAAAATCGCTGCACAGACCACTGGACAACCCAAAAATTCTGGTTTATAAATATAAAAAACAAAAAATTCCACTAAGTTATGGACACACACGCACACACTGAATCTGCATATGTTTACAACCCACATGCTATATTAAAGATACTGGGAATGAATGTAATTGTTTAATTTTTCAGCTGTCTCCTCATCGTGCAACCACATCTCACATCCCTAATTTTGTGGGTGATCAGGTTGATGGAGTCGCAGAAATCCCCCATTCCTTTACCAAGTTCCTTATTAATGTGATGAATGTTGCAGCAAGAAACTGGAACAAGGCATTCTTGTACCTTCTGGCTCCTTAAAGTGAACTGCATGAAGAGGGTTTGTGATTTTTAAAATAAGGCAGCACCTGAAACTGGGAAATTCATACAAGTTGCCACTTGCCCTCATTCTATCAATGAATACTCAGACATGTAGTCATCACTAAACTCAAAAGTCTTTGCAGCTTGATACAGAACAATTAATACTCATATAAATAATGGGCAGAAGCCAGTTTGCAAAAAAAAGTGTAATTATCAACTCCAATAGGTGCAATTCAGCCCAGGAAGAAATAAAACCCCAAAGATGTCACCACATCTTAAACAACACAGTGCAAAAAAATGAGAATAGGCAATAGTGCAATCCAATGCGCTGTGGAAAAATATATCTGAGAAAATGGTAATTCAAAACGTCCCTCAAAACCTCAAAGAGATTCTGTTTGAGTGGAGTAGATTTTTAATGTGTATAGGTGATGTTCCAAAGCTATTCCTTTCCTGCGAAGATTCTTTGGTGTGGATGATGCATTCAAAATCAACTCAATATGTGAGAAGAAAATATAAAAAAATATGTGTAGAACCTTTATGACAATTATAAACTTATGGTTAAACTTTTTTTTGCGCAACTTGCTCACCTTACATCGAGGGACGAGAAAGCATATCACGGTATCTATCTCCTAGACAAAACCACCATCAGCTATACGATTAAAAGAAATCAGATTCCCAGCTGGTATTAAAATTATTCTGTTCTTACACCCAACGGAACCTATATACATCTGCTAATAAGATACTCACTGTGAGTAATGGTACATCTACATTTCTGAAAATTGTATCTGATTTCAAGAAACCGCTATATGTGTCTATAGCCCACCTCATGTGTAAGTGAAGTACGCCTAATCACTAAGGGTGTTCCCTTTAAACCACAGGGTGGTGGTCAATCTTCCTTTTTAGGAATAGTATCAATTTGTCTGAGTTAAGTGACCGTATCTCACAGTGGATATTCTCTGTACCTCTTTAACCTATATTTGGATGTCTTCACAATGGTGACATCAGAAAGAAACCGCTACATGTTTGAAAATGAGTGGGATACGCTTTCCTTTGATTGAATTATAGCTGATGGTGGTTTTGTCTTGGAAGAAAATACCTGGATATGCCATCTTGCCCCTCAATGGGGGATATTCTAGTTCATTCTTTCTGACAAAATCCTTCTTAGATGGACAAAACCATGTGCACTGCAGGTGGGGCAGATGTAACTTGTGCAGAGAGAATTAGATTTGGGTGGGGTTTTTTCTTCAAAGTGAGATCTATATTGAAGTGTAAAATCATGCAGTCAGTATTTTCCCTGCACAGAAACAAAATAACTCACCCAAATCTAATTCTCTCTGCACATGTTACATCTGCCCCCCTGCAGTGCACATGGTTTTGTCCATCTAAGAAGGATTTTGTCAGAAAGAATGAACTAGAATAAACCCCTATGTGAGGTGAGCGAGGTGCGCAAAAATAAGTTTAACCATAAAAGGGCAAAAAACACTTTATTGTTCCCTATTATGATTGTACATTGCTATGCCATAAAGGTTCTACACATTTTTTTTTCTTTGCTTTTATCGCGTTGATTTTGAATGCAACTTGTACACCAAAGAATCTTCACGGCAAAGGAATACATTTGGCAAACCACCTATACACATTGAAGCCTGTTACAATACTGGGAGGCTCATAGAGTCTAAAATAACAGATAATCAATGATATGCAGCCCAAATACAGCTTATAGATCTGAGACATCTCTGACAATTTCATTTATTTCAATATCGTAATGATTCTATGGCTGATGTTGAGTTTGATATACATACACTTTTTTTATTTTACGCAAATCCCACTACTGTTCTCAAGAAAAGCTTCATATACACAGAGCTGGATTAAGGTGCGGGCTCCAACTGATGAAGTTCTTAAATAAAAGGGCCACACTTATTTAGTATTTGTGGCTAATTCCCAGCAAACCCCCATTTTCTTGGGTTAGCTGCAAATATTAAGTACCTCCGAAATGTATGACGGAGAGACCGCAGCAACAATCTATTTTCTATGGGATAGTCAATGCTGTCCGATGTACCAATATCAGTCAGCATTGCACCGGGTCCCATTCTGAGATGTAGCGAATTATAGCTTATTGGTCTGTTATCACAGAGGTAGAGTGGTCAGCGCTAACCATGCATTTGCAGACCCCCCCCCCCCCCCCCGATCCTGGGTAGTAAGATCCCGACCAGATCGCATTGTATATGTGATCCTTAGTAAATGGGCCCCTAAGTGTTTGATGTAGACATATTCCCGGAACCATAAGCTTTAGTGCTCCCTGTTCACATTATCTGTTGTGCCTAACTGAAATGCAGATGACATATATCACAGTTCCCCCATAGCTATATGTGGGGACCACCTGAGTGTTTGGGCCCCTGGTGCGACACCTCATTGCCCTATTGTTAATCTATACACAGTATATGTTCGTATTCAGAGTTGGACCTTATCAATGTTTGAGAGGCATCTCAGGGGAAGGAAGACAGGAAGTTTTATAATTACATATTATTATGCAGCAGGTGAGTACAAAGAAAGAAGGTGATGTATACTTACCATAGTCACCAGTAATAATATAACTCATTTTGACTTCTGCTGATTTTCCCAGCCACATCCACAATATGGCCAAACATGCCATTGATACTTCTAAACATACCCATATTTCACTTTATCCATGCCTCCGATTGGATCTGGACTGTTGGGTGGCTGCAGCATCCATGTCAGAGATGAACTGACAGAATTGTTCATTTAAGGTCTGTTGCCATAAGAGAGGAAAGTGAGTGAAGTGCAAGATATGCTGCGTTATATAAGAAACTGTAAATAAATAAGATATTTCACCCCAGTATTCTGCACACAGTTCCCTAATTAGACTACTAGGAGGGAGTAATGTATAGTTTGGATTTTACACTCTGTGTAAAGGAATGCAGATTGTATTAGTTTTATTAATGGGCTAGGTGCCTAGAGCAGAATCTCAAGTTAATTGTCCTTAAAAGTACAAATCTGATGTAGGGAGAGGTGGAAATAAACATATGTAGCTGCCTCGGAGGAAGGCCAGCAGGATTATTGGATTTTCAGTTGTAAATAAAACGAATCCCAGTGGAAGCAATTTAAATTTTAAGGAATATTTTGTTTCTCTTATGCTCTGTTCCATTTAAATGTAAAGTCTACTTTTCACTAGCGTCACTGCTAGTGGGGAATGCAGCTTGATGTTCAACATCGTGTGTCAGGAAGTGGGGGTTTCTTTTTTTCTTATACTGCCCCCCCCCCCCTTCCCCCCTCACCCTTTCCCATTTTATACAATAAATGAAGTCACTGACTGCATCATTGCACCGTATCAATGCATTCACACTTGCTGATGCTGGCCATGAACACACGGTCAGCAACATAGTACATACACACGGAACAATATTTACATTTTGTCATTTCAACCTGTATCTGCAAAATCGTTACGAATATTTTTTAATGTGTATCCAGCTTAAAAGTCACATCATTATTATTTATTTATTAACAGTTTCTTATATAGCGCAGCATATTCCGTTGCGCTTTACAAAGGAGACAGTGATACAACAAACATGGTATTTACAGACACTCAAAATCTAGGAGGGCCCTGCTCGCAAGCTTACCATCTATAGGGAAAATACAATGCAATACATGCACACCAGAGGAAATGTCCAGTAGTGTTGGCTTTTACGGTGATGAAATAAACTGGACATATATTATTTATTTATGAACAGGTATTCATATAGAGCACACATATCCCACAGCGCTTTACAGAAATTATTTGAACATTCACATCAGTTCCTGTCCCAGTGGAGCTTACAATCTATATTCCCTACTACATATACATGTTTTATTTACATAAAGTGTAACACAATAAGGTTACATGTAAATTGACTAAATTTGAAGAAATGGGTTTTGTTTTTACCGGTGCAACCAATCGGATTCAAATTATTATTACATGACAGTACCATGGTCTTTCCGTACTTTCATTGCGACTGCATGCCTACTGCAGTCATCTTGGAGCCCTTTCTGTGAGTTCACACATGTTCCAACTATGATTCTGATCGGTTCGCTACGTTGCAACGGCGACCAATGTTTACTTCCTGCGCATGTGCATAACCGCTTATGCGCATGTGCAGGTCTTCACTGCGGGTGCCCTTGAAGACTTGGTGCTCACAGCGCGGGGGGGGGGGAGAGGAGGAGGGTAGGGGGCATTCGCATATGAATGCCCTGTGTTTCCTAGTCATAACCATGAAGATGCTTGGCGTGCCCAGGAAACCGCTGGGCATCCCCATGCGAATGGGGGCAGATACCAGTCCTCTGTGGGTGGGCAGCTGGTGTCACCGGATCAGGGTGCCGCTAATCTAAGACACCAGGGAGTGACTTAGATTAGTGAGCGTTAAGAAATCATTTGATGGTCGGTGACCATTGAATGCTTCTGGGCACCCACGCAAGACTGCGCATAGTGTGTGGCGGGCTGTGCTACAAGGCTCGCAAAGCAGTGAACTTACAATGCTCTGCGAGCCAACCAGAAAGAGGGCCTATGTCTCAGCCTCTTAGTCATACCAAGGGCCAAGTATTCGCATGTGCGCTAATGGCAGCACACATGCACCAGAAATTAAAATGCGATCATAGCCGATTGCAGTTTCAGTGGTGACCTCGGGCAACTGCATTGTGAGGCGCAGCATTAGCAGCAAAGCTAGGGGGCAGCCCGTAATGTGTGAGGGCCTTGCTGTGGAGTGAAGCGCTCCCACTAAATTTTGTGCACACATTTCGGGGAGTTTCACATTTCCTTGTAGTGGGCGGCCTCCCTGCAGGCAACCGCTACAAGTTGCAGTTTTGTCAAATTTCGCAAAACTGCAACTGATTCTGAGCATGCCCCATGTCTCATGTTGCAGATTCTGAAAGATCAAGTATACAGAGTGCGAAAAATAGTAATTTCGTCTGACTCTGGATAAATTCCGTGGCTAGTATATTTTTACAACCTGCAGGTGTCATTATTGTCCCCATTATTCATGTAAAGGTAAGTGACTAAACTACCCCAGACAGTAACATCCTGGAGAGGAGTACAAACAAACATTGAATTAAATAGTAATTTGCACAAGTCTGTTTTGTCTGTAAGAGGACTAGTAGAGTTATGTTTCAAATGGAATTTTCTATACACATCCTAAAACCTTTAAATGCATGAAAAAGTACAAATTGCAAACCATTTGACAGGAGCATACTAAGGGGAAAAATTATTAAGAATCGCGTTGGTCTGTAATCTGTAATCACACATAAAATTTTGCATCTTATATTGTACATTTACTAAGAATTTTGTTTGCTTGTATATTTTCATTTAGTGGTGTAACCATTAATTTTATTAGACGTATGGGGTGATTTACACAACTGAATTTGCAAATTGGGATTATAATGAAAATGAGAGTAAATCAGTAAATATTGCATTTTCTGATTTGTCAGCTCGTACTTCAGTGTTAACACCCTGTTGTTATATAAGTTGCCACCAAAACATAAAAACTTGTGCATCGGTGGCATTTGTTGGGTCCACAGGACTGAATAGCCTGTCTCAGTCATGCTTGTGAGTAGAAAGAGAGTGCTACAGCAAACTTTGTGGCCTTTTATTTAGCAACCTGATTAGGTTTGTGCTAATTAAAATTGTTTTCACAACAACCCGATTTTAAAGTGCATTGATTTAGTGCATTGAGTTGCATATTTGGCATTAGTTAGGATTGGATTAGCATGATTTTTTTGTTTTTAAACAAATATTACTTTTAAAAAATAAATCAATTACAATTAGCTTGTTAAATGTCACAAGATAATGGAAAAATAGAAGCATACACAATTGACAAATCAGTGCTAATACAGTCATTAGCAAAGCAAGTAACTCATTTTGTGTTTCAGATTTTGGGTCTGTATCTCCGGCAGTGTTTTGGGTTTGGATCTGTTTCAAAACATCACCCTTCTGTGTTTTGTGTTTATTGTTTTGGATCTGTATTTAAAAACTAAACATAAAAACCGCTACAATCGTAGATTTTTTTTTTTTTGCTCCTACACTATTATTAACCTCAGTAACATTAACCCCTTCCTGACAGAGCCAGTTTTTGCGTTCCTGACAGAGCCCTTTTTTTCAAATCTGACATGTCTCACTTAAGTGGGGATAACTTTTTTTTGCTTTTACTTATCCCAGTGGTTTTGAGATTGTTTTTTCGTGACACATTGTACTTCAAATTAGTGGTAAATTTGGGTCGATACAGTCTGTGTTTTTTTGTGAAAAATACCAAAATATCGTGAAAAAATGGAAAATTTAGCGATTTGCAAAATGTTAAATTTTCTGCTTGTGAGACAAATAATCTTACCACTCAAAATAGTGAATAACTAACATAGACCATATGTCTACTTTATGTTGACATCATTATTTCAACTTCCTTTTCATTTTTTGGGACACTAGGAGGCTTACAATATGAATAGCAAATTCTCAAATTTTCAAGAAAATTTCAAACACTGATTTTTTTAGGGACCAGTTCAGTTCTGATGTGACTTTGAGGGACTTGTATGTGAGACACCCCCATAAATGATGCCATTTCAAAAACTGCACCCCTCACAGTATTCAAAACAGCATTTTGGAAGTTTGTTAACCCTTTAGGTGTTTCACAGGAATTAAAACAAAGTGTAGGTGAAATTTCAAAATTTCTTTTTTTTTGCAGATTTGCAATTTTAATACATTTTTATAAGGAACACAGTACATTTTACTAGAGAAATGTGACTAAAAATTGATTCCCCCAATTCTTTTGTTTTCATAAATATCCTATATGTGGCCCTAGTGTGCACGGTGACCAAACCACAGGCTTCATAATAGAAGGAGCACCTACTTGATTTTGGAGCCTCCTTTTTATGAGATTATTTTTTAGGCACCATGTAGGTTTCAAGGCACCATAAGATGCTAAAAGTTAGGAACCCCCCCACAAGTGACCCCATTTTGCAAACTACACCCCTCAGGGAATTCATCTAGGGGTATAGTGTACATTTCAAACCCCCAGGGGTTTCACCAATTGTGGTACAACTGGGCAGTGAAAATGAAAAATTATTTTTTTTACACAAAAATGCAGTTCTGGCTCCAAATTTGTCATTTTCAGAAGGTATGAAGGAGACAAAGCACCCCAAAATCTGTGCCCCAATTTCTCCCGAGTACGGCAATGCCTCACATGTGACCAAAAAATACCAGTTGGGTGCATGGCAGGACTCAGAAGGGAAGGAGTGATTTTTGGATTTTGCAGCTCAGATTCTGGTGGAATTTTGGTGGGTGCTATGTCGCATTAGCAAGACCCCCCAAGCACCAATACAGTGGAACCCCCCCACAAGTCACCCCATTTTGCAAACTACACCCCTCAGGGAATTCATCTAGGGGTATAGTGTACATTTCAAACCCCCAGGGGTTTCACCAATTTTGATACAAGTGGGCAGTGAAAATGAAAAATTACATTTTTTTACACAAAAATGCAGTTCTGGCTCAAAATTTTTCATTTTCAGAAGGTATGAAGGAGAAAAAGCACCCCAAAATCTGTGCCCCAATTTCTCCAGAGTACGGCAATGCCTCACATGTGACCAAAAAATACCAGTTGGGTGCATGGCAGGACTCAGAAGGGAAGGAGTGATTTTTGGATTTTGCAGCACAGATTCTGGTGGAATGAATGGTGGGTGCTATGTTGCACCAATACAGTGGAACCCCCCCACAAGTCACCCCATTTTGCAAAGTACACCCCTCAGGGAATTCATCTAGGGGTATAGTGTACATTTCAAACCCCCAGGGGTTTCACCAATTTTGATACAAGTGGGCAGTGAAAATGAAAAATTACATTTTTTTACACAAAAATGCAGTTCTGGCTCAAAATTTTTCATTTTCAGAAGGTATGAAGGAGAAAAAGCACCCCAAAATATGTGCCCCAATTTCTCCCGAGTACGGAAATGCCTCACATGTGACCAAAAAATACCAGTTGGGTGCATGGCAGGACTCAGAACGGAAGGAGTGATTTTTGGATTTTGCGGCTCAGATTCTGGTGGAATTTTGGTGGGTGCTATGTCGCATTAGCAAGACCCCCCAAGCACCAATACAGTGGAACCCCCCCACAAGTCACCCCATTTTGAAAACTACACCCCTCAGGGAATTCATCTAGGGGTATAGTGTACATTTCAAACCCCCAGGGGTTTCACCAATTTTGATACAAGTGGGCAGTGAAAATGAAAAATTACATTTTTTACACAAAAATGCAGTTCTGGCTCGAAATTTTTCATTTTCAGAAGGTATGAAGGAGAAAAAGCACCCCAAAATCTGTGCCCCAATTTCTCCCGAGTACGGCAATGCCTCACATGTGACCAAAAAATACCAGTTGGGTGCATGGCAGGACTCAGAACGGAAGGAGTGATTTTTGGATTTTGCAGCTCAGATTCTGGTGGAATTTTGGTGGGTGCTATGTCGCATTAGCAAGACCCCCCAAGCACCAATACAGTGGAACCCCCCCACAAGTCACCCCATTTTGAAAACTACACCCCTCAGGGAATTCATCTAGGGGTATAGTGTACATTTCAAACCCCCAGGGGTTTCACCAATTTTGATACAAGTGGGCAGTGAAAATGAAAAATTACATTTTTTTACACAAAAATGCAGTTCTGGCTCAAAATTTTTCATTTTCAGAAGGTATGAAGGAGAAAAAGCACCCCAAAATCTGTGCCCCAATTTCTCCCGAGTACGGCAATGCCTCACATGTGACCAAAAAATACCAGTTGGGTGCATGGCAGGACTCAGAACGGAAGGAGTGATTTTTGGATTTTGCAGCACAGATTTTGGTGGAATGAATGGTGGGTGCTATGTTGCACCAATACAGTGGAACCCCCCCACAAGTCACCCCATTTTGCAAAGTACACCCCTCAGGGAATTCATCTAGGGGTATAGTGTACATTTCAAACCCCCAGGGGTTTCACCAATTTTGATACAAGTGGGCAGTGAAAATGAAAAATTACATTTTTTTACACAAAAATGCAGTTCTGGCTCAAAATTTTTCATTTTCAGAAGGTATGAAGGAGACAAAGCACCCCAAAATCTGTGCCCCAATTTCTCCCGAGTACGGCAATGCCTCACATGTGACCAAAAAATACCAGTTGGGTGCATGGCAGGACTCAGAAGGGAAGGAGTGATTTTTGTATTTTGCAGCTCAGATTCTGGTGGAATTTTGGTGGGTGCTATGTTGCATTAGCAAGACCCCCCAAGCACCAATACAGTGGAACCCCCCCACAAGTGACCCCATTTTGCAAACTACACCCCTCAGGGAATTCATCTAGGGGTATAGTGTACATTTCAAACCCCCAGGGGTTTCACCAATTTTGATACAAGTGGGCAGTGAACATGAAAAATTACATTTTTTACACAAAAATGCAGTTCTGGCTCAAAATTTTTCATTTTCAGAAGGTATGAAGGAGAAAAAGCACCCCAAAATCTGTGCCCCAATTTCTCCCGAGTACGGCAATGACTCACATGTGACCAAAAAATACCAGTTGGGTGCATGGCAGGACTCAAAAGGGAAGGAGTGATTTTTGGATTTTGCAGCTCAGATTCTGGTGGAATTTTGGTGGGTGCTATGTCGCATTAGCAAGACCCCCCAAGCACCAATACAGTGGAACCCCCCCACAAGTGACCCCATTTTGCAAACTACACCCCTCAGGGAATTCATCTAGGGGTATAGTGTACATTTCAAACCCCCAGGGGTTTCACCAATTTTGATACAAGTGGGCAGTGAAAAAGAAAAATTACATTTTTTACACAAAAATGCAGTTCTGGCTCAAAATTTTTCATTTTCAGAAGGTATGAAGGAGAAAAAGCACCCCAAAATCTGTGCCCCAATTTCTCCCGAGTACGGCAATGCCTCATGTGTGACCAAAAAGTGGCAGGACTCAGAAGGGAAGGAGTGATATTTGGATTTTGCAGCACAAATTCTGGTGGAATGATGGTGGGTGCTATGTCGCATTAGCAAGACCCCCCAAGCACCAATACAGTGGAACCCCCCCACAAGTGACCCCATTTTGCAAACTACACCCCTCAGGGAATTCATCTAGGGGTATAGTGTACATTTCAAACCCCCAGGGGTTTCACCAATTTTGATACAAGTGGGCAGTGAACATGAAAAATTACATTTTTTTACACAAAAATGCAGTTCTGGCTCAAAATTTTTCATTTTCACAAGGAATGAAGGAGACAAAGCACCCCAAAATCTGTGCCCCAATTTCTCCCGAGTACGGCAATGCCTCACATGTGACCAAAAAATACCAGTTGGGTGCATGGCAGGACTCAGAAGGGAAGGAGTGATTTTTGGATTTTGCGGCTCAGATTCTGGTGGAATGAATGGTGGGTGCTATGTGGCATTAGCAAGACCCCCGAAGCACGGTGAAATTATGAACCTAATATTCCATAGATGTGTGGTATATTTTAAAACACTCCTTTATACATAGGCCGGGTTTGTCGGGGCAAGTGTCACACTGGAAAATAGTTTGCTTTCTTATTCCCTTTTTATAGCAAACTTTGCACCTTTTTTGTGTCCTGCCCTTTTTTCCAGTGGAGGGGATTTCATCAGGAAAATGCTGCCCTGGTACAATACGGGGGCCAGTACTAGAAGTACTGGGGCCCTCTGCCTGCTGGTTCCCAAATATTAGGCCCTTTATGACTTCCTCTTGAAAGTGCATAAATGTCCCCCTCTGGCCGGTAGAACGGAATAGCACGTAAGCGTTATACAGTGCCATCTGGATGATATACACGGCCACCTTCTTGTACCAGATTTTTGTTTTCCGCAGGGCACTGTACGGCTTCAGTACCTGATCTGAAAGATCCACTCCGCCCATGTACCTATTGTAATCCAGGATACAATTAGGTTTTGAGGTGTGGGTACTGGTACCTCGTACAGGGATGGAGGTGGTACTGTCTCCGTGAATTGTTGTCAGTATAAGGACATCCCTCTTGTCCTTATATTTGACCAACAACATATTTTCGGTGCATATTCCCCTGCTTTCACCCCTTCTCATTACTTGGGCAATGTGCGTTTTTGGGAGGCCTCTTTGGTTCTTGCGCACAGTACCGCAAGCTGCTGTACCTCTTGAACCAAGGGCCTTAAACAGGGGGATGCTGGTGTAAAAGTTATCCACATAGAGGTGATAACCTTTATCCAGGAAGGGGTGCACTAAATCCCAGACAATTTTCCCACTAACACCTACGAGGGAGGGGGGGCATTCTGGCGGTTCAATTCTTGAATCCTTCCCTTCATAAACCCTAAACCTGTGGGTGTACCCTGAGGTGCTTTCACACAGTTTATACATTTTTATGCCATACCTTGCCCTCTTACTGGGAAGGTACTGGCGGAATTTAACCCTTCCTTTAAAATGTATAAGGGACTCGTCGATACAAATAAATTTTTCAGGGATGTACACCTCTTCAAATTTGGCACTGAAATGATCAATGACCGGCCTGACTTTGAATAGCCGGTCAAAGGTGGGATCATCTCTGGGTGGGCACTGTGCATTATCGGTGTAATGTATAAATTTAAGAATTGTCTCAAATCGAGTCCGGGTCATGGCCATACGGTAAAATGGAGTACTGTACAGAACATCTGTACTCCAATATTGCCTAATTTCTGGCTTTTTTACTATGCCCATATGAAACACCAGACCCCAAAACGTCATCATCTCTACTGCATCTACAGGGGTCCACCTAGCAAATGATGACGTGGGGTTTTGAGCAATAAACTGCTGGGCATATAAATTAGTTTGGTCCACCATTAAATTTATAAAATCATCAGAGAAAAATAATTTGAAAAAGTCAATTTCTCTGAGACCTGTGGAATCAAATTGGATTCCTGGCATGGCCAAAAACTCAGGAACCTGGGGCTCAAAATTGTCTGGTGGTGGGGTCCATACGAGATCAATTATTGGGGGGGGGGTCTCAGCTGCTCTACGGGGGCGTCTTTGAGGGGGTCCCTCATCACCAGAGGAGGAAGAGGAGCTTAAGGCGAATCCTTCAAATTCCCCGCTTGCATCACTGGCTGTGTCAGAGTCAGAAGCAAGCATGGCATATGCCTCCTCCACTGAATACATTCTCCTGGATGACTGGGAGGACATTTGGGAGGACATTTGGGAGGACATTTGGGAGGACATTTGGGATGCCATTTTTATTTTTGTGTTACTGGTAGTGAAATGTTTCAACACGTGTATAGTGTAGGGGGGGGGTACAAACTTTATTTCAATCCGGGGGGTATGTAGTGTGTAGTGTGTATGTGGTGCAGAAAAAAAAAAATACTTTATACCAATAAAAAAAAAAAAAATGAAGGGGTTAAAAATAAAAAATTTAAGGGGTTAAAAAAAAAAAAAAGGTCCTGCGCCAAAAATTGAGCACAGATGTTGGTCAGTAACGTCTGTCACTGAACAGCGCTCAAAGGCAACAGGAATTTGATCAAAAAAAAAATATATAGATCAACCCTGTGCCGAAAAAGATGATCAGTGATGTACGTCACTGATCAGCGCACAGCGGCCACAGGACACCCACAAAATCACAGTGTGTGTAAAAAAAAAATTAAAAAAAGACCCCACAGCACACACACAAAAAAAAAAAGGTGATCAGTGATGCGACACTGATTACCAGTGAGGTGCAGCAGGTGCACAACCTTTGGTGCAACTGACAGGTATATATATAAAAAAAAAAAACCTCTGTACCCCCAAAAAAGTTGCTGATCACCTCAGATATAGTGATCAGCACAAAAGGCGGGGGCAGCAGACACAAAATTTAGCACTCTCTATCACTCTCTGTCACTATCTCTCTCTATCTCTCTATCTCTCACTATCTATCACTCTATGACACTGCAGCAGCAGCACTGACAGGTATATCTATATATAAAAAAAAACCTGCGCCCCCAAAAAGTTGCTGATCAGTTAATTTATACTGATCAGCACAAAAGGAGGGGGCAGCAGTCAGTTATATCAAAAATATATAGCACAATCTGTCACTATCTCTCTCTATCTCTCTCTCTCTATCTCTCTCTATCTCTCTATAACTATCACACTGCAGCAGCACAAAATATAGCACTCTGTCACTAGGCCTCTCTATCTATCTCTCTCTCTCTATCTCTCTCTATCTATAACTATATCACACTGCAGCAGCACAAAATATAGCACTCTCTGACACTATCTCTCTCTCTATCTCTCTCTCTCTATCTCTCTCTATCTCTATAACTATCACACTGCAGCAGCACAAAATATAGCACTCTGTCACTAGGCCTCTCTATCTATCTCTCTCTCTCTATCTCTCTCTCTCTATCTCTATCTATAACTATATCACACTGCAGCAGCACAAAATATAGCACTCTCTGACACTATCTCTCTCTCTATCTCTCTCTATCTCTCTCTATCTATCTCTCTCTATCTCTCTCTATCTCTCTCTATCTCTCTCTATCTATCTCTCTCTCTATCTAGCTAGTACACTGCAGCAGCACAATTTCACAGGAAGGCACAAGTAGCAACAGGATCCAGGAAGCAGTGATGAAGCAGCGATCAGGTAAGTATGGAGCAAGGTTCTGGTCAGTATGGCGGCAGGGGGGTACGGTGACCGCACTGCACGCTATTCCAGACCGGAATGGCGTCTGCAGTGCAGTCACCGTTAGTTTAAATCCCCCTCCTTGGCTGTGATTGGTCCGTCGGTCCGACGAACCAATCACGGCCTTTGGGGGCGGGCGGGGTGAGGTGGGGTGACACCAGTGTCACCCTTACACCCCGCGGTGATTGGTGCTGTACTTTACAGCACCAATCACCTCTGATCCCGTGTCACCGGCGAACGTTATTCGCCGGTGACACAGGAAAACGCTGTAATTGGCTGTTCACACTGAACAGCCAATCACAGCGATCGCCGACGGGGGGGCGGCATCGCAGCCCCCCCTGGGCATGCACGGACATGTCTGCTGTCAGGGACAGCAGACATGTTGAAACTGTCACCGCGTCTATAGACGCGGTGACAGTTAAATGCCATGACGTACATTTACGCCATGTGTCGGGAAGTGCTTCCCGACCATGACGTAAATGTATGTCAAATGTCGGGAAGGGGTTAAATTCCACTAATTTTCAGTCTATCCTGAACACCTTCACACCTCACACCTCACAATGTTGTTATTAGGCCAAAAGGTTGCACCGAGGTAGCTGGATGACTATGCTAAGCGACATAAGTGGGTGGCACAAAACACGTGGCCCATCTAGGAGTGGCCCTGCACTATCAATATCAATAAATCATTTGTTTGTTTGTGAATATCTTTCACATCTCTCACAGGATGGCAGTTTTAAAAACGATGCCAAAAAATGCTCCAAATAGCACATAATGCAAATAAAATAGGTGCAAGATGGAATTGGTATAATCAAAACTTTCCCTGAGGACTGTATTCGGGTCTCTGTCTCTCTTCTCCCTGTATATGGGCCAACTTCCCCGGTGTATCAAGCCGTGGTCGTTAAACAGGGATATAAGCACAAGTAGAACCGAATATAGTGTAGTAATTTTTAATAAGAAATTTTTTTTCCAATAGACATACAATAGAATAAAATATAACTTTCTTTTAAAATTGAGCCAGGTGGGTGTAGGGATAGAAAGGTGGACAATTACCCTTTCAGATGGAGAACTGGTTTTTAGGCAGCTCTCGAACTCGTATAAAGGGCAAGCAGTCTTCTAGGCAGGTACCGGTTTCCTTCTCCCAAAGGCTGGATGGTAATACAGAATGTCCACCTTGCAGTCCACACACGCTCTCCCAGCTTCCTCCAACGCGTTTCAACCTCCACTGAGGTCTTTGTCAAGGAGTGACTTGACAAAGACCTCAGTGGAGGTTGAAACGCGTTGGAGGAAGCTGGGAGAGCGTGTGTGGACTGCAAGGTGGACATTCTGTATTACCATCCAGCCTTTGGGAGAAGGAAACCGGTACCTGCCTAGAAGACTGCTTGCCCTTTATACGAGTTCGAGAGCTGCCTAAAAACCAGTTCTCCATCTGAAAGGGTAATTGTCCACCTTTCTATCCCTACACCCACCTGGCTCAATTTTAAAAGAAAGTTATATTTTATTCTATTGTATGTCTATTGGAAAAAAAATTTCTTATTAAAAATTACTACACTATATTCGGTTCTACTTGTGCTTATATCCCTGTTTAACGACCACGGCTTGATACACCGGGGAAGTTGGCCCATATACAGGGAGAAGAGAGACAGAGACCCGAATACAGTCCTCAGGGAAAGTTTTGATTATACCAAACCCTGGTTACGGAGGCGGAGAAGAGGAGACGCCACCTACATAGTAGGGACGTAATATTTCTCTATCTCTTTGCGCTGGTGGAGGGATCTGACCACTTTGTGTTTCTGTACACTAAACCGTTTTTGCATACTTATCCCGGGGTGTGGGGACACCTCAGGTTCTGATCCCTATTGTCAGCTGCAGTGCCACTACATCTGCGCAGATCTGGGGGAGATCTCAACTCATACTACTTTGCAAGATGGAATTGTCCTTGGGTCCTCCCGCCCTTATGTTGTATTAAGAGGACATGCACAGTTTAACAAACCAATCATCAATCTTCAGCTATAGGGTCTGCCACAACTGTGGCTGAAATAATTGTTTTGTTTTGACCCCCACCAAAAAAAAGGTGCAAGATAAAGTTGTCCAACATAAACAGAACATGCACAGTTTAACAAACCATTTCAGCGACCGGGTCTGCCATGACTGTGGCTGAAATAATTGGTTTATTTGTGCCCCCACAAAGAAAAGAGTTGCTGTGTCTGCTGTATAAGCCATGGGGTTGCTGCTAAGTCTGGCATATAAGCCCAGGGGTGCTGCTAACTCTGGCGTATAAGCCGAGGGGTGCTGCTAAGTCTGGCGTATAAGCCCAGGGGTGCTTTGTTTTGAAGCAAATGGAGGACAAACAATAAAAGATCAGGAAAGTGAGGCAGCACAAACACCTGGCACATCTAGCAGTGGCGCTGCAGTGACAGACAGGACGGCAGTTTTAAAAACTACGCCCCGAGCAGAGTGCGGTGGACACGGCGAGAGAAGCAGTGTGGTGCGTGTGTGTGCGGAGGACCGCTTCAACATGCAGTCAGCATCTGCAAAGTGGTACGATAAGAGGGATTATGTTTTCATTTAATTTTGAGTTACAGACGGAAAATATAAACTAAAGGCCCATACACATTACACACTGGGCGACTTTGAGCTGAAAGTCACTCAAAACAGCATGTTTGTGCGGCTTTCAACTCAAAGCCGCCCAGTGTGTATGCCCTGGCGATGAGTGGTGAGCGCTGCTGCATGCTCCCTGGTCATCATCGGGAAAGCCGTTCATCTGCTGTCGGCGCCGGGCAGGGGGAAAGCCGCTCAGTGTTTATGCACTGAGCGGCTTTCCCCCCAGTGATGATAGTGATCATCGCTGTCCATACACGCTGGGCATAATCGCTGAGTGTGTATGGACCTTAACTTTTTTTTTTAACAATTTTATTAAGCATTTGTGGTAATACAACATGATGGACAGAAATGCTGTCCTAAAACAGATCTCTATAAAGGAAATAAATTCCATCCCGTATTTAGCACATTCCACAAATTACTAACATAAACTAACTTTTAGTTCTCTAGGAGGACCTGATAGTCTTAAACAATAAAATTAAGTTGACCTGTATACGTCTCCAATGAACCCAAACATAAATGGTCATAATTTAAAGTTTCCATCTTACACATAGGCTCTTATTCCAAAAGGCAAATTCCTTCTCAAATGGACAAAACCATGTGCACTGCAGGTGGGGCAGATGTAACTTGTGCAGAGAGAATTAGATTTGGGTGGGGTTTTACTTCAAAGTGAGATCTATATTGCAGTGTAAAAATAAAGCAGTCAGTATTTTCCCTGCACAGAAACAAAATAACTCACCCAAATCTAAATCTCTCCCCACTGCAGTGCACATGGTTTTGTCCTTTTGTGAAGGAATTTGCATTTTGGAATAAGAGCCTATGTGTAAGATGGAAACTTTGTGGCCTTAGTGTAGTCATCGATGTCTCCTGGACACCAGAAAGTAGCATTAAGACATTAATGAGGAGTTGATTTTCTGCAGTGCATAAGTGCACTACTTTGCGGATCTGACCCTGCCTCCATCCTGCCCATTTGAGTGTGGGGGGAAAGGTGTCTATTTTTTAGTTTTCTGTCACATTCACATTTCAGAATGGAGGACAAACAATAAAAGATCTAGAAACAATTCTTACTACTAGTGCTGAAGCTACTGGCACCAGTCATGACACTGACGTGCAAGTCCATCAACATAGTCTGCTCAGGCCGATGCACAATGTCAGAGGCAATGTAACATCCAATAAGCTAAACATAATACTAATTAATAACCCAAAACAATTTTAACCTTGTACAGAGAAATGCTACCTTGCCAACATGCTATTTACAACAGGAAGTGGCTAGGAAGGCTTGAACGCTACTGTAAAAATTATGTGTATAAGGGGCACTACTATGTGAAAAAGGCGTACCACTATGTGATGTAATTTGAACCAGGGGCACTACATGCAACGTAATGTGTATATGATATTGCTACTACAGTATGTGGTATAATGTTAATTGGAGTTACTATTGTGTGACTGCACCTCTTCCTTGTGGGACTACTATCTCATTATGGGAGGTAGGGCACAAATGTATAGTTTGAAGGGGGTACCAAACCCCCTGGCACCTGCCCGGCCAATGAGAGGGGGGGGGGGAGGAAATGAGGGGAAATGAGTTCCACCACCTCTTAAGGACCGCTTTAAGCCCTGTTCTTTACTATTGTTATTGTCCTGGCAGTTACATTTTAATACAAATAATTAAGGTACTTATGTAGTATCTGGGCTGCCGATTTTTTGATTGTATGCCTTAAGTTAAGGCATACAATCAGATGCGATGCGATGCGATATCGCATCGCATCGCATACGATGCGATACGATGCGATGCGATGACCCGATTTTCCCATAGGATTCAATGTTAAAATGGACTGAGTCCATTTTAACATGGAATTCAATGGGAAAAAGGGGTCCTTTTCATACCCCTACTATCCAAGTGGGCATGGAGTTGGATATAAACCTGTGGCGAGCGTAGCGAGCCACCGTGCCCGAAGCGTGGCGAGCGAAGCGAGCCCCGCGAGGGGACGGTATTCTGTGTCCCCTCGCGGGGCTCGCTACGCTCGCCACGCTTCGGGCTCGCCACAGGTTTATATCCAACTCCATGCCCACTTGGATAGTAGGGGTATGAAAAGGACCCCTTTTCCCATTGAATTCCATGTTGAAATGGACTCAGTCCATTTTAACATTGAATCCTATGGAAAAATCGGGTCCATCGCATCGCATCGCATCGCATGCGATTTGGTCGGGTGCGATGCGATGGACCCGATTTCAAAATCGGCAGCCCAGTTACTACATAAGTACCATAATTAATTTTCCTTTTACTCATAGTAAAGTAATTAAGAATAAATATATTATCAATGTTTAATGGAAGAACTTCTGGCATTAAGGATGTGATGGCAGTGTTGTATTTGTCTCTTAACCAAGCAAAATAGGTTTATAAAGATCAATACAACAATTAGTTAATTATGTATAATTGATAATTAAGGAAAATGCTGATGTTTTTTCTGTGCAGATTCTGGTAAGTGTTGCCTGGGAGAATTGTGCAGGGTCCACGAAGAGTTGGGTCCAGGGCTGGAAGCAAAGCACAAGCACTGACATTTGTAAGTTCCTGACATTTGGGCTCCAGCTACTGAGACCTGAACGGGTTTCGCAATACAGTACATAGTGATTATATCAGCTCTTTTACAAAAATGATAAAGGTTGTGTTGTTGAAACTTGTTCTTTTAAAGTTCAGTTCCAGAAAAAGAGTCAGACTTTTCCTCCTCCGCCAATTTACAAAGACAGAAACACAATTAACGTGTTTTCACTATATCATTTAAATTTTAATGTATCAAGTTATTTATATACAAAAGACACATATTCTGCAGCTCTTTACAGAAAATATTTCAGTCACTCAAATAATTCACCCTGCCCCAGTAGAGCTTACTTTTTTTTCCGTTCAAACTGTTTTTTATTGATTGTATCATTTACAATATATGATTTAGAAACACGAAAAGTACCAATAGTACAAAGATAGAGGGGGGTTTTCAATTCCGGCTGACATTTTTTGGCAGGCGAAATCCGATTCACCTACTAAATCCCAGTGCTGATTTTTCATCTGGGTGAAAAATCTAGCATTGGCGTAAACCACGTGTACTAGCGAAATTGCAGTGAATTCATGTGTTTTTTTCAAATTTGCTTCCGGTTTCACCCACTTTTGCGGCCGTTTTCCCCCATGCCATTACGCCCCCCCCCCCCCAAAAGTGAAAATGCATGGGTGAAAATGTACTCAAAAAGGAGTGAAAATTGAATACTGAAAACTGTTCAATACAAGGTAGTACAAATCGAACGGAAATGGAAATATAAAGGTAACAAAGCAAGAGAGAAAGAAAGAGAGAAAGATGGGGGGAAAATAGAACCTGTGTATCGCAGAAATCATGAGAGCCACATTTTCGAGAGCGCGAGGCCTTAGATCGTAGATGATTGCAATAATTATTTCCAATATGGTCACGGATGTCTAATGAAGTTTAAGTATGAAGAGGTTTCTTTAAACTCCAGGCAAGGGAGCCAGGTTGCACTAAAACTAGAAATATTGCCTGATGAAAAAGAGATCAGATCCTCCATTTCCATGTAGTAATTAATCTTTCTAAACCAATCCATAATAGAGCGGGCTCTGGTCGATCTCCAGTGGACTGGTATCACAGTAGTTCTCAAAAGGATTTTTTTTATAGGTTTTAGTGTTGGGATGCAGTCAAAATCCCGACAAGGTCAAAATACCGACAAGGACAAAATACCGACAAGGACAAAATCCATGTCGACCTCGCACCTGTCGACCAAAAGGCATGTAGACTGTTTCACCTGTACATTCTATATGTCGGGATTTTGACCCTGTCGGGATTTTAAATGTCGGGATTTTGACCCTGTCAGGATTTTAAATGTCGGGATTTTGAACCATTCGGGATTTTGACCCTGTCGGGATTTTGACCGTCGGGATTTCATACCGAATCCTTTAGTGTCAACTGATGTGATGTTAAGGATCCAGAAGGCAGGATCCCTAGTTATATCGAACCATTAAAATCTCTTTACAACAGTTAAAGGCAGCAGACCAAAAGGGAGTAAAGAGCATACATTTCCACCATATGGGTAGGAAGGTGCCGAAGGCAGCGTTACATCTCCAGCATTTATTGGAAACTTTAGGGAACATCTTATTAATCCCTATGGGAACCCTGTACCATCGATAAAAAATCTTGTATAGATTTTCTAGGGTGTCTAGACTTAGAGAACTCATCTGGGTGTTAAAAAACACCTCTTCCTAATCTACAGTACAGTATATCTCGTACCTTTCCACACAGCTCTTTCTCCCAAGCATTTTCTGTAATGGCTACATATAGTATGGTGTAATGGTTAGCATTAATGCCTCACAGCACTGAGGTCATGGGTTTGATTCCCACCATGGCCCTAACTGTGCAGAGTTTGTATGTTCTCCCTGTGCTTGCGTGGGTTTCCTCCGGGTACACCGGTTTCCTCCCCCATGTCTATTTGTGCGTGTACATGTGGTAGGGGATACAGATTGTAAGCTCCACTGGGGCAGGGACTGATGTGAATGTTCAAATATTCTATGTAAAGCGCTGCGGAATATGTGTGCACTGTATAAGAAACTGTTAATACATAAGTAAATGATAAATGGCATAGCTGGAGATATTTCCAAAATTCACTCCTCGGGAGGTCCCAAGAATTTTGGAGCTCAGTAAATGAGCGTATCACTTCTGGATTCACCAGATGACATAGTCTGAATAATCCAGCCTCTGTCCATTTTGGGAAAGAGGAGGTAATGAGGCCCGGGAGTTTACAGTTTGTATTCCCAACCACATGCAGGAATCATGCAATTACTGAACGGATACAAGGGTTAATTTTGCATCAGAAACCGATTATCCTGCCATCATTTTATTGGAGTGTGGGATAAAACTGAAGCACAATCTACACAATCACAGGCTGCACATACCAGAAAGTGTCTTGACTGTCAACCTTGACATTGTCGAACTAATGACCTGTCGAACTAACGACCTGTCGAACTAACGACCCTTCGACCTATAGCCATGACAACCTTTTCCCATGTCGACCTAGACCCATGGCGACCTTTTCCCATGTCGACCTAATGGCTGTCAACCGTCCTGCTGTAGACCAAATGATCCCAACCCGTTCAAACAATTGCGTCATTCTGCACTTTGGTACCCAAGAAATTGTAACCCAAGGTTACTAGGAGCGCTGGTCATATGTATCTAAAAGGATCCCACAGTGTTGTGCACTATTGCTGCCCCTTGAATGAGGGTGTGTACCTCAATTTGAACAAAAACAGTAAGGAACAGAGAGCATAAAGCTTGTGCACTCTCAAGGGGCGCAGTGGTGCTCAGTTTAATGAAGAAACAATTGATTTTAATCATATAAAAAAATTATTAAAAGGAAATTTCATAAAGATATCATACATAAAAAAATTGAGAAGTGCACTTCAATTCAGAAATACAAATAACACAACAAGACAGACCACATGTAACATATATAGAGGCTTAATAATTAGTCATATTTTATCTGGTAAGAGGCTTAAATTAGGTTTTCAAGTGAGGCATAGGAAATCAGTTATTAGCAAGGCATTTTCATATAGTTACCAGTCCCGCACATCAAACTGGTCTCTTTAGGCTGTTGCTTGTTAGGTACCAGCTTTGGTGTTTTTGTGTCCACCTTTCTAATACTGCACTTTGCAATACGTAGCCATTCTTACCCGTATTAATTCAGGGGCCAAAAACGTTGGTAGTCCCCTGTATTTCTAAAAGCAGCTCCGGCTCAAGGGCTGGTCCTGGTACCCAAAATACAGGGGACAAAAGGATTAGGGGTCCCCTGTATTTTGACAACCAGAATCGGGCCCAAACAGCCAGCAGGGTAATGCCACTTTTTATGCAAGTTCCCCTGACCAAAGCATTAAACCCCCTCACTGATCAGCCCAAGCAGCGACACTGAGGGAGTGGGGTCCCTTCAATAAAGGGGTCCCGCCTCCAGGATACCCCCGGCTGCCTCCAGTGCCACAGGGCTGTGGGCACCGGGCTCATTTGTGGTGTAAAAACAGTTTTAATTTGTTGTTGTTGTGGAACTACAAGTCCCAGCAAGCATGCTCTATATGCAGGGACGTGGAGAACCTTAAATGCCAGCATGCGGGGCATTAAAGGGCTCACTGGTACTTGTAGTTCTACAACAAAACAAATAGTGAAAAAACACAGACACATTAGAGTAATTAAACTTTCATTCATACTACAAACATTCATGCAATACTTACCTATGGATTCCAATGCTGGCCTATCCCCTTGTCCAGTAGAAATCAAAGTGGGTACCTGTGGAAGAAATTATACCTACAGAGCCTATGGTTTAGATTGCATCCTCATCATCAGTAGGCATCCACATGGTTTAAAATTAGAAAGCGCACACCCGGACCTCGTACTTGACGAACCGCAAATGTTTGTTTACATTTGCGGCTCCTTCCCTAAACTGGATCATTGGCCGTCCCCAATCAGCAGCGGAGCTCCCACGCTGGATACGAATACGAATGGATAGGACCAGCTACAACATCAGAAATTACATATCAGGTGAATACTGCAGATTAGTAAATTTGCCCTATTCTTGATTCGTATTTTCCCCGGAAAACGGCCGATGCTCGTAATATCCATTCGTACCCGGGATTGGTCATATCCTGGAATGATAGTAAATTTCCACCAGTATGTTAGGGTAGATTATGAAGTAGAATATCCTCTGTGTCTCATTGTGAGCTCAACCTATTCATTGTTATCGCAGTGTTACATTGTGATGTCTTATATTACATGCAATAATACAATTGTATTTTACAAATTACTGTCAGTGATATATAGTAATCTCTCATACTTCTGTTACATTGTTATCTCAAATATGTATCTCAGTGTTACACTGTTATCTCTCATATTCCTCTAAGTGTTACATTGTGATGTCTCATATTTCTGTTACATTTTTTATCTCTAATATTTCTCTGTATTATATTGAGATATCTCCTCTTTTTTGATACTTTGTTATCTTTCTTATTAACCCCATATTGCATATACTGCAACTCAGCAATGAATTGTTCTGATAGTCACTTATGAACAATACTCACATAAATGTACAGTATGTGAAGCTAGCTACAAAACAATGTACATCTGTGTAATCAATCAGGAATGAAGCTTTAAAGCAGTGGTCAGGGAACTCGGTCCTCATTACCCCACTCAGTGCATGTTTTGCAAGTCTCCTCACAGAATCACAAGTGAAATAATTAACTCCACCTGCGGACCTTCTAAAATGTGTCTGTGAGTAATTAGTACACCTGTGCACCTGCCGGGTTACCAGCAACACATGCACTGTGTGGGGTAATGAGGACCGAGGGGTAGATTTATTACTCCGCGATCAGGGGAATCTGCGCTATCCCCGTGCGTTATAGCAGGGGATAGCGCTTCCCCTGATCTATCACACCCGCCGAGCGTTTACTCTAACGCCGGCGGTGTGGGGCAGGAGGCATAGCGCAGGGGCGATATTTTGCACTGCGCCCCTGCCTCCTGCCAGATTTATGAACGGTCAGCATCGCTGACCGTTCCACCGCCTGCAGCTGTCGACTTCGCCAGCTGCAGGCGGCGATGCCCTGCTGCTGGCGCTCAGCTGCGCTGGGATCTCGCGAGACTAGCGAGATCCCGCGCATGCGCAGTGAGCCGGCCGGGGGGGGAAGGAGACGGCGCATCAGTATTAACTGATGCGCTGTCTCCAGGAGGGACATCGCCGGAGGGGAGAGTAAGCGCTCCCCCACTCCGGCGGCAAGATCTTAATAGATCTTGTCGGTGTCCCCTCCTGCTTCGCCTCGCTAATGAGGCGAAGCAGGAACTGTTATAGCGGCGCGATAGGCGCCGCTATAATAAATCTACCCCCGAGTTCCCTGACCACTGCTTTAAAGGGTCCTAGTATATTAGCCATTGGTTTCCCCAAGTTAGAGTGCAGTTGTTTTATAAGGATATTGTGATACAGAAGAAGAAAGTAAAGAGGTTCTTATATTTTGTATTCTAATTGATAAGTTACAGTTATGTCTAATCTCACAGCATGATATTTGGAGCACCCAATAATCAATCCACATGCCTGTTTCACTGGAAACAACTTATTTTGTATCCAAAAACAATGATTCACCCTTTTCTTACAGGTCTTGCCCCAGAGCGTCCTGTGGAAGATAGACATGTGGCCTTTCTCCATCATGTCCAGGCTATGGGTGCTCTGCCTGTCTTTACCAACCATCTCTATTTTAATATTCCACCTGTCAGCGCACAAAGTCAGAGCAGAGTATACAGATATGGAAGAGCAGTGTATGAAGAGAGAACACCCCATCCTTACTTTCCAAGGTGAGCTACAAAAGTATCTACTTCCTAAAAACTCACTACGATGGCAGTGCCTATTGTCATTGTTTCCACATTAGAAATATCTGTTAGAATTTTGTGTTTTGCACGGGGAGGACGAAGGGAATTGAAAATATGTCTGCTCATCTCCACTTCCATATATTCCATGGATGAATTCACTTCCATACTCAGTTGCAAACGCAGGATTTTCAGAAGGGGGTTTCCAGACGGGCGGAGCAAAGCACGGAGATCTACACTTAGGTGACCCAGTATATGCCGGGTCAGTTAAAGTATTATAGATAGACCAAATGTATATAAATAATAATTATATATATATATATATATATATATATATATATATATATACACACACACACACATATATATACATACATATACATACAGGGGCGTCAACAGCAGTGTAGACCCCTGGGCATAGCAATGTATTGGGGCACCTACCGACCCTCCAGCGGTAGGGGTGGGGGAATCTTTGATGTCCCGCGGGTGGTAGGGGGTATTATATCAACCGCTCAGCATGTAGGGCCTGGATCCGTAATTTCCACTTATTTCCCCTTTACTGCACAGATGGTGGGAGATGTGGTGGGAGAAGGGGGCATTCGGATGAATAAAGGGGCCCTGATACATAACTTCCAGGGTGGTAGAGGGTGTTTAATATGCAGAGGAGGGGTGTAAAGTGAAGTTGGCTTATTATTCATAATTTTCTGGTGGGAGGACAACTTGCTTGACTGCAGATATCTCCAGTTCCCAGAAATAGATTTCTTAGATTTTAATGGAATTAAAAACTAGAGAATCCCACCTACCAAATGGTATTGGGGACTATGGGATCAGAGTTCAGGAGGCAGAGCAATCTGCCAACGAATATATAAAACCTACATACCAGATGTGTGGAGCTGGAGCAGTAACCAGCTGCTGGAAGGCTGATATCTCTGGTTCTGGGAACATTACAGACAAGCTGCTAGTGTCTATCAAAGGGGGAGAGTCCCAGCTTTCGGAATATACCCTCAGAAAAACTCTAAGTCAGACAGAACCTCAAATATCTGACTGGGAAGAGCAATTAACAGGCTTGTATGGGGACCACTGCTTTGAAGTCAGATATCTCCGGTTCCCAAGGGCCGATTTTTAAAATTCTTGTACCCATGGAAAGAGGGGACCCTCAGCTTTCAGCCTACGGCCCTTAGACTCCTGGGGAGTTTCTGGGTACTCAGAAACCCCCCCTGCGTGCGCTACTGATACTGCAGCCATTGACTTAGATGTGTAATGTTCCTTTATATGAAACAAGATTTATAATACACACTGTTTTAGGAGAGAGACCTACAAATATGTCCTTATTCACCTAGCTTTTTTGCGAATGACTAAGATGCTTGGACACATGTAGCAATCTCTGTACAATTGTACTGTTTCCTGAATTTTGCATCTTATTCACATCATATCTGCATACGTAGTTGCTCATAGTGTACTAGGCACGTTAGGTGCAAAGGAATTGTTATATAGGTTCAGGTAAAGCATAATGATTAATGGCACAAGGCATTGGTGACTTGTCTCATTCCTCTTTTTTGACTTTTTTACCCAGTTTAGCGACACAGAAGCTACATGAAATGTCATCGTTAGTATTGTAGGGTATCCGGAAGCAAAAAGTTCTGTATCTGCCAATATTCCATATTGAACATTTGGGGCAGAACAGACAACACCATTGATATATCAAAACCACTCCCATTTTGAATAAAACATAGCAGTCACCATAAATCACAGCTGACTCTTTAAATTGGGCTTGTTGTCAGTTATAGGGAAAGTATTATGATATTCATTTAGAGGGAAAAATGTTAATATTCTGTCCTATGTGGATTAATGACACATCCTGGCTCTTGTCATCGTCTGTGTTATCCTTAGTGACACAGCTTCTGGCTAATAATGTTAGGATTGATGCCAATGTGTCCTGGATGTAAAAGGAATATAGAATTTCACGTATATGAGTCTATGCTAATGAACTTTCAATGTGGATTATTAGTTTAACTAATTTATTTAATTAATTTGATGAGTTCTCAGAGATGTCTCGATTACAAATGAATACATCAAAACTGGAAGCCATGAACATTAATATTCCAGACCGTACTAAAAGTGCAATCAAGCACAATGTCATGTTCAATTAAAATCAATGAATAAAGTGCCTTTAAAACCTTTAGTGAGAATTTTACTAGATGAGTATGGGCTTTATTTTACAGCATGGTGTAAAGAGCAATGATCAGATCAGATATAAACCTTATTTGGGTACTTGTGTAAGAGCACGATGCCTGGGTACGCTATGTTTTCTGTGTAGCCTTAGCTACGCTGTCAGCGTAGCCCAATGGCTGCCTATCATAGTTAGCGTAGTGACTCCGCAGCAGCTCGCCACACTTCATAAAATCAACTCCATGATGATGTGGATAGTGGGGGTATGAAAAGGTCGGGAGGACACTTAACATGTCCCCTCGCATGGCTCGCTGCGCTCGCCACGCTTCGGGCTTGCCTGGATAGTTGGGGTGTTTCAGGAACACATTCACACCTGCCATATCATACATCTGAGACAGTAATGACGACTCTGTCTGTGGCAAGTTAAACATTGTGACAGGTTCTGCAGCCATTACGCAGTCACTTCACCTCTGACTGAGTACGTAACGCTGACTGACTACGCTGGCCGCAGGAACACTATGCCGAATCTGACAGGGATGCTGACTCTAACAGATACGCTGACTACGCTGGTCGCAGGAACACTACGCCGAATCTGACAGATACGCTGACTATGCTGGTCGCGCGCACACTACGCTGATTCTGACAGTGCCGCAACGCTAACTACGTAATGGGCGCCGTGATAATACACAAGTACCCTTATTTGCCTTTTTTTATGGTTTTCCCTTCGCTATATGGAAAATAAAGTATTTTACCAAGAATAGCGCAACATGCAGGGAGTATGCAGCTTATGGTGAACACCTAGTGCCCTGTCAACAAGAACACTAAAAGTATTAGGATAGTGAAGAAAAGAATTGGTGACACCACTTAGCGCTAGACCCTGTGATACATGTACTAATCCAGATGGTTTCGATTTAGGCCAGCACCTGAAACAACATAAATGATATACCCTTTTTTTCCCAATTGAATGGGATGTGTGGACAACAAGGGTATATCAATACAAAAAGATCATGGTGCAGTTTCCAAGTATTATAAAGGTTTTAATAAGTACAGGAAACTCACAATAAAAAGGATGATAACAAGCATGTGTTTATACATCCATACGGCAAAGCTGCTGCACAGTCTGGTTCATTCCCATCCGACACTGGATCAATATGGCATGGGGCCCCGCACCCCATACACATGTGCACACACTTACCAAGGAATCAGCCTGCATATGTTTGTTGCAACTTTCACCCTATGGTCATCTTCCCTTGAGTGGTCAGAATGACTACCACTGACTGGATTGGTGACACTGGACTATGGGGTTGTAGTTTGGGACTGCAGAAGCTGGCACTTAAAAATGAAACTATAGCTTTAAGCCTAATCTTCTCCCCACCTGCAATCCCATAAATGCAGTGTTCTATAAGTGCCTGATGAGTTAGGCACATTTTTAGGAGAGCTGTCCAGCCCCAGGGGTGCTGAGAGCGGGGGGGGGGGGGGGGGGGAGCAGGTACAGTTTACCCGGGCCCTTGCCTGTCAGGGGGGCCCTGATCTGGACACACAGTTTTTTTATTTTTATTTGGTGGCGAGTGCACCGGGTCTGAGTGCGCCGGAGTCAGCTGTTCAGCAGCGGCATTGGGAGTGTGGATGTGGGAGGACGTGGGCCGGCGTGGGGGCAGCAGCATCATAGAGGTCCTTCTGAATGTCGATCCACTCTCTGATTCCAGGGTGTAACTAGGTAGATCCTGGGTGCCAGGAGGAACTGGGTCAGAGAGAGGCCACCTCCTTTGGGAGTACCACCCACATTCCCAACCCAACCACCACCAACCGCCACCAGCAGCAGCAGGTGCCAGTGCCATATCTCCAGCCCAGCAGTCCCAGACCTGGTTCCCCACCCATGTCAAGGTGGATGGCTGGTTGTTCTGTGTCTGCTGCCTCCCTGCATGCTGCTGGGACTGACATCCAACTCTGGAAGTCAGCATCTAACCCCTGGCAGAGCATGTACTGTAACTCCATGACAACGAGCGTGTTAACCCCTGGCAAAGCATGTAACCCATGTCAGAGCATGTAAATCCATGGCAGAGCAGGATAATACCATGGCAATGACCATGTTAATCCACTAATTTGCAATGAGCATTACGGTGTGTGGAATAACGTGTAATGGGCATTATGGAGTGTGGTAAAATATGTAATAGGTATTACGGTGTATGACATAATGTGTACTTCCCACTATGATGTGTGGCATAATATGTAATGAGCATTATGGCATGTGGTATAATATGTGATGGGTGCAGTGGCGTAACAACGGGTCCGCAGAGTGTGCAGGGAGCTACGTCCATGGGGGCCCCATGAAGTTGTTGTACCGGGCCCAGGATTTCTCTTGGCGGCTCTGTCCAGCCCCTGTTAGATAGTGAGATTTTCCTTTATTTTGCACATAGACACAAAGAGTGCTGCAGTGATGGCAGACACAGCCTGAATCTTTTACTGAGCAAAGTTCTTTGTTCCACCACGCTCAGCGATGTTATTACCAAGAGTGGAAAATTGGGACGCAGACTTCCTCAGCAGAAGCACATTTCTCACAGGAGCATGGTCTCTCCATCCAGAGGTCTTCCAACAGTTATTTCAGGGGTGGGGCCTTTCGCAAGTGGATCTCATGGCCTATCAATACTACTTCAAGGTTCAACACCAGGTACGCGTTGGCTTTTGCAGTGGATACCATGATGGTTCTGTGGGATTTTCCTCTAGCTTATCTGTTTCCAACAACTCCAATGCTGCTTTGGGTACTGGGGCGCATCTAGAATCCATGGGTGACTGTAATCCTCGTCGCTTCAGACTGTCCACGCATACTGGTGTACACTGCCAATCTCAAAATGTTGGTAATTCCCGTGTGCCATTTTTAAATTTGACCAGACGTGCTGCACCAAGATCTATTTCAAAGTGAAGACCTTACTTGTTTGGCTTTGACAGCCTTATTTTTTTTTTTTTAACAAAGCTCCCCATCTGAAAATAATCGGAAAGGAAATCAGTGGCAGATGGGGAGGAGGAAGTGGTGCAGATAATTTAGAGGGGCAGATGTTCAGATAATGAGGGAGGTAGAGGCTTTGGAAATGGATAGAGAAATATGTGAGAAACTTCTGCTTCTCTCTTTGTATAAATGACCTATTTTTTTTGCCAATGGATAACTGGTGCATAGAAGAACAAAGAAGGTGATCTGAGGGTGGGGCCAGAGGAAAAAAAACACTGGAGCCAACTGAGAGACCGATCAGATGCACATACAACCCGTGCCATTCTCTTATATCAATCCAGCACGGCTCAAAAGAAGCAAACTAGGGGTCAAGACATAAATAGGCCATTGCTCGCAGGCCAAGTGCACACATCCCCAAACCTTCCACCAGCAATCTTAGACACAGATGACAGGAGGCGCAGGCATCGGATGTGATGGCACAGATGACCTCCGCGTGTGTCATTGGAACCTGCAATGTTTATCCATGATTTATCAGCTTCTCTTCATGTGTTCTATTTCATGTATCATTATCATTGCTGATGGAAATGCCCCCTTCGCTGCCCGGGATCTAAGTGACTGCCTATGTTGCCTAGCAGCAAAACCGTTGCTGATTTTCCATGTGCTTGCTTGTTTTCCCCAATGTGCTCTGGTTTCCTCCCATAATCCAAAAATTGACTGTACGTTAACTGGCTTCTGGGGAAAAAAAATTAATATATAGTGTGTGTCCGTGCACATAGGCAGACTAGATGGGCTAAGTGGTTCTTATCTGCCGTCAAATTCTATGGGGGAAATGTACTAAGAAAGGGGATCATGGACTATCGGCTGTACAAACTGTGAAAGAATGACCTTCTGCTCCACGGGAGGTTTCTGTCCTCCCTGTGCTCGCCTTAAATATTATCAGACGGAGATGTGGCTCTACCTGGGAGCCAGCGGCTCAACGTGATTTATAGCCTGCCCGGGTGCCCGCCCATGCAGGGGAAGATATCCTCTGATATGTAAATGGTGTAGAGAAGAAATGTCACTCCGGGACTTCAGGACATATGTCCTGAAGATGGTCCCTGACCCGAAACGCTGTAGGCAATAACAGCAAAGCTTTTTTTGCACCTATACATTCCTTCTCTACAACATTTATATATATATATATATATATATATATATATATATATAGCATTGTAGGGTTCTGGCACTCACTGCTTAATTCGGTAATGGTGTCCCGGTGCCCTCCGTTGGATATCCCCCCCACGAGGTAGGTGTATCCAAACATGTGCAGTATGCGGCGGCACTCGGAATGAAATGACAATAGACACAGAGCCTTAAAGGCGTCTTTAAGGCTCTGTGTCTATTGTCATTTCATTCCGAGTGCCGCCGCATACTGCACATATATATCTATATATATATATATATATATCACCTTCAACTGTATAATGATGCCTGATGACGATTTGACTAAATAAAATCGAAACGTTGCTATACCTGCCTTACTGATTCTTCCGGAGCCGGGTGCTGCTGCTACTGTTATTATACAGTTGAAGATGATATATTCATCCCCTGACTTGGGGATTCAGCGGGCACCGGTCGCAGTTATCTCTGATTGGGGAGTGCTTGGCCATCTGGACTGTATATATATATATATAGATATACATACAGGTGAAGGATCTGCGCAAGGTTAGCACATAATCAATAGGTTCCGTCTCTCCAGAATGTGGTGCTGCTCACTCCAAATAGGCTTTGTCACGGCCTCAGTAAGGTGCATAGAACAAAAGAAAGGAGGAGCGCACAGGTAAGTATAATTGCACAGTGTTTACTGGAGAAAAGTGTAGGCTCACATACAATTAAATAAGCAGTAATCAGCATGTGTAGGAATCACCATCAGTACGTCAGCTTCATAGCACGGACACCGGAGGACATCCAGGGAACCGGCAGATGGAAACAGCTGCGGCGAAGACGGAGTTCCAGACACGAGGACTGCAAACAGACGGGAACCACAGTGGCAGAGATCCGATACGTCAGGTGACCACGCCCCAACGCGTGGGAGTTGCCAGATGGCTTACTGTATAGGAATCTTTCTGTGATTGGCTACTGTGGACAGATGTCTGGTATCCAATAAGACTGCGCCTATGTCTGAGTTTTGGAGAGTCCTCGGGTGTGGAGGCATTATGCCCAACTGCTTGGGAAGCAGAGAGTTATGAGCACTGTGGATGGGGGAGTGTGAACTTTGAACTTTGAGCCAGCGGTAAGCAATGTATAGATGCAGACCCTGGCACTACCCATGAACTTTGTATGGGTACACCGTGAACATACAACAGTGCCAGCCTGGATAGACCTCATAAAGGTAAATAAGTGATTGTGGTACTCAGTCATGACAATGAGACTGTGCTAATTAATTTTATATATGAATATTGTATATCTATGTACAACAAATTTTCTGAATCTCTACAGAAAATGCTACAATGTAGCAATGGCAGCTTTTTATCAATACAAGGTCTGTTCTGCTCTGTATACAGACTCAGTCGCACATGATATACAAGTGTCAAATATCAAATGAATCAGCAGTCGCCTTTGACAAAAACAGGCAACTGATATTAGCAGAACTGCAGGGTACCTGGCTGCTCACTCATGTCAGTCATCTTGCACTGCATGGCGTATTGATGCTAGAAGTACTGTATGAGGCACATCTGTAGATACAATCAGACTTGATTAATGCCAGCCCTGTTGAATCTAAACATTTCCTAAATAGAACCTTTCTAGCAATGTTCAGAAGGCTGAAAGGTGTCAATAAGCAGCACAGTATGCTGCAATCAAAATAAATTCCATAAGAGATGAGAAAGAAAGTTATTGAAATATGTCAGTCAGGAAATGATTACAAAGCCATTTCTAAAGCTCTGGGACTTCAGCAGCTAGATCTACAATAATCGACAGCTAGATTTATTACCTCTAATTGGAGAACACTTGGAACAGTGGTGAATCTTCCATGGTATGGTCGACCTAACAAAATTCATCGAAGAAAGCATTGATGACTCATCCAGGAAGTCACAAAAGAACCCAGGCAAATATCTAAGGAACTGCAGGCTTTGCTTATCTGTTGCTGTCAAGATGACATCATATTAATGACACCGTGCATGTACAGTATTGTATCCAGCCAGAGCCGATCTCCCATGAGGCACGTGCCTAGGGGCGGCACATGTTTGGGGGCGGCACTTGGATGCCTGTGATAGTACTGTCATCCCAAAATGTACCAATAACTGCAAAATACCCACTGTACTGTACTATATTCCATCTTAAATAGAGTGTAAATGGATAGGACATGCATATACCGCCCCTGTAACCTGTCCTACTTAGTAAATATGTATTCATAATAAAAGAACATGTCACAGTTTGTGGCTTTTTTATAAATACATTACACTGGCTATTATCAAATGAGGGCTTATAAGTAATCAATAAATCAATAAAAATAATACAATTAGGCGGGTGGTGCTAACATTATTGTTGTGCCTAGGGGCGCCCTCATCCCTAAATCCGCCCCTGTATACAGCACATTGGTAAGTTTCAAATAGAAAAGTCTGCTAACCAATAAGAACATAAAGGTTTGTCCTACACCCAAACTTTTATCCCAAATAAGCTCTAGATATAAACAGACAATGTATTTGTATAAAATACATATATTGTGCTACTGTAGATTCTTGTGCACCTTGAGGAACAGTACATACATTTGATGAAAAATCAGTGCTATTTATCTTTGATGCTATACATTTCATGTTTTTTTTACAAAGAAAGAACACTTCAAAGAAACCACTAAAGTTTGAGATTGACAAGCATGTTTTTAAAAAATATGTCATGAAAATCACCTTCATCACAACTTCAGTTTGTCCGGTTTCCTTTTTTTCTGACTGGGGAATGTTTTCAAACTCGATGCCTGGAAATAATTTGATTGTGGAGGAGGTTTTTGACTGTTAGGCATATATTTACAAGGAACAGGCTCAGATTGCTCTAGTATGTAGCTGGATGATCCTTTCTTCTTCTTCCCTGAACAGTACCATGAACTTGTGCTGGAATAAAAACAATGCTTTTGCCATTTGTATTTGACGTTTTCTTTCTGGAATAAATCCTCACTCCCCAATTCCATTAAACACCTACAAAGGGTCTCCAGTGTTCAAAGTACAGTACAACATTTAATGTGAAGTTTATTGAAGGGATCTGAATCTCAGTACAGGTCTTTCAGACAGCTCTCTTTGAACTCACAACTTTGCACAGCTGGAAATTCCATTTATACATCCTAACTCAGTGGCCAATTCAGTTCAGCTTGTAGCAGGCCGATTTCTTCCCCATCCCTGATTTGTGCATGTGCGAAAAGTCAGTCCAGTTAACAGTGGAGAAATCATTCAACGTTCGGTGGCTGCTAATACACGCCTCCTAGCGAACAGGTCCGAATCAGGCCCTCATTCTGTCACTTGCCAAGAGCTGTGGATACTGTGGGTGGAGCTAAGGCATGGGTGGGGGATAAATTGGTGTGTGAGCCAGTTTAAAAATTGTCAAGGTTTGTTCTGTGGGGGGGTAGGTGTTATTATAACATTCTACAAATTATATGCTAACCTAGTCCTGCCTCAGTCACCTCAGTATATAGATGTAGAGTAGAAGCCGGTATCGATGCTTCAATGCATACTAATTGTGACAGTAACTAAAGTGCTCTAGACTGCAATTACTTGTAATCGCATCATAGAAAGTCGCAGGTGCAAACATATATATATTAAGGTTTACTTGCACGTGCCTCGTAGCAAACAGATCGCAGGTGCTACTAGTTGCAACCTAGATGATTGCTGCTATATTTGTACATAAACACTCTCACGACAGTTCCACCACACTGACACACAACTATACCCAGTGCTGCTCCATGTACCTCCCTCTCACACACCTATATACCAGTCACCTACCTCTCACACATATATGCTCCTACCCCATGTACCTCCCTCGTACACACGTCTCTCAGCCACCTACCTCTCACACATACAGCAACTTGCCTCACACACATAGGTGAAACTAAAAAGTTGGTAATGGGTTCAGATTTTCTAAAGAAATACATTGCGCGCGACATAGTCGCACATGCAAAATAGGGGGGTGTGACCTCACTACAGGGGGCATGGTCTTGCAGCCACCGCCAGACCCCGTGCCCCACCCGCCAGATTGGATGTGATACATCTTAGTATCCACGATGTGCCGCTAACGGTTGCACATAAGACTTATCTCCGATCCGTTACGAATGGGACCACGCATTTGAACAAATTGGATGTCATACACTTGCAATTTGGGGTGATTTCACCCGACTTCTTGGCCTGATCCGTCGGAAACAGGTGAAATTGGGCCTAAACCGCATAGTGTATGGGGGGCCTTTAGTTAGAACATCAGTTCCCTCTTGTAAGGATATGCAAGTGCCATACACATGCACCTCTTCATGGATAGTTCTATTTACACGAATACATAAACTGGTGTTAAATTCTAATCAGTATCAGGCCCAGACTTGGAGCAGGTTGCACTTTTTGTGACTTTTTGCTCTTCCACGCTTCTATGCCAGTAGTTCCCAAACTGTGTGCCATGACACCCTGGGGTGCCTTGAGACCCTCTCAGGAGTGCCTCAGTTTGGTGGTCCAGGACCAATTCAAATCAGTTTTTGTGGCTGCCAATCATAACATATGTGTACAAACAGAAGCAAATCCTGTCCCTAACTACATAACTCACCTAAAGATGTTATATAAACACAATTTATTAAAAAATATATATAATTTATTTAATTTCTTCATAATAAACTTTTGGCCGAGAGGTGAAGTGGATAAGATTCTGATATTATCGAGTGACATAATTCGAATAAGTTTGGGAACCCTTGTTCTATGCTCGGCTGCTCTGTAAGATGCAGATTGGTTTGTAATTTGTTTTCCTAAAGTCTGTGAACTAGTCAAATAAATGCTAATAAGGAGCTAGACTCATCTCTGCAGATTCTAAATGAGCCTTTGTATCTTCTGTTGATACTAAATCTGAACCTACTTTGGTCCTAAATCCTTTTAGAGACACTCATTTCTGACATCTTTGTTTTTTATTAATGTGCGTCTATTGTGGTTTGGTTAATGATCTGTATGGTTTTGTGTTCCCCATAGCTCATTTTCTTCCTCTATTTCTTGTTAACTTCATCTTTTTCTTTATTCTTCTCTGCTCCTCACAAAAATGGGGAAATAAAGAGTTTGAAATTTCAGTAGTTACTTTAGTTCCCAAGGTGAAACAAATAATCTTTTAATGACCTTTTCAAACGATGTTCCCTGGAGTCGATGTTGAAAGTTATAGGATCTCTATAGCTTTCTCCAGGGATTCCTCTCCACAACTGACCTTTGTCAGGAAAGGGATGTTCAACTTGTAATTGCATTTCAAAGTGCTGCCTTAAAAAAGATGTCTGAGGGGCCCTACTTTGTTGTATGTTCTATAGCATTACAATTTGTGAACTGAATGACCTGCTGCCCGTGGAATTACTAAGGTTATGAGGTGGCTGCTATCGGTCATAATATGATGACTGTGTGTAATTCTGTGTCTGATTTGGAAGTATCAAGAAAAAAAAAGGCATGTTACTACACCTAGGCAAAACCACGTAGCACTGCAGGTTAGGCAGATGTAAATTGGGCTTATACCCCCTTTCTCATTAATGACCTATAGACCCAGGTCGAGGTGCGGTGTGAAAGCACCATAGCTTGTAACCCAGGTCGACAAACCCAGCAATTCAACCTGGGTTATACCGCTTTCAGACCGCACTCCGAACACGGCTTATTGCCGTGTTCACAGGGCCTAAACACGGGTCACGGTGCGGTCTGAAAAGGCCACCACGGGTCGAGCAACACGGGTGTTCAACCCTGGTAATGGCCAGGGTTGAACACGGCTATGACCCGTGTCAAGTGCAGTGTGAACGGGTGCCTGGGTCGAGCGACCCGTGTCCCGTTCACAGTATGGAGGAGGCAGCACTGTCAGCTCCAAGTACTGCCTCCTCCGGAGCCCCCGATGACGCGCCGCCGCCCAGCACCGCCCCATGTGACGTCACCGACTCGGCAATATGCCGTGTCGGTGTCGGAACTTTCAGACCGCATTGCCATGTTGCTCTGGGGATGGGACCCGTGTCCTAATCCCGTGTGCAACACGGTATTTGCGGTCTGAAAGTAGTATTATAAGAAGGGTGAAATCCTGGGTCACTTTCTGTATAATGGGCGACCCGGGTTTAATGCGGTGGACCTGGCCCAACCCGGCTCTGCAATGTGAAAGGGTTATTAGTGATTCAATTTGGGTGGGGTGTGTCTAATCTGAAATCTAAATTTCAGTGTAAAAATCAAGCTAACATTCATGTGCTACATATCTAAATGTAAATGGAATAAACAATGTTATAATGCAAGGGGAGCAAATACAAATTAGCTTGCATTTTTTATTTTAATATATTTATTTTGAGATGCTTTAAAAAGCTCCAATCATGTTCACTGTATCACATATCGAAAGGGGCGGTTCTTGCATTGCACAACAGCGAACTCCTCTGCCTGAGTGACACGCAGAGGTGTTTGCAAGGAGGGGATCAGGATAGCTGGCATTTCTAGAAGGGGTGTGTCACCCCCATTATCTAGGAGTGGCCAGGCTCAGTTTCCTTGCAAGTCGAGTTGCGACAAGCAGAGTGAATAAGGTTAGACTAACTAAGGCTGCTGTTGCAGAGGGACACTGTGCCCAAAAAAATCATATTGCTCAGAGTATGTGCACAGGGTTTTTATTAAATCATTTCTTTTTTTGCAGATATGCATCAATGGCCATATTTTATTATACATAAATTGTAAATATTTGTGTAGTAAGTATTTCTAATGCAAACAAATAAGCTGGCTACACACTATAAGATGTGTACCCAGTGGGACATGGTCGCTGACTGGTATCTTTAAGATAGCATGCCATAGCGGGGCAATGTATGAACAGTCAGCAACACTTTCAGCTATTGATATTCACAGCTGCAGCAGGTGGCCAGGCACTGAGTAATAGCGAATCAGCACTAGGATGATGCGCTATGTGCTTTGATGGGAATCGCCAGAGGGGGACATTTTCTCTCCCCCACGTCAGCGCCCGAGATGTTAATACATCTTGTTGATGCAGCTTCCTGCTACATACCACTTAGTAAATCTACCCCAGTTATTTACCAAGACTATCACCCTCCTCTTACCTCTGCCCTTAGCATATAAGATTATAATGTAATCACTCCCACTCCGTGGTATCAATTAATTATGTAATCTGATTTTTATATTTCTTCTTTGTAAAATTCTCTGTTACTGTCCGGTATGACCACCCTTGTACTATGTGATTTTGCTGTATGTTCCTATATTCGGCACAACAAATATCTGTTTCCAACCAACAATTTGAGAATAAAGCCACAAATTTCCCAATAAATCCCTCACATCCATGCATTGCTTTGTATACATTGGCATATCCTCATGAACATTTGTGCAAATATGTATAATTGATGATCTGCCCACATGTACTCAGTAAGAAAGCAATACCCATGCCATCAGTCCACCTGAAAGTATTTTGCAGTGGACTGTACTATAGTTCGATATACAAAGCTCTGCTCATTCTTCATCCTCCCACCATTCCTACCCTGACGATTTGTAATTCTGGAAGAGTCTGGGTTTGTTTTTTATGCACCTTATCTTTAATTAAATCTTCACCCATTCCTGATGCTTTAAAACCAGATTAATTGTTTCCCACAAATGAAGTCTCTGGAATTAGAGGCGTGTAGCAGTTACATGTGTCTGGCTAATAGTTTCAGACACCATTAAAGTGTCTCGTTAAGAAATCGTTCTGTGTTAAATGTGGATTTAAGCTTGTAGTGCAGCCTGGAAGAGACTTCAAATTAAAAGTTAAATATGTCATCTACCCACATATCCATAGCACCATTTTTTTTTTTGTAATGAAGATTTCTTAAGACTTATGACCTTGCAGATGCCGGCTTCCCCACTGGGTCCTGTTGCTGCTGATGTTGGGATGGTACACATTGTATAATGTGTACCCAGCGTGACACATGGCAGTCTACACAACCTCTAGTCCTCGATTTTATAGTAATGATGTACATGCTGAACTTATGTTTCAGTAAGGGCAAAGCTATATAGGTGACATTCAGTAAAAATATACAAGAAATCCACCCGTCAGTCTATGTCAAATCTGAGAATAGGTTGGAGGTTCTCCTCCCCTACTGCTTTTGAAGCTATGCAGTCAGTCAGATGTTGTTGACAGCGTCTGAATCAGATTTTCTTCACAACCTCACAATCAGATATCCTTTATAACCTCCCAATCAGATGTTCTGTATAGTCTCCCAATCAGATATTCTCCACAGCCAGCCATAAAATATTCTCCACAACTGGCCAATCAGATGTTCTCCACAGCCTCCCAATCTGATGTTCTCCACTGCTTCCCAGTTTGATGTTTTCCAAAGACTCCCAATTACATTTTTCTTCACCACTTCCCAATCAGATGTTATTCCCCACTGGCTGATCAGATGTTCTCGACAGCAGGCCTATTAGAAGTTCTTGAAAATTGCCTTATGGGATGTGCTCCACAGCCTTCCACACAAACCACTGAGGCTACATTTTTTCTACAGGAACATAAACTAATATCTGTTCTACAGAACGGTCTCTGGCATTTGACTCAGGTGAATTAAGGTAGGGGTTTTCGATTCTACTTTGAAACTGAGATACTTCTGTTTCCAAAATATATTATATTTCTTCCTTGTTTTTAGGAACTTGGTGCTACCTTTCTCCAAATATAACAGTATTATACAAAAGAGAAAAAGTGGAGGAAAAAGGTGCACTCTGGAAACACTCTGCTTGTCCTTGATGGTTAATGTTTCAATTAAACCTTAACTTTTATGTAGTCTGTCTATCTCTATATAGAGATAGACAGAGATACAGGCTTACTATTGTTAAAAATCAAAGAAAACTTGGTACTTGTTTCCTAGCACGGCGTCCGTCGCATACCATCGCATACCTTAATTAGTGGTATGCGATGGTTTGAGATAAGAGCTGTACAATTTTAATATCGCATCGCATGCCATTACAATGGCATGCAATGCGATTTCTAATTGTACAGGCACCCTGATGGGTGATTACTATGTTAAATGCACCCCCGTTGTTAACGCCACCCCCACTATCAACGCCAACACGAAACGCGGTGAACGCAGCAAGCCCGCAGGGGCAGCGGTACGCGTCCTCTGACCTTTTCATACCACCACTATCCATGTCAGCGTGGGAATGTTTTTTTATAGTGTGGCGAGCGTGGGGCCACATAATTCATGTGAAGTTATCCGCGTCCCCACGCGGGGCTCGCTGCGCTTGCCGCGCTTTGGGCTCGGTGGCTCAATGCGCTCGCCACACTATATAAGATCAGCTCCACGCCAACGTGGATAGTGGGGGTATGAAAAGGTCGGAGGACGCGTACCACGGCCCCACAAGGGCTCGCTGCGCTCGCCACGCTTCGGGTTGGCGTTAATAGTGGCGGTGGCATTAACAATGGGTGTGCATATAACATACTAATCACCAATCAGGGTGCATGTACAATTAAATCATCGTTTTGATCGCATCGCATTCATAGCTGGTTTGAACAGCTATGAATGGGATTGGCCTTTGAACTCGGCAAACTTACAAAGCTCAGGATTCGTATTTTCCGATGGTGGGCATTCATATTTGGCTGCCAAATTTCCAGGCTGCCAAATACAAATCCCTAAAGCATCACACGGATCATTCAGATCCATGCGATGCTTCTCTGTGTAACAATAAGAAATATAAAGAATAAACTTTACCCCCTAGTATGATGGACTCTATTTTGGTATTTAACAAACATTATTAAACTTAATTTCTATCCTCCATGATACCAATAAGATTGCAGTGGAATTTTGCACTTTCTATTCCTTCCTTTACAATATTTCCACCTCAGCAGCCTACTCAGATTTTTCAGTGAAACAGCAAGCCATTAGGGATTACCTAACGAGAGTAGGGTTCCCTCACCTCACAGCTCAAGACAGTGAGGCTTTGGAGAGGCCCTTTACTTTGATGGAACTAGAGGAAGCTATTAAATCATCCCCTTCGGGTAAGAGTCCTGGCCCAGATGGTTTTTCCATTACATACTACAAAGCATTCAAGGACAAACTGCTCCCCTTACTTTTAGAGGCCTTTAATGCTGTCTCAGAACAATCCCCTTTCTTTAGACAATCCCTTGAAGCTCATATCATGGTGATCCCTAAGGAGGGTAAGGATCCGTCCCTGTGCCCTAGCTACCGGCCGATATCCCTCCTCAATTGTGATGTCAAATTATTTGCTAAACTCCGTGCCAATAGGTTGAAGGTGTATCTCCCATCTATCATACATTCTGATCAAGTGGGGTTTGTACCGGGTCGTGAGGCTCGAGACAACACCTCCAAGATATTGGCCCTTCTACATCACATCTTTACCACGAAGGTCCCAGCGATCTTATTATCTACCGACGCCGAAAAGGCGTTTTATCGAATTGACTGGGGCTTTTTGGCCGGGGTGCTGCGGCATTTGGGGTTGGGCCCTCTATTCTTCCGGCACATCCTCTCCCTCTATTGCTCCCCGTCAGCGAGGGTTAGAGTAAATGGTTCCCTCTCTGCCCCTTTCGCTATCAACAATGGCACCCGCCAGGGAACCCCTTGTCCCCCCTTATCTTTGTCCTATGTATGGAGGCGCTAGCATGCTCCATTAGGCTGAACCCTAACATTTCCGGATACGATGTAAACGGGACGGAATATAAATTGGCACTCTTCGCTGACGATCTATTGGCCACTATCAGCTCCCCTTTCACCTCACTACCCAACTTACTAGAGGAATTTAAACTGTTCGGGGACCTCTCTAACTTTAAGGTGAACTACACCAAATCGGTAGCTCTTAACATCACAGTCCCTACCACTGCCTTAGCAGGCCTTAAAACTGCCTTTCATTTCACCTGGCACCCCTCTCAGCTGAAATACCTGGGTGTGGTCATCACCAGAGATCTCTCCAACTTATTTGGAGCTATTTTCTCACCTCTACTGGCCAAAATACACTCCGAATTGCGAACCAGGAGAGCGGGGTTCTTTTTCTGGTTTTGGACGATTGGGTATATTAACCCCTTCACGACATTGCCTTTTAAGGTAATTTTTTTTTTTTTTTTCCTCCTTGCGTTCAAATAAGCGTAACTTTTTTAATTTTCCGGCTATATAGACACATGAGGGCTTTTTTTTTGCGGGACAAGTTGTACTTTTTAATGGTACCATTTACTATACCGTATAATATTCTGGGGAATCAGGAAATAATTCAATGTGGGGTAAAAAGAAAAAAAAACGCAATTCCACAATTTTGCGCTGGTTACGTTTTTTTTGGAGTTCATAGTTCGTTTAAAATGATGGGTTATCTTTATTCTATGGGTCGTTACGATTCCGGTGATACCAAACTTATATAGTTTTCGTTACGTTTTACGCCAAAAAAAAAAAATAGAATATGTTACGGTTTTTCGAATTTGCGTCGCGTCGCCATGTTCTGCGGCTTATAACTTTTTTATTTTTCCACCTACGGACCTGGGTGAGGGCTCATTTTTTGCGGGCTGAAGTGTACTTTTTAATTAATACCATTATGGGATATGGGCGACTTTCTGATCTCTTTTAGCTATTTTTTTTTGGGTAGGCGATGCGACCAAAAAACGTAGTTTTGGCATTGGGGATTATTTTACGTTTACGCCTTTAACCGTGCGGGATAACTAATGTTATATTTTAATAGATCGGACTTTTAGGAACGCGGCGATACCAAATATGTTTATTTTTTTTATTTTTTATTTATTTTTATTTGGGAAATGGGGAAAGGGGGGTGATTTGAACTTTTAATATTTTTTTTTTTTTTTAAACTTTATTTTTTTTTTTTTTTTACTTTTACTACAAGGCCCCCTAGTGTACTTGACCACTAGGGGGCGCGATCGCCTGTACTAGGTTCAGCCATAAAGCTCTATGGCTGAACGTAGTGATTTTATGCACTTCCTATTACATCCTGCCTGAGGCAGGATGTAATAGGAATGCATACACGGCCAGCACAGGGGTCTACATTAGACCCCTGGCTACCATGGCAACCGATCGGCACCCTCCGATCTCGCTGCGGGGGGCCCCGATCGGCGCCGGAGGGGGGCGCCCCCCCTCCGATCAGCTATTTAAGCACTGCGGGCGCTTTGCCCGCGGTGCTTAAAGGGTTAAACGGCCACGATCGGCGAACTCGCCGCTCGTGGCCGTGAGAGCAGGGACCTGGCTGTAATATACAGCCATTACCTGCTCTCTTTCAAGCCAGCTCACTCCGTGAGCTGGCTTGATTCCCCCGCAACCGACATATGACGTATATATACGTCATATGTCGTGAAGGGGTTAAAAATGAACACTCTTCCTAAAATTCTGTACCTTCTGCAAACCCTTCCTATTAAGATACCACATTGCTGGTTCCTGGAGATCCAGTCCCTCATAAGAGAGTTTGTCTGGGGTGGGAGAAGACCACACTTGAAACTTAACATTCTACATAGGTCTACTGACAAGGGGGTCTTCGCCTCCTCAATATATTAGGATATTATAATGCCTGCCTCCTAGCAAGAGTGCTTGAATGGTCAAGATTTGACACGGTTAAACAATGGGTACAAGTTGAAAACCAAGCCCTCCCAATCCCAATTTCCCATAGCTCCCCGTAACTCCTAGGTCTATCCACCCCACCATTGGGCCCATGGTAACCTGCTTAAGGTCTATGAGAAAGAACCCTTCTATTTCCTCCAAGAACTCCCCCTACTTGTCCTTTCTCGCCAATACCCATTTCCCCCCAGGACTGAATCTCAGGGCCTTCCGATGCTGGCTGGAGGGAGGCCTTTTTAGGGTTGGACAGCTGGTGAGCGGGGAAACAATCGCGTCTTTTAACGACCTACAAAGTGGATGGAATCTATCTCATACTGAATACTGGCGATATCTGCAGGTACACCACTTCCTCAAGTCGTTGGGTCATTCCGGCGCATCCCCGAATACCCTGACTCCCTTTGAACTTCTGTGCAATGGCCCCTCGGCTCCCACCCATACTATGGGGGAAATTTACCAAAATGGATTCGTAAAAAGGTGTATTCGTAGGCAGAAATACACCTATTTTTTACACATTTGTATTTATACAACAATTCCTAATACTAATGATGGGACATTCGTTTTTGTATTTACAAATACGAATGTCTACACCATCGATAGGATACGACAGGAATCACCATTCAAAAGAATGGTGGTTCCTGATGTACTAAGCAGCCTTACTGATAATACGGCTGCTAATTAGTGTAAAACAGGCACGCAAATACGACAGGAAAATACACCTTGCTTTCCCTGTCGTATTTGCTTTAAGCCTGCACGGATCACTCAGATCCGTGCAGGCTTCAGTGTAAAAAAATAGAAAAAATAAATAAATAAATAAAAAAAAACAGCGTGGGGTCCCCCCCCCACAGCTGTAACCAGCACCAGGCTGAAAGAGCCGGGGCCGGTAATTAAAAATCAGGGAACCCGACAAATAGGGGTTCCCCGATTTTTAACAACCAGCTCCAGGTCCGGGGCTGGTTCCCAAAATACGGGGGACAAAATGACTAGGGGTCCCCCCGTATTTTAAGAACCAGCCCCAGGCCAAACCAGCCAGCAGGGTAATTCCACAGTCGGGGGGAGACTTTTTATGCAAGTCCCCCCGGCCAAAGCATTCAGCCCTACCGACCAGTCAGCCTGGCCAGGGGCCCTGGGGGAGTGGGGACCCCCCCAATAAAGGGGTCCCCCCCCCTCCAGGACTAACCTGACCAGGCTAATGCCTGGTGCTGTCCCCGGTGGCCACCGGGCTGATCTTGGTGTAAAAAATAGAACAATAAACCATTGTTTTAAATTGTGGAACTATGAGTCCCAGCAAGCCTCCCCTGCAAGCTGGGACTTGGTGAACCACAAGTCCCAGCGTGCGGGGCATTAAAGGGCCCACTGGGTCTTGTAGTTCCACAGTAAAAAATAGTTAAATAAATACACACTGACACCTGAAAAATAAAAGTTTAATACATACATTACACACACACTGATACTTACCTATCTTGATCCCGTAGGTAGGTCCCAGAGTCTTGATCCGGTGCCTTGTCCTGGTTCCGGATCATGTCGTCTTTCTTCACCATGTTGATCTTCATATCGGCGTCAGGTCCGGGTCCGAAGAAATCCATGGTGGATCTGTGGAAGGAAATCCAACTCACCCAGGTCCTCCATGGAAGTTCTTCTGGCTTGGTCCGACGTTGTCCAGGCATTCTTCCATCTTCTTCCATCTTCTGGCTTCTTAATCACGCTGCCGGCGACTCCAGCAAAGCTCCCCGACTGTCAGAGCCGCAGAGATGTTTCCTCCTCGGCGTCTGGACTAAGAATGAATTCTGGCCTATTAGGAGCCGCCTAGCGGCCAATCAGGAGCCCGGAAAGTCGGCTCCTGATTGGCCAGAATTCATTCTTAGTCCAAACGCCGAGGAGGAAACATCTCTGCGGCTCTGACAGTCGGGGAGCTTTGCTGGAGTCGCTGGCAGCGTGAATAAGAAGCCAGAAGATGGAAGAAGATGGAAGAATGCCTGGACAACGTCGGACCAAGCCAGAAGAACTTCCATGGAGGACCTTGGTGAGTTGGATTTCCTTCCACAGGTCCACCATGGATTTCTTCGGACCCAGACCTGACGCCGATATGAAGATCGACATGGTGAAGAAAGACGACAGGATCCGGAACCAGGACAAGGCACCGGATCAAGACTCTGGGACCTACCTACGGGATCAAGATAGGTAAGTATCAGTGGGTGTGTAATGTATGTATTAAACTTTTATTTTTCAGGTGTCAGTGTGTATTTATTTAACTATTTTTTTTACTGTGAAACTACAAGACCCAGCGGGCCCTTTAATGCCCCGCAGGCTGGGACTTGTGGTTCACCAAGTCCCAGCTTGCAGGGGAGGCTTGCTGGGACTCATAGTTCCACAGTTTAAAACAATAGTTTATTGTTCTATTTTTTACACCAAGATCACCGCACAGGGCCACCGGGGACAGCACCAGGCTTCAGCCTGGTCAGGTAAGTCCTGGAGGGGGGGGGGACCCCTTTATTGTGGGGGTCCCCACTCCCCCAGGGCCCCTGGCCAGGCTGACTGGTCGGTAGGGCTGAATGCGTTGGCCGGAGGGACTTGTATAAAAAGTCTCCCCCCGACTGTGGCATTACCCTGCTGGCTGGTTTGGCCTGGGGCTGGTTCTTAAAATACGGGGGACCCCTAGTCATTTTGTCCCCCGTATTTTGGGAACCAGCCCCGGACCTGGAGCCTGGGGCTGGTTGTTAAAAATCGGGGAACCCCTATCTGTCGGGTTCCCTGATTTTTAATTACCGGCCCCGGCTCTTTCAGCCTGGTGCTGGTTATGGCTGTGGGGGGGACCCCACGCTGTTTTTTTTTTTCTGTTTATTTTTTTTTCTATATTTTTCTACACACTGCAGCCTGCACGGATCTGACTGATCCGTGCAGACTGCCACAAAAATTCGTATTAGCGGCCGTATATACGGCCAGCTAATACGAATGAATACGACATCGGAGGGTTACAAAGCAGTCGTATATGACTGCTTTGTAATTTCCTCTCCGGAACACGACTTTGCATACGACTGAAACAGTCGTATGCAGTCGTAGGGAAAATACTAATACGAAAAACTAGGTTTTTCATATTAGTAAATTTCCCCCTATATCTTTGATATACAATCTTCTATCTGAAGATGTAAGCCCTGGTCTTCCGCACTTTACTAAAGCCTGGGACTTGGAACTAGGTGAAGAGGTGGGGGAAAACAACTGGGGTAAGATATTTAGTCTGGCCCATGCCTGCTCTCCTAGTGTGGGGGTCCGGGAGACCCAATATAAGCTAATATCCCGCTGGTATAGATGCCCCGATGTACTCTCTAAAATGGGGATTGGTTTACCTAATATCTGCTGGCTCTGCTCTAACGCTCCTGGCAACCCACTTCATATATAGTGGCAATGCCCGCTCCTCCATCCATTTTGGTCAGTAGTCCTTAGACTCTCTGCTATTATTATAGGTGAACCTGTCCCTTCTAACTCACTGTTTTGGCTATTCCACCTGTCCCCTGTCCCGATAACAAGATACAAGAGATCCTTGCTATGTCACCCTAATAACGCAGATAAGGCAGTCATTCCAGTACGCTGGCAATCCTCCTCTCCTCCAACTATCAGAGACTGGCTTACTAAAGTGTCCTCTACGGAAGATACACATATGTCTTTCAGGGATACTTGGTTCCGCTGGATGGACTTCAAAGACTCGAAAACGTATAAGTACATCATCGCACCCCCCCCCCCCCCCCCTCAACCCATTTAAGGAACAGGACTTGCGACCCCAGCCCCTTTTGGTTTGGATGCAGTCTCGTGTATACCCAGTTCAGCTTATCTTTGGTCCCACTTGGTGATATTCCCCTTCTTTCATTACCATATTTAACTGAGCTATGACAACACCTCGTAGGTATCAGAGCTACCCCTCCCCCACCCCTCATCCCTAGTCTGTTTCTCTTCCCCCTTTTCTTTTATCGCCAACTTTTTCCTTGGTCTCTATACGTCCAATTCACTGATTTCATTGTAACAATACGCATCTAGAGACCATTGTCTGCCAAAGCATATTCTGTAATATTTGTTTATGTTTTTCTGTTATAATAACAATAAAAATTAATTTTGCACTAAACTTAATTTCTAACTGAAAAATCAGAATGATGAAAAGGTTTGCAGCATTCTTTAAAGGTGTTTGTTTTGTTTAATAAAATAAAAAAAGTCCAACTGTATCAGTATTGGTCCATATCAGTCTATGTTAATGTCCCTCAGTCACTGGCTCCAAATAAATGGGTAGGCTGCCCAGTCAATCATTTCATATATAGTTACTATGACCATCATTTTTCACATTGCACATTAGAATTTTTTTATTACCATTTCTATTATTGCCGCTAATCAATCAAATTTACCAAGAAAATGTATTGCGTGATGTAGGTCCTGAATAATAAGGTTTAACTCGTCACTTTGCTGGGAGAGTGTATTCAGATTTGCGCAATGAGTGTCATCGCCATCATGACAAAGTAAAAAAACTGTTTTTATTACCAATGAGGCCAGTTCGTTCATTGATAATTATGCCTCAGTGGCACATTTCAGTCGTATTTGTATTTTGGATATAACTAAATACAACTGGCATCGGTAGTGTTTTTGTATTTGGTAGTCGTATTTTTTTTCCCCAAAATTTCTAACCTGTCGTATTTTTACACTTCCTATTTTTCAATGGCGTATTTTGTCGTATAGAGTCGTATTTTTGTTTCCATATTCGTATTTTGGTTTCCATACGTATTTTTGCGTTTTTTCTGCCTTGTGTGTGTGTGTGTTTTAAACATACTTATATTGAAGAATACACACGTGAATTTCGCTTAACAGAAAGTAACTTTGTGGGGAGTGTTCTTCCAGCCATATAAAACCCCCACGCGCTCCCCGGCTCCTAGTGGGTTAGATAGACGTGTTGTGTAGAGTGCAGGAGAGGTTGGAGTTTGCTGAGTTATCTAGTGATTGTGGAGTGGTTTATTTGTTTGAAAGTTGTATTGTGGATTGTGTTGTAATTTAATTTAGTATTAAGTCTTTATTTGTGAGTGAAGTTTATATGTGTTTGCGTGTGTTAGAGGAAAGGATAGGAGGGTGTTCTTTGTCTTTTTATTTTTCAGTGTGTTGTATGTTCTTGTGTGTGCTTGTGTGTGCAATGTCTGTGTCTGATAGTGAGAGTAGTCAGGTGGGGAAGGATTAAACGAGGGATACACAGCCTCTGAGCAACCTGCACAAGCTGCTGCTGATGTTTCATGACACTGGCGTTTTCTCCGATGCATGGGTCAGGACATCAGGTAGCCCACATCCCACAATAAAAACTTCTCAATGAATAAATGAGTACCCATCTCTGTTTGTAACAAGCAGAGAAGTGTGTTTAATGGTCTTTTATAAGGCACACATTTGTTCATGGGAGTAGCTGTGGGCTAACGTCTGAGTAATTTCACATATTGAAAATGTGAAATACGCCTGGAAATCATGGAGTATTTTTCAGTCTTTTTTAAAAAGATTTTTACTTGTTTACACCTACGAATTGTTAGTAATATTTAAAATTAACATAAAATAATAACAGAGTACAAATATGATTGATAGCATTGGCCATAAAAAGGCAAAATGCTAACGTACTTCTGCATTAGTAAATTTCAAAAATACGAATATGTGCCCAAACACGAATACGACTGAATATGAATACGCCAATTCCTACGGTGTTTTGCTTAGTAAATCACCCCCCCCCCCCCCCCCCCATCTCTCCACTCATCCAGGATTTTCCTAACGTGTAAATAAAGTCAAAGTTAGCTAATAGAAACAATCACCATAGAGGATGATTGGGAGGGCGGTGGAGATTCGGGATAGAAAGCTGAAATACTGCAAGTTAAGAACTGATAAATGCCCTGATCATTAAAAATCGAAAAATGATGGAGCAACTGCTATTTCTGCAGGGATTTCTGAATAACATAGTTTCATAAATAGGGCCATTGATTACCTAAAAAAACGGCTGTATTTTTACATTGCTTAGTTCTAAACAACAGCGCTTCCCTTTACTAATGTCAGACAAGGAGTTAACGTGTTGACAGGAAAACTGATGTCTTTTCACAGCCAGCAGTAATATACTGTGATTCATTTTCCTAGAATTCTTTTGACATTTCACCCATCAGGCCTTCTGGTTTGCACCACTCACTAATGTACAGCTCCTCAGCAGAATTCTGCTAAAACACAGCACATCCATCATAAGCGGTGCCTGCAGCCTCACTGCTGGTAGCTTTCGGGCAAAGAACGGGGCCGGGAACTTGGCAGTCCTAGTGAGAATTGCCTGGCTCTTTGTGAACACACCTACAGTATGTAAATACAACACAGTATGGGCCAACAAATCCACTGTGAATACATTGGGAGGAATTCAATTGTAGCACCGACAGCAGAATATCCTGCGTTCCTGTTGGAGCTATTCAATTGCTGTGCTACCAGCTACTAGTACTTCTATATGCACTCCCTACCAACAGCCCAACACCAACACCAGTTACACACCCCCCCTTACCAAATCCAGTAGTAGTTGTATCCCTAACCCCCCCTACAAACACCTACAAACACCATCAGCAGTCACACTCCTGCCCTACTTACAGACAACCGGTGGTGTCGAGATAGGGAGGAGGGGTTACTAATTACCCGGACCCAGGTCTGAAGGAGAGGCCCAGTGGGATACACATTACCTTATTCTGAGTAGAAGGTCATGCGTCCCATGATTAGGCCACGCCCCCCCAAAAAAAGTACTGGGGCCTGGCCAGGCCCCAACACACACAAACACCAGAACACAACACACACATGAAAAAAATCCCTTGATGCTGGTGTGGACATTAGTCTTCCTTTTCAAGTTGGCTTGGTACTGATCCAGCCTTCCATAAACTGGCACAGCAGCCAGGAGCTCAGGTCACAGAGCAGACTCAGAGCCCAAGGAGGAGGAGCTGCTCAGCCTCACAGAGCATGTTGCTGCAGCTCCTACTGCTAAAACAGCTTCCTGGCAATAGTAAAATAAAAGTGCCTGAAAATTATTGGGTGGAGTGGTGCCTTGGTGCCCCCTTGAAACTGTATGGTCGGCATGTAACCATATCCCCATGAGGTATTGCATGCATATCGCCAATTGTAAATACCACATTGTGGGCAAATAATAATGAAACCAATAAATATGTTCTTGGTTTCCACACCAAACAATTTAAATACAACATTAAATACAACACGTGACATTAATATTTTTTTGACCACCAAATAAATAAGTATTGCATCTAGGGTACTTGTGTAATATCTGGGCGCCAGATTTTTTCAACGCATGCCACTAATTAAGGCATGCGATGAGACGCGATGGGACCCGATTTTTGGGGGTTTTGGACGTTCCCTGTACAATGTAAAAATCGGTTGCATCGCATGCCATTACAATGCCATGTGATGCGATGCGACCGACACGATTTTTACATTGGACCCAATGTTACATGGCCCCCCAGACCCGATTTTTTATTGTATACCCACCCTGATGGTTAATGAGTAGGTAAAATGCCCCCCCATTGTTAACGCCACCCCATGATCAACGCCAACCCGAAGCGTGGCGAGCGCCGGTGATACGCGTCCTATGACCTTTTCATACCCCCACTATCCACGTCGGCATGGAGTTGATTTTATATAGTGTGGCAAACGCAGCGAGCCACCGAGCCCCGCAAGGGGACGCGTATTACTTCACATATATTCCGCATCCCCTCGCGGGGTTCGCTGCGTTTGCCATGCTTCAGGCTCGTATTCTGCGTCCCCTCGCGGGGCTCGATGCGCTCGCCAAGCTTGGGGCTCGGTGGCTCACTGTGTTCGCCACACTATATAAAATTTGACATAGGAATCAGGCATCTGGGTGCCTGTACAATTAAAAATCGGGTCCAATCGCATCGCATGCGATGCGATGAGACAGATTTTTGGTTGTACAATCACTTAAGATGAAAAAATCAGGCGCCCAGATAATACACAAGTACCGCATCTAGATTTTAGTAGAATGAATAGTTATAAAATGTTACAGAGCACTAATGGATAGTCTAGCATCTAGATAGACTGAGAAAGTTCTTACATACAGAGGAAGACCCATTTAAGATACTCACAAAATACCATTATGACCTTTTGCCAGCATTACTAAATATTGTATATAGAATTTGTGCTGTATGTATACCTATGTGCCATTTACTGTTGGTAAAGTTGTCACTTTTTATTGAACTTGGAAAGTGCAATCACCCTCAGTTCATTTTATTGTGGTGTTTTATTTATGGGCCAAAAAACCCCCAAGAAATAAAACTGCTGAGGTGATAGAAAAGGTCTGAGAAACACAGAAGGAAGAAATAATGTATTCAGTCAGTGAAATGTATATACAATGTAACAGTCATTAAATTACATTTGCCTGAATGTCACAATGCTCCTTCTCATACTGTATAAGGTGTGAATTATTTATATACAAGGAAATGTTAGGTTTTATATACATGTGGTTAAAAATCTAAGGATGTGTGCTATGTGCACAGATCTCTCAAATAGTTGTCTAATATAAGGGAAGCGGCCTCACATCCAGGGTTGGATTACGGGGTTTATTCTGATTCACTCGGAAAGGCACAATCACTCTCTAATGGACAAAACCATGCGCACTGGAGGTGGGGCTGATGTAACATGTGCAGAGAGAGTTAGATTTGGGTGGGGTGTACTTCAAACTGATATCTATATTGCAGTGTAAAAATAAAGCAGCCAGTATTTACCCTGCACAGAAACAATAAAACACCCAAATCTAACTCTCTCTGCACATGTTACATCTGCCCCACCTGCAGTGCATATGGTTTTGTCCATTAGAGAGTGATTGTGCCTCTATTCAGAATAACCCCCTAAGGTCTCGGGGGGCTGTGTGGGCCCTATCAATAAAAGTTATATAAATGTGGTCACTTGCTCTGGGGACTACTTTCTGCTGCACTGGGGTTACCCCTGGGGTCCAATCCCTGCTTATTCTTCCACATTGGGGAAAGTGGGATGACAATAGAAGCTTCTATTTAAAACTAATTATTACATTTTTCTGTTGGATTTGTGACACTTACAAACACACAAACATATATAAGTAGATTTGCCTGCATGAATCAGTCAGATCCATGCAGGCTTCGCAGTGTAAAACTAAATTAATAATAAAAAAAATATGGCATGAGGTCCCCCCCATGAGCGGAACCAGCCCCGGGCTCATTGAACCAGTCCTGGTTGCAGAAATACAGGGGGAAAAGTCAAATGGGGTCCCCCTGTATTTCTATAACCAGCACCAGGCTCTTGGCCCGCTCCAACAGCCAGCGGCCTTTATGCCACAGGGAAAGCTATTTATGGGAGTTGCCGGTTCCCATCATAGACACCCATGTTAAATTCATAACACAGGTGTCTATATAGCCACTCAGAGCCTAACAGGTGAGGAGCTCCCCCGGAGCCCGCTTCTGGTTGGCTGACGTCACAGAGAACTCCCTCATTCTGAGTAATCTGTGCGATGCTTCAAACCTTCAAACTCGGCAGCCAAATATGAATCACATCAACATCGAAAAATACAATTCCAGAGAATACGGCATCAAATTTACCATATTCTCTGGTCGTATTTTCAGCTGATTACGGACAATCTCGGTCATACCATTCGTACAGAGGATCGGTCGTAATCGGCTTTCTTAGTATATTTCCCCCACAGTGACTAAATCTGTAAATATCTGTCAGCTGCATTCTGTTCACTAGTGAGGTGATAGCAATTGCCTCCGGCTGTAGCAGGGTCCGAGGCTGCAGCCACCAGCAGAAACACTGGGCTCAGCAGCAGCAGATTGCTGGTTCTCAGCTCTGCCATCAAAGGACATTGAAAAACCACATTATTGTGGGGCCCCTAATGTGTGGGTGCCCCGGTACAGCCGCCCCTATGGCCCCTCCCTTAATCTGGCCCTGTTCACGTCCTTCATAGCACTGCTTGGATGGCTGTATTATTATTCAGTTCTGACTCAAATGTTGGTGGCCCTTATTTCTAACAGCAACATTGCAAAATTAGTATCTTGTTTTAAAATAAAGCCCTATTACTGAACCAAAATATGCCGCACACAGTGTTAAAGAGTGTTTGATGCACTGACATTGTCCATTACATAGATGGGATGTATTTGTTCCCAAAATGTTAGAATGAAAAGTATATATTTTTTTCTTTATTGAAGCATATAATTCCCAAAAAGTGCCTTTACTACAGCTCCCTGTTCTGTAATTCCACAGAAAATATTACACTTAATGGCTGGCTGTCGGTGAGCCGATTCCCTGCTCGCCTAACCTATCCTCCGACAGCATATATACTGCAGATCACAGCCTACTTGGGGAATCTGCTCTGCATACAGAATGCAGTGCGTCTGCTCCAGGGTGAGAGCAGAGGGCAGGCATCACAATGCTGGCGTTAATCAATACCACAATACCCCAGAAATACAAATGAATAAATCGGGATAGTTAGCATAATCAGTGCTGCCTTGTCGCATGTGTTGTGTACTCATTTGTGATGTCTGTGTTGCTCTGGTGCCATGTGTGCAATGTATTTATACACGTTGTTAATCTTCACCTACAGTATTTTTTATGTGAAAGAAATGTAATAAAATGACAAGTACCAGTATGTTCTACCAGCCTCTAACATCCGAGAGCCGCAGGTTTCTTTAAGCCTAAGCAGACATGTACATTAGAGGAATATTTGCCGTCCAGAGTCCTCCTCGGTTCCTGAGTTATTATTAGTATTCCTGTTATTAAAGGGTCTAGGCATCTTTCTAAGTGGTAATTAGACTCCCTGGGATAGTGAATGCAAGTATAGGTTATTTCAGAAGACAGAATATATCACCACTACCTAAGAAGGCGTGTATTAACCTGTATGTTTGTAATTGTATGCATGTGTGTGTGTGTGTGTGTGTGTGTGTGTGTATATATATATATATATATATATATATATATATATATATATATATATATATATATATATATATTTGGGTATATAAGGTGTGCAATAGGCCATATGCTAAGTCAGATCACACCTGAGGACATACGTGGTCTCTACCTGGCTGTGACTTGGCTTGTGGCACCTCTGGCAATGGTCTCCCTACCCTGCATAATGCTGGGTGGGTGACATCATAAAAGCGGGTCCTGTGCACATGCTTAGAGAAGAGATCATCTCCCAGTACATTTACATTACACAATATTCCGAGTTGCTGTGCATTCATACACTAATTCGGGATATACAGGGCAGTGTAAAAGTGGTAAAACCCAAAACGTTCAACCAAACCTAATACCCGTACCCCTAAACTAACCCTTATACCCTAAACAAACTAAACCTCTAACCTAAACCTCTAACCTAAGCCTAATACTGTAAAAGGCAGACTGGATGGGCCATGTGGTTCTTCTCTGTAACTTGTACTTTGCTATAAAACCCTGTGGTATAAAGCACTGACTCAACAGACCGGCCTGTAAATGTTATTTTTCACTCAAATTCTCTTCTGTCGGATGGTGATTTTACTTAGATCAGTGATGTACAGGTCATTATTGTACTTGAATCTCAAGTTGATAAATGTAGATACGAATATTGTATGTTTATTTGTTTATATAGATGTAAGCAGGGTCAGATTAATGTTTCTGGAGGCCGCAGGTCAACTCACTTGTGGGGCTTCTAGCTATAACATTTAACACATGTTTAACACGTGTTACATATAACACATGTGTAAATGCTCTCAGCACTACAGGTGTGTTAAATACACTGTAGTGCCCCAGTTCAGGTATGCTATAGTGCCTTCTCCGCTGCGATGTAGCTATGTGTGGAGCCACCCAGTGCGTGGAAGCCCCTGTTGCTAATCCAGCTGTGGACTTTTGATTGATATATGTAGACTCGCCATACTCTGGATGTGATTGGGTTAATAGTCTGTATCTCTCTATTAGGGTTCGAATTAGTAATGTGCTTCACCCATTGAATATGTCAATGTACCCCAGTGAATGAGGTTATCTGAGTTTTTTGTTCTCTTGCAGAACTCAAGCCTTGGCTGTCGAACTTCACATATGGTGACGTACAGGACTTTTCCCAGGTATCGCTCGATGTCAACAGGAACCAGCTAATTGTAGGAGCCAGGTAATAGCAATAAATATATTTACATTTAATGGTATTCACACAGCACATGTCAACTGGGTAGCACTATATTCATTTCAGTGACAATTCTTTATAGCATGATAGCAGCAGTGTGTCCTTTGTGCAATAATTGGCTCTTTCTGTAGCGCTGTACATTTTTTCCAGACGATATCTCGTCACTATGACAGCTTGTTGACAAGTTATCTCATTGTATGTCTCTAGTTCTGTGCATTGTGTGCGCTTGTGTGTCTGCTGCTGACCCAGCAATTATCACTGTCCTGCAGTTAGTTACTGTACATCTAAGAACTGCAAGGTGGTTTTGGACCTGTAGGCCCTTGGCCAGTACAGATTAACCAGGACCCTGTGAGGAGCTGAACACGGGCGACTCTTGTGACGTCTGATTAATCACATAATCTCCAGTTTGCTGAAAGAGCTTAGTGTTCCCTGGTATACTGAAGCTGGATACAGAGAGGTACAAGCTGCATGAGCTGCCAGTATAAATTCAATTACAGGAAAGTGATCTGCTTAATTTTCTCTCTCTAGTTAGTCAATTTAAGGAACATAGGTTTATAGCATTCTACAATCTACATGGAAGACATTGCAACATGGACGGCCATAATGCATTTAGGAGTCTTAGTTAAGGTCTAGGGGCCAGATGCACTAAGCTTCAAAAGTGATAAAATGGAGAGTGATAAACAGCCAGCCAATCAGCTCCTACCTGCCATGCCACAGCCTGTGTTTGAAAAATGTCAAGCAGGAGCTGATTGGTTGGTTGTTTGTAACTCTCCATTTTATCACTTTTGTTAAAAGTCACAGGCTTATATGTGTTACACAAGTAAAGTTGTTGTGCTATAATCACTTTGCACTTACATAAAAGTCCATTTTGCAGACAAACCTTTTGGATCCTAGTATTGTGCTTGCTTTTTAGCTGTCTTTCAGAGTTATCCACAACTAAGTTGCCTCAGCACCAACAGGGAGGTGTTCTCTGCTTGTGAACACATATATGTGCTAACTTATTCCAGATCCTATGTGTTTTCTCCATTAAAATATGGGGTATAATTGAAATAGATGAAAAAAATAATTGAATGTCTCCTTCCATGAGAGCAAATGAGTTGTGGCTATTAAATATGAGACTAATGCTATAATTATATTATGGTAATTTTTACTCCATTCCCATTCCATGTACGCATCTTCTTCATCCATACAGCATTGCATTCTTATTTTCCTTTGGTCAAAGCCTTGTTGTAGCTCATTATCTGTCCGCTGTCTGAACAACTCCATCGATTTCTAACTGATGCAGAATGGGTTCCCTTGAGTACAGATTTTACGTCAGGAAAAATAAATAAGTTATATGGTACTAGGTCTGGCAAGTATGGAGGGTATTCTAGCACTGCAATCTGTTTCTCAGCCAAAAAATACTTTGCACAGAGAGTTGTGTGGGCTGGTGCATTGTCCCGATGGAGGATGAACATTTTTTTCCACAACTGTGTCCTCTTTCTTCTGATTCTTAACCACAATGTTTCTAGAACATTTTTATAGTAATGTTGTTTCACTGTTGTTCTTCTGGTACAACAAACTAATAACCTTGATATATTAAAAACAAACAAACAAAAAAAAACAATTCACATGGCTTTGCATTTTGATTTGTTCTGACATGCTTTTTTCTTTTTTGGTGATAACTGTGTTTTCCAGTGCATGGACTAGCTTTTTGTCTCAGTACCATACTGAAAGATCCATTTTTTTATCATTGGTAGGGATGTTATCTTAAAAAAGCAAACCACACGTGCACAAGACATGCAATCTGACCCATAAGTCTTGGTTAGTATACGGAGAGAATCGCTGGATGTTTTGTGTAATTTCACTAAATTGTTTAACACATTGATCTACTAATAACTAAGAAAAATTCAACTTATTTCAACATGGTGTAACAGAAAACTATCTGTGCGAGAAGGGTGAAAATCACAGTGTTCCGTCACTTTCTTTTATCTCCCACAGTGTGGTTTATTTATTACAAGTGCAGTCTCATTATTTAGTAGCCACACGTTATAGAATGGTAATTTAGATGTGCTTAATCAGAGTTTCACCTGGGCCCTCATTCTGGTTGACTCTGTAAACTGCGAAACACAATCAATGATTGCGGGTGTTTTGCAACCAACATTTTTAATTTGAGAAAAGTCAGCAAGGGCATACCCATCCGGAACAGAATCTGGCAGAGAAACAGATGGGACCATCATATCGCTAGGCACAGATGCATCTCCCTCAACAACTGCATCACATTGTTCAGGGTTGCTGGAAGAGGATAGGGTACCCTCTCGAATCTCATCCAAATGTAGAAGCAGTCTGGTAGAAGAAGCGTATATCACATGCAGGATAAGATGTACCTGAGATTCCATTGTCATATATGGGAGAATAGGTGAGGCAGAGTATTAGCAGTATAGTTGGCATGTAGTAGGTTGTGGCGGCTAGCACACCACCATCAGCATAAGAAGCAGCAGACGATTGATGGGGAATCCGGAGTGCGAGTATAGGGCAGAAACTAGTAGTTACAACAAGTCCCAGCTAGGTAACAACAGGTGAATAGGAGTGCCCCAGTCCAGGGCGCATGCATGCAAGATGGCGACGGCACCCTCTGCGCGGACCATGGCAGCATGTCCCAAAAGAGACCGCTTCCCGTTCTCACCACTAATCACCCCAACACACGAGGCACCCGGGAAAGAGGTGCCAGAGCAGGATTCTAGCAATTCAGCAGGGGACCAGTGGTACTCGGGCTCCAGCACTCACCAGGGGTTACCGGACATCCGCTGTACGAGGCTGCAGGAGTTCTTGACCCAGGAGTGGCGGAGGATCGAGAATAGTGGCTGGTGTCTAGTCAGCCGCAACAATAGCTCAGTATGTGGGAGTCGCTTCCCTCCTTGGAGGTCACCAGCCAAGATATAAATCTTCAAACAGGCAGGAGAGCTTGTCCCAGCAGCCCGCACAGTAGACACTGCCGTCGCTTCACCCGCCAGACAGCGCCTCAGCGTAAAAACAGAGAGGAGAAAGGAAGTCTGCACAGAAACAAAATAACTCACCCAAATGTAATTCTCTCTGCACATGTTACATCTGCCCCACCTGCAGTGCACATGGTTTTGTCCATTAAAGAAGAAGTTTGCTTTGGCAAACCAACCAAAATCACTCACATTATGCTTATCGCAATTAGGCAGCTAATGATATCGTTATCAATCTCCTTCGAACTCCCCGGAGTGTTCAAGCTGAAATCTAAATCGCAGTGTAAAAATAAAGCAGCCAATCTTTACCCTGCACAGAAACAATATAACTCACCCAAATCTAATTCTCTCTGCACATGTTACATCAGCCCCACCTGCAGTGCACATGGTTTTGTGCATTATAGAGAGATTTTGATTTTGAGATCCTTACTGAATATCCCCCATATACTGTGTACCTGTATATGCCATGTATTATATGCAGCCTTTTTTCATTCACACTATGCACTGTGTGTCCCCAGGGCCGGTGTAAGGACCCTAGGCACAACTTCAACCTACTGCAGGCCCCGCCCCCCCGGCCTCTCCATACTGCCTCCAATAACCATTCTCCATCCCCTTAATGCATACTTGCCTAACATTCTGGAATGGCAGGGAGCCTCCCAAAAATGTAGTGGTCCACCCAGCCCCCCTGGTAGGTGGGCAAGACCCCTGCTTTCCCTGGAGTCCCCCAGCACCCTTGCCTTTGCCACTCATAACAGAGTACAGGAAAAGAGGGCAGTAACGTAGGGAAGCATGCCTCAACAGAAAGTATAAAGGTGAGGTCTCAGAAGTTCCACAGCAGCCACCTGCATTAGGTACAACAAGGATCATCACAGACATCATTGATTTTTATAGGCACACTTGGTGGCACCCCCCTAGATCCTGGCGCCCTAGGCAGCTGCCTAAAGCTGCCTAGTGGTAGAGCCGGCCCTGTGTGTCCCATATATGATGTGTGTTATATACACAGTCTGTTACTGCATCCTTACATTGTGTACTGTGTATATAATGTGTTCTTGTATTTTCTGTGTACTCTGACATGAAATCGATAACATGATTAAGTGCTGAGTTGAGCGTATTTGCTCTCTGGGATATTGGGATCCTGGGATGTTTTATCTGGAGATCAGAGTCAGTCATGTAAAGAGTTTGATTAAAGACAACACGTTGTGAGAAAACCGGATGCTGGAGATCAGAGTCTTCAAATTGCTCTGTTAAATATTCATCATCCCGTGAGGCTTGTTCTGCTTTATTATACATCACGTTAAATGCTGCATCGTTATGAATGATCAGCCTGGCAGTTAACAAGCACAGAATGGAATGGAATAGTGTGAATGTGATTGGAGGAAGGTAGTTGTAGTTATGACCTCTGGGATTGTATGTAAAGTAATACCTATAACAAGTATTATATACCCCCTTGGAATTGAGAGCAGGGGCGGCAAAGCTTTTGGGTTTGAACTGATGCTTTGATATATGTCTTTGTGAAGATTTCATTTTATGTGATAATACTGTAGGTTAATGCACTACAAATTAATCTCCAAGCAGTAATAGGTAGATAACATACAATAATACCACACTCCCACATGAAATTGAAGGTAACCCCTTATACTGAAAAAGAAAACAAACAAATTGGTGCTTTCATTTGAATTGCCTGTACCAAATGTATATGTACTCAGCAGATCAGAATTTACCAAATTCCGTTACTATGTGTCCATCATTATGGAAGTGCAGCACATGTTTATGCTTCCTATGTGTAGGTGCAACCACATACCCTTTATCTAACCTTCTTCATTAGACTGCAATGTGTTTTTAATCAACTCTTAAGGCCCACATCCACTTACGCATGGCATTGCATGCCGTACCTCCTACATGACCCACTTGCATATCTATAGTGGGTGTGTGGTCCACATGGGCCCCTGAGTCCAAGGGGCCCCACGCACTGTACACTCTGCACCCATTTCATACTACTCACCTCTCCCTCGGCCCAGCATCACAGCGGTAAAGATCACTGGGTAAGTGTCACCTGTGGTCATTTTCTGATGATTTACACAGGGGCGATAGAGGTGTCCTCAAACAGTGTGGGCGCCATGTTTCTGGAGACAGGATCTCCCGGAACATGAACTACTGTATGAATATGAGTAATATGAATATGGGTCACTATGTGCTGTGTAATGTTAATATGGGTCACTACGTGCTGTGTGATATCATTATGGGTCACTACATGCTGTGACCCATATTTACATTACACAGCGCGTAGTGACCCATATTCACATTACACAGCGCGTAGTGACCCATATTCACATTACACAGCACGTAGTGACCCATATTCACATTACACAGCACGTAGTGACCCATATTCACATTACACAGCACGTAGTGACCCATATTCACATTACACAGCTCATAGTGATCCATATTCACATTACACAGCGCGTAGTGACCCATATTCACATTACACAGCTTGCAGTGACCCATATTCACATTACACAGCTCATAGTGACCAATATTCACATTACATAGTGCATAGTGACTCATATTCACATTACACAGCATGTAATGACTTATATTCACATTATACAGTGTGTTGTGACCCATATTCACATTACACAGCTTGCAGTGACCCATATTCACATTACAAAACTCATAGTGACTCACATGTACATTACACAGTGTGTAGTGACCCATATTTACACTACACATCGCGTATAGAGGCCCATATTCACATTACACAGCATATAGTGGCCCATGTTCTCATTACGCAGCACACAGCAACCCACACTCACATTACACAGTCCATAGTGACCCATATTCACATCACATAGCATGTAATTTAATATTTAAATTTATATACAGTATATAAGTATTAGACATAAAACATAAAAATGTAACATTAAAGCATAACATATTTGAACAATATATCACAGGGATATTGGGCGTGATGTTGAAATCTCCATAATAAATGGTTGTTAATTGATATTGTATATTACCATCCGATTAAATCTTCTGGTGAAATTTGTGTGTTAACAGGGCTCCTTTGATAGAGCCAGTTAAATATGTGGGTGCGTTACAGATTTCTGCTGGAAGAGTACAGTACCAGTCACATTTGGATCCTGCTTTGAACTGAACAGGTGCTGCTGTACATGTACTGTAGGTGCTTCTTTAGGGCCTGAACCCCGGAGGCAGGAGATGCTTTTGTCTCTGGGAGTTATACGCCTAGCTGATTCCATTTTGGTACTTCTCATTTGGGTTACATATGATATCCCGGCAGACAGTATGCCGGTGTTTAAAAGACCAACCCCATCCTCTCGATATGAAAAATCATGAGAAGGGGTACCGTTAGGAACCTAACACTCTCCTTCTATTTTTCTCACCCTAATCTTCCCTGTAGCAGCCTAACCCAAACCCTTCCCCCCTGCAGTCTAATTCTATCCCTTAACCCTCGTATCCCATCACCCAAACCTAACCCCCCACCCTGCAGCTAAACTCCCCTTCTAAATGCCTAAATCGAACGCCCCATCCCCATTTTTGTATACATATATATATATATATATTTTTTAAATTCATTTCTCAAGACAAAAATAAAGATACAAAATACAGATATGTAATTGAATATCATAAAAAAGGACCGATTTATAAAGCAAATATGCTTTTATGAGAATATACGTAAGTCAAAGAAAAGAAAATAATAGAAAATCCCCAACATGTTAAATGACAGCCATGGAGAATTTTTTTAATTTTCCAAACATCAATAACATAAAGCCAAACCGTGTGACACCAAAAATAAAAGGTATACGGTCAGTCAGACATTTAATAAAGGCTGATTGAAAAGTGAAAAGGAACTGAGACCTTTCCAGCCATTACCAATAACAAAATCAATGTGGAATAAATCTGGGAAAGCACATAAAAGCCCTCCCTGGCATAGACACAAAACAATAAATTGTAACAAATAACAGTTGCAATGCTTACCCAGAGCCATAGGTTGTCGAAACATCCATGAAACACCCCATCCCCATTTTAACCCTAGGCCGCCCCTCATACACTCCGATTGGGATGCCAGCTGTTGCTATGTGTCCGGCATCTTGATGCCTTTCAAGTACCGGTAGTGGTATCAGTATATTTAACTCTATCATAGTACATCCAACAGTGTGGTACTTACCTGGTACTTATTGTGATTATAATTATACGAATAGCGACCATATTCTGGTGTACGGCACTGGTTTGCGGATGGTGCGATGGGAGCGGCTACATCTGTATAACCCATGAAAACTATTAAACAAAATGACCACTCCAACACTGCATTATACCTTGTTTTCTCATGTTTTTTTATTATTTCGTTGTGGTTTTTCTACTTGCTACCTTTGGTATTTAGTATTGGCTCTCGCATCCATTGCTGAGAATGAAGCGCATGAGTGTCTCCGACCTGCACGCTCCCCATTCGCCAGCACAGGTTGCCGATCATCGCGATTTGAGCCGTTCAGATGACAGCGGCTCCATCTGTATATAAAGAAAAAAAATATTATTATTAATCATACATTATGAACCCTTTAGATGCAGTAATCATGCAACATATTTGTATTAAATATAATGTATAAACAATGATTTTATTGATACAATATATTTATTATTATTATTATCATCATTATCATTGTCACCATGTGATACTATTACACCTCATGCTTTTGTCCTGTCTTCATTTCAGGAATTACCTCTTCAGGCTCAGTCTGTTTAATGTATCCCTTATTCAGGTACGTGCACTCTTCCTCTGCAATCCTCATATTCTCTCTGAGATGTACAAACTTTCTGTGTCCAGAAGCAGTAAAATACATTTTTTTCATATAAAATGATTTGTAAATATTTGATTCAGCTTAACTTCCTTGTTGTTCAAGATCACATCAGAAGACCTGTAAGTGTTTTTGTTGTCAGCAATCTGTATCCTGGGAGTTCTACTATAGCTACAGAGTCACAGGTTACAAACCCTGGTACATCTAGATTTGTTGTTTTGCAGAGTTAGAGGCTGGTAATGAAATCTAAAAATGAAAACACTTACTGTATAACTGTAAAATAGATTTTTATCTAAAGGCCTCTGCCAAGATGAGCTCTTTCTATCTCTTTTTCTTTCTCTCTGAGTGGGATGTATAAAAAGAAGCATGCAAACCTGCTGTTTTCAGCACCCGCAGCACCCTACTCTGCCTGTTAAATACCACCATTCGTGGCTCTTTGGGGAGGGTCATGGGAATTACGCCTTTCACTGTGAGGGGGGCTTAAAGGCATCAAGACCTCTCAGAAGTGCTGCAGAGAGTCTCCTCTCCGGGCTTCTCCCAGAGAGCAAACTCAAAAAGTAGGCAAGTATACCATAAGTATTAAATACAGTCTGGAAGAGATATGTGAACTACAGTATCACTATAAAATTCCATGCCAAACATAGGGCCTTATTCTGGTTGAGTTGGATGGTTCCGAATGCGGACGGATGGCTGATGGTTGGTGTTTGCGCATGTGCGGAGGCGTATCTGCGCATGTGCAAACGCCTCACGCGTACGAAAATGGCGTGAGTTCCGTACAGAAAATGATCATATGGAACCATCCGATCAGGGGGTGGAGAGGGGCGTGAAGGGCTGTTTGGGCTCATTATCCTATGCGTGCGCCCCGCATTTCATGGGCGTTCCCATGAAAACGCTGGGTGTACGTATGGTAATGCAGCCGTGACGCACATGTGAGGGCGGACAACTGACATAGCCGGATATAAGCTGCATGCCCATATCCCAATGTCACAGTCTCCCGGATCACGGGAGTCTCTTACCGGGTCCGGGGTCATGGGTGGTGCGGGCGGCGAGCGCAGGGTCCCGGGCAGCGTGATCCTCTCTCGGAGCTCCAGCAGCGTGAGACGCGGCTTCCGGGTATGCGGGCGCGCGCTCACTAGGGGCGCGTGCGCCCAGGGATTTAAAGGGGAAAGCAGGTTCTGACGTAGTCAGCCTGCAGCATAAAAGGAAGTCTCTGGCAGGCAATCCCTGCCAGAGTATAGGCTCACAACCTACTCCAGCGTCCTTGTGCTTATAGTACACCTTATACTGACCACTGATTATCAGATTTGACCCGGCTAGTTTCTGATCACTCTTCCACCTGACCCTTCTGTACCTTATCCGAGTGATTCCGTGTATGACTGCAGCTTGCCTATCTGACCATCCCTCCGTCTCATCCCAGTGTCCCGCGAACCGTGCTACCGTGTATGACCCGGCCTGTCTTTGGATTCTCTTTGTCTCCTCCTTGGGTACCTACTTGTCCGCACCGATACCGAACCGGCTTGACGACCACCTCTCCATATTCTCGCCTCTGCCTCCAGCTCATACGGGAAACCTGATCAGAGGACCGCGACCGACGTGTCGAGTGCCGCAGAAGCCCAAATCCCAATTGGAGGGGTCACTGGCAGAAAACCCTCGGCACGGTTAGACTCCGCACCTCTGTGTCAGGTCGAGCCAATTCCCGAGCTGGTAGTTAAACAGTATTGTGACACCCTGCTTTCATTCGGAAAAATGTCCATGTGGTCTGGAGCACTCAGTGCTGCCTGACCACTCGGTCCATCATTCGATGGTCGGCGACCATCGGAGGATGGGGGAGGATTCCACAGATAGAGGAGGTGTTCGCATGAAACATCCGCTCATGCTCCGTTCGCTTGGCGTCTTACCGCATTCGGACGGTGTGAGCGATCAGTACAGTAGGCGGGGCTAAGAACGCTCGGTGGCCATCCGAAAATACACATCTGTCCAATTCAACTAGAATAAGGGCCTATGTTACATTGTAAGTGGTTGAATAAAGACGTACGTCCATCAAGTCCAACCTTTATTTATTTTTTATTATTATTTTACTTTATGCTAAGCAATGATTACGGCTTTTATATTTTCTTGTCAGCTAAACAATTACTTCTACCCCCTTTACACTCTACTAAACCCTAGTGTGATCATTGTAACCCGGAATGTTGATAGACAATAGATGCTTGTCCAACCGTAGCTTAATATGTTTATTGTGTCTGCCAACACCACCTCCTCTGGCAGAGACACCTTTACTGCCCTGACCATAAGCCTTTTCTTCAGAGGATCCGAATTCTCCTCTAGTTTAAAATATGGATGCTGATGTGTCCTGTCAGTGACCTTAAAGAAAAGAGGGTGACCGATAGTTCCTCATTTTACCCCTGATATATTTGTACATGTTAAGCATTACACCTCCTAAGCGTCTTTTCTCAAGTGTAAACATTCCTAATTGTTTAGTCTGTCACATAGCTCAAGGATTCCATCCCTCTTATTAGCTTTGTTGCCCTTCGCTGAACTTTTTACCAGTTCTACAGTATCCTTTTGTAATGTGAAGCCCAGAATTGGCTAATTAATGCCTGCTAGAGTGGCATCAGGGGCATAACTCCCAGAACCAATGGAGGCTCTAGCCTCTGGGCACCAAGCTCTGAAGGGACACATGCCGGTAAAGTAGCACCTGCGTGGCGCACAGGTAGATAATTTGACATATACGACAAACAATGGCGTGTGGCGCTGGATTCAGTTTCAGGCTTTATGGTGCAATTCTCACTAGTAGTTGCAGTGTTGAATTCAATCACATAAAATTAGGTAGTTTAAATGCTCTATTTTTCTTGTTCACTACCACCCTTACTTTCTTGATAATCCATGATGGGTTTGGTCCAGCTAGTTTTTCCTTTATTTCCTTTGGGTATAAATTTATTTGTTAATCTTTCAAACAACTTTTTAAAAAGATTGACACATTTCCTCTACATTTTTACCCTCAAACAAGGCATCCCACTCTATTTATTTTATGGCATCCCTAAGTTTTTTAACCCCTTCCTGACAGAGCCAGTTTTTGCGTTCCTGACAGAGCCCTTTTTTTCAAATCTGACATGTCTCACTTAAGTGGGGATAACTTTTTTTTGCTTTTACTTATCCCAGTGATTTTGAGATTGTTTTTTCGTGACACATTGTACTTCAAATTAGTGGTAAATTTGGGTCGATACAGTCTGTGTTTTTTTGTGAAAAATACCAAAATGTCGTAAAAAAATGGAAAATTTAGCAATTTGCAAAATGTTAAATTTTCTGCTTGTGAGACAAATAATCATACCACTCAAAATAGTTAATAACTAACATAGACCATATGTCTACTTTATGTTTCCATCATTATTTCAACTTCCTTTTAATTTTTTTGGACACTAGGAGGCTTACAATATGAATAGCAAATTCTCAAATTTTCAAGAAAATTTCAAACACTGATTTTTTTAGGGACCAGTTCAGTTCTGATGTGACTTTGAGGGACTTGTATGTGAGACACCCCCATAAATGATACCATTTCAAAAACTGCACCCCTCACAGTATTCAAAACAGCATTTTGGAAGTTTGTTAACCCTTTAGGTGTTTCACAGGAATTAAAACAAAGTGTAGGTGAAATTTCAAAATTTCATTTTTTTTGCAGATTTGCAATTTTAATACATTTTTCTAAGGAACACAGTACATTTTACTAGAGAAATGTGACTAAAAATTGATTCCCCCAATTCTTTTGTTTTCATAAATATCCTATATGTGGCCCTAGTGTGCACGTTGACCAAACCACAGGCTTCATAATAGAAGGAGCACCTACTTGATTTTGGAGCCTCCTTTTTATGAGATTATTTTTTAGGCACCATGTAGGTTTCTGGGCACCATAAGATGCTAAAAGTTAGGAACCCCCCCACAAGTGACCCCATTTTGCAAACTACACCCCTCAGGGAATTCATCTAGGGGTATAGTGTACATTTCAAACCCCCAGGGGTTTCACCAATTGTGGTACAACTGGGCAGTGAAAATGAAAAATTATTTTTTTTACACAAAAATGCAGTTCTGGCTCCAAATTTGTCATTTTCAGAAGGTATGAAGGAGACAAAGCACCCCAAAATCTGTGCCCCAATTTCTCCCGAGTACGGCAATGCCTCACATGTGACCAAAAAATACCATTTGGGTGCATGGCAGGACTCAGAAGGGAAGGAGTGATTTTTGGATTTTGCAGCTCAGATTCTGGTGGAATTTTGGTGGGTGCTATGTCGCATTAGCAAGACCCCCCAAGCACCAATACAGTGGAACCCCCCCACAAGTGACCCCATTTTGCAAACTACACCCCTCAGGGAATTCATCTAGGGGTATAGTGTACATTTCAAACCCCCAGGGGTTTCACCAATTTTGATACAAGTGGGCAGTGAAAATGAAAAATTACATTTTTTTACACAAAAATGCAGTTCTGGCTCAAAATTTTTCATTTTCACAAGGAATGAAGGAGAAAAAGCACCCCAAAATCTGTGCCCCAATTTCTCCCGAGTACGGCAATGCCTCACATGTGACCAAAAAATACCAGTTGGGTGCATGGCAGGACTCAGAATGGAAGGAGTGATTTTTGGATTTTGCAGCACAGATTTTGGTGGAATGAATGGTGGGTGCTATGTTGCACCAATACAGTGGAACCCCCCCACAAGTCACCCCATTTTGCAAAGTACACCCCTCAGGGAATTCATCTAGGGGTATAGTGTACATTTCAAACCCCCAGGGGTTTCACCAATTTTGATACAAGTGGGCAGTGAAAATGAAAAATTACATTTTTTTACACAAAAATGCAGTTCTGGCTCAAAATTTTTCATTTTCAGAAGGTATGAAGGAGAAAAAGCACCCCAAAATATGTGCCCCAATTTCTCCCGAGTACGGCAATGCCTCACATGTGACCAAAAAATACCAGTTGGGTGCATGGCAGGACTCAGAAGGGAAGGAGTGATTTTTGGATTTTGCAGCTCAGATTCTGGTGGAATTTTGGTGGGTGCTATGTCGCATTAGCAAGACCCCCCAAGCACCAATACAGTGGAACCCCCCCACAAGTGACCCCATTTTGCAAACTACACCCCTCAGGGAATTCATCTAGGGGTATAGTGTACATTTCAAACCCCCAGGGGTTTCACCAATTTTGATACAAGTGGGCAGTGAAAATTAAAAATTACATTTTTTACACAAAAATGCAGTTCTGGCTCAAAATTTTTCATTTTCAGAAGGTATGAAGGAGAAAAAGCACCCCAAAATCTGTGCCCCAATTTCTCCCGAGTACGGCAATGCCTCACATGTGACCAAAAAATACCATTTGGGTGCATGGCAGGACTCAGAAGGGAAGGAGTGATTTTTGGATTTTGCAGCTCAGATTCTGGTGGAATTTTGGTGGGTGCTATGTCGCATTAGCAAGACCCCCCAAGCACCAATACAGTGGAACCCCCCCACAAGTGACCCCATTTTGCAAACTACACCCCTCAGGGAATTCATCTAGGGGTATAGTGTACATTTCAAACCCCCAGGGGTTTCACCAATTTTGATACAACTGGGCAGTGAAAATGAAAAATTACATTTTTTTACACAAAAATGCAGTTCTGGCTCAAAATTTTTCATTTTCAGAAGGTATGAAGGAGAAAAAGCACCCCAAAATCTGTGCCCCAATTTCTCCCGAGTACGGCAATGCCTCACATGTGACCAAAAAATACCAGTTGGGTGCATGGCAGGACTCAGAAGGGAAGGAGTGATTTTTGGATTTTGCAGCACAGATTTTGGTGGAATGAATGGTGGGTGCTATGTTGCACCAATACAGTGGAACCCCCCCACAAGTGACCCCATTTTGCAAACTACACCCCTCAGGGAATTCATCTAGGGGTATAGTGTACATTTCAAACCCCCAGGGGTTTCACCAATTTTGATACAAGTGGGCAGTGAAAATGAAAAATTACATTTTTTTACACAAAAATGCAGTTCTGGCTCAAAATTTTTCATTTTCAGAAGGTATGAAGGAGAAAAAGCACCCCAAAATATGTGCCCCAATTTCTCCCGAGTACGGCAATGCCTCACATGTGACCAAAAAATACCAGTTGGGTGCATGGCAGGACTCAGAAGGGAAGGAGTGATTTTTGGATTTTGCAGCTCAGATTCTGGTGGAATTTTGGTGGGTGCTATGTCGCATTAGCAAGACCCCCCAAGCACCAATACAGTGGAACCCCCCCACAAGTGACCCCATTTTGCAAACTACACCCCTCAGGGAATTCATCTAGGGGTATAGTGTACATTTCAAACCCCCAGGGGTTTCACCAATTTTGATACAAGTGGGCAGTGAAAATGAAAAATTACATTTTTTACACAAAAATGCAGTTCTGGCTCAAAATTTTTCATTTTCAGAAGGTATGAAGGAGAAAAAGCACCCCAAAATCTGTGCCCCAATTTCTCCCGAGTACGGCAATGCCTCACATGTGACCAAAAAATACCATTTGGGTGCATGGCAGGACTCAGAAGGGAAGGAGTGATTTTTGGATTTTGCAGCTCAGATTCTGGTGGAATTTTGGTGGGTGCTATGTCGCATTAGCAAGACCCCCCAAGCACCAATACAGTGGAACCCCCCCACAAGTGACCCCATTTTGCAAACTACACCCCTCAGGGAATTCATCTAGGGGTATAGTGTACATTTCAAACCCCCAGGGGTTTCACCAATTTTGATACAACTGGGCAGTGAAAATGAAAAATTACATTTTTTTACACAAAAATGCAGTTCTGGCTCAAAATTTTTCATTTTCAGAAGGTATGAAGGAGAAAAAGCACCCCAAAATCTGTGCCCCAATTTCTCCCGAGTACGGCAATGCCTCACATGTGACCAAAAAATACCAGTTGGGTGCATGGCAGGACTCAGACGGGAAGGAGTGATTTTTGGATTTTGCAGCACAGATTTTGGTGGAATGAATGGTGGGTGCTATGTTGCACCAATACAGTGGAACCCCCCCACAAGTGACCCCATTTTGCAAACTACACCCCTCAGGGAATTCATCTAGGGGTATAGTGTACATTTCAAACCCCCAGGGGTTTCACCAATTTTGATACAAGTGGGCAGTGAAAATGAAAAATTACATTTTTTTACACAAAAATGCAGTTCTGGCTCAAAATTTTTCATTTTCAGAAGGTATGAAGGAGAAAAAGCACCCCAAAATATGTGCCCCAATTTCTCCCGAGTACGGCAATGCCTCACATGTGACCAAAAAATACCAGTTGGGTGCATGGCAGGACTCAGAAGGGAAGGAGTGATTTTTGGATTTTGCAGCTCAGATTCTGGTGGAATTTTGGTGGGTGCTATGTCGCATTAGCAAGACCCCCCAAGCACCAATACAGTGGAACCCCCCCACAAGTGACCCCATTTTGCAAACTACACCCCTCAGGGAATTCATCTAGGGGTATAGTGTACATTTCAAACCCCCAGGGGTTTCACCAATTTTGATACAAGTGGGCAGTGAAAATGAAAAATTACATTTTTTACACAAAAATGCAGTTCTGGCTCAAAATTTTTCATTTTCAGAAGGTATGAAGGAGAAAAAGCACCCTAAAATCTGTGCCCCAATTTCTCCCGAGTACGGCAATGCCTCACATGTGACCAAAAAATACCATTTGGGTGCATGGCAGGACTCAGAAGGGAAGGAGTGATTTTTGGATTTTGCAGCTCAAATTCTGGTGGAATTTTGGTGGGTGCTATGTCGCATTAGCAAGACCCCCCAAGCACCAATACAGTGGAACCCCCCCACAAGTGACCCCATTTTGCAAACTACACCCCTCAGGGAATTCATCTAGGGGTATAGTGTACATTTCAAACCCCCAGGGGTTTCACCAATTTTGATACAAGTGGGCAGTGAAAATGAAAAATTACATTTTTTTACACAAAAATGCAGTTCTGGCTCAAAATTTTTCATTTTCAGAAGGAATGAAGGAGACAAAGCACCCCAAAATCTGTGCCCCAATTTCTCCCGAGTACGGCAATGCCTCATGTGTGACCAAAAAGTGGCAGGACTCAGAAGGGAAGGAGTGATATTTGGATTTTGCAGCACAAATTCTGGTGGAATGATGGTGGGTGCTATGTCGCATTAGCAAGACCCCCAAAGCACCAATACAGTGGAACCCCCCCACAAGTGACCCCATTTTGCAAACTACACCCCTCAGGGAATTCATCTAGGGGTATAGTGTACATTTCAAACCCCCAGGGGTTTCACCAATTTTGATACAAGTGGGCAGTGAAAATGAAAAATTACATTTTTTTAAACAAAAATGCAGTTCTGGCTCAAAATTTTTCATTTTCAGAAGGAATGAAGGAGACAAAGCACCCCAAAATCTGTGCCCCAATTTCTCCCGAGTACGGCAATGCCTCATGTGTGACCAAAAAGTGGCAGGACTCAGAAGGGAAGGAGTGATATTTGGATTTTGCAGCACAAATTCTGGTGGAATGATGGTGGGTGCTATGTCGCATTAGCAAGACCCCCAAAGCACCAATACAGTGGAACCCCCCCACAAGTGACCCCATTTTGCAAACTACACCCCTCAGGGAATTCATCTAGGGGTATAGTGTACATTTCAAACCCCCAGGGGTTTCACCAATTTTGATACAAGTGGGCAGTGAAAATGAAAAATTACATTTTTTTAAACAAAAATGCAGTTCTGGCTCAAAATTTTTCATTTTCAGAAGGTATGAAGGAGAAAAAGCACCCCAAAATCTGTGCCCCAATTTCTCCCGAGTACGGCAATGCCTCACATGTGACCAAAAAATACCATTTGGGTGCATGGCAGGACTCAGAAGGGAAGGAGTGATTTTTGGATTTTGCGGCTCAGATTCTGGTGGAATGAATGGTGGGTGCTATGTGGCATTAGCAAGACCCCCGAAGCACGGTGAAATTATGAACCTAAAAATCCATAGATGTGTGGTATATTTTAAAACACTCCTTTATACATAGGCCGGGTTTGTCGGGGCAAGTGTCACACTGGAAAATAGTTTGCTTTCTTATTCCCTTTTTATAGCAAACTTTGCACCTTTTTTGTGTCCTGCCCTTTTTTCCAGTGGAGGGGATTTCATCAGGAAAATGCTGCCCTGGTACAATACGGGGGCCAGTACTAGAAGTACTGGGGCCCTCTGCCTGCTGGTTCCCAAATATTAGGCCCTTTATGACTTCCTCTTGAAAGTGCATAAATGTCCCCCTCTGGCCGGTAGAACGGAATAGCACGTAAGCATTATACAGTGCCATCTGGATGATATACACGGCCAGCTTCTTGTACCAGATTTTTGTTTTCCGCAGGGCACTGTACGGCTTCAGTACCTGATCTGAAAGATCCACTCCGCCCATGTACCTATTGTAATCCAGGATACAATTAGGTTTTGAGGTGTGGGTACTGGTACCTCGTACAGGGACGGAGGTGGTACTGTCTCCGTGAATTGTTGTCAGTATAAGGACATCCCTCTTGTCCTTATATTTGACCAACAACATATTTTCGGTGCATAGTCCCCTGCTTTCACCCCTTCTCATTACTTGGGCAATGTGCGTTTTTGGGAGGCCTCTTTGGTTCTTGCGCACAGTACCGCAAGCTGCTGTACCTCTTGAACCAAGGGCCTTAAACAGGGGGATGCTGGTGTAAAAGTTATCCACATATAGGTGATAACCTTTATCCAGGAAGGGGTGCACTAAATCCCAGACAATTTTTCCACTAACACCTACGAGGGAGGGGGGGCATTCTGGCGGTTCAATTCTTGAATCCTTCCCTTCATATACCCTAAACCTGTGAGTGTACCCTGAGGTGCTTTCACACAGCTTATACATTTTTATGCCATACCTTGCCCTCTTACTGGGAAGGTACTGGCGGAATTTAACCCTTCCTTTAAAATGTATAAGGGACTCGTCTATGCAAATGAATTTATCTGGGATGTACATGTCTTCAAATTTGGCACTGAAATGATCAATGACCGGCCTGACTTTGAATAGCTGGTCAAAGGTGGGATCATCTCTGGGTGGGCACTGTGCATTATCGTTGTAATGCAAAAATTTAAGGATCGTCTCAAATCGAGCCCGGGGCATGGCCATACGGTAAAATGGGGTGCTGTACAGAACATCTGTACTCCAATATTGCCTAATTTCTGGCTTTTTTACTATGCCCATATGAAACACCAGACCCCAAAACGTCATCATCTCTACTGCATCTACAGGGGTCCACCTAGCAAATGATGACGTGGGGTTTTGAGCAATAAACTGCTGGGCATATAAATTAGTTTGGTCCACCATTAAATTTATAAAATCATCAGAGAAAAATAATTTGAAAAAGTCAATTTCTCTGAGACCTGTGGAATCAAATTGGATTCCTGGCATGGCCAAAAACTCAGGAACCTGGGGCTCAAAATTGTCTGGTGGTGGGGTCCATACGAGATCAATTATTGGGGGGGGGTCTCAGCTGCTCTACGGGGGCGTCTTTGAGGGGGACCCTCATCACCAGAGGAGGAAGAGGAGCTTAAGGCGAATCCTTCAAATTCCCCGCTTGCATCACTGGCTGTGTCAGAGTCAGAAGCAAGCATGGCATATGCCTCCTCCGCTGAATAAATTCTTCTGGATGACTGGGATGACATTTGGGATGACATTTGGGATGCCATTTTTATTTTTGTGTTACTGGTAGTGAAATGTTTCAACACGTGTATAGTGTAGGGGGGGGTACAAACTTTATTTCAACCCGGGGGGTATGTAGTGTGTAGTGTGTATGTAGTGCAGAAAAAAAAAATACTTTATACAAAAAAAAAATTGAAGGGGTTAAAAAAAAAAATTGAAGGGGTTAAAAAAAAAAAATTGAAGGGGTTAAAAAAAAAAAAAAAAAGGTCCTGCGCCAAAAATTGAGCACAGATGTTGGTCAGTAACGTCCGTCACTGAACAGCGCTCAAAGGCAACAGGAATTTGATAAAAAAAAAAAAAAAATAGATCAACCCTGTGCCGAAAAAGATGATCAGTGATGTACGTCACTGATCAGCGCACAGCGGCCACAGGACACCCACAAAATCACAGTGTGTGTAAAAAAAAAATTAAAAAAAGACCCCACAGCACACACAAAAAAAAAAAAGGTGATCAGTGATGCGACACTGATTACCAGTGAGGGGCAGCAGGTGCACAACCTTTGGTGCAACTGACAGTGCAACTGGCAGGTATATATAAAAAAAAAAAAACCTCTGCACCCCCAAAAAGTTGCTGATCACCTCAGATATAGTGATCAGCACAAAAGGCGGGGGCAGCAGACACAAAATTTAGCACTCTCTATCACTCTCTGTCACTATCTCTCTCTATCTCTCACTATCTAACACTCTATGACACTGCAGCGGCAGCAGTGACAGGTATATATATATATAAAAAAAAACCTGCGCCCCCAAAAAGTTGCTGATCACTTAATTTATACTGATCAGCACAAAAGGGGGGGCAGCAGTCAGTTATATAAAAAATATATAGCACAATCTGTCACTATCTCTATCTCTCTCTCTCTATCTCTCTCTATCTCTCTCTATCTCTCTATCTATAACTATCACACTGCAGCAGCACAAAATATAGCACTCTCTGTCACTAGGCCTCTATCTCTCTCTCTCTATCTCTCTCTATCTCTCTCTCTATAACTATATCACACTGCAGCAGCACAAAATATAGCACTCTCTGACACTATCTCTCTCTATCTCTCTCTATCTAACTAACGCTATTACACTGCAGCAGCACAAGTTCACAACACAGGAAGTCACAAGTAACAGGATCCAGGAAGCATCCAGCACACTACAAGCAGTGATGAAGCAGGCAAGATATTTGCAAGGATCAGGTAAGTATTTTGCAAGGTTCTGGTCAGTATATCGCGGCAGCCAGGCACGGTGACCGCACTGCACGCAATTCCAGACCGGAATGGCGTCTGCAGTGCAGTCACCGTTCGTTTAAACCCCCCTCCATGGCTGTGATTGGTCCGTCGGTCCGACGGACCAATCACGGCCTTTGGGGGCGGGCGGGGTGAGGTGGGGTGACACCAGTGTCACCCTTACACCCCGCGGTGATTGGTGCTGTACTTTACAGCACCAATCACCTCCGATCGCGTGTCACCGGCGAACGTTATTCGCCGGTGACACAGAAAACGCTGTAATTGGCTGTTCACACTGAACAGCCAATCACAGCGATCGCCGACGGGGGGGGCGGCATCGCAGCCTTCCCTGGGCATGCACGGACATGTCTGCTGTCAGGGACAGCAGACATGTTGAAACTGTCACCGCGTCTATAGACGCGGTGACAGTTAAATGCCATGACGTACATTTACGCCATGTGTCGGGAAGTACTTCCCGACCATGACGTAAATGTACGTCAATTGTCGGGAAGGGGTTAAAGTTAGTTTTCCTGAAGTGTTTTAGATGGCCCATTATAAAGCTGTTTCAGAAAGCTAATTTCAAGTGAAACCTTGTTATGTTTGCTGTTACCCAGATGTTCTATTACTTTGGTGTTTGATACTAAACCCACATTTTTTGTCAATACTAGGTCCCATAAGGCCGCTACAATTTGGTTCCTCTACTGTTTGAGTGATATACTGTTCCTTCACTAAGTTAATAAATCCCCCACTTTTAGTTTAGCAACTAGGTCCTTAAATTTAAAAAAGCAGGGCATGCAAAGCATTTAAACAAGATGGGACACCCAAATAATTTGCTACATATAAAGAATGTAATAAGAAGTGTAAATATATAAGATCAAGATGGCTAAATTAGAGACCAAACGGAAAATTGCTGCAGAAAGCAAATCTAATCCCCAAAAATTCTATAGTTCTATAAACGGGAAACATTTAAGGAAAATATTGTCCCACTAAAAAATAAGCAGGGTACTCTGGTAATAGAAGGAAAAGAGAAAGCGTAATTATTCAATACATTTTTTGCTTCGGTATTTACAAGGGAAGAATCTTCAGAGGATCTCTCACAGATTAAATGCCCAGTTCTTGATTGCTCCTAAACTGTATGTTTGAGTGAGGAAATAGTCAGAAATAGAACCTAAATAGTAACAAATCTCCTGGCCTAAAAGATATGATTTCTGTCATAGCACTACCATTATATCTGATATTTGAGGAATTAATAAACTTGTGGACGGTACCAAGGGACTGGCGCATAGCTAATGCATACCTATATGGAAGAAAGGTAGCAAAACTAACCCTAAATAATTATAGACAGGTCAGCCTTACATCCATTGTGGGGAAAATATATTTTTTTTTATTGAGTTTTTATTTATTCCGAAAAGTACACATAAACATCAATACAAATCACAAACATTTTCTTTTTCATTACATTACATACATAGAATACCGCATATACCCACCCACATAAAAACATTCACTTTAGCCATGACCCTCAGGACCCATATACTGTCTCTTACTAATTCTGACCTCTTGGTATATATATATATGGGGAAAATATTAGAAGGAATAGTATCCAAAATTTCTTAGAACAGGAGAAGGTGATAAGTAAGGCTCAGCATGTATTCGTCAAAGATAGATCATATCAGACTAATTTAATTAGCTTCTATGAGGAAGTCAGTAGACAGGGAAATCTGTTGATGTAATACTGCTTGATTTCCATAAAGCTTTTGACACAGTGCCTCATGAAAGGTTTCTAATAAAACTAGGTAATTTAGGGTTAGGAGATAAAATTTGTGAATGTATAACCGTTTGCACAATCGAGGACAGAGATTGGTGGTAAATTGCATACATTCCAGCTGGGTAAGGACCAAAGTGGAGTCCCACAAGGTTCAATATTGGGACCCGCCTTGTTTAATATATTCATTAATGATATAGGAAGTGACATAGTGAGTAAAATTGCAATTTTGGAACAGGTACAGAGAATGGTGAGCAAGCTAGTAAAAGGTCTTGAATCACTAGAATACAAAGATAGGTTAACAAGGCTGAATATGTATTTATTGGAGAAATGGAGGTTGAGAGGTGATATGATTAGCATGTTCAAATATAGGATTGGGAATCATAGGGAACTGGAACATGATTTGTTCATTAACCGGTCTATACTTAGAGAGTCAAAGAGATAGTGTATGACAAAAAGTACTCAGTGTGTAACCTCTATAACATAATAGGATTTGAATCATCGTATATTATATTTTTGGGTAAATGGAAATTATTTTGCAAAGTGGATACTATGATGTCCCATTCAGAAATGATGTATATCTGAAACGATAACCACCCGTTCTCACAGATATCTGTGATAGGGGCAGTATGACAAGAAGCAAAAATAGTGCAAATTATCTTCAATAAAGGTAAGTTTAATAATCGTCCACACTTACAATAGGCAGACGATATAGCATAAAAGATAGTCCCGCAAGGCAAACAGCAAGGTCGGGTGGAATTGTCAGGCTTAGTCACAGGTGGTAGCCTTCCTCGGGGGGGACAGTCCTTTAAAACACTCATCGTGTTTTGTATATTCCTTTATCAGGAGTGTATTCAGACACAGGAAAGAAGAAGACGGAGTGTCAGGGCCTACATTTGCTGACAGTGGAACCCCTCTGCCCTTAGACCAGGGGTAGACAAGTCAATTTTAATGGAGTCCGGATATTTTGATCAAGGTCCACAAGGTCCGACTCAGCGTTCTCAGTCCTGCACTGCGCTGGTGTGCGGCGGTCTAATGCCTAGATTCGCCTATGGCTACTATAGTGCCGCAGCAGTAAATCTAGATTATTTTTTTATATACAGTATTCATTTTATAATCTCCCAGAGAGAAATGGTAAACAGATAGGGCATGGCTCATCTTTGCAGGCGATGGCGACGCCAGCCGCCATCCCCCGCCAGCCGCCATCTGTATAGCGAGAAGGACACGCGCACGCATGAGAAGCGCGCGCTTCCAGCGCTTCCCCCGGGTGACCGACGGCTTGTCGGCGGTCACCCGGGGTCCCCGCTGCCTGCCCGCACTCCCCCCTAACCCTGTCCGTCTCCCTGAAGCGGAGACGGACAGGGTTCCCATTGCCCCGCCGATGGAGATTTAGACGCATGCGTGTCTCAGTCAGATGGCGAGCCGGGCTGCTGGCGGATCGCCAGCGGTGCCGTTCTGGCGATTCGCCAGTAAAGAAGAGCCCGGCCCCATCTGTAGGTAGGAGATTAATGGAGGGAGCACTTGGAGGGTACCTACTATTGAGAGAGAGGAACAGGAACCCACATAAGGTAGATGACCACAGCAGGGTTGAGATCAGGCACAGTTTCTGCCTCCTGTTGTGTGCTTGATGTGCAGCAGGCATGATGGCCGCCGCTGCAGTATATGGGCTGAAGAGGGAGATTCAGCCCTGCCGGCTGAAGTCTCAGGGAGTGTGAGGGCACCAGCTGGTATCCCGAATATTGTCCCCGCAGTCACTGTGTCCCAGGATCACGGGCAGAGAGGAGGGCGATCCCCGGCGGCCGAACCGGAGCGTCCAGCGGGTCCGGCACGCTGGGGGGGGCTGCAGATATCGAGGCCCCGGCCTCAGGAGTACTTGAGGCCGCAACCCGCAGGAGTGATCTATGCGCTGCCCGGCTCTGCAGCTTTCCAGCACAGGTGGCGGGGTGCCGGGACCAAGGTGAGGACACACTGTGGGGGTGAGCATGGTGTAGGGGAAAGTCAGGAACTGGGTGGCCAGCACTCAGAAGCAGGAGTCCCGGGAAAGTGCGTCTTCTCTCCTCCGCCACTAGGCCACGTGATCTAATCTATATTCTAGAGACGGTCCGGTTCCCTGTCCTTTGTGGTCCCTGAGATGGACCGTGGTCCGCCAGTTGCCTACCGCTGAGATAGACAGCAGCTAGCCTGGGGCCTGGCAGAGATTTTCAGGTGCTTTGCTTAGCACTCAGGTCTATACTTAGGACACACTGGCATGTCCTGAGGCTCGAGGAAAATAAATTCTTCACCCTTAGAGCAGTAAAATTCTAGAGCTCATTGCCGGTGGGGATGGTTACATCAACTACTGTTAATGAATTTAAATCAAAACTGGATCCATTTTTGGCCACTAAGGGAATCCTATAGATATGACTTGCTCAAGTCAGTAGTTACAAATCAAATGGACTAACTTCTATTTTCAACCTTAGTTATTATGTTACTATGAGTAGGGGATCAGTGGATACACAATTGCATATTATTTTGGCATAAAAATGGGGACGGGCCAAAATTACGTGATTTAGCACGAATCAACCATCCCAAACTTCCATTTTCAATAGCAGCTACGGTGAGGTGTGGGAGGTTGCAGGAGGCTTGCATACCTTTAAGGGGTGCAAAAATAATTTTTATAACCCTTCTGGCTGATCCAGGGGAATAGGCAGGTTTGGTGCAATAGTAATCCTGAGGAATAAACCCAGATAATAATAATAACATTTATTTATAGAACACATTACTATTTGGTGCAAAATGGTAATGCATCAAGACATTGTGATAACATATAGACAAATAGGTAAGAATATCCTGCTCAGAAGCTTACAGTCAAAAGCATATAATATAAAATGCAATGGTTCACAGTCTGAATCACACAGTATATAGAAAGGTGAGTGGATAAAGATGAAGGACCTAGCGATCAAAGCATACTTGCCTACTGTTTTGTAATGGTTCCGATGTTGGGAGATACAAGCTCCACAACCTCCGAGGGGAGAAGTCACAGCCAATAACCCTTGACCCGCCCAGGACCTTTCTGGTTGGCAGGATCGCATGCAATATTTTGCATTCAGTCCTTCTGCATGTGATATATTGCATGCAATCTGACTCCCTGCTGCCGGGAGGCTGTCCCAATTGGAGACTGGACCAGCAGGCAGGTCTGATCTCCGATCCAATGCGCACAGGACCACACATCGGATTGCATCAAATGTCAAACACATCCGATTTGGCCACTTTTTCCCCGATTTCTTGGCCCGATCTGTCGGAATTGAGGGAAAGTGGCTAAATCGGTCAGTGTATGGTAATCTTAAGAAGTGTAGGTCCAATGCCACAGGCTGAGACATACTGGGCTTCACAGTCTATCTGGGTTCAGATAGCATGTACGTATCACATCTGCAAAGATGGGACAAAAAATAAAGAAAGGTAGAGTTGAAGATAGATTGGAGAAATATGAGAGGAGATGATAGAGAGAGACACACACAGAGAGGCAAATGGAGACATGGGGGAAGGTAAGGGGCAGCGAATGAGGGAGGAAAGGGGAGAGAGATGTAAGATGGTTGGGGCAGGGCAGCGGGGGACACTGAGGCTGTGTCTATGCTGCCTAGCGAATAGGTCTAAATATTGGCCCAATATCTCTGGCACCCAAACCAGAGTTTTATCTCCCATATTTCCCTGCATTGTTTGTTGTAAACTCTCACAATCAGGGCTTCTCTACCATGTTGTTAATGTCTACTATAAAGAGATGCTAATAATAATAATTGAGCTGAGATAGATCCTTGGCAAGTTTCTTGTGAGCGATCGATAGACGTGCATCTGTGTGAGATTCTTTTATGTTTGTGTTTTGTACCATACTCTGCGTACTAAGATTGTAGCTTGAGTCATTTTCCAGCTGCTTTTCTGTGTTTATAGGAACGTCGTCCCCCGGATAATCCTTAACACACAGGCCACCAAGGCTGCTTTATATAATAGACTCGGCACTAATTGGCTCTGAAAGATTAAGGGAAGGCGCACGGCATCCTAATAAATATGCTACAGGTCTGCGGGTTCCAGAGATATTGAAAACTAATGTAATAAATTCTCTGGTGCTTTTGTTACTACTAGACCCTTTGAAATAATTCCTTCACAAAGCTAACGTGTCAGTGTGATCAATGACCAACTGCCTCCTGAACGCTTGTATATTAACACTTCTGTGCCCATTCTGTTGTATCAGAATGCAAAAAACTCTGATATATGCAGTATACATTGCAACCTTTGTGGTGTATGATTAGATATATGGAAAATGAAGTCCCTTTGGCAGAGGGATTTTCATTTGCAAGAGCTAGGTGACCCTTGATTTGATGTAATAGAGCCGACTATCAATCTTAACAGAACAGTGGCTTGACACGTGAACAGACCTGAGGACTATGGGAAATATGAAACAACAGTCAGGAATTTGTCAGAAAGACTTCTAAAACTCAGTCCAGCGATTTGTGTATTTCTGCACTACACTGCAAATACACACTCAGGGGCAGATTTATTAAGCTCTGTGAAGTGATAAAGTGTCTGGTTTTTATCACCGGCCAATCAGCTCCTAACTGTGAAGTTCCAGGCTTGGTTTGAAAAATATGGGGTGTGCCAGTGCTGGCTGAATAATTATTGATCAGACAGTACTACAATAAATAATATTTATTAACTCTACTTAAGATAATTGTAAAAATCAATATAATAAATGAAGAAAATATACAACAGAATACATAAAATTTTTAAATTAAGAATGGGGGATCGTGTCACCTCTAGTGGTATAAAATTGCAGGTTCTTAAAAGTCAAATGTCACAGAATATTCCATTATATTGAATGAGAAAGATTTCATATTACCAATTGTTAATTGCTCCACTGATGATAGCTGAACATTGAAAGATGTTGGCAACAAGTCTCCAGTAATGGATATAGTTGGATTGATGTTGAATGAATGTTTTATGGTGACAAGAGCTGATAGTATCCTGATTGCGACCACTGGCTTTGTGGTGAGTCTCTTTAGGGATCTGGCTAGGTCTCCCAATGGTGGATGAAACTTGTTCCAGATTCAGGTGGTGCTCTAGCTTTCAGGAAATTGAACAGGACATCAGTGGATGCAAGGTCCAAGTATAAATGCTCAACGCGTTTCCCCGGATCAGTATGCTTCCGGCTTCCTCAGGTAGGAGCTGATTGGCTGGTGATAAAAACCAGACACTTTAACACTTCACTGAGCTTAATAAATCTGCCCCTCTGTGGCCACTTTATTCAGTTCATCTGCTTCTTCATACAAACATTTAATAAGCCAATCATGTGCCGCCAATCTACACACAAAGGAAACAGACCCAGTCAATAGGTTCAGCTGTTCAGACCAAGAAATGTAATCTAATTTACAATGACTGTGGAATTATTGTTGGTGGCAGGATTGAGTATCTCAGAAATTGTTTATGGTTTAGGATTTTCACATATAACAAGAGGCGTAAGGTCATTACAGTCGCCCAGAGGTAAGTTGGAGTTAAACAAGAAAAGAAGATGGTAGGGCAGCGCACACAGTAATGGAAATTCAATGAATAAAAAATAGAAAGATTGGATCATCTTTAACATTAATTTAATAAGACCACAATAAAATAAGTTAAAAATGCATTGCACAATGAGATATAAATTGCACCCTAAATTGTATAGAAGTAATCGGAGAGTCCATTCCTATCGTACCCCTAAGAATGTGTGAAACATAAATAAGTAATAGTTACCACCCTTAATAGGGTATTTGTGTCCACCAGATATCCGTGTGGTCTGCCCAAAGCTGGGAAATATCACCAAAATCCACCGGATTGGATTGGCACTTTGATCTGCAGATGGGCTTGCAAGTGTGCTTTTGTCCAACCTGATTATAGGCGGTAGTTGGTACCAAGTTATTTGGTGAAGTCCGTTTATTGTAGGTCCCAAGGGGTTGTTTCGGACAGATCCGGAGTGTATAGGCAATTTAGTGGGTATTCATGCAGCTCACTGACGCGTTTCGCTAATTTAGGTAGCTTATTAAATATTAGCAGAGACCCAAGAAAGGGTTGTGTCCTGAAGATGTAGGGCTTGTAGTGGTTGTATGAGAAGAGTATGGTTAACAGTGTTAAAAAGCAGCAAACGGATCTAGAAAAATAAGAACTGAGTAATGGGCTTTAGGCTTAGCAGTGACCAGATCATTCACTACTTTGGTCAGTGCTGTCTCTGTGGAGTGTTGGGAACAAAAGCCTGACTGAAGTAGGTCCAATAAATTGTGTGAGTTAAGAAAGTGTGTGAGGTAAATGTAGGCAAGTCTCTCAAGTAGTTTGGCGGGACATGAACGCTGAGAGATGGGACGGTAGTTTTTCTTTTTTCAAATTAGAGTAATCACTGCGTATTTGTACAAAGAAGGAAAGATACCAGTAGAGAGAAATATTCCAGAGGTTAAGGTTGGGTTGAGTACAGGAGACAGAGCTGTACTTATTTGTGATGGTATAAGATGAAGATGAGGTAGGGAATTATTTATTTATTACTGTACCAGTTATTTATATAACGCACACATATTCTGCAGCGCTTCAAGGAGAATTGTTGAACATTCACATCAGTCCCTGCCCCAGTGGAGCTTACAATCTATATTTGCTACCACATGAACATGCACACACAGTCATTCTAGGTTTAATTTTGTTGGGAGCCAATTAACCTACAGGGAGAATATACAAACTCTGCACAGTTAGGGCCATGGTGGGAATCAAACCCATAACCTCATTGCTGTGAGGCAGTAATGCTAACCATTACAGCATCCATTCTGCCCTGAGTGGGTCACTGAGGAGGAGCATACCATTTTATCTTTTACTAATTTTACGAAGATTTTACCAATCTTGTCCTTGAAGTAGGAAGCAAGATCTTCCGCACTGATAGTGGCTGGTGTCTTGGGTGAGGGAGGGTTGAAAAGTGAAAAGAGTCACTTAGTAGTAGAAGTTTGAGCAGAGATGTGTGTTTGTAAATATGTTTATTTAGCTTTGTCCATTGCATTATGAAAAAAGTGGTAGATCGGTTTATATGTGAGGAAGTCCGACTACGAGAACTGCACTATTTATGTTGAACTTTATGTGACAGCTTTTGTAGGTGTCTTGTTAATTGCATGAGTTCAATGGTTGGCATCTAGGCCTACGTGGAATGTGATGGGTAGCTGGAACCACATCCTCAAGGGTTATTTTAAGAGTCTGGTTTAGGTGTGATACAGCCATTTCAGGAGTAGTGAAAGCAGAAATAGGTGAGAGCAGTTGTTGAGAGCGAAAGGTTCTTGAAAATTAATTGCATTATTATTTCTGCGGGTTTGAGGTAGATCGGGGGACTTCAGTGACATTGAGTTTGAATAAATGGAGGTGAGCATACAGGTGATAAGGTTGTTATATGAGAGGGGCAAAGGGGTGGTAGTGATTTCAAAAACTGAGAATAGTTTTGTGAATACAAGATTAAGGCAGTGGCCCTCCCGATGAGTAGAAGAGTCAATACATTCGGTCTGATTTAGACCTGATTGCACAGGCACAAATTTGCACGGCCAGCATGCCGCCCCACTAGTGTGAATTTCCACCTATCTAATCAATGAGCTCGCTGAGCAAATGTATGTGGTCTGCTACACATCCATTCAAATCTAAGAGAATATGTCCAAAACCCATGGTAACATGATCACCATCAAATGATTTTTACACTGGCCACAACTCATACAAACACAAGACTTACTCGGCAGCTGCGCTGAAAACAGGCTTATCTGACGTCACACACCCTACCCCAAAACATTTGGGAACACCTGTGTTTTCCTTGACACTCCCAGCATTTTTTCCCCAGCAGGCCTAGCATTTTTCTTAGCACTCCAACTAAACGGCTGGTTTCCACCCCCAGACGCTACTTCCTGTCAGTCCCCTTGCAAATTTAAAGCCATGCAAACAGGTCTAAATCAGGCCCATTGCTAGAGGCCAAGAGAGGAGGTAATAAACCTGCATTCCAACAGGGGAATGCATAAGCGCATCCCTGCACACAAGCACATTGCATTTGGAGTGGATGGGCTAGAGCACCAGAAGACACCAGCGCATTCCACTCTCATTAAGAACAGGGACTGGGGTTACAGTGAGCTCACGCTCACCCAAAGTAGACAGCTGAAGATTGGAAAAATGTTGTCTAGTCTGATAAATCAAAATTTTTGCTGCCATGTTCAGACGGTAGTATTATAACGTCACTTAAACAACATGATTCAATGATCCATCCTGCCATGCGAAAACATTTCAGGGTGTGGATGTGAAATAATGTTGGGAATTTTTTTGGGCTAAATATTAACCTTTTTTTTTTTTAATTCAATGACCATTTAGAGTATTGTTGCTGATATGTATATCTCTTTATGGATAAAACCTACTTCAACTGACAACGTCTAACATGACAGTGTGCCATGTCACAGAGCACGCATAATCTGATGCCGGTTCCATGAACATCGCAATGAGTTTAGTGTATTCAGTGGTCACAGTCACTAGATCTATATTTAATAAATACCTTTGGGATGGAACAAGAGATTCTAAGCATGAAGTGCAACAAACAAATCAGCAGCAACTACATAATACTATAATGTCAACATGAACCACAGTCGCTAAAGCATGACTCCAATATATTGTTGAATTCATGCCATAAACATTCAGGCTGTTTTGTGAGGCAAAGTGGCATTCTATACAATCCTAATTACTGAGTGTGTGCATGTTTATTCATGTGTATCAGTGTTTTCAGGAGATGATCTTGACAAAGGGGGTTATTCAGAGCCCCCCACTATAGTGTAATCCCCATCCTGGGCAACTCTGCAAAATGCTTTAGAAAATATCGCCGATCATCATACAGCTGCAAATCCATTCACAACTCACTCAGCAGCTAATGAATTTTCCACTGACCGAGGCCAGGGAGAGTTGAGTTTTTCCTGACTCTCCCTGACTCTCCCTGAAAACAGACGGATACCACCCAGATCTATATTGCAGTGTACAAAAATGCAGTCAGTATTTTCCCTGCACATAAACAAAAATAACACACATATCTAATTCTCTCTGCACATTTGAGAAGGAATTTGCCTCTAAGAGTCAACCAGAATAAGGCCCTATGTGAGATAAATTTACTAAAGCTTCTAAGAATAGAAAGAGGTAAGGCTGGCCAGAGAAACGAATCTGATTGTGTCATCATTGCTTTTTTACATCCTAGAAAATGATAAACTGGTTGCTCTGGGCAAAATCAATTCTTTTACTTTTTAGAAACTTTAGTAAATTTACCCCTGTGAGTGCAAACCATGGATAAATATTTATGTAGGCCTACAGATTTGCACAGCATATATATTTATCAATAGTTTGCACTCACTGGGGGAAATTTATTTTATTAATAGAGTTAATATACTGTATATTCCATGAGTGTCAGCCTGTATGCTTAGAGACATGGGTGATGGATAATGTGCCCTCAGTCTGGTACTGACTCCAGGTGTGATATACGTAGGTGGGAATGTGTGCCCTCAGGCAAAGGGCTGTACTTAAACTGTCGTTGGCTGCGCATTTCGGAGCACTAGTCATGAAACCCCTCTTCTTCCTATGGCTAGTGTAGAACCGCAGAAATGTCATGTCTGATATGTTCCTAAAGGGAATTTTAAGCGTACATTTTTATTATAAGACAGTTTACTGCATACCTGTATGTAGGGACAGTGATACTAGTTATTGGATAATTGATTGTGTGAAGTGATTGTAATGCTGGGTACACACCAGGAGGACAAGGTTCCGATCACATCAATCTAGATCCAATTCCAACCGATTGGATGTAGATTGTGTGGTGATTGGGCCCTTTTCTGTCCTGTTGTGATCCGATTCCGAACGGATGCGCGGCCCCGCGGGTCGGTCGGTCGTTAATCAGATCCTACCTGCAGAAGGTAGGATCTGGAAATGACCATACAGCCGGGTGCGGGTCACGTTCGGATCGGAACCGCTCGCGGTGCACATCGTGAGCGGGTCGTGTGTTCCGTGTGATCATGAGCGGGTCTGACGAGACACTGACGACCCACTCACAATGTGCATCGTGAGCGGATCGTCCTGGTGTGAACGGCACATAAGACTGATTACTGGATGACTGTATACATGTAGATATAGCTATACTGGTAGTTGGAAAAACGATGTGTTTTGGGACAGTGTTGCTAGTTACTGTATGCACTGTATGTGTGTTGTGATCATTGTACTGGTTATACTGGTTACTGCAGTGGTTACCTAACTCTGGAGTAGATTTATGAAGCAGTGATACGGGAGGAGAAGTGATACAGTGCCTGGTAATTTATCACCGGCCAATCAGCTCCTATTTAAACCCAGCCTGTAACTTAACAGTCAGGAGCTGATTGGCTGGTGATAAAGTACCAGGCACTTTATCACTTCTCCTCCCTTATCACTGCTTCATAAATCTACCTCTCTGTGCCATGGCACCCTGGGGTGTCTTGGGGGACTTGCAGGGGTGTCCTGGATTGGAGGTCCATGACCAATTCAAATGATTTATGACCAATATCAAATTGTGGACAAACAGAAGTTAATCATGTCTACCACATAACTGACCCTAAGGATGAGATATAACTATAATTTACCTAATTTAATATTTTTTTCTTCCGATTTGCTTGGCCTATGGGTACTATGAAATAAATTTTGATCCTCGGGGGCACCGTGATTTTAAACGTTTGAGAACCACTGGGTTTTTGGATAACTGTAGGCATTTAGAGACAGGGCGATTGGTTACTGCAGCCGTTATCAAACTGTGGGTCTGACCCCAAAGTTGGTCCTGACCTTCTAAGCATGGGGTCGCAACTCCATGTTGCTGACCATCAGGCTGATGACTTTTCTAATCTCAGTCAGTGATTCAAGGAGTCTGAAAAATCTGTTGAATTGTCTGTTATTTAAGACTCCTCCCATCATTCTGTACCTCCACAATGCTGCCATGTTTGTGCTGTCTGCTGACTAAACATGTGATGACCTTCTGCAGTAACTTTCTGGGATCTCGTAATTATTTTTGTCTGATGGGGTCCCAGAGCAAAATAGTTTGAGGACCCCTGGGTTACTGGATAGCTATATGTATGTAGGGATTGCTAGTCTGTTTACTGGATAACCATTTAGGGACCGTTAGACTGTTTGCTGCATAATTATACAGTATATGTAGGATCGGTGATACTGGTTACCAGGGGCGGATTGGGAATTAAAACCAGCCCGGGAAAAATCTTGAAGCAGCCCTAAGAGGGGGGGGGGGGGGGGGAGTGTTGTTGCGCGCCGGAGGCGCGCCCGAATTTTTAGGGGGTGTGGCCTATCAATATGGGGGTGTGGCCTATTCCAACAAGGCCACGCCCAATTTTTGCCACTGTGAGGGCATGGCTAGTGGCTCTCTTAGCTGCTGGCTATGTCCCCAGCCCCTCAGGCTGCAGAATAGGCGCATGCGTACAGCGTTTATTCTACAGCCTGTGGGGCTGGGGAGATAGAGATGGGGGGGGGGGGTGACAGGGGGTCTCCCAACACAGTAGAGTGGCAGGGTGGAAGAGGATGCAGGGAGGGAGGGGGGGATGGAGGGTGCCGTAGAATGCTGGGAGGGGAGATGCAGAGTGGCTGAGAACGAAGGGAGTGAGGACTTACACAGGGTGGCACAGGACGCAGAGTGTGAGGGGGCATTGTGGCACAGGATGCAGGGTAGGAGGGGGGATGCAGAGTGGCAGGGGATGCAGGGAGGGGAGTCACAAAGTGGTGGAGGAGACAGTGATGCCCATTATAGATATGCCATACACCGTGATGCCCATTATACATATGCCACACATCCTGATGCCATTATACATATGCCGCACACCGTGATGCCCATTATACATATGCCGCACACCCTGATGCCCATTATAGATATGCCGCACACCCTGATGCCATTATACATATGCCGCACACCCTGATGCCATTATACATATGCCGCACACCGTGATGCCCATTATACATATGCCGCACACCGTGATGCCCATTATACATATGCCGCACACCGTGATGCCCATTATACATATGCCTCACACCGTGATGCCCATTATACATATGCCTCACACCGTGATGCCCATTATACATATGCCGCACACCCTGATGCCATTATACATATGCCACACACCGTGATGCCCATTATACATATGCCACACACCGTGATGCCCATTACACATATGCCTCACACCGTGATGCCCATTATACATATGCCGCACACCCTGATGCCATTATACATATGCTGCACACCGTGATGCCCATTATACTTGTGCCGCACACCGTGATGCCCATTATACATATGCCACACACCGTGATACTCCATTATACATATGCCGCACACCGTGATGCTCCATTATACATATGCCACACACCGTGATGCCATTATACATATGTCACACACCGTGATGCCCATTATACATATGCCGCACACCGTGATGCCCATTATACATATGCCACACACCGTGATGCTCCATTATACATATGCCCCACACCGTGATGCTCCATTATACATATGCCACACACCGTGATGCCCATTATACATATGCCGCACACCGTGATGCCCATTATACATATGCCGCACACCGTGATGCTCCATTATACATATGTCACACACCGTGATGCCCATTATACATATGCCACACACCGTGATGCCATTATACATATGCCACACACCGTGATGCTCCATTATACATATGTCACACACCGTGATGCCCATTATACATATGCCACACACCGTGATGCCATTATACATATGCCCCACACCTTGATGCCCATTATACATATGCCACACACCGTGATGCCCATTATACATATGCCACACACCGTGATGCCCATTATACATATGCCCCACACCGTGATGTCCATTATACATATGCCCCACACCGTGATGTCCATTATACATATGCCCACACCGTGATGTCCATTATACATATGCCCCACACCGTGATGTCCATTATACATATGCCACACACCGTGATGTCCATTATACATATGCCGCACACCGTGATGTCCATTATACATATGCCCCACACCGTGATGTCCATTATACATATGCCCCACACCGTGATGTCCATTATACATATGCCACACACCGTGATGTCCATTATACATATGCCACACACCGTGATGTCCATTATACATATGCCCCACACCGTGATGTCCATTATACATATGCCCCACACCGTGATGTCCATTATACATATGCCTCACAGTATGAACCTCTCTCTCACACTTTAGTTACCTTAAAATCAAGCTGGCTAGCACTTCATCTACTTCTTCCTTTCATTAGATGTGTGCTCCCGTGTAGCTCCGCCCCTTCCACTCGTGTAGCCCCGCCCCTCAACTCCGTGTTGCTCCGCCCCCTTTCCAGTCCCTGCTGTCATGACTGATGACACATGAAAGTGGGTTGGAAGCCAGGGAGAGAGCTCTGTGCTGCCGGCGCTGCTGCCTCTAATGTAGTGTGACAGTGTACTGGCAGCCGGCAGCTACAGAGTCTGAGGACAGAAGCGGCCGGGGATGTACAGCAGGGAGAGAGCCTCCCTGCGCAACCATCCTCACAGTGAGTGCTTGCCACACACAGAACCGCGGGAGCAGCTGCGTGCGGTCGCACATGCGCACCAGCACTCCCGCGGCCATTTTTATTTCTGTAATAGCCGAGGCTGCCCGCAGCCATATTTGTTTGGGGCACAGTGCTGCGGCCACGGCCGCCCGTTAACCGCAGAGATGGCGGTCTGCGGCCCCGCCAATGGGGTGAGCGGCCTTTTAGTGACTATTAGGGGCCGGCCCACCGGGAAATGGCCCGGTTTCCCGGTGGTCCAATCCGCCCCTGCTGGTTACTGAGAAAATATTGATGCTGCGTAACTGCAATTGTGTGGGGATCGTTAAACTGTGTACTAAATAAGTGTATGATAGTAGGATAGGGCGGAGTGAAAAAGTTGAAATTGAGATTTTCAAAATTGGCTAGTGTGGAAAAGTTGTGACATGACCTGAATAAGAAATGTGCAAAAGCATTAGATTTGTTTATTACAGCATAATGCTCTTTAACGTATTTAACTATTAATACATTGGCTAATCTTTTGCATAATTATATGCTATGATGCAGTCCAATCATGTTCCCAGCATTGGGGATGCAAAACAGTTTTTCAGACCAATTCATGTTTAAAATAAACTGCCACAATTAAAGACAATAAACAGAAGTGTTTAAAATACTGCACCTAAATAACAGAGCGTAATGCATTGTTTACTGAACTTACTGTAGCATTCAGTAAAGAGTTGGACATTAGAAGACACAGAGGTGCACTATTCTATTAAGGGCAAACAAAAGGGATTTACCCTGATTTTTTGCCCCAAGTCTTTTTTCTTGGTTACTTCAATTACAGAGCATCCTCTCCAAAAAATAAATAAATAACACTTTAGGGTGAAAACACATTCTTCACAATAGTGACCATGAAAAACAGGTTAGTTATCAGGGATTTTTTTTTTATCCTGCCAAAGTCAGTAACGCTGCACTAGGAAAAGCTCCTATTCTTTATTAATATGCTAAAGTATATTAATGAACCACTCTAAGACGTCCTGATATAATTTTGACTAGATCGGAGCTTCTTTATACGTTTTGTAATTTTCATCTAAAAAGTGAAACCTTTGAGGAGTCTCTAATGGGCATTATAAGGATTATATAAGGAGAATAGAATGCATGTTGGGGGGTTCTCTGATTGGCATGTGGGGAAACTTTTGGCCTAGATGTGGGAAAGATCAGAGAAAGTTTAGGAACCCCTGAATTAGTGGATAACTATATATGTAGTTCAGTGTTTTTCAACCAGTGTGCCGTGGCACACTAGTGTGCCTTGAGCTGTTCTCAAGTGTGCCCCCACATCTAGAGATGCCCAAACCCATTTACAGCCACCACCAGTTCAACTGTTATTTATTGGTCTCTTCTTTTCATGTAAAGGGCCAATGTATTTTATTTTTGTTACCTGTGGGGATCAGTGTGATTGTTTTTAATGTGGGGGCCAACAGGTTTGTTTTTTTCCTGTGGTGGCCAATGTGTTTTGCCCAGTGGGGATCTTAGGGTGTGCCTTGGCAATTTTAAAGTCCTTTTTAGTGTGCCACAAGGTAAAAAGGTTGAAAATCACTGATGTAGTTACTGTATAACTGTTTGTGTGTATTGATCGTGTGATGGGATACCTATAAGTGTTTAGGGATCATTTTTCTGGATACTCGATAACTGCTTGTGTATAGGGAATTGTTAGATGTCTTACTTCTGTGTGTAGGGATTATTAGAATTGTTAGCAGATGCTGGAAGTCCTAGTTCCAGTACGGAAACCTTAAAGATAAAGTGGAGAAAGATAACATACCAGCCAATCATGTAACAAAGCTTGTCCTGGTCTGGGCACCCTTCCCACTGGCTGGAACACATCCGGCCTCATTGCTGCTACAGAAACATCTGTCTGTGAATCAGAGCACAGCGCACTCAGCCAGGTGATATTACAGGTTGTATGAGCAAGAAGTAACATGTGGGACCTGTGTACAACACCACTAACACAGGGTCAACAATCCTGTAAGTGGGAGGTTTGGATTAATGTTTTAGGTATTGTGATCAGGAAACTGCAACACAAATAAAGTTTCAGCAATCAAACAGCAAATTTTAAATGTCAGAATATGTTCAAGTTAATAAAGGCCCATTTATGTTAGAGCAAATCTGCGTCCAAACATAAGTGACTAATACAGTATAATAACATATATCTTAAATTAAAAGAGACTTGCAGATACTGGTCAAGCTATTTTTACTGAGACCAAAAAACAATAATTTACTGTCCACTCTTTACTAACAACCTACATTGTTATATGCCGCGGAGGAATAACAGTGCTACTGTACTTGTTTTTGCCCTTTGTTATCAGGATTTTCTGAGTCCAATTAATGCTCCCTATTTTCTTCTCATTCCTGCTAAACAAAGACCTTAGCGGCATGTCCAGCTCCCCACTCCTGTGTGTATTCTGCCCCCTGGATGCCGCAGTATGGGGGCAGGAATTTAGAAAATGAATGAGAGTCAGAAATAAAATGTGCATTGTAGCCACAGTGAAGTGATTGTAAGCTGTCTACCCCAGTGCTGCATATTGTGATGTCCAAGTGACTGCAGATTAGTCTGTACAGCAGAGGTTAGACCAGGTCCCTGTTTGCCAAATAACAGCTCTGGCTACATAAAGAACAGGCATACTAATTATTCTGGGAGATTGTTTAATAGTTCTTGTGACCGGATCTCATTCCATGAATTATGGGAAATATAAAACATACAAATTGCAAATGATTAATATTATCAAATGTTAATGTGATGGAGATATAATTAGTCCTACGAATGTGCCGGGGCATGCGCAATTCTGTCAACAGCAAGGGCTTATCTGGGTTGCAATGTACACAGGGAATGGGATCATTTGGTCTACAGCATGTTGGTCGAAAAGCATTAGGTCGACTTCGGGAAAGGTCTACATGGTTCAAGGTCGACATGGGTGAAGGTTTCACTCGTTTTTTTTACCAGAATGTGGACACAGTTGACATGGTCACAGTTTAAAGTGCACCGCACCCCCCCGCATCGCTCGCTGCGCTCGCAATGCTTCGGGCACGGTGCCTCGCTGCGCTCATCACACTGTTTTATTCTCCCACCATGCCCTAGTAGATGAAATACCACCTGTTGGCACATGTCAGCTCAAAATATTGTGAAAAACCCCATGTCAACCTTTTTAATGCTTGTGTCGACCCAATGACCTGTCGACCTAAAGCCATGTCGTCCTATCCCCATGTCGACCTAATAGTGTTGATCCAATGCTTGTCGACCATCATGCTGTAGACGAAATGACTGTATCCCGTATACAGAAAGATGCATTCGGCGTACAACTAATGCAAATCTATGTACGCAATTCCATTACAGCTGACATATTTAAGGTGTCACAAAGTTCTGATTGCAATACTTACAGAGTGTATCTGTCTCTGTAATGTTTCATTTTAATATTGGTGCTTTATAATGTCACTGTGAATCCCAATGTATTATACTGTATGAGCAATGATGTTCACATTTAAAGATGGACACATGGAAAGCATTGGGTGCAAGTGCTATATAAATAAGTGCGTAATGTTTTCCCTCTGCAACGCATCTCAGTGTTTACCGCTGGGAGACGCAGATCTAGATTTCATTTTCATTTCAATTGGCATTTCTGGCGGGGGTGTGGCTAGCAGTCGGGGATGCGCCGTGTTAGTGACTGTGTCTGATAATCTGTTGCAGCTGGTGGGTGTCTCAGTAGAATGCCCATCAGCTGCAGAGTTAGCATAAAGAAGCAATAGCACCTGCAACTGTGTCTGCCTCTCACTCACCCCATGAATGCTCATGCCCATGTTGGAGTAGCTTTTCCCAAGTACCGTTATAAAGTATTCATATTAGTGTATGCACCCCTGTATATATATAGGGGCATATGTATCCTGAAATGCATAACATTATATATAATTATAATACTTATGCTTCTCAATGATCGTTGTAAAGATGACAAATTGTTTTTACAGAATTAGATAAACTTGTTCTAACGTCAGAATTAATTTTATGGTCCGAAAACCAGAAAATTAATATTAAACAATTGACACTTCACAGCAAGTGACACTTGACCTTTGCTATAATTTGCCTGTGGAAATGTTGCCAAAATGTTTTGGGTCATACACTATTTCCATTCCTTTGTCTCCTGGGAATTACAGACTGCATGTTTCAGAAGCAGCTTGTAAACTGTAATTAAGACATTAACTCCTTCATTTCTGTTTTTGTGAGCTTCAAAGCATTACAGTTTTCACAGTAATTACCAACTTATTAAAAAAAGAGAAAAAAGAGGAATTCTTCGAAAATAAAATTGATTCAATGAAGAAATCACACGAGAGTCATATACACGCTTTGAGCTGCTTTATTCATGGAATGTTAATGAGTTTCTTTCTCCATGTGAATGAATGAATTGGTTCCTTTGTTATTGAAAGGTATTTACTATCTGCTCTTGTAGCGCTTGGCCCAGTTGCCTCATTTTATTTCCCAACCTGGAATTACGTCATCTGATTATGCCAACTGAGCCATCTGGAATAGTGGTGGGCACGGATATATCTGCATAATGAGACATCATTTGCCAATGGACACTGTTTGCTGTGGGAACTGTGCAAGCATTCCTAGGGTATTGCTGAACCCCACACTTGGGGAAATTTATTCGGGTCAGTGGCGGAAAGCTGTGGTTACAGTGAAATAGGTTTAATCTCATAGAGAGACAAAACACTTCCTGTGTAGAGCGGAGTTTTATTTCCATTCATGTTTGACCAGGGAACGCACAGGCTTATAGCGGCATACATTAATTAATGTGTGGGAGCTGCAACATTCCTCGCTATGAATATCATCCAATAGAACAGTGGCCAAATGTTGCTGAAATATATATCCTGGCGTGTTATTAAATGAGGCTTTTCTGCAGAAAACATATCTAGAAGGAACGGTAATTAAACACTGAGTGAAAAATTAGAGTTGGCATATAGGTGAGAGGTGAAAATATATGAATGAATGGAATATCATAGTATTACAGTTCATATCCGGTCTTTAGGATGACGGTAATAAGATTGACACGTCAGTAAGTAGAACACTATTGGTTGTCATGGTAAAAAGGCCGAAATGACACTCCGAGAACCTTTAAAAAAAGCTGCATGTCAACCTTTCCACATGTCAACCATTTTCACGTCGTCCTTTTGCTGGTGATCTTTGTTCTCATGTGTTGTGCAAGTCGACCTTTTGGGGTCGAAGTAGACACTGTTGACTTTTTGTTGAGATGAACATAATGCAGTGGATGATTGGATTGTACATATTGTACTGTGTCACAACCATTCCATACAGTCTCCTCCCCCTTCCATGGCTGCATTTTAATAAGAAACCAACTAGTGGGACTTCAGCAGTTTCTGGAAAAAGTCTTATCTGACATCACAAAAATGAAAGTATTATGTCACTTTATTAGGCAAATATTAGCATTGTTAAAGTAGTTAGAGATAGAATTAACAACCAAATTAATTGATACGTTAATTTAATTTTTTAAATATTAATACATTTTCATTTGTGATTGTCATTTTTAAAGTTAAATTTGGCTTCTGACTTGTGAACTGTGTTGTGTTTTTTAGGCGACAGAGTGGAGTTCCGATGAAGAGACGCGCAAATCCTGTCAGAGTAAAGGGAAAACCGAGGTAAGATCATTCAGCAAAATCCTTGTCACCTATCGGATATCTTTTCACCTCTTGCAGCATCGATGCTAGCATTGTTTATTGCTGCCCCTATATGTAGAGAAATGGCACCACATACCCCGCCAGGCCTTTGCAGCTCTTAATAACTATCTTAATTATGGCTGCAGAAGAGTTAAATATCCAGTATCAATATCAGATGGACTCGCTGAAAGCCACATGGAAAATGTACTGGTGGGAGAGATATCATTTCAGGTTTCTTAGCAGCGGCATTGTGACTCTGTTATATTGTTTCTGTGTGGATGCATCAGCTTCTCCCAAGCTGGGAACAGCAAGTTTCTGGATGGGAGCCACTTCGGCTCAGCTCCGAGAGTTAATTGCATACAAGAGCAACTGTTGCATAAAACACTTTAATAATCATGTTGCTGTGGTAAAGGGTCCCTGTTGAGAGTACCTGCAAAGTGTAACCGGTCATCTAAAACACTGCTAATTCCGCCTATTCTGATGTAACTCTTTGCTACTCAGTGGTCTGTAAATAACTCAAATGTCCGAATGGCACCCCATACATCTTTCATAGGGAGAGGAAATATTCCTATTTTTCTGTGATTTGATTTCAGTGGGCACATGCCCTGACTGGGTGAAACAATAAACACCAGGGATATTGATTCGCACCCCATAACACAATATTACAATAGAGACTGGTTATGGGAGCTATGCAGCCCCACCTAGTGCTTTCCTGCTGGTACTGCACAGTGCTCTATATTGTATGGATTACTGGTTTTGATATTTAAAACATCTGAATTAGAGAAGAAAATAGATGAAAGATTCTGTCTTTAGTTTAACAATTTGTATTGGGGATGATAATCCTGTTACTGTTAGATACCTTTTTCATATTCTGTGTTTTCTTGGTGTAATTGTTGCATCATTTGACACAATTACAGAATGTACATTATCTGTTATCTTCACCCTTTTAGTTTCCAGTCTCCTTGACCTACTGTTATCTGGAATTCCTGGAGTATTATTATTATTATTATTATTATTATTATTATTATTATATATATTATATGGTTTTTTTTTAGTATTTGTTCAGACTTATTTTTTATTCTATTCTTATTGCCTCGGTATATGTTTTATCTGTGATTTATACGTTTTTAGTTTCTTTGTTTCTTTTACTTTGCCAGCCACAAAGAGGACTTTTCATTTTTTTAGAGGGTACAAAATTATGTCTGTGCTTCCCTTTTGCTGCAATAACAGATCCCATCCTAAACAGTGGGAAAAGCGACAGCTGCTGTGATTTACCATCTGAAGTCAAACTGATTAAAAAAGCCCATAAATGCAGCTATTTTGTTTTTTGCTTGTTAAGCTGTCTACACAGTGACTAGAGCAAGAGACATGGCAAGAAGACCAAGATGGATTCAGGATATTTACAATTGCAAATAAGGCTGTAGAGCGCACAGACTGCAGGCTGGTTTTTGTGCCAGTTTTCTACATTAGCAGGGGTTCATTTGGCCAATACACTGCTATTATTTAAATAAAACCTATTTCCCCTTGTTCTATGTAAATTTTTTAGCAACCGTTTAGTGGACCCATGTAAACATCCTAAAATATCATTGACCATTTTTGTGGGACAGTCTGGGGGGGGGGGGGGGAGTTCCACCTGCGTTCAGCAGTGTCCCGTGGTAGAGGAGCAGTTGAGAGGCTTCCTATCACTTGCTGGGTGAGTAGATGCTGTGCGCATGTGCACAGTATCTATTCACAGAAGACAGGTCCTGGAATTGGAGGCATGTCAACAGCTCACAGAGCACTGGGCATGTCTCTACAGTGACAAAAATGGGAGGTGGAGCTCATGATAACAGCAATCCAGTGAAACTAAACCCCCATTTACTGAGGCCATGCCCCATTTTCTGCTACGTGCAGGAGCCCCAACTCCCTGGTTTACAATATTAGATGGTATGTCAATGAATGACACATGAATTTAGACATTCACATACAAGATTTACCTACTTCCTCACATGCTCTCAGTATTTCCCTCATTGATTATTGCAATAGTCTCCTTACTGGTCTTCCCCAATACAGACTCTCACCACTGCAATCCATCATGAATGGAATGCAGCTGCAAGGCCAATCTTCCTAGCCAGACGTTCATCATCTGCAAAGCTACTCTGTCACTCACTACGTTGGTTACCTGTATTCTACGGTATTCAATATAAAATTCTTTCATTTGCACACAAGGCCATAAACAAACTACACTAATGTTCACTCCGATTCTGAAAAAAAAAAAAATTCTGATCCAAGCTCTCTCTCAAACTACGTCCCATTTTTCAACTTCCATGCACCTCCAAACGACTTGAAAGACTTGCCTACACTCGCCTTACACACTTTCTTAACTCGCACAATTTACTGGACCCGCTTTAGTCAGGCTTTCGTGCCCAACACTTCACAGAGACAGCACTGACTAAAGTTGTGAATGATCTGGTCACTGCTAAGTCTAAAGGCCACTATTCACTACTAATTCTTCTAGATCTCTCTGCTGCTTTTGACACTGTTGACCACACACTTCTCATACAAACACTACAATCCATAGGTCTTAAAGACACAGCCCTCTCTGGGGTCTCATCCTACCTATCTAACCGCTCCTTTAGTGTTCGTTTCTCTGATTCTACCTCCTCTTCGCTACCTCTTTCAGTTGGAGTACCTCAGGGTTCAGTTTTAGGTCCTCTGCTTTTCTCAATCTATACCTCATCTCTTGGCAAACTAATCAGCTCTTTTAAATTTCAGTAACATCTGTATGTGGATGATACTCAGCTCTACCTATCCTCCCCGGACCTGTCCCTATCTGTATTGGGCCGGGTCTCTGAATGCCTTTCTGCTGTTTAATCTGGATGTCATCTCGCCACCTCAAACGTAATATTTCAAAAAAAGAATTAATTATATTTCCGCCAATAAATAGTAGTTACCAACCTGATATCTCTATTGCTGTTCAGAAGATGACAATCACTCCTACCTCTCAAGCTCGCTGCCTCAGTGTTATCCTTGACTCTGAGCTTTCCTTTGTACCCCATATTCAATCTGTCTCAAAATCATGCCACATGCACCTAATAAACATATTTAAAATTTGCCCTTACCTTACACAAGACACTGCAAAAACTCTAATCCATGCTCTCATCATCTCATGCATTGATTATTGCAATGGTCTCCTTATTGGCCTTCCCCAATACAGACTCTCACCACTACAGTCCATCATGAATGCAGCTGCAAGGCTAATCTGTCTAGCCAGACGTTCATCGTCTGCAAAGCTACTCTGTCAGTCACTTCTTTGGTTACCTGTATTCTACCGTACTTAATACAAAATTATTTTACTTACACACAAAGCCATAAACCAAACTACATCAACATACAAATCTTCTCTTATCTCAAATATCATCCAACACGACCTCTACTCTCCTCCCAAGATCTGCGTCTTTCATCCACACACATTACTCGCTCCCATTCCCGACTGTAAGACTTTCTTCGGGCTGCACCCACTCTGTGGAATGCCCTCCCAAGCACAATAAGACTCTCCTCCAGTCTCCAAACCTATAAGTGTTTCCTAAAAACTTATCTCTTCAGACAAGCTTATCAAATTCCAGAACCAGTCACAGAACCTTGCATTCTGGTGGAATCGATGAAATAAAGAATACAGTATCTATCCTTATGTATCAATGCCTATTTCCCTATAGATTGTAAGCTTGCGAGCAGGGCTTTCCTACCTTTTGACTGTCTGTAAATACCCTGTTTGTTGTATCACTGTCTCCTTTGTAAAGCACAACGGAATTTGCTGCGCTATATAAGAAACTGTTAATAAATAATAATAATGTACATCTCTTTGTTTGTGTCAAAATATCTCCCAGCCCAACATCTTCACCTGACCTGTAATTGCTGATTGGGAGCGAATAATAATCCACACTCATTATTCGCTTCCAATCAGCAATTGCACGACTTTATTTGGGCTCCACCCACTCTGTGGAAAGGCCTACCATGCACAATAAGACTCTCCTCCAGTCTCCAAACCTTCCAGCGTTCCCTGAAAACTCACCTCCTTAGACCAGCTTAACAAATTCCAGAACCACACACATAAATCTATGTTTAGGCTGTACAGTGGGGATGTAATTGGATAGAAAAGGTTAATGTAGGTAACTTCATAAACCTTATCTATCCAATTACATCCCCACTGTACAGCCTAAACATATCTTTAATACTGTTCTATTTCTTCACATTCCCATCCTCCGGACCCCAGGCCAACATTGCTGGGTGAAGATATCATACAACCCACCAAGAACCATTGTAATCTGGTGAACCATTATGAAATAGATAATACTTATCCTTCTGTATACCCTATGGCCTATTTCCCTATTGATTGTAAAGGTGCCCATACACTGAGGCGATTTAAATCGGACCAAATCGCCTCTCCCTGACATGCAGTCGGGTCCGATGTGCGGTCCCGTGGGCATCGGACCCGACCAGGTGGTTGGACCGGCTAGCTTTCCGACCACCCTTTCTGGGACCTCCCACCAGGCGGTGAGGCGGGCGGGAGGCAGGGACGCATATGATCCATCACAATGGATCGCATGCGTCCCTGCCCTCCGGGTAGGTCCCGGCAGCTTGCAGGGTATCGGGTGTCCGAATACTGCTGCGAGACGTTGCAGCAGTGTATGGGCACCTTAAGATTGCGAATAGGACTTACTTCTATGTCTGTCTGTTTTTACTCAGTGTTGTATTATCACTGTTGTTTTGAATTGTATAGCATAACAAAATTTGATGCACCATATAAGAAACTGTTAATAAATAATAATACAGTATCTTTCTGTCTATTCTGGATGTATGCAGCTTGGCGCTTGATCTTATGCTTTGTACAAAGTACTTTTGTGTGTAAACATTTTTAATCAGAAATTTAGGGGAACACATCTTTGGCTTACTTTGGCTTCACTCATCTCATCCTCATTGGCTTGTAAACAGCCTCCCTGTATTTAATCTACAAGCGCAGAAGAGTACAGCGGAGCAGTAATTATTTGTTGCGCTTCACTAGCGTTTAGGTGTCAGTGAAGCGAATAATTGTACAGCGCTCTGAAATATGTGTTGCTTTATAAATACAGTAGTAAAATAATATATACTTGTGGTAGACTGTTTATCCAAACCATAAAGTCCACAGTCTCCTGAGACTCCTTTCTCCTCTTATAAACTCCCATAGAATATGCCTACAGGACTGTCCTTACATATTGTTTTACAGAATGGAAATCTGGTGTAATACTACTCGCAGCCAAAGACACTGCAGGTCTTTAATATTAGCCCTTAGGAATGCTCCAGGATGTACAGTGTTACTTCTGTAGTTCCTTATAATGATTTACATTCTTATGATATGATTATGTTTGAAACATTAATGTAGCTTTCACATCACACTTTTAAAACGGTATATTGCCGTTTTTTTGCCTTTTAAAACGTTTAAGGCTGCAGTGTGAAAGTGTCATAGTTGAAATACCATTTAAAGTTAACTGGTATTTCAACACGTTTAAAATGCAGAGTCCTACCCGTTTTAAAGCCAATTCAGAGCCGTTTTTTGTGCTGTCTGAATGGCACTGAAATGGTATTTAGTAAAAAATAAAGGTTAGAGCACTGTGATAGGCTGTCCCTTGTCTTGTGTCCCTTCCCTGAACCAGAAAATAAGCTGTGGGTAGAAACGTGTTCAGAGGTTAAACGGCTTGACTGGTGATGTGAATGGTACTTAAACGGTATTTTTAAATGGTAATCTGCTGCAATATGAACACTAGACCCGTTTAAAATACCATTTAAAATTACAGTTTTTCAAAACGTTTCAAAATGTTTTATGTGATGTGAAAGCTACATTAAGCAGTAGGACTTCATTTTGGGATGTAGTGCTTATTCCATAATCAACAATGCAAAAACAAAGCAATGCAATGAAAAAGTCTAATTCATGTCAATAAATAAGAACAATAATAATTTGTAACTTTGATAAATACATGATCTGCCCCATTTGGATCCTTAAACTGATTTGCAGTCTGCTGCAATGAATCTCTGTGCTCATATCAATGTGTCTGCTGTGGGTTGGTAGCCCTGGAAGCCATAGGTAATGATCCAGGTGATGCATGCTCTGTCAGGCCATGGAGTGCTTCAGTCACTGCTCAGCAGAGATGCTGGCTCTCTGCCCAGGCTTCCTGTGATCCTTGGCACAGACTGTGTTCAGCAGGTCATGCAAGTGTCGGGAGTGCAGATACAGCAGGTTTGGATCAAATTTCACAATATTCATAGTTTTACACTTAAAGGGAAAGATAGATAATTCTGGAAATTCAATGTTTTCTGCTGTATTACTGATAAACCTTATCTGCATCACTAATAGAGAAGATGTTTTTGCCTTGTAATACATACCTCCCAACAGTCCCGATTACAGCGGGACAGTCTCGATTATCAGGGCCTGTCCCACTGTCCCTCCCGCGGCCGGCAGTGTCCCGCGGTGAGGGGGGGGGGCTGTTGGGAGTCCCCCTGTAGGCTGCTAAGCAGCGGGGAATGTCTATTCCCGTATCCAGGGGGCTGGGGGCATGGCTAGAGGCTCACAGAGCCTCTGGGTCATGCCCCCATATCGGCAAAATGGGGGCGTGGCCTCGCGGGGGAGCTGCGAGTATAGACCACGCCCCCGAATTAGGCCACACCCCCAAATTACACCATTCATTAGTAACCCTTATACACATTACACCACACAATAGTGCCCCTTATACACATTACACCAGACAGTTGTACCCCTCACACATCACACATGTGAGGGGTATAACAGAAGTGCCCCTTATACACATTATACCAAGGTAGTGCCCCAAACACACATTAAATCACAGTAGAGCCCCTTATGAACATTATGCCAAGTTAAACATCTTGTACACATTATGCCATGTAAAGTCTCTTATATACATTATGCCAGTTAGAGTTCCATATACACTATGCCAGGCGAGCTCCTACACCTCAGTGTGTGTGTGAGCAGGGTATAGTATTGGTGAGCAGTATATATGAGCAAGATGTAGCAAGATGTAGTGTCAGTCATTGAGCAAAATGTGTATGTCAGTGTGTAGTGTCAGTGAGCAGTGTGTGTGTGTGTGTGTGTGTGTGTGTGTGTGTGTGTGTAAGAGAGCATGGTATAGTGTAAGTGATGTGTGAGAGAGGCAAGGAGAGCACTTCCTCCCTGCAGCAACTATGCAGTGGCTTACATTACTTATGCCTTGTGCTGATCAACAGCAGCATTAGTCAGCCGTGAGCTCCTGGAACCAGAAATTATTAGGAGAGGAGAGGAGGAGATGTAGGAGGTTATGAGAGAAGGACAGAGGTGGTACCAAGGGGCAAAGTTAAGAATTAGGTAGACAAATTTATATCTGTAGCTGTATCCCGGTATAAAACTTATGCCAAATGCAAAAGAAAGTATGAATGCTGTCCTTAAACGTTTAGGGGTATCCACTTACCTATTGTTCGCGGGTAATTGCTTCGCCCTTGGCTGGCTATCCTATTAGCCTCGATAAGCAGGCATGTGCCACGGCTTATCAGGGACTTTTTTCAACTTCCTCAGGCAGGCGAAGTGCTGGCTTTTTGCTGAACCTATGTGTTTCCCACAAAAACTTTATGAGAGATCTAATTTAAAACCCTGTAAAAAAAATCTGTAAAACAATTAGAAACATGGTGAAAAACTCACAAAAAATACACTCTAAGTGGCAACCAGCGTTGTAGAGGCAAATCTTCATTAACATGTGAGACGCTGCCGAATGCAAAGAAAAAGGGATTTAGTGCTCAGTTGCACATTGGGCCTAATTCAGACCTGATCGCAGGACAAATTTGTTCTCAAAATGGGCAAAACCATGTGCACTGCAGGTGGGGCAAATGTAACATGTGCAGAGAGAGTTAGATTTGGATTGGGTGTGTTCAAATTTAAATCTAAATTGAAGTGTAAAAATAAAGCAGCCAGTATTTACCCTGTACAGAAACAAAATGTCTCACCCCAATCTAACTCTCTCTGCACATGCAGTGAACATGGTTTTGCCCATTTTGAGAGCAAATTTGTCCTGCGATCAGGTCTGAATTAGGCCCATTGGGGCAGATGTATTAAGCCTGGTGAAGAGATAAACTGGAGATATCGCACCAGCCAATCAGATCCCAACTGTCATATTTCAAACACAGCTGATTGGCTGGTGCGTTAACTCTTCCAAGTTATCTCCACTTTATCTCCAGTTTATCTCTTCTCCAGGCTTAATACATCTGCCCTTGTAACCAAAGTAGTGCACCCAACATGGCTGCTACACCTGGTGCCCTGTGTGAAATTAAAAATGCATGGTTTGATGAAGAACCTCACCTACTATTCCTATCTCTCCCATTATGTATCCTCAGTTGTAAGCATTGTCTATTCTGCCCAGTGTAATCTCTTGTATTGTGCCATACATTTTACACCCTTTTTATTATCTACATGGTCTATGTATTTCATGCAAAGCTTCTGTATTACATTCATAACTTTTATACTGTATTATGTTCATACTATGTGTTGACAAATGTGCTGTAGAAATGTAATTATTATTATTATTAATAATATTATTATTTATTACAAGAAATGGCAAATACACCTTGTTTCTGACAATTCTAATGCATGGAGTAACCTTTTACAGAAAACATTACAACTTATTTCAGGAATATATTTTTTCAGGATTATACAATACTTTCATATAATATGTACTTTAAATTAGTTATTGTGAAGTATGTTCAAAGGCTAAATGTATAAATTACTTATAAGCCCTATTTTTACTAATAATAATGATGATGATGATAATAATACTAACTTTCATTGGGTGTTTTTTAGTTACCGTTAGATCTCCCATCCTATTTTTAGTTATTTTATCCTATTTGAGAATGTGTGCAGAAAGCTGAAAGGAATTAGGAGGGGATATAAGTGGAGCATAATAACACTATTCACCCTGACAATAAAATTACTAGGAATGAAATAAACAACACTGGAGGATTTAAACAGACGCATGATGCAGATTTATTCCAGGTCACGGTAGCCAAGAAACTGAATTGTTACAATGTAGAGAATTGTTGTTGCAAATATCTATTTTATTGAAGTTTTTTTCTGTCACTTTTGAATGCATTAGATGTTTCCCACTGTCATTAGTAAATCAACAATTAAAAATGTCCTAGGAAAAATCTCTGTATTTTTGTATTATTTTCTCAGGGTGACTCAGAGATCATCTGTTATATTCATTGGATCAAAATCTTGAACATTTTTAGTTTGATTATGTGGGTTAAACATTCTCAGTTATGTCCTTCATAGTAAAGGCAGGGGCAGCAGGATCTACCATCTTTTCAGCTGCTCCCCCTATCTAATTTAAATAGCAGCTAATGAAAAATCAGCACTCCTCACACTGTTCCTCGCATACCAGGATGTATTTTCCAGCTAGCGAGCAGGACCCTCCTACCTTTTTTAACTGTAAATCCCAATTTAATGTATCACAGTTTCCAATTGTAAAGAGCAACGTCATTTGCTGCACTATTTCAGATGTTAATAAAAAAATGATCCAATCTCTAAAGCATCTTTCCTTTGTTTAACCAAATGTTAGTGTCTGATGCGAAGCATCCTATCCCCCTGACTTTCTACCCACCTTTTCGGCAGTGTAACACGCCATCTCCTTTCTCAGAGCTGATGCCAGACCTAAACCATCTATTCATGACCAGCTCCCAGATGAATATGTCTTACAATGGGTTGGTTACAAATACCTGACAATCAGAATACCAACAGCGGGTTCCCAACAGTCAGAGTCCCGATAGGTTGCAATAAATATTTTAACCTAATAGACCCCTTTCACAGCCTAACCCCAACCTACCCATCCTACAGCCTAACCTTAACCGTCCCTCTGCAGCCTAACCTCCCCCTAGTGGTTAACCCTAACCCAGAGGCCAGTACTTACCTTCGGAATCCATTGGGATTCTAATTGTTGGGGTCCCACTGTCGCTGTTCTGACTGCCGGGATCCTGACCACATCCCTTTACAATATACTTTCCTCTGGCAAACTTCCTTCATTCAATGGACTCTTCTTGGGGGATTTCAATGTTTTGAGCATCAGCAGCTTCCTTCTGACATGTACAATCTGCCACCTCCCTAGGAGAGGGAAAAGTGGCTTGACATTGCACTCCCTCAGTAATGAAAGGTGCCATCTGCAGAGAGTACAATGGATTACACAGAGAGAGAGAGAGGGTGCTAATGCACTATGAGATCATTACATTATAATATATAATAAGAGGTTGTTTATTGTGATGCCCTGGGAGGGGGGGTTTCCTTGGCTGGATCATGTTTCGGGGTTCCCTGCGTCCCAGGTGGTGACCCCATAGTGTTAGGGTCCTGCTCGACAAGAGGTGACCTGGACGAATGGTGGGCAGGCCAATATCACTGGCCAATGATATACTAACAACCTCTTATTATATATTATAATGTAATGTAATGATCGCATAGTGCATCTCCCTAGGAGACTCATCTTCAATATCGAGTTTATGCTTTAAAGAACAGCACTGTTTTATATATCATATTATACTAGTTAAAACCTGTCAAAATGACGGCTTAGTCCCTAGCTGCTCCTACCTCCAATCTCTGTCTTCACAGCTCCCTCTGTCCGCATCCAGGAATTATGGAACCTATAAGTTTGGTTTCACTTTCTGTTAAGGAGTTATTTGCTCCATCCAGTGACCTGTAGTGGTCACTGGCGGTACTTCACCTGAAAACGGTGAGGAGATTTAGTGATACTCTGTTCTATGTCAGGACTACAGTATACAATTCTGCTAAAATGAGATACGTAGTTTTGTTCTAGTCTGAGATCCCTAGAGAATTCATGCTCTATTGTTTATGACATAAAACATGTGCATTGATTGCATAATGTGGAGAAAGTTTATTGTGGGTAACACAGATAGTCACATAAATCACAACTCGTGTTTCTTCACCTAGGCCAGATACCCATAAATGAAATGTCCTGAAATGGACCAGCAATGGTGAAAGAGCATCCTGCACACTTACATTATTTTGGGTATTATTAATAGTACATTATTTACACATTGAGCATAATTCAGCACAAGAAATCACAAAAGTACAACCCCTTCCACTAACATTCAGGGGACCGTGCTGTACAGGGCAATGCAGCCCCACATGCCAGGTCCCTCCCCATGATGCAATTGCAAAATCTTGCAACCGCATCACAGAAAAGTGAATGCTTTGTGGAAGAGCGTAGCACTTGTAACTTTAGGGTAGCCTGCTGCCTGCACAGCTTAGCTGCATGAGCCAGGCCACCATTTTTTCCAGCACAGCAACTGCATGTGAACACATCCACCGCAACCTCAGTTGTCCAGACCACTCCCCCAAATGCCACGTGGATGCCCTCCCAATGCCTCATTGGCGGCCACCACAAGCACCGTAGACTTTTACTTCACTGAGATAGCATTCTGTAAAGGGGGTTTAAGGTTCCCTGTATGCACAACACAATTTTTGCTATTCTGGGGGCCTTGATGAATCAGGTCTATTTTCCGTATTTTACATTTGCAGTACTTTTATTATTCTATAAACGCTGAATGCAGCAGGGCCTGGAATTGTGTAGAGCTGCAGCAATAGGGGATATAGAGCAGCACAGAACATGCCCTAGGATACATACACACAATATTTTTTTCTTGCAGTTAGGTTTTCCTATTGAAGTGTCTCCTTTGTTTGTCTAAGGGTTCTGGTTTTTACATGTACTTGTAATAAACTATTTGTGATGTAAAGCCTGAGGCACTTTAGCCCTTTAATCTTTCACCTATACCATATATGGTGCAGGGCACATGTTCCACATGGAGTAAACACATCTGAAACAAGGCAGGCATATTACATGGAAACCAAACAGATTCCTGACACTTCAATAAAGGAGCGTAAATCATTGCGGATTATTTGTAAAGAGAATTAAAGCTGAGCCCCTTATGTGATCCCCTTGCAGTTTTTTTAGAACATGGGGCAGAAGCTTGAAATGAGGTCACATTTCTGATGATCGACCCAGGAATATGCCTGTGACTATGGGAACATAAAGTATGAAAAAGTCATCATTGTAAAACACATAGGTATTTAGATATGGTTGTGCAGACGTATATTGGGTATTTTCATACTTTACATCCAGCGAGTGATGCAGAGCTGCACGAGAAACTGAATGGACAGGTCAATAGAATTTTGTGTTATGATGACTAGTGCCTGTATTCAGACCTATCTTACGCAACAAGGGCACTTTAGGTCTGATAATGAAGACGATTATGAAACCAAGGGCCTGATTCAGAGATGTATGCTAATTCTGTCTCAGCGACAAATTTAAGTAGTGGCTGTGTGAGACCACAGAGCCCTTAAACTTGGCCCATAGTCGCAAACAGTTGCATGCCCCTTAAATCATCCCGACACCCCTGCATTTGAGTTGCTGCAATCCTGTTACCTATTACAAATGGTGCTGTCTGTTAATCCCTTGTGACATACACAAATGCACAAGGGCAAATAATTGCTATATGCATACAAAAACATAATTACTTTGGTGTTTTTTTTTGAGAAAGTGGGGCGCTCCTCAGATTCTGTTGCCTTTATTTAAGAAAAACTTGTATCAATCCCTATTGATCCTACAGACACATTTTTAAAACAAAGGGATAGGGCTTTGAAAAGATGGTGCTGAATGATTTGAAGGTGTGGAAAAAACATATCTATTCATGTAGTATGTTGATAAGGTCTCCTCCTGATTTTACATGCAAATTTAGGTTAACTTTAAACATTCATTGTGTACAGGTAAGAGTGCATACCTAACTTACAGAAAGTTAGGATGCTTGACACTTATAAAAGTATGTTTCAAGAAAGGAAGCCGGTGCATACTCACTAATGGGTTGATGTAAACACCCCTTAAAACATTTATTTTGGACTTTGTTCTTCAAATTGCAAGGTCGTCAGAGTTTTCCGGACGACCTTGCAAAAAACTCTGACGACCTTGCAATTTGAAGGACAAAGTCCAAAAGAAACCTTTTGAGGGGTGTTTACATGGGGAAGGAGGAGGAGCTTAAAGGGAAGAAATGTCATGGACTACATTTTTCCAGAAAGTGAGTGGTAAATGTATGTATGAACAGAAAAGCAATTGCATAGTTTACCCAATCTATCCAAGGGACATAAAAAAATATAATAGCAGGAAGTAATTATGAAATTTGCTGAGAAATTTGTGTCTTTTTTTGTAGGAGGAGTGTCAGAACTACGTTCGGGTACTGATAATAAATGGAAAGCGAGTATTCACCTGTGGAACTAACGCGTTCTCGCCTGTGTGCACCAGTCGCCAGGTAAATGTATTTCCAGTTTACCCGTGGAACCTCTTTTAATACACATAGGAAATAATTGTATTTCATTTTTACTTACAGTATACATACACAGAATTAACTTTGGGCTTCTTTGCGAAATTCAACCAATAGAATATTTAATTTGCACTTTGAACTAATAAAAGACACAAGTGAAACATTGATCCTGTAATTCCTGAGCTGATAATGTAAGGGCAGAGCCGTACTCTGTAGGATGACATTTAAAGGAACTGTGCATGCTCTAGTGACTGTAATATGGAACTTGCTGTAGTGATCATAATATGATGCATCCTCCAGACACTTTAGTATGGGCACACTCTAGAGACTATAATATGGTACATGCTCCAGTGACTATAGTATGGTGCAACTCTCTGTGCAGAATGTTTTATTTAGGTCCTGTATCCTGTTTTAGCACATCCGCTACACCATGACTCCAGTATATCACACAGAGGAGCGTTTTCATCATTTTCTTTACTGCTGTCTATTCATGCAATAATAATTTTGCTGTCTTTCTGTTTGGTCCCTATTACCTTTGTTGTATTTGAGAGTAGACTGGTCACAGAGCTGGCTGATCCCTGAATTTCAGCGCCTCTTTAGTAACAAAGGTTTTGCAACAAAATTTCAGTAAACCCTCAGCGTGGCCCCATAGTTACCGTGTCTGTCTCACAGTGCTGGAGAGTGTAGACCTAAGCTGGGTACGCACTGCCAGATATATCGCCAATTCTACTGTATATATCACAAGTGGGTCTGTGGGTGAGCCTAGTGGCAGGAACCATTGACACAGCAAATTGAAAAGCTCACTCAGCTGTGACAGAATATTGATGTGTAAGAATATATACTTACTGTACCTGAAATAGCTACTGCGCCGGTGCAACCTTGGTTCCAACGGTATGTGGTCTTAGTGTGTGCCCAGCTTATAAAAGCAATAATGTTCTGAGCCACATTTCTGTTGTTTGGCATCAGTACCTAACATTGGAACATAAGAAACAGACCCTTGGGCCTAATTCATGATTGGATGAAATTGCTCAGCTGCATGGAAGCGACTCTGCAATTCCATCAAAAGTCAATGCAGCAGGAGGCACCTGTAGGAGATAGTGTAGGAGCCTGGCACTTTTCACTATGGTTTCAGAGAATGGCCAGCCTATGTAAGCTGTGACTTACACAGGCTGGTTGTAGGGTCCAGGAAGTTTGCGTCCCTAGTCCTATCACACACTGTGTCAGGTGCCGCGCCCGCTCCTTCCCTAAAATGCTGCAGCAACGTCAGTTATGCTGCGTCTGGAAGGTCTGTGAGCGATATCACGAGATCCATTGTACACATGCAAAGACCGGGTCTTGCAGATGCGCATACTCCCAAACTTCATATTTTTAGACAACCATTAGGTTTGCATAGAAATATGAAATAGGGGATTCTAATTAGGCAGCTATTGGAATGAAACATAAACTTCCAAAAAATAAATAAATACACACATAGATTAACATTTGATAGCAATATATATATATCTGTATTGATGAGAGGCGTTAACAATTGAACATACACCACATTTTTAATTCTAGTACACACTGTGCAGATCTCTCTACAGATTAGATAGGCGCGCCAGTCCTCAAGCAATTTCTGAGCTATTCTTCTATGAGATCCTCATTGGTAGGTTGGGCGCTGCTCACAAGGTGCAACCTCCCAATCTGTCTGTTACAGGAGTGTTTTAACCTGTTTATTGGGTAAGGTTTCTCTCTATAACATCTGTAAACATCTATACAATTATTAGGCCAATTAGCACATCAATTGCACAATGGGCCTAATTCAAGTTCATCAGTCGGAGCAGCGTTTACCCGCTCGCTAGGCAGGTCTGAATTAGGCCTAATGTCTGTACCTAGCTTTAGCAAGCACAAAAGGAGCACTGCTGTGTGAATGTAATCACATACTGAAGAAAAAGAATCTTATATTCCCAAGAAATATTATATAATGATATTTGTAGAATTGTGTATGTAACTATATATTAACAATTAAATCCAAGGGCATAGCTCCCATAGGTGCAGGGAGTGCAGCTGCGATGGGGCCCACAGCTGAGAGGGACCCGCCTTCCTTGTCAAAGTAATGGTGCCCATACACATGTGAGATATTGCATATGATCCATGCGATTCCGACAAATTGCATCGACAAATCGCATGGATCTCATGCTGTCGCATGAGTCACATGAATCGATGCACAGGCCCGCCGGTCGTATTTCACGTCACCAGATATTATATGCTGCACATACATTGCATGTGTGATCGCATGTGGTTTCTAACCACGTATAATACACACATAATGTGATCTGTGGTGGTAGTAGTCAGTGGGGCTGGCGGCGGTGTAGCGGAGCGTGCAGAAGGAGGGCTGGCGGGTGGCGGTAGTCTGCGAAGCTGGTGGCGGACAGCAGAATTTGATCAGAAAAAAAAAACATTTCAGCTCCGCTGAATACCACTGGCTGCCAGCCCACTTCCTGCACCCGATGTGTCATTGCATGTGGCATGCAATATCGGGGGCCGGAAAAAGCTCATCAAGGGTATGGGCACCATTACATTGGGTACATTATAAACTTTGGCTTTGGGGCCTACAAAGTAAACCATGTCTAGGTCATTATTGAGTGGGGCGCCACTATTTATTTGGACTGATACAGTTGTATATACAGTATGTGTTTGTCTTGTATATTACCACCAGTATCATTGTGATATAATTCAGTGGCGTAGCTACATGTGGCAGACCCTGCGGTGGCCTGGGGGAGCAGGGCTAGTGGGGTCTGTGGTGGGCACCGCTGGCTGAACTGACAGGTGACGCAGGCAGCAGTAAGCGCTGAGCTAGACCCACCCTGTACATATCTAATGAGCGGGGACATATTGAGTGAGCGGGTCCCCGCCCCGTGCATATTGGGGCGGGGACCCGCTCATTAAATATGCACTGCATTGGGTCCATGTTCATTAGATATGCACAGAGCAGGACCAGCTCAGCACTTACTGCTGCCTGGGTCACCTGTCAGCTCAGCCAGTGGCGCCCATAGTCCATCGCCTCGCCCCTTCTTGGGGGCGTCGGGAATTTTTTTTGGCAGGAGGGAGAAAAATTTCTAGCTACTCCACTGATATAATTTATAATATTATCTTGTTACAGACTTTGACATTACGTTTTTTCTTTTATTTGATGTGATCATGTTAAAACTTACCCTATATTTGATCATTGATATATAATTGTATTTGTTTACGTCCATGCACAGATTGTTGTTGTGTGCTCCATAGAACATGGACTCAGATTACACATAGTAATTTTAGGGTGTTAGGATATAGAGGCACTTACCTTTACTTTCAGAAAGAAAATATAAGTAACAGCAACTGGTAGAGGTCACCAGGGAGTCTCAGTCCCATGGTACTGGGTGGAAAGTGCCAGTGGAATATTGTTGGCCAGTTCTGAATTATCCAGAAAAAGAAATCTCAGAAAATCTCCTGTGAATGTCTATAACAACATCTGTTTTCATTAAAATGTTCGGAGCCCTCCTCCTCTCGCTGGAAAGCATGAGGTTCTTATAAACAGATCACTGATAAGAATAATAGGAGAAATGAATCTCTCAGAATGGTTTCAAACTCTGCACTTTGTGGAGTTTGCGTACAGGATACGTATTTCCTTATAAACAGAATTAAAACCTTTTGTGGGCAAAGAAAAATGTCCCATTGCAGTAGTGTGCTGCACTTGCCCCAGGCGGTAATAGGTCACTGCAAGGGCGTTTAGCCACCCGAGAGAACAAGAGTATATTTACATGTCAGTCAAGCAGTCTGGAGTTAGATAGTGGTGATTTGCACATTCCTTGGCTGTACTGGTACAGGAAGGGGGTAGTGTTAGTCTAGGTAGTTCAGGCACCAGCAGAGACCTGTTCATAATGCTGCAGTATTTTTGCCATTTAAACCAATATCACATGTCCTTATTGTTTGTATATAATGCGCGCTCAGTGATATTACTTAGTACCTAGTGTTTAGATATAGGAGGTTATTCTGGTTCATTCACATAAGGGAGCTATGTCTGTCGTCTGCGCATGTGCAGACGCTTGGTGTGAGCGGGAACGGCAAACTGCTTATTTGCTGTCCCAATCACACCTAGTGGTGCGGATGGCGGGCATGGGGGCGGTGGTGACGGGCTGTGCCTATGGGAATGCTAATGTGCCCGTGACACACATGTGGGGGGGGGTGGGGGCAGCTGACATCAACGGATGTCAGCTGCCCGCCCGCTTCCCGCGAAGGGCGCTGGCAGATGTAAGGCACCATAGAGCGCTGTAGAAATCATTCAATGTTTGTCAACATCTAATTATTTCATCCCCACACTCAAGCTGAACATCCATTTGCACACGTGTGGGGGAACTCAATGTGCGAGGGGGGGGGGGGGGGGCGTCCTTGCGGGCAGCGTTTGGTGGACTCACAAGGCTACCTAGTGTTTGTATATATTGCGCTCTCAGTGATATTACTGGGTACCTAGTGTTTGTATATAATGCGCTCTCAGTGATATTACTGGGTACCTAGTGTTTGGATATAATGCGCTCTCAGCAGGGGCGAATTTAGGGGTCAGGCCGCCCCTAGGCACAACATTTTTGTGCCCCCCCCCCCCCTATTTTAATGTAACTTTATATGTATATACATTGTTATTTATATATTTCATAAAAATGTAACTGTAGCCCACCTTAATATTTTTTTAAGCACTCTGGACTGCTCACTGTACGGAGGACGCGGAGGGAGGGAGGCACTTATTAGTACAGTGATTAGGACAGTGTCTCTGTCAGTCTCTCCCCGGCTCACACACTGTGACTGACTGAGCGCAGGGAGGATCTGCGCGCCGCTCAGCTGCTGGATACACAGCAGCCAATAGACTGTGTGTGTGTGTAGAGTAGCCAATGGGCGGGAGCCAGCAGCAGTGAGCCTGAGCCATTTCCAGACACGCAGGGGGACCGTCGGACCCAGCCACTAAGCCAGGGCTGGGCAATTGCGGCCCTCCAGATGTACTACACATCCCAGCATGCCTTGCATCAGTTTCAGCATGGACACATAGCAAAACTAATGCAAAGCACCCTGGGATGTGTAGTTCATCAACATATGGAGGGCCGCAATTTTCCAGCCCTGCACTAAGCGGTGATGCAATGTGCATGGCAGAGTGGGTGGGCAGTGGCGGGTGACGAGCGGCGCTGCCGCCGACATATGATAATTCATGTCTGCGGCGGCGGTGCTCGTCACTCGCCACTGCCCACCCGCTGTGCCATTTAACAGAATGTCAGCCTGCCTGCCGCCCTTAATTGGTGCCACCCTGAGGCCGGTGCCTCACGGGCCTAGGCACAAATCCGGCCCTGGCTCTCAGTGATATTACTGGGTACCTAGTGTTTGGATATACAGTAATGCGCTCTCAGTGATATTACTGGGTACCTAGTGTTTGGATATAATGCGCTCTCAGTGATATTACTGGGTACCTAGTGTTTGGATATAATGCGGTCTCAGTGATATTACTGGGTACCTAGTGTTTGGATATAATGCACTCTCAGTGATATTACTGGGTACATAGTGTTTGGATATAATACGCTCTCAGTGATATTACTGGGTCACTAGTGTTTGGGTATAATGCGATCTCAATGATATTACTGGGTACCTAGTGTTTGTATATAATGCGCTCTTAGTGATATTACTGGGTACCTAGTGTTTGGATATAATGCGCTCTCTGTGATATTACTGGGTACCTAGTGTTTGGATATAATGCGCTCTCAGTGATATTATTGGGCACATAGTGTTTGGATATAATGCGCTCTCAGTGATATTACTGGGTACCTAGTGTTTGAATATAATGCGCTCTCAGTGATATTACTGGGTACCTAGTGTTTGGATATAATGCGCTCTCAGTGATATTACTGGGTACCTAGTGTTTGAATATAATGCGCTCTCAGTGATATTACTGGGTACCTAGTGTTTGGATATAATGCGCTCTCAGTGATATTACTGGGTACCTAGTGTTTGGATATAATGCGCTCTCAGTGATATTGGCCCTTATTCAGATCTGTGCGGCCGGAGCCGCACACGGTGCTCCGGCCGCACAAACCAATCCCCGCCCACGATACGGATCGCCACGGCCGTCCGTACACGGACGGCTGGCGATCCGCAAGAAAATGGTGGGGCGTACGCCTCCACCATGGTGGGAGCTGCCCCCTGCATTCGATGGTCGGCGACCATCGAAGGCAGGGCCGCACGCCCCACCAGGTCCCGCAAGCTGAGACCACACGGACAATCGTCCGTGTGATAGCTTGTATGGGGGCTGAGAGCTGACATCCGGCGACGTCAGCTTCCCGCCCCCATCACTGGCGTCATACCCTCATTAGCATGCATACGCCCCGCGTTTGCATGGGAACGCCCATGAAACGCGGGGCGTATGCATAGGGAAATGAGGGTATGAAGCCCCTCACGCCCCTATACGCCCCCTTTGCGGCGGACGAACTACGTCTGCGGCGAATTGGGCTGCACATGCGCAGATTGACCTCTGCACATGTGCAGACTGAAAACATCGGCGGTACGGCCGCACGCGGGCCGTACCGCACGATTCAGAATAAGGGCCATTACTGGGTACCTAGTGTTTGGATATAATGCGCTCTTAGTGATATTACTGGGTCCCTAGTATTTGTATATAATGCGCTCTCAGTGAAATTACTGGGTACCTAGTGTTTGGATATAATGTGCTCTCAGTGATATTACTGGGTACCTAATGTTTGGATATAATGCGCTCTCAGTGATATTACTGGGTACCTAGTGTTTGGATATAATGCGCTCTCAGTGATATCACTGGGTCCCTAGTATTTGTATATAATGCGCTCTTAGGGATATTACTGGGTACCTAGTGTTTGGATATAATGCGCTCTCAGTGATATTACTGGGTACCTAGTGTTTGGATATAATGCGCTCTCAGTGATATTACTGGGTACCTAGTGTTTGGATATAATGCGCTCTCAGTGATATTACTGGGTACCTAGTGTTTGGATATAATGCGCTCTCAGTGATATTACTGGGTCCCTAGTATTTGTATATAATGCGCTCTCAGTGATATTACTGGGCACCTAGTGTTTGGATATAATGCGCTCTCAGTGATATTACTGGGTACATAGTGTTTGGATATAATGCGCTCTCAGTGATATTACTGGGTACCTAGTGTTTGGATATAATGCGCTCTCAGTGATATTACTGGGTACCTGGTGTTTGGATATAATGCGCTCTCAGTGATATTACTGGGTACCTAGTGTTTGAATATAATGCGCTCTCAGTGATATTTCTGGGTAGCTAGTGTTTAGATATAATGCGCTTTCAGTGATATTACTGGGTACCTAGTGTTTGAATATAATGCGCTCTCAGTGATATTACTGGGTACCTAGTGTTTGTATATAATGCGCTCTCTCAGTGATATTACTGGATACCTAGTGTTTGTATATAATGCACTCTCAGTGACATTACTGGGTACCTAGTGTTTGGATATAATGCGCTCTCAGTGATATTACTGGGTACCTAGTGTTTGGATATAATGCGCTCTCAGTGATATTACTGGGTACCTAGTGTTTGGATATAATGCTCTCTCAGTGATATTACTGGGTACCTAGTGTTTGAATATAATGCGCTCTCAGTGATATTTCTGGGTAGCTAGTGTTTAGATATAATGCGCTTTCAGTGATATTACTGGATACCTAGTGTTTGTATATAATGCGCTCTCAGTGATATTACTGGGTACCTAGTGTTTGGATATAATGCGCTCTCAGTGACATTACTGGGTACCTAGTGTTTGTATATAATGTGCTCTCAGTGATATTACTGGGTACCTAGTGTTTGTATCTAATGCGCTCTCTCAGTGATATTACTAGGTACCTAGTGTTTGGATATAATGCGCTCTCAGTGATATTACTGGGTACCTAGTGTTTGGATATAATGCGCTCTCAGTGATATCACTGGGTCCCTAGTATTTGTATATAATGCGCTCTCAGGGATATTACTGGGTACCTAGTGTTTGGATATAATGCGCTCTCAGTGATATTACTGGGTACCTAGTGTTTGGATATAATGCGCTCTCAGTGATATTACTGGGTACCTAGTGTTTGGATATAATGCGCTCTCAGTGATATTACTGGGTACCTAGTGTTTGGATATAATGCGCTCTCAGTGATATTACTGGGTCCCTAGTATTTGTATATAATGCGCTCTCAGTGATATTACTGGGCACCTAGTGTTTGGATATAATGCGCTCTCAGTGATATTACTGGGTACATAGTGTTTGGATATAATGCGCTCTCAGTGATATTACTGGGTACCTAGTGTTTGGATATAATGCGCTCTCAGTGATATTACTGGGTACCTGGTGTTTGGATATAATGCGCTCTCAGTGATATTACTGGGTACCTAGTGTTTGGATATAATGCGCTCTCAGTGATATTACTGGGTACCTAGTGTTTGGATATAATGCGCTCTCAGTGATATTACTGGGTACCTAGTGTTTGAATATAATGCGCTCTCAGTGATATTTCTGGGTAGCTAGTGTTTAGATATAATGCGCTTTCAGTGATATTACTGGGTACCTAGTGTTTGAATATAATGCGCTCTCAGTGATATTACTGGGTACCTAGTGTTTGTATATAATGCGCTCTCTCAGTGATATTACTGGATACCTAGTGTTTGTATATAATGCACTCTCAGTGACATTACTGGGTACCTAGTGTTTGGATATAATGCGCTCTCAGTGATATTACTGGGTACCTAGTGTTTGGATATAATGCGCTCTCAGTGATATTACTGGGTACCTAGTGTTTGGATATAATGCGCTCTCAGTGATATTACTGGGTACCTAGTGTTTGAATATAATGCGCTCTCAGTGATATTTCTGGGTAGCTAGTGTTTAGATATAATGCGCTTTCAGTGATATTACTGGATACCTAGTGTTTGTATATAATGCGCTCTCAGTGATATTACTGGGTACCTAGTGTTTGGATATAATGCGCTCTCAGTGACATTACTGGGTACCTAGTGTTTGTATATAATGTGCTCTCAGTGATATTACTGGGTACCTAGTGTTTGTATCTAATGCGCTCTCTCAGTGATATTACTAGGTACCTAGTGTTTGGATATAATGCGCTCTCAGTGATATTACTGGGTACCTAGTGTTTGGATATAATGCGGTCTCAGTGATATATCTGGGTACATAGTGTTTGTATATAATGCGCTCTCAGTGATATTACTGGGTACCTAGTGTTTGTATATAATGCGCTCTCAGTGATATTACTGGGTACCTAGTGTTTGGATATAATGCGCTCTCAGTGATATTACTGGGTACCTGGTGTTTGGATGTAATGCACTCTCAGTGATATTTCTGGGTACCTAGTGTTTGTATAAAATGCGCTCTCAGTGATATTACTGGGTACCTAGTGTTTGGATATAATGCGCTCTCAGTGATATTACTGGGTACCTAGTGTTTGGATATAATGCGGTCTCAGTGATATATCTGGGTACATAGTGTTTGTATATAATGCGCTCTCAGTGATATTACTGGTTACCTAGTGTTTGTATATAATGCGCTCTCAGTGATATTACTGGGTACCTGGTGTTTGGATGTAATGCACTCTCAGTGATATTTCTGGGTACCTAGTGTTTGTATAAAATGCGCTCTCAGTGATATTACTGGGTACCTAGTGTTTGGATATAATGCGCTCTCAGTGATATTACTGGGTACCTAGTGTTTGGATATAATGCGGTCTCAGTGATATATCTGGGTACATAGTGTTTGTATATAATGCGCTCTCAGTGATATTACTGGTTACCTAGTGTTTGTATATAATGCGCTCTCAGTGATATTACTGGGTACCTGGTGTTTGGATGTAATGCACTCTCAGTGATATTTCTGGGTACCAAGGGCGAAATGTAATAGGGTGCGATTTTTTAGACATGTGCGATTTTTGGTCAAAAACGGCCGAAATCGCACATTTTCCGAAAATCGCACATTTAATAGGTTAATGCGCTCTCAGTGATATTACTGGGTACCTAGTGTTTGGATATAATGCGCTCTCAGTGATATTACTGGGTACCTAGTGTTTGAATATAATGCGCTCTCAGTGATATTTCTGGGTAGCTAGTGTTTAGATATAATGCGCTTTCAGTGATATTACTGGGTACCTAGTGTTTGAATATAATGCGCTCTCAGTGATATTACTGGGTACCTAGTGTTTGTATATAATGCGCTCTCTCAGTGATATTACTGGATACCTAGTGTTTGTATATAATGCACTCTCAGTGACATTACTGGGTACCTAGTGTTTGGATATAATGCGCTCTCAGTGATATTACTGGGTACCTAGTGTTTGGATATAATGCGCTCTCAGTGATATTACTGGGTACCTAGTGTTTGGATATAATGCGCTCTCAGTGATATTACTGGGTACCTAGTGTTTGAATATAATGCGCTCTCAGTGATATTTCTGGGTAGCTAGTGTTTAGATATAATGCGCTTTCAGTGATATTACTGGATACCTAGTGTTTGTATATAATGCGCTCTCAGTGATATTACTGGGTACCTAGTGTTTGGATATAATGCGCTCTCAGTGACATTACTGGGTACCTAGTGTTTGTATATAATGTGCTCTCAGTGATATTACTGGGTACCTAGTGTTTGTATCTAATGCGCTCTCTCAGTGATATTACTAGGTACCTAGTGTTTGGATATAATGCGCTCTCAGTGATATTACTGGGTACCTAGTGTTTGGATATAATGCGGTCTCAGTGATATATCTGGGTACATAGTGTTTGTATATAATGCGCTCTCAGTGATATTACTGGGTACCTAGTGTTTGTATATAATGCGCTCTCAGTGATATTACTGGGTACCTAGTGTTTGGATATAATGCGCTCTCAGTGATATTACTGGGTACCTGGTGTTTGGATGTAATGCACTCTCAGTGATATTTCTGGGTACCTAGTGTTTGTATAAAATGCGCTCTCAGTGATATTACTGGGTACCTAGTGTTTGGATATAATGCGCTCTCAGTGATATTACTGGGTACCTAGTGTTTGGATATAATGCGGTCTCAGTGATATATCTGGGTACATAGTGTTTGTATATAATGCGCTCTCAGTGATATTACTGGTTACCTAGTGTTTGTATATAATGCGCTCTCAGTGATATTACTGGGTACCTGGTGTTTGGATGTAATGCACTCTCAGTGATATTTCTGGGTACCTAGTGTTTGTATAAAATGCGCTCTCAGTGATATTACTGGGTACCTAGTGTTTGGATATAATGCGCTCTCAGTGATATTACTGGGTACCTAGTGTTTGGATATAATGCGGTCTCAGTGATATATCTGGGTACATAGTGTTTGTATATAATGCGCTCTCAGTGATATTACTGGTTACCTAGTGTTTGTATATAATGCGCTCTCAGTGATATTACTGGGTACCTGGTGTTTGGATGTAATGCACTCTCAGTGATATTTCTGGGTACCAAGGGCGAAATGTAATAGGGTGCGATTTTTTAGACATGTGCGATTTTTGGTCAAAAACGGCCGAAATCGCACATTTTCCGAAAATCGCACATTTAATAGGTTAAAAATCGCGGTAAAAAGCGCACTTTTTACCGCGAAATCGCACATTTTAAAGATGCGATTTTCAGTCACACTGAAAATCGCATCCAGATGTTTTCCCATAGGAAACTATAGAACTCGCATATGTAATAGGATGCGAGTTCTAAAGTCGCATATGGGACCTTACCAAAAAACGCAAAAAAAATAGACCAGCTTCTTGCTGGCGATTTTTACAGAACCATGCACAAATCTGTGTGATCTGTGCATGGTTCTGTCCAAAAAAAGGCTAAAAGTTAAAGTAAAAAAAAAAAACGGCGTGGGGTCCCCCCTCCAGAGCATAACCAGCCCCGGGCTGAAAGAGCCGGTCCTGGTTTCATAAAATCACAGGAACAAACAAGTTGGGGTTCCGTGCATTTTATAAAACCAGCACCAGGCTCAAGGGCCGGTCCTGGTTCCCAAAATACGGGGGACAAAATGACTAGGGGTCCCCCGTATTTCAAGAACCAGCACCGGGCCCAACCAGCCAGCAGGGTAATGCCACAGCCGGGGGGAGACTTTTTATACAAGTCCCCCCGGCCAAAGCATTTAGCCCTCTGACCGGTCAGCATGGGCAGGGGTCCTGGGGGAGTGGGGACCCCCCCAAAGAAGGGGTCCCCCCCCTCCAGAACTTACCAGCCCATGCTGAAGCCCGGGGCTGTCCTCGATGCCCCTGGGCGGTGGGCATCGAGCTGATATTTGGTGTAAAAAAATAGATAAACTATTGTTTTTTACTGTGGCACTACAAGTGCCAGAAAGCCTCCCCAGCAAGCTGGGACTTGGAGAACCACAAGTCCCAGCCTGCTGGGCATTAAAGGGCCCGCTGGCACTTGTAGTTCCACAGTTAAAAAAATAGTGCACAAAACACACTGACACACATTTTAAATAAAACTTTAATACACACATTACACACATACTAATACTTACCTATCTTCTTCCCGTAGGTAGCCCTGGTCCTGATGTCCTCCGGTCCTGTGTCGGCGTTCCTCTTCATGTCGACGTCCTTCTTGAAGTCGACGTCCCTGTCGGCGATGGCGTCCGGTGTCCGGGTCCGACGAAATCCATGGAGGAAGCTGTGGAAGGAAACCATACTCACCTGTCCCAGCGCGACGTAGTCCAGGTAAGGGTCTTTGCAAAAAAACAAACCGACACCCGAATCCAGCCGGACAGAGAGCCGCACGGTGTTTACATCGTGCGGCTCCGCCTCCCGAATGCCGCTATTGGCCGCCTTGCGGCCTAGCGGCCAATCAGGAGCCGCTAGGCCGCAAGGCGGCCAATAGCGGCATTCGGGAGGCGGAGCCGCACGATGTAAACAAACACACGTGCGTCTCCGTCAGTCCGGTCTGGTTCGGGTGTCGGTTTGTTTTTTTGCAAAGACCCTTACCTGGACTACGTCGCGCTGGGACAGGTGAGTATGGTTTCCTTCCACAGCTTCCTCCATGGATTTCGTCGGACCCGGACACCGGACGCCATCGCCGACAGGGACGTCGACTTCAAGAAGGACGTCGACATGAAGAGGAACGCCGACACAGGACCGGAGGACATCAGGACCAGGGCTACCTACGGGAAGAAGATAGGTAAGTATTAGTATGTGTGTAATGTGTGTATTAAAGTTTTATTTAAAATGTGTGTCAGTGTGTTTTGTGCACTATTTTTTTAACTGTGGAACTACAAGTGCCAGCGGGCCCTTTAATGCCCAGCAGGCTGGGACTTGTGGTTCTCCAAGTCCCAGCTTGCTGGGGAGGCTTGCTGGCACTTGTAGTGCCACAGTAAAAAACAATAGTTTATCTATTTTTTTACACCAAATATCAGCTCGATGCCCACCGCCCAGGGGCATCGAGGACAGCCCCGGGCTTCAGCATGGGCTGGTAAGTTCTGGAGGGGGGGGACCCCTTCTTTGGGGGGGTCCCCACTCCCCCAGGACCCCTGCCCATGCTGACCGGTCAGAGGGCTAAATGCTTTGGCCGGGGGGACTTGTATAAAAAGTCTCCCCCCGGCTGTGGCATTACCCTGCTGGCTGGTTGGGCCCGGTGCTGGTTCTTGAAATACGGGGGACCCCTAGTCATTTTGTCCCCCGTATTTTGGGAACCAGGACCGGCCCTTGAGCCTGGTGCTGGTTTTATAAAATGCACGGAACCCCAACTTGTTTGTTCCTGTGATTTTATGAAACCAGGACCGGCTCTTTCAGCCCGGGGCTGGTTATGCTCTGGAGGGGGGACCCCACGCCGTTTTTTTTTTAATTTTATTTTTTTACCCAAAATCGCATATATGAAAATGCGCACATTTTCATGACTGAAAATGCGCACATTTTCATGACTGGAAATCGCGGCAAATCGCATTTTTTGCCGCTAATTCGCATCTCATTACATATGCGAATTCGCGGCAAAAAACGCGATTTTTAAAGGTGCGATTTCTGGCGAGTTTGGAACTCGTCCAAAAATCGCACCCTATTACATTTCGCCCCTAGTGTTTGTATAAAATGCGCTCTCAGTGATATTACTGGGTACCTAGTGTTTGTATATAATGCGCTCTCAGTGATATTACTGGGTACCTAGTGTTTATATATAATGCGCTCTCAGTGATATTACTGGGTACCTAGTGTTTGTATATAATGCGCTCTCAGTGATATCACTGGGTACCTAGTGTTTGACTACTGTAGGCTGCATACTGTAGACTGCAGTTTATGTGATATAACGGATAAATGAATAGACTGCATTCTGAGCAATACTATTGGCTCCTAGTGAATGGATAGGCTGCAGTCCAAAATTTGCGAATAAACAGTCTGGTTTAAATGTTTAAATTTATTATTTATTCTACTAGCACTAGTGCTATTGAGCCTGACTAGACGTTGAACTTGAAAGGGTTAAATATCCTTATTTAATAGCTAATCAACCAGACAATAAGAAATGCATCTGACAAGCCTTAAAATATTAATTATACTATACACTGGTATATTGAATATTGAAAAACGGACATTCGCTTGGCATATATGTCTAGGAATAAATCTGCTAATCTGTAATGGCCTACACACTGGGATACAAGCGTTCTGAGTGATGCTAGATCGCTCAGCGCACAGCACTGCACTGAGTGCCGCTGAGCGATCTGTCAGGGCCAGTGTTCTCCGTGAGAACACTGGCCCTGACACCGGTGATTATAGTTTTATCCAGCATGCTGCATATTAACTTCTATGGCAATAGTGATGCGTGGGGCCACACATCGCTATTGCTATGCCCCTACACACACAGCGATGTATGGACATTTACTAAGCGATCTAGTTTGATCACATAGAACATGTCCAGGAATCACTAAGTGTACGTAGGCCCCAATTGGGACATTATTGGAAAAAATTTAAAAGTTGGCAAAATTGCCCAGTGATATGATTGTTTGAAATAGGCAGAAAAGTAACTTTTGTTTGCGCAGGGGGACCAAATTCCCATGCCAGATGCCTCCACGTCCACACTTACGTTCTGCCAGGATAGCCTACGTTCTTCCTTATGTTAATGTGAGAATATACCCGTGTATACTAGAAATCTGTGTGTCTGCATGTGGAAGCCTATCAAAGGCATCACTGGATTTGGTGACGACTGGTGTGCACTCTGTATCCAGCTTGCATGCCAGAGTACACACATGGGGTGTGGCCTATGTTAAAAGTGAATTGGCCTCGATAGGAATCTCAAGGATATCACTCTGGGGGTAGCTCAGCATTCTCTGAGATGCTGGACTGTCCCCGTCTCCTAGTCTGTGACAGTAGTCCGTTGCTGCAGGAGTTACACTGCCAGACACCCCTCTTTAAGACCCCTCTGCAATTAGTCATTAGTATCTGGACCTGCGTCCACCCTATGCTGGTGCAGCGATCCATTTCCAGGACCTTAAATGGGGGCCCAACACTGATACTATTGTGGGAAAAGCGCAGCAGAGGCTATTCTACCTTAGGCAACTGAGGAAGTTTAACATCCCACAGAAGCTTCTGCTCCTCTTCTACGCCGCAATTGTGGAGTCTGTACTGTGCTCCTCAATACTGGTCTGGTGCAGCTCCGCCAGCGAGAGAGACAAATGCAGACTCCAAAAGGTAGTCAGAACTGCAGAGAAGATAATCGGGACAGACCTTCCCTCTGTCCAGGACCTGTACCTGTCCAGAGCAAAAAAGCGAGCAACAAAGATAGTCAAGGACCAACTACATCCTGGCCATGGCTTGTTTATCCTGCTGCCATCAGGCAGATGCTACAGGGCTATTCCCACCAGGTCCACCAGAAGCCTAAAAAGTTTCTTTCCTCAAGTGGTTCACCTGTTGACACATGAACTCATGAACTGTCTAGTCGCTCCATAACCCTTTGCACATAATGTTACATGGTGTCCCCTCGGAATAACTTTCTATATGACTGTACATGTTCCCCCACCTGTTTATATTGTTTATACTGTATGCTGTTTACTTGTTACCCACTTGGCTGCTGCACAGCAAACCGAAAACATATTCCTAGTATAAGCAAGTATACCTGGCCAATAAAGCTGATTCTGATCTGAAACAGACAGCCAATTTCCATGCGCGTGCTGCCATCACACATAGGAGCCTACATTCATGCCCACAACAGAAGATTTCTGTGCACTTGCATTGTCACTGCCCAGAAACAATTATTTCACAGATAGTGTAGTTTGACTATGGACGCATCAGTCCGTGTGCACTAGTATTACTACTGATGTGCGGCTCAGTCAGACCCAATGTTATAGATTGTGATGACCTTTATCTCTTCTGTCACTGAGTTAAAAGATATCTGATCTGGAAATAGGAATTAGCATGTAATAACATATCTAACTAGACTTGTTTAACCTCTTCAATGCTTTAGTAGAGCAGGAGAATTTGATGAATATGTCTGTTTTGTAATTTAGGTGGGCAACATAAGCAGAGTGATTGAGAAAATAAATGGAGTCGCGCGCTGCCCTTATGATCCCCGTCACAATTCCACCGCTGTCATCACATCCCGGGGTGAGCTGTATGCTGCCACAGTTATTGACTTTTCCGGCCGGGACCCAGCCATCTACCGCAGCTTAGGCAGCATTCCTCCTCTACGCACTGCACAGTATAATTCCAAGTGGCTGAATGGTAAGATTGGATGCTCTGCAGTTGTTCTAAATCTAATTCATTTTGGGATGTGGTTTTACACATTACAAATATCTGGTACAGAGTACAATACAATTAGAAACATCATTGCCTTTGTTTGTGGTGCTGTAGGAATTTTTTTGTAGGAAAACTTTTTTTGTAGTTTTGTATTCAAAAAAGCATATGTCTAGAGATACAATAAATTCTATGTAAAGGATAAAAATGTTTTAATAGTATTATAGTTGGGTACTTGTGTAGTTTCACGGTGTCAGTTACGTAGTCAGCGTAGCATCCCTGTCAGAATCAGCATAGTGTTCCCGTGGCCAGCGTAGGCAGCGTCCCTGTCAGTACCAGCGTAGTGTTCCCGCTAGGGTTGCCACCTCATCCCTTTAAAACTGGAGACATATTAATTACACAGGTTCTGTGGCTGATTAAAAAAATACAGTTGGAATGAAGTCTGGTGGCTGTTTAAAAAAAAAAAACAGTTGAAATTGAGTCTTGAAGTGAGCCAGCCACAGAACCTGTGTAATTAATATGTCTCCAGTTTTAAAGGGATGAGGTGGCAACCCTAGTTCCCGCCCTTTCGCGGCTAGCCGGAGCTTACGTAGTTAGCGTAGTCAGTCAGCGTTACTCAGTTAGGGTAGTCAGTCAGCGCTTATTACATTGTGTGGGAACCATTGACCATTTTAAACTGCTTGCCATGACAGGTGTGAATGTGTTCCTGAAACACGGGGACACTACGCTGACTACGCTAGGCAGTCATTTGGCTACGCTGACAACATACACATTTGACACATAAGTGCCACTAACCTACATGCTCGATGCCAAGGGGCTTCATGCTCGATGCCAAGGGGCTTCATGCTCGATGCCAAGGGGGACTAAAATTGATCGTTGCCAAGGAGACTGAAATTGCTTGTTGTCAAGGGAGACAGAACTGTGCAGCAGTAACTGCCGGCTCCCCATCGCTATTTTCAATTCAATGCACTGCCAGCTCTCCTGCCCGCAGCTCCCCCGCCCGCTCACTGGGCGGCAACAGAAATCATGGGGCCCCATACACTGATATCTGTAGGGCCCCCCTCCCCATCAAGCATAGTAGTGGTGTGGAGCAGGGAGGAAGTAATAGTGCAGAGTAGGGAGGGAGGGTGGGGGTGATAGTACGGGGAGGGTGGGAGTGATAGTGCGGAGCAGGGAGGGAGGGTTGGAGCAGTAGTGTGGAGCAGGGAGGGAGGGTGGGAGAACTCCTTACTTAGTCAGCTGCCGGAGAGCCGTGCAACTCCCCCCCACCCCCGCTTGAGCTGTCTGGGGCAGTGTGCTATCGGCACACCCCCCCCCAACCCGCCGCCTGAGTTGACAGATGCAGCATGCAGTCGGAAACACCCACCCCCAGAGGAAAAGCAGTGGTGCGATCTGCGCACCCCCCCCCTGTTGCCGGACATGCCTGCTCCCGGCTCCACGCTGTGTCCGGGAGGCATGCTGCTATTTAAAATTCACATCTCTTGCTGGATTGCTAGCCAGTAGGCGCTCGCGGTCCAGCAGCCACCAGTTGATTGGCTGCTGGCCCACAAGCGCCTATTGGATAGCAGTCCAATGAATTTTAAATAGCAGCACATCTCCCGGCAGAGGAGCAAGCTGGCATTGCCGGCACGGCTCCGGTGCCCTGTTATCTTCCGGCGCCCGGAGCTTGTGCTCTGCCGGCTCCACCCTCGCTACACGCCTGCTCACTGTATATGTATATGACTCCCAGTGATATCATTATTTCATGTTTACTATAATGTGTGTGTGTGTATGACTCCCAGTCATACCAGTGTGTCACACTCACTACATATGTACATGAGCCCTAGTTAAACCAGTATCTCACACACATTATGGTGCTGAAGGCCTGATTCGGTACTTGTGTATTTTGGCGGCGCCCATCGCATCGCATACCATAAGGCATACGATGGTATGCGATGCGATGCGATATCGCGCGATATTGTACAATGGCATACAATTTTAAAATTGTATGCCATTGTATATGGCATACAATGCCATACAATGCGATGCGATTAAACATTGTATAAGCACCCCAATGGGTGCTTACAATGTTAAATGCACCCCCACGCCACCCCCCCACTATAAATGTGAACCCGAAGTGTGGCAGGCACAGCGAGCCCGCGAGGGGCGGCGGTACGCGTCCTCCGACCTTTTCATACCCCCACTATCCACGTCGGCGTGGAGTTGAGAATAGAGAGTGTGACGAGCGCAGCGAGCCACCGAGCCCGAAGCTTGGCGAGCGCAGCGAGCCCCGCGAGGGGATGCGGACACCTGTGAAGCCCGCGAGGGGACGCGTATACCTGTGAAGGTATCCGCGTCCGCTCGCCACGCTTCGGGCTCGGTGGCTCACTGCGCTCGCCACACTTTCTATTCTCAACTCCACGCCGACGTGGATAGTGGGGGTATGAAAAGGTCGGAGGACGCGTACCGCCGCCCCTCGCCGGCTCGCTGCGCTCGCCACGCTTCGGGTTCACGTTTATAGTGGAGGGGTGGCGGGTGCATTTAACATTGTAAGCACCCATTAGGGTGCTTAAAAGCACCCTTTAGGGTGCTTATACAATCTTTTATCGAATAGGGGGTAAAAATTGCGTGCATCGCATGCCATCGGGTTCATGGCAAGCGATGCGACATGATGTACTCATCGCGCGATGGAGATCGGGGGCGCCGCCAAATTACACAAGTACCCCTGATTCAGAGGCCTTTGTAGCTACAACTACATCTTAATGCTGATACCGATTAAGATGGGTTCCCTACTGACAGGTGTATCGCGATGGTCGGTGACAAATGGTGCACCCAAAGTAGGCTCACGTAGCCGGCTCCTACTTATTATATCATAGATGAGCATCCTTCCCTGTCACTCAGGAGGAATTGGCATTTTCGTGTAGCCCCCCTAATGATGCCCTTCCCTACTTAGATGCCCAATGGTTGATGTTACACTTATCTGCTGCTTTGGGTATAGAGACGCACCATTGTCATTGCAAAGAATGACCATCAGAACATGGCTGCAGGGCCTTTGCAACTGCAGCAACTGCAAACACTTGCAACACACCCGCTTGTGGCTAGTCACCTTTTTGGTACTTCCCTGGAATGCACACTGAAATTGCTACTCTATGCAAGGATATTCATTCTACATCCCATGGCAGTAACCATTGACACGCTTGCACAGTTCACCCTAAATGCACGTGCAGACTAAAAACATTGAATGCTTGCATCGGACAGTGTCTTTGGTTAATGTTAATGTTGCAACTGATTCTTCTAAATGTAAGGTGCCCAATTGCATAACTGAAACATGCACTAGCACCATGGGGCAGATGTATTAAGCCTTAACAAGAGATAAATGCGAGGGTGATAAGGAGAGATAAACTTTCAGCCAATCATGACAGTAAGGAGCTGATTGGCTGGACATTTATCATTCTTTATTACACTTGCATTTAACTCTTGTTAAGGCTTAATACATCTGCCCCAATGTGTGTAATGTGTGTTTTATATATATATATATATATAATGCTACCAGTCATACCAACTATATATGCACAGTAACCTTTGTATTTTCACACAGAACCAAACTTTGTTGCTGCCTATGACATTGGACTGTTCACTTATTTCTTCTTTCGGGAGAACGCTGTGGAACATGACTGTGGGAAAACTGTCTACTCACGTGTTGCAAGAGTCTGCAAAAATGACTATGGGGGACGGTTTTTGCTGGAAGACACATGGACGACATTTATGAAGGCAAAATTAAACTGCTCGCGGTCTGGAGAGATCCCATTTTATTATAATGAGCTGCAAAGTACATTCCTCCTCCAGGAGCAGGATCTCATTTACGGAGTCTTTACCACCAATGTGTGAGTTAAAATATTTATTATGTAGCCAGTTTGGTCAATCTCTGCTCGCTTTCTGATGTGGAAGTACAAGTCCCAGCATGCCTTTCTGGCTTCTTGTTCAGCGAATCAAATATTCTGTTTTGACATATGATACTGTACTTAACAATCTTACTATGCAGTAAGCGTGTAATTTAAAGCAGTGACTTCTTCACTAGGTATTTCTAAGGCTTATACTGTTATACTGGAATTTATTTCTGAAGCACAAAGCCAGCCTTGGTCAATGCACCTCAATGTGTCTGAGAATGTTTATGTTTGATGAGCGATATGGTGGGAACTGGGCCGTAGGTGGGTATTTTTTGTACACAGTACTGTAGGTACACCTTTGTGTATTGTTTTGTGTAAACAGAATGTCATATTGCTGGAAAAGAATATTGAAATTAGGGGTGGAAAGGATTATCTTTAAAAAACCATTCCTATGTTGCAAAAGGAATTCAAGTTTGTATTATTAGCAATATGCTTTTCCCATCCAGTTACGGCTCATACATACTGGGCGACTTACAGCTGGATAGCAGCTCGGTTTATTCGTCTGAGCTGCTGTTAGCTCGAAAACCGCCCAATGTGTACGGGGCAGCTATAAGTGGTGAGTGCTGATGCGCACTCAGTCATCATCACTGGCCCTGCCGCTCATCTGCTGGTGTTACCAAAAGATGAGCGGTGGAATGGGTGGCTTTACATAGCTTCCTGCTGTGGAAAGCCATCCACTCTGGGTAAATTATTAAAACGAGCGATTCCCAATCATCTTTATCCATACACGCTGGGCAGAAACGGCCATTGTGTATGGACCTTTAGTGTCATACAGTAAATTAGTGCCCAATTCAATCCGTGATGATGGATGATAGAGCAGCAACAGATTGCTTATTTTTGTACAAAGGAAGATGCAGCGGCGCCTTTAAAAGTGGTCATGTATTGATTACCTATCCATTAGCTTTATACATAAGAGGTTCACATTTCCCCTTGATTAGAGGCAGCAGCAGTATCAGTTTAATCTAAAATACGATAATGAGAACATTGTTTTGTTGTGGGGTTTTTATAATGTAACTGTTCCTGAAGCATAGCGAGCAGACACTTTACACTAACATGGTGTCTTGTCAGCCTATGTCCACATAGACACACAAAAAAGGGAAAAACGAATTTCATCGTTTTCCATGTTGCCCTTTTTCATGTTGACCTTTTTTCATGTGTTGACCCTTTGACCATGTCGACCTAACGCAAGTCAACCTTTTTCACGTGTCGACCTTATGCCCATTGACCAATAGTGATCGACCTTTTGACTATCGACCTAGACACTGTCTACCATTAATACCATAACGGCATAACCGCAAGCAGCTTAGCATATAAACTCCATGCTGAATAAGCTCTTTTATATCCAGATGTACATGCTGTAGCCTCAAGGCTAATTGAATCTGCCCCATAAACGATGCAGATAGGAACCAGTAGTTTGTCAGATATGTGGTTCTAATAATGGCGAAGGTTACAATATGACAGCTTTAAAATCCTCATACTGTATGGTCTGTGCAAACCAGGAGATACGGATCTTCATTTCTGGGATGAAAAGAGAAAGAGACTTTATAGATAAGAGTAATGTTTTACAGCTGAGCTCCCCATCCTAGAGGGTTATAGACATATGTACGGGCTGTTTTCAGAGCGTAGGGGGTTATAGTGTAAGAATACAGAAAAATAGTTCTCGAATGTGCAAAACCATGCTGCACTGCAGGTGGGCAAATGCAACATGTGCAGAGAGCATAAGATTTGGGTGAGTTATTGTGTGTGTGCGTGTGTGTGTGTGTGTGTGTGTGTGTGTGTGTCTGCTTTATTTTTACAATGCAATTTAGATTTTAGTTTAACCTAACCCAAAACTAAGGCTTACCTTTACTAAGATGAGAGTTTTATTAAAGATGGGATATTGCCCATAGTAACCAATCAGATTCTACTTCTTATTTATTTAGCACCTTTTACATTATAATAGATATAATCTCATTGGTTGCCCATAGCAACATCCCATCTTCAATAGAACTCTCATCTTAGTAAATTTACCCCTCAACTGCACATGTTACAATTGCCCCACCTGCAGTGCACCTGGAGGAAAATTTACTTCACATGGGATGTTGCTATGAGCAACCAATCAGAATCTACTTCTTATTTATTTAGCACCCTCTAGAAGATAGTAGACAGGATCTGATTGGTTGCCCATAGCAACATCCCATGTGAAGTAAATTTTCACATCTTAGTAAATTCCCCCCATGGTGTTGCCCATGTATATTATCTCTGCGATATATATACCAAAGGAGTACTCAGTGCCGAATCAAAACTCTTCTCTCATGTTGCCCATTAGAGAAAGATTTTACTTAACACCATACTTGCCTACCTGACCGTCTCCATGAGGGAGAAAATGCTCTGTTCCTGGACTTCCCTGGTCATGTATGATTGCCATCACCTGTGGTGAAACACCGTTCTTATCAATTACCTAGCTCCCCACAGGTGCTGGCAATCATTCATTACCAGGGAAGTCCAGGAACAGAGCATTTTCTCCCTCATGGAGAGGGTCAGGTAGGTAAGTGTGTCTAACACTACATCTACGAGGGATTCTTGGTCATATGCATTTCACATCATACTCATCTCAATTGCAACTGCACATGCAGCTGAATGGGTACAACTGTGTGGAGTTGCATATTTGCACTTAGCTACATTTATCAAGGTGTGTAGTCAGAATTGCCAGTGCCTTATTAACCAATAGGCTGATTAGTCTGCAACCTAAAGCGCAAGGTCTGGGGGAAAGGGGGGGGGGGGGGGGGGCACCTTGCAGGTGACTGCTGAGGAATAAAATGAAGGCCTAATATATTTCATGCCTGTTAGCAATCACCCGTCCTGATGCACTGTGGGAGGTAAAGTTCTTAAGGTGACTGTCAGATGGCTGTGCCAATGTAACTTACTGATGGAAGTATTGCTTTATGTAGATTGTGCTACAGTGCCAGCTGGGCAGCCTACAGCCAAAGCCTCATTCTCATGCCACAAGCATTAGATCCTACATGCCTTATTGTATAACCTTCGTTACATGCACATGGGCAGTATGAATGGCGAGTCCCTGAGCATATAGCAGCATTACAAAGGGAGCTCTGTGCGGATGAACCGTTAATCAGGCCATCAGAATTGCACACTATGTAAGCTGTAGTTGTGCACATGAAAAGATCCATCTGATCTTAAAGTAAATATCCAATATCCACATTTAGCTTTGTGCACACACCGCAAGAGAACTTGCACCCGATTTGCATGTTACTCTGAATCTGACCCTTCGTTTTACCAGATATAATTATACAGAATAATTACCCGGATTTAAGGCTCGTGCTGCTCCTAGCACATCATACCCCACTGCCATTTCTATATATAATAAAATGGACCAACAGCTGCTCCAATGCATGGGGACGGTGAGTGAAGCACATCTGCGAAGCCACACAGGATCTATGACATGCATAAACCGTGCCCCTTATCGGTTTCTCCAGCACATTGTTTCTCTTAAGCCTCCTTGTATATATATATATATATATATATATATATAATCTCTCTAGCCCCCTTCTGTCTCTCCAGCTCTAGCCCATGCATCCCCCTGGCTCCATTCACAATCACTTACTTTCTTCTCTGGCAGCTGCTCCTCTTCACGCTACGGCTCCTCTGCCTTTCATTCACACCATTGCAACCGGCCCAACATGATGTCCTGATGCACCACAGTTCACCAAACAAACAAATACAATATTGCATTGGCAACAACTTAAGCAACAGTGGCTGCTGGCTCCCTGGATCCTGCACATGCTGGAGCACTGCTGATTATGGCAATGGTGCAGGCAGCAGTTAAAGAAAGATCTGTAGAAGGGTAGCCTGCCATCCAGCCCCTAACAGATGGCACTACCCTAGGCATGTATCTTTGGGGTCTAGTGTGTATTCTGCAATTGAGTTCCTTCTATAAAGTTATTTCAATGGTTTTCTCACAATGTATTCCTCTTGGATTCCATAGTTGTTTAAGAAAATCTGTCAGCTTGATGTATAACTAAGTATTCTATTTTATAATACAAAACATCAGATATTCTGGAACAGCAGATCACTGGATTTGCCATAGTTCAGGAAATAGTTTTAGAAATAGCGATGAATATAAGGTAGGATTCTGCAGAGTTTAATGGCCGTATTAAGGTTTACAATGCTTCACAGACTGCTCGTTATAAGCTGGTTTGTTACTTTGTGATGTGTCTGGAGGATTATTCTTATGCATAAACATTAGGAGTAAATGTACTAATAGTGATGATGTATATAGAGGTGTAATATAATCCTGCTAATAGTAACACACAGTATAGTCGCTCATTCTGTCTCATGCTCGTATGCTGAAAATTGACTTTACTGGGAATGATGGGTGAGGGTTTGAATGAGCACAAGCTAATACAAACTTTGAGACAGTCAGAGATTGGATGAGCTTCACACAGTAATTAGGGAGTTGAGGGTTAATAGTTCAGGGTTCATTAGCCAGTCAGGCTTCGATGGGAGGGCTTAGGTAGTTCGAGGTGCGTTGGTTTCCCATGGTGCTCCTGCTTTGCGGGTGGCTGGGGAGCCGCCGGGAGGTGCAAAAGGTGGCGGGGAATGCCCCTTTGCCCTGTTCTTCTCCTGATATCGTGGAGAGTGCTATTGGCCTGTGACCTCTTCGTCATGACTTCCAGTGGAATACAATATAGGAAAAGTAGAGGGTATATGAACAGCAGAATAAGCAGAAGACGAACAGACAATAAATCAGTCCCAAGACGCAGTCACTATTCTTCTGCCGAGTCCTAAAATGGAGATCACCACTCAATCCCCGTGCTGGTAGAATCTTGGAAGAAATGGATCAGGGGCAATGAAGAGTTGTATACACACATGTAATGATCACATCCGTGGAGTTTTCATATGGATGTTATATGGAAAAGAATAAAAAATATCAATGTGTAGACGTCTAGATTTTAGAAAGACATTTCTCACAAATACTCAGGAACAGCAGCGATGCTTGAAAAGAAACCTCTACATACACGGTTTCACTTTCGATTGTGTGAGTGCGGGTACGCATCGTGGGATCCACCCCTTTATGTTTAAAATTGAAATCAGTACTTTATTGGATGATCTACATATTGTGTCCTTTTCCATCTTTCTTATATACACATCTAATGAAAACTTTATGGACGTGAACATCCCATTCATATCCATTGTTTTGGACCTCCCAAAAGATACCTTGATATATTTATACTGGTTAGTTTACTAGTGAGTATGGTACGCATTCACTTTTAAATTCATGACTGCACCTGTGGTGAACCCTGAATACTTGTAAAGAAACCTTTACACACACAAGTTTCCATCTACCAGCATGAGTGAGGGTATGCATCGGGGTACCCATTCCTGACTGTTTGTGAGAAAATTGGTCTACACATTGATATTTTTTATTCTTTTCCATATACTGTAGCATCCATATGAAAACTCCACGGATGTGATCGTTACATGTGTATACAACTCTTCATCACCCCTGGTCCATTTCTTCCAAGATTATAGCAGAATAAGCAGACAACACTGGAATAAGTATCAACGTGGCAGAAAACCAATATTTGGTGCCATCAAAGATGGTTTATGTAAGAGAAGAAAAAGTGCATGAGGGACGAGGGCCCTGCTCGTGAGAGCGTACATTCCAAAGAATCAAGTAGAGGTTCCGACCGACTGACAAAATGCTTGTGGTGTGGAAGTAGAATTTCTTGTGTGTGTTTTGGGGGGAGGGGCACTCCCATGTCTTTGCATACGTTTAACACCAATGGGTTACTTGCAAACAGTCTGGGTATCAATTATTCTGGTCTTTTGGACATTTGATATTGACCTCACACCCTTCCTAGTGCCATGATGTAGTGATCATACACAGTTGAGTTATGTCATGCTATATTCCTATTGAAACCTTACCATGCATGTATATTGGTGTGTTATAAATTGTATGTGTTACAGAAATTATGTATTATTTAAATACAGTATTTTATGTTATTTGTATTACTGGGTTCTGAGTCCTCCAATATAATGCACCCACTTCTACCACCCAATTAACAGTAACTCTTCTCTAAAAGTCACCCTGCCCTATGCCCTGATTTCAGGGGCATTTTCCATTCCAGATGGTTATCCTGCAGTGTTACATAGTATGCAAGGGGAAAAGCCACTTAAACTACACTAGAAAAATCTATTATAGGTTTAAACTTTACTTTGACTTAGATTGAAAGCCCCTGTGGAGATGTCACTCACACGCCATGAGGTTTGTATAAAGTTTGTTGTGTTTAATATCTGGTAGTTTACGGCAATCGGTTTTCATGTCACTGCTCCATCAGCCAATAAACTGATCGGTACCCGAGGGATCCTCGTTGTGGATTTAATTGTGCCTCCTGTATCTTAACACAAAGCAGTTGTGTGGCTTGGTGACGACAGCCTGTCGTGTTAATGATCTGAAAAGCAAGAAATTAACGTTTAGCTTGGTGAGAATAATTTGACAGGACCCTCTGTGAGAGTGAGTTATGTTTAGTATTGCGTGTAATTATATCTTTTGGGACACTTCACTTAACCCATTCTATACTTGAAGGCCTTCACTCTATATTGTAAGCACTCTCCATGGAGGCTGCTCGCCTCCATTTACATCCATTCTGCCTGAGTGTGATTGTTATATCTTATTACTTCATTGTAATTGTATTGGTTTATGTTATAAGAGGAACATTCTAGTCATAGTACACTGTGCTGCTGGCCCCTGGCTTTTTAGAGTTGTAGCTGTGAATTGCAATTTGCTTGATTCCTGCACTGGAACATTGCTTGTCCTCTAGAACGAGCCTCCTTTCTGCTCTGATTGGATGCCTTCAGGAGTGGGTGCCTCTAGGATTTTGCATGGGGAAGAGGGTAGTTACACTGTGTAAAAGTCTTAATATAGCTTCAAAAGACCAACCTCCAATCTATTTATACACTAAACAATTGTTTTCCATTCTTGTCTAAATATCCTGTTTAGTTTAGCAATAGTTTACTTAAGGGAACACAGGTTGTTATTCCAAGTTCCGCTTTCATGTTTATGAAGATGTATTACTCACTGTAGAGAATTCGCTTAGAAATTCAAAAAGGTCGGACCAAAGTGCACACCATTAATACAGTATAAGAACAAGTCTCAATGCGTATCAGCTTAAGCAGCCGATTGATAATTAGCAGCCCAGCGAATAGGTTTGAGTAATCTCCTTAATCCATGTGGACACGCATTTTTGTAGAAGGTAAATTTATATGAATGTAAGACCAACATTACAGATGCTTTTTTAACACTCCTCTCACCAGCTGAGATTCAAAGGTTAGGCCCATTAAAAATGTACATTGTAGGCCACAACTTGCAACCACTACACATTATAATGCCTCATAGTGCCACCAATGTACATTATATTCCACACAGTGCTCCAACTGCACATTATATTCCACACAGTGCCCCCACTGTACATTATAATGCCACACTGTGCAACCACTTACACATTATAATGCCCCACAGTACCACCAATGCACATTATAATGCCCCACTGTGCCACCAATGCACATTATAATGCCCCACATTGCCACCAATGTGCATTATAATGCCCCACTGTGCCACCAAAGCACCTTATATTCCACACAGTGCTTAAACTGCGGCATCAACTACATCTAGACGCGCACCCCAGCTATTTGCCGTATGTCTGTCTCTAGTCACCCTGCCGGCTGACTACATCTAGACGTGCACCCTGGCTATTTGCCGTATATTTCTGTCTCTAGTCACCCTGCCGGCTGACTACATCTAGACGCGCACCCCAGCTATTTGCCGTATGTCTGTCTCTAGTCACCCTGCCGGCTGACTACATCTAGACGGCCAGATACACCGTTCTTCAGAGCGGTTTGCCGGACTTAACTTTTTACGTGGCACTACAAGTACCTGTGCAGCAGGGGTGTTAACCATCATACAATGACAATCGAGAGAGTGACTACATGCTGTACTGTAGGAGAGATCATGAAGCTATGGATCTGGTCGCAAGAATGTCCACCATATCGATCGAACGTACGTACACACTGCACTTTTGTTCCGATATGGACCCGGCCGGTCGGATGAAAATTAAACAGCAATGATCCTTCGACCGACCGAGTGTGGACGGACAAGACTGTTTTTGGGCGTTTATCGCTCGTACAGGACAGCGTACACACCTATACAATTGAACGGCCGTCCGACCCAGAACGGAAGAACGGCCCGACGATTGTATGTATGTGTACCCAGCTTTAGTCAGTGTTGGGAACAAAAGCCTGACTGAAGTGGGTCCAGTAAGTTGTATCAATTAACAAAGTGAGTGTGTGAGGCAAGTCTCTTAAGTAGCTTGGAGAGGCATGGGAGTTGAGAGATGGGATGGTAGTTTGAGAGAGTGTTAGCACTGCATGCTTGAAGATTGAAGGAAAGATACCAATAGAGAGAGAGAGAGATTGCAGATGTTAGTTAAGGTTGGGATGAGCACAGGATCAAATGAAAAGAGAGTGCCAGAGGGTTAAGGGAGAGAATCGAGCAGGTCACTGGCTGAGGAGCTTATCAATCTTGTCCTTGAAGTAGGAAGCAAGATCTTATATGTCACACAATGCCCCCAAAGAACATAATCTGCCACACAGTGATCCCAGGGCACATAAAAATTATATTTAGCTTTCTCACCTGGTTAAAAACGCTCTCTAAATGGCCTGTGTCTGCTAAACTGTGTGGAGACCTACAAAGGTGGTCGCATTGCAGCCTGGTTCTAGCCTAATCGGCAACACAATGATAATATTTTAGCCTATTAATACCAATGGTGTTGCCTGTAGAGGAGGACATGTTGCTTGCCTCATCAGTAATTGGCCAGGACGGGGAAGATAGATGTATTAGCGACTGATCTAGTGTCATGGATGAGCTGAACATACTTTATGGTGGCTGGTTCAGACAAGGCTCCAACCTTGATAAATAGCACTGATGTGTATGTATGACAGGGATGAGGCCAACCATTAACCCCTTAAGTGGTAATCCCGAAAATGTTATGGGCTATGCTTCAGTGCCCAGACTGGCAAGCCCGGAACATTCTCAGTATTGCCACTGCTTAGCGCCAGGCAGTGCCGCTGAGCTGATCACTGAAATGAGGTAGCTTCAGCCCGGATCCCTCTGCTCGGCCCCCCCTCCTTCTCTCCCCGCCCTCCCCCCCCCCCCCGGCTGTTGTGATACAGCCTGCGGCACTGGGTTCTGACATGGCGGGTTGCCAGAGGCGGGAGGCAGGGCCGTGCTCAACGGCGCTGCCCGGCCCCGGGAGACAGCATGATGCATGATGGGTATTTTTAGGGAGCCCTCCTGCTAAAACACTCTCCCAGTGGGGAGCACTTCCTAAAAGAAAAAACACCTCTGAAGGGATTAATACACCACAATTGGATGCATACAAAACAGTAAAAAGTGTCCATTGGGTAAGCCGACCTTCTATTCCTGTTGCCACATATTGATGCTCCCTGAAGAGTCAAGCAAGGCAGCTCAGCAGTGGGAGGATTGTGCTGAGGTCTCTTGGAAGCTCAGGGCCCGACACATGTGTCCCCTTAGTACCCCCAAGCACCAGGCATGGATGCACATCCTTGTTGCACTTAATGCAGGTGGCAACTGTGGATCTTCTTAGATGCCACCTCCATACTTTAATTTGAGGAGCTGAAAAGTGGGTATTGGTGGCAGGGTGGGGTACTGGGAAGGGCAGTAGGTTGACGTTTTGCCTGGGGTGCCTTTCACCGGCCCTGCATGTGACCAGTCCTTATTTCATTTAAGCCCATGCATGCTACTTTGCTACTTTTCTTGACTAAGCAATCCCATTTGGGATCTACTATCTCTACACTTGGAGTTGATGACATGGAACATGCAAGTACTTTGTATACTACTGTATATATATATATTTTTAAATGCAATAATTTTTATTGTCAATTTTATAAATTGTGCAAAAAAACACAAATAAAAAAAAAAATACATATTAAACAAACAGATGCTCATGTGTATACATTATCAGATCATAAATTTAAATAAGCTATTCATAAAGCATGGTTATACACGGTGAATACATATTGAATAGTATCGTGACAGAGAAAAGAGTACATAGTATGAGCCAATGATATGGCAAAATACAGAAAACGGGGACACAACAAATATATAAGTATATAGAGACATAAGAACGGTGGTCAGCAATGGGCCCGAGATGAGGTAAAGGGAGTTATGAGTCGAGAGTAGTATACTGTGAGCCTAGCCACCTGAACCAAATAGCATAGAATTTATGACTGGATTTCCTGGCCAGGTAAGCAAATTTCTCGTGAGAGATAGTTTCATTGACCAGCCTAAGCCAAGATTGTGTACTTGGGAAATTTTTAGCAACCCAAGTTCTGGCAATACTCACCTCGGCCATGGTGCCGTGGTGTTCCTATATTTACCAACTGCCAACTGTACCAACATCTATATTTATATCTGGTCATACTCATATGTAAATTTGTTGGTATGTTATAATATGCTGTTAAATCAAGAAGGCTATTTAATATTTCTTTTGAGAGAAAATTGTGACTATAACCTTTGCAATGGTAAAATACCCTCCATGCTTCTCTCAGAATTGATATACCTGCAAGTCTGATCATTTCTGTACTAAAACTCTCATTGGAAACCTGTTGTCTCACCTCTGCCCTGGCCTCTACTACACTATACAGGCTCTTCCAAAAGCAGATTTCAGTTCTGCCCATTTGTTTAGTTTGGGCAGACAAACCCAGTGAACACTCTCACTTTCTGTGTTCACTGCCATTTGGCACACACAGAAACACTAGAAGTCAAATGGTATTCAGGGACTAATTTGGGCATGGATCACTAATAAGAGAATTCACAATCTGATTAAGGAAAAACTGTGCGTGTGCAATGTTTGCAATGCATAGTGGCAAGTATTAAATAAATATCCGTACCTATAGTAGCCACAGTTTGATTGACAGGAAGACAGCATTTAGGGCGGAAACGTGTTGTTTTCTGGGTGTGCTTGTGAAAGCGCAGGCGTGCCCAGGCGGGATGTTGGGTAGATCTCTGATGTCACCGATGACGACTTCCAGTGCTGCATACTATTTTTACAAACAGAAAAATTGCATTGATTATAAATTAAATTGTATATGTATATTTATATGTATATATCTTTATACATTTTTTCAATAAAATACACAGTGCTTTTACTCACGTTCCATTTTTTATTAGTATAAATAGTATAACAGTAGAATAATTGTGACGTCTATATATTTATTTACAGTCATATAATAACAATAGTATATGTCATTTAGAAGGTTATTCTGGTTGGTGCGTAAATTTCCGAATTATTTCGGAGCGGACCGCACGCCACGCTGTGCGGACATCGTACGAAGAAACGCCCACCGGTCCTCCGCATTCGGACGGACTCACACTTTAAGAAGAGGGTGTGTTTACGGACGACATCCAAACCTTGCGTGTGCGGTGGACACACACATATTCTGCACAGTCTTACAGCGTCTGCACAGTCTTACAGCATCAGAATGGACGGGAACCTGCCCGTACGCACCGATGCGGTGTATTAACGCAAAACTCACGACTATTATCTGAACTGGCATGTGCCAAATAACATGCTCTTAAAATGTTATGTTTTCCCAACTGTAATAAATTTTTCATTTGATCCCCAAATGTGTGCTGTTATTGGTGAATGTAAAAGTGACATGGATATTTATATTAGTGATAGCAAGTACTGTCCATTGCGTGCAGTGTAAATGTGTGTAAAAAAAGCTGCCGTGCTTTTGGCATAGAATTGTGTGTTTTGTAATGGTCCATTTAAGCTGCAATGGTTCCAATTGAAGCAATGACAAGAGTGTAATTAATGAGTAATGAGTAGAGGAGTGGATTGTATTGTGTTCAGCTGACATTGGTTCAGGTGCGGGCGTACTAATTGGGCGTTCCGAATGCCTAGCGCATGACCGAGTGGTGTCCGCAAAGCAATACTTGCTTATGGAGACCGCATATTTTCTGCCTTTTGGTTCGTTTGCAGTCGGTGTTCAGTCCAAATGCACGGTATTAGTGAGAATGAGTACGGAGGCCGTGCATGGCACATGCGCATAGCGTTGCCCACGCATGCGCAGACGGCTAAAAACGCCATCCGAAAGAATTCAGAAAATTACGCATCGACCAGAATAAGGCCCTTATTGTCAAACAGTGACACCTTTTTCAAAAACAAATAATAGAGCATTATGTAGTGATGTCAGTATATCCCACTGTCATACAATTATTGTCACTGTCATGCGAATCATTGCCCGACACTGATGCACAGGAAGTCCCATGTTCTAACTGTTACAAAGCCATAAACGAGGATATCTGAAAGTCTATCCTCCCCCCTTTTCAAAGCAGCAACGTACAAGGAAAATAGAGATTCTAGGCTAGGCATGCCCAAACAGTGGCCCTCCAGCTGTTGTGAAACTACACAACCCAGCATGCATTGCTATAGTTTTAGCATTCCCTAATAGCAAGACTGTAGCAAGGCATGATGGGACTTGTAGTTTCACAACAGCTGGAGGGCCATAGATTGGACATGCCTGTCCTAGGCCTTTTGAACTAAGTATGGAACTAACCACCAAGCCCCACAGATGACCACTTCCATCCTGGTTATTTAGCAGATTAGTGGAAGTCCTAGACTTACTCAGATGGAAAAAAAATGTTCAATCGTTTGGTTTTGCAAATGGAACTGCAAATGCATCACTGTTTGCGATGCTTTTGCGATTTTGCAAGGGTTGTTATTTTGTCTGGATGGTGACCATGCTGAATTAGGCCCTTAACCTGAACATTCTTCTGTTTTTATCCAGTTTCTCAACCCTTGTAATATGGATAACAGTATTTACTGAAATTGTTTATTTGTGGGTACTTAATTGGAGGTGCGAGTAAGTAGCATGTGTGGTACTGGAACTACAATAGTTTATCCTTTATCGCTATACAGTATATCCTATATGAATGATTCAGTAGTCAAATAAAGTGGAATATTATGAAAGAGATATTTATGTTGAATTACTATGCAGTTATTTGATAATATTTTCACATTTTACTTCTAATTTATTGCCATACAATAATTAACATGTGAGGTCTGTGATCAGATTAAATAATAATCTATATCGGGGTCCTCAAACTATTTTGCTCTGGGACCCCATCAGACAATAAAAATAATTACAGGACCCCAGCAAGTTACTGCAGAAGGTCATCCCGTCACATGTTAGGTCAGCAGACAGCACATACATGGCGGCATTGTGGAAGGCACAAAATGATGGGAGGAGTCTAAAATAACAGACAATTCAACAGATTTATCAGACTCCCTTGAATCACTGACTAACATTAGAAAAGTCATGAGCCTGATGGTCAGCAACATGGAGTCGCGACCCCATGCTGAGACGGTCGGGACCCACTTTGAACCGCTGATCTATATGGACCGTTAATCTATATTATTTTTGCTCTTGATAATGGGCATAATTCAGACCAGATCACAGGGCATATTTTGTTTGGAAATGGGCAAAAGCATGTGCAATGCAGGTGGGGCAAATGTAACATGTGCAGAGAGAGTTAGATTTGGGTGGGGTGTATTCAAACTTAAATCTAAATTTCAGTGTCCAGGCCCATACACACTGGGCTGTCAGCTCAAACCTGCCCAGTGTGTATGGCCCGGCTATGAGTGGTGAGCAGTGATGCGCGCTCCCACATCATCACCGGGAAAGCCGCTCATCTGCTGGTAATACCAGCAGATAAGCGGCTTTGTGGGCGGCTTTGCATAGCGCTGAGCTATGCAAAGCCGTCCGCCCCCCCTGCTGACAGCACCGGGCAGGGGGGAAAGTGGCGCAGTGTGTATGCATTGCTTTCCCCCTCAGCGATGACAGTGGTCATCACTGTCCATTCACGCTGGGCATAATCGCCCAGTGTGTATGGACCTTACGAATAATGAAGCAAGTATTTACCCTGCACAGAAACAAAATAATTAAACCAAATCTAAATTGCAGTGTAAAAATAAAGCAGCGAGTGTTTAATCTGCATAGAAATAAAATCACTCCCCCACACTTATGCGACTTTGGACGATTTTACCCAATTACGATGGATCAGGAGAAATAGTCCAAAATTGCATCCGATGTGCGGTCCAGTGTGCATCAAAGTCGGAGGTCGGACCTGCCTGCATGTCCAGCCTCTGACTCGGACCCCCTCTAAATGGTGGGGAACGGGGTATCGTGTGATACATCACATGCAATAGGACCACATGCAATATATCGCATGGGATCCAGTTGCTCATGAAGGTCCTAGGTGCCTCAATGGAGATCGGATTGCCATACACTGCTCCGAAAAATCACAGATGTCTTTGACCACCTTAAATCTCTCTGCAAATTTTACATTTGCCCCAGCTGCAGTGCACATGGTTTTGTCTATTTGTAAATAAAATGTGCCCTGCGATCAGGTCTGAATTAGACCCTTTGGGCCAATTGTAATAGGGTGTTAAAATCAGAAAGTGAGAGATTTTGAAGAGTTTTTCCATTTTTTTTTTTTTTAAAGCGGCAATCATTTACACTTAAAAACCAGGTTGATTTTGCTGTGTAATTCATTGGTACTTTAAAAAAATGGGAAAACTCTCCTCAAATCTCTAACTTTCTGATTCTCACACACTAGTACATTTGGCCCTGGCAACATTATGTGAATCTAACTCATTTGTTTGTAGATGTTAAGCCTATAAACATAATTGTTGCAGTGTATCATTAATTTACAATGACTTCTATTAGTTGCGGAATTATATGATGTAATGATGATTTTATTTATTATTTTATTTCAGAAATAGCATTGCTGCCTCAGCAGTCTGTGCCTTTAATCTCAGCGCTATTACTCAGGCATTCAATGGTCCGTTCAGATACCAGGAAAACCCACGATCAGCTTGGCTACCAACTGCCAACCCCATACCCAACTTCCAGGTGAGAGCTGCGGGCATCTACAGATATGTCCTAATACATCCCGCCTCAATATACCATGCAGCGCGAGATGCCTGGTACGAGTGAACCACCAGGTCCTGTGCAACTCAAAGCTAAGGGGTCGATCCTACTGGATGCGGATGATTCGCAAGTGTGAATCATCGCGGCACCTGGTGCACTTCACCGTGGGCTGAATTTGCTTAAAATCGCTCGCACCTCCATAGGAGTGTGAGCAATTTTAAGGGTATTTGGCCCAGCGAAGGGTGTGAGATCGGGCTGAATCGGGTGCCATTTCCAGATTTTAAACATCTGAAAATGGCACCCGAATGGCACCTTGCACCCTTCAGACCTAATAGGATCGACCCAATAGTGTATTTTAATTTGGTATATGACACTTGTATATTCTGTGTGACTGAGGGGTATATTAGTGGCAGTTTTTAGAAGTGGACATTGTGCCCATAGCAACCAATCAGATTATACTTATCTAGCACCTTCTAGAAGATAATAGCTAGAACCTAAGTGGTTTCTGTGGGCAATATATCCACTTATAAATAGCCACACTTTGTGGTATGTGTTAAATAGTTACACAAGACATTAATTCCATTGACACCAATGGTGAATTTGCCTATTTTGAAGCTGCAGACAAATTTGCCTATATACATTATTTGCAAAATGTTGTATGAGCCATTTATAAAGTGTTGTGGCTCTGTACTGTACAATGGATCCAAATAAGGGAGGTTAAAAGCTGCGCAAATATTGCCAATTTTGTCTTGTTCCTTAGTTTCTCTGTCTTTTGTTTTCTTTGTTTAATGCCCTTTGTAAATTGTGCAGCACACTTTAGCTCTACATGTGTCTTTTTTCTATTGTGACTCGCTACCAACATTACCTCCCCTGTCCTCCTCATTACCCATTCATTCCGTGCTGCTCTCATTAATTGGCTGCTGCCGTGTCTGACTGTGCACCTTTCCTGACTCAGTGTGGAATCTTGAATGATGACAGCCCCAATGAGAACCTTACCGAGAGGAGCCTGCAGGATGCTCAGCGGCTTTTTCTAATGAATGATGTGGTCCAGCCAGTGTCTGTGGATCCGCTGGTGACACAGGACAGTGTGCGCTTCTCCAAACTGGTGGTGGACATCGTCCAGGGCAAGGATACTTTATACCATGTCATGTATATAGGAACAGGTAATTAAATAGATTCAATGGCTGCTGCTCCTGGCAGGAACCTCTTTCCCCTTCTTGTGTTCAGATGATAACTACTGCATTCATACTAGTGATTTTCCTGAATGAAATACAATTTATAACTGGAAGTAATGTATTAGCCTCATAATAGATTAGAGGTTTGTGATGATAACATAATTTCTGATGGCCAAGACTAGTTACACGAGTGATAGGACAGCTATTAATTGTTAGTAGGTTTTATAACAAGAATACTTGTACATTACAGTTCAACTGGACAATATTCTATAAAAGTGGAACTTTCCTTGTCTAGAGATCATGTTTGTTCACTGTAGCATTATTTTGCTAATAATTTTACCACTTCAGTTTCTTATCCAGAATAAAAAATGGGTGTGGCTTAGGCAACTCTAGAAAACTTTTATATGATACTCATTGTTTTTTTTTTTACTTCAGTCAACTAATGTCCCACTTTAAAATATGGACTATAAGATTAACCCATTTCAGACAAAGACTGGGCGCACGCACACACACACACACACACACACACAGAAATGTGTCCTCATAAACCTAGTCTTTGTATGCCATGTAGCACGAGATACCTAGTGCATGTGAGCCACATTGAGCATTTAGCATCTTTTTTTGCACTGTGGTCTTAATTGCAACCACGTTACAAAACTTCAGTGATCAATTGTATATGTGATCCTTGTATTTATTTATTCGATTTATTTTTACCAAATTACACATAAGTTGGGGCCAACATATACATTTGTAAGTAATTAAGAGGGAGTTTGACCTGTAGATATCTTTTCTCTGCAGAAGTTGAGGGGGTAGTCGTCTGGGTAGCAACATAGAATTCTGGTTGTCGTGTAGTCAGAGTCACAATTTGTGTGTGCACAGTGCACGTCAAATTATCAACTAACATTATGTGTATCAATAAATTGATACACATAGGCCTTTATTCAGATCTGATCGCAGTACAAATGTGTTTGGAAAATGGTTAAAACCATGTGCACTGCAGGTGGGGCAGATGTAACATGTGCAGAGAGAGAGTTATGGTGTGTACACACGTTAGATGTGCCTTAAGATCCTATCCACGATCTGATCAGATAGGATCGTGGATAGGATCTTAAGGCACATCCGATTTGCATCCTATCTTGACTATATAGTGCAGATCTGCACTATATAGACAAGGCAGCCAAGACTTTCTGGCTTCCAAAACATGAACGCGCATCGGGATCGGATCGGGATCGCAAGGGTTAAAACCCTTGCGATCTGCATCCGATGTTGATCCGATGTTGATCCGATGCCGATCCGATGTTGACGATATCGTCAACATCGGAAAGGAAATCGGACCGTGTGTACACAGCATTAGATTTGTGTGAGTTATTTTGTTTCTGTGCAGGGTAAATACTGGCTTCATTATTTTTACACTGCCATTTAGATTTCAGTTTCAACACACCCCACCCAAATGTATCTCTCTCTGCACGTTACATCTGCCCTCACCTGTAGTGCACATAGTTTTGCCCATTTTCTAAACAAATTTGTACTGCAATCAGATCTGAATAAGGGCCATAATGTTAGTTTTGATACACATAATGTTAGTTGATCAATATATTGTCTCATCACAGAGAGTGGTTATCCTAATCTAGGAAAAGACAAATTTCAACAGTACAACACAATCAACCAGCAAAACAGACATACATTCTCCATGTTAATTGTACATTGTATACACTTACATAAATGGGAAGTTACTAGCCATGGCAAGGCATCTCTGTTCTGGTGATCCTACACTACATGATAATTGACCCATTTTGAGTCATACATTTATGTACTGTATTTCTAATTAGAGAGCTAATGCACTCACACAATGGGGGAAATTTACTAAGAATATGAATACAAATTATCGTATTCTGAATATAAATGCATATGACTAGTATAGCCGTATATTCCTGTTCCGGAGGGGAATTTACAAAGCAATCGTATTTGACTGATTCGTATTTTCCGATGGCGTATGGATACATATTTTTTCCAATACGAATTTGTATTTTAAATACAAATTTGTATTGGCAGCCTGCACGGATCAGTCGGATTGCCCGGATTGGCCGGCTAGCGGCGCCTAGACAGGGATGAAGTATATTTTCCTGGTGTATTTGGCCAGCAATTAGTGGCTGTATTTACAATACGGCCGCTTAGTGAATTAGGAATCACCATTCTTTTGAATGGCTATTCGTATTCTGTCGATGGTGTATACATTCGTATTTGTAAATACAAATACGGATGTGCCATAAATACGAATACGAATTGACGTATTTTCGGGATAGTAAATCCCGGAAATACAAATATGTATAATATATGTATATTTTTGGATACGAATACTCCTATTTTATACGTTTTTTCATTAGTACATTTTACACAATTTGTCTTTCATACATTTTAAACTCCAGGCCCATATAGACCTTAATCAGGCACTACAGTATGTGCAACTACTGATACCATCCATGCCGCCCAGAACAATGAGACACAAATTGATAGCTGCACAATTTATTAGTCCACCACAATTACATAATGAAGAGTTTTATCTACAAAAATAAGTAAGTAAATCAAATTCCCCCCAGCACACTGCAATGGACCAGTAAAAGAGTCGTACTGTACATAGCACATGATGATCATATTAATAATAATAATGCATAGATTTTGGTTACATACATATGGTATGTAATGGGCCACATACATCAGCAATCACAATTTATGGATTTCCAGATCCAGGGATTTTTTGGCCAGATAAATGGATTTTACAATCTATCTGACTTTGCCCACACATTACAGATTTATTTCAGTGATCGGCAGATTTTTCCATCTAAAGATTGCATCTTCATATCTGGGAATTGCCCAATCGATTGTCATTTCAGCTGTTCACAATGTAAATAGATGAAGAAAACGAATTGGAAATGCCCACACATATAAAAAAGATCTGCAGATAATACCAGATTATTAAACATGTTTAAAAACCTGATTAAGCAATCGATTGGCGATTTTGATTGGGATTGCCAAAAGGGGGAGCCCACACATCTAAAATTAATTGTGGCAATCATCTCCATATCTGAAAATTGTCACAATTAATTGCTGATGTATGGGGCCCTTAAGTTGAGAGTCTGCTAACCTGGAGTCACTGAACATGTTTCTATTATGGCACTACAAGTATCAGAATTCTCTCCTACTACTGCTCACATCAGTGGCAGGTATTCAATGCTGTTTGCGAGTGGTGACAGCGAGCAGGGCTTCCTGCTTGCTGTCACCACTCACCCTGACAGCATTCAACACAGCCTCCGCATCCGCCAATTCCCCCTCGCTCCGTTTTTTGAGCGAGGGGGAATTGGCGGATGCGGCTCCAGAAGCAGCGAGACCCGCGGCTAAAAACTGCGAGTTTTCTGCAGCAGCTGCGGGTCTCGCTGTTTTGGGGAATTCTCGCCGTCCTGTGACAGCGAGGATTTCCCCAGAACGTTGAATAGAGCGAGCGGCCGGCGCGGGGGTTAAACAGTGAGGATCGCTGGTTTTCAGCAATCCTCGCTGTTTAACCCCCTCGCCGGCCGCTCGCTGCGGCATTGAATATCCCCCAGTGGCATAACTAGATATTTGTAGGTAACATAGCAAAGTTATGCCCCTATGTACCACGCAATGGCACATGTTACTTTGACAGGGAAGATGGGCCCCTCTTAGATCTGGGCCCCATAGCAGCTGCACTCCCGGCACCTATGGTAGTTATGCCCTAGTATCCCATCTACAGTATATCTCTCACAACTATGTTACAGGGAATTGTAGTTGCTCTAATCAGTTTATTGGTCATCACATGTACATGTAGTGTGTAGTGTAATGGAAGAGTAAGTCTACACTAAGTAATTCACCCAGCACACCGCATTGGATCAGCAAAAGAGACTTGCATCCATCCTACATGATAATAGCAATGCAGAGATCTCAGTTACATATTAATTAGTAATAAAAATCATACCAAAAGAAAAGCTGCTGGTTTTGAATAACAATAGGAGCTATCAGAACAATGTGCACACAGTATCTTCCCTCCACTTACATTAAACATACTGCAGTCATGTCAAAGCTGCAACATTGCCCATTACACAGAATTTCATATATATAGACTCAATACAGTTTCATTTGCTGCATATAGTCTGTGGTCTCTGGTTGATAGTCAGTGTCAGTGTCTAGGTCGACAGTCAATATGTCAACATCATATGATCGACATGGTCAAAAGGGCTTATTTTTTTAAGTTTTTCGTATTTTAGTACCGTCTATGTGGACTCCGATTGGGAGTGGTAAAGTGTGCCAAGCACAATGGTAATGGAGCAAGGCACTGTGCTGGAGGCACAGCAAGGAAAGTGAGCCATGCAAGGGGGTGCGTTACTCTTAATTGGGGTCCATTTTAGCAAATCTACAAATGAATACTAAAAAAAAAAATGTAAAAATAATTTCCAAGCCAAACTTTTGCTTGTGTCGACCTTTTGTCTATGCCAAAATTGTGCATGTTGACCATTTAGTGTTGACCCTTTCACTATCGACCTTTTATACTATAACCATTATCTCTATCCCTCTTCACAGAACATGGCACCATCCTTAAGGCTCTGTCCACTGCCAACCGGAGTCTGCGGAGCTGTTACCTGGAAGAGATGCATATATTGCCCAGCAGCCAGCAAGAAGCTATCCTGAGCTTACAGATACTGCACAGCAACCGATCGCTCTTTGTGGGATTAAAACACGGAGTCCTGAAAGTGCCCCTGGAGAGGTGCTCCATGTACCGGACAGAAGGGTGAGTCAGGACAACATGTCCGATGGTGCACAGGAAGCAGAGACATTTTTATTCATTCAGTAGACAATGTTCTAAGCTTGTTTTTGAACTTTGTAATATGTTGTTTGATTGTCTCTTTTTTTCAGGAGAACTTGGATTATAGATGGTATGGCTGGCATAGTTGTTTAAGGGTGGTATAGGTGGCATTATTATATTTAATATGGTATACATTCATTGTTAAGTTGTATGGGGACATTATAAAAGTATATTAAAGTTGGTTGGTTGGTACCATGGTACAGTACTGTATATCGGTTGTATGGTGAGCATTGTATTAACTTGGTATTTATAAATACAGTCTTTTGGCATGGTTTGGTATGGCTGGCATGGTTGCATTATGGTAGCATATGTGTTCATTTGTTTGATGGTGTATAAATGTGAACCATAAGATACTGAGCCCATATCTGTTCAGCTGATTGGTGCTAGGATGGGTTGTGTAACGTCACAGGGATCACTTTGCAGTGGGAGAGATCTCTGTACAGCTCCTCTCATGCTGGGATGTGTAGTTCCACAACAGCTGGAGGACCAAAGGTTCCCCATCTCTGTTCTACAAAATCAGGAGACCCGTCATTTGTAGACTATACTGGTTGCATGCAGTCATGTCTAATGTAAAACACTCTTGGCGGCCGATTCAGATCTGTTTGTCGAGCAGCAAATTCAGCTCCTCTGATAATGGTGGGGGTATGCGCATCGGAGCGCTTGCTGCCTGATTGACAGGCAGGGGGCATTCTGGGGCGGACACCCAGCCTTTTAAGGGTGTGTCCACAAAAACAGAGGATTCACTCATACACAATGCTGGGCGGGCCCCAGGGAGAGCAGGTATACACCTGCCTGCTTGTGGAGGGTGGATGACGTCATATATTGTCAGTGCCCGCCCCCAATTCACAGAATACTGTGCATTTGAAAACTACAGTAAGTTCTGGGCTACTTTTTGGCTGTGAACGGAGGAAAAATCATTCTATGATAAGTAACCATCAAAGGATTTTTTCTCTGTGCGTAGACATCCGCTTGCAGCGTAGTGAGGGGATATGGGCAGCGGGTGGGGCGTGCATTTGGCGGGGCGGCGTTAACCTGCCCGTTGGCTCCGAATGTACGTAGCCTAGTGAGCAGGTAACTCTCTAAATCTCACTCCCACAAGAGCATCAAACTAATCTCTTGAAATATTCTCTGCTGCCGTGACCATTCTTATATATGTGGGCTGGAAGTGACCCTGGTCAGATACACATTCAAATATTTCATCAGGATAATTTTACCACTGTTATAAAAAAAAAAAAAAAAAAAAAAAAAGGGAAGCCCTGTCAGAGCTGATTTCTGTGATTTAGGTCCTCATTCAGTAAGGATGGCATGTGAGTTTAGCATATGCGATCCTTAAGCTGCAAATGCAGGAGGTTGTGCATACATTTGCGATTTCATCAAACTGCAATGCCATCACAGTTTAATAGCAACATTCGCAGTGTCTCGCAGTTATTGCCTGTTGCAGCCCAGCTGGTGAGGCCAAGGAAACTGAGCCTCTTGGTGCAGTTCATGGCCTGTGCCTTTCTTGAAAATGGGGATTACACACACGCCCCATATTTGAAAATGCCAGCCGCCCCTCCCCACAGATGCCTCTAACCTGTCAATCAGGCAGAGGTGTTTACTGTGATAGCATGTAAGTGCCAGTGTCTGTACCCGGCCGCATGGAGTAACACTAGACTTGCCTCACTGGGTGCCATCTAGTGGCTGTTGGTGCGAAAAACTCTTAAAAACTCTTAAATTCACCCGATAGAAGCGACAAGCAGCATTAATCTTTATTATATAGTATAATTAGCAGACATAGGTATAAGCATAAACATCTCATTGTGTAACATCTGTGTAACATTGTAACAAAACTATCCAAAAGTAATCATAAATCTACAAGTTTCATTCCCAAAACAGCGGCTTGCTGTAAATTGTGTCCACTTGTTTTTTTTTTAAATGTCCCTATTACACAGTGTGTTTGTAGCAGGATTATATGTTTATTCCTTAAGTATTTTGTTTATAGCAAAACCTGGGTGCTTATCTCTGCAATTTGTTCAGACTCATGCTGGTAAATCGACAGAGAGGCCCCTGCTTGTTCTAGTTTATGGAATCCAAAATGAGGAGTGTTGTTAGACCTTAATCGATCTGCATGATGTAGAACTCATTTATACACATTTTCCTTTAATTTATTACACAACTCAACAGTCCAATTTTGCAAAACAATTAGAATACTTTGCACATGACACGTCATTTTCAGCTCTGGTATGATGGCTGCCCCCATACAATTGTCCCAGTTGGTTTGTGATATTAGTTTTGTGGTTGATGTTGGCTCATTTTCCTGCACATTGGTATTGCATGGGGTTAAACATGAGCTGGGAAATGTAATATGGTCCAAGTTTGCAGAGGTGCAGGATGCTGGTCGATCTTAGGCCTATTTAAAGCAACAATCATTTACAAAGCAAGGTTTCGCCACTTTATAAAAAGAACCTGAGATCAGACGGCATCCTGCAACTCTGGCAAACTCGGACCCTGTTACAATTTCCCACTGCGCTCTCACAGAGATCAAACTAATTTCCATTATTTTTATTTAATTTAATTGTTTCATATTTACAATATATATTACAGTATTTTTGTTGTGGCTCATTAAAACATGTTTACTGCTTATTATATCATACAGTATGGGGTATTACTTTCTTATTAAAATACTTACTACAGTGACCTGGGTGTAGTATGGTGCTCCGACAGGGAGGATCCCGACGGTCAGTATCCTGACATCGGGATCCCGATTGCCGGTGCTTCAACAGGGGGGCTCACCAGGCTGCGGGCTCGGTGGCTTGCTGCGCTCGCCACAGGTCCTATTGTCCCTCTATGTGGGTCGTTGACCTCCACAAGGGAGAATAGCCCTTGTTAGTCGGGATCCCCCCTGTTGAAGCGTCATCCGGCACCCCAGTGACCTTTCCCCTGAACTACTTCATGCATTTTTTTTCCCCAGGGTACTGCTTGTTTTATACTACATAATACAACTACATGATATGGGAGCAGACAGCTTAAAAAATATTTCCCTTTTCAATAGCGCACGCAGGGGGGGTTTCTGAGTACCCAGAACCCCCCCCCCCCCCCAGGAATCTAATTGCACTGCCTGTTATTTGCCCTTCCCAGACAGATATTTCAGTTTCTGTCTGACTTAGGGTTTTTTGAGGGGATATTCTAGAAGCTGGGACTCTCCCCCTTTGGAGGACACTAGTAGCTTGTCTCTACTATTCTGAGAACCAGAGATATCAGCCTTCCAGCAGCTGGTTACTGCTCCAGCTCCACACACCTGGTATGTAGTTTTATATACTCGTTGGCAGATTGCTCTGCCTCCTGAACTCTGATCCCCAAGTCCCCAATACCATTTGGTAGGTGGGATTCTTAAGATTTTAATTCCATTAAAAGCTAATAAATCTAGTTCCATCAACTGGAGATATCTGCAGTCAAGCTGTCCTCCCACCAGAAAATTATGAATAATAAGCTCACTCCACTATACACCCCTCCTCTGCGTATTAAACATCCTCTACCACCCTGGAAGTTATGTATCAGGACCCCTTCATTCAGCCCAATGCCCCCTTCTCCCACCTCATTTCCCACCATCTGTGCAGTAAAGGGGTAATTAGTGGAAATTACTGAGCCCTACATGCTGAGCGGTTGATATAATACCCCCTACCACCTGCGGGACATCAAAGCTTCCGCTCATAGCACCCCCCCATCCCTAATGCTGGAGGATAGGTAGGGGCCCCAATACATTGCTATGCCCAGGAATCTACACTGCTGTTATGTATATGTATATATATATATATATATATATATATATAATTTACTTAGGCAAGGTGGCACTCAATCACAGTTTCCGTAAGGGTGCGGTGCAGGGTCCAAAGACAGTATTACAGCAACACTTAATCCTTGGTAGGAAAAGAAAACCAGCACTCACATTTTAGGTGAAACAAAAAACGATGTATTTCAACAGGTCATATTGGTTATCAGTCTGTCTGTAGTCCCGACAGCTGTTTCAGCCGGCAGCATGCCAGCCCCTGATGAAGGCTGGCATGCTGCCGGCTGAAACAGCTGTCGGGACTACAGACAGACTGATAACCAATATGACCTGTTGAAAAACATCGTTTTTTGTTTCACCTAAACCGTGAGTGCTGGTTTTCTTTTCCTGCCAAGGATTAAGTGTTGCTATATATATATATATATATATATATATATATATATATATATATATATATATATATCCATATAGAAATAACGGGTGCACTCACCGGACTTCATCCAAAAATGCAGGTGTTTTTATTTACATACCACAGCCGATATTCTCAGGTGACAGTGGGCATGGTCAACGTTTCGGTCTAAACATAGACCTTTGTCAAGACCCCCTTACTCCTGCCTCCACCAGTGCACAACCAACAATATCCCTATGGACCTATTTATGCTCAGACACAAGTGCTAGGGCAACTCCCACTTTTCATTTTCCATAAGTGCCTAACATTTAATAAATCAACTATAAGAGCTCTCATATTGTGCTTAAATTAAACATCTATATATCAATAGATATTGCTCACCCATATCAGTTGAACGTGTGTAGAACAGGCAAGTGACCCTCATCCACATTCATGTTCAGTGCTTCGTTTGCGGCGTGCGTTCCACCGCCAGCATGCGCTCCATTAGGAGGAAGTGGTCATATCGCACTCCCTTCCGTTACTGACTTAGTATGGTGACCAGCGGCGTGCGTTCCAGCGCCCGGCCTGCGTCTCACAAGCAGGAAATGCATGCGTCACATCCGCCTAGGGTGATAAGATCAGCGCTGGTCGCATCATGCGTTCCAGCGCCCCGTCTGTATTCCACACACCGGAAGTGTGTGCATCATAGCTACTGTGTTGTTAGGGAAGCCGGCCACGACATGCGTGTCAATGCCTGGATTGCGCTCCACCACCAGGATGTTGTCACTGCCATATCGTTCTCACGTTACAATGATTAGGGGGTTTAAGAGTATCAGTGCTCAATTTAAACTGCACACAGTGTCCAGCATCATAGGTCCATACATGTGAATTAAAACAGTTCCATTTTTATTTATTTTTATATTTTACTAAAAAACTTTAAAAAAAGGATTTATTACCAGGCGCACTAATACACTATTTATTCATCAGAATAAAGATGCAAAAAACTGAAAAAATCAATATGAAAAAAGTCAATATGAAAAAAGTGGAGAAAGTCAGGGACCATTATTATAGGAATACACTCAATGAGTTATACTCATTAAGTCCTCTGGGGGAGATAGTGTCCAATTTTTGTATCCATCTCGCCTCTTTGCGCAATAATAGTAGACCTCGGTCTCCTCCTCTTTCCAATGGCGGGACACAGTCAATGATCATATATGACATCGAGGCTATTTGGTGGTTCAATTTGAGAAAATGGGCAGCCACTGGTTTATCAGTTGTCTTGGTGGCATAGGCTAACCGTATTGAGGAGCGATGCTGATTCATCCTCTCACGGAAGGTCCTAATCGTTTTGCCCACGTAAACGAGCCCACAAGGGCATTTTAAGATGTAAATGACATGATCTACTGTACAGACCAGATGGTGTTGAATCTTGATTTTTTTGCCCAGAATGTGGGTGACAAAACGTTGACCCAGTTATGAGGGCTCTGCAGGTCGTGCATTTTAAACATTTAAAGCACCCCATCTTCCTCTGTAACCAACCTCCTCCGCCAGTGGATGGTCTCATATCAGGGCGAAACAGTACATCTTTCAAATTTCTGCCTCGCTTGGCTCCAATCATGGGTGGGGCATTAGAGATACCAGAGAAAGCAGGATCAGTCCTCAATAGCGACCAATTTTTGTTGATTGCTTTGTTGACCTGTTTAAACCCACTGTCACACTTCATGACCACTGTCATCCTGTTGCCATCGGCCTTCCTTTTACTCCCTGTGCCAGAGTTAGCATCCATGCTAACTCTGGCACAGGGAGTAAAAGGAAGGCCGATGGCAACAGGATGACAGTGGTCATGAAGTGTGACAGTGGGTTTAAACAGGTCAACAAAGCAATCAACAAAAATTGGTCGCTATTGAGGACTGATCCTGCTTTCTCTGGTATCTCTAATGCCCCACCCATGATTGGAGCCAAGCGAGGCAGAAATTTGAAAGATGTACTGTTTCGCCCTGATATGAGACCATCCACTGGCGGAGGAGGTTGGTTACAGAGGAAGATGGGGTGCTTTAAATGTTTAAAATGCACGACCTGCAGAGCCCTCATAACTGGGTCAACGTTTTGTCACCCACATTCTGGGCAAAAAATCAAGATTCAACACCATCTGGTCTGTACAGTACATCATGTCATTTACATCTTAAAATGCCCTTGTGGGCTCGTTTACGTGGGCAAAACGATTAGGACCTTCCGTGAGAGGATGAATCAGCATCGCTCCTCAATACGGTTAGCCTATGCCACCAAGACAACTGATAAACCAGTGGCTGCCCATTTTCTCAAATTGAACCACCAAATAGCCTCGATGTCATATATGATCATTGACTGTGTCCCGCCATTGGAAAGAGGAGGAGACCGAGGTCTACTATTATTGCGCAAAGAGGCGAGATGGATACAAAAATTGGACACTATCTCCCCCAGAGGACTTAATGAGTATAACTCATTGAGTGTATTCCTATAATAATGGTCCCTGACTTTCTCCACTTTTTTCATATTGACTTTTTTCATATTGATTTTTTCAGTTTTTTGCATCTTTATTCTGATGAATAAATAGTGTATTAGTGCGCCTGGTAATAAATCCTTTTTTTAAAGTTTTTTAGTAAAATATAAAAATAAATAAAAATGGAACTGTTTTAATTCACATGTATGGACCTATGATGCTGGACACTGTGTGCAGTTTAAATTGAGCACTGATACTCTTAAACCCCCTAATCATTGTAACGTGAGAACGATATGGCAGTGACAACATCCTGGTGGTGGAGCGCAATCCAGGCATTGACACGCATGTCGTGGCCGGCTTCCCTAACAACACAGTAGCTATGATGCACACACTTCCGGTGTGTGTAATACAGACGGGGCGCTGGAACGCATGATGCGACCAGCGCTGATCTTATCACCCTAGGCGGATGTGACGCATGCATTTCCTGCTTGTGAGACGCAGGCCGGGCGCTGGAACGCACGCCGCTGGTCACCATACTAAGTCAGTAACGGAAGGGAGTGCGATATGACCACTTCCTCCTAATGGAGCGCATGCTGGCGGTGGAACGCATGCCGCAAACGAAGCACTGAACATGAATGTGGATGAGGGTCACTTGCCTGTTCTACACACGTTCAACTGATATGGGTGAGCAATATCTATTGATATATAGATGTTTAATTTAAGCACAATATGAGAGCTCTTATAGTTGATTTATTAAATGTTAGGCACTTCCGGAAAATGAAAAGTGGGAGTTGCCCTAGCACTTGTGTCTGAGCATAAATAGGTCCATAGGGATATTGTTGGTTGTGCACTGGTGGAGGCAGGAGTAAGGGGGTCTTGACAAAGGTCTATGTTTAGACCGAAACGTTGACCATGCCCACTGTCACCTGGGAATATCGGCTGTGGTATGTAAATAAAAACACCTGCATTTTTGGATGAAGTCCGGTGAGTGCACCCGTTATTTCTATATGGATATTCTGTGGAAGCGCCTAAATATAGTTTGGGACTTTCTGGTTTGTGGCACCCTGGTGGTTGGATATTGATGAGGAGTGTGCTGTCCGACCTACATGGATATATATATATATATATATATATATATATATATAATTATTATTTATATACATTTGGTCTATCTATAATACTTTAACTGACCCGGCATATACTGGGTCACCTAAGTGTCCATCTCCATGCTTTGCTCACCCCCCCTCTGGAAACCCCCTTCTGAAAATCCTGCGTTTGCCCCTGCTTTTAAAATAAAAAAGCTTTACATTGGAATCACAGTTTTGCTTATATTTGTGTTGAGAATGTAAGCTCCAACGAGCATCAGTGTCCTGCCCCCTGATGCAATTGTCTATTTATCATGTACTTGTCCTATATTCCCTTTTACTGTACTTTGTAATTTTATGTTTTTTTTGCTCATTTATGTATTTTTAGGCGCTGTGAAACCCATTTGGCGCCATATAAACAAACAATAATCATAATAATAGTGAAACAAAGTGCATGTAACTGAAAGTTTGCGCTGTAGCGACTTTGAGTGATCAGGAGACTCAAAGGCCTGACACCCGCAGTCCTGGGCAGAAATGGAAAGGTATGGTTATGAGTCACCCGAAAGTTCAAAGCGCTAAAATGAACAAATATAAAGTGAATGTGACAAAAAAGAAATGTGCTAAAAAATGGAGAAAAGTACTTCCCCTTTTATGTATCCATATAATCCAGGGCAAGAATATGTCCAAAAAACTTTGAGAAAGTGTCTCAGAGGGCAAAGTTCAAGCAATCCCGTATCCAGTAGATTATACCTTTATAAGTGTTTCCACATTCATTTGGATGTGAGTAAAGGGTACGCCAGACATCTTTACCCCACATTCTGGTTCTTCATAAGTTGTGATCTCTCATACAGCCTAAATAAAGATGCCTTTATAGGAGTTACCCCTTCCTTTAGAGTGTGAGTAGGGGTACACTCTCTTCAAATAAATATCTACAATAAAGACACCTTTATAAGCCTGTAACATCGTGTATGCATGTGAGTAGAGGTACGCCCCTTCAAGTCTCTGATGACTACCAAACGGAAAATAAACCTTTATATGTTTTAATTATATCCTATACGTGTGAGTGGGGTACGCTATCTGATGTACAGTCAAAGAGAAAGAAAGAATAATAACAGGATCACCAGTGTGACTTTATTTTGATGTATTGTTGTTTCTTATATCTCTCCCCATCGGGAACATCTACTGGATACGGGATTGCTTGAACTTTGTTCTCTGAGACATTTCTCAAAGTTTTTGGACATATTCTTGCCCTGGATTATATGGATACATAAAAGGGGAAGTACTTTTCTCCATTTTTTAGCACATTTCTTTTTTGTCACATTCACTTTATATTTGTTCATTATAGCGCTTTGAACTTTCGAGTGTCTCATAACCATACCTTTCCAATAATCATAATAATATTGTCAGTAGCAAAAAGTACTGCACTACACTGGATCTGCACAGAAAACAAGGCAACGTACTGAAGATTATTTGCTATCATTTCTCAATACTTGAAATGTGCTAGTGAGACAAAGGATATTAGACTGACCGGTTGCTGTGTTGTCCAGTACTGCAGATTTGCACCTTTCTGCAATAGTAGTAAATGATTCTGAATTTGAAAATAATTCTTTAGAATGAACGCACAGCCTGAATCACATGTCTAATCATCCCCGTGTGATGAGAAATGGTTTGTTTTTTGGAAACCGCAGAACAAACCGGGTTGTAGTTTAAGCTAAATATATTCTATTGACCTTAACATTTTGCTGCAGAGAAATGTAATATTATAGGACTGAACGTGGAGTAAGCATAGAGATATCTAATACCCCTTTCACATCGCAAATTGCAGGGTCGCATCGGGACTTTGAAATGGTTCAGTCCCGGTGCGACCCTGCATTTTGGTCTTATCACATCCCCTCAACGAAACGGCAATATTGCTGGTTTACTGAAGTCATCCGGTGTGGACAGAGCATCATCGGGGGCAGGGGAGGAGGCAATGAACCGGTAAGAACCCTTCTTTTTTGCCAGTTCGTAATGCCATGTTGCTACTGGTTTGCGGGACCCGGTAATTCCTTTTAGATCACACCAATTACCAGGTCAAACTGACAAGAAACAGCATGAACCCTGTAATTAGGTGCAATGTGAAAGGGGTATAAGTAAATGTATTGGGGTTAGTAAAGTATGTGGGTCCTGGTGCACAATAATCCACTCATATTAAAACACGTGGCATCTACTAAAATGACATAAACATGTACCAAGTTTTTCTACATGCACAGAATACATGATTTATATAGAAAGCAATGCAATGTATGAGGCCAATAAGGCTTTACACATCAGTTGAGACTCTTCCACATATCGCTGTCAAGTCATCCTGCGTACTTTGAATATTCTGTTAATAATGATGGATGTTACAGGACAGAAGAAGGTTGAGATTTCACAAGAGAAATGTCTTCCTGACAACCTGCCGCAGATATTCTGCTACGGAATATTTAACAGAACGCTGAGGATATTCTAAAGCCTCGGCCAGACTGGACTGTCAGGAAGACAATAGACTCTTCAATGTTTGGCAGACGGCAGAGAGCTGATAAAGAGAAAATTGTGCTTAAATTATCATTTATAGCATCTGAATGGCTGGAATCTATTCCCTGGTAAATGAGTTCTAGTTGAGACGTGAATTCTGGGAGTGACCGAGGCGTTGTGAGAGCACATATATATATAAACTGTATATTGTAATAGATTCTAAGTCAGCAACAATTATATCTAGAATTACTGTTTCACTTCTTATGGCTGCTTTAGGGTTGGTGCTATTGAACAGCATTATGCAAACGCTATGACCGACATTCCATGTTAGAATGTGACTTTATTGCACACTATGGGCCCGATTCAGGATCCGAATTCGGCCCCAGCTCCGATGGTTTGCGCATACCCCGGCCCCGAACATCTTTGGCGTTCGCTGCGGGGAGGGAAGGCAGGGGGCGGCTACAGGGGAACACCCAGCATTTAATGGGCTTCTCCCCATGAAAACACCAGGAATGTAAGCGGACCAATGCCTGCCGAGGGCGGGTGGCTGACATGACGTCAACGCCTACCCCCTCTTTGGTGGACTCCAATGGAAATAAAAGTTGAGGGGATGTGTTCGCATACATCACCTTGCATGTTACCGAGGGGATTTGGCGGCAGTGTTGAGTGGGTGGCGGGTGGTGTTAAGCTGCTCACTAAGCAGAAAATGATAGACACCCAGCAGCAGTGTCCCTGCCCGGTGTTCTACTACTACCGCCACTGGCCAGTATTTCTTTGTGTGCACAGGGGGTACCTCCGGAGTGGGGTACCACGTACACATTAAACGATATGTGTACCCGCAGAGGCGTAACTCTGGGGAGCAATGGAGTCATCCTACTCCCAAGGGGGCACCTCTCCGCCCCTGTGAGTTTGAATCAGTGAATTGAAAGCTGTCAATATTGCTTTTGTGGCTGACTAACCTATATTTGTATAAGGTGGTGAGTGTGTGTGTGTGGGATGGGGGACACCAATATTTATATTGCCTTTGGGCAACTGGGAAGAACTTCCGCCACCCTGTACCCACCAATATTTGCAGCGGCTGGGTGCCAGCATCGGCAAGTGCATAAACACTTACCAATGCCTGCTGGGAGTAAGCAACGATGGGGTGTTGAGTGTACGCTCTAGACACGATAGTAAAAAAAATGCTTGGAAGAGCCCATCTCGTCTTGCAACTAAAAAGCAAAAGAACACGCTTGGTGCTAGCAGAGTTATGACCTGGTGTGTCCAGAGGGGCTGATTGGTGTGACAGCAGCAATAATGTTTGCCCACAAAGGATCTGTAGGCAGGGCAGCCATCAGGGGGGGACTATGGGGACTCCAGTCCTGGGCCCAGACAGAAAGTATAATTTACAAAGTTCACATTTCCTTTAAAGCAATGTGGAGGTTAAGTAGTGCGGCCGTGCTGCAGATACAGGTCTCACCAGGCATTCCAGGAGTTCAAGAAAGGGGGTCCTGCCTATTTAGTCAGTCCCGGGCCCCACAATTTCTGATGGCAGCCCTGTCTGTAGGGTTTTCCACATGGAAAGTAGGGTTTTTTTTCTTTCTAGAATTGAACTGAAGTTTACACAATGGGGCCGATTCTGGATCACACGTAGCCGTCCGAGTTTGGCCCCTACCCTGATAGTTGGGGTTTTCACATGTGTTTGCACATTTCTGCGCATGTGCAAACCCGACTGCAAATAACCGCGGCAGGTTGCTCACTTGCCGGTCAGTTCGCAGAGGGAAAGGAAGGGAGGAATGGGGCAGACAGGGGCAATGGCAGCACTCGGCCATGGCAATGCCCAATGTTTTATGGGTGTCTCCATGCAAAGATTGTGAGTTCCCATGGGTACGCGGGTGGGCTGGGAGCGAGCGGCCGACTTCACATTCTACCCACCCTGTCTTCTTCCCACCGGCCACAAATATAATTCAGTTGAGACTGACTTATATTTGTGAAGATAGGAGAAATCATTTGATGGTCAGCGACCATCGAATGATTTCTCAGTACTTGTTTCCTAGCAGGGCGCCCACTAAGCTATTTGCTTAGTGGGCTATTCTGCGTAGTGAAATCGCATCGCATATCACATCGCATGGCTTTTTATGCCTTGCGATGTGTGCAATGCGATCTCAGTAGTTAATTTAGTTAATTTACTCACTGCACCCTGAGTGAAATCGCATCGCAGATGAGATCAGATCAGATCTCAGTAGTTCATATGGTAAAACACCTAAAACAGCACCACTCTCCACGTCACCCCGAAGCATTATGAGCGCAGCGGAACGCATCCTCCGACCTTTTCATACCCCCACTATCCACGTCGGCATGGAGTTGATTTTAAATAGTGGGGCGAGCGCAGCGAGCCACCAAGCCCAAAGCGTAGCGAGCCCCGCAAGGTTACGCGGATTACTTTACATGTATTCTGCGTCCCCTCACGGGGCTCGCTGCGCTTGCCACGCTATATAAAGTCAACTCCGCACCGACGTGGATAGTGAGGGTATGAAAAGGTCGGAGGATGCGTTCCGCCGCCCCTCGCGGGGCTCGCCACGCTTCGGGGTGACGTGGAGAGTGGTGCTGTTTTAGGTGTTTTACCATATGAACTACTGAGATCTCATCTCATCTCACACCACAAAAAAGGGCCATGCGATGCGATTTCACTCAGGGTGCAGTGAATAAATTAACTAAATAAACTACTGAGCATGCGTAGGAAATCTGGGCGCCCTGATGTGTCTTTGTTACAAATCCCCTCGCAACCATGCGGAGGCATGGGGGGGTGGGTATTCTTGCGGTCAGCATGCAGCGTTGCAAGGCTCGCTAAGCAGTACATTTTTGCCTAGCAAGTCAATTAGAATCACCCCCAATATCATTAATGTTTTTGGTTATGTTTCTCTGGAATAAAGTGAATTATCTTGAAACTTGAATACTAGAACAAGCCTCTAGCATTTATGTGTTACAGTAGGCGCGTGTGTCTCCTTGAGGTTTGCATGTTATATTTTATGCCCACAAGGAAGATTTCCAATTAAGATTAGCACATTTCTGAACAGATCTCAGTTATTCCACCTGGTCCTATAATGCAACATTTACAGGTCTGTGAAAGGTTCAGCCAGGAAGAGATTCCAAAACAGAACTACATTGAAAGGGGAGGGAGCTGGCAGTACCAGGGGTCAGGAAGACAGCCAAAGCTCTGAAACACTCAGTGCCAGCTTAAAAATTAACCCTCTCAGGCTCAAGACAGGAAAGCCTTTAAATGTGCACATTAGATGGTTCTGCTTCTTCTTCAGACCCCGTAAAGATTGTTTTACACATTTATGTTTAATACTTTGATGGCATTATGTTGTGAATAGTTGGTGGACATTTCATGCCATCTTTTAATTTCACTGTTATCAGTAAGTATCTTTCATGTATATAGTTGGAGAAAATCCAACATCCTGTGCCGAGGAGAGAAAACAAACAGGAATTGTTTATGACACAGGAAATTGATGTAATCTAACGCTAAACCACACTTTGACACACACGCATGCACACACTCACAAACACACACATAATGGATTGGGTCCTAACAGGGCCGGTGCTAGGGTGTTTGGCGCCCTCCTGCAAACTATAAATTTGCGCCCTCCCATAAGCCCAAAGAAAGATGTGTGGTCTCACAAGGAAGGGGCGTGGCCACACTATAGTACTCCCATTTCAAATTACACCACACAGTATCACAATCTTATTAACATTACACAGCACCAGTGCCTTAACTAGACATTTTGGTGCCCTGTGCCAGAAAGGGAATTGATGACTGCCCCTCCACCACAGCTAAAGCAGGAAGAGTGCGTACCGAAGGCGCGTGGAAAAAATGTAGGAGCGTGGCCATATAAAAGTACCAATAACACCGTGATGTCCATTACACATTATGCTACACACCATAATGCCAAATACACATTATACCACACACAATAATGCCCATTATACATTATGCCACACATCATGATGCCCCTTACACAATATGCAGCACACTGTAATTCCCATTACACATTATACCACACACCATAATGTCCATATGACATAATGACACACATTATGCTACACGTAATGCCCCAAGTACTCCTGCACATGCCCACAGTGGTATCCCTGCTTATATAAAATGTCCACAGTTGCCAACAGTAGTAGCACTGCTTATACATAATGGCCACACCAGTGGCCGAAAGTAGTAGCGCTTGCTTATACATAAGCCCTCACTAGTTGGTGACAGTTGTAGTGCTGCTTATACATGATTCCCACAGTAACCAACGGTAGTAGTGCTGCCTATACGTATTCCCACACTAGTTGCTGACAGTAGTAGCACTGCCTATACATACAGTGTGCCCACACTAGTTGCCGACAGTAGTAGCGCTGCCAATACATATGCCCACGCCAGCTGCCGATGGAAGTAGCGCTGCCTGTACATATGCCCACACCAGTTGCCAAAGACAGTAGCTCTGCCTGTATATATGCTCCTCTCACCACTTGCTGACAGTAGTAGTACTGCCTGTACATATGCCCACACCAGTTGCCAACAGTAATAGCGCTGCCTATACATATACCCACACCAGTTGCTGCCGCAAGTAGCACTGCGTATACATATGCCCACACCAGTTGCTGACGCAAGTAGCGCTGCCTATAAATATGCCCACAACAGTTGCTGACAGTAGTAGCGCTGCCTATTACATACGCTCACACCAGTTGCTGACAGTAGTGCTGCCAATACATATGCCCACACCAGTTGCTGACAGCAGTAGCGATGTCTATACATATGCCCACACCAGTTGCTGACAGTAATACCGCTGCCGATACATATGCCCGCACCAGTTGCTGACAGTAGTAGCGCTGCCAATACATACAGTATGCCCACACCAGTTGGCAGTAGCGCTGCCTGTACATATGCCCACACCAGTTGCTGACGCAAGTAGCGCTGCCTCTACATATGCCCACACCAGTTACTGACAGTAGTAGCGCTGCCTATACATGTGCCCACACCAGTTGCCGACAGTAGTAGTGTTGCCTATACATATGCCCACACCAGTTGCTGACAGCAGTAGCGCTGCCTATACATACAGTATGCCCACACCAGTTGCCAGCAGTAGTATGCCCACAAGTTACTCACCTACAGTAAGTTAGACTGGCAGCTCATCCTCTCCTGCTTCCTTTTTTAATCAGACAAGATCCCCCAGTAGCTCCGACCCTTCTATTATGTATAGCCATGCCCCCTCCATCGCGTAGCTCTGCCCCCTTTCTGTCCCTGCCGATGACCAGGTAATTTAAGGATCCTGAGGGAGCTCTGTGCTGTCGGGGCTGCTGCCTGTCATGTATGTATGACAGGCGCAGCAGCAGCCGGCCCCACAGCCACAGAGGACAGCAGGGGAAGCAGGGCAGGAAGAGTGCCTCTCCTGCCCGGCGCCTACCTGCCTTGCATCCTCTGCTGAGCGGGTAGCGCCGGCGCTGGGTCATAGGGTGCACCAACAACCAACACTGAATAAAATTGTAGATGATTTGGTTAAATAAAAACTTTCTGAAATTGTTTTTTAAAGGTGGAGGATTGGGATGGGTTCTTCTTGTGGGTTCTACAACGAGACCCGCACACCCAAATTACAATCATGTTTCTGTATACTTCATTCATACTTTTTTGGGGTTTTAACATAGTACATGCAGAGTTTCCTACATAATCTAAATGGGAATAACTTGAGGTCTGTCCCCTTCTGGGGTGTGACAGCAAGTTAACCCACTTTTGGTCACGTTGGCATAAGTCACCCAATGCAGACTTCCTCAGGGGTGTTTAATGTCCAAACCGATATCTCCAATAGGTGTTTCCGGGCATTCGTTTAAATAAATCTCTCCTTTCAGATATAATTCATTTCAAATAAGCATTTTAAACCTTCATAAGGAAACAATTGGTTTAACATTATTCTTCTTGGATAAACTCAGTACAGAAGTACAATTGCTCCCAGTTTTTGCACTCATCTCTCTTGTAAAGCACGTACACAAGCGCACACACACAAATGGAGGTCAGGTCATGGCTACAACAGTTACAATGTGATGGAAAACAAGGAACAATTTTTTTATCTAAAATACGTTCATTAATGCACTCATATAATCTGCCCCTGCTCCGTAACCAACTCTTGCTGTATAATCTGAGGTTGCTGGTGTGGTATAAATTGTCAACATACATCATGTCAACACTGATGAATTTTCAACATGTTATCAATGTCGACAAAACCCCCCTGATGGTCTAATGGTGATTTATCTAATACACAGGATCTCCAACATGGACTGATTAAAGGTTCCAGGTGCCCCAGGCTAATACACATGTAGTTACATTTATAATGTTCATAAAAAACACGTGTTTGGCCGCTTAGAGACTCGCCAGTCATACTGCCCATGTGCATGTAATGGTTCCATCAGTAAGGAGGTTATTCTGGTTGGTGCGATCCGTTCCGAATTCTTTCGGAGCTGACCGAACACCACGCTGTGCGGACATTGTCAGAACAAACGCCCACAGGTCCTCCGCATTCGGACGGACTCACTCTCTAAGAAGAGGGTGTGTTTTCGGACAACATCCAAACCGTGCGTGTGCGGTGGGAACACAAAGATTCTGCACGGTCTTACAGCGTCAGAACGGACGGGAAGCTGCCCATATTCACCGATGCGGGGTATGTCCGCAAAACTCACGACTGTTATCTGAACTCATACATCTGCCACATGACACACTTATGCAATTAGCCAACCTCATAAAAAATGGATTGTTTGTAATTGTAATCAATTAAATCCTAATTGATACTTTGATTGAGCAAATAACATGCTATAAAATTCATATGTTTTCCACCAATTTAATAAATGTTATTTTTACCCCCAAATGTGTGCTGTTATTGCTGAATGTGAAAGTGACATGTAAAATTATATTATTGGTACCAGTTTCTGACCATTGCTTGCAGTGTAAATGTGGGTAAAATAGCAAACATGCAGTGGTGTTTTCAGCTTATATTTGTGTATTTAGTAATGGTCCTTTTAGGCAGCAATGCTTCCAATTGAAGCAATGAAAAGAGTGTAATTAATGACTAATGAGTAGAGGAGTGGATTGTATTGTGTTCAGCTGAGAGTGCTTCAGGTGCGGCCGTTCTAATTGGGCGAACCGAATGCCTAGCACATGACCAACTTGCTTATGAAGACCGCATATTTCATGCGTGTTGGTTCGTTTGCAGTCGGTGTGCTGTCCGAATGCACGCCTACCAGAGTTTGTGCACTCCCTCGTGTACGCCCATATTTACGCCCAGTTTTTCCCACTTTAAAACCACGCCCTTGTGTAGGTCCGAATGACGCCCATATTACGCCCATATTTCCCGAGTCAAAGCGGTGCACATTTGTGGACAGTATTAGTGAGAACGAGTACGGAGACCATGCGTGGCACATGCGCATTGCGTTGCCTACGCATGCGCAGACGGCTAAAAAGCGCACTCAGAAAGAATTCGGAACGGACCGCACCGAACAGAATAAGGCCCTAAGTTACATTGGCACAGCCATCCGGCAGTCACCTTTAGAACTTTAACCCCAGAGTACATTTGGACAAGTGACAGATAACAAGCATGGAATAAATTAGGCCTTAATTTTATTCCTTGGCTGTCCCCTCCAAGGTGCCTTTATATCTCAGTCTCCCTTTTACTTCATACCTTTCTGTCTCTCATGGTGCTCCTTCTCTCTCTCTCTCTCTCTCTCTCTCTCTCTCTCTCTCTGTGCTCCTCTCTCTCTCTCTCTGCCCTTCCCTCTCATGTACTCCCTCTCTCACAATTCCTTTCTCTTTCCCTTTCTTTCTTTCTCTCTCTCTACTCTCCTTTTCTCCCTTTCACTCTGTCCCTTTGGGCCTTATTTTGGTTCATTCTTTCTGACAAAATCCTTCTTAGATGGACAAAACCATGTGCACTGCAGGGGGGGCAGATGTAACATGCAGAGAGAATTAGATTTGGGTGAGTAATTTTGTTTCTGTGCAGGGAAAATACTGACTGCTTTATTTTTACACTGCAATATAGATCTCACTTTGAAGTAAAACCCCACCCAAATCTAATTCACTCTGCACAAGTAACACCTGCCCCACCTGCAGTGAACATGGTTTTGCCCATCTAAGAAGGATTTTGTCAGAAAGAATGAACCAAAATAAAGCCCTTTATCTGCCTTCCTCCTTTTCTCTCTCTCTCTTTGTCTCTCTGTGCTCCCTCTATTTTTAAATAGGGGGGCAGCCAGTGATGTTGTGCTTAGGGGTGGTCTGACACCTAAATCCGGCACTGACTGTACAGGTCACAGAGTACAGAGATGGTTGTATTGTAAATGTTGATTTGTGTGTACATTGTTATTCTTCGGATAATACCCAGACGGTCTCCACTGACTTTGCTCTATACTGCCACTTTATATTCCAATGTCTTGTGCTTGTAAACTGTTCTTCCTCTTTCATTTTTATGATATTTTGGCATTTCGTCCGTTGGCCATTGCCAGCCTTGGTGCCCATCACTGAGCCGGTAGTAAGAAGACCTGATTTATAGGGGCAGTTTTGTCAAGGGCTCTAATCTCTGGATGTTTTCACTTATGTCATTAAAGTGATATAATGAGCTGTTATAGGAGAAGCACTTTATGCAAAGCTCTTAACATCAGTCTATAAACCTGCAGAGGTGTCAGAAATGAGAGGGATATTAGTGAAGTTGGCAGAGTGATTGTGAGCACACGGACTACAATAGTGTTTGGGTTGAGATATAGAACATTATATTTTATAGTGTGGATTTTGTCTGCATTACGTACTACCATGTGTGAGTGTTAATTCTGGTGCTTTATTATTAACCCATAACTGCCATCTACCAGGAGCCTTTATTAATACACAGGTGAAATAAAGGCTTATCATCTTACACAGGTTTAATGGTGAACAGCTCAGTTTTAAGGCCCCCATACACTGGTCCGACTTGTCTGAGGCACAATTTGCACTAGACTTCCCTTGGAATTTCCCTGGCAGTGCTGGAATCTGATTTGGCAATTGATGTGCCATTTTTAAAGAACTCCCGGTAGCAGCTTGGTGAGTTCAAGAGAAATCAGATACGATACAGTATATAAAAAAGCACCCGCGATGTGCACCTGACGTCTGCACATATGATTAATCTTACTTACAGCACAATCAATCTGCCAATACGATGCGCATGAGATCGGATGGGATGTTAAACACCATGGGATTTTGGCCGATTTCACCTGATTTCTCGGCCAGTACAAATCAGTGAATATATGGACACCTTTACAGTTATGATTGGCAGAGCTGCAGACCTTTAGGAGTGGCCAATTAGGTAATTAGTCTCATCTCAGTATCAGTCCTAGGGGGTAAATTGACTGAAGCATCACCACACGTCAGCTCCCTCTTCCTTCAGAATGTGCACACACATCTAAGGTTACTCTGAGCAATGTGCACGTTCCACATCATTCGATGCTCGGCGACCATCGAATGATGTGGGTGCTCCCCTGCAGGCTGTGAATGGATGTTTATGTAAATAATAAAATAAAATTCTAATGTATATATTTGTAAATAACAGCTGCTGCATGAGATTCATTCAGTGCAGTTATTCCTTTCCTTTTTGCATAGTTTGTATATTTTTTGGGTGTGACATCCCAAAATATTTAATTGCAACTTGGCATTACGGCTTACCTAAAGGTGCCCACTAGCGATACACAGTATCCACCTTTGTTCTATTTACATGTGTTCAAAGAGCAGATATGTAAAATATTGGGGGTATTAAGGAGCAGCAGGAAAATCTGGTTTATATCTTTTGCTGTTGTTGGGTATATTAGTTAGACAGGCAACACTTAGACATTCAGAATATAAACACCATACAACCAAAATGATGCCATGAACTATGTCAGCAGTCAATATGAATACAGTTAAAATGTCGACAGGGACATAATGTAGACAATTAATATACAGATGGAGCATCTCTCAGCCAGCGCCGGGGCTCGCCAGAATTCCCACACACAGGCAGGGTTAGAGAGAGGGAGGGGGGCTGCAGGGAGGTTGAGGCACTCGTCGGGGACCGCCTCTCGAGGCAGCGGGGAGCTCCGTTGGAAGCTCGGCGCGAGCGTCCCCTTCCAGCACTCAAATGGTTAATGGAACAGGTCTGATTTCATTGCTCTGTCCTGACTATGAATATCTCTCTATGGCAGAGCAGCAAAGAACAGGTACCTTGTGCAGCTGGAAATGAATATCCCTTTCAGATCACACCTATTTACTGGGTTCATGCTGGTTTATTGATGGTAATTGGTGCAATCTGAAAGGGCTTACCGGGTTCGGTAAACCGGCAGAAACCCGGCAATTTACCGGTAAAAAAGAAAGGTTCTTACCGGGTTCGTTGCTGTGCAGTGTGAACAGGTTAACCAGATCAAGCAACACTGTTCCCGTTCACACTGATGGAGGAACCAGTTCTTGGAGAAGCGCCGGCTCCAATTGCTGCCTCCTTCCATGCACCCGATGAAGCTCTGCTCCACCCCCGCATTATGTCAGCGATATTGCTGGGTCGCTCTAGGCATCCGAAACAAGCAAAATGCAGGGTAGCACCGGGACTAAACCATTTGAAAGTCCCAGTGCCACCTTGCATTTTGTGAAATGAAAGTATAACAGATGTTTGGAGTAGATGTAAAGCTGGGTACACACTAAGCGATCGTCCAGTGGCTATGCTCAATATCATTGCTGATGGCCATCACTGATGGCCAAGTTTGCAGAGCCCTGTGAACTTATAGCCACTACCCAGACAGAGTGAAATCTAGCCCTGTGCAAGGAGGGAGTGAATGATACACACTCGCATGGCAACATGATCACACAAATTGGCGCGGCATCGATGAGCGTGGCTACATCTGTATGGCAGCGAAAGAGGATAATGTTGACCACATCTGGTATAAATAATGACAGTACTAGATATTAGTGTGAAAATTTGGAATGCAAATAAAACTGATCATCTGAAGCACCCAGAAAAAGAACTCTGGGGTGAAAAGTGAATTTTTTACTTCTATTTAAATAAAACAATAGAATGTGAAATTCTAAATGAACAATTTGTCAGAAACTGAGAACTTAATCTTTATTGATTTTTGTTAAATATGAAGTAAGAAAAAGGGATCGTCACCAAAAATCACCTTCTAGAAATAATATATATGATAATAAAACACAAAGGTCACTCTTGTTGATGGTTGTAGAAGCATCTCACATGCTGTAAAATATTCTACCGTAATTGAGGATAGTGAGTGTCTTTACAGGCTCCACGGGATTTGTATTAGCATATTAAACACTCATCATCCTGATACAAAAATATCACTTTCCCCAATCAATCCTGGAAAATGATACCACAAAAACATTATGTATAGAAATTGCATTTGTCTGATAAGTTTAGAACATTGCGTCTGAAAGTTTTCTGTCCTCAAGGCTCACTACCAGCTGTACAGCAAAGCGCTCATATCTGTAAGGTTACCCCCTGCAAAGGCAGGCGCTGCACTGTCATGGTTTTGATCGCATCAGCTGCATGTGACTCCCCCCAGCGCTGTGTCAATGGCCTTAAAATGGCATATCGCCACACCTTCCCGGTCCTTCGATTGCGATCGCATTGTCCAGATTCACAACAATCGTCTGAAGCTGAATTAGCCTCGCAAGGGCGTAACTAGATATTCGTAGGCCCCATAGCAAAAGTTTGTAAGAACCCCCATTCAGCGACTGATGGTGATAAATGTATGTAAAACATATTACTTAGACAGTAAAGATGGGCCCCCTTCAGCTCTGGGTCCCATAGCAGCTGCACCCCTTGCACCTATGGTAGTTACGCCCTTGTAGCCTAGTGTACTAGGCATTTAGGTTTAGTAATTTTTGTTTCAAAACAATTCATATAATATTGCAGAATAAAATTAATATTTTGAGAAAATGTTACATGGAGTTGCTAAGTGGCACTGTCTGTAGCAAGCCAAATGGGCTATTTGATGCAATTTAAGTGAATGTGGAACAAATCTGTATATCCATGCTCGAGCACAGTTACTGCAGTCATTGTGATGTACTGTAATCATCTGTGCTCTAAAATGAATAGCCTTAATACTAAGGGGGAAATCCATTATTTCATGAGATGTGCTAATTACTGGGCACATTTATTTTTTCTAGGCAACTATTAATTGTTACACTTGTTGTGCATAAATAGACGAGGTTTATCAACGAATAGTGGCTAACCTGTCCTGAGTTTTCGCACATTTCTTCTTGCCACCTCAAGAGGCTGCAAGCAGAAATCTGTTCTCCCCTGGCAGTCACACACAAGTAGGCAACAACTGAATTTCTCTGTCCAAGCTCCCATTAGTAACAGCCTCCAGGAGATCAATTGTATCACCCTCTTAAAGGGGTGTACACACTGAGAACTTTTAACAGAAGATTTTGACTAGTCAAAATCTACTAGAAGGTTAGCCAAAATCTCCTTATTTTTCTCCTGCTTAGTCAATATTGTCTAGCAGAAATTGCTTAGCATTGATTGACTGTGCAGGCAAGAGAATTTTGACTAGATCATAGACTATCATTGTTTACACAAAATCGCTTAGCCAAAATCTCCAGTGCATCTAGCCAAAATCTCCAGTGCATCTAGCCAAAATCTCACCCAAAATTGCTTAGTCAAAATTGTCCGTGTGCACTCCCCATTTAGGCCCCCATACACTAATCTGAGGTATCACGCGCAGCCTTGCATGCGATACCTATGCAACTGCGGTCCTTTAGCATACTAAGGGGCAGATGTATTAAACTTTAACAAGAGATAAATGCAAGTGTGATAAGGAGAGATAAACGTCCAGCCAATCACCTGCTAACTGCCATGTTACAGGCTGTGTTTGAAAAAAGTCACTAAGCAGGTGATTGGCTGGACATTTATCTCTCCTCATCACCCCTGCATTTATCTCTTGTTAACGCTTAATACATCTTCCCCAATGCATCATATGCGACCCCCAGCAAGTGCTGCTGGATCCTACCAGATCCGAGAAATCTTACATGCTGCACTTGCAATCTCCGGATCCCGATGCGCACGGAACAGCATATCGGATCACAATTGGAGTTTAGGTACATTCGATTTGGACACTTTTCTTCCGATTTCTCAGCACAAATCGTATAAGTGTATGGCCAGCTTTAGTGGACCTTCAAGATCAAGTTTGAGAAGTATTGCTTTAAGTCGGTGGTTCCCAATCCTGGTCTTCAAGTACCCCCAAAAGTGCACATTTTCCAGGTCTCCACAAAAAGGGGTAGATGTATTATAGCAGAGCTTATCGTCCCACTATAACTCATCCTGCTTAACCTCACTAGGAAGGGACACAGACAAGATGTATTAACATCTTGTCCGCCAAAGCGAGGGAGCGTAAACTCCCCCCTTCGGCGATGCCCCCTCCTGCTGACAGCTGATCAGTTTAGAGTGACGTGCTGTCTCTGCCTGCATGGCCGGCTCTTCTGAGCATGCGCAAGATCTTGCTACTCATGTGAGATCTCCAGCGTAGCCCAGAGCCGGCAGCAGGGACTGAGCTGTCCCCGCTGTGGCTATAGGGCATCGCCACCCTGCAATTGTCGAAAGTCGATAGCTACAGGAGGCGTAATTGTCAGCTTTGCTGACCGTTTATACATTTGCCCATTATATCAGCCTGCTATCATTTAGATAGTAGCGCAGATATGGACAGAGGCGCATAGCGCCACTGTCATTTAGTGCATACCGGCCCCTTCATACATGGGGAGAAGCGGTATCTGTGCACATATCATACTCTAATAATACCCCTTCTCCCCCATAATGCAGCATCATACACCTACCCCAGAAACACAAGTGAAATAATTAGCTTCACCTGTGGATCTTCTAAAATGTGTAATGAGTGCACCTGTGCACATGCTGGGTGACCTGGAAAACATGGACTGTTGGGGGTACTTGAGGACCAGGGTTATGAACCACTGCTTTAAGTTAAACTGCAAATTGCAGACCCGGAAATCTTAATGAAATTATGAAATTAATACATATAAGGGATAACAAAAGAATTGAAATAAATTGTGAAATAATCCATTATTTTGGTCAGTTTAAACAGTTTTAATAAAAGGATCTATTAATTCCTTGAGGTGAATGTGGAGTCACTGGAAATTGTAAATGGTACCATAATTCTGCATTATACATCAGCCGTAATGTCCCTTTCTTTGTGTGGCCAAGGAAAAAGGGATTATCAGGGTCGTTAAGGGAAAGCATTTTCTTCAACCTAGATTGCGTTATTTGTCTCCCTCAGTAATAGGTTCCTGGCCAGGCTGTGCTGCATGGTTGAGATGGAGTTGTGTATTTATTAGATACAAGGCGCAGGGTGTTTATTTTGCAACCTCATATGGCATCTGTTGGAAAGGGCAGACAGCGGGCAGTGTTGGCTCATCTGTTCTGTTACCTTTTGTGGTTTATCACAGCCTGTCGATGTGTGGTTACTGCTAGGGCCTCAATTCTATGACACGCATAGGCGTGCGCAGCTCATTTTATTAGGGGGTGCACAGCCAAAGGGGTGTGTCTAGCACCACCTATTGGGCGTGTCTACCACTCAATGTAAAATGTTTCTCAGCCACACCATAATCTCCTGCCTATTTTAATTTTAGTCTTCTAATTACTAATAATGCAAAACACACATGTGAGCTCTGATTGGCTCACGAGGCGGGTGCCGCATTTCAAATGGCCGAGTGCCGCCAGAGGCCCTGTAGCATCTAAGAAGGAATTTGTCAGAAACAGTGAACTAGAATAAGGACCACAATGTGCAAATGCTTTGGTGGGCAGCTGCATTACACACCAGCAATGTAATAATATATCTGCCTATATAAAAGCAACATTTTTCAGACTCTGAAAAGGAGTCGCAAATGTGAAACACCTCTCAGAATGTCAATAAATATTCATGGACCTCTGTAATCCATGAATATTTATTGAAATGTGGATGCAGGGATTTCAGGGTAAATCAGGCTTTGACAGATAGTTGTCATAGCATCCTGGAATTGTTTGTTCCACAACAGATAGTCCTAGGTCACCTAACTCTACTTTAAATCTTTTCTACAGTCGTATCAGTTTGTGGTCATTGTAATCATCCATGATCAGACAGGAGCAGTATTTTTTTTTTTTTATCAAGTGTTTTTTTTATTGAGTTTTTCAAGTTACATGTAATACATTTACAGGTACTTATGTAGTAACTGGGCTGCCGATTTTTTGATTGTATGCCTTAAGTTAAGGCATACAATCAGATGCGATGCGATGCGATATCGCATCGCATCGCATCGCATCCGATATCGGATGCGATGACCCGATTTTTCCATAGGAATCAATGTTAAAATGATTCCTATGGAAAAATGGGTCCTTTTCATACCCCTACTATCCAAGTGGGCATGGAGTTGGATATAAACCTGTGGCGAGCGTAGCGAGCCACCGAGCCCGAAGCGTGGCGAGCGAAGCGAGCCCCGCGAGGGGACGGTATTCGTCCCCTCGCGGGGTTTGCTTCGCTCGCCACGCTTCGGGCTCGGTGGCTCGCTACGCTCGCCACAGGTTTATATCCAACTCCATGCCCACTTGGATAGTAGGGGTATGAAAAGGACCCATTTTTCCCATTGAATTCCATGTTAAAATGGACTCAGTCCATTTTAACATTGATTCCTATGGAAAAATCGGGTCATCGCATCGCATCGCATCGCATCGAATCGCATGGTCGCATGCGATGCGATGCGATCTCCCGATCCGACCCGATTTAGAAATCGGCAGCCCAGTTACTACATAAGTACCCATTTACATAACTAACCAAATAAAAAGAAAATAATAAAGATATAAAACTTAAACATTACTTGTGTGTTACATTATTCCAGGTTGGGAAAAGGGTAAAACATAGTTGTTGTGTTCGGATATATACAGACAGGAGCAGTATTACTTTACCACTGTATACGTAAAGTACAGATTATTGTCATCAGTAACCAGCATGTTAATCTGTCTTTTTGCTGGTCATCAGGAATACAAATGATACTGGCAGGGGCTAGCTGGGGAGTTAGAATAGATGCAAGTGGCCCTAGGTTTTGCTTCAGTGCAATACAATGAAAAACATTACATGACAAAAATAAACCTGTACCCCTGATCTGACTGATGTGAATTTGGTTTAAAAAATACAATAAAATGTGAAAAAGCTGTAAACAAAATCAACACCTACCGACCCGTCTGACAATGGCAGGAATAATGCAGGCATATCAGTGTCAGGAATTGCATCAAAAGACATTCTGCACCTGCATCGGGGAGGTGCAATGTCCGATAGAGCAGCAACAAGACACTATTGGCGGATTCGTACTGTGGCTCAAGGGCGTAACTACCATAGGTGCAAGGGGGCCCATCTTTACAGTCTAAGTTATATTTGCTATATATATTTATTACCATCAGTTGCTAATGAGGGGCCCCTAGCAAAGTTTTGCTACGGGGCCTACGAATGTCTAGTTACGCCCCTGCTGTGGCTTATGGGCATCTCAATAGGATGCCTGTCAGCAGCGGCATTAACATACCGTCACAGGTAGTGGCTGTGATCTACTCTAATGTGAGCACTGCCGAATCATGCCCATGGTCTCCCTGCTTATTGTTTTCTCCCTATGTATTATGATGACCTGGCATTATCCTCTCATAAGTATTTATTAGTAGAAATGCTGTAAAAAAAATCAAAAGTTATGTTTTTGGATGTTTACTGCAATATTGCAATATATTTAGCCTGCCACATGTATTAAAAAGGTCCACAGCAGATAACAGAGATGCTGTATCTGCCTGCACTAGTGGCACAGAACACCCCATTTAGTTTATATAGCGCACGTTCTCCAATAGGACTCAAGGCTATAGGTCTGCAGTGTGCCCATATGCATCAAGGGACCATTTGCTGCATTTGCCTCATCAAAGGGAATGGAGAGGGTCAGAAATGAGTGGTGTAAGTACAGTAAAAGGGGCTAGGTAAGGTAGGATATGAGGACAGGGGGTGTGGATAAGATGGTCGACAATCATTAGGTCGACACCATTAGGTCGACATGGTGAAAGGTCAACATGGGACAATGTTGACAGGCCATTATGTCGACACAAGCATTACGTCAACATGGGCAAGGTCAGCAGTCAAAAGGTCGACATGGGGTTTTACACTTTTTGAATGTTGACACAGTCGACATGGACACTGAAATGCAGCACTGCATGAGCTCGCCATGCTTCGGGCACGATGGACACTATTTTATTCTACCTCCACGCCCTAGTTGATGGTAGGGCATTAAATACCACCTGTCGGCACATGTCGGCTCCAATATGTTGAACTTTTGACTGTCGACCTTGCCCATGTCCACCTAATGCTAGTGTCAACCTAAAGCCATGTCGACCTAATGACCTGTCGATCAAAACCCATGTCGACCTAGACCCATGTCAACCTTGTTCCGTGTCGACCTAGACCCATGTTGACCTTTCAGCTTGGCGACATAATGTTGTCGACCTAATGCTTGTCGACCATCATGCTGTAGACCTAATGACCATATCCCAGGACAGGAGGGATGATGAACACACTAGTAAAGGGACCTGGCACCCTGATACATCTCCAGCTACTAACCCTGGCCCAATCCTGACACAGCGAAGTCCTCTCTGGCTGGTCTATACCATCTTTACCATGTGAGCGCACAAGTTTAGCTAAGATAGAAAGAAAGATAAATAGATAGATAGATAGATAGATAGAGTGATAGAAAGATAGATAGATAGATAGATAGATAGATTTTAGCACAAATAAAATGTATTTATGTGTATTTAATGTGGTTGAAATGTTTATACAACATAAATGCAAGATACCTCATTGAAATATAAAAATATTCGGAAATACGGAATAGACTGTTATCCAAAATGCTTCTGGTACCGAGAAAGGGTTACTCAACCTGTATTTAAATAAAATGACAACAGCATACCTGTATAAGTAGCATTATGTAGAAGAAAAGTATATGATACTGTAGCTCACATCAATGCAAATCGAAAAGCCTGACGCTTGCCCATACATAACTATTTTGTGCTGCTCCTCTCAGAAGGAAACCTGAGGAGAGGAGACGCTGATGAGTACTTTGCGGCAGGGACAGACTCTGATTTCATCAAGGCCCATTCCAACCCACCTCTGCGATGTCTATGAAGTGGAGGGGGGCTAAATTCCTAATCTAACATACTGAACAGTTCAGTAATGTACAGTAAAGTAGTTATTGCGCCGTTGTGCATTTGAATGGACACTTACGCACACGCAAATCCGGATTATTTAGCAATAGCTTTGCATTAGACATCTGGCGCATGCGCAGTGGGGATTTTAAAAAGTGACATCTGGTGGATGATTGCTGGTATTGCACCTGTAACACCATCCGCCAAACGCCAAGCAGTGCTACTTCTTACTCTACCGTGCGAATAGGCGCGCTGTGGCAAGTTGCCGGGCCAAACGCCATAGGCAGGCTAGATAAACGTAGCTCCATCTGTAGGAATTTATTTTGTAGGGTCATGTGGCATTCTACAGAGCACCATCCATTTGTTTGAGCCCCTTAGTGTGCCATTAAACAGTCCCACCCTCAGCAGTAACACTCAGCACTTACTGCAGCGAGGGGGTGCACCATGTAACCAGTAAAGTTAATGCTAAATTCATGTGACTCCTGTCCCACGTTGATAGTATAAGGCTGCATGTTTTTATGTTGTACGATGAGAACATCTTACCTGTTGTCATGGATTATGTTCAGACTGACACAGTGGCGTAAGTTCTTCCCAGATGCCCGGAGGCAATATAAATATTGGCGTGTGTGTCCCACACACACATGCACACCCACCATTATATGTAAGTAAACGAAAAATCAAGAAAATATTCTATAAATCTTGTTACATTGCTTCACACTTACTTACATTATGATTTATTTTACACAAATACATTGGTTAGCAGTCATACCCAGGACTATAACCTGTCACCTCTCTCACTGGAGGCAGACAACTTACTGACAAAGCTATTTGCTCCTGCACAGTAAGTCTGCAGATTCTGACTATGTATAATTGTTCATTTAAAACCATTACTATTAGGCAGTGTAGTAACTTCATATAGCTAGAACTCACATGCTTCCTATGCAGGAGTAAATAACTCCATCAGTAAGGTGTCTGCTTCTAGTGGAACAGGTCATGGGTTCTAATACAGGTCGTGACACTTGCAAAAATCTGTTTATAATAAAGAGAGTGTGACATCTAATTTCCTGCTAGGAGGGGGAGTCAGCCACAGAAGGGATATTGATGGCATTCAATTAACTGATTCAAACTGCCCCCATGAGAGCAGGAGCCGATGGCAAATGACTCTAATGCCTTTCAGAGTTACATCACTGGACTGACATGCACAGATAAGTTGTTACACAGTTGGCCTTGAGAACAAGTAATTAAATGCATAAATATGTTATTATTTTAGTTAGAACCATAAATAGAGCAATACTGCCCCTACCGCTTATTGGGCCCAATTCAGGCTGCAAATTTGCAGTCTGTCCAATTATCAAATGAGAGCCGTCCATCCTAAGGCAGCAATCTGGCTGCTCACAGGGTGATTGTCACCCTGCGCCCATTTTGGGGGTGGTAACGCAACATTTTCTGGGAGTGCCTAAAGAAAATGTAGGCATTCCCTGGCCAATGGGAAGGAAGGTCCGCTGACGTCATCAGCAGCCGCCTTCTCCCAAGGGCCTTCACAGCGCTGAGTGAGTCTAGACTTAATCGGTGCTGCAAACAGGGGAAAATCTTTTGATGGTGAGTGATTTCCCCCCTGTGTTCACTGTTGCGAATGCGTTTGCAGCTGTGCACAAGGGCAGGGGTGGGAACGCGGCAGGGCAGCGGGGTGCCATTTACCTGCTTGCTGGGCTCTGAATACTAGCAGCAAGATGAATGAGCTACGGGTATGAGCTTTGCATCATTATCATGTCCATACACGGACAGTTATTAAACAAATTGGTTGAAAGCGGCCATATCATTTAAAAAACCTATCCATATGTGGGCAGCTTCAGTGTGTCTGATTAGGACAGTAATGAGACTCTCAAGGGATCATTACATAGAAACATAGAATTTGACGGCAGATAAGAACCACTTGGCCCATCTAGTCTGCCCCGTTTGAAGTCTAATTTTTGCTATGTATGTATGTATGTATAGTATAGAAATAAATACTGGCAGATGCTCAATTATTTTAGTGATATCACTCAGATGCTTGAAAGGGAGGGAAATATTGAGCAAGAAAAATAGCACACTTTAGCCCCTACACACTAGCCGATCCCCGCCGCATACACACTTGCCGATATTTACTTGGAAAGGATTCCGCTGAATACACACTTGCCCTAGGAAGGGAGCAATGGCGGGGTGGGGTTTGGGGGGAGGGGGATGCCGTGTGTTAAAAAGGACCTCCCTCATCTGAACATGCAGGATGAGGGAGGGTGTCGTTAAAGATGCAAGCTTAATATCAAGTGAAATAAAAATGATTTTGTGGAGCACATGGACTAGAGAAGAGGGCAGAGGAGAGAGTACCTGCTGGTGCTGTAAGCAGATACAGATTATATATACTGTAGTATAATCTGTATCTGCTTATATACAGTATGTATGTTTTATATATTGTTAAATAACTATTGTTTTTAAATAAGCAGTCGTTTGCTTACATTACATTAAAACAAAGTTGTGCTCTGTCTCTGTACTCAATTATGCTATATTTTCATGGATAGAATGTATGAATCGAATATTGACTGCATCCCACACTACCCCCCCTGCAAGAGTGGGATGCAGTTGGCAGGTCCACAGTCAGTTTTTCAGCTATTTTAACTTCATTCATGTTAATAAAAAATAAAATGTACAATTGTATTAATACATTTACAATTTAAATTTACAATTTACAACAAGGAAAAACACATTTTTTGTTTTTCCTTGTTGGTCAAGTACAGCACTGTGTAGAGAAAAACGTGGAGCAATCAAAATATTGTATTATATATTAAGTGGAAGCAAAGCTCTGGCTGTTCTAAGTACACCCAAAGCTTCAGAGACATAGCTTCTAATTAACCACTGATTAAAGGCTAATAGGATTACTTACTGGTAATACTACCCAATCTCATTTTAGAAGATTTGTTCTTCCTATTTTGATAGTGCCCCGGTTACAGTCTGTGCTGTCATCTGGTTTCCTTCTGTTTTACTCTCCCCTTTCCATCTCTAGGGGACTCATCAAAAGAGTGCAAATATTTTACTGTAAACATTAGCAAATTTCACACTAGTTGCAGGCTCCCACTTTACATGCACTACTCAGAGATTGAATGAACTACAATGATTCTAATATTTAAATCATCCAATTATAATAAACGGCTCAGTCAGAAACTAAGGGCATTGATGCACTCTTCTAGCTTGCTATGAAAACACCTGATCAGCGTCACAATGCCATCACCACAGTCACCGGATGCGTTCCTCAAGAAGTGCAAACAGCTAACAGGGATTCCAGCCTCAAAATAATAATATTAATATACAGTATAGTGGAGAAAAGGTGGCACTCACAGGTCTTGTAGTAGGGCATGGAATGCCAAACAATATTATTGTTTCAGTTTATTACAAACATTCCTTGATATTGCTTTACTTTCCCCTACTATTAACATAGTTAATGAGGTTGAAAAAAAAATGTCCATCAGCTTCAACCTAACACATTTTTCTGCATTAAAAGGAATGGTTGTATCCCTGGATGTTTTTTTTTTCTGCTAAAAACTTATCAAGTCGACTCTATCGCCAGCCTTCACCAGCCATCGGAAGGGGGCGCGTGCACGCGAGATGCTCACGTGCCCTGTTCTGACGGAGCTCCCCCCGGGTACGCACCACCCCGCCTCCAGTCGCCAATGCATGCCCCCACCTCCCCGCACCCCCCCTAACCCTGTCTGCCTCAAGCGGAGATGGGCAGGGTCCTGCCACCCAGCCGCCAAGATACTGTGAGACACATGCGCGGCCCAGTCTGATGGAGTCTCTCCACCAACACTCGCTAGCGGGGACATTCTGGCGAGCTCTGGCCAAGAAAGAGAGGAGCTCCATCTATATTTAACTTGAACATTCCTATCCATTGAATGGTATGTAATCTCCTAACCATAAGGGGTACCTGCGTGTCCTGTGCATAGACCTCATAGTAAACAGAACACATGACAGTTCTCTGTATTGTCCCTCCTATATGTTAATTATATTTCCTCTTAAATGCCTTTTTCCAGTCTAAACATACCTAGCCTGGATAACTATTCTTTGTAGCCCAATGACTAACCTAAACCCTTAATCAATTTACTTGCCCTTTCCTGAACCCATTCCAGTTCTACAATATACTAAATATATAACCCACAGCTGTGACCGCTGTTTAGGATGGCCACTGTAAACCCTACTCTGCCTTTGTTAACCATTCCTGAAGAATGGCTTGTACCTGCAAAAACTAGGACTTCGCCTTTAATAGCCACCTTTGAAGGGGAAAATTAGGTCCGCCCTAACTACAGTGCCACCAGGTCTTGAGTATGGACAAAGTACAGGAGATCTCTTAGGAAATGGTCAAAAGGTGAAACTGACTAAAGGGGCCTAACTGAATTAACACTAACTAATGGCACCCAGCCAATTTCAGAGAAGTAAGACAACCAAATGTACAAGCGACCTCGTCGCATACCAAGGGCGACCTAGTCGTAAGCATACGAAAAAGACACCACACAAAATCATGATATTACACCACACAAAAACACAGCAAGCCACACAAAGGTACGGAACAGTATCATAAACAGGAAATAACCCCACTGGGGTAAACTTAAATAAATTGCACCAACCTGTGGTGAGCAAACGTGGACCAGATAAGAAGAAAGAGAATACTGTCAACAAAGTTGCTAACAAATCAATATAAAGAAAATAACACCAGGGGCGAAATGTAATAGGGTGCGATTTTTGGACATGTTTAAAAATCTCACCAAATCACATGTGCAAATCGCATCCCACCTCCCCCGCACCTCCCCCCCCCAACCCTGCCCGTCTGCCTGAAGCAGAGATGGGCAGGGTCCTGCCGCCCAGCCGCCAAGATACTGTAAGACGCATGCGCGGCCCAGTGTGATGGAGTCTCTCCACCAACACTCGATAGCGGGGACATTCTGGCGAGCTCTGGCCAAGGAAGAGAGGAGCTCCATCTATATTTAACTTGAACATTCCTATTCCTTTGCACTACTAATCGCATATGTTACGGTATATGCAATTATTATGCATGCGGTAGCCGGCAAATGGTGGCGGAATTAGAAGATCCTGCCCAAAGTACCAAACAATCAGCCCCTGTCATTTTGCTACAGGGGTTAGGTTTAGGCACACTGGATATCCTCAGTTTCGCCAGCGATTGACACCTCCATGCTGGAGGATCAGAGTAAGCAAGCCCCACATCCATGAAAGGAGGGCTTCCACAGACCACTTTTGGGAAGTACTGTATAGAGGCATGATAGGAATGGACCGTTCTTGCCACAATGTTTTAATGGGTCACCTGATGTACTTGAGTATGTATTTATGATCAGCGTCTTGTTCGGTGTTTGATTTTATTATTTTTGTATTAAATTTATTGTGAAATGCAATCATTTTGATATGTTTATATTTTAATGGCATTTATCTAAGGATATTAGCGCTGCCCTATTGTGTTTTGGGTTTAGTGGTTGTACAAAATGTGGTGGCACATGTTGCACACTCCAATTATCTGGCTATGCACATAACTATTATATACAACCCATCACCCATTGCACTGTATGCGACCCCATACCTGCTATGTACAGAGCCAAGGTTAACCTAGTAGCCCCTTAGTGCTCCTATACGGAGCCATCATAACAACTTATTACAGTATAACACCATCATGCCACCATAACAAGACCATTCTTTGCACTATATAATCTTAACATGCCACATGTAGCACACATGTTTTCATATTTGTATTTGTACAGTGCATGGATATTCCCTTTTCTTATTTTCATCTGCATTTCAGTCTTACCAGCCTTCTTATCTCTGCACCCGTTGTTTTTACCCCTCCATCTTGATTGTGTCAATTGTCTCGGTGAGAGCTAATCATTTTTCTAGTGCACTGTTTGACATTCTGTGTAAGTTTCCTAATCACATTTGAAACAGAATCGTTACTCAGAGAAATGGTACTTTAGAAATAAAGGGTTTTTCACACTTGGCTAAATCACATTATAATAGAATAGCAAGACAAAGTGGAGGGAGAGTGCTCCGCTAGACGGACCACAAGAGTCCCTCACTCAGACAGCCCTGATTAGGAGAAATTCACCCCTGTTAAAGCCAAAAAGGCTCCCAAATATTAACCCTTTTAGGCCCAAGATGACCTTGAAAAGTTTTTTGAAACTATGGGGGTTATTCTGGTTTGATTCTCAAAGCTGCAAATTTCGCAGCTTTGCTGGTCATTTAAACGCCGCTCCCACACAAACGTCCGCCCCCCCTCACATGCCGATTTTGCTGCACGCATGTGATTGGATGTTTAGCATAAACATCCATTCGCAGCCGTGCGTGCGGGGGCCAAATCATTCGATGCTCGCTGACCATCGAATGATTTTGCAAGCACTCACAAATTTAAGACACCTCTGATATGCGGCTGCCCCTACGGGAAGCAGGCAGGGAACTGACACCTGCTGACATCACCGGCACACTAGCATGGGAACGCCCATTGTTTTCATGGGACCGGCCATAAAACGCTGGGTGTTCCCAGTGGCACGACCACGGCCCGCCACCCCACTCCCCCCACCCACACTGCTGTGTGCGAGCGGCCGGGGAATAATCAATTCACCGTGACCGCTTACACAAACATCGCTCCCCTATGTGAATGCGCATGGGAGAGAGTCGACTAGAATCAGGGCTTATATGTATTTGGGCTTTAATGAATACATACATTCTGTTTTGTTAGAATAGATTCCGTCTAGGATTATTATTCTGTTTTGGAATAGAACTGAGGTGACCCAACCAGGGGCACAAATGATATCTGCTTCAGCTTCCTCTGTGGCCAATCTTATGCACATCAGCTCTGAAAGCAGTCAGTGTTCTAAGTTTCTAACAAAACACTATCAAAGCTTGGCCACGGCCGGCTGCTGCCTATGAAAACTGTGTAGATGGACAGACAGGGCACCATACCCTAACAGTGAAAGCTTTGTGTAACTTTTGGCCTGATAAACCCACAGCACTGAGCCCAAGGATATCTCTGGGGCTCAGAAGATTTGGACAATTATTCCTCCTTGGAAGAGAGAATAAACGTGTAATAATCGTCTTATTCAAAGGGACGGCGCTGTGTGTTTATACGCGTCTCATCACTCGGCTTTTTTCTGCAGGCCTTGGAGATCCCCATGAAGTAATCCAGTGTGCACCGGGATGTGTGTCTGCTTTGTACTCACAGCCATGTTTAATGTCAGACTGCCTTTGAACGTGAGCTTAAGGCGGTATATAGTGAGATAAAGTATGTCTCTGATTCAGCTCTGTGAAGACAAAACAAGAATCAAGTGTCTAATAATACACTTCTGACTGATCCGGCCTGGTCTCCACAAGCGCTTGTGTTTTGCTGTAAATTAGTGGTGGTTACGTCATTGGTAGAAAATCAGAGATCTGACGACTGGAACTTGTTAACCATGAAAATACACAAAGAAACGAAGACTTTTGTTGGGGGCACTAAATGCGTGAAAATGGATGTGTTGAAGTATTTTTAAAATATAACCTTTAATTATTCAATTAGAAAAAATTCCTATATTAACCATAAAGTAACTTGTTAACCGTGCAATAACTACATCCTGTGTTACGTTACTGCAGCTAATGGCACACAGACCCGATGTACTGAAGTTATTAATAAACCAGGGACAGTGAATTGTGGAACATTCATACTGAATGTGGGAAGGGACAGTTCACAGAGTACATACTGATGGGCAGACAGGCCAGGCTAGCACAATAGTGGTTTCCTACATTTGAGAACAAGTGCCATGCATTGCATATAACAGGAGATAAGTGAAACATTATATATATTATAAAAACAGTAGTTCCCTCTCACTGTTATCTAGTATCTCTGTTTCAGCTTCTAAACATTTTCTGCTGAGCTTATCTCTGGGAAAAAGAGTAGTCCTGACCCTCACTGACTGTATTTAATCACTTTCATCCTTTCACTGTGGTTTTTGACTTTCTTACCTCTATAATAAACCTCTGTATTTTTTGCAGTCTCTATGTACGGCACAGGGCCAACTGCAATAGTAACACCCCCCCCCCCCCCCCGCACTCTAGTAGATAGAATTCACCAATTAGTTGCTTGAATACTAAAGCTATATTTTCATTGTAAAGATTGAAATGTCTGTAGGGTGTGGGTAAAGTACATAACTTTAAGGCGTCAGTGCTTGCTGCATTTATTCTGTGGTTCTGGGTGTCATCATGTAGGCTCCGCTATCTCAAGACTCATAGGTAAGTATTGGTGTCTTTACTGCACCCACAACAGAAAATCAGAGAGTACCAGCCAAAAAATGCAGATAACACCATATTGTCTGCTGTACAACGCAGAAGGAATCAGTGGTCACCTATAAGACAGAGAAATTCATTATAACTGCCATATGATGTAGAGAACCGTACACACTAGAAGATGTAAAAGACGAAAGATCCCCCCAATAAAGAGGCGCCAAGCTAATGATGAATAGTAAAACATTGGTTACCAGTGGCCACAGTACTTAAACATTGGTGGCCAGTGACCTTTAAATACACATTGGGGTCCAGTGTGGTGGCCAATGCCCTTATACATATATAAACATTGGTGGCCAGTGACCATTAAATACGCATCGGTAGCCTTTAAACATTGTTGGTCAGTGCCCTCATTGGTGGCCAGTGGCCGTACAGTAATGAAACCATACCTACCAATACAGTAGCAGGTGTGACTACTGGGAATATATTGCTTATTTTGTTTCTCGCCCATCCACACTGAGCAATGTGTACATGAGCCATGAGCTGCATGTTTGGAAGATAAAGGCGAGCATCATTAATGACATTAACCATACACACCACACGAGATTGAGGACAATATCGCTCTGAAGCCCCATTATGAGCGATATTGGCACCAATATCTTCTAGTGTATGGGCCTTTACAGTGATGCCATATAATATAGGCACTTTCCTTTAAGACCATATAATGAATAAAACAACACATTGATTGACTGCCATATAATGCAGAGAACATCGTAGTAACCACCATATAATAATAGATCATAAATGACCACTATATAATAATGACCACTATATATGATAGAGAGCATCAGTAACCACTATATAATACCGAGAGCATCATTGACTGGCATATAATACAGAGAAGAAATACTTAAATATACACTATGTCCTCACAGAATAACTCACTTCATCCCGCTTTTAAGACTCATGAAACAATACTATTCACTGGGGGCAAGGTGCTGCTCCCGGCACCTAGACATAGTAATAGGGACCCCCAATACACAGAGAAGTCTTGACAACGGCTTAAGGGCTTAGTCATGTATTTGCAAATCTATGTAAATCTGGTCAATTATATCATTTAGTCTACTGGGTTAAACAATGTATTTTTTCTCTTACACAGTGTTTCCCCCTCCCTTTCATGCACCTGAGTGATATCACTAAACTAATTGAGCGCCTTATATATATATCACTGGGGCAAGGTATAAGAAGATGTTTTGTTATTACCATTTTTCACATGATGTAGTGAGCAGAGAGACTCAGAGCCGGCCCTAGCCTAAATGATGCCCTAGGCAAGATTTTGGCTGGTGCCCCCTAGCACCGCCACTAGTTCCGCCTCTGACACTGCTCCCCTTTCCCAGCACCATCAACCCTCATCATAGCAGTCATCATTTTGGTGCTCCTACCTGCAATATTTTAAATAGAAACAGTGCACACATTTGGTGCGCAGCCCAAATAGGGGTGCGTTCTTGCTGGGAAGGGGCATGGCCACACAATTTGACCCCAAATTCAAATTATGCCACACAGTAGTGCAACTTTATTCACATTATATCATGTGAGAGTGTCCCTTATTCATGTTACATCACATTGTAGTACCACTTTACCTTATATACATTACTCATCAAATTATACCCTTAGAAAAAAATCCTGAGAAAATGTTGTATTTTAACCACCTCCATGGCCACACTGCAAACCAGCACAAAGCAGTGTGTGCTGGGCAGAGGAGAAGAGCTGCAGCTGCTGCTGTCACTTAAGGGGAGGGGGCCCAGGGCCCCCACTGGGCCCTCCCATCAGGCTTTGGCCTGGGTAATTTGTACCCCCTACCCCTTTCTCTCGGCACCCCTGATAATACCACACAGTAATGCCCCTTACACATGACACACATTATTTATGTCCTTATAACCGTAATGCCCCTTACACATTATGCCAACCTTTATTAATGCCCTTCATACACATGACACACATAATGCCCCTTACACATATGTTTCACATTATTAATGCCCTTATACACATGACACACAAAATGCCCATTACACATGTCGCACATTATTAATGCCCTTATACACATGACACACATAATGCTTGTTACACATATGTCGCACATTATTAATGCATTTATACATGACACACATAATGCCCCTTACACATATGCCGAACACTATTGCACAACCAACCCACCCGCAGACCGCACTCGCACAGCCGCTAATACTGTGACCTCTGCCTCTGCTTGGATTCAGATGTTTCCTCATACATCTTGTCTCAATAGGCCATGCAGCTCCTGGCCCTTCTGCTAACGTTGGGTGCCTTTTTTGCTGAAAATTCGTCTTATTTGCATTGTTATGACCAGCACACACAAGGAGCTTCCGATGATTAAAATGATATGCGGCATGCCTATATTTTGTGTGCGACTGTGGCTGTACCTGCATACGGAATGCTATGTTACAGTGATTTCCATGAATACACTATTTCATATGCAGATACAGCCTCACTCACACAGAATATAGGCATGCTGCATATCATTTTAATCAGCAGAAGCTGCTGATGCCCCTAGGAATTCCAAATGCCCTAGGCAATTGCCTAGTGTGCCTATGCCTAAGGCCGGCCCACTTATGCATGCTCTTTTTAGCTCTGTTTTCTCTTTGACGCCCTCCCTCTGTCTGTAACTCATCACATAGCATGCTGAAGTCTGTGAGCTGTATTTACTAAGATTAGAGTTCTATTAAAGATGGGGTGTTGCCCAAAGCAACAAATCAGAATCTATTTCTTATTTATCTAGAACCTTCTAGAAGATAATAGAAAATGATTGGTTGCCCAATAGAACTCCCATCTTAGTAAATAAACCACTCTGAGTCTGTCTATCAGACTGACCATGTCTCTCCACTACAGAGATTTCGAATAGGATATATGGTTTGCAAGAGGGCATCTTGAAAAACCAGATTGTATGTGTAAAAGAAACCAAGATATATTCTAATGTTTAATAAATGTGCCCTTTCTGTTTCCAGGACTTGTTTGGGAGCCAGAGACCCATACTGTGGTTGGGACAGTAAGAAGAAACGCTGTACCACACTTGAAGACAGTTCCAACATGAGCCTGTGGTTTCAGAATATCACTGAATGCCCGGTGAGTAGAACTGCAAGAATATAATTCGGGTATAGATGACAGGTTGATTATCAAAATCAAGTGATTTACTACAGGTCATTTTGACCTTCTAAACTCAACTCCTTGTTGCTCTTTATACTGTAGGTTAGCGATCCCTGATAGAAAAACAAAACACAGTTTTAAATGTTTTGTGCTTACTGCCTTTGTTCATGTCTCAGATCAGGAACTTAACAGTGAATGGAGGTCTGGGCGTGTGGTCCACCTGGCAGCCTTGTCAGCACTCAGATGGAGACTCAACATGCCTCTGTCGTTCTCGAATCTGTGATAATCCCGCACCACGTTGTGGGGGCCGTGACTGTGAGGGGCCATGCATAGAGATAGCCAACTGCTCACGGTAAGTGGAAAATTCCTTCATAAAGCACTAAGCCCATATTATCTATCTATCTATCTATCTATCTATCTATCTATCTATCTATCTATCTACAGTATCTATCTATCTATCTCTATTTATCCATCTATCCATTTTTGTGTTGTCAATTTTTGGGGAGCTTAATTTAAAAACGGTAAAAATGACATTATTACAATGATCTGCTGCGGAGAGTATTTCTTTATTAATTGTTACTTACTGTATATAGTGGTAGCAAATTCTGTTGTGATGGGAACCAAACAGTAATAAAACAGGACTGGGTTAATAACAGCCCACAATAAGGTAAGAAGATCCTGCTCACAGTAAAGGGGTGTACAAGCGTGCCTCAGCTCAGCGATTTTCACTGAGCCGAGTCCTAATCAAGATGTACTGTAGTTCAGCCATCAGAGATAGACGGCTAAAGTACATCCTGCCTTTTCCCAGCCAAATACACTGTGGTAGATGGCTTAATAGAAATTGCCTGGTCTGCACAGTCTATTTGGACAGGCGATAGTGATGCTTTGAGCTGCACATCAATATTGCCTACTGTGTACACATGGGGCAATTTTGGCTAACATTCTAGGTTATTTTGACAGGTCGCTTCGTGTGTGAACCCCTTCAGATTTGGTGATGTGATCTGCTGGGTAATGATTTGATGCGATGAACTGCTAAGGGGTGATTTGTGGGATTGTCTGCTGTGCTGGGGATTTGGTGAGATAGCATGCCCAGGGAAATGCTAACAGAAATAACCTGCTAAAGAAAACTGGTCTCACATATGGAGCTTGTTACAGAAACTCAGCATAATCAGGGATTTTTTTCCAGACACCTCTGCTGACTGTCAGACTAGAGGAAGGGGCTCTACATAGAATTTATTCCATGCTTTAAAAAACATGCAAATAAAGCAAATGCTGCTTTACTTAATTCACATGTACATCCCTTTCTTAAACCCAGCTTTAACCTGGGACACTGGGTATGGGTTGAAGCCAGGGTTTTCTCTACTTACCCGTTAATCCATGAGTGACTATCCAAGTTTATTCACAGTTCATCACCCTTCACACCAGTCCCCGGTCTCCCAATGACCTGGGTTTTCCGTCTTACAGTGGGTGCTTGGAGATGATGTCATCTTTAAGTGCTACTATTCCCCACCAACGGATTTATTTTAGACCAGAGTCATACCTGGCCTTCTCTTCTGTAGTCTGAGCACATGCTCATGTATCCTAGCCTCCGACCTCAAAGCAAAATTTGCCACTGTGCTCTAAATAAATCCAGCCAGATGCTGTGAGACTACACTGGCTTCACTGTGACTGGAAGTGACTTCCTATTGGAAGTCCAACATGCCAGTCACCCAAGGCAGTGTCCCATTGGGAGGTGTTCCCTTATCTTTGGCTGCAGCCCATCAAATCCGTGGTATGTGATACTGTGCATGTGTCAGTCCAGGGACCTGTCATCTGCAGTGTACTGGTGCCGGGACTGCGATTTAGCTTCTAGAAGCTGCTGCCAAAGCAGCCCATAGAAGATGGGGGCATGCGCATGAGCAGTACAGAGGACGATACTGCAAATGCGCCAATCCTGCAACCGTGGTGTCAATCGGTGGGGATCAGTGGGAGTGGCATCAGCAGAGACTGGCGTCAGCAGGGACCATCAGCAGATAGGGGGAGGGCATTATGGCCAGTGGCAGGCACCCTCTTACACTGTGGTAGGAGTCACCGCTATTTATTATTCAGGGTCATAAGCAGGTGCGTAGCTAGACATTTGTGGAACCCATAGCAACATTTTGCACTCCACAAAAATGACGAGGTAGTGGTGGGGGGATTAGGATAGGGTTAGGCTGGGGGGAGAGGGCTTTAGGGTTATGCAGTTAGGGGGTGTTACATTTAGGTGGGGGGTGTCGGTTAGAATCATGTTGTGTAAGGGTGGGGGTTAGGGTTAGGCTGCATAAAGGTAGACTTAGGCTTGTAGAACAGGGGGAGGGTAGGTATACTTACCTGACCCCTGTAGGGATTTCCTCCATCATTGGTATTTTGACCACTGACATCCCCACCAACGTATATCCATATGTATCAAATTTTTTAAATATATGTTTCTAACTTACTGTCTACAGATGTAGCCATGTTTATTTTTGCTGAACCGTGCTGTGACTATTTGCAGTCAGTCAGTGATCACTCACACACTAAGTAAAGGTCCATAGACACTGGGCGACTATACCCAGTGTGTATGGACAGCAATGATGTAAATCACCGCTGTGGGGAAAGCCGCTCAGTGCATACACACTGAGCGGCTTTCCCCCTGCCCGGTGCTGACGGAGGCAGGGAGCACGGAGTTGCATAGCGGAGCGCTATGCAAAGCCATCCTCTTTCCCGGTGATGATGCGGGAGCGCGCAACAGCGCTCACCGCTCATCGCTGGGGCCCACACACTGGGCGGCTTTGAGCTGAAATCCGCTCAAACAGGCAGGTTTTCAGCAGCTTTCAGCTGAAAGGCGCCCAGTGTGTATGGGCCTTAATTCTCCACCAGCAGGGGTAATCTCCGGACGTTTCCGCCCCCAATATAGAGGACTTTATCAAAGAGCAAATGATCTCTAAATATTTCTCATCTGAGTAATGCAGGGGTAGACATCATGAGTAAGCATTGCCAGGATACCGTTTTAAGATTCCTGTCATGTAACTGCATATTTAACCCTCATTTTAATAACAAACAGCTCTGAGAAGTCAGGAGCAGAAGGGGTCTTTGTCTAGAATGCATCATGTCTTTAAACTTTTTTTTATTACACGGATCTTAAAATGCAAGCTAAGCATTTGTAATTTACACATGACACCCCACCACCACGCACCCAGTGTAAAAATCCACTGTAGCTAGTACAGCCAAAGGACACATTTTTTGTTTGCCCTGTCCAGGTTTTCATCTTAAGATCAGGGTGGTGTAAGCGCATTTTTAGTTTTCGGGTACTTATATGTTAGTTGGGCGCCCACTAAGCTATTTGCTTAGTTTTACGCATCCCGTCGCGGGGCTCGCTGCGCTCGCCGCGCTTTGGGCTCGGTGGCTCTCTGCGCTCTCCACACTATATAAGATCAGCTCCATGCCAACATGGATAGTGAGGGTATGAGCGTACTTACTATAGTGGGCGCCCAACTAGCATATAAGTACCAGTTTTTGTCATCGGAGCAAAACATGAACTACTGTATATGAGGTTTGCCTACCATCCTGGAGTGGCCCAAAAATCAGGTCCCCCTCCCGGCCTCACGGAAAGGTGGGCAACCCTCCCAGTTTTCTGGGGGACCCCTGCTCTCCCCCCCCCCCATGTTCCTGGCTATCTCACCCCTGACCACGACATTTAAATAACTGGAACCGGATCTCCGATGAGGGGGCGGGGCTAAAGTGACAGAATCACATCATTTTTGCCCCGCCCCCTTGGTGGCGATCAGCAAATCGGGTAATTTCCTATGATGGGGACAGGGCTTAATGACATCACGCTCAAGACCCGCCCCCCCGAATGCCTGCTGAAAGTCTTCCTCTCCGGGCATCTCCCGGAGAGGAGATTTAAAAAGTCAGCAACCCTGCTGTATATAATCACTGCAACCTGAATCCTCCCCTTCAATAGTCAATTAGTGAGTTGCAAAAATACTGTACAGTATCATTGTCCTGCTCTGGTGTCTATACTTGTGTTGCTCATTGAAGAGATATCAAGCAAGGGCAGTCTTTAGTTGGTATGATGCTTACCTTTGTAACTTCCCTTTAGTTTTATTTTAAACATTGTCTTTTTCTTTTGAACGGTGATTTTTTTTTCCGCTGACCAATAAATTTACTGATGTTTGACAATACTGACAGTGATCAAAGAACATGATAAGTAAAATTCACATCATTTAAGCTAATGGGGCCTACACACGGGGCGATTTCAGGGCATTTTCTAAGCGATCTCACTATATCACTTAAGGGCCCTACATACGCAGAGATGTGTGCCAGAGATACATAACGGGAGATTCAGCACAAGAGATTTCACTCTTGTGGCTCATTTCAGACAATGAGCCACATACAGAGAGATTTGTGTCAGAGATTCAAACTGGGAGATTCAGCACGGGAGAGTAAACACTGCACCTCATCACAAAAATGTTATTATTACTAAACACATCTAGCACATAACTAATGTCTTCTTTAATAAGTATTCTTTCACCTCCCCCTAATATTGCCCCCCCCCCAAAAAAAAAAACGTAATCATGGTGGCTAGTGGTTCCCCCAGAACCGACCCCCCCCCCCCCCCCATATGTCAACTTTTAAACGTTGGTGGTACAGTGGGAACGGACATAAAAAAAATACTTACCAAGTCCGGGGTCCAGCGTCTCGTCCTGTCATACAGACAATAATTTTGTAAAATTAAAAAAATGGCATGGGGTCCCCCCCCAGGCATGACCAGCCCCGGGCTTTTTGAGTGGTCCTGGTTCCCAAAATCCAGAGGACAAAGTGCGTGGGGTCCCCCGGATCTTGGGGACCAGCACCAGGCTCTTGAGCTGGCCCTGGTTTCCAAAATACGGGGGACAAAATGAATAGGGGTCCCCCATATTTTGGAGACCAGCACCAGGCTCCACTAGCAGGGGGTGTAATGCCATAGCCAGGGGACACGCTTGATGGTGTCCCGTGGCCAAAGCATTACCCACCCTAACTAGTCAGCCCAGGCCGGGAGTTTTTGGGGATGTGGGGACCCCCCAAATAAGGGGGTCCCCCCTCTCCAGGGTACCCCAGGCCTGGGCTGCAGCCCGGGGCTATCCCCTGCACCCCTGGGCGGTGGGTGCAGGGTTGATAGCTTAACAGTAATATTGTCTTTTACAGTAGGACTACAGGTCCCAGCAAGCCTGCCCCACATGCTGGCACCTGGGAGAACCACAGGTACCAGCATGTGGGGCATTAAAGGCCAGTCGGTACCTATAGCCCCCCTGTAAAGGAAATATTAAAATAAAACACAAACACAGATGTTTTAGTATTTTAATAACTGCATCTGGTCTTCACCCAGGGGGGCTCCTGCCCCCCCCCCCCCCAGGGCTTTTGCGGTGTCTTCACCTGGGGGCAGCGGCCCCCTAAGCTCTTTTGCATGGCCGCCGCCTCCCAGGGCTTCTGCCTCTTCATCTGTGTTCTTCACCTGGGGGCGGCGGCCTTTTAAGCTCTTTTGCATTGTCCGCGCCTCCCAGGACTTCGGGAGCTCTTCTCTCCTCCTCCGCCGTCGGACTGACTGCCCCTACCCTGTCTAGAGCTGGCTATATTAGGGCGGGGCAATGACGCGGCGAGCCGTGATTGGCTGGCCGCGGCCATTTTGAAATTTGAATTTTTTTTTTTTTTTTAACATTTCCTCCCGATGCCGCTGCGCTGCCGCCCCGCTGCCGCCCCGCTGCCGCCGAGAGAAGAGGTGAGGTGGGGGTGGCGATGGGTGCTACTGCTGGTGGGGGAGGGGGGTCAGGGGTGGCGGCGGCGGCAGGGGTGGCGGCGGCGGCGGGTTCTGCGGCGTCCGCAGTCGCTCGCCCTGCTCATCTGCCCGCAGCCACACATGCGGGAGATGAGCAGGAGCTTTCTGAGCGACTGCTCTGAATTGAACAGCCCATCCGTTCTGAATCTATGACAGATTCAGAACGGCGGGTGCGCGCATGTAAATCGCTGTGTGGGCTATATACACAGCGATTTACATGCATTTTCAGGCATTTTCTGAGCGATTTGTTAGAATCGCTCAGAAAATGCCTGAATATCGTGCTGTATGTGGGGCCCTTTAGAAAATGCCCATACAGTACATCGCTCTGGGTGTAGGGGCTATAGCAGTAGCGATGCGATGTCCCTGAGTCAGGTAACTTAAATGATCATCATTTAGATTTTATCAGTAACAATGGGGCAGATGTATTAAGCCTGAAGAAGAGATAAACTGGAGATAAAGTGGAGATAAAGTGAAAGGAGATAAAGCACCGGCCAATCAACTCCCAACTGTCATTTTCAAACACAAGGGTAAATGTATGAAGCAGTGATAAGAGAGGAGAAGTGATAAAGTGCATGGTACTATATCACCGGCCAATCAGCTGGTTTAAAAAGGGACAGTCAGGAGCTGAATGGTCAGTGATGAAGTACCCGGCACTTTATCACTTCTCCTTCCTTATCACTGCTTCATACATCTACCCCAAAGTTCATTGGCTGATGCTTTATCTCATTCCAATTTATCTCCACTTTATCTTTTCACCAGGCAAAATACATCTGCCCCATTATCTCAGTTTTCAGAGCATGCTGCTCAGGTTAGGTTATATAAACCCCAAACAGCATATTGAATATTTACTCTAAAAAACCTTTGTTAAATGAGTTCTCAGAAATCTATGAAGAATTTTAGAAGGTAAATAAATGAGCCTGCAAGTGATTATATAACACTTAGTGGGGATGGGAGGTGTTGTGATTAAGCGTTTTGCTTATTGTACTTAATTTATGCTAATTCAGTCTCTCAACACTATCAGGAGCCTAATGCCCCAGAATGACACTCCGCCATGTCCCTGTTACCACTGCATTAATGACTACATTTAGCACTTATAGGAATGATTAAATCTCTTAAAAATATTTCAACTTAAAATGTTACTTTCTGTAAATGAAATCATTACTGACAGTATTCACCGGTATGCATTAGCGGAAAAATAGAGACGGAAATCATTTTTGTTAGTTCTGGTTGCTGGGTCTAAGGAGCAATTTATATTAAATACAAAAGTAGTCATAGTTGTGTATTTAACATTATAAATCCGGTGGCAGCCGACACATCGCCTATGGAAAACACTGATTAGTAAATGCAGCCCTTGTCTTGTAATGTGTGTATGTGTTATATGACTGTGATGAGCTGCCAGGTGGAAGCTGGTCTCCCTTTTTGCATAAATGTTGAATGTGCATATTCAGTTTTTGGTTTAGCCTTTCAAAACTAAAAGGTGTTCCAGGGAGATAAATACTGTATGTCATTGAATGTACTTTGTCTTGTTATATTCTCCAGTTTATTCAGCACCATTCCCCAAAGCTACATTGTGTAGTGTCTTTAATAGGCTAACCTCCAAAGTCACACAGTGTCATGACTGGCCGTCCGATTCTCCAGATACCTCAATCTGAGAATTGCCACCAGTGACTTATGTGGGGTACACACTAGGACAATATGACCCAAAACGAGCCAATTAGATACAATCTCGACCGATTGTATGTAAATCGGCCGTGTTTTGAGCTATTTCGCTGCCCTTTTGATGCGATCCCGATCCAAAGAGAGGCCCCGCCGGTCGGTCGGTCTTTTCTGAGATCCTACCTGCTGCAGGTAGGATCTCAGAAACGACCATTGTAGTGGGTGGGGGTCCCGATCACATTCGCATTTTCGCGGCGGGTCGGCGGCGCCGTCAGCTCGTGAGCAGGTCATACGTTCCTGTGACTACCCGCTCACGAGCACCATTGTCCTGGTGTGTACCGGGCATTATGGATACCTCAGCACATGTGGTGAATGAAGGGCCCCAAAAATCAATTATCTTTTAATTCAAACAAAATAATCCAAGGTATGATTATAAAAAGATTACAAATGGGCAGGAAACACAGTACATATAAATCTCAGACATATAAACAGGGAATAATATTTCAGGACCTAATTATCCTAATACTTACACAAATAATTTAGGAACTTCCAATGTGGGGGACAAGTGATCATATGCTGTAGGTCAGTGATGTCAAACTCATGGGACTCCAGCTGTTGTGGAACTACACGTCCCAGCATGCCCTGCCATAGATATTATATAATGGATTGCTAAAACGGTGGCAGGGCATGCTGGGATGTGTAGTGCCACAACTGCTGGAGTCCCATGAGTTTGACATCACATATGCTTATGGCTGAATCCCCAAGAAATGAACAATGAAGTATTGTTATACCTTTGCAGCCTCACTCCCTCCTCCCATCTGTTAGCTTTTTAACTAGCTCAATGCTGGACACTTTATTGAACCCACCCCTCACTCCCAAGTAACTGTAACAGGGGGTACATTTACAATAGCTTCTAAAAATGATTTTGTTGCCAATAGTAACCAATCAGGCAATAGAGAAATGATAGACAGAATCTCATTGGTTGCTATGGGCAACATCACCTCTTTGCGTTTTTATACACTTTAGTAAATTTACCCCTCTGACTCCAAGAGACCTCAGTCACGTTCTCCCACATTTGTTACACATGGGTCACATATGAAGAACACATGCTATTGATCCATCTAAACTTAAGGGGCCTACACATGGGGAGATGAGTGTTCTGAGCGATGCTAGATCGCTCAGCACACAGCACTGCACAGCAATGTGCCCCTGAGCGATCTGTCAGGGCCAGTGTTCTCCATAAGAACACTGGCCCAGACAATGGCGATTATAGATTTATCCAGAAGGCTGAATATTAATCACTGGGGTAATAACGACGTGCAGGGCCGAGCATCACTTCACTATACCCCTACACATTCTAAGTGAGGATGGGGATCGCTGTGTGTGTAGGCCCCAATAGAAACATAGAATTTTATGGCATTTGAGACCATTTATCCCATCTAGTCTGCCCCTTTTTTAATCATACCTCAAACCCTATTTGATCAATATTTATTTGTAAGGATATCCGGTACTTATATGTTATTTGGGCGCCCACTATAGTTAGTACGCTCAAACCCCCACTATCCATGTCGGCATGCAGTAGATATTATATATAGTGTGGCGAGCGCAGCGAGGCGAGCCCCGCGAGGGGACGTGGAAAACTAAGCAAATAGCTTAGTGGGCGCCCAACTAACATATAAGTACCGGATATCCCTATATTTATCCTGTGCACCACCTCTGATGGGAGGCTATTCCACTTGGCCACTACCCTTTCTGTGAAGTAATTTTTCCTCAGATTTCCCCCTGAACCCACCTGCCTCCACTTTCAGTGCATGGCCTCATGTTCTAATACTGTACATCTAGGTAAAATGAAACAATCTTCCACATACTTTTACAAACAATACAATTCTGATGCTGCTGTGTGTAAATGCAACATCTCTGTCACCCATGTTGATTGTATTCTGCTCTGATCCCATTTACTACCTGATGCTGCGATGGGCAATACGGACAGTGTGATGGTTAGCATTACTGCCTCACAGCACTGGGATCATGGGTTAGATTCCCACCATGGCCCTAACTGTGTGGAGTTTGTATATTCTCCCCGTGCTTGCGTATGCTTTCTCCAGGTGCTCCAGTTTCCCCCCACAACCAAAAAATATACTGGTAGGTTAATTGGCTCCCAACAAAATTACCTCTAGAATGGATGTGTGTGCGTGTACATGTGGTAGGGAATATAGATTGTAAGCTCCACTGGGGCAGGCACTGATGTGAATGTTCAAATATTCTCTGTAAAGTGCTGCAGAATATGTGTCTGCTGTATAAGAAACTGTTAATAAATAATAAATATACTGTAGGTACTGTGGGCGGGATGTATTAATATACATCGCCGCCCAGCCGCCGAGATGCTACCGCATATGTACTAATATATGCGGCTAGCATCGGGGTGCTGTGACGGAGACCTGTAATGTGGTGTGCGTGGGTCTCCGTTACATCCCGGCGGCTGGCAGTGTCCCCCTGCGTCTCCTCCTCCCCCCTGCATCTGGATGTCCTCCCGGCTGTGACACCTGCTGGGGGAGGAGCAGATCGATGGAGGACGGGAGGGGGGGGTCGCGCGGAGGGCGGGTGGTGATAGAAGCCCATAGGCTTCCAGAGGTGGCGATACCCTGCCCGGCGGAGATGGGGTGGACGGTAATGATACATAGGAAAATGCAGTAAAACCCCCGTTTTACCGCATTTTCCCTTTAGTACACAGGTCTTCAACCTGTGGCCCTCCAGATGTTGCGGAACTACATATACCAGCATGCCCTGAGGTTTTTTGGTATGCTCTTATTGGAAAAAATGTGGCAATGCATGTTGGAACATGTAGTTTCACAACATCTGGAGGGCCACAGGTTGAAGACCCATGCTTTAGTCAATCTCGCCCTGTATATGGTAAATTCTCTACATTTGATGGCAATCTGCATAACCTCTGCCCTGTCTTCCTCGTCTTTACCCCTAATATATGAGCGCAGTTGCCACTGATGCTGGGATATAAAATATAAGTTCTCCTCTCTCACATGAAAACAATGAACATGAAAGAGCAGAAAGATTCCAGTTGCTGCAAATAATTCATTGAATGATAAAAGTTTAATTGAGCCCATTGTATTTTCCTTGTTCATTGACATCTCTTGGGCAGTAATATAGATCCAGGAAAGTTTTACTGATCTAATTGGGAAACTTTGAATGTGACTTGGAAGTGCTTTCTGTCCATACGTGTACCTCCCAACAAATGTCAACAACTTCACTATTGTGTTTTCCATGTACTTTAATCTCTTCAATATTATTCTTATTTTGTATCTGTAGGAATGGTGCGTGGACGCCCTGGTCATCATGGGCACAATGCAGTACATCCTGCGGGATTGGATTCCAAGTGCGTCAGAGAACATGCAGTAACCCAGCTCCACGCTTCGGTGGGAGAGTGTGTGTGGGGCAAAGCAGAGAAGAACGGTGAGAAACCCTTCTGGGAACAGCCCCTTACTGCAGTGCGTGTTATAGGACACCAACTCATGGACTGTAGTGGCAGCTAGAGGGTTAATCTGCGCTTTAGCATTGGTTGTCAGTGCATTCAAAATAATTGTCACTTTGCTGCTCGGCAGTCGTTTCGGCTGTCTGTTTGGTAATTAATTATTCAGTTTATTAGACCCTGAACTATGTGAAGATTGTATCATTGTAGAGTTCTCTACTTGGTCTTTAGTATAATGAGGTATAAACTGCTCCTTAAATATTTCTGCCCAGACAGCAGTTGATCTGTATTTATTCATCACTTTAGTCTTTTTAACTCCTGAGCTTTTATCAGGTCAGCATTTGCAAATGGAGTAGAGTTCAGTTAAAGAAGAAATGGGCAAACTGACACTGGTCATAGGGGGTCATTCAGGTATGGATGTGAAAACGCATATTGGCCCTTATTCTGGTTCAGTCGCAAAGGCAAATTTCTTCTCAAATGGACAAAACCATGTTTACTGCAGGTGGGGCAGATGTAACTTGTGCAGAGCGATTTCGATTTAGGTGGGGTTTTACTTCAAAGTGAGAGCTATATTGCAGTGTCAAAATAAAGCACCCAGTACTCTGCACAGGAACAAAATAACCCACCCAAATCTAAATCTCTCTACACGATACATGTTACATCTCCCCCCCCCCCCCCCCCCCCCCCGCAGTGCACATGGTTTTGTCCATTTGAGAAGGAATTTGCCTTTGCGAGTGAACCAGAATAAGGGTCATAGTTTGATGTTTGTACACTGTGTATACCTGTGAGCTATCAAGATGTGAGATATCAAACTATTCATGAGCGAGATTTTAATCACAAAGTGTGCGGCAGGTAGTAGTGTAGTGGGGATGTAACCGGAATGGTCTGGCTGAATGGTCGGGCAAAACGGTGTGTTATGGCCGTCCAGATGTTGTTGATAGTACATTAGCAACTGCGATCACACTTGCTACTTGAGAGGCCTCGGGTAATCAGATCAGTCTGTGGGTCTACAGAGGCACTCAGGCTCTACGTGGCAACCTGATGTGCAGCAATGTTAGTGATGTTTATGAAATCATGTGTAAGCATACACAAATAATTCAGTCCTTGCACTATTTGCACAGGTTAGCTGCTGCACATATAATCACAACTGCATACGACAAATCATTGCAACAGCACTGAATGACCCTCCTAGTGAGCAGGCTCCTCGCTCACGTGATGAATGCACTCATGTTCCCTGTGCCAATAGGCAGGTCACATTTCCACAATCCTGTCCCATATGTACTTGTTAGTTTGAAGATTTGAACTGTTTCCCTATTAAGGTAGTTTGGAAGTACAATTGATTCTAGATAACTAGATGACTAGATGGCCATGTATCACTGTGTCACAAGAAATATATGAGCGTCTATGTGTACTAGGACAAAATAATGCCACTTGCATCAGGTTTACCTAAGAAACTTCTGTGACTGTGGCATTTATTCAGTTTTTCTAGTGTCACATAATTTATATAAATATAAAATGCTAATGTCACATATTACAGGCTAATCCTGGCTCTGATTTCCCTACGTCTGTTAATTAACACAACTAATTTCCTGTGCTGCAGCTTCTGGTTTCTTAATTTGACATTCGCAGGGTGTTTAACCCTGGGCTGCTGTCTGAGCCAGTCTGACCTTTTACTGGATTCCAGATGGAAACCTGCGAGGGCGCCGCTTCATCAATATTCCTTTAATTGGGCTAATTCACTACTCTCTTCCATGCTACCCTCTGCCCCTTCGCATTCATTATACCTTTTCTGCTGTGAAATATCCCAACGTATTATGGCCATATATTTCCTAATCTATCACCCATTTGTTTGTGTGCTGATTTTTATTTTGTAAGCCATTGTAAAATGAATCATTACTTACAACTGTGTACACAAAGTGTGATTTTGGCTATCGATTTTGACTGTTTAATCAAAAATGCATTGCAAGTTAGTCAAAATCGCAGAGCGTTCTGCCGTATGCGATCCCGATGCGCGGTCGTCGCGGCGTTGGTATCACATGGCTTAATACACTGTGCAGGCAAGTTGATCTTGACTATGTTGCCTGCAGAATGTATTTGGCCTTGGGCAAATATCAAGATAGTGTAAATCTAAAGTAAATCTTAAGCCCTGTACACATGCATCGATTTTTCCCGATTTTGGATTCGATTTTGCTTATAGACGCATTGAGTGGTTTTTGTGTCACATTCGATCTACATTCGATTCGATGCACGCTCCCGTTTTCACAAAATCGAACAGAAAAATCTACTGTGCAGCCAAGAAAATATCGAATTCAATCTAGTAAATTCAATGTGTACAATGTACCATGAATGTATATCGAATTCGATATCGAATTTGATATCTAATGCAAAAGTACAGGTCTAATGTCAAATCAAATGGAAAGATCTATTGCCAGATCTAATAGAAAATCTAATCTAACATCGAATCAAAAGCAAATCAATGTGTGTGTACAGGGCTTCAAGTGCAGTAAGCCAAAATCTATGCATTAGCGTGAATCTCACCTTGTGTACACACCATTACATTAGAGAGTCATCAATACATATACAATGTTGTCATACAGAACATGAATCAAATAAATATAGATTTATCATTCATTCTCCACAAAATATTTGTGAATGTATACTTTAGGTATAGGAGATAGTAGGAATTGGAAACATATTAAGAAGTCGCTTACAAACTAAAAGGCAAGAGGAAAAGATAAAGATTGAGCCTATGGGCCAGATGCACTAAGCTTCAAAAGAGATAAAATGGAGAGTGATAAACAGCCAATCAATCAGCTCCTACCTGTAGGGTTACCACCTTTGTGTTGAGCGATTCCCGGACAGTGACCCGCCCCTTGACACACCTACAGCCCACCCATTGACCCGCCCCCAGCCCCGCCCCTTGACCCGCCTTATTATTATTCTTTTTTTTACATTTGCTTCAAATCTATTCTTGATTTCGCACACAGTAATACCACATACACGTTACGTCACACACTGTAATGCCCATTACACGTTATGCCACACACTGATGCCCATTATATATTATGGCACACACTGTGATGCCCATTACACGTAATGCCATGAGTGGACAATTTGTTTAAAAAATAGGGAGAAGATGGACAGTGCACGCCGAAGGCATGCACCAAAAATTTGCCCCATAATGCCTATTACACGTCACACATCCATATTGTACCACATGCCATAGTGCCTATTACACATTATGCCAGGGCTCAACAATTTTTCCATAAAAGAAGGACAACAGTGACCGTGCGCACCAGAGGCCATGATGCCCATTACAAGTTATGCCAGGGCTCAACAATATTTTAAAACTATGGATAACACCGTAATGCTTGTTACAAGTCCCACACCCATTACATATTATACCACATGCCATGATACCCATTACATGTTATGCGACACACCGCAATGCCCAATTCATATTATGCAACATGCTATAATGCCCATTACACGTTATACCAAACACTGTAATTCCTATTCCACATTATGCCACACACTGTAATGCCCATTACATATAATACCACATGCCGTAATGCCTATTACATATTATGCCACTTAAGTGCCGCTTACCTACATGCTTGCTGCTACGGGTTTCATGCTCTATGCCAGGGGTTGCATGCTCTATCAGTCAGGTCAGCAGGAGCAGAAGAGAGGGTCCCTGTTGAGGGTAGGAGGGGACCCTAGGGCCTGCTAATGCAGGGGGCAGCCACAGCCACAGGCAGCCCACACAGGGTTGGAGACAGCACTGGCCTGCAATACACAGTGGTGGGGCTGGGGTGGGCAGTGGAGGGTGCCTCAGTAGTCTGTCAGACAGACACTGACTGGGACTTGGGTCTCTGGGACAGCTGGTATGGTGTCAGTGTCACTCAGTCTGGACAACAGGCCAAGCATTAAAGCAGCAGGGGGCAACTTAGGGCTCCTCAGATAGCCAGTGCCAGTGTGCCACACAGCAGCAGCCAAGGGGGGGGGGGGGGGGTCACTTTTACTGTTACTGATGGTAGGCAGTGGAAGCACACTAGAATGGCTGGACATGCAGCATCCAGCCTGATGTCAGCCAACCTTATAATTAAAATGTCGTCGGAATCCTTGACACTGACCCTGACAACTCTCTGGCACAGCTCACTGACAATGCTCCCGGACACATCTCTCTAACATTGACACTGCTTCCTGACGCCGACTGACACTGCTCCCTGACACAGCTTTCTGACACTGACTGATTACAGGTACCACACATGTCCCGCACATCTGCCTGCTACAACGCCACCCCCGCCCGGCTATTTCAAATCTCGCGGTCTAGCAGCCAATCAGGATCCACCACTCCTGATTGGCTGCTGAACCGCGAGATTTGAAAAAGCCGACGAGCAGACTGTCAGACAGGTCTGCACAGCGGCTATCTCTCCCCGTGTCAACTCCCAGCGCATCTCCTCACCTCGGCTCGCGCTTTAGTAAGTCACTAGTGGTAGTGGCAGCGCGGTTCCCGGACATTGTATAGTCCGGGAACGCCACCCATTTGGACTCCGGACATCTGGCTTAATTACCGGACTGTCCGGAGTAATCCCGGACGGGTGGTAACCCTACCTACATGCCATGTCACAGACTGTGTTTGAAAAATGTTAGACAGGAGCTGATTGGCTGGTTGTTAATCACTCTCCAATGTATCACTTTTGAAGCTTAGTGCATCTGGCCCTATATCTGATCACATTACACATTCTTGGGTGAAATGTAATAGGATGAGAGATTCAGAAAGTGAGAGATTTGGTAAGAAAACTCCAGTAAGCAGCAATCATTTACACTTTAAAATCTAACTGGTTTTGAAGTGTAAATGATTGCCGCTTTAAAAAACCTGGAGATTTCTTACACATTTCTCTCACTTTCTGAATCTCTCATACTATTACATTTCACCCTCTGGCATACCTCCCAACATGACCCTCTCCAGGAGGGACACAATGCTCTGCTTCTGGACTTTCCTCTTAATTTAGGATTGCCATCACCTGTGGTGAAGCACCTTTCTTATTAGTTAACCTGTTAAAAACAGGTGATGGCAATCATACTTTAAGTGGAAAGTCCAGATGCAGAGCAATTTGTTCCTCCTGGCATGGGTCATGTTGGGAGGTATCCTCTGGGAGTTTTTCTGATTCACTCGGAAAGGCACAATCACTCTCTAATGGACAAAACCATATGCACTGCAGGTGGGGCTGATGCATACCTCCCAACATGACCCTCTCCAGGAGCGACAGAATGCTCTGTTTCTGGACTTCTCTCTTAATTTATGATTACCTTCACCTGTTTAAAGTGCTAACAAAGGTGTTTCAATGCAGGTGATGGTAATCATACCTTAATAGGAAAGTCCAGGAGCAGAGTGCTGTGTCCCTCCTGGAGAGGGTCATGTTGGGAGGTATGCTGATGTAACAAATAAAGCAGCCAGTATTTACCCTGCAAAGAAACAATAAAACACCCAAATCTAACTCTCTCTGCACATGTTACATCAGCACCACCTGCAGTGCATATGTTTTTTTTTCCATTAGTGATTGTGCCTTTCCGAGTGAATCAGAATAACCCCCTCTGTGTGGTCCAAATCTTAAACTGGATAAATAGTTTTTTATTGAGGTTATTTATTTCCTCACCTGCATTTTAGTGGCTGATGTAGACTGATTACTATATCAGTTTATGTACCATATAATTTGTAGAATCAAAATGCAAGTTACTGAAACCTACACCCATGCAGTTTTACATTCACTTGACATATCTGCTTGGCCCAGGAGGCCGGATGGAGCAGAATAAAGGTGCGTACACACGGGGGAGATATATTGCTCAGCCATATATTGCTAGCAATATATGGCTGAGCAATATATTGCTCAGTATCTCTTTTTCATCAGCGACCAGAGATGGTCGCTGATGAAAGGGAACCTCTTCCGGCTCCTGCGACCAGCAATTAGAACCGGGCTGAAAACGGGAGTGCGCCAGCGACCATATTCCCAGCGATTTCAGCCCCTATTGCAGCCATGTGTACACGGCTTATTACCCCTTTTCCACTAGCAACCTGGGTCAGACCTGGTAATTTGAACCCGGATAGATACTGTGTTGGACCTGGGTTTAAGACACATTTCCACTACAGTGCTACCTGGTAAATTGCTGGATCAGCCCTGTTTACACTTAACCCAGGTAAAGCCTGTTTTTTTACTATAGAAAAGGCCTTTTTAAAGGGCTTTACCAAAGGGGAGGTCATAAAACAGGGCCACCATTACCCAAAAGGGCCACCATTAAACAAAACATTTTCTGATTAAAGAATAGACCAGAAATATTTATTTGAAAAAGTTTTGCCTTTATTTTAGTCCCAAATATTCAATATGAAACCTTTTCAAAAGTGTCTTCACACACGACACGTAGAACTATTGTGAAAACTGTTCTTTGCAGTATACAGTACCTGAGCCATTGGTGCACCTAGACATGTAGCAAGTGCACATAAACATATACAAAATGCACATTAAAATACCCCAGAAGCTCCAATCATCTCTGTTTTTCAAATATACCGGGTTGGGAGCATTTCCACTAACCCTGAACCCAGGTGCAAACCGGGTGCTACCCTGATCATTACCTGGGTAGGATTGCCGGGGAATCCAAACCGTGTTATTTGAAAGGGAGCATTTCCACTAGCAGAAAAACCTGGGTAGATGCGCGTCCCCCTGGAGATTACCGGGTTATTTCTGCTAGTGGAAAAGCGGTATGTGGCATGTAGCTGGAATTGAGAATCGATGCAGATCAGATGCTAAGGAATGCTGCAACTACAATATGATGATAATAGTGACCAGCATTAGCAAACCGTTTGTTAGTGGCCCATTGCAAAAGCACCACAGTTGCTAATAGGTGTCCTTTTGTGTACATGGTTTACAATTAGTTTATTTGTACACAAAATGGAGAGTTGTACCAATGTATTACAGGGTTGCCGACCCTCCCGGAATTTCCGGGAGTCTCCCGAAAATCGGGTACCCCCTCCCGGCCCCCGGAAGGGTGGGCAACCCTCCCGGATTCAGGGGGGACCCCCGCTGACCCCCGGATTGCGGCATTAAAATGCCGCAATCCTCGGGTCTGAGAGGAGGGGGCGGAGCTAAAATGGCACATTCGCGTCATTTTAGCTCCGCCCCCTCCACGGAGATCAATGAATTCGCTGCTTTGACAACATGGGGGCGGGGCTTAGTGATGTCACTTGTAAGCCCCGCCCCCTGAGCGGCGGCTGAAACTCTCCTCTCCGGGCTTCTCCCGGAGAGGAGAATCTTAAAGTCGGCAACCCTGATGTATTATCATTTTTTAAGTTCTGTCAAAGCCTAAAGCCCCATACACACTAGGTGACCCTGCCGACGCCAAAATCGTCGGAGCAGGGGCTGAGCGGGGGGTGCTGGCATCTACAAGTGCATACACACTTGCTGATGCGGTCTCCGAGGTGACCGATAATAGGGGGCGGTGGGGGGATCAAAGGCCGTGTTGCCATCAACATGGACTTCCCTCGCCCAGCATGTCTGGCAGTGGGCGTCTATCGTTAACTATATCTAGCGTACACACTAGAAGATAAAGTAAAAGATATCTTTCAAAACAGGTTTTCTGAAAGATGCCTTTCACTTTATCTTCTAGTGTGTAAGCTTGATGTAGTTAACGATACGCGCCCACTGCTGGACATGCTGGGCGAGGGAAGTCCAAAAAGAAAAGGATGATTTAAACTTGGCGAATATGCCACTAGTACAGATATGTAAATTGCATTAATTTCATGCAATAGCAGCTTTTAGTGAATGGATACTATAACTGTGATTTAAGGTGTAGTTATATTGAAAGTCAGAATTGGCCCCTTAATCATAGGCGTGCAAAGCCCATTTTCTTAGGGGGTGCACCATTGGAGGGGCATGTCCATCACCGCCTACTGGGCATGTCCATCCCCGCCTACCGGTCCTCAATGCAAACTAAATAGAAGTTGACTTATTTATGTATATGCATTCCACAATGAATCATTACAGTGCATGCTGAAGGCGCGCTGCTAAAATTGACACTGTAATGCCCATTACACATAATACCACACACTGCCACTCACCATAATGGCCATTACACATAATGTCACACACAGTAATGCCCAGCACACATAATGACACGCATAGTAATGCCCATCACACATAATGCCACACACCATAATGCTCATCACACATAATGCTACACACAGTAATGCCCATTACAGATAATGCCACACACCATAATGCCCATCACACATAATGCTACACACAGTAATGCCCATTACACATAATGCCACACACCATAATGCCCATCACACATAATGCTACACACAGTAATGCCCATCACACATAATGCCACACACCATAATGCCCATCACACATAATGCCACACACAGTAATGTCCATTACAGATAATGCCACACAACATAATGACATCACACATAATTCTACATACAGTAATGCCCATTCCATATAATGCCACACGCTGTAATGCCCATTATACATCATGCCAGGGCTTGACAAATTTTTGTAAAATACAGTAGGGACAAGAGTGACTGTGCACGCTGAAGGAGCTCGTCAAAAAATTACACCGTAATGCATATTACGCATCACACAGACATTACATATCATAATGCCCATTATATGTTATGCCACACAGGGTAATTCCCATTACACATTGCAACTCACACTGTGATGCCCATTACACGTTGCACCTCACATGGTGATGCCCATTTCATGTTACGCCTCACAGTGTGATGCTCATTATGCCTCACGCCGTAATAGGCTACACCATAATGCCAATTACCTATTACGCCCCACACCTTAATACCCATAACATATTACACCCCACACCGTAATGTCAAGGTTGCCAGGGGTTACATCTTGTTGTCTGGGGGCTACATGCTCCTTGCCAGGGGTTTCATGCTCGGGGGAAATGGGCTGTGAAATGCTCTTTGCCAGGGGAAGGGAGGGGTGAAATGCTCATTGCCAGGGGTTACATGCTCCTGGCCATGGGTTTCATGCTCCCTGGGAAAGGGCTGTTTAAATGCTTGTTGACAGGGGGAGTTTCATGCTCATTGCTGGGGTACGCACTGCATGCCAGCGCTCCTGGAATCCGCACTTCTGGGTGAGCCGCATCTCCGCCCACCAGTGCCTCAGCCTCCTTCCCTTTTGAGCTGCGGGATGGATGCTGCACGCCACACATTGAAACTGCTTTACTTATTAGCGGCGTGCAGCATCCACCCACCGGCTCAAAAGGGAAGGAGGCTGCGGCTGTGGCGGGTAGTGTATCAGGTACAACGGCCCGGGCTGCAATCGTGTGTGGAGTGCCCGTCATTAGGAGGTGCCTGTGCACCCCCGGCATCCCGTGCGCATACCTATACCCTTAATATGTAACATACCCTAGATCTGAGATCCTCTAATACACAGGTCTTCAACCTGTGGCCCTCCAGATGTTGTGGAACTACATGTCCCAGCATGCCCTGACAGTTTTGTCATGCTCTTAAAGGAAAAAATGTGGCAATGCATGTTGGAACATGTAGTTTCACAACATCTGGAGGGCCACAGGTTGAAGACCCATGCTAATATAAGATTTGTAGAAGGATGGATTAATAAACTAGGTAACAATAACAAGACCTCTTATTGTGTAAATTTATTGAGCTCATACATATAAAAATAATCACTAGTTCGGCCTTAGTAAAAATTATTTTTGGTACTTATGTATTATCTGGGCTCCCATGTTAAATGCACCCTATTTTTTCATACCCCTACTATCCAACTACGCACGGAGTTGATTTTATATAGTGTGGCGAGCGTAGCGAGCCACCTTGCCCGAAGCGTGGCGAGCGCAGCGAGCCCCGCGAGGGGACGCGGTCTCATAAGAAAAACGGGAGCCCAGATATTACATAAGTACCTTATTTTTCAACATAGTCCCCATACTTTTCTAAGCGTTTGTTCCAACAGTACACCAAGGCAGCTATCCCAACATAGACACCTGTGGTGAATGTGCTTGACTGGCTGGATAGCTGCTTACCTTGATCGTCTGTCCTGCCGTTATCAAATGCACTGCACCAAACCTGATTCCATTATATTATCACCAGCTGCTGATGTGCCCTTTAGATGCAGAATTCCGATCACCCTACTCACGGATCACCCGCTCAATGTTTATTCATGTTTCTGCCAGTCTCATCAACTTCTAACTGATGTTGAGAGCAGTGCCGGACTGGGACAAGAAGGGCCCATCGGGAAATGCTGTAATTGGGAGAGTTGCTGTGGCCAGCTGCATCAGAAGTTTAGTTATCCATTAGAACATCATTTTTCAACCACCCTTTTTTGACATCAGTAGGTCCAGACCTGGCTGCTGGACCCTCCTCCTCTTGTTGTCCGTTAATTATCATTGGTTGGTATCATATGAGGGCCAATGGGTCTGTTTTTTCATGGAGGGGCCAATGTGTTTTTCCTCGTGGGGGTCTGGTGGTGTGCCTATTCAATTTTAACATCTTGTTTGGTGTGCTGAGTATTGAAAAGGGTTCACAATTACTGCCTTAGAGTTCATGGCCTAGGTCACATGATAAATATATATATATATATATATACAGTAAATACTGTTGGTGCATGCATTATAGTGTACCAGATTAATAATGGCAATGCACTGTAGAATAATCTACATAGTCCCAAGAGGGGGTGGACCCCCAGGCAGTGGTGCCTACTGAGGTACATTCCCCTATACCTCTGTGGGCTAGTCCAAGCCAGGTTGAATGAATGAGTCTGATGGTTGTGAGGGGAAACAGGAAATTAGAATGAAACAGAGAACATTACATGTGAGACGTCTTGTTACCTTACTTAGTGAACCACGCACCCTCATACATTTACGTTTGGCAATAAGGAGAACTGTGTGCTGCTTCTCGCAGGCCACAAACTGTGGAAAGGCCACACAGCTCCATTGGTCTTGTGTGTCAGAAATCAGTATGGATTTCATCTGTATGTTATGCACGCCAGTTACATGTACAAGTTAAATATTTTATAGTGGCATAATTATGTTTTCAGAGAAGGTTGAAACAATGGTGTAGTACGGAGCAACCAACATGTTCCAGGTATTGGGCAAGTGTTAAAGAGCGGGGGGAGACATAGAAAAAAGATGGATTCATTATTTGCACAAAGTAAGGACACAATCAGAAGGTTGAAATGTTGTCTTTTTGATGGACTTTCTCATTACCTGGATAATGGGCAGAGGAGATCATGTTGTGGATCTGTCCAGAGCCTTTATTCCTGTACTGCACATAAGTTATATATCTGATGAGATCCCAGCTGTAGGGAGTAGGAGGGTGAATTACAGGAAGTTTCATATCTTTCTCTTCTAACTTCTCAGCTTCTGTAATGAAAAGAGCCCATGTCCAGTTCCGATCTTCTGGTCCTCATGGGGTTCATGGAGCAAGTGCAGTGCTGACTGTGGAGGGGGGATTCACACCAGACAACGCACCTGTGAAAATGGGAACACCTGTCCTGGCTGTGCTCAGGTAACCATTTTCACCTTGTAGTGTAACTTTTATTGTATTTCCTGCATTGTAATAGGTACTATGAAGCCATGGGTGTGTGACCAGTGCCAGCATAACGGGGCAAATTGGATAGCCCCAGGCAAACCGTTACCCCCGAACAATGATTGTGGGTAATTGAATACCCCCATAGACATACCTATTATGAAACCATGTACTTTTTAGTAACAGTTTGGAAATACTGTTGTGCCTGTATATGTAATATAATATAATGATGTGGAAATCTGTGTGACTTTATTAAAAAATATTAATGGCGTAAGAATACAACCCATATGATATGTAAAAGATTCTGGGAGTTAATATCGGTGGATGGATAGTCATTGGTTATCAAATATCAATGTTATTGGACAAGAATATTATTTAACTCTCTCTCTCTCTCTCTCTCTATATATATATATATATATATATATAGATAGATAGATAGATAGATAGATAGATAGATTTATACATATAACTGTAGGGTGCAGACACAACCATCTGCATAACAGAGCACACTCCAGACTTCAAATAGTGTCCAAAAGAGAACAATTTTTAATACCTCACCATTTAGTTAGTCGACGTTTCGGACCAAACACATAGTCCTTTGTAAAGACAGCTTAGACATCTCCGTACAGCAGGTGCTGTACAGACGACATGTAAGCTGTCTTGACAAAGGACTATGTGTTTGGTCCGAAACGTCGACTAACTAAATGGTGAGGTATTAAAAATTGTTCTCTTTTGGACATGCATTTGCAATCAGGTCTGAATCAGGCTATGCTATTAACAAACCACTAGGGGACCGAATTCATCCCCTGTCGCGATGGTGGGGGTTTGCGCATGTGCAAACCACTGGAGCGAACAGCTTGGGGGAGTTTCACAATCGCTGGACCAGTCACTGCAGAGGAGATGTCAGGTGGGTCCGGACAGGAGGCTGGAGCAGGGGAATGTAGGCGGGTCAATGCCTGCTGGGGGCAGATGTCTAGCATCACATGACCGTCAGCACCAGCCCCATTTTGGTGATCTGCAGCTGAAATAAAAGTCTGACTTTTATTTACGATGGGGAGATAAATCATTTGATGATCTTCTTTGGCTGCATGCGAGCGGAGCATGCTAATGAGGGGCACTGATATGTCCAGTAGGGTATAGAGCATGGGTCCTCAAACTGCGGCCCTCCAGATGTGGTGAAACTACAAATCCCAGCATGCCTTGCCACAGTTTTCCTATAAGGGAGTGTTAAAACTGTGGCAAGGCATGCTGGGAATTGTAGTTTAACAACATCTGGAAGGCCCCAGTTTGAGGACCCATGGTATAGAGCAGGGGTGGCCAACCGGTCAGAGGTAAAGAGCCGAAAAATATCGGTAGTCAAGCTAAAGAGCCGACATCATGCACGCGCCGAAGGCGCATGCGCCAAAAAAAGGGGCGTAGTCTATTTTGACCCCTTGGGTGGGTGTGATACAAATATGCCTCCAATAGTGCAGTGCCATATATACATATGCCCCCAATAGTGCCAGATACACATATGCCCCCCACGGTGCCAGGTATGCACCACACGGTGCCGGGTATGCCCCCACAGTGCCAAAAAGCTGGTATGCCCCCACAGTGCCACAAATTGCTATGCCCCCACAGTGCCACAAACGGCTATGCCCCCACAGTGCCACAAACTGCTATGCCCCCACAGTGCCACAAACTGCTATGCCCCCACAGTGCAAATTTCCCAGCAGCAGCACTCACCGTTGTTGCTGCTGCTGCCAGGTGGGGAGAGGACAGTCTGTTGTCCCCTTGCAGTCCTCCTGTCATGTCACTGATGGGAGGAGAGCACAGCACACCGCGCGTCTCCTTCCCCCTCATTTCCCTGTGACTGGGCCGCCCACCAATCAAAGCTCACTGGCCGGCTCCTGATTGGCTGCTGGCCCACGAGCTCTGCTTGGCGGACGGCCCAGTCACAAGGATGCACAGTAAGGGGTAGGAGAGATGCGCGACGCGCGCTCTCCTCCCCTCAGAAGGAGAACGGATTCAGAGAACCGGCAGCAGGAGGGACTGGGACAGACGGTGGGCGGCGGGCAGCAGTGGGAGCAGGAGCCGCACTTTACAAGGGGGAGAGCCGCATGAGGCTCAAGAGCCACAGGTTGGCCACCACTGGTATAGAGTGTACGCAGTCTAGCAAACAGGTCTGAATCAGGCCCTAGGTTCTGTTGCAAAGTTGTGATACCAGTGCAATTCATCTAATCTAATTAGATTTGAATATTAGCTGTTGTAACTGAATCCCGTTAAATTGGATTTATTTATATGTCACAGATCACAAAATGAATGGAATACTACACAGCCTCTACATAACAAAGTTTAAAATTCTCAGTGATGTGGGATATTTAGCCATATTTATAAATGTGAATATATGATAATGGATATTACGTTCTGATTATTATCATCTATATACAGTAGGAGCCTGTCTCATCTGTCTTCCTTTGGCCATGGCTCAGGATGGCTAGCCATGGCTATCCTATTGTTCTCAGCTGCAATACAATACATAGAACAATAGAGTAGGGGATTAGCATAGTACAGTAATCCAATTACTGACTTAATCCTATTATAGAGATAGATGGCAGTGGCTCCCACTATATATGTCTAGTGTCTGTGAGTCTCTGAAACATCTGCTGGCAGAGAATGAAACTACATCTTTTTCTCACACATGCACAAAGAAGGTAGCAGACTAGCTTTCGAAGCTTTTGCTTTGAGCAGGCTTACTAGTACAGTCATGTTCTCAGAGCTCAGGAATATATAGTGCCAATTAATACATTACATTATATAGGACTGGATATATAAAATTGCCAGCTCAATTATTAACTATACATTAATCCATCTACATTTCAAAGAGCTATGAGATTAGGTTCTGGGTGAAGGCATCCTCTAACCATAACTTCTATGCTTTTATGTGTGTAAAATAAGATTGTGGTTTAGATTTTCATTCACTGTTTAATCACTCCATTCATCCTGTCTCGGGTTCCTCCCTCAGAATTCTGATCTATGGAACCAGATGCTTTTGGTGGGCTTTGATTTCTGTACTCTTTTCTTTATTAAAAAAGAAGCTGGTCATATTCTTGTTCACCATGCATTCATCTGTCTATGGTTTACTATGGTTTACATCAGAGAAGTCTATGCTATGGGATTAGGCCTCAAGGTGCCCACACACGGTGCGATGATCGGCTGCGTTTTGAACTTTTACGTTAAAACGCATCACATGCTGTTCACATTGCACCATTTTTCTTTTGGATTGGGATTTGCGTTCCCATGCATCACATATCACAAGTCCAAAGAGTATGTGCAGGCAGTACTTTTTGTACTAGGTCACATCGCATCTAGTTCAAATCGCATGCTGTTTTAGCGTATGGCATGCAATTTCAACTAGATGCAGTGTGATCTAGTCCAAAATGCATGCGTGTGTGGGCACCTTTACCTTGGTTTTTTTAAGCCCACCATCCCCATAAGTTGAGGCAAATTCTTCCCTTTGAAAAAGTTGCAATACCAGCCGAGCCTGCCCTCCTCAGCAGCAATCCAGGAGATTGCTTCTGCAGCAGGGATGACTCAGAGTCCGGTGCGAGGTCAGACAATTGATTGCTGCAAACACAGGGAAAGAGCCCAAATTGCGGGTACCTCGCCCAGTGTATGTGGGCCTTCAGTTGTCTGAAAAAGGAAACAATTATATTTCCACTCAGGGACCGAAAACTCTCCAACGTTTTATGCAAAATAAACTTTAAACCTTACTGCAGTTTCTCTCTATGTCTTCTGAGTTGCCTTTATGTGTGAACTACAGGGTATAAGTACTGTATATATAATATTAATTGACTGACTGCATGCAATGTGGGATACACTTTTTATTTGGTTTATGGTGTCATGTATTGTGCTAGTTTTGGATCTCTAAGTCTCATGACATTTGAGGAAAGTCAAACAGTAACTTGATTTAATCAAACCTGAAAATGGTCCCACAGATGGTAACAATAATATGATGATTGGTTTATATACAACTGAAGTCTATTTACAATAAATAAAATGTTCCACTATATTTTCCTTGCACTGTAGGAATTCCGGACATGTAATACAGAAGGATGCCCTGAGGTGCGGAGAAATACTCCCTGGACACCGTGGATGCCGGTAAATATCACCCAGGGAGGTGCACGCCAGGAGCAGCGCTTCCGATACACCTGCCGTGCTCAGCTCTCCGACCCCCATGAGCTGCAGTTTGGAAGAAAGAAGATCGAGTCCCGATTTTGCCCTAATGATGGCTCTGCAACCTGTGAGACAGACTGTGAGTTTAAACAGGAATTTGTATATACGGAGAAGGATTAATCTTCATTAATATTACTGAACTGAAGGATAGTACTTCATGATAAAGCCTTCTATTTCAGTTACTAGTTAAGCTTATACATTTTAAGGTGTATTTTATGCATCCAGTAATGGGCTGGTTGAGTACACTGTCTTGCAATAGTGAATAATTCTGATTATAGCGACCTTCGATACATGGTGATTTCTTTTCTCCTTAGCTTTTGTGGATGACTTGATGCGGAGTGGAAAGACCATGGCCCGCATGATTAGTGGGGGCTGGGGCCCATGGGGAGCTTGGTCTGCCTGTTCCAGAGAGTGTGAATTGGGATTCTGGTCCAGAAAAAGAAATTGCAACAACCCAGAACCTCGTAATGGCGGACTTCCCTGCACAGGGTCTGCCACAGAGTTCCAGGACTGCAACCCACAGCCTTGCCCAGGTGAAAAAGGCCCTTTGTGGCCCAGTTGTCTTTTGTAAACATACTGTTGTTTTATTACAAAGCATTAAACTGCAAAAAATAATGAGACAACATATTGAAAATAGTTGAGTCAGAGGTGCATTGTTGAAAACAAATCGCCTAATAAAAATGTGAACATAGGTCATTTCACTATAGGGGCACGGCTTCAGTTTAAAACATCCCAACAAGCTGGAAAACTGGTTCTGGTTCTCATCCAAATATCGTACTGAACATTTCTATAAAGCAGAATAAGTGGACATATTGGAGGCATTTCATGTTTAAATGACATTTTATTGTTGCTTATGAAGTGGGTTTGGAATCTGGGACTGGAAGCTTATTTGTTGGCAAAAGAAAAGTCTCCTTGTTAAGATCAGGAAATGGATCTGTTGTAATTCTACATCTATAGACACACTGCAAGTACAGCATAACACTTCTCCGCAGAGGGGCCAGTGGGTTTACTTTTATTATGATGATAATGATGATTTGCTGTACATAAACAGTGATACTATGAATAGGAAAACAGTTACTTACAGTATAAAATGGCAGAGTAAGGTTTATAACTTTGCTGCATTAGCAGTCATGCTACCCAAATAATCAGAGGGAGGTTTGGTGCCTGTGTTAAATGCAGGGCCGGACTAGCCATCTGGCACTTCTGGCAAATGCCAGATGGCAGGTGGGCCAATTTGTCACCCCAAGGTGGAGGCTCTGCTTCCCGATCAGCGCACAGAGAGAGCCACTGGACTTGCGACGGGTCCAGTCGGTCTTTCTGCGTGCTGATCAGGTCCAGGAGAGAGGGGCACCACATGGGGCTATTCCCCTCTCTTCTGCAAGTCGGTATAGGCATCATGCATGTACGCGCATGCATGGCGTGTGCACACGTGCAACCTCACTTTGCATACGTGCACAAATACGTGGCCTAGTCCGTCCCTGGTTGGCAGTGAGGAAATGATGCTGTAAGTGTAAGTAAGGAAAGCACAGAAGGCAAGAAGCCCCTGTGCAGGAGAGATTACTATCTAAATGGGTATTAAAAGTGACCACAAACCAGTGAGCAGACTAGTTGGAAACTAATAAAAGGTCCCAGCATGCACTGCTAGCAGTATCAAGCAAGAGAGACCTCAGTCCAGTCTAGTTACAGTATGCCATACAGTGGTTGAACTTGTCCTTCGGGTACCTTATTGTCTTTTGAATCCAACATTGATCACTCTCAGTGGCCACAGTCTGCTCATTAGAGGTCACAAACTCTATCAGCCCATCTTTATCTCACTGCGCCTCTCGTGTTCCAGGTAGTACCATCTTTATGAGAAGCCAGAGTCACAATAAACATGAAAAAACACAATTACATCGTAATTGAAACCAACAAGGTGCTTTATACATGTCCCTGTTTTATAGGGTAATTGTTTTCTCACCATCATAATCTTAGTCTTTACTGCAGTGTAAACTGCGCCAGGTTTAGTAATGAATAATAAAAACTGCATCAGCTCAGGTAATAAATTGGTTTTATACTGTACATATACTTGGAGTGAAGGTTACTTTTATTACACTTTAGTAGCTGCTGTTCCTTAGTCACTGAGGCTGATTCAGAGTACAGCGCAAGTCAACTACAATAACACGTGTCATGTTGTACATATGTATGACATGGCCTCTATTAATCTGTTTGGTTTTTAGCTATTCATTATTATCGCACACTTGCGCCAGCCCTATCTTTTGGTGGAAGAAATGCGTCTGAAAATACACGAATCTCAACAAATGCAATCGTCTACAAATCATCACTAAACATATGTGCTACTCCATTGCTCTTATTTCTACCAGTGCAGAGGTACATGACGCATGCACTCAGAATCGGTCATAGGCCCTTATTCTAGTTCACTCGTTCGGATGTGTGTTCGTTCGGATCGGACTGAATGCAGTGCACATCCGTACGGTGAGCGAAGACATGCCTGCAAGTGCACCGCATTTTTATAAATCAAATAATGCATACTAATAAAGTATAATAATAAAATAATAATAAAATGAAAATGGAGTCCCTGTTTGTTGTCACAGGTTTATGCTTATGGTCATGGGAATTCCTTTCCCCACCCCTCTGGCTACCACCAGGTCTGCCACTCCTGCTCCCATTAAAAATGTTCCTCCCAAAAATGGCTGTGGCATTTTCAATGGAGGCAGGCGACGGAGCTGCAGACAGGTATCTGCAGGGGTGTAGCATTAGCCCGCGCAGACTCTCAGCTCCCAGAAGCCACTCAGCGCCTCCAAGTCACTACGAGGCCTATTGCAACACTACTGACTCTAGTGGTTTGGGCTGCCCACAGCCAATGCATATGTGCAGATAATGAAAGGCGCATGCATCATCGGGGCAGAGGGTAACAACTCACTGTATTTTTAGTGGATGACAGCAAGCACCTGAAGAAGAAGTTTGTGATGTTTAAGTACAGATGAGTAAAGGAGACTTGTCCTGCATTAGGGACTTGTTGGAGCACTGCGCAGAGGGACCTTTGTCTTAAATCTCTTAATATTTCTGAAATTATTGGTATATTTCATTACTGTAGAAAAGCTTTTACAGATTTAGTATTGGCCCTAAATTTCTGGATTTTGGAACAAATTCAAACACTCGTAAAAGACATTACTGAAATAGCGATACCTCCGAATTTCATTACTTTCTGCTTAACAAACCAACCACAAATATGTCTCTAAGTGCTAAAATATAATGTGTGTATTTTATTCAGCCTCAAAGTGAATATATAATGAATAGAGCAATGTCACACAGTGAGGACAGAGAGGCTTAAAATGTTTTCTGCAATATCTGGTAAAAACTACAGGGGTCCTTGGTGGATAGTACATACTCATAAGGGTGCAACATTGTTTAGAAATGTAAATGACAATGTATAAAAACAATAGAATATCCCTGGCTTATCACTTGGGTAGCTAATCCACCATCAAGAGCAAGGTGACTCTGCCCTAGAAACCCTTATACCAGGAAATCCCAGATGCTGCTAGTTAGACACCTAGGGTGACATTCTATGGGATGAGAGTTGTGTTTTTTGGCGAAATTTGCGCAAAAAACAACCGAAATCCCGTTTTCGCATATTTAATGAGATGCGAAAAACGGCAGCGAAATCGCACTTTGTAAAAGTAAAACGCGCCGGAACTCACATCCAGATGTTTTCCCATTGAAAAGTATACAATGCGCATATTTAATGAGATGCGAATTTGGAAAATGTGTCTTAAATTCGCCAAAAAATCAGACCAGGTTCTGATATGCTAGTTGGCCAGAACCCTGCACAGATCATTGAGATCTGTGCATGGTTCTGTGGTAAAAAAAATGTGTTGTTTTTTTCTTTTCTTGAAAAAAATTGCATGGGGTCCCCCCTCCTGAGCATAACCAGCCCCGGGCTCATTGAGCCGGACCTGGTTCCAAAAATACGGGGGACAAAAAGTGTAGGGGTCCCCCGTATTTCTTAAACCAGCCCCGGACTCTTGGACCGGTCCTGGTTCCAAAAATACGGGGGACAAAAAATCTGGGGGTCCCCCGTATTTTGAAACCAGCACCGGGCTCCAACAGCCCGCAGTGTCATACCACAGCCGGGGGACACTTTTTACATAAGGTCCCCCGGCCGTACCATGAGCACCGTGGCTGGTCAGCCTTGGACGGGGTACCTGGAGGAGTGGGGACCCCCCCAATAAAGGGGTCCCCCCCCCAAGGCTTCACCCATCCAGGGCTGAAGCCCGGGGCTGGCACCGGCGTCCCTGGCCAGTGGACGCCGGCCTGATGGTGTAAAATCTTTCAATCCTAACATTGCTTTATACAGGAGAACTACAAGTCCCAGCAGACCTCCACCGCAGGCTGGGACTTGGAGAACCACAAGTCCCAGCATGCGGGACATTAATGGGCCCGCTGGGACTTGTAGTCCACCTGTAAAAAGAATGTTAAAAGAAAACACACACACAGAAAAGTAAAACTTTTTTACATACACACACACATCTCACTTTTACAACCACATACTCACTGATCCAGGATCCAGCGCTGGTCTCCCTTCTGCTGCAGCCCTGGACGGGTGAAGCCTTGGGGGGGGACCCCTTTATTGGGGGGGTCCCCACTTCTCTAGGTACCCCGTCCAAGGCTGACCAGCCACGGTGCTCATGGTAAGGCCGGGGGACCTTATGTAAAAAGTGTCCCCCGGCTGTGGCATGACACTGGGGGCTGTTGGAGTCCGGGGCTAGTTTCAGAAATACGGGGGACCCCTACGCTTTTTGTCCCCTGTATTTTTGGAACCATGTCCGGCTCAATGAGCCCAGGGCTGGTTATGCTCAGGCATGCCTAAAAATCGCACATTTTCATGCCGAAAATTCGCCCATTATCGCACTCAATCGCACTTTTCTTGCCGAAACACGCACCTCATTAAATATGCGAATACAAGGCAAAAATGCAATTTGAAAAAAGTGCGATAATGGGCAAAAAATTGACGTGCGAAAAACTCTCATCCCATAGATTTTCAACCCTAGGTTCTGCTACTGCTCTAAAACCTAGTCTGGATCCTCCACATTACTTCTGGGGGGAATGCTGACTCTGCCACACTCCTCCCCTTTTAGCATTAACCACCCTGGTGAAGCTACAGAATTTTCAGGCGAGCTTTCAGCCTCACTCACCCGTACACAGTCCCACTTTCCAGAGGCCACCAACCTCACCTATTTCCTCCTCCCCTAGCTTCACCATAGGGTTGTTTGGAGGATCAGGACCTACAAACCTCCTGGAAAGGGCATCGGTATTGAGGTGCTATTTCCCTGGACAATGCTTCACCTCAAACTTAATTGGCTGCAAGGCCAAAAAACCTGTGGGTCACACGAGCATTCATCTCTTTGTTTGTATGCATCCACTGTAAAGGTGCATGGTCTGTGACCAACAAAAACTCTCATCCCAATAAATCAGCGGTTCTCAAACTGTGGGTCCTGACCCCAAAGTGGGTCCCGACCTTCTCAGCATGGGGTCGCAACTCCATGTTGCTGACCATCAGGCTGATGACTTTTCTAATCTCAGTCATTGTGTCAAGGAGTCTGAAAAGTCTGTTGAATTGTCTGTTATTTTAGACTCCTCCCATCATTCTGTACCTCCACAATGCAGCCATGTATGCGCTGTCTGCTGATCACACATGTGATATGATGACCTTCTGCAGTAACTTGCTGGGGTCCTGTCATTATTTTTATCATCTGATGGGGTCCCAGAGCAAAATAGTTTGAGGACCCCTGCCATACAGTATGCTGTGTAATGCACAGTGTTTGTATAGAGCAAGATTGACTGAATCGGCCTCTTTCATTGCATTCTCTGTAAAGGGAGGTGGGGGTTGGGCAGGGCTGAATACAATACCTTCAACACTAATAAGACGCTGTAGCGACTCGTCTGAATTAACGGGTCCATTCTAGTCAATTGTGAAAATGTGTCTTCTTTGCACCCTGATATCTCCGTTCTCTGTATCATAGAGACTTGAGACTGGTATCATACGAAAGAGGAGACTCTTGGCTTACAGAGGAGACTAGTAGTAGTTTATATGATATCAGGAAGGGAAGCGGCAAGCATCCGTAGTTAGGGTCCCCTCCAATTGTCCACCTAATGCAGCTCATTACTACTGAGTACCGCAAATAGGACATCCTGTGTAGAGAGTCTAAAGACAGTGTTTTTGCATCCAGGGACTTAGGGAGGAGCTTTTATCTATCCCCATTAAACTTATATGGCTATCCCTTATAGCTGTAACTGTTACAGCAGAGTACAAAAAAAGCTGTTCATGCTACTGAGTACACTAAGTGCTATTGAGACGCATGTGCTACTTATTGCCCAAATAGGAAAAACTCTATGGTCGGGCTAGGAACAATGTTTTTTATTGTTATTATAATTATTTTTTTAGTTGAAACATTTACAAACCTTATATTTAATAGCACTTGAAAAACATAAATAAACTGTTTTCATATAAGCCTTTTGGTGTTAGTCCATGCACAAGAACCATACAGTATGCTGTGTAATGCACAGTGTTTGTATAGAGCAAGATTGACTGAATCGGCCTCTTTCATTGCATTCTCTGTAAAGGGAGGCGGGGGCTGGGCAGGGCTGAATACAATACCTTCAACACTAATAAGACGCTGTAGCGACTCGTCTGAATTAACGGGTCCATTCTAGTCAATTGTGAAAAATGTGTCTACTTTGCACCCTGATATCTCCGTTCTCTGTATCATAGAGACTTGAGACTGGTATCATACGAAAGAGGAGACTCTTGGCTTACAGAGGAGACTAGTAGTAGTTTATATGATATCAGGAAGGGAAGCGGCAAGCATCCGTAGTTAGGGTCCCCTCCAATTCACCTAATGCAGCTCATTACTACTGTCAATCTTGCAGAGTGGCACGGTTATACACTAATTTACAACACTTGACAAGAGCGGCCAGACTTTCCACTCAGATGCATCCTAGTGCCTTTTGACCAAAACAATGAGACGCATTAGTGTCAGTGCCCATGCAGACGCACAGAAAGGTTACTAGGGAGGCAAGGGTTTTTATGTGCTAAATATACAGTAACTGACCTACAGATGGGGCCGGGCTCTTCTTTGCTGGCGAATCGCCAGAACGTCACCGATGGCGATCCGCCAGCAGCCCGGCTCGCCATCTGACTGAGACGCGCGTCTCAGCTTCCGTCGGCGGGGCGACGGGAGCCCTGTCCGTCTCAGGGAGACGGACAGGGTTAGGGGGGGGGGGTGCAGGGAGGCGGTGGGGACCCCGGGTCACCGCCGACAAGCCGGCGGTGACCCAGGGGAAGCGCCGTCGGAAGGGGACGCGCGCGCATCTCGTGCGCGCGCCCCCTTTCGCTGTACAGATGGCGGGTGGCGGGGGATGTCGGCTGGCGTCGCCATTGCCATCCCCTGCAATGATGAGACCTGCCCCATCTGTACTGTAAATTTGTTGGAAAAAAGTTCCCTTTAATAATCAAACTCAGGCATACTGTACTTTAATGTACAACATGCAGAGCAGCGCACTTATCCACTAGCCTACACACCTGATAAGAGCTGTCTCTTTACAGTACTGTAGCTTACTGGATAGTACAGTAGTAGCAAAGTAGTTCCTGCACTACAGAGCTTTTTAATACTGCAGTCACTTCATGCACACGCTGCAGCACAAATTTCACACATGCGCAATGAGGATTTCAAAAAGTGACATCTGGTGGATGATCACTGGTATTGCACTCACCTGGAGACGCCACTGCGAATTGGCAAGCTTTTAACATGTATTGCGACGCCGCGCGCCGTGGCCCGCCATGGCGGACTGGCGATACAATCGCCATAGGTAGATTGAATGAGAGGCGCTCCATCTGTATGCAAACAAAGCAAAAATACTGTAATTATGCATTGGGAATATATCGCCTGAAGGTTTTTCCATAACAAGGAAAAGGACTGACACTGTAAGTGATAGAAATGTATCACCGCAGAGTTCTTTTTCTCATTGCTATGTAACATTTAGGTTGTGTCCAAAGCTAAGTTTCTGTTTTTTTCTGTTATAGTGAAGGGATCTTGGTCCTGTTGGTCATCTTGGTCCCAGTGCTCAACCACTTGTGGAGGTGGACATTATCAGCGCACACGTACCTGCACCAACCCTGCACCATCTAATGGAGGCGACATCTGTATTGGGCTGCACACCGAGGAGGCGCTCTGTAACACTTACCCCTGTGAAGGTATGACCAGTGGCGGATTCAGGGGGGGGGCACCTGGGCACGTGCCCCCCTGTCATTTCATTGTAGCTGAGGACCAGGGCTTTCCAACGAGCCCAGCCCCGTGTCTCTAGCCCCCCGGGAACCGGAGATATCGCCTGGCAAAGCTGTTTTTCCCCATAGGATAATATGGGACCCGTTAATTCCGACCCCCACCTTGTTCCGACGGCTGCCAGTTCCCCCTCTGGCATCACAGAAGCTTGGGGTTGATCTTATTAAATTCCAAATCGCTGGGCCTTCAATATGATACCAGGCTGCTCCATATCGGTCAATTGGTTCCAGAGATATTGCATGTAAACCGACTTTTTTATTTTTGAAACTTAATTTCATGGCTGTTCATGTTCTTTGAGGGCAGATTACTCTGGAACCAAACGCTCCAGTTTCATGGGACCAAAATCATTCAAAGCCCACTCAAAAGTTCATTAATATGATGACTTGTCTCATGTAAATGGGTCAGTTGGTTCCGAAGATATAGCCGGTTAAATGAGATAACTGGTTAAAGGGGGGGAGGGGGGGATTTCTCTAACCCTCACACCAGAAAATGCAGGGACTAGGCTGGTGTAAAAGGGGCCAACCTGGGAATGCATTTTCTGGTGTGAAAGGGGTATTATTTCAAATAGCCAGGACTTGCAGTGCTCTGAATACGGTCAGTGGCTATCACTTCTGCCTGGTGGCGGCTGTCACCTATTTACCGCGAGCATGTAAACCCCCATGGCAATGAGCATGTAATCTCACATGGCAACGAGCATGAAACCTCTGGCAATGCGCATGGAACCCTTGGCAATGAGCATGTAGATAAGCAGCACTTATGTAGCATAATTTTTAATAGGCATTATGGTGTTTGGCATAATACATAATGGACATAATGGCGTGTAACTTAACGTGTAATGGACATTATGGTGTAAATGTTTAATGCGCACCTTTGGTGGACAATGTCCCTGTTTATGAAGCGTATTGTGAATTTTGGCTTAATCTGTGTGGCATTATGTGAATTCTGGCTCAATCCGTGTGGCATTATGTCAATTTTGGCTCAATCAATGTGGCATTATGTCAATTTTGGCTCAATCCGTGTGGCATTATGTCAATTTTGGCTCAATCCGTGTGGCATTATGTGAATTTTGGCTCAATCCATGTGGCATTATGTGAATTTTGACACCATTCATGTGGCATTATGTGAATTTTGGCTCAATCCATTTGGCATTATGTGAATTTTGGCTCAATCCGTGTGTTAGTATGTAAATTTTGGCTCAATCCATGTGGCATTATGTGGATTTTGGCTCATTCCATTTGGCATCATGTGTAAGGGGCAAGTATAATGGGGTCTTGTATTTTGTTGCATAATGTGTAGACGTTGTATATGGTGTTGTACACTACACTCAAGGACATGCTCCCTGTTGAGTGGCCACACCCCCTTTTACAGAGCGTGCCTTCGGCACGCGCACAGCTACATCCTCCACTTTTGTCACCATGGTGGGCCTGCATACTTTAAATGCCAGGGCCTATTTTAAATCCCATTCCCACCCTCTCTCTGCCGCTCTCTTAGCATGTACACTGGCACCACTAACACTGCCCCTCCCCCACCTAAACCCTCTTTTATCATGGTGCCCCCCCTGTCATTTTATCCTGGATCCGCCCCTGGGTATGACCCGACATAAATGTCTCATTTTCATTTTAGAACAATTTACACAGGTTGACCCAACAGTTACATTCTCATTTCGCAATGTAGATTACCGGTATTAAAAATAATAGTTTAAATGCTCCCATAATTTAGCTTTCTGTTGAAATTGTCCATTAACATTATAAAACAATTAATACACAACAATATCAGTAGTTCCACGTGCTGGTTCTACACCAATCAATGGCAACTAATGACTTACAGTATCATACTGCTTTCACATTGCAGAAATGGGTAAATTCTTAAATGGGACTTTAAAACGGGTCTGAGCCTTGAGACCTTTCACATTGCAGGTGAAAACCGTTTTAAAAATCATTTAATACCATTCAAAATTCAACCCGTTTAACCCCCAAGGGACACGTTTCAAGCCATTGAAATAGAGCCATTCACACTGCCTTAAAAACGGCTTTAAAATGTGTAGGACTCTGCTTTTTAACCGTGTTGAAATACCGGTTATCTTTAACCGGTAAATCAACTTTGGCACTTTCACATTGCAGTCTTAAACGTTTTAATATGGGAAAAAAACGGCAATATACCGTTTTAAAAGTGCAATGTGAAAGGGGTATCAGTTTCTAGTTCACCCAAACCTACAGCGGAGACACTGGGATGCTTGTTTGTAAATCAAAAATGTTTTGAATATTTGAGGACTAAGTTATTGTCTACAAGGAAGGGATTCTAGACTGGCATGACTGACATTTTTTTTATGTGGGAATGCAATTTACAAGTATGCTGTAATTGATTTGATATATATATATATATATATATATATATATATATATATATATATATATATTATTTTTTTTTATAAAACTTTCTCTACATTTGGGAATCAGCCTACAGCATGTACATCGATTTACAGGAAAATACTAAGCCAGAGCTAAGACTGCAGCATGTTTATATAATGATGAGTAGTGTGAGATACAGGCCCTGATTCTGGTTGACTTGGTGAGTCCCAGAGGACCCGCCTCGCTGAATCGCCAGCCCCTCCCCTGCACTCACTGTGAGGAGATGGAGGCCACTGCTGACTTCAGCGGTCCTACCCCCTACAGCTGGTCCTGCCTGCCTTTTTGGCAACAATCCAAGAAAACGCCATGATGCCACCTACAAGCGCCCTCCCAACTGTCAATCGCCTTGCGAACAGCCAGCGAGTCACATCGGCTGCAGAAGCAATCTCTTGGATTGCTTCTGCAGCCGGGCAGGCTTGGCTGGGATTGCATGGATACAGATGGAGCCGGCCTCTTTCTTGGCGGGGCTGGCGATTCTTTCACCGCCGCCGGCAGCGGCCGCCTTTCACCAGGGGCGCGCGTTCCCCTTTGCTACGTAGCTTTCTCCGCCGCCGCCGCGCCTATCCCTGCCCATCTCCCTGAAGAGGAAACGGGCAGGATGCCGCCGCGGCGCCATCCTGAAACTGGAACGCGCGTACGTGTGAGATGCATGCGCGTCCCAGTCAGATGGAGCGCCTCTGTGTTCCATCTGTATATTGCATGTCAAAGGACATGGGTCCCAGGTGGCTCAAGGGGAGATTGCTGGTGACTTCTTTGAGGGGAGAAGTGGCTGCAGTGTATGGGGGCCTTATATGACAGCAAAACCACTTAGTAGATTTAGGGTATACAGTTGTCAACAGCACTAAGGTCAACATGTATTGGGTTGACAACTGAATGTTGACATGGGCCAAGGTCGACACCTGAGGTTAACAGGGTCATTAGGTCGACATGGGGAAGGTCAACCGCCAAAAAGTCGATATGGGGTTTTCACTTTTTTTGAGCCAATATGTCCTTACCATCCACTAAGGCATGGCGGGAGAATACAATAATGCCCGAAGCATGGCGAGCGCGTCAAGGCATGCGAGGGGACACATTGCACTTTTTTCAGTGTCCTTGTCGATTGTGTCGACGTTTGGGACAAAAAAAAGTTTAAAAAACCATGTCGACCTTTTGACTGTTGCCCTTCCCCTTGTCAATCTAATGACCCCGTCAACCTAATCACCCGTCGACCTAATGACACTGTCGACCTTTTCAGTTGTCGACCTTGGCCCATGTTGACCTGCAGTGGTCGACCCAATGCATGTCGACCTTAGTGCTGTCAACCCTATGACCCATACCCATATTTAGCCCCAAGGCTGATGGCTCATATTAGCCACTGTGTCTCCTGATTTCCATACACAGACTATATAAACACAGACAGTTATTTAAGATGGATAAAGGCCAGGGTAGTCCGAGTAACAGGAGCATCTTCTAACTGGGTAACTTACTTTGTAGATGCTAAGTGAGCCTGGAAGTGGTTCAGGATCTCTATTATAATTGTTTGTGGGCAAACAGGGAGCGATCACTGTGGATGTCAGCCAGCTTCACGATAAATAATTCATGTGATTTCTGGATGCTGAATGAAGTTGTGTAGTAAATCCCAGGCTTGGGGAGCACTTTGTACAGCCGTGCAGAGGAGCACATATGCAAGTACATTGTGAATGTAAAGTGCACACAGTGGTCTTTGATTAGCGCCAAACAGCCCAGCAGCTTCCTGTCACATTTCAGCTGAGCTGCATTGAGCTGCAGTTCACGTATAGGTAAAAATGAGATTACAACCTGGGAGATTTGTACATTCAGAGCATGGAATGTGAGCAACAAAGTGCCTTTTACATGCAGCCTGTGATCTGTAAAAAGGGCTTGACAATGAAGATGTAACTTCTATTAAGGTACATATCCATGTGATCTAAACCTTTTATCAGATTGCAACAGGAAAAAAAAAGACCTGTTCATGCTACAGGCACCCACAAAAACAATGAATGAAGGTGGCATTATACAGAAATAACAAAGATTGTTCTCATTGACAGCAAAGGCATAAGCAGAATCCATTGTTTGCAATCTTTGAATGGAACAGAGGTTATTCTACATGTTATGAGTCGTAGATATACCTGTAATTTGAAATCCTGTCCTAGAGTGCTGACCCTTGTTTAGTTGGAACGGCAAATGTTAGTGTGTTACTATGTGTGGGACAACAAAAGAGGTTCAGTAATTACTAGGATGCATTATATCCTAATCAATTAAATACTGTACAGGCGTCAATCTCCAGCTGTTATAAAGAAGGAATATATTGCACAGCACCATAAGCAATGAATAAAGAGACACCTTTCCTCAATTACAATGTATATGGTTTATGTCTCTAGATGTAGATATGAGGGTGTATGTGACTTATCTGTAGATATTAGGGTGACTTATCAGTAGATATTAGGTTGTGTGTGACTTATCTATAGATATGAGATTGTATGTGACTTATCTAGATATTAAGGTGTATGTGACTTATCTGTAGATACTGTATGAGGGTGTATGTGACTAATCTGTAGATATTAGGGTGTATGTGACTTATCTGTAGATATTAAGGTGACTGTGACTTATCTGTAGATATTAGGATGTATGTGACTTATCTGTAGATATTAGGGTGACTTATCAGTAGATATGAGGGTGTATGTGACTTATCTGTAGATATTAGGGTGACTTATCAGTAGATATTAGGTTGTATGCGACTTATCTATAGACATGAGGGTGTATGTGACTTATCGGTAGATACTGTATGAGGGTGTATGTGACTAATCTGTAGATATTAGGGTGTGTGTGACTTATCAGTAGATATGAGGGTATATGTGACTTATCTTTAGATACTGTATGAGGGTGTATGTGTGTGTAGCTATGAGGGTATAAGTGATGTGTGTCAGTGGATATGAGGGTGTAATTGTGTGTAGCTATGAGGGTGTAGGTGATGTGTGTCAGTGGATATGAGGCGTATCGTCCTAACCGATCCACTGAGGATGCCATTGCATACCTCCATCATACAGCCCTGAGCCACCTGGACAGTAGAAAAGGAATGCTGTTCGTGGACTATAGTTCAGCATTTAATACTATAACCCCCTCCATATTCACCACTAAACTGGAGACCCTGGGCCTCAGCCCATTCCTGTCTTGCTGGATATCCATCTTACTGACAGACAGACCGCAGGCGGTAGGGATGGGCAACCACGTCTCACCCTCAGCATTGGAGCTCCCCAGGGCTGTGTTCTGAGCCCCTTGCTGTACTCTCTATACACTTACGACTGTGTGGACACTACGAGCTCCACCAACATCATTAAGTTTGCAGACGACACTGTGGTGGTGGGCCTGATCTCTAACAACGATGAGACAGCCTACCTAGAGGAGGTTAGCAACCTGAAATCTTGGTGCCAGGTCAACAATCTCTACCTGAACATCAGCAAAACTAAGGAAATAATAGTGGACTTCGGCACAAAGTGGGAGAAAAACTACCAGCCACTGACCATCGAAGGGACCCCAGTGGAGAGAGTAGACAGTTTCAGGTCCCTGGGTGTCTATATCACGCAGGACCTGACATGGTCCTGCCATGCCAACTCCCTGGTGAAGAAGGCCCGGCAATGTCTTTATCATCTTAGACGACTGAAGGACTTTAGACTATCCTCAAGGGTACTAAAGAATTTCTATGCCTGCACCATTGAGAGCATCCTGACAGGAAATATCACGGCCTGGTTTGGTAACAGCACCAAAAAGGACAGACAAGCTCTCCAGAGGGTTGTGCGATCGGCAGAGCGTACCATTCGTATCGAGCTTCCAAATCTGGACACAATATACAGCAAGCGATGCTGGACAAAAGCCAGGAAGATAATGAAGGACCTCAGCCATCCCTACAATGGACTCTTCTCCCTATTGCGCTCAGGGAAACTCTACCGCTCATTGAAGGCAAACACAGAGCGAATGAGAAGGAGCTTCTTCGCGCAGGCCATTAGAGTCCTCAACCAGACCTCCTAGTACCAGGACTTTCCTTCCTTCCTTCCTTCCTTCTAGACATTCCCCACACAATCTCTCTATCTACACTCTTCCTCCGCCGATCTTCTTATTCTAACATAAAGTAGGACAGTTGTATAAGCATTTCAGTACATATTATACTATGTTTTACTTGTATGTGACAAATACAATTTGATTTGAGATTTGATTTGAGGGTGTAAGTGTGTGTAGGTATGAGGGTGTAGGTGTGTGTGTAGGTATGAGGGTGTAAGTGTGTGTAGGTATGAGGGTGTAAGTGTGTGTGTAGGTATGAGGGTGTAAGTGTGTGTAGGTATGAGGGTGTAAGTGTGTGTGTAGGTATGAGGGTGTAAGTGTGTGTAGGTATGAGGGTGTAAGTGTGTGTGTAGGTATGAGGGTGTAAGTGTGTGTAGGTATGAGGGTGTAAGTGTGTGTGTAGGTATGAGGGTGTAAGTGTGTGTAGGTATGAGGGTGTAGGTGTGTGTGTAGGTATGAGGGTGTAAGTGTGTGTAGGTATGAGGGTGTAAGTGTGTGTGTAGGTATGAGGGTGTAAGTGTGTGTAGGTATGAGGGTGTAAGTGTGTGTGTAGGTATGAGGGTGTAAGTGTGTGTAGGTATGAGGGTGTAAGTGTGTGTGTAGGTATGAGGGTGTAAGTGTGTGTAGGTATGAGGGTGTAAGTGTGTGTGTAGGTATGAGGGTGTAAGTGTGTGTAGGTATGAGGGTGTAGGTGTGTGTGTAGGTATGAGGGTGTAAGTGTGTGTAGGTATGAGGGTGTAAGTGTGTGTGTAGGTATGAGGGTGTAAGTGTGTGTAGGTATGAGGGTGTAAGTGTGTGTGTAGGTATGAGGGTGTAAGTGTGTGTAGGTATGAGGGTGTAAGTGTGTGTGTAGGTATGAGGGTGTAAGTGTGTGTAGGTATGAGGGTGTAAGTGTGTGTGTAGGTATGAGGGTGTAAGTGTGTGTAGGTATGAGGGTGTAAGTGTGTGTGTAGGTATGAGGGTGTAAGTGTGTGTAGGTATGAGGGTGTAAGTGTGTGTGTAGGTATGAGGGTGTAAGTGTGTGTAGGTATGAGGGTGTAAGTGTGTGTGTAGGTATGAGGGTGTAAGTGTGTGTAGGTATGAGGGTGTAGGTGTGTGTGTAGGTATGAGGGTGTAAGTGTGTGTAGGTATGAGGGTGTAAGTGTGTGTGTAGGTATGAGGGTGTAAGTGTGTGTAGGTATGAGGGTGTAAGTGTGTGTGTAGGTATGAGGGTGTAAGTGTGTGTAGGTATGAGGGTGTAAGTGTGTGTGTAGGTATGAGGGTGTAAGTGTGTGTAGGTATGAGGGTGTAAGTGTGTGTGTAGGTATGAGGGTGTAAGTGTGTGTGTAGGTATGAGGGTGTAAGTGATGTGTGTTAGTGGATATGAGGGAGCAGTTGATGTGGGTATGGGTCATTGGGTTTGCATTAAAAAGGTTGACACATGAAAAAGGTTGACATACCTTAGGACGACATGGTCAGAAGGTCAACACAAGCAATAGGTTGACATGGAAAAGGTCAACATTAGTTTTTCACATTTTTTGGGTGTCTATGTCGACATAGGCAGGGCCTGATTAAAGGTTCCAGGTGCCCTAGGCTAATACACACGTATCTCCCCTTGTAATTCTGCTAAACACACATGTCCAGTATAGGCACTCAGGGACTCCTCATTCATACTGCCCATGTGCATGTAATGAAGGTTATACAACTGGCATGTAGGATCTTATGCTTGTGGCATGAGAATGAGGCTTTGGCTTTAGGCTGCCCAGCTGGCACTGTAGCACAATCTACATAAAGCAATGGTTCCATCAGTAAGTTACATTGGCACAGCCATCTGACAGTCACCTTAAGAACTTTACCTCCCACAGTGCATCAGGACGGGTGATTGCTAACAGGCATGAAATATATTAGAAAAGGGGGGGAGTGTGAAACTGCGCTAAGTCTATACACATGCAACAAGTGTCAAAATATATGGTCAAATTTATTACAATAAAATGAATGCAATAAGCATTAAAAAAGGATAAATTACTTTGCTAAATAGCAATGTTAAAATAGCTGAAAAGATTGTATTAGCAAGGATATTCACCCAGAGTCCAGAAGGAGTAATGCCCAGTGTCCATTACTATGATGCTTCCTTTAGATACGTCCCAAGTTTTGGATGCCGATTATTATAGCAGGGACTATGCTAGAGATGTTGTATTCTTCTGTCCAGGGACCGCCTGCTGGTATGGGGTTCTACCCGGTGAAGATGATAATTTTAGAGTCCCATTAATCCACGGCTGCTGGGGTAATTATGGAAGCTGGTCCGGGCACATGTAATGGAAAAGAATTTGTAATCCAGGTGGTGGGTGTCCTTTGCTGTGTACACCAACGCATTTCGTTCAGAAGCTTTTTCAAGTCCTGGTGCCCTAGTCTGCAGCCTAATCAGCCTATTGGTTAATCAGGCACTGGGCATAGGTTGACAGATAATTTTTGTCATTCACATCAGTCCCTGCCCCAATGGAGCTTAAAATCTATATATACCCTATCACATGAACACACACATTTGGGTTACTTTTTTATTTTGTTATCAGAAGCCAAATAACCTAGCAGTATGATGTTGGATTGGTTTATTATCTTGTTTTTCTCTTATAGGTGGCTGGGCAGAATGGGCAGAATGGAGCATGTGTCATGAAGATGGAACACAATACCGTAACCGTTACTGTGACATACACAATCCTGGACCCACACAGTGTGTTGGAAACAGCACTCAGTACAGAGAATGTATTTATAATGAAATTCCAGGTATACTACAAAAACCCTTTTATCATATTTAGTATAAACCATCCAATGACAGAACTGATTATGTACTTACCCCAGGGTAATGAAGCTGGACGTAGGGAGTGTACAGTGTAGGATATGCACATCACTTATTTCTTTTTTTTTCTCTTTCAGTTATTCTACCAGCTTCAAGTATTGATGAAAACAAGGAGTGTGGAGGTAAAAAGACTCTAATGCAATCTGGTCATCTCATTTATTTAAGGCCTAAAGGCCCATACACACTGGGTGATTTTGAGCTGAAAACAGCTCAGTTTCACTGTTTGAGATGCTGTCAGCTCAAAGCAGAATAATGGTGGAGCGCTTAATAATGTGGATCAATTAAGTATTACAGTAAGAAAATCTTTAATAATAATCTAGCAGCAAGTGTAATTGACAGTAAGATAAAATAAATGATAAAAAAATCACACAATGTAATAAATTCATAAAAAAGAACAAGGAGAGGCTTTATACTTATTAATTTGGAGTCTCAAGGGTTATGATTTGCTTCGTAATTAAAGATTCATACGGTCCCTGGTGTAGATCCGTACTGAATTATGTAACCTTAAGGGAGTCCATATACATTGTATGATTTCAGGTTTCGCTGGAGGGAATTTGCAGTCCTCAATCAGAGGCATCCTCACGATAGTTCGATCCTTATATCCGAACCCTGGATATAAGGATCGCGCTTCCGCACCACTGCCGGTGGCCTCCGTTTATCTGCTGGTATTACCAGCAGACTGCACGGCTTTCCATAGCGTCCTGATATGTAAAGATGGTCACAGCGGGGCAATCGCTCAGTGTGTATGCACACTGCACAAACCAGTGTCCAATATAGCAGTACATATCGTGCGTGTTTGGTGCGCCAATGTCACATAAGCGATTGTCGAATCGCTACATTGCCCTTCACTGCTCTATACTTTTCTATGGGCCACTGGAGCGAATGAGGTGCATGAGCATGGCGATGGGATTTTGCCAATTCACAAGTTAACAATGAGCATGGCTACATCGGTATGTCCCTCATTCAGCTGCATGATGTCATCATATGGGTCATCCTATCTGATCTGCAGCAGAAGGGATGACATTGCTGATGACGCAAGTAAACGTGTATTTGGATGTATACATTGTGCGATATGGCTGCTACATTGTGTCAATTTGCATCAGAACAATATATTGCTTTATGTGTACCCAACTGTAGCCCTGAAAAATCAGGTGTATTACCACATATCAGATCTTGATAATTATGTTCTTTTTGTTGCTCTCACAGGTTTCAGCCTTATTCATCTGATCGCTACAGGGGTCTCCTGTTTTTTTGGCTCCAGCCTCCTGACATTTGTTATCTATGTTTATTGTCAACGCTGCCAGAGACAGTCCCAGGAGTCCACTGTTATTCACCCAGCCACCCCTAACCATCTTCATTACAAAGGCAACTCTACACCCAAGAATGAGAAGTACACTCCTATGGAGTTTAAGGTAGGAAGCTCAGATGGGGAGGAACGCGTGTGATGGTTGGGAGGAGAGCATGTTGTGGAGCTGCAGCCAATACGTGAGGTGATGGAAGCGTGCATGTGCTAGTGATGGGGCTATGCAGTGATGGGGGTTTCCTGCATCCCAGCATCATATGCAGTCAGGGGGAGATATGCTGGCTCATAGGAAAACATGTCCACTTTAAAGGAGTAACACTGCCTGCTGTGGACATTAGTAGTATCATAATAGTCGCTTTTCATTCAGATCATATAGAAAACAAGAGATCATGGGATCATTGTGACCCTACACTGCTTAATCTGAGTGCACACAGAAGGGTCTCAGTAGGCAGGGCACTGAGTGCACACAGAAGGGTCTCAGTAGGCAGGGCACTGAGTGCATACAGAAGGGTCTCAGTAGGCAGGGCACTGAGTGCACACAGAAGGGTCTCAGTAGGCAGGGCACTGAGTGCATACAGAAGGGTCTCAGTAGGCAGGGCACTGAGTGCACACAGAAGGGTCTCAGTAGGCAGGGCACTGAGTGCACACAGAAGGGTCTCAGTAGGCAGGGCACTGAGTGCACACAGAAGGGTCTCAGTAGGCAGGGCACTGAGTGCATACAGAAGGGTCTCAGTAGGCAGGGCACTGAGTGCACACAGAAGGGTCTCAGTAGGCAGGGCACTGAGTGCACACAGAAGGGTCTCAGTAGGCAGGGCACTGAGTGCACACAGAAGGGTCTCAGTAGGCAGGGCACTGAGTGCACACAGAAGGGTCTCAGTAGGCAGGGCAACGTATCACATGAACATACTCACAAATTGGGAACATTGCTGGATATAGTTTTCACTCATTATAAAATATATCTTTAAAAAGTGAAATAACCCTTTACCACAAAACATAGGCTTACATTTTCTTCAGGAAGTGTAAGGGGCAAATTTACGATTTCAGATGGGATGTTGCTATGGGCAACCAATCAGAATCTACTTATTTATTTAGCATTTTCTAGAAGATAACAGATCTGAAATGCAATTCCCATCTTAGTACATTTCCCCCTAAGTATTTAGTCTACAGTTTTAGTCTGTGGTGATGCAAGAGCACGATGCAGTGCCTTTCCTGCAGGGCTACTGCTGCATTATTCTAGCGCACACAGCGAGGAGGGTAATTATATTCAGTACTATACTGTATACTGACACATAATACAGCTTACATAAAAAGACTCTCCTTCAGTTCTAGCTAATTATATTGTATGCCAAAGTCCAAACCTGCACTGTCCTCGTATACGGACTGTATTATCCCAAGCAGAACCCCCAGGGAAACGTGGTTAAATATCCTGACAGTTTCATGATGCAGGCTTTAGTTAGTGTCTTGGGGTAGTTGACAAGAATTAATGTTTGGTTTTCGCTTACCTGCCGTAGAAATAAATCAGCGCAGCTGCTTCCTGTTAGAGGTATTGATCTCACTGCTTTGATTTATATTTATAGAGTGTTGTGGTTTAAAAAACTGTTTTAGGAATGGTATGTGGTTGATCGGTAGGCAATGTCTATGCAGACAGTTACTATGCTGACACCAAATGGTCAACATGCACAATGTCAACGTAAACAAAAGGTTGACACAAGCAAAATATTTACATGACAATTTTCCAATCTAAATTTTTATTAAGAGTTTTGTTCCATTTCTTACAGAAGGGGAGCTGGGTACAGAATAAAGGGGGGGGGAGGAGGGGTTACAATCCAACATACAGCAGTTTATACAAATGCAAATAGAAATGCCAATACATACAGAAATGACACTGAGGGTATAGTTAAGAGCAATACAATACAAATAAATGGTTGGCGATAGAGTGGAGTAGGCTAAATGGGTTTTGCAATATATTAGGCCATGTCGTATATCAGTGTTGCCCCTTCTGGGGTGGTAACATAATCTCGCCAACAGGACCAAGTCACTAGGGGAGAAGATGTTTTAGATGAGGAGGTTAAACCCATAGTTTCCATTTGGAACGAATGGTGTCGTTTCCTGATAATTTTACTGAGAGGAGAGATGGTTTTTTCAATCTTGGGCTATTGCTGCTCCTGTAGCTCTGAACAAATGGCCTAAGACGTAGCATTTGATCTGTGGGACGTCATGAGGGTATAAATGCAACAACGCTGGGAGGGGGGACCTCACAATTGGGGCCCGATGACTTTGGAGGCAAGGTTAAAAACCGCCCTCCATAGTTGTATTATTTTCGGACAGGATCAGAAAATGTGATAAGTGTCACCAATCTCTCATCAATTTCTCCTGCACATATCGGAAGTGGCGGGCCAGATTCTATGGAGTTTGGCAGGGGTGAAATTTAGATTGTGTAGAATTTTAAATGCATTTCGAGATGGTTATTACATTTGGATATTTTATGTGATGCGAGATAAATTCTTTCCCATTGGTGTTGGGAAAAGGAACACCCCAGGGCAACCTCCCATTTGATTTGAGTAGTGTATTTATTCTCTAAGGTGTCAGCCTGGCTCTCTGAATACCAAAAGCTTATCAATCCTTTTGAGTTACCAAGAGCTAATTTTGGGGGAGGGTGGCAGGATTGGTCCTGAGGATCTGATCACACACTTATCTGGTAGGGAAAATTGATCCTGAAGGGAGCTAAAGGGAGTTATGGAAGCACCATCTATCAAATCTGCGATGGAATCAATGCTGCATGTTATCCAGAGAGAGAGTTTCATATTAGGTAATAATTTTGATAGGGCATGTACAGAGAGGTTGCGGGAGGGGAGAGAGACTATTTTGGACGATATAACTAATGTGTCCCATGCAAATAGGGAGTCAAATATGGCCCGTGTAGCAGTGTGCACTGGGGGTCTCTGTTGGGCAGGGGTCCAGAGTAGATCTAACAGGGATACTCTAGAAAACAGTTGGGTCTCCAAATCCACCCACTGTTTTTTGCCTTTAGGTAAGGACCAATTGTTTATTTGGGCCACTAAACATGCAAGTTGGTATTTCATTAAGTCTGGTACCACGAGGCCTCCGTGTTTTCGTAGTCTTGTCAATTTCTTATATGCTATACGTGGTTTTTTTTTCTTCCAAATATATTTCAGGATTATTGAGTGTATTTTACATGACAATTTTCAATAGGTTGACATGAGATTTTTTTTGTTTTTTTCTGACTTTTTCATACTTTCATACCATCCACGTGAACTCCATCTGAGAAAGGTAAAGAGTCCTGTGGCATGCCGAGAGAAGTGGTAAAGTAAATGGGAGTTCACATAATGAAATGGACAAACTGATACCCCAAAAACATGAAAAACTCATGTCAACCTATTTATGTGTTGACCATTTTCACATTAACCTTTTGCATGTGTCGACCTGTTGTCTACAATGACTTTATGCATGTTCTTGGTGTCGTCCTTTTGACTCTCTACCTAGACAATGTCTACCATTTAGAACAGTGGTGTCAAACTCATTGCCCTCCAGCTGTTGTCGAACTACACATCTCAGCATGCCCTACCAGTGTTTTAGCAATCCATTATATAAAATCTGTGGCAGGGCATGCTGGGACATGTAGTTCCACAAAAGCTGGAGTTCCATGTTTGACACCACTGATTTAGAACATAACCTTTAGGAACACTGGACTCTTCAGATTTTGTTGCACAGCTTTGGAGAGCTTAGGCCAATGTAAACTGAGACTAATATCATAGTGCAGTAATCTGTGTGCCAGCGACGCAGCAATCTAAACCAAGCTTGTTCTAAACAGATTATGCCCAGGATGTATCAAACGAAAAATATGGTAAAAGCCCTGTTTTCAGTGTTTTCACTGCATTTTCAAATGTATCACTTCCTGGCTGCCAAGTTTTCACAGCGGAGAGCAATGCCAGCTTTTTCCTAACATTACCCTGTAGAAGCCTATGGGCTTCTTATTGCGACTCCCACCCTCCTCACTTGCTGTTTGGGGCAGCCTACTGGTGTGCTGCCCGATTCCAGAGACCTCCTCCCTAAGTGCCTGGGAGTTCCTGCAGTAGGATTCTCTTGAGCATAGGAGGTGAGAGGGACCTGCGAGGACCCATGCCTGGTTCCCATGCTAGATCGGGTCCAGGGTTATAAAACCTAAGGGAATCCCAGTGCCATCCATCATTGGGTCTCCTCTTAACCAATCAGGGCTCAGCTCAGCCCTGATTGCATGTAGGCATCTCTATGGAGATATCTACATCCAATTAGGGCTGACCGCCTTCATAGCTGAGCCCTGATTGGTGCTTGTTCCAAAATAGAGGGGAACCCATGTCTTTTTCTTCCCTGTATTTTTGGAACCAGGACCAGTCTAAGAGCCCAGTGCTGGTTTCTTAAATACAGGGGGACCCCATAACATTTTTCCCCCCATATTTTGGAAACCAGGCATTTTGCTTTCATTTTTTTTTTTGCTTTCAAACATTTTAATTGACAGAACCATGCACAGATCTCACTCATGGTTCTATCAAATTTGCCAATGTGGACCTGGTCATCTTTTGCTGTGATTTTTGCTGTCATGTTTCAGGTACAATTTGAAAACTTACACCTTATTACACTTGTGATTTTGAGGTTTTCTATCGGGAAACATCTGGATGCGATTTTTGAAGTGCGATCTTTTGGTCACGTCAAAATGTGCGATTTTTACTGCAAACCACACGCTACTACATGTGCGATTTTCTGAAAATTTGCAAATTTGGCCATTTTGTTACCAATAAAAATTGCACAAGTCTAAAAATTGCACTCTATTACATTTAACTATATATATATATATATATATATATATATATATATATATAGAGAGAGAGAGAGAGAGAGAGAGTGTAGGCATATGTAACCAACGTTTCGTGGCCAGGGTTGCCACTTTATCAAGGTGCCAATAATACTGTTATTGGCACCTTGATAAAGTGGCAACCCTGGCCACGAAACGTTGGTTACATATGCCTACTGCGTGATTCATTTCTTGTACCGAGTGCCGCCGTCCCCCCTACACTCTACATTTGGCTAGTGATAGCCTGTGGAAGGCACCGGCTTTCTTCACTATTCTCCACGTTGCTTGCTGGGAGTGCCGCCGCCTCCACCACTATATATATATATATATATATATATATATATATATATGCATCTACAAAGATAGATAGTTAGATAGATTTTTTTTTCTCCAGAATAAATGACTGGATTGGTTTGTAGGTTACATCTGGGATGCTGACTTAATGCATTATACAAGAGTTGGAACTTTCATTTATAATTTGGATTGAACTAAAAGCAAAAACCTGAATATTATTAGTGTACGGAATGCAGAAATACTATGCAGGTAAAAGACGTATTCACAACTGAAGTCAGGGCTCTGTTATTATGCATAGTGGCGAGAACGAGGTGTGTAACGAGCCTCCCATTCGTAATTACTGCCGTCTGTTCTTTGTGCATGGCTGCATGCAGACTCTTGGGTTCACTTTGCACGTTCATTATCCATCTATCACAGAACGCTGCCAGGTTGACATGAGACACTTGTCTACTGAGCCAGTGACCGCCATTTACTAAACCAAATGCATCCACTTACCCCTACTTTCTGAGCCAGATATTACAAAATGTATAAAGAATGTCACATCCAGATCCCTAAGATAAACATCACTTAAAATTAGAAAATTACATTTATTATTTGTTGTTTGATAATGATATTCATTTTACATTCAATTTATGTTTTATTTTTTTCAGCAATATTACTGTTTTATTTTGTGTTTATTCGTCTTTTATTCCACTTTATCTTGCCTATATTTGATTTTAATATTTTGATCAACTGAATGGAAGGGTATTTCCACTTGTAGCTTTGCCCACACATTCCTCTTACCACTGCTGATAGAAGCTGATGAGAGGAGATTGTGGTGGCAAAGACTTATAATAGGTCCAATGACACATCAGTGTCACACAGGCCATGGTCTGTGGCAAGTCAGTTACTGTATCTTATGATTAATATGGAATGTCACGCTCTAAACATTAGGGCAAATTGTCACCACACAACAGACATCACCATTGTAGTTTTCACACATGTGTCACGGAGCATCAGGATGACACACTGTAAGTATCACTAATTAGCTCATAGTGTTGTCCAGATACTGTAGCCCGATCCCTTATGAGCGGATAAAGCAAATTATGTTTTAAGTGAGATTCAAAGAGGTTCCCAATCAATAAAGAAAAGCATACTTTTACATTTGATTAGTTCATTTATTATAGTATATCAATGAACATGAAACTAAACATTATTTGCTTTTCCTAGAAATAAAATCAAGGATAATAAAGATGTTCAAAGTCGTCAGACATTATCACATACTCTATAGTGCGAAGCTACAATGATATAATCGCATATATCACAAGTCAACCCTGTAAGATATACTGTATATAGACAAACATACAAGCAGGAGAGAACCGTCAGCAGGATTCGGGCAGTTAAAAATTATGTGCGATATAACTCGATACACAAATGGAAAGGAGAGTAGATCATAGATAATAAAATAGAGTCAAATAAAATAAGGCAAGCGTGTGAGTAGCTGGGCGAGCAGCAGGAGGTGGAGAAAGAATAATCCAAAGCTAGTGGAAATTTATTATATTTAAAGTACTTGTAAATTAAAACATGACTCATATTAACATGGCGCAGTAAGCGTGCAAATATTTTAACAATTTGTATATACAGTATTAAAACACAAATATAGCAATGTCCTAGGAAAGTATTTGCTCAAAGAGTAAAGGCCCCGCATACACTAGTGATATTTGGTCTGATTTGACCTGATTCCGATGGAGTGGACCGATAAATCGGACACAATTTCATGTTGCGACATACAGTACCACTGATAGAAATACAGAGCACAGCTGCCACCTCTGGGGTAGTGGAAGACTTTGGGAGGGAGCAGCACCGCAAGAAACTCATGGTAGTGACATCATTACCATAAATGGCCATAGTACATACACCGTTCTATCTACTGTTCCATCAGTATGTATTGTATGAAAAAAAAAAAGGTACTCTTTACCTAGAAGGGCGCCCACGATTCTGATCTTGGGCATCGCAAGGTAAAAAAATCGCGTCGGTCGCATCGCATGCGACCAAAAAATCGCATGCGATGCGACCACCGCTATTTCCCATAGGGAACAATGTTAAATGTCCCAATTGACCCGATTTTCCATAGGGAACAATGTTAAATGGCCCACAGAGGCCAAATAGGCACCCTGAAGTGTGAAATGCCCCCCCCCCCAATTGTTAACGCCACCCCACGATCAACGTGAACCCGAAGCGTGGCAAGCGCAGCGAGCCCGCGAGGGGCGGCGGTACGCGTCCTACAACCTTTTCATACCCCCACTATCCACGTCGGCGTGGAGTTGAGAATAGAAAGTGTGGTGAGCGCAGCGAGCCCCGCGAGGGGACGCGGATACCTTCACAGGTATCCGCGTCCCCTCGCGGGCTTCACAGGTATCCGCGGGGCTCGCTGCGCTCGCCACGCTTCGGGCTCTATTCTCAACTCCACACCGACGTGGATAGTGGGGGTATGAAAAGGTCGTAGGATGCGTACCGCCGCCCCTCGCGCGCTCGCTGCGCTTGCCACGCTTCGGGTTCACGTTGATCGTGGGGTGGCGTTAACAATTGGGGGGGGCATTTCAAACTTCAGGGTGCCTTTGGCCTCTGTGGGCCATTTAACATTGTTCCCTATGGAAAAACGGGTCAATTGGGACATTTAACATTGTTCCCTATGGGAAATCGCGGTAATCGCGTCGGTCGCATCGCTTGCGATTTTTTGGGTCGCATGCGATGCGACCGATGCAATTTACATTTTAAGCTGTATTTCTATGTAAAATCGCAGGCATCGCATCGGTCGCATCGCATGCCATTATAATGGCATGCGATGTACATGCGATGCCCGCGATGGGCGCCCTTCTAGGTAAAGAGTACCAAAAAAAACAATATATCTATATTGATTACAGTTATATAAAATTTCATATTAGAAGGGTGTTGGGCTCCTCCAATACAATGTATGGACTTATAATTATAGAACCTAAAACAGTGACTTTCTAAAAACAAACCAATTTACCCACCTCAAATAAGTTCAGCCTTGCAGTTTAAGTGATCATGTTCATATTTAGAAATCATTACACTGAAGCTCTATCTGACAATCCAACTTCATTCTTTTTTTGACAGACTTCATCTATAAATATATTTTTTCGGAACATTTGCACACGAGACAGAGGCTAGAGCTCATTTTGAGAAAACTGTTTATTTTTGTGTTCATTCTTACCTAAAGTACATGCATCACTCTCCTTTTAATTTCTCAGCACATACTTAGATAATATATATTAATGTTACCGGGTATTGAACTAATAATAATAATAGCGCTCTATCTTCAACGCTTTTACAGACTTCAAAAACAATGCACATAATACCTAACCTAGCCATTCATTATTTGGCTGGTGCAAATGAAAATCTTATTGGCCAATTTGTTTATTCTTTCGTACACCTAACAGGTCATATATGATTATTTCCCCATATGAGCGAATGTGGCATTGTTAAGGATTCGGTTAACTTATTTTTTTACATTGTGAATAAATAAAGGCAGCTACAGGTATTTCTTCATTTCCTGATAATGATGATACTGCAGCCTGTCCAATCATTAGTACCCAGAGACATCTCTATGGCATGTTGTGGTAAACTGAGAGACTGGGTTATCATGCTGGTGCAGCTACACAAATCACTGCCCCCAGATACAGTATGTACGGGTGATGGATGCAAATAACACAGGAAAGAAATTGTACTGTAGACGATCTTACAGGCTCTTAGACATTTGCTCCTGGCAGGTGATCTGTGCAATAAGATCTTTCCGGATCACGCACTTATGTCACATATTCATATTCTCATTAGTATCATTCTCATGTTACACTAAATGCCAGTGCAGTGATTGTGACCTGTTGCTTGTAGCTGACAGAAGTGACCCACTTAATAACGGGGACTCCAGTGCTAGAGATGTGCCAATGGAGCTGGAGAGCAGGTAAATCCACCCAACCCATTCAGGAGACGTTATCTGCCTCTTTCCTGTGTCTGGCTTATTTATTTATTTCCAGTTTTTTATATAGCGCAGCAGATTCAGTTGCGCTTTACATTTGTAGGACAAACTGGGTAACAACAGACAGACATGGAGGTAGGAGGGCCCTGCTGCAACCTTACAATCTTACGATTATTGAGATCGTGATACATATTTTAGTAAGGAAGCAACTACTCATTTCTGTAATGTAACAACCTGATCCACAGAACATCATTTATTGTTCTACTGGTTCATTGCTGACTGAACTTTCCAAATAACATAGTCTTTGGGCTGGAAATAGGCACAAAGTCTATCGAGTCCCGTGCTGGTCTCCCATTTCTACATTCGTCCCTGAATAGAAAATCTTTTTAAAGCTTAAAAACATGCTGTAAACATTCTTTAGGCCTGATTTATGGTAAGATGAATACAAAAACCAAGATGGTGGCTGGGTTGGACTAAAGCTTCATGTTAAGTAAGGACTAACTGCTCCCATGGGCCTTGATTTGCTAAGTAGAAGATATTATAATATAAGCAAATTACTGAATTGAGAAAGGGGTGGAGAAAGCAAACCTGCAACATTCTTATCTATAGGTAGGGGCACATGGCCATATCAACTCTGCAAATCAACCTGAATTGTTATTAATTAGCTATATAAATAGTAATGGAAACATTTTAGTTTAGTATAGAAAATAATTGTAGTAAAGAATGAAGATCTTGGACTTTGACATTTAAACAGCGTACATCTTATTTATAGAATACCATTATTTATATAGTGCACACATATTCCTTATCGCTGTACTGGGAATATTTTACCATCCTATTGGAGATCAAAATCTATGTTTCCTGTCACATGTGTACAGACATACACACTAGAGTTAATTTTTGTCAGGAGCCAATTAAACTACTATTATAAAGGTTCCCAAACTTAGTCCTCAAGGCACCTAACTGTTCAGGTTTGAAAGAAATCCATGGCTCGGTGCAAATGGTTAAATCAAACTGACTAAGGTACTAATTCATTCACTAGCATATTTTGGGGATTGTGGGAAGAATCCCACAGAAGCTTTCTGTTTAAATAATTAAATTCCATAAAACAGTATTTTCTATGCTGCTTTTGAGTCACAAAGTACTCTAGACATTACATATAAAGGGTCAATCCTATTAACTGCGAAGGGTGCAATGTACCATTGCCACAGTGTTTTGATCCTGGCAACGGCACCCAATCTTGCACCCTATAGGACAGTGAGCACCTCTGTGCGAATTCAGAACACCATAAAGTGTGCCCGCTGCTACAATGACCCGCACACCCAAGATCTTTGCTGCTAATTGGAATGACCCAAAAAACGTAAATATTGATCAGCTGTATTTACACAACTTTGATGAATAGACATTTTAGAGCTTTATTTATGTTTACTGAATATCACCTTGCTTCCAAGCAGAGACAATGTGATCCCCAGTGGGGCTATTAATTCTTATTTTGTATGATCATACCACACAGAGCATAAAATTCCCTCTAACAAATAATACATTACTTTATTATTTTTAACCTCCGACATCAGTGAGTTCATGCTCACAAGTAGTGAAGTAAAAGTGTATCTAACTAGGAGTAGTTAATAGGTGTTATGGCATTTGGAGCCTAATTCAGACCTGATCGCAGGACAATTTTTTTCTGAAAATGAACAAAATCATGCTGCACTGCAGGTGGGGCACCTGTAATATGTGCAGAGAGAGTTAGATTTGGGTAGGGTGTGTTCAAACTAAAATCTAAATTGTGGTGTAAAAACAAAGAAGCTATTATTTACCCTGCACAGAAAAAAAATATCACCTCACCTCTCTGCCCATGTTACATCTGCCCCACTGCAGTCCACATGGTTTTGCCCATTTTGAGAACAAATTTGTCCTGCATCCAGGTCTGAATTATGCCCATTAGTTACTGAATGTCCTGTGTGGGAGCACTGGCAAGGTTGGGATGTTTTAGATGCAGCTACAGTATGTCTCTAAACATCTTAATTTTCTTATTTTGCAGACGCTCAATAAAAATAATTTGCTCCCAGACGACCGAACCAACTTTTACCCTTTGCAGCAAACAAACATGTACACTACCACATACTATCCGAGTACTCTGAACAAATACGACTTCAGACCAGATTCGTCCCCTGGCAGAACTTTCACGAACAGCTGAGACATTGCTCATAATGGAATTCACGTCGCCTCACTGAGGTTCCATCTACACCCCCCTCTCAAGCTCAATAAATTGTGACTCAGCTCATTCTCCATCATCAAATGAGTTGAGAATATCCCAGACTAGACCTGTTGAACCTTCTCTTGAGGACATCGCACTGGAGGCAACTTCTAGGACATGGTTAGAGTGGTCTCTTCACGACCAGGAGAGGAGTCCCAAGACCTCTGATTACTTGAAAATGAACAAGCTGCTTCTGCAGAGATGCCAGGACATGTAAATTTTTTTGTTTGAAATTTCCTGGTGATTTGTGGAAGCATTTGACATGTTCCTACATGAGTAATGTTTCCATAAGCAAAAGAAAATAATGTGTTACACTGAATGGCTTTGTTGCTTTGCATGACCAACTTTGTCTCATTTTCACATTGCGGCTCGTATTCTGTCTCTGACGGTATAAATTCCTGGATTTTACCAATCAGCCTCACCCCTTCTCTGCAGCAATCCAGACATACTACTGCCTATGGTGAGAATGAAGAGGAACTTTTTTGAAAAATGGTGTTCTCGTTTTGCTGGAAATAGTGAAATACTTGCCGAATAGGAACTATTCCACCTCTAACATGTGGCTACGTTTTCATTATGTACCAGTTCCAGTAACCGCTCCATCTGGTGTGATACATGGTTCTAAGCGTCAACTACAAAAGTGAAACGTTTCAAATTATATTCTTCAACTATAAAAGGTCCGCAAAAGTTTTCGCCTCTTTGTTACCTAGAAATAGAATATGATAAATCATGGTGGCATTAAAAACACTGAGACGGAGTTTTCTGTTGGACACACTCAGACTGAATGTCTCACCCCACAGGATGCATGTGTGTGGAACAGCGTCACAAATGAGAGGGGGGAGGGAGCAGGTGCATCCATGGCAACTACAACAGCCAATCTCTGGGCCAATGTTAGTGACTGGAGGTGGAAACACCATTTTCAAAGCCTTCAGATTGGCTGCACGTTCTGATGTAATAACTCATTCTGATGTACAAAGAATCATTGAACACTATGGATTTGTTAATGTAGATTTTTATTTCAATTCATGTTTACTAGGATTGCAATTGTTGTATTATTTTTAGATTTTTTTTATAAATAACAGGACAAAGAATGTCAATGCATCTTGTCTTCCACTATATATATGTTTGACCCAGAATATGTTTAAATATCACAGAGATGCCATTACTGCAGCAGGACTGTAAATCCAGTTGGTGGTGTGACAGTTTAATGGAGATATCAACCTTACAAGTACAATGAAGTTTTACAAGATACAGCGACGGCTAATAATCCAGTATATTATTCTGGAAACCGTAGCCAGGAACAAACAGTGGTTTTCACAGTCTTGTACTATATGGAAGGGTTGTTTATAGAGTCTTTGAAGTGTCATACGATAGATGAGAGGTGGCATTAGCCTGTGTAGACTTTTGTCTGAAGTACGTGATTTGAAGATATTGAGATTTTAGGATTGATGTTTAGAAATGTTTGGTGGAAAGAAAAAATAAATTGAAGAATGTGGCAGATTGGGTTCGGTATTCACACTTTGCCACTTACCCCTTCTGGGAAACAGATGGGATAAGTTTTAAAAAGTGGCATTTAGAGTTGTTTTGCGCCTTAGTTTAGAGTAATTGCAATGCAAACCCATTCAGTGCCTGTTCTGTTTTTACAGTATTTAAATCCGGATGTAAGACATAGGAAGAGTTTCAGGTCTACACGAGAGTTAAGCTTTATAAATACAGTATACCCTGATCCGGGTTCTAGGAGGGAAAGAGACACTGGGTCGGCATTTTGTCATGTACTTGATGTAACGAGATGTGTTAAACTCTTGCAGCCTCAGCTCCACTCTCCCCGTCCGCCTCTTACTGCTAATGACATGGCAGTTCTCTCATTGTGACAGAAACACATTTTCTGCAGATTGAATTTCTCTCACCACTCAATATTAGTGGTTTGCCCCAAGGTCATAACATTTCCTCTAAAATTGTCTCTTCAATCTCCTCTGGGGTAAAGTGACACTGGCTAGTTTGCAGCCTTCCGCTGGTAGTAGGGATGTGCATTCCAGCATCAGTCAGAAAGTAGATTACTGATGTATGATAAGAATGCTGTAACCTTTTCAGAATTGTCTGTAGTAAATTAAGCCTGCCCTGCCTGAGAGATGTATTGTGCAATTTCATTGTCATTTTGTGGGCTGAACACAACATTTATGAGGATGCAGCCAATCAGTTTTCTAGGAACCAGTGACATGTAGTGGCATGCAGTGGAAGCCAATTTGTAGGCCGAAGCATTACTCATGAAATTCAAATTCATCAGGAGTCGGTGACATTATTGACTATAGAGGCACAAGGAAAGCAGAGATATACCGTCAGTAGCTGTGTGGTGAACTACATCAAAACTCATGAGAACTCACTAGAAATCAGGAAATAGGTCATAGGTCACAGAGTTCTAGATACATAGGATTTTGATCCGCTATGTAATAAAAATGCACAGGGCTGACTAGTGACTGCCCTTTTCTGTTTCATCATTCCAGGCATGACTGACTGATGTCAGGCTTAGGAATGTATTTTTAGATCTTTATGATATATAGATTAAAAAATGCACCATTATTTTTAACATTGTTGCTTTGAATAATCAGAATAACATTGAAGAGTATATTTTAACATCATGCTGCATTTACTTTAGTTTACCATTGCTGAGAATACAAAACCAATATAACACCTAAAATATTTCATAAGCAGCAGAGACGCAGGGGCATCATCCTCAATAATGTAGGGACCATATGCCAGCATATAATAGATTGACTATATCATTAAAACATTACATACACTGAGGTATATTAAATTGGGTCCGAGTTGTTGGATGTGCGCGACTTCAGGTAACAATGCCTGTATTTTTAAAGCAGACATCATCTACAAGGCAAAAAACAGGTTGGCTTTGCCTTGTAAATGAATGCGACTTTAAAAATAGGGGAATTCTCGTCCCCAGCAGATCCGGCAACTTGGACCCTATCACTTTTACCCCAGTGTATTTAATGCTTTTGTAAAGTTAACAAGCGATAAAAAAAAAAAACAGTATTTACCTGTACAGCTTCTACTGCACAGAGGCATAACCCTGGGAGACAATGGAGTCATCTGTTGCCGGGCTCCTGCTCCCAAGGGGGCACCTCTCCTACCCTGCAAGTTTGAATCCGTTAATTGAAGGCCATCAATATCGCTTCTGCGGCCGACTCCTCTTCCTAGTAGGACCATAGATGTCACACTCTCTTTATTTTAAACATAATATACTTAACATACATACATACATTCACATATACATATTTATATGGGGGGTGATACCACTATTTATCTTGCCTTTGGGCAACTGAAAAAAACTTACGCCACTGCTACTGCATGCAAAGGACATTATTTGTTATATCCCTTCATTAAAATTGAACATCTCCTTCAGTGCTGAGCCCATATGTGTAATTGTTCAGAAATTGGGGTTCTAATGCACACCTGGGATACTCCAGTAGACCTTCTCTGTCCCTAAGTCACAGCAATCTCACACTGTGCATCCAGCCAGGCTAGTAACAACATAACATGTTCCTGTGGGAATCATGAAATACAAATTACATCTGACTATGACAAATTCATTTTATGTGCTAAATCTACAAAATTGAACAGACCAAATTGAATTTCCGAGCTCTGTATAAACCTTCACTTTGCATATTTATATCTTCATCTGATGTGCAGTGGGGAAGTTCTCAAAACTATTAAAGATAACCACGCATTAAATCCCTCAGACCACAGTGATAATGTCATTTATAAAGACCAATAGCATCTGGGGAAACTATCAATGCGGGGTGCTCATTTTTCAGTCTTTGCAAAGAGATAAATTACTAAAGTCCAAATTATCAGATTCAATGTGTGTCAAATAAATATTCTTTCTTCTAGTTTTGCAACAGACCACACATTGTGTGCCCTGGTAATAATTCTATTATAATTTGCAAAGTGTATTTGTTTTACATTCAGGGCGTGTCTGCTTGTCCACCTAAAACCCATCTGCACGCATCTTTAATTATGTAGACTGGGGTAATTGGAGTAAATATGGCCCGGTGCATAGATCTATGCGCCAGGTCATAGTTACCCCCGTTACTCCAGTCTACATAACTCTAGTGGACCCAAGCGATGTAAAGTCTTAGTTGCCTACCCCCCGCTCCTCCAGTACGCTCTCATTTCAGTCATATATTTTCCTGTGAAATTGAGTTTTTCCATAGTCTGCTTAACACATTATTATACCGAAGGCAGGCCAGGCTGTACAGACACTCCCAGGATTGGCCATCTGCCCATCTCCATTGCTCTCTATGCTGTCTACATTACTTGGCTTTTGGCAGGAGATGTGGCCTTTAACCAGTTGCTGAAAGTACCCCAGCAATGGTGGATGGAGGGTTGTTCATATCTAAAAATGTCCTTTACACAATAAATTGTACACTTTCCATACTACAGTATAAATATAGGACTATAAAGGAGTGCTTCAAAGTGTTAAAATGTAATAATTATTTATTTATTTAAAACATAATTTGTTATAGCTCTTTTGTGAGACAATTGGCAAACGGCAGCGACTGGTATCCATGGTAGTTGTTCTCACTGCAGCGTTGTTCTCGTAGCATTCGCTTGTCTGACCAGAAGTGATCAGAGAGCTAAAAACATATGTTTTGTAGTAATAATTTTAATTACATTTTTTCGTTGCTATTACATTTTAACACTTTCTTACGCTCCTTTATACCACTGTATTTATGAACAGTCATTATGGACCAGCCATAATACTATAGCGTGGAACATATAACCACACGTTCCATCCTACAGATGTAGCCCTGCTCATTGATGGCGCAATCTCTCCTGTGTGCATTTAATTTGCTTCTGCGGGCCATAAGTATTGAGCAGCGATATCGCAGTGTGGCAATTCCCCATTGCGGGTGCTATTTAGGTACAACAAACAAGCACAAGTGGGCGGATCGCAGCAATGATATGCATGGCTACATATGTATATTGCCTTATTCATCTGGACGTGGAACTGTAAACTCTGTAGCCATTTTGTTCTAAGACACTTCTACTGTATATCAGTAAATTAAACTAAAATTAAACTCCCCTTGCCAAAATAAAAAATAGTCATGTGACATTCTGACCCCATGATGTTGATGACTCAGACAAAGGATCATGTCGGTTCTTGTGATCTTCATAATGGAACCTAAAATGCCTTACAGCAGCCCATATTACTGCAGACAAGCTTCTTTACCTCGTCTAGGTTTTTAATCACTTAGTTAGGATCTTATAAGAATTGTAGTGTGTGCCATGGTAGAATATCTCCTTAGGAATTGGGATAATTGAGCCAAAATGTGCTACTTTACTGCTGGTCCTGAGCTCAGAAACAACATATTGGAGGTACAGTATCCAGGTTTCTTGCTGCACCACTAACATGGTGCACAATATTCACAGCCCAGACATTCGTGTAATGCTGTGTTATATGTCGTAATGTCCTGGGTGCCTTATATTTACAAACATTTCTTATGGTATGTCTTTGTCAAACACCTGAATAAGATTGTAAGCTCTTTGGAGCAGAGGTATAAGTATTAAGTACTGTTGGTGGCGATTCTTAGTTCCCATGCTTTAGTTCTGCCGGGATGTGAGTATTCCTGGAGCAGCATTGCATCCTGACTTTGCAGAGTCTGGACAGCCTAGAACTGGATAAGAAACGGACAGTTTGGGAACTAGGAATTAGAAGATGCTTTTTGTTCTCCCAGACGTTCCTATGCCGATTGCTTCATCCCCATTATGCAAAGCTTGCCGTTAATTAGTGGGCTCTGTGCTGAAGGCTCATTACCTTCCTATGCAATTGAACTTGCCATGGTACTCTAGAATAATGTGACAGATTGTAATCACTGCCTTTAGACACTGTGAATTCCTTTTTTTTGTACTCTGTATTTTTTATATATTGTACAATGTAAAAAAAAAAAAAAGACTTCAGAAATAAATGAAATGTTTAAAAAAAATACAACAAAAAGCCATAAGCCTCACTTTGGTGATTTTCTTGGGGACATTTGGAAAAGGGGAGACATGACATCCAATGATTCCAGAGAAGAATGGAATGGGGCCATACACACGGGGCGATTACAGACCCATTTCTAAGTGATCTAGCCAGCTCGCTTAAAAATGAAGCACAGATCGCGCTATGTGTATGACCCCGGCGATGCACAGTCCCACGCATCGCTATTGTCTGACTAGGTTTATACTGCATGCAGGATAAGGCCTTGTACACAGGGGCGATGGGAGCTTTGTGCTGAGCGTCTTAGTCAAGCACAGATAGCTCAGCACACAGCGCTGAGCGATCTGTCACTACCGGTGTTCTCAATAGAGAGAACACAGGCAATGACTAGATGTGTACTGCAAGCCGTATTAATCTAGTCAGGCAATAGTGATGTTTTGCCGGGGGCCATACACACAGAGCGATTCGTTCTTCATTTCAAAGCATTCTGGTCAGATCGCTTAGAAATGGGGAAGTTAAAGCCTGGTGTGTATGCCCACTCTATTCATTGCTAGTCATTGCCTTTGTTCTCTCAGTTAAGAACATGGCAGTAACAGATTGCTCAGCGCACATCCCTGGTACTGCATTGTGTGTTGAGTGATCTGTGCTTAACTAGATCGCATAGGAATATGGATATGGTAATAAGGTGCGCTGGGACTGACAATATCTTAACTAGATCGCTCAGCACAAAGCTGCCATCGCCCTGTGTGTACACGGCATTAGTCATCACTGCTAAACATGAGACAGATTTCTGCCTGGTGAGATAACGGCCTGCCCCTACTAATAGGGCCTACACACATGCCGATATTAAGGCATTTTCTAAGTGACTTTGCTTAGTTTGGCAAAGTCGCTTCAAAAATGCCCTACATCGGTGTCTGTATAGGGGCTATAGCGACAGCAATGTACATCGTTATCACTGGCCGAGATTGATGGACAGTGTCCACCAATCTCACTGGTTGCTAGTGTTCTCCACTGGAGAGCTTGCTTTGTGTGTGGGCTCTCAGCTGTGTGTGCTTAGCAACAGCACTGCAGCAGTACCTGACCTATCATAGCTAGGTCACCCTACACACATTGCTATAGTATTAAGTTGCTCAACTCAATTCAACATACAGTATAGGCCTCATCAAAAATAGCACCTCTTACTGGCACCTTCTATGGGCCTCTAGTGATGCATAGTAAGGTGCTCAAGGGAAGAGTAACAATATATTAGTAATACAAGTTTTTGCTATTACTCGGTGTGCTCTTGTTTATTACAAAGATTCTGGCACTGTAATCATTTAATAGAGAGCTTGCCAAACACTTTGTATTCTAGCCTGTAGGTGTCACTGTTTCCCCTGGGAGACATATAGCTGTGAAGGAAAATTTGTAAGGGAACAGGTGTAACAGTGACATCTGGAGGCTAAGAGAAGGTACTGTGCATCAGTATAATCATGCAGATGAATATACCATAACCATTTTTTAGATCCATTTTCAATGGTACAAAACTACATTAATTGTGAATTTTATGGTTTCTATAAGAGGAATAGGAATGGCAAGAAGAGTGGATAGAGGCTCAATGTCCCCTACCTTAGAATAGCCACCTGGGAATCTAGATGAGGACTTGACAGAATGATCAGAGATCAAACATAGATCTGTCATTGTGCAGAGGTTGACATTCTGCTGAATGAAAAGCTGGCAGATCAGGCAGGAATTTGTGGTTGTACTACAGCTTCATTTGCGGAGTACAAAAAAAGAAATGTTTGGAAACGGTCCACACAACGTAAGTTGTGCATTATGTGTGTGATATTTAATGCATTCTGTATTACGTGGAGCATCCTCACACATTTGTTTAAAGATCCTGATAGGACCAATATCAGCCAGGGTCTTAAAACTAACTGTGGACCATATGCTATGTGGTAGGTGCAGACTTATTTATTTATTTGAAAGGAGGGGTACTGTCCTGCCCTTCTACCCTAATGGTTCTCATTTCCACGATATAACCCAAACAAAGTCTTAGGTCGCTAAATGTTCTCCTTGGAAATGTTGTTTTGTTGTCTCAGGGTTTTTTGTTTTTACTAGAAAAGGATTGAGAAATAGCTTTCTAGTGCAATAAGTGAGTGTCCAGTTTGGCAAATAGTGATAATGTGCGTACCATGTAGAGAGCGCTATTTCTCATTCTTTTATTGTGATTTATTAACAGTTTCTTATTTAGTGCACACATATTCCGCAGCGATTTACAGAGAATAGTTGAATATTCACATCAGTCCCTGCCCCAGTAGAACTTACAATCTATGGGGCAGATGTATTAATCCTTAACAAGAGATAAATGCAAGGTTGATAACAGAAATAATGGTAACAACCAGAGAGCGCACTGTATTGCTCTAATTTTCTATTTTTATTTATATTTATTTGCATAAGTAATTAAATCGCATACATGATAATAAAAATATTAAAAACAAAATTTAAATACACCTTAAAGAAGGATAATTGAATGTTATAATCAATTTATAAAGAAGCATCTACATCCACCTTAATAATTATTTGTATATATACTGTGTCCTTCTGGGTAACTCAGACTCGACAATTATCGGTTTCCTTGAAATGACAGGTATGTGGCAAAGTTAGTGCAACAACGTTTTAGATGAACGTGCCTTTTGGCTGATATAATTGAATATCTGTCCTGCAAACAATTGATTGGAATATATTACCGGCTGCTGGCTTGGTGTGGTGCTGAGACGTGATGTTAAGAAGCGTCCGCTTCTAAGGGTGTTGCTCCGATGGTAGGGAGCCGGTGCCGGGAGCAGACTCGCAGTGGGAGATGGTAGCTTCTCACACCAGCGTGACTCCGTTGGAGAGGGAGCCGGTGCTGGGAGCTGCCGATGGACGTCTCAAGATGGAAGGGGCGCTGGTAAGTTGGTCCCGTACCCGCTCACACCAGCTTAACTCCTGTGGATAAGGAGCCGACGCTGGGAGCCGCCACGGGAAGTCACTCACTGTGTGTTTGATTGCCAATCACCTTTCCAGATGCCGGATATTGCTGTTTAGGAATAGCCGCAGGTCTCCTTTAATAAAGTTAAAATCTCGTGCAGGTAAATGAAATTGCCAAGGATATAAAGGATCGGGTGGATGTTATTAAAGATGCAGAATGCTGTCCTGACGCGTTTCTCCGTCCTGTAAAGCGTGACGGTTTCCTCAGAAGATAAATGGCCACATTCCTGACCCGGTATAAAAAGGCTGTTTCAGCCAATCATGCTGCAGCGTTAATTGATTAATTATGTAGCACCTGTGAACTCATCAGGTTGCAATCCAGGTTTGCATTTAAATTCAAGCTGGGGATGTCATTCAGTAGACATTACATGTGACTCAAGTTGTTATATCAATACATTTTCTATATATTTACACAATACAAAACATACAACTCGAAATACATTATTAACTCAGTTAAATTGACTAAAGGCATCATTGAACGTTTTTATAGGAGATACTGCTTTACTTAAGCATATTACACACTAACTAGTCTGCTAAAATTTGACAAGACGCCGAACTTTCAACATATAGAGCCTGTGCAGCTTGGGTTCAAATCCCTCTATGTAGCAACCGCAGCTGGACAGCTATTACTATTTGTACTATTCATATATTTTTATTTACATTTATATCGTATACATCAAATATAGCTTATTTAGCTGAAAAATGGAAAAAGAGAAAGAAAGAAAAAGAGAGCAGCAATTCTATATCGTTATATAGAAGGGGAAAAAAGGGGGCAGTGACATATACATTATATATAACTGTCTTTATATTTTTCTCATTAGTTTATTTTGTTTATTCACGTACATACTTTACTGATGTTTATTATTTTAATTATCTTTATCAAACAGACAAAGGAGGAAAGAGATTTAAGGAAAAAAATGGACAACAATTCAATCTAAATACTATAATATGGCATGTTGTTCCTATACCTTTGACACAAAGGACATTTGTGATCCATTCATTGATTGGATCATGTGTTGTTGCTATTAACCATTTGTTGGAACCTATGATTAGATACATAAATAACAAAGAATAACAAAGAGTAATGAGACCAAAAAGAGGACTCAAAAAAATGAAGGAGGACATGTCTATAACTGTTTTTTGAAGGGAAAGTTAAAGGGGGAGATTCAATTGCCGTCGAGCATCTCCCGTGGGGGAGATGCTCGACGGGCCATATTCAATGCTGTCTTCCCCGACAGGGTTAGGGTTTTCTGTCAGAACGAGCCCGACATCTCTAGCTGTCGGGCTCGTTCTGCCGAGAACAGCCGGGAAGTGACGAGCTGCCGGCTGCAGCTCGTCACTTCCCGGCCGCAACTCGCGGCCACGCCCCCTTCTCGCTGCTCGGCGGCCGGGACATTGAATCCCGACTGCCGAGCTCCAGTCGAGGTAAGCGAGAACGGGACAGGGGCACGGCTGTCGCGCTAGCTCGACAGCCGTGCCTCTGACATTGAATACCCCCCAAAGTGTCCAGGCCTGTGCCAATGTGCATACACACACTCATAATGGCTTTAGTGTGCATGTCGCAGTAGCACACGCCTAGACACCATTGAGCTCAATATTATCATTCAGGCCTGCTGGAAACAATTTGCCTAATGAAAATATCCAGTATGCTTCTCGAGCACACAATCTCTCAAACCTATCCCCACCTCTGGAAGTTCTTTCTATATGTTCTATACTTTGTACACGTAATACTCTATAATCACCTTCATGTTTAGTTTTCACGTGTTTAGATAAAGAATGATTCAGAATACCTTTGATTACATTTCTTCTATGTTCCAAAAATCTTGTGTTTAGGGTGCGGATAGTTCTGCCCACATATTGGGATCCGCACTCACATGTAATAAGGTATATTACATATGATGTTTGGCAATTTATGGAACTCTTTATTTCGAAAAATTACCCAGAAGAAGTAGATTGAAAACAAGTGTTAGGTTTTTTTATGTGTTGGCATGTCATGCATTTGTTTTTGTTACATTTATAGCAGCCCTTTTTTGTCATAATCTCATGTTTTTTTATTAATATTTTCTCATCTTTAAAATGACTTGGCGCTAAAATTTCTTTCAAGGTCTTATTTCTTTTATAGACAATTTTAGGTTCATCTTCCAGATGTGGAGCCAGTATATTATCACATTTTAGTATTCTGAAGTTATGAAATTAATTTCTTGGATATAGCTATCTCTATAGAGAACAATCAAATCACTACTTCTACATATAGAAAAGAGGTAGATAATGGTGGCTACTTGAATTATCAGAGCTGCCATTTCAAACCCTGGCTTAACAATATCTCAAAAAACCAATACTGCAGAATAAAAAGGAATTGCATAGACGAACTTAAATTTAAGACTCAAATGAAGGAAATTACAACTACATTCTCAGAACAGGGATATCCCAAGTGGCTTCTAGAAAAAGCAGAACAGGAAAGTCTGAAACTGGACAGAAGTACCCTTCTAGATCCAAAAACTAAATCCAAACCTATGTTTCTCGTTAACCCACTTTTTATTTCTAAATATAACACACACTCAGATCACCTCAAGAAGATTATTAAGAATAACTTCAGAATACTAAAATGTGATAATATACTGGCTCCACATCTGGTAGATGAACCTAAAATTGTCTATAAAAGAAATAAGATCTTGAAATAAATTTTAGCGCCAAGTCATTTTAAAGATGAGAAAATATTAATAAAAAAACATGAGATTATGACAAAAAAGGGCTGCTATAAATGTAACAAAAACAAATGCATGACATGCCAACACATAAAAAAAACCTAACACTTGTTTTCAATCTACTTCTTCTGGGTAATTTTTCGAAATAAAGAGTTCCATAAATTGCCAAACATCATATGTAATATACCTTATTACATGTGAGTGCGGATCCCAATATGTGGGCAGAACTATCCGCACCCTAAACACAAGATTTTTGGAACATAGAAGAAATGTAATCAAAGGTATTTTTAATCATTCTTTATCTAAACACGTGAAAACTAAACATGAAGGTGATTATAGAGTATTACGTGTACAAAGTATAGAACATATAGAAAGAACTTCCAGAGGTGGGGACAGGGGCGGGCTGGGCCGGGGGGCAGGGTGCCATCTGCCCCCCAGGCCGCTCTGTCAGGTGTGCTGCGGGCCGCGGCCGTTACCGCGGCCGCCTTAACGTTTTTTTGCATTGCCGGTGGCCATGTTCCTGTAGTCTTTTAAAAGACTGCGGCCACAGGAACATGGCCGCCGGCCTCCACTGCTACGTCCACTGCCCGGCTGCCTGTTCCCTCTTATCCCCGGGCAGACGCTGGGTGTGGAGTGGACGTCATGACGATGACGCCTCCCACCCACGCGTCTCAGCGTCTGCAGAATAAGGCAGGCTGCAGGCAGTGGCGTAGCTTCCGCACAGTGCTCCTTCTCCGCTGCCCGGCGCTCCCTCCCCGCTTATGCAAAGTGCCCCAGCGGGAGCCAACACTGCTGAGGACAGCTGGTGCCAGCTACCCTCAGCTTCTCAGCGGCGCTGGCTGTCCCGACTCCTCAGAAGCGGTGCTCCCCCATCTCTCCCGCCTGGGCACTTTGCATTGCAGCTGAACTCGGCATGAGATTTTTGTGTTTTTGGGGGGGGTGGGGGGGGTGAGAAGCTGAGGACAGCCACCGCCGCTGAAGGACGGGTCACCGCAAGAACTCCCAGCCAGACCAGCTACAGGTCCAGGAGCTGCCTGTGAACTATGAAGCCGTGTGAGGAGGACACACCAGGGGAAGGTGAGCTGCTACTTAGGGCTGGGGAGGGCCGTGGCTGAGTGCTGAGGAGGGTGGGACTAACACTGAAGGCTGGGAAGGGAGGGCTACCACTGAGAGCTGGGGATGGGGGTGCTGCCATTGAAGGCTGGGGATGGGGGTGCTGCCACTGAGGGCTGGGGTGGGTGTAGTTGCTGACACGGAGGGCTACGTAGGGGGATTCTGCCATTGATAAATTCAAATGATTCTATGTTTGTATGAAAGCTGGGGATTGGGGGTGCTGTCACTGGGGGATGGGGGTGCTAATACTAAGGGCTGGGGAGGGGTGGGTGCTGCCACTGAGGGCTGGGGAGTACTACCACTGAGGGCTTAGGAGCGGGTGGGTGCTGCTTCTGAGAGCTTGAGAGTGCTTGCCGTGACATTACAGGCCGCTCTCCCTGTATAAGAAAAGTAATGCCATGACACCACAGGCTGCTCCCTCTGTATAATAATAATGCCATGATGCCACAAGCTGCTCCCCCTGTATAATAATTTGTGTCATGGCATTACTATTATTATATTATACAGGGGAAGTAGCCTGTGGTGTCATGGCATTATTATTATACAGAGGGAGCAGCCTGTGGTGTCATGGCATTACTATTATTATATTATACGGGGGAGCAGCCTGTGGTGTTATGGCATTATTACTATACAGAGGGAGCAGCCTGTGTTGTTATGGCATTACTATTATTATATTATACAGGGGGAGCAGCCTGTGGTGTTATGGCATTATTATTATACAGAGGGAGCAGCCTGTGTTGTTATGGCATTACTATTATTATATTATATGGGGGAGCAGCCTGTGGTGTTATGGCATTACTTTTATATTATACAGGGGGAGCAGCCTGTGGTGTTATGGCATTACTTTTATATTATACAGGGGGAGCAGTCTGTGGTGTCATGGCATTATTATTATTATTATACAGGGGGAGCAGCCTGTGGTGTCATGGCATTACTTTTATATTATACAGAAGGAGCAGCCTGTGGTGTCATAATTATTATTGTACAGGGGGAGCAGCCTGTGGTGTCATGGCATTATGCCATGACACCACAGGCTGCTCCATCTGTATAATACTAATGCCATGACACCACAGGCTGCTCCCCCTCTATAATATAAAAGTAATGCCATAACACAACAGGCTGCTCCCTCTGTATAATAATAATGCCATGACACCACAGGCTGCTCCCTCTGTATAATAATAATGCCATGACACCACAGACTGCTCCCCCTGTATAATATAAAAGTAATGCCATAACAACACAGGCTGCTCCCTCTGTATAATAATAATGCCATGACACCACAGGCTGCTCCCCCTGTACAATATAATAATAGTAATGTCATGACACAAATTATTATCCAGGGGGAGCAGCCTGTGGCATCATGGCATTATTATTATACAGGGGGAGCAGCCTGTGGTGTCATGGCATTACTTTTCTTATACAGGGAGAGCGGGCTGTAATGTCACGGCATGATTATTATACAGGGGGAGCAGCCTGTGGAATCCTGTCTTTTACGCAAGGGTGCAGCCTGTGGTGCTGTGTTCTTTATGCAGGAGAGCAGCCTGTGGTGTCCTGTTCTTTATTTATGCAGATCAGCCTGTGGTGTCCAGTCCAATGCGCTACTTATGGGCCAGTGCTCTGGACTTGCCCCCCAGGCTAAAATTTGCCAGCCAGCCCCTGGGTGGGGATAGGTTTGAGAGATTGTGTGCTCGAGAAGCATACTGGATATTTTCATTAGGCAAATTGTTTCCAGCAGGCCTGAATGATAATATTGAGCTCAATGGTGTCTAGGCGTGTGCTACTGCGACATGCACACTAAAGCCATTATGAGTGTGTGTATGCACATTGGCACAGGCCTGGACACTTTAACTTTCCCTTAAAAAAAAACGGTACTTATGTAATATCTGGACTCCCGTTTTTCTTATGAGACCGCGTCCCCTCGCGGGGCTCGCTGCGCTCACCACGCTTCGGGCACGGTGGCTCGCTGCGCTCGCCACACTATATAAAATTAACTCCATGCGTAGTTGGATAGTAGGGGTATGAAAAAATGGGGTGCATTTAACATGGGAGTCCAGATAATACATAAGTACCAAAAAAACAGTTATAGACATGTCCTCCTTCATTTTTTTGATTCCTCTTTTTGGTCTCATTACTCTTTGTTATTCTTTGTTATTTATGTATCTAATCATAGGTTCCAACAAATGGTTAATAGGAACAACACATGATCCAATCAATGAATGGATCACAAATGTCCTTTGTGTCAAAGGTATAGGAACAACATGCCATATTATAGTATTTAGATTGAATTGTTGTCCATTTTTTTCCTTAAATCTCTTTCCTCCTTTGTCTGTTTGATAAAGATAATTAAAATAATAAACATCAGTAAAGTATGTACGTGAATAAACAAAATAAACTAATGAGAAAAATATAAAGACAGTTATATATAATGTATATGTCACTGCCCCCTTTTTTTCCCCTTCTATATAACGATATAGAATTGCTGCTCTCTTTTTCTTTGGTACTTGTTTCCTAGAACGGCCACAACGATTTAGATCGTTGTGGTCGTAAGATAAAAAATCGGATCGATCGCATCGCATGCGATTTGGTCGCATACGATGCGACCGATCCGATCTGCCGATTTTTCACCCGATTTTTTTTTTTTTTTCACCAGATTTGTTTAAATTGCCCCCCCAAATGTTAATAAGTGTGCTAGACCCCACGATAGACGTGAACCCGAAGCGTGGCGAGCGCAGCGAGCCCGCGAGGGGCGGCGGTGCGCGTCCTCCGACCTTTTCATTCCCCTACTATCCACTAGGGCGTGGAGTGAGAATATAATAGTGTGGCGAGCGCAGCGAGCCACCGAGCCCGAAGCGTGGCGAGCGCAGCGAGCCCCGCGAGGGGACGCGTCTAACTTCACAGGTATACGCGTCCCCTCGCGGGGCTCGCTGCGCTCGCCACGCTTCGGGCTCGGTGGCTCGCTGCGCTCGCCACACTATTATATTCTCACTCCACGCCCTAGTGGATAGTAGGGGAATGAAAAGGTCGGAGGACGCGCACCGCCGCCCCTCGCGGGCTCGCTGCGCTCGCCACGCTTCGGGTTCACGTCTATCGTGGGGTCATGGCGGGCACATAAAAAATGTGAAATGGGTCATATTGGCCCATTTCACCTTTTTTATCATTTTTCCCTATGTGAGATGGACTTAATCAAGTCCATCTCATCTTGTGCCATTATAATGGCACAAGACCGACCGATTTCAATGTTAAAAGATTTTTTAACATTGAAGTCTATGGAAAAATCGGGTCAATCGGTCGGTCGCATCGCGGCCGATTTTAATTGGTCGCGACCGACCGATTGACCCGATTTCTGTCAATCAAAGTGAAAAAATTGTCAAAAATCGGCCACATCGTGAGGATCGTGTCCCTTAATTAAGAGCCACGATCACTCACGATTGTGGCCGTTCTAGGAAACAAGTACCTTTTCTTTCTTTCTCTTTTTCCATTTTTCAGCTAAATAAGCTATATTTGATGTATACGATATAAATGTAAATAAAAATATATGAATAGTACAAATAGTAATAGCTGTCCAGCTGTGGTTGCTACATAGAGGGATTTGAACCCAAGCTGCACAGGCTCTATATGTTGAAAGTTTGGCGTCTTGTCTACGCCACGGCTCCTGGTCAAATTTTAGCAGACTAGTTAGTGTGTAATATGCTTAAGTAAAGCAGTATCTCCTATAAAAACATTCAATGATGCCTTTAGTCAATTTAACTGAGTTAATAATGTATTTCGAGTTGTATGTTTTGTATTGTGTAAATATATAGAAAATGTATTGATATTACAACTTGAGTCACATGTAATGTCTACTGAATGACATCCCCAGCTTGAATTTAAATGCAAACCTGGATTGCAACCTGATGAGTTCACAGGTGCTACATAATTAATCAATTAACGCTGCAGCATGATTGGCTGAAACAGCCTTTTTATACCGGGTCAGGAATATGGCCATTTATCTTCTGAGGAAACCGTCAAGCTTTACAGGACGGAGAAACGCGTCAGGACAGCATTCTGCATCTTTAATAACATCCAACCGATCCTTTATATCCTTGGCAATTTCATTTACCTGCAAGAGATTTTAACTTTATTAAAGGAGACCTGCGGCTATTCCTAAACAGCAATATCCGGCATCTGGAAAGGTGATTGGCAATCGAGCACACAGTGAGTGACGTCCCACGGCGGCTCCCAGCGTCGGCTCCTTATCCACAGGAGTTACGCTGGTGTGAGCGGGTATGGGACCAACTTACCAGCGCCTCTTCCATCTTGAGACGTCCATCGGCAGCTCCCAGTGCCGGCTCCCTCTTCAATGGAGTCACGCTGGTGTGAGCAGCTACCATCTCCCACTGCGAGTCTGCTCCCGGCACCGGCTCCCTACCATCGGAGCAACACCGGTAGAAGCAGACGCTTCTTAACATCACGTCTCAGCACCACACCAAGCCAGCAGCCGGTAATATATTCCAATCAATTGTTTGCAGGACAGATATTCAATTATATCAGCCAAAAGGCACGTTCATCTAAAACTTTGTTGCACTAACTTTGCCACATACCTGTCATTTCAAGGAAACCGATAATTGTTGAGTCTGTTACCCAGAAGGACACATTATATATACAAATGATTATTAAGGTGGATGTAGATGCTTCTTTTATAAATTGATTATAACAACATTCAATTATCCTTTTTTAAGGTGTATTTAAATTTTGTTTTAATATTTTTATTATCATGTATGCGATTTAATTACTTATGCAAATAAATATAAATAAAAATAGAAAATTAGATCAATACAGTGCGCTCTCTGGTTGTTACCATTTTTTCTATTTAACCCCTTCCCGACATTTGACGTATATATACGTCATGGCCGGGATGTACTTCCCGACACAGGACGTATATATACGTCATGACTTTAAACTGTCCCCGCGTCTATAGACGCGGTGACAGTTTAAACATGTCTGCTGTCCCTGACAGCAGACATGTCCCAGCATGTCCAGGGGGGGCGGCGATGCCTCCCCCCCGTCGGCGATCGCTGTGATTGGCTGTTCAATGTGAACAGCCAATCGCAGCGTTTTCCTGTGTTACCGGCGAATATGACGCTCGGTAACACAGGTGTCAATCACCGCCGGGTGTGAGGGGGCGTGAGGGGGTCACCGGTGATGACCACACCTCACCCCACCTGCCCCCAAGGCTGTGATTGGTCCGTCGGACCGACGGACCAATCACAGCCATAGCGCGTTATTTAAACTAACGGTGACTGCGCTGCAGACGCCATTCCGGTCTGGAATTGCGTGCAGAGCGGTCACCGGCCAATCTGTCGTGATATACATACCTGATCCTTGCCTGATACTTACCTGATCACCGCTGGTAGCGTGCTGCCAGCAGCTGGATGCTTCCTGGATCTTGTCACTTCCTGTGTGCTGCTGCTGCAGTGTCATAGAGTGACAGATAGTGAGAGATAGTGAGAGATAGTGACAGAGAGTGATAGAGAGTGCTATATTTTGTGTCTGCTGCACCCCCTTTTGTGCTGATCAGTATATCTGTGCTGATCAGCAACTTTTTGGGGGTGCAGGGTTTTTTTTTTATATATACCCTGTCAGGTTGGACCCACAGTTGTGTGCCTGCTGCCCCTCACTGCTAATCAGTGTTGCATCACTGCATCACTGATCTGCAGTTTTTATTTTTTGGAGAGTGCAGTGGGGCTTTGTTTTTACACCCACGTTGCTTTTGTGGGTGTCCTGTGGCCGCTGAGCGCTGATCAGTGACGTACATCACTGAACAGCATTTTTGGCACAGGGTTGATATAATTTTTTTTCTGCAGTTTTTTTAAATTGTTTTTTTTTTTTTGGAGAGTGCAGTGGGGTTTTGTTTTTACACCCACGTTGCTTTTGTGGGTGTCCTGTGGCCGCTGAGCAGTGACGTACATCACTGAACAGCATTTTTGGCACAGGGTTGATATAATTTTTTTTTTTTTTGGATCAAATTCCTGTTGCCTTTGAGCGCTGTTCAGTGACGGACGTTACTGACCAACATCTGTGCTCAATTTTTGGCGCAGGACCTTTTTTTTTTTTTTTTAACCCCTTCAATTTTTTTTTTTTTATTGGGATCAAATTCCTGTATAAAGTATTTTTTTTTTCTGCACTACATACACACTACACACTACATACCCCCGTGTTGAAATAAAGTTTGTACCCCCCCTACACTATACACGTGTTGAAACATTACACTTACAGAAACACAAAAATAAAAATGGCATCCCAAATGTCATCCCAGTCATCCAGAAGAATGTATTCAGCGGAGGAGGCATATGCCATGCTTGCCTCTGACTCTGACACAGCCAGTGATGCAAGCGGGGAATTTGAAGGATTCGTCTTAAGCTCCTCTTCCTCATCTAGTGATGAGGGACCCCCTCAAAGACGCCCCCGTAGAGCAGCTGAGACCCCCCCCCAAATGATTGATCCCGTATGGACCCCACCACCAGACAATTTTGAGCCCCAGGTTCCTGAGTTTTTGGCCATCCCAGGAATCCAATTTGATTCAACAGGTCTCAGAGAAATTGACTTTTTCAAATTATTTTTCTCTGATGATTTTATAAATTTAATGGTGGACCAAAGTAATTTATATGCCCAGCAGTTTATTGCTCAAAACCCCACATCATCATTTGCTAGGTGGACCCCTGTAGATGCAGTAGAGATGATGACGTTTTGGGGTCTGGTGTTACATATGGGCATAGTAAAAAAGCCAGAAATTAGGCAATATTGGAGTACAGATGTTCTGTACAGCACCCCACTTTACCGTATGGCCATGACTCGGAATCGTTTTGAGATAATCCTTAAATTTTTACATTACACCGATAATGCACAGTGCCCACCCAGAGATGATCCCACCTTTGACCGGCTATTCAAAGTCAGGCCGGTCATTGATCATTTCAGTGCCAAATTTGCAGAGATGTACATCCCTGAAAAATGTATTTGTATCGACGAGTCCCTTATACATTTTAAAGGAAGGGTTAAATTCCGCCAGTACCTTCCCAATAAGAGGGCAAGGTATGGCATAAAAATGTATAAGCTGTGTGAAAGCCACCTCAGGGTACACCCACAGGTTTAGGGTATATGAAGGGAAGGACTCAAGAATTGAACCGCCAGAATGCCCCCCCTCCCTCGTAGGTTTTAGTGGAAAAATTGTCTGGGATTTAGTGCACCCCTTCCTGGATAAAGGTTATCACCTCTATGTGGATAACTTTTACACTAGCATCCCCCTGTTTAAGGCCCTTGGTTCAAGAGGTACAGCAGCTTGCGGTACTGTGCGCAAGAACCAAAGAGGCCTCCCAAAAACGCACATTGCCCAAGTACTGAGAAGGGGTGAAAGCAGGGCACAATCCACCGAAAATATGTTGTTGGTCAAATATAAGGACAAGAGGGATGTCCTTATACTGACAACAATTCATGGAGACAGTACCACCTCCGTCCCTGTACGAGGTACCAGTACCCACACCTCAAAACCTAATTGTATCCTAGATTACAATAAGTACATGGGCAGAGTGGATCTTTCAGATCAGGTACTGAAGCCGTACAGTCCCCTGCGGAAAACAAAAATCTGGTACAAGAAGCTGGCCGTGTATATCATCCAGATGGCACTGTATAACGCTTACGTGCTATTCCGTTCTACCAGCCAGAGGGGGACATTTATGCGCTTTCAAGAGGAAGTCATAAAGGGCCTAATATTTGGGAAAAAGCAGGCAGAGGGCCCCAGTACTTCTAGTACTGGCCCCCGTATTGTACCAGGGCAGCATTTTCCTAACGAAATTCCCTCCACTGCAAAAAAGGGCAGGACACAAAAAAGGTGCAAAGTTTGCTATAAAAAGGGAATAAGAAAGGATACTATTTTCCACTGTGAAACTTGCCCCGACAAACCCGGCCTATGTATAAAGGAGTGTTTTAAAATATACCACACATCTATGGATTATTAGGTTCATCATTTCACCGTGCTTCGGGGGTCTTGCTAATGCCACATAGCACCCACCATTCATTCCACCAGAATCTGAGCTGCAAAATCCAAAAATCACTCCTTCCCTTCTGAGTCCTGCCATGCACCCAACTGGTATTTTTTGGTCACATATGAGGCATTGCCATACTCGGGAGAAATTGGGGCACAGATTTTGGGGTGCTTTTTCTCCTTCATACCTTATGAAAATGAAAAATTTTGAGCCAGAACTGCATTTTTGTGTAAAAAATTTAATTTTTCATTTTCACTGCCCAGTTGTACCACAATTGGTGAAACCCCTGGGGGTTTGAAATGTACACTATACCCCTAGATGAATTCCCTGAGGGGTGTAGTTTGCAAAATGGGATCACTTGTGGGGGGGTTCCACTGTATTGGTGCTTCGGGGGTCTTGCCAATGCCACATAGCACCCACCATTCATTCCACCAGAATCTGAGCTGCAAAATCCAAAAATCACTCCTTCCCTTCTGAGTCCTGCCATGCACCCAAATGCTATTTTTTGGTCACATGTGAGGCATTGCCGTACTCGGGAGAAATTGGGGCACAGATTTTGGGGTGCTTTTTCTCCTTCATACCTTATGAAAATGAAAAATTTTGAGCCAGAACTGCATTTTTGTGTAAAAAATTTAATTTTTCATTTTCACTGCCCAGTTGTACCACAATTGGTGAAACCCCTGGGGGTTTGAAATGTACACTATACCCCTAGATGAATTCCCTGAGGGGTGTAGTTTGCAAAATGGGATCACTTGTGGGGGGGTTCCACTGTATTGGTGCTTCGGGGGTCTTGCTAATGCCACATAGCACCCACCATTCATTCCACCAGAATCTGAGCTGCAAAATCCAAAAATCACTCCTTCCCTTCTGAGTCCTGCCATGCACCCAAATGCTATTTTTTGGTCACATGTGAGGCATTGCCGTACTCGGGAGAAATTGGGGCACAGATTTTGGGGTGCTTTGTCTCCTTCATTCCTTGTGAAAATGAAAAATTTTGAGCCAGAACTGCATTTCTGTGTCAAAAATTTAATTTTTCATTTTCACTGCCCAGTTGTACCACAATTGGTGAAACCCCTGGGGGTTTGAAATGTACACTATACCCCTAGATGAATTCCCTGAGGGGTGTAGTTTGCAAAATGGGATCACTTGTGGGGGGGTTCCACTGTATTGGTGCTTCGGGGGTCTTGCTAATGCCACATAGCACCCACCATTCATTCCACCAGAATCTGAGCTGCAAAATCCAAAAATCACTCCTTCCCTTCTGAGTCCTGCCATGCACCCAAATGCTATTTTTTGGTCACATGTGAGGCATTGCCGTACTCGGGAGAAATTGGGGCACAGATTTTGGGGTGCTTTTTCTCCTTCATACCTTATGAAAATGAAAAATTTTGAGCCAGAACTGCATTTTTGTGTAAAAAAATGTAATTTTTCATTTGCACAGCCCAGTTGTATCAAAATTGGTGAAACCCCTGGGGGTTTGAAATGTACACTATACCCCTAGATGAATTCCCTGAGGGGTGTAGTTTGCAAAATGGGGTCACTTGTGGGGGGGTTCCTAACTTTTAGCATCTTATGGTGCCTAGAAACCTACATGGTGCCTAAAAAATAATCTCATAAAAAGGAGGCTCCAAAATCAAGTAGGTGCTCCTTCTATTATGAAGCCTGTGGTTTGGTCAACGTGCACACTAGGGCCACATATAGGATATTTATGAAAACAAAAGAATTGGGGGAATCAATTTTTAGTCACATTTCTCTAGTAAAATCTACTGTGTTCCTTAGAAAAATGTATTAAAATTGCAAATCTGCAAAAAAAATGAAATTTTGAAATTTCACCTACACTTTGTTTTAATTCCTGTGAAACACCTAAAGGGTTAACAAACTTCCAAAATGCTGTTTTGAATACTGTGAGGGGTGCAGTTTTTGAAATGGCATCATTTATGGGGGTGTCTCACATACAAGTCCCTCAAAGTCACATCAGAACTGAACTGGTCCCTAAAAAAATCAGTGTTTGAAATTTTCTTGAAAATTTGAGAATTTGCTATTCATATTTTAAGCCTCCTAGTGTCCAAAAAAATTAAAAGGAGGTTGAAATAATGATGGAAACATAAAGTAGACATATGGTCTATGTTAGTTATTAACTATTTTGAGTGGTATGATTATTTGTCTCACAAGCAGAAAATTTAACATTTTGAAAATTGCTAAATTTTCCATTTTTTTACGACATTTTGGTATTTTTCACAAAAAAACACAGACTGTATCGACCCAAATTTACCACTAATTTGAAGTACAATGTGTCACGAGAAAACAATCTCAAAATCACTGGGATAAGTAAAAGCAAAAAAAAGTTATCCCCACTTAAGTGATACATGTCAGATTTGAAAAAAAGGGATCTGTCAGGAAGGCAAAAACAGGCTGCGGCGGGAAGGGGTTAAGGTCCAGAGAAAATATATTATTTTTTTCTGTATTTTTGGGAGCAGCAATTAAGCTGTGGTTGATAGCTAATGATATTAATTTAATTACATCAAAGTAGTGCGCCTGATTATACCTCGGATAGGTATATATCATAAGGTTGATAACAAGAGATAAATGTCCAGCCAATCAGCTCCTTACTGACTTTTTTCAAACACAGGCTGTAACTTGGCAGTTAGCAGGTGATTGGCTGGACGTTTATCTCTTTTTATCACCCTTGCATTTATCTCTTGTTAAGGCTTAATACATCTGCCCCTATATTCCTTATCACATGTGCCCCACACACATTCATTCTCGGGTTAAATTTGTTTGGAGCCAATTAACCTAGCAGTATATTTTTAAATTGTGGGAGGAAAACTGAAGTACCCAGAGGTACTCTTGTGGATTTGTAGATATGCTAATTTTACTCATAATCTTAACACACGACTTTCTGGACTTGTATTGTACTAACAGGTTGCCTATTTGGTTATCATTTTGGTAAAAAATAAAAGATCTGTGAGAAGAACATATGTAGTCAATTCTCTGAAAAATACTTGATTAAGGACTTAGCAAGACAAAAAAAGGTGACATCATAAATAAAGTGTTTGTACACAGTCAAATCACCGTATTATGGGGTATGCGAATAGACACTGCGCTCACTGATGCAATCTTGTGGTAGCTGCTGGTCTCCAAGGGAGGGGGGCCACCCTCCAAACAGACAGTATGGGAACAGGGGGTATGGAGACCTGCGCTTTTGTAATGCTATCTGTGGGTAAACTGTACAGTATGATTACCTAGGGTAATAGTATGCTGTAACAGATAACCTGATGAACCCCTATATATAATGAGGCAAGTTGGAGTGATGAGCTGTACAAATGAATAGATTTAAAATAATCCGCTTTATTGGCTGATAATGCAAGAAGGAAGGGGGTGGTGGTGAACCTGGGCTAAGGACAGGGCAGGGGAGTGGATGGGCAGCGGGGGCAAAGTCCCTAGGAGCGGCTTGCACAAAGTTCCACTGGCGAGGTAGTCGTGGCGCGGGAGGCTGGCGTCCCGTCCTCCACGCTTACCTTGCTTCTTAGGTCCCTCGGTGTCGGCTCTCTTGCCTGTGTCAGCTGTAGGTCCCCACAGCGTCTCACGGCTCAGGGGCGGCTTGCGAAACAGGACGGCGTCACCGGACACCGCCTGCTTGCTGACCGGGTCCCGGGCTGGGCGCTGTGCGCTCAACTCCACTGGACGGAGGAGACTTAGTGAGGGTACAAGTGAGTCTTCTCCAACGCGTGTCGACCTTGCGGCCTTCTTCAGGGAGTTGCTGTAGTTTGAATGAGATGACCGGGGGTATTTCAAGGGGATCCTGTGGGCGTGTATTAAGGTTGTCATTCAGCCATATTTGATGTGGGCAACCATGTCTGTAGTGGAATCCCGCATTGTTCTGAATGGTTTTTGATATGTTCTGGTGTTAATTCTGATGGAGGGGGGGTGAACTCGGGACGAATCTGGTGCTCTGGCGCCGTTACATAGATTACATCATTTTCATATGGAGAGGCACAAAGGAAGACCTCGATACATTCAACAATAGCCTGAACTACAATAACAATAACTTAACATTCACTACACAATGCAGTCAAGAAGCAGTTAACTTCCTAGACATTACCATATTCATACAAGACAGCAGAATTAACACCAGAACATATCAAAATCCTGTAGACGTCAACAGTTATATTTTATCCTTAAGCGGACATCATCCCAATTGGCTCACTAGCATCCCCACCAGTCAGTTCCAAAGATTACGAAGCAACTGCACAAACCTGACAGACTTTCAAACCCAAGCAAGAGACCTCAGCACACAATTCACAGATAAAGGTTACGACGAAAATAGAGTACAAGAGGCCTACAATAAAGTAGAAAAAACAGACAGGGAAACCCTGCTCATACCCAAGACTAAAGACACAAACCAACACGAAGACTTCAAACTAGCATTTATAACAAAATACAATGACGACAACAGACTATTTAAAAAAATCCTACAGAGACACTGGCACTTATTACTAGAGGACAAGACCCTAGGCGACATCCTACCACCAAAACCCAAAATCATCTATAAAAAAATTGACAGATCTTAAGCAACAGCTGACACATAACCATAACAGACAGAAAGAACAGACCCAAGACAGCAAAGGCTTTTTTCACTGTGGATCATGCAAATACTGCACCAGCCATACAATAACAACCCAAAAAATTGACAACTTCACTTCAAGGGTGACAGGAGTAGAATACAAGATCAATGACCACATAACTTGCAACCACACAGGGGTAGTATACCTGGCTAGCTGCCCCTGTGGGCTGCAATACGTAGGGAGAACCATTAGGAAGCTCAAGGTTAGGGTGGGTGAGCATATTCGAAATATCGTAAAGGGCTCAGACACACACAGCATCTCCAGGCATTTTAGAGAGATACATGACTGTAACCCCAAAAGCCTTACAGTGATTGGGATAAAAACAGTAACCAAGAACTGGAGAGGAGGAGATTACCTCAAATTGATAAATAAGGAAGAGCTAAAATGTTTTTTTAACCTGAAAACCCTAACACCTAGAGGCCTCAACGTGGACAATGAGGTCAGGTCCATTAGCACCACATAAAAAGCCCGCACAATATGGCAGCATTTAAACACAAAGAAGGGCAGCGGTGCCCACAACCAATATGGCGGCTCTTACAGTGCAGATTCATGAGTTCCCACATTTGTTTAGAACACATGTTTAGAACATTGCTTAGAGTCCTCCATAAAAGAGACATTATGTATGATGCCAGATGAAGCACATATACTCAATATACGCCTAAGACTATTCAGAACAATGCGGGATTCCACTACAGACTTAAGGGCATGGTTGCCCACATCAAATATGGCCGAATGACAACCTTAATACACGCCCACAGGATCCCCTTGAAATACCCCCTGTCATCTCATTCAAACTACAGCAACTCCCTGAAGAAGGCCGCAAGGTCGACACGCGTTGGAGAAGACACACTTGTACCCTCACTAAGTCTCCTCCGTCCAGTGGAGTTGAGCGCACAGCGCCCGGCCCGGGATCCGGTCAGCAAGCAGGCGGAGTCCGGTGATGCCGTCCTGTTTCGCAAGCCACCCCTGAGCCGTGAGATGCTGTGGGGACCTACAGCTGACACAGGCAAGAGAGCCGACACCGAGGGACCTAAGAAGCAAGGTAAGCGTGCACCGTGTGGAGGACGGGACGCCAGCCTCCCGCGCCACAACTACCTCGCCAGTGGAACTTTGTGCAAGCCGCTCCTAGGGACTTTGTCCCCACTGCCCATCCACTCCCCTGCCCTGTCCTCAGCCCAGGTTCACCACCACCCCCTTCCTTCTTGCATTATCAGCCAATAAAGCAGATTATTTTAAATCTATTCATTTGTACAGCTCATCACTCCAACTTGCCTCATTATATATAGGGATTTATCAGGTTATCTGTTACAGCATACTATTACCCTGCACAAATACTCATACTGTACAGTTCACCCACAGATAGCATTACAAAAGCGCAGGTCTCCATACCCCCTGTTCCCAAATCACCGTATTATGACCACCAGCTAATAGCCAGATTAACTGCCATGTGCAACACGGACAGAAGCTAGATTGGCTGAGAGTGATTCCATAAATTGGTGGTAGGTTAGCACAGGTAACTGGAGCCATGCTGACTGCAGTGCATAACAATATATAGAAAGAAAAGGGATTTGAGACCGCGCTCGCTAAAAAGGCATGCAACAGGTGTCTTTAAAACATTTATTTTAGAAAAAATACATATAAAATTATAAATAAAATACGATAAAAAATGTGGGGTATCACAAGTAAATAAAGAGAGCAGGGATATTCACCCACAGTCCAGTCGTGATAATATCCTGTGTCCGTTCCTATATTACCTCCAGGTAATTGTCCTGTAGGAAATGCCAATTGCAAAATGGATGTTAGAAGAGCTATTGGTCTCCAAACCAGGGAGCTCCCGATGTTGGGGGGTGCTCTACCTGGTGGGCTTGGTGTTGTTGCCACTTGGTTTCCTTGATAGGAGAGATGTTAATCTCCTGACCAGGGAGCTCCTGATGATGTGGGGTGCTCTACCTGGTGGGCCTGATGGTATTGCCACTTGGTTCAAGGAAGGAGGAGGTGCTGGAGGTTGGTCCGGTTTCAGGATATGGTGTATGGAGCGTCTGTAAATTAGGGGTGTCCCTGCTCCCCTTCACCAACGCGTTTCGCGGTCTCAAATCCCTTTTCTTTCTATATACCATTTCTTGGGCTAGACTTTCCAAATCCTGAGACCGCTGCTCCAGCAAAACAACTCTACTCAGGCGCCCCTCGGGCCACTTTTTGTGACCCACCTTTCTTCTGCAGTGCATAACAATGCTGCAGATTGGAGGAGGATCCATAGAGTGACAAGGTGATCAGGTTGGTCCCTCAGATGTTCAATTGGGTTAAAGTCCAGGGAATTATGTGACCAGGGAAATACTTCAAAGTCTTGATTGTGCTCATCCAACCACTGTTGAACATTTCTAGATGTGTGACATGTCACACTGTCTTGCTGGAAGATCCCATCTGCCCCAGGGAAGACATTCAGCATGAATGGGTGTACAAGGATCTGCAAGGATGGATCCATAACCAAATCAGTCGAGAGTGCCTTCCACATGGATGAGTGAGCCCAGAGAATGCCATAAAAACATTCTGCAGACCATAACACCGACACCATATGACAGCAACAAGTTATATATGTGCAGACAGCTTATAACAAATTTTATATACCCACCAATCAAGTGCATTACACATAACATACTTGCTGCAGATGTCAAATGTAGGAGGTGCACATAATATTATTACTCCAAGGTGTAGAATATGAAGCCAAATTGTATAGTTGTTTCATCAAATGTTGCATTGCAGATGGAAAAGGACTAAGCGGACCTATTATGGCACTTGTGTTTCACTTTTTTCACTCATTTAATTGGTGAAGTGTAAAAAGGACAAAACCTGTTCAGTCACAGCTTATAGTATAGTCTTTGCCAAACTAAAGTCAGCGTCGAAGCCCAAGTGACAAGGTTTCAGAATGTGATCTGCCATGCAGTACCAGTGATAATGTTTATCTGTTTTAGGAGGTACAGTATGGCTGATGTAGTAAAAAACAAAAACATCAGTTGGAGAGGTGGTTAAGTGCCAAATTTGCCCTTCTACCACAGATTTTGTTTCCCATCCTAGATAATTGATGTTCTCCTGGATCTGTTGTAACAACTCCACTGTCGGAGTCCTGTCCTGGCATGGTAGTGCAAATATAGATGTGTCCTACACCGATCCTTTTTGCAGCATACTGTATGGCGTGAGACACGTTGCAACTTAAATGTTTCACCAAAGGTAGTTATTCCTGTAAATTCTGTCTTCGTCCTGTATTTTGGCCTTATTCGCATTGTAGCTGAATACATAGTGGCTTATAGTGTTCTAGGTATTTAGGATTACTATTTTTATTTTTAAGGTAGTGGTATGAAGTTACACCTTAAGCACAACCAGGCATGGCACAGGTTACTTGTTTTGGACCTTGGTCTTGTACTTTGTCCAGCTAAGTTGCAAAGTTTGTGGTGCACCAAATAAGGATATTCGCCAAAATTGTATGGCAATTCTACTGTATGTTAAAATTTCTCCTTGCCATTGCATGTGATGTATGGCAATGTTATGTTAAAATCTACCTTCCTGGGCTATGGGACACTAGGCCCATAGCACATAGAGCATTTAGCCCTGTTATTTTAATCCTGTTATCCGTGGACTAGGCTCTTTATGTTAAACTTTGTAGGGATGATGTGGTCTTTAACATTGTGAAATATTTTTATTTCAGGTGTGCTTTCTTAAAACGTCTTTGCTACCTTTAGCAGCCACAGCACCAGTACTGGGGGTTGCTGCTCCTGCTCTTCTACTGACTGATCCATGGCAATTTACAGCACTTTTAGTAAGCAACGATAACACCTACTGAATGCTATTTTTTTTTTAATAGTGCCTGAATCTGTCCTGAACATACGTATTTTATTTTTAATTTAACACTGCATTAAGTAAGTAACACTGACACAGTGCTGCAGCATAAAGCCCTTCACTAATGATATTGTGGGTTACACAGTATCCCACTGCTCTTATTTACAGTAACAGTAGTGCTTCATTAAGTCAAAGTAGTTGCACCACACCCCTCCCTCTGTTTGTTTTTTTAGTGAAATGGTGCCCAAGTCATGCAAAAAAAAAAAACAATAATGATGGAGCGCTCAAATATACTGAAATTTTCAGAAAATTTACGAATAAATAAACTGATCACTGGGTATCACATAAAAAATGTATTGAATTTAAACTAACACATAATGAACATTGATTTTTTAGCAAATTTCAAAGCATGAGTAGAAGGTATTTCATACAAAATCAATAATATTAAAAAATGCACTTGCTATAAAATAGTGTTGGATGGACCATAAAATATACTCATGATATGTCCCGCTTGATCCTAGTAAGTGCTCTCCTCAGTGGTTATGCATGGTCTCCCGGATGATTATTTATACAATAACTGGTATGGTGGGTGTCCATAGACCTGACTGGATGCCTTGTACCTTAGTTCTGATGGTATATAGGTGGTCCTAACTGATGGTCAGGGTAGGCTAGAAGTTGTTAGCAGGTGGTGGTGTCCCAAAGGAAATTGTCCAGTTGAAAGGGCAAGGCAATGTTGGGAATCTGGAACGGAGACTTAACGGTGGAGAGCTGGTTCAAGTGGGATGATAAATAAAAAGTCCAGTGTCCAACAAGGGAATGTGCCTTGACACGTTTTGTCATCCTGGAACAACTTTTTTAAAGAAGAGCAATAGGAGCCAGTGGAACATATCATAAGTATATTTTATGGTCCATCCAACACTTTTATAACAAGTGCATTTTTTTATATTATTGATTTTGTATGAAATACCTTCTATATAATGCTTTGAAATTTGCTAATAAATATTTATTATGTGTTAGTTTAAATTAAATACATTTTTATATGTGCTATCCAATTGATCAGTTTATTTATTCGTTAATTTTCTGAAAATTTCAGTATATTTGAGCACTTCACCATTATTGTTTTTTTTCTTGCTTTCTTCTATTTCTGGGGACTGGCTCAACACCCCACCCCATAGCACCTATATCGTCACCTCAGTGATTTTTTTTCCCCAAGTCATGCAAAATCTGATGCCGGAGGATGATATTTTGGATTGTTTTGGGATCCAAATTTGAGGAGAAATACAGAGCTGGGCTCAAATGTACTCAGATTTCCAGAAGTTTGTGTAATTACAGTTGCGCCGGGAATTGAACCGCACATCTCTACTTTATATACATGTCCCGAAGCTGATTGCAGTATTAAACACCTTCCTCTATTGGATTACAACCTTGGAGGGACACAAAGTGTGAGCAAAACTCCAAGCAAGAAGTGTGACTTTGGCTGCCATCCTTCTAGCGAACTCGGTGTCAAGCACTTTGCGATGATCAACAAGATAATAACAAAACTTTAGGTACTTGTTTCCTAGCACGACCACCACGATTTCTATCGTGGTGGTCGTGTCGGAGAAAATCGTGTCGGTTGTGTCGGGTGCATACCAAAACGCACACGACGCGACCGACACGATGTACCTGATTTCTCCATAGGCTTCAATGTTAAAATAATTTAACATTGAAGCCTATGGAGAAATCGGGTCCTTCGTGTCCATAGGCTTCAATGTTAAATTATTTTAACATTGAAGCCTATGGAGAAATCGGGTCCATCGTGTCCATAGGCTTCAATGTTAAATTTTTTTAACATTGAAACTGAGTCCATTTAACATAGTAAAAAATGGTAAAAGGGCCAATATGGGCCATTTCTCATTGGGTATGGCCCCGTCATGTGTGTAAAAAAATAATGGCCCCCCATTGTGGCCGCCAACCCCACGATTGACGCGAACCCGAAGCGTGGCGAGCCCGCGAGGGGCGGCGGTGCGCGTCCTCCGACCTTTTCATTCCCCTACTATCCACGTCGGCGTGGAGTTGAGAATAGATTAGTGTGGCGAGCGCAGCGAGCCACCGAGCCCGAAGCGTGACGAGCCCCGCGAGGGGACGCTGATACCTTCACAGATCCCTGCGTCCCCTCGCGGGCTTCACAGGTATCAGCGTCCCCTCGCGGGCCTCGCTGCGCTCGCCACACTAATCTATTCTCAACTCCACGCCGACGTGGATAGTAGGGGAATGAAAAGGTCGGAGGACGCGCACCGCCGCCCCTCGCGGGCTCGCTGCGCTCGCCACGCTTCGGGTTCGCGTCAATCGTGGGGGTGGCGGCCACAATGGGGGGCCATTATTTTTTACACACATGACGGGGCCATACCCAATGAGAAATGGCCCTTATTCGGCCTTTTCCCATTTTATCCTATGTTAAATGGACTCAGTTTCAATGTTAAAATAATTTAACATTGAAGCCTATGGACAAATCGGGTCCATCGCATAGGCTTCAATGTTAAATATTTTAACATTGAAGCCTATGGAGAAATCGGGGGCATCGCGTCCGGCGCGCATAGGCTTCAAAGTTAAAATATTTTAACATTGAAGCCTATAGGGAAATCGTGGGCATCGCGTCGGTCGCGTCGTGTGCCTTCTTAAGGCACACGACCGACGCGATGTACCCGAGTACTGCTTTTTTCAAAGGAAATCGCGGGCATCGTGTGCCTTAAAGTTAAGGCACACGATGCCCGCGATTGTGGCCGTGCTAGGAAACAAGTACCAAACTTTGGGGTTTATTCTAGTTCTTTCTTTTTGACAAAATCCTTCTTAGATGGACAAAACCATGTGCACTGCAGGGGGGCAGATGTAACATGTGCAGAGAGAATTAGATTTGGGTGAGTTATTTTGTTTCTGTGCAGGGAAAATACTGACTGCATGATTTTACACTTCAATATAGATCTCACTTTGAAGAAAAACCCCACCCAAATCTAATTCTCTCTGCACAAGTTACATCTGCCCCACCCGCAGTGCACATGGTTTTGTCCATCTAAGAAGGATTTTGTCAGAAAGAATGGACTAGAATAACCCCCTTTATTATTATAAGAACTGGTTCAAAGTGCAGTACAATATATAAGCTCGCAAAAGCATGTGGTATAATATCATGCAAAGCCCCATGTGACTGAAGAGAAGACTGTGTACACATTTTGAGAGTCATATATGAATGGAGTCATCATTTTCTCTGTGGTTTAATTCCTCAACCAATATTGAGCCTTTTTTTATAGAGCTGCCCTGGATTCAGCTAAAAAAAAAGTCAATGGCAATAAGCTGAGCAGGTACACTGAGGAGAACAGGAACTATGGGCATGATTCTAGTTGTTTGCATAGGCAAGCTCCTTCTTTACTGGACATGGCATAGGTATTTTACTGCACTTCCACTAAAGTAACCACCACCATTAAATTGGTTGCACCATAATTGTATCTATTTTGATAGTGGACAAGATGGACGAATGCCTGGACACAGCTAACGGCCCAGCGTTGCGCAATGTGCATCTCTGGATGCCAGGGCCAGCACGCTGAATTCCTACTAACGGCCTGACTGGTAAGCAGCAGTTAGGGATGTTTTCCAGAATTTGTAACAGTTTGATGGAATATTTTTTTTTGAGAATGGTTATACAAACTTAAAAAAAAAAAAATGTCATACTTTTTTAATTCGTTTAATTATGTTTATAAACATAATTCAGCCTCCCACCATTTGCTTCCACCCTTTTCATGATATAAACTAAAGTTTTTCTCTTAAAAAGTGGAGCTTGGAATAACAGACCAGGCCTTATCAAAATCATAGGTAAATCTTCATGAGCCCTGAGCTGAGCCCATGCTATTGTTGACCTCACTACACCATGCTTTCACAGATCTTTTTTCCTAGAAGAAAGATTACTTATTCTTGTGTAGGCGTAACGCCGCCCGTACAAAACTGCCTTCACAAATAAAAAAGTCATTATGAACAGACTTTTATTTAAGAGCGCTAGGACGAAGACAGGGTGGGCGGCTAACATCCTGTGGCGTTGGCCTCCTGGTCACGTACCAAGGGGAATGCCCAGCATTTTTATGGCGACGCCCATAAGAAGTTTGATGTTCCCCTGGTCCGGCCCTGTGTCCGTCCTCGGCCCTCCCTCTCCTGCAGTGAACGGCCCAGTGAGTGTGTAACTCGCCGAAGCCGTTCGCTGCCGGGGTTTGCACATGACCAAACCGTGACAATCGAACTAGGGCCGAATTCCAATCGCTGCAAGCTCTCACCATCAATAGCCAGCTGGTAATGACTATCCGCGCTGCATCATGGTCTGGTAACTTGCTGCAATCGCCAGACTTCTACACCAGAACCTGGAACCACTTTTTCCAGCTACTGGAAGCTAGTGGGTTGCACCTCTAACTGCAACCCACTAACATACAGTATCTACAGTATAATGAGTGCAAGGTATGCTGTGCTTTGCAGGCAGGTCCCTTGGTCTGGGGAGGCCCACGCCGCACACCCTGTAACTACCTATTAAATACTTTCCAATCCAGAGTAGTCCCACCTTGATGGCAACAGCGCTGCACAAATCACAGAGAAAATGGTATGTTGGCCATTTGCCTGGCATTTTGCGCATATGCAGTAAGAAAATGGGGGCCCAGACAAAAACTGAATACAGGCCACCTCCTCTCTTACAACACCCTTGCTGCAACACCACCTGGTTGGTGTCAGCTTATCCCAACTGCCCAATTACTGTGGACCAGTTTTTTTCTTGATAGCAGGCAAAGAGCAGAGCTTGTAGACACCACTGGGTTCAGCCGTAGAACAAGTCGAGAACGAAATGACAATTTTGCTGTTCTGGTGGTCACAGAAAGCAAGTTGATACAGGTAACCTGAAGCACACATGTTTATTTTAACTCCAATAAAAAATCTTCAAATATAAATCTGTGTATTAGGAACTCCACATCATACAAAATAATACACTTGAAGATGCTCAAGACGTTATGGGCCTAATTCAGACCTGATCGCAAGCCTGCTTTTTTAGCAAATGGACAAAACGTGCAGAGAGAGTTCGATTTGGGTGAGTTATTTTGTTTCTGTGCAGGGTAAATACTGGCTGTTTTATTTTTATACCCCTTTCACATCGCACTTTTAAAACGGTATATTGCCGTTTTTTTCCCTTTTTAAAACGTTTAAGGCTGCACTGTGAATGCACCACAGCCGATTTACCGTTTCAATTTAACTGGCATTTCGAACCGTGTAAAAAGCAGAGTCCTACACGGTTCATTGCCGTTTTTTGTGCAATGTGAATGTGTACAGTTTGTCTGAAACGGTATTTCAGGCAAACAACACAAGCACAAGCACAATTTGTGGCGCCCCCTCCCCTCCTATATGTCAGCAGGCACCGGGGATCGAGCGGGGTAGGCTGGACGCAAATAGCCAGCGGAGGTGAGCGCTGGGGCTTGGAGATCTCTCTCCTCCCCAGGACCGTGCGCGACCCCCGCTCCCCTCAGCAGTCACTCAGCTCACTGCCCTCCCGAGCTAATCCCACGGCCATCCTCCCTCTCCCCGACTGGTATTACAGCATCGTCACCCCGCTCCTCGTCATACCCCCGCCCGCTACATGTAACCGAGGCTCTGCCGCACGCCGTCCCAGGGCTCCATCTCCCCTCCGCAGCTCTGTCCCCCTCTACCCCCGGCTTCACTGCGTCACATTTGGAACCGCGGCATATTACGATATGCTAGATAAGGGCTAGAGATGAGAGGGCAGGACTGTGTCTCGGGGATGAGATTGTGTTACAGTAGCTGGGCTGCAGCAAGCATGTGAGTTACATCAGGACCTGGGCTCCGGGTGCTTCTTAATTCATCTGTAATTACACAGCTTGCGGCTGAGGCAGCACTGCTGGGAGCGTCTGCAGAGGACACAGGGAGAAATATGTTGGCTGGCATATCGCCGCACAGGGAGAGGTAGGTAGAATATGGGGACTGGGTGGGAAATCAGAGCCCCGCTGGGACATAGGCAGCTGGGGGACACTCGGGAGGCTGCACGCATCAACGTGCCCGCAGGGTCAGAGGACAAGTGTCTGCCCGGGACTCGCTGCTGGCCGGCTACCCTGCTCCTGTCACCCGCCGCCCTCCTCAGTCTCACACACTGCCTTGAAACGTGTTCAGAATGAAACGTTTCAACTGCAATGTGAATGACACTTTAACCTGCATTTAAAACGGTAATCTGGCCACTATTAAGGCTCTGACCCGTTTTAATTACCGGTTTAAAATACCGGTTTTTAAAACGGGTCTGCGATGTGAAAGTGGTATCACACTGCAATTTAGATTTCAGTTTGAACACACCCCACCTAAATCTAAAGCTGGCCATACATCAGGAAGACCAGTATCAGATTGAAGCGTCTAATGTTTTCCCCGGCAGCTTCCCAGACAGACGATAGATCTTAAGTGTGTAATTCCTTATATGATCTATCATAAGATCTGCAACTCCCAGCACACTGGTTATTAACAGCATCTTCAGATTTGAGGATTAACCTCATGACCGGGGACCAGCACGTCCTACTAATACACCTTACGATGTGCATTCAAAAATTACACAATGCATCGCACAACCTGTTGAAATCATGCATTCAGGCCTGAAATCGTTCTGGTGTATGGCCAGCTTTACTCTCTGCACATTATATCTGCCCCACCTGCAGTCCACATGGTTTTGTCCATTTGCTAAAAAAAACAGCCTTGTGCTCAGGTCTGAATTAGGCCCTATATGCCTGAGCTCAGGGCCGGACTGGCCATCTGGCACTTTTGGCAAATGCCAGAAGGGCCGATGGCCTTGCGGGCCGATTTTTGAAGCCCACATGCTGTTGGACCAGACCATCAGCACCCAGACATTGCCCCGTCACAGGACGCTCTGTTATCTGTGACAGTGCGCATACATGAGTGCACTGAGCTCCACTGCCTCAGCAGCCCCCGTTAACATAATTGCCAGGCGAGGCCGGGATGCTGCCGGGTGTGTGTAGAAGCTCCTGGGACCGCCTGCCAGCAGCGAATACCCAGAGTGCACGGAGCTCCACTGCCTCTGCGCCCCCGGTGACATCATTACCCGGCGTGACCGGGAAGCCGCCTGGGTCTATGCAGGAGCTCCGGGAAGTGCTAGCCGCCAGCAGCAAACTCCCCATAGGAGGGCACAGCATCCACCAGCTGCGAGGGACCGACCAATCAGCGTGGGACGCTAGGAACAGACTTGCTAAAAGGTAAATCGGGGGCTTGTGCCCTGCAGGGAGTATGGGTATAACTGTATGCAGCATACTGAGTATTGGGCATCATGGTGTGCAGCATTTTGTGTAATGGGCATTACGGTGTGCGCTTAATGTGTAATGGGCATTATGGTGTGCGCTTAATGTGTAGTGGGCATTACGGTGTGCGGCATAATGTGTAGTGGCCATTACGGTGAGCGGCATAATGTGGAATGGGCATAACGTTGTGTTTCATAATGTGGAATGGGCATAACGGTGTGTTCCATAATGTGGAATGGGTAGTGTAATGCCTCATTTTTGTGATGCCACCCCACCTTTCCATGAGGACACACACCCTTTTTGCTGAGCGGCTTCGCCGCACAAGGGTCCCACCTACTGCGGGTGGGCCTGTGTGCTCAAAATGCCAGGGCCACTTTCTGGTCCCAGTCCGGCCCTGCCTGGGCTCACAGAGCCCTATAAGAACACATTCCTGGCAAGAATTATAGCAGCAGTAAATCGGTCCCTGTGTCTTTAACTAATGTAAATATTTCATATCAGGAAATGAAGCCTTCCTAAATATGGCGTTCAACTCAACTGACATCAATTTGTGAACTGTGTTCATGCTTTAAATACCAATCAGGAATGCCGACTCCTTTTTTTTTTTAATACTACATTGGATATTGCAGCTAATGGGTTGAAACTTTGAGGAAAAGAAGCATTAGGTGATTGAATGATCAGGTTAATTGGGTTAGTGTTCAGGTACTTTACGTTCAGCATTGTGACTTGAATCCTATCCCTTCTTTTGAAATGGAAGATAATGAGCACAAATCTATTTTGCATTCCCATTAAAATCAATGCATGCACAGTTGTAAGAGGGGATTGCTCTATTTCAAAGCTCCCTATTAGCCATTGTTCAAATATCATCATCAACTTTTTAAAAGGACACTTATCAAAGGCCTTCATTTTATTTGGCACAGCATAGTCAGATCAGACTTCAGGGATTCCTGTGCAGGGCAGCCCCCCTAATTGAATACCCCCATTAAAGTAGGCAATTGTACATTAAACTTGCCAAGGGTCCCACAGTGGTTTGCATATCCAACAATGATAGACAGCTGCAGAATATACTGGACCTATAGAAATGCATTAGAAATCAGTTTCTCAAACTCAGTCCTCAGGACCCCACGCAGTTCACATTTTCCAGCTCACCAGACAGGTGCACTCATTACTGACTGACACATTTTAAAAGATCCACAGGTGGAGCTAATTATTTCACTTGATTCTGTGAGGAGAGTGGAGTGTGAGGACCGACTTTGAGAACCTGAGCTATAAATCAATGATTTGTAGAAAAATATGCTTAAAAGAAATCTACATTTTAGTGACTCGCAGGTGGATTTATTTAATTCAGAGATTTTGTTTATAAGACAGGAAGGTATTTAATCTTAGGTGAAAAAAAGCCAGAGTGATTTTTTTTTGTGAGAGCTGCGTAGTCCTCTGTTGCTTGTGATTGCAGCATCCTACACTAGGTCTGTTTCTCCATAGCAATTAAGGGTAAATTGCCTCAGACATGGAACAAGCAGAGCTGCTCTGATTATGGAGATGAAAAGTGCAAACAATTGGGATTAACCCCGGGGATGCTGCAGCTGCTATGATTTTATTTAACTTGTGATAATATTTCTTGTAAAGTACTTAAGAATGTTTCACACAGGAATAATTTTCAGCAATTTTAAAAGAGGAACTAACATCTGAACTGACATAGGTCTAGCTTCTTATATACAACGAGTGAGCGAGCAGGTTTAGGGACTTAAGTGTATACCATTTTGCACATAAAGGATTACAACATGGTGCTCTCAGTTTGGCTGGTGGTCCCCAAGTCACAGGGGTGAGGTAGATGTCTACTGGTTCATGATTTTCATTGTTGTTTTTTATTTATTATTATTATTATTATTTTAACCCCTTTGATGCCTAAATTACCAATATACACAGTAGACAGATTAATATTTTTACAGGTTACACATAAATTATTACTAGACAAGGTAACCAAACGCATACCTCCCAACATGACCCTCTCCAGGAGGGACATAATGCTCTGTTTCTGGATTTTCCTCTCAATTTATGATTTCTTGTCACCTGTGGTGAAACACCTTTCTCGTCAATTAACCTGTTTAACACAGGTGATGGTAATCATACATTCAGGGGGAAGTCCAGAAACAGAGCAGAGCATTGTGGGGTAGATGTAGGTGGTGGAGCTACAGATGGTAAAAGCAGAGTGTCCAAAAAAATCCACCCTGCTGGACACTCTGCTTTTTACCATATGTGGCTCCACCACCTACACTGGATGAGAGGGAAATATATGTTTTTTCTTTATTGATGTTTTTATTGTGAAAGGATAAAAATCCTTTTATCAATAAATATCCACCTTCTGTCTAGTTCACCCTTTGCGCCCAAGGTATTTTTCATTTCTTCCCTACTAATCTAACACCCATATCTGACTCTCTTTGCACGTGACGGCCCCCTGCAGTGCACATAATATTTATTCGCCTCTAGATATTGCTATATCTAAACTAGAATATTTTAAAACTGGTACCCAATTATGAATAGTTTTTGAACTAAGGCCAGTTTATTTGATGACCGAGAATAACAGTGTCTGGGCCATAGCTATTAAAATTGTGATTGATTGCTTTAATCTTCTCATCAATAATATTTGTGTTATATTGTCTTTTATATGTATAGCAATAATTTGGAGTCATGGGTAAATCAGTCAGGCGCTTTGGAAGGTAGTAGGAAATCTCTCGGTAAAGGGTCTATGCTAGAAACTGTAAAGCCTGGGTTCATCCATCTCTATTATTCTCGCCTGACATTTAGTTAAACTGTTCTGATTCAAATGGGGTTTATTTTGTATGTATTATCCAGTATGTTGTTTGCATTGTAATAATGTACAGAAGCCAAGTTCAATGTTGCTGCGCCAATTGCCACGCGACTCCTGTAGCGATCAGCACAATCCGGTCACCACACGAGTTCATCTAATTCACTTCCACATCTCCCATGGGTGTGAATTTGGCACAAACAAGCATAAGTGGCCAGATTGCTGAATCGATGAGCGTGACTACATCCGTATATACATCATTGTATACATTAGTATAATGCCCTGTGATTCTATACGCACATTGTTATGTTACTGAATGTAAACGCGGAGTTGCTATTATTGATCAACTCAAAATGGGAAACATGTGAGGGGGGGGGGGGGAATTAAGCACATGTAGCTGGTGATAGATTTGTCCATATTTTGAACACTAATTTTTTCTTAATTCTTAATTTTATTCAATGTGTGTAAAATCACATAATCAAGAGCAGAAGTCTGTTTTGTATGCTTGGGTCATAATTCAATACTCCCCTCCCCTACTTTTTTTTTTTTTTTAAAGAATTCCCCTTCCTCAGTGCCCGCATGTGAAACACGTCCAAATCATAAAAAAAGCCCTACAACCTGAAACCCTTGTAAACACCAAAACCATTGGACTTGAATCTTTTTCCCTTATTATGCCTAATTAAAAGGACAAAAAAAAGCTGACCTACTGTATCACTTGTTTAGATGACATCAACCTATAGTAAAGGATATAGATCAAACATACTTTGTATTCTGTATGCAGCAGTTACAGCTGCCTGTGACTAGATCCACTTTAAATAATGAAACACAATGAAGGCTGCAACCAGCGATATTCTCTGATATTCCACGTAAGGTGCAGGCAACTGGAACAGAGCACAGTAAAATGAAGGCATTGCACATGCATCGCCAATTACAAATACCTCAGGAATATGTTCTTGTAAATAAAGTGTTTATGCGGCATCTGATGGGTCTGGGGCATAAAGGGTTACACACATTTCTTGGTCAAATCATTCACAGCACGCTATCACATGAACACTCCAGTTTCCCTATTAGGTCCGCCATAGAATTCTAAGAAGCAAAACAAATTAAATCTACAATTTTAAATTAAAAGGCTTTCTGGTCTATTAAGTTTTCTTTAAGTAACGACTCAACACCATTAAGTTACCAATTCTGGGCTAAACCGAAGTACAGCACTTGTGGCAGAATAGCTACTTATTCTGAATGATGCGAAAGAGGATATAGAGTGCGCCTCTCAGTGTGCCACCACCAACTCCAAGTACAGTAGTAAATGTCACTGACAATTGGTGGAGATAGATTTTTACAAGCATTTTCATAAAATCTTTAAAAGAACAATCAAGCAAAATCCTTTTGCAGCATGGTTAGGTCCAGTAGTTCATAGATAATAATTTCATACAATAGTCATCACAAAAAGTTGGACGCGTTTCGTCAATTAGACCTCATCAGGGGTGAAAAAACTCGATCGATTGAATCTATTATTAGACAACAGTATAATTGTCCGGATCCTCTAGGATTCCCGAACTAGATAAAGAAACGTTCACTGGTCTCAACTGCGGCTAATAGATTTGGCAGAAGTTTGGATAATCCAATTAAAGCTGATCAGTAGATCCTGTTTGATTAGTCAGAATATCACTAACGGTATCAAAATGGATGTGCAGCACTAGAGGGTCACATCCATTTGGATGCCGTTAGTGATATTCTGACTAATCAAACAGGATCTACTGATCAGCTTTAATTGGATTATGCAAACTTCTGCCAAATCTATTAGCCACAGCTGAGACCAGTGAACGTCTTTAACTCGTTCGGGAATCCTAGAAGATCCAGACAATGAATCTCTCAACCAATTGTCAGAGTGACATTTACTACAGTACTTGGAGTTGGTGGTGGCACACTCTATATCCTCTTATGCATCTGTCTCCCTTACCCCACTAACAGGGGGGATTTATAGATTTGCAGCCCCACATACATATATATTCTTGTTTGTATTATTCTGAATGATATACAGAATGTACAGGTATGTGTGGAAATAAGTGTGGCATGGATTAATACAGACTCAACAGTGCACTTTTATGAAATGGCCACAATCCCCTATTCTCCATGGGAAAACCAATGTAGCGTCACCTTATTTTTTGCTTATGTTGTTGCATATGTATGTAATGCCAAGAAGTAAAATCTATGTATGCAAATAAATGGAAATTAATTTATATGCACTGATGACTTGTGTCAAATAACTGCAATGGTTCTTTGTTTTCCCTACAGTGAAACAGTCGGCTCACTGACACTCATTTTATGCTTATGAGCCAGATATGGTTTGGTGCAACAAACGCACAAAGTAGGGCCATATCCCAAACTCTACCATTACAATCCTGGATTTATGGCAATCCATGCTTCAGTCCTGACTTTTTTTTTTAAATATTGAGCAATTTTCTAAATTAAGCTGTGTACACACATTGTAATATCGCTGTATATATGGTCGATGAGCGACCATATTTTCAGTGATTTGTTTGTGCTGCGATGATCAGCCTCCTAATGGTCCCTCACGGCACCCTTGAGTCCAGAATTTTTTTCAAAGCTCCCTAGGCCAAAACATTCTTATTAAGAAATTGGTACTTATGTAGTAACTGGGCTGCCGATTTCTAAATCGGGTCGGATCGGGAGATCGCATCGCATCGCATGCGACCATGCGATTCGATGCGATGCGATGCGATGCGATGACCCGATTTTTCCATAGGAATCAATGTTAAAATGGACTGAGTCCATTTTAACATGGAATTCAATGGGAAAAATGGGTCCTTTTCATACCCCTACTATCCAAGTGGGCATGGAGTTGGATATAAACCTGTGGCGAGCGTAGCGAGCCACCGAGCCCGAAGCGTGGCGAGCGCAGCGAGCCCCGCGAGGGGACGCAGATTTCTTAAACAGTATTCTGCGTCCCCTCGCGGGGCTCGCTGCGCTCGCCACGCTTCGGGCTCGGTGGCTCGCTACAGGTTTATATCCAACTCCATGCCCACTTGGATAGTAGGGGTATGAAAAGGACCCCTTTTTCCCATTGAATTACATGTTAAAATGGACCAAGTCTATTTTAACATGTAATTCAATGGGAAAAAGGGGTCCTTTTCATACCCCTACTATCCAAGTGGGCATGGAGTTGGATATAAACCTGTGGCGAGCGTAGCGAGCCACCGAGCCCGAAGCGTGGCGAGCGCAGCGAGCCCCGCGAGGGGACGCAGAATACTGTTTAAGAAATCTGCGTCCCCTCGCGGGGCTCGCTGCGCTCGCCACGCTTCGGGCTCGGTGGCTCGCTACGCTCGCCACAGGTTTATATCCAACTCCATGCCCACTTGGATAGTAGGGGTATGAAAAACACATATCTCACTCAATCTCACTTGCATCTGACACATTAATGACAACTGTAGTTAAGGATTAATGATATATTTGTGACAGAAAATAAAGCAAACAAACAAATTAATGTGACTTATTAAGCAATGTTAAGGCATGCAGGATACGGCCAAATACATCATCGCCAGCTAGGGACTTGCGCCATACAAATTCGGTCATGTAGCTGGTCAGATTGCTGCGAGCTGTTCCACGATGGCACTTATTCCTCCACTTGACACAACCCCATAAACGTTCTATGTTCTGGGTGTGTGCCCCACTTTCTGGATCCACAAAGTTGAAGCGGTGGTTCACCCTGGCATGAGTGTAGCCAGCCGCCTCCAAATCAGTGGTTCGGTATGCTCGCCAGCAATCCGACATCACAGTGGACCCAGGTTCGATGTTAGCTTGAATAGCAGCCATCAGGGTTGCAGCATCTCTCTGGGCAACTGGCAGCATAAAGCATTGCCCAGTCTCTCTGCAGACACCGCCGAACACCCATTGCTGGGGAAGTAGTCGGCCCACATTGGACTTACGACGGACAAAAAGAGTCTCATCCACCTCGACCACTTTTCCTGGGCCTCCAATCTTGCGCTGCGGCTGAGCAAGAATATCCTGCTCACAGGCCTGACGCATAAACGCATTATATGCGACCACTGTCTTGATTGACAGATTCAGTTCCTTTTGACACAACTCCACTGATGTCAACTCCTTGCTCCACAAATATATGAAACGGACAATTGTGACAAAAGGGAGTCGGCACCCAGGACTAAATAGTGCAGCACGAACACTTCTTTTCTTGCCGCAAGCCTTGATATAACACCGCCACTTTTGATCAGCCATGTTCAGGCGCATGGGATGCCCGTTGTCGCAGGTGGCTGTGGTGGGCAGAAGGCCATGTTGCTGCAGGAAAAGAACAGCAGCTTCTTCAGTCTGCGGCAATGTAAACAGCCTTGTCGACGACGCAGCTGCTGACGTGGAAGCTGTAGCCATATCCGTATCCAAATCTCCTCCAAAATCACCTCTCTCAAAACAGCACTTTCTCCTCTCAAACACCCTCACATTTTACTCCTCCCTAACCTCCTAAAATACCCTTTCTCCCAATTTTTGCCACCTGTGCCAAAGCCTAAATTAAAAATTAGGTGCAATAGGTGAAAAATCGGGCCCATCGGATCGGATCGCATCGCATGCGATTTGGTTGTATGCGATGCGATGCGATGCGATATCGCATCGCATCGCATCGGATTGTATGCCTTAACTTAAGGCATACAATCCAAAAATCGGCAGCCCAGTTACTACATAAGTACCAAGAAATTTAGTAGTAGCATACACACTGGTTGTGCATTACATATAAACAATTTCAATTGGTCCTGGACCACCAATCAAAGGCACCCCTGTAAGTTTCTCGAGTCACCCCAGGGTGCCAGGGCTAACCGTTTGGGAACCACTGCACTAGACCAACTTTCATCCAATTAGTTGGTTGGTTGGACTGAAAACCTTGTACAGTGTAGCAGCAAATGACAATCAGCTATTTGCTCTCAAACCCAGGAAAATGGACAGAATCATTCAGTCAAATTGTTTAAATCAAACAAGCTGAAACACAGTGCTAACACCAAAATTTGAAACCGAACACGAACGTCAAGGTGTAACGAGTGAGAATACATGACAGATTGATTTAAATACATCCCTTAGTCGGGATGTGGATACTCCTGCTCTTTTAAAGTGATATGGGGCCTTATTCTAGTTCACCCTTTCTGGCAAAATCCTTCTTAGATGGACAAAACCATGTGCACTGCAGGGGGCAGATGTAAAATGTGCAGAAAGAATTAGATTTGGGTGAGTTATTTTGTTTCTGTGCAGGGTAAATACTTGCTGCTTTATTTTTACACTGCAATATAGATCTCACTTTTAAGTAAAAATCCACCCAAATCTAATTCTTTCTGCACATTTTACATCTGCCCCCTGCAGTGCACATGGTTTTGTCCATCTAAGCCGGATTTTGTCAAAAAGAGTGAACTAGAATAACCCCCATGGTGGGTTCAGTGTATCAGGTTGTTGTTGCGGAGGTGGCTCAGACCATGCGAAAGAGACAAGTTAACAATCAATGTGAAAATTTACTTACGAAGGCAGCATCACGCCCTTTAGGGTAAAAACCCTATACTCCATTTTAAATTTGATACCTTGTCTGAATAATAGTTTTGTCCTTTTCCTGATTTTGGGAGCAAATAACTAAATTACAAATTACATTTGATACCATCCAGTACCAGTTTTTTATTCCATCCAACCAAGTTAGATGCATGTTGGTCTGATGTATGGCCAGCAATTGACTGTAATCTAGCTGAGGAATGTAGTTTATGTTACTGGCTAGATTTTAAGAATCATTTTAGTGGAGTAACTAGGAATCTTCCCTGCCATTATTGTATAAAAATCGATTCACAGACTGGAGATAGGGGTTTTAAAAACACCAAATAGAGCAGGTATGAGTGCAGCCCATAGATTGCACAATGGTTAAGGTTGCAGTCTCACAGCACCAGTTTTATTTATGACCTTGCCATATTTATGTAGAGTTCCAATGTTCTCAAGGTTGCGTGGTTTCCCTCCTACTTGCTTGTATTGGTCAATGTGGGTAAATCAAGAGATTAGCAGCTGAATACTAAAAGTGGGTAGTACTTGTTATTACTACTATATGTATTTTGGATTGGTCACCACACAGCCCAATCTCTCAATGCTCTCTACAGCCTCATGTCGCATTGATGGACACACCATAATCTATTATGTTAGGTACTAGAATGACTGGGGTCTGCTGCAGGGCAGGTACATTTGCTTTCCCTCAGAGCCATGGGGTGTTGTGGTGGCAGGGGGAAAGCAGGGGAAGTTTGCAATGCACACTATGCTATAAGTAATTTATCAGTTATTTTTCTAGCAGCATATTCTGCAGCGCTTTACAGGGAATATTTGAACATTCACATCAGTCCCTGCCCCAGTGGAGTTTACAATCTATATTCCCTACCACATGTACACGGCACATAAAACACACACACAAACACAGACATTCCAGGGTTAATTTTTGTTGGGAGCCAAATCACCTACCAGTACAAGCATGAGGAGAATATGCAAACACCATACAGGGCCCTGGTGGGAATCAAACCCATGACCTCTGTCCTGTGAGGCAGTAATGCAAAACCATTACGGTCTGTGCTGCCCAATGAAGAACTCTGAATATTTTAAGGCAGGTTGGTGTTTTGGTGAGTGGGCAGGCAGAGTAATAGTGTCCCCATTTAACGACTTTTGTGGGATAAATGTCACCACCAGAGTTGTCCCATCTGGTGTCCATACGTCATTACATAATAATACTTAACAAAAGATATCATTAAAATAAAAACACCTATTAATTACCTAGGGAAAGAGGGAATAGCTGAGCATTGGTACGCCTTGCTATAATAGGTGTTATAGGACTCTCCAATCTATATATATATATATATATATATATATATATATATATATATATATATATATATATATATATATATATAAATCTATATATATATATATATATATATATATATATATATATATATATATATATATATATATATATATATATATATATACAGTCGGGCAAAAAAGTATTTAGTCAGCCACCAATTGTGCAAGTTCTCCCACTTAAAAAGATGAGAGAGGCCTGTAATTTTCATCATAGGTATACCTCAACGATGAGAGACAAAATGAGGAAAAAAAATCCAGAAAATGACATTGTCTGATTTTTAAAGAATTTATTTGCAAATTATGGTGGAAAATAAGTATTTGGTCAAAAACAAACAAGCAAGATTTCTTGCTCTCACAGACCTGTAACTTCTTCTGTAAGAGGCTCCTCTGTCCTCCACTCGTTACCTGTATTAATGACACCTGTTTGAACTCTTTATCTATATAAAAGACACCTGTCCAACACTTCAAACAGTCACACTCCAAACTCCACTATGGCCAAGAGCAAAGAGCTGTCAAAGGACACCAGAAACAAAATTGTAGACCTGCACCAGGCTGGGAAGACTGAATCTGCAATAGGTAAGCAGCTTGGTGTGAAGAAATCAACTGTGGGAGCAATTATTAGGAAATGGAAGGCATACAAGACCACTGATAGTCTCCCTCGATCTGGGGCTCCCCGCAAGATCTCACCCCGTGGGGTCAAAATGATCACAAGAACGGTGATCAAAAATCCCAGAACCACACGGGGGGACCTAGTGAATGACCTGCTGAGAGCTGGGACCAAAGTAACAAAGGCTACCATCAGTAACACACTACGCCGCCAGGGACTCAAATCCTGCAGTGCCAGACGTGTCCCCCTGCTAAAGGCAGTACATGTGCAGGCCCGTCTGAAGTTTGCTAGAGAGCATTTGGATGATCCAGAAGAGGATTGGGAGAATGTCATATGGTCAGATGAAACCAAAATAGAACTTTTTGGTAACAACTCTACTCGTCGTGTTTGGAGGAGAAAGAATGCTGAGTTGCATCCAAAGAACACCATACCTACTGTAAAGCATGGGGGTGGAAACATCATGCTTTGGGGCTGTTTTTCTGCAAAGGGAACAGGACGACTGCTCCGTGTAAAGGAAAGAATGAATGGGGCCATGTATCGTCAGATTTTGAGTGAAAACCTCCTTCCATCAGCAAGGGCATTGAAGATGAAACGTGGCTGGGTCTTTCAGCATGACAACGATCCCAAACACACTGCCCGGGTAACAAAGGAGTGGCTTCGTAAGAAGCATTTCAAGGTCCTGGAGTGGCCGAGCCAGTCTCCAGATCTCAACCCCATAGAAAATCTTTGGAGGGAGTTGAAAGTCCGTGTTGCCCAGCGACAGCCCCAAAACATCACTGCTCTAGAGGAGATCTGCATGGAGGAATGGGCCAAAATACCAGCAACAGTTTGTGAAAACCTTGTGAAGACTTACAGAAAACGTTTGACCTCTGTCATTGCCAACAAAGGGTATATAACAAAGTACTGAGATGAACTTTTGTTATTGACCAAATACTTATTTTCCACCATAATTTGCAAATAAATTCTTTAAAAATCAGACAATGTCATTTTCTGGATTTTTTTTCCTCATTTTGTCTCTCATAGTTGAGGTATACCTATGATGAAAATTACAGGCCTCTCTCATCTTTTTAAGTGGGAGAACTTGCACAATTGGTGGCTGACTAAATACTTTTTTGCCCGACTGTATATATATATATATCTATGTGTGTATGTGTGTGTTCCCTATGGACTCCAAAACGGTCTGACCGATTTTGATGACATTTTCAGTCTTCAGATTAGCCTAGCGGGTGATCCTGTGAAATTTGTTAGCGATTGGATCAACAAAATTTTTTTTGGGCAATTAATTGATCGCGCCATGAATGAGATTTCGTTCCCACCGAACTTCTGTAAAATGCAACTGAATATTCAAGCCGTTGTCGACAATGTATTCCCAAATCTTACAACCAACTACAAAAATCCAGATTGGCTGTGCGAACGTGCAATTTTGGCACCAAAAAATTATGATGTCAACAAGCTCAATCAGCAAGTTCAATTAAAACTGCCCGGCAAAACAGTCAAATACAAGTCGATCGACACAGTAATGGACGAAGAACAAGCCGTCAATTATCCGATTGAATTTTTGAATTAATTGGAACCACCCGGAATGCCACTGCACATATCAACATTGAAGGTTGGATCACCATTGATGCTTATTCGCAACTTAAATGTGCCAAAGTTGTGCAACAAAATCAGATTGACCGTCGGCACTGTACCTATAGATATCTGCTAAAACGTTGTCACATGACACAGAAGTCATCTGGCTATAGATAATTAGTGCTTCCCATGCAAAGCCATGGGAAGTGGGGCCGTGGGTTGCTAGTGTATCATAAATAAGTAAATATATAAGGCGGAAATCATATAATGGAGACGCACATAGTAACATTTTTACCATCAAAAAAAAAGGGAAAAATGAAAATCTCAGGACACTCTAAAATATAGGTTTTAATAGATATTCATTAAACATGCTAATTAGAAAATACTTTTTGGTTGATTGAGAGCCTTACAATGATTGTGTGCCAGGTGATTCCATGCTTGGGCAGGCTGGCTGCGATTAAAATGGATTTACTTATGAAACTACTTTACATATTTCTACCATTCCTAGAATGCTACCTAAAACACTTGCTAATACTAGGGATGTGCACCGGCCACTTTTCGCATTTTGGGTTCTGATTTTTTTTGTTTAAAGCATACAAACTGCTAAAATCGAATAATTATTGTGTTTTTTTGCTCCTACGCTATTAAGAACCTCAATAACATTCATTTCCAGTCTATTTTGAACACCTCACATTATTGTTTTAGGGCAAAAGGTTGCACCGAGGTAGCTGTATAACTATGCTAAGCCACACAGGTGTGTGGCACAAACACATGGCTCACCTAGGAGTAACACTGCAGCTTCAGACAGGGTGGCAGTTTGAAAAACTAGGCCCCAAAAAGACCCCTATCTGGCTTGATCGTGTTTACCACCAGCCGAGGATTAGTGGGTGATTGGTGCAGCACTGAGTTGGTCTGCGAGTGTGCTGTGCGGGGTATCTGTTTTTATCAGTTTAATTTCTAATAAGACCACTATCTGGCTTGATCGTGTTGTTTACCACCAGCCGAGGAGCAGTGGGCGATTGGTGCAACAATCAATTACTCTCAGCAGTGGGATTGGTCAGCTCTGTGATTGATTATAATTTATTATTACCACTGTCTGGAATGCAAACAGTTGTATGCGTTTAAAGACAAGTCCAGTTACTGCATGAATGACACTTGTCAGTGGGATTAATGAATGGTGATGGCTTGATCGTGTTTACCACCAGCTGAGGATCAGTAGGCGATTGGTGCAGCACTGAGTTGGTCTGCAAGTGTGCTGTGCGGTGTATCTGTTTTTATCCGTTTAATATCTAATAAGACCACTATCTGGCTTGATCATGTTGTTTACCACCTGCCGAGGAGCAGTGGGCGATTCGGCAGCATTCTGCAGGCAGTGGCAGAAATGCTCCTGTCACTTAGGCCGTCTTCTGACGGCATCTGGTTGTGTGATGCAGGGTGAGAGCGGCAGATTCCCAGAATAATGCAGGGCGAGAGCGGCAGTGGCGGACTCACAGAATTATGCAGGGTGAGAGCGGCAGTGGCGGACTTCCAGAATTATGCAGGGTGAGAGCGGCAGTGGCAGACTCCCAGAATTATGCAGGGTGAGAGCGGCAGTGGCAGACTCCCAGAATTATGCAGGGTGAGAGCGGCAGTGGCAGACTCCCGGAATAATGCAGGGTGAGAGCGGCAGTGGCAGAATCCTGGAATAATGCAGGGTGAGAGCGGCAGTGGCGGACTCCTGGAATAATGCAAGGTTAGAACGCAAGTGGCAGACTCCCAGAATAATGCAGGGTGAGAGCAGCAGTGGCAGACTCCCGGAATAATGCAAGGTGAGAGCGGCAGTGGCTCCCAGAATAATATAGGGAATACCATCTGCATTACAGTGTCTGTGACACAGGCACTGTACCATAATCACAGATAACTGATACATGACTACATTAACAACACTGCAGAATGGCTTCCCAGAGACACCTGTAACACCCTATCTGAGCACAGGCGGCGACCAGCCGAGGAGCAGTGGGCGATTGGTGCAGCAATCAATTACTCTCATTAGAGGAATGCAAACAGTTGTATGCATTTAAAGTCAAGTCCACTTATCACTGTCAAGGAAAGGAAGGAAACATTATTTAAAAACATCAATCCAATATAATGTTAACAAGCACACAATAAAGTGACACTGTGCATAGGTTCAAGGAAGGGTGGTTACCAGATGGTATTGAACTGCCAGGATATGGAACAGTTCAAAACAGGCATGAAGCAAATATGGATCCCGGGGTCACATACAGCATACAGCTCTGTTGATGGGATAACTTTCTTCCCGGTCCAACTGCACAACGTCCGGGAAGGAAAGTTATCCCATCAACAGAGCTGTATGCTGTATGTGACCCCGGGATCCATATTTGCTTCATGCCTGTTTTGAACTGTTCCATATCCTGGCAGTTCAATACCATCTGGTAACCACCCTTCCTTGAACCTATGCACAGTGTCACTTTATTGTGTGCTTGTTAACATTATATTGGATTGATGTTTTTAAATAATGTTTCCTTGTATTTTTAAGATGTCGATTGTGAATTAAATATCAATACATGTTATGCGATGATATTTCCCCATTTTTTTTTTTCATTTCTTATGCACCATCTACTGTAATTGATGAGGAGTAAATGGTCAGCATTATTGTGAAAACCAAGAAGTACTTCAAGGGAAGTTGAAAAAGGGAAGTAATTTCCTCATTATATGTTGAGCGCTGGTTGAAGGATTTATTCACCACTGTATATCATTGTCTATTGTTTGGGGGTCTAGAAGAAAACCCCTAGAATTTGTCCTTCCTAGCAGCTCATATCTTGCGCACTGTGGTGAATACTATACTTATTGCACTAATTCATAATATCTCCCTGTATAAACTGGCTCTACAGCGACAAGATGTCATCCTCACTCGTCGTCATCCTCCTCATCCTCTGATTACTTGCCCCCTCCAGTGTGTACTTCCTCATCCTCACAGATTATCAATTCATCCCCGCTGGACTCCACGATAACAGGTCCCGTTATAATCTCTGGAGGCAATTCCTGGTCTTCATTGAATAATTGATAATTCATTTTTATAAACATCATCTTCTCCATATTTTGTGGAAGCAACCTCCTTCGCCGCTCACTGACCAGGTTCCCCGCTGCACTAAAAACTCTTGCTTAGTACACACTGGAGGTGAGACAACTCAGGTAAAATAGAGCCAGTTTGTACAGGGGCTTCCAAACTGCCTTTTTCCTGCCAGTACAGGTAAAGACTGTCTGACATGTCTACTTGGATGCTGTCACCAAAATAATCCTCCTCCATTTTTTCAATGGTGACAGCATCCAATGCACCGACAGTAGACATGTCAGCAATCGTTGCCAGGTCCTTTAGTCCTGAGCAGATGTCTAAACTCCCTCCTGCCTGTCCTGCATCCCCTCCAGCTCATCTCAGATAGGTTAGTCAGTCATGCTGGTGACATGGCCTGCAGGACTCCCCCTGATCCGGATTGAGGAGGAACTGACGAGGAGGGAGTTGGTGGTGTACATTTCAGGCGCTTGGCTCCAACAGAAGGGGCAAAGGGATTTAGGTGTCCCTGGACTGATACCCGCAGTTCCTGAACTAAACACTTATTTATGAAGGGTCATCAGGTGATGTATAAGGGAGGATGTCCCTAGATGGGCAAGATCCTTGCCCCTGCTTATTGGAGCTTTACATAAGCTAAATATGGCAATACATTTGTTGTCCGTATTCAGATAAAAAAAATTCCAGATCGTAGAGGTGGATTTATTGGTCCTTTGCACAGGCATGATGATGGGCTTTTTCATCCCATGGACAACAACTGCTTCCCCCCTGTTGCCTTATTTAAGCAAACCACCTCAGCATCCTCCTTGTCAACTTCCTCCTCAGCGCCATCAATATCCTCCTCCCGGTCTACAACATTGACATCTTCATTCTCTAAATCAGGAACTGCACTGTGGGTGATCCTTCCAGCATATGCAGAGGGAGTGCTGAAAATGGTGGAAGGAGCCACTAGGCACTGGCAGTCACCCCAGCAGAAAATAAAACACAGCTTTTCTTAAGCCTAATCTAACTAACTAAACTCAGCACACAGACTAACCAGCTCAAATCACGAGATAAAAATGGTGCCGGATGCGCGCTCTTTATGTAGAGTTCTGGATCTCGCGAGAATCTGGCGCCGGGCAATGACGGTTTCGCTCGCCCGGATCCGAATCAGGCGGGAAGCTCTGAGGGCCGCTCGGTTTGATGCCGTTCGAATCTGGGAAATCCGAGCCCGCACATTTCTAGTTAATACAGTAAGTTTATTCAATCATTTTAAGTATGTATGGAAGCATTTCAGCATTTATAGACCTTGAGAAAGAGCATATTGCCTGTTTAATGAGCCAAGCTGGGACTGATTTGGTCACTCTCTGACCATGGGTTGTCCTGGAATGAGAATAATTCAGCCATTCTCACTTTTAAACTTGCTTTGTCTCTCCAGATCTAGCAAATCCTCCGAATTGCTTCAAACAGGGTCTAAATACTGGGTTGCATCCATTTTTTCTATTATAATCAGAGTATTCTATTCCTGTCAAATTTTTATAAATGCCTACATCTGAGATGATGGATGCACAGCTTATCATCCCATCTGCTCATTAGGAAGCTTGCTATTCACACACATATTTTGGTAAAGTCTTTTATTTGGTGGTACAGTCTACAACAGGCTGATGCTGAGAGGAGCTTCCTCCCTTGTCTTCTAATGTTGAAGGGAGATGTAAAAAGGTATTCAGTTGTATCAGCCACATAGACATGTTCTATAAATGATAACACAAATTGCATCTGACCCCTTACTTAAAATATCTTTAAGGGATAGATGTATTATGGGCCATGCGTTGTGGCCACAAATGTGTTTACTGCACAGCTTTGGAGGACAGTGTCTAGGCCCAGTTAATACACTATGTAAAAATGTAAACTAGTGAACCCATGCCAAACAAGTTGAAACAGTCCCACAGCACAACACCACATCCTGCATTCTTTACAGTAGGTACTGTCCACTCTGGCATCAGACATTCTCCTGGCAATTGCCAAACTCAAAATACATTAATTTGATCTAAAAAGTGTAAATCTTGAGTTGTCACTCCACAACACTCATCGTTCCATTGTCCAGTTCTTTTACTCTTTATGCCATTGTATGCACTGGGCTGCATTCTTCTGTGTGATAAGAGGTTCATGAGCCTACAAAAAGTATTATTTTAAAAGAAACACTAGTGACCATTTTGAACTCCTGTACAAAGGTATGTGTGGAACGACCCCTGTTTCGCAACTCCCTGGTTAGCATGCTCCAGTCCCTGTGTTGCAGTTTCAGGGGTCTCCCTGGGTGAGATGCATTCCCACATGACCATTCTTCTTCAATGCATTAAATGAGAGAAGACAACAGGGACGTAGGTACCTTCCTTTCACAATGCTTCTCCCACTCATAACTCCATTTGAGAGGCCTACAATCATTCCCTTTTCAAAGTTGGTTCGCTCCTTCCGGGTAAGCGAGGTTAGTAGCAAATTATTTAAACAGTGTCCCTCTAGCCATTTTAAACCTTCACAAACACGTTTCTGCTGCAGAAGCACACCACTTCACTTGTGCAGGGGTGTCCAATTACTTTTGTCTACATACAGATGGAGCTCCTGTTAGCCAGCCTGAACTATCGGCAGATCTCCTGAGCTGGCACAGGCTGGCGGACAGGAGGCTCCATCTCACTGGGATGCGCCAGTGTCTCACACGCTCACGCGTACCAGTCAGCATGGCAACGGGGAGTGGATTCCCTGTCCTTCTCCGCTTCAAAGAGACAGGCAAGCCGAGTGGGGGCTGCGGGGGGAAATGTGTCCTCATATGATTGATGCAGTCATGTTAAATTTTAGTACACCAGGTCCAGCTACTGTAGTTACTAATAATTTGTGCAGCAATGTATTAATGTCCCCTTTTCATAGTAAGAGTTTACTCGAATTGAAGATGTAAGAATGTCCAGAAATGGGCGACAATGATCATCTCTCCACAAAGGGAGATGTGTGAATAAGCAATGAAAGCAGTTACCTCTCCTTGTGCTTGGAGTAATCCAATGTGGTATTTCCATGTGCTGGGATCTGGCCATGCAGCTGTGCATAATTGACCGCAGTAGGAAAAGCATCTCACCAGTTTGCTGCACACCTAAAGTGCCTCCGATATGTCCAGCTGTGCCAGCTCCGTAATCATGAACATCCATTGTTAGGGGTTATAGCAAACCGTGTATACCTAAAGGCCTAGCAGTTAAGCCCACAGCATACCATGCACAGCGTCTGGGTTTCATATACCGCTCATGAACAACTCATTTTTTTTTTTATTCCACTTGTTAATGCCACTTGTTTGTGGTCTTAGATTTGTACATTAAAATGTGTATATACACTGTATATGGGCTTTGCTTTCTACTTTACTTGTGCACATAATTTTGGGTGCAAAAATGCCTGCCCCGCTTCTCACAGAGGCCTTTATTCAGATCTGATCCAGTACAAATGTGTTCTCAAAATGGCCAAAACCATGTGCACTGCAGGTGGGGAAGATGTAACATGTATATAGAAAGCGTTAGATTTGTGTGAGTTATTTTGTTTCTGTGCAGGGTAAATATTTGTTGCATTATTTTTACATTACAATTTAGATTTCAGCTTCAACACAACCCACCCAAATTTAACTCTCTGCACAGGTTACATCTGCCTCACCAGAGTGCATTGGAATGTATGCATGTGGACTCTGCTCCTCCATTTAAATACTGTAGCTGCGCTCATTATGTGCATAACGCATAATGTTACAGGGACTGGCTAGAGAACATTTTTTATGCAAATAAAACCGAAATTAGATAGAGTATATAGCCATGCTATATATAATTTTTAATGAGCAAAAGCGAATTGTGCCAACAATTAGCATTCAGATGTACAGAACATGCATTGAATGGGAAAACTGAAAAATTACACAAGTAGTATATGAGCTATTTTGACAAATCAAAGTATATATTGCTCCCTTGCCCATGAAACTTGAGTCACATACAACTACCGTGTTTCCCCGATAATTAGACCTACCCCGATAAGCCCTACCCCAGATTTTGGACGCTGGTCCAAAATAAGCCCTCCCCCGAAATTAAGACCTATCAAGTTTCCCATGTATTTTTTGGCATTTTGTAAGTGTAGCCCCCGCTCAGCCCCGCTGACCTCCTCTCACGTCCGCTCACCTCCTCTCACATCCGCTCACCTCACCTGCAATACCGCGGCTCCCGTTCCCAGGGATGCATTGCGGTAGGCGCGGCGTGACGTCACGCCGCGCACATCACGCTGCTGCTGCTCAGTACACACTGTGCCGGCGGGACCATCAATACCGTTACTGGTACAGTACGGTAATACCGGTACTGAGATCCGTTACACAAACAGGTGGGGGCATGTACGGTAGAATATGTATGACTGGGATGGGACTTGTGGACTGGGGCATTTTTTTAAAGGAGCAGTGGGGCATTTTTTTTAAAGGTCTATTAAAATAAACCCTCCCCCGAAAATAAGACCTATGGTCTTTTTTGAGTGAAATAAACAGTGTCTTATTATCGGGGAAACACGGTACCATCTATGTACTATAATCTGGGTATAATTTTTTCAATGTACCTTGTGCATAATTTTCAAACCATCATTAATAAATTAAACCCCTTACGGCCACTATGAGGGTGTAGTGATTGAGATGGCCTATTAAATTATTTAAAATGTGGCATGCACCAAACTGAAACATTATATAACTTATTGTCCTAAACTAAATAGGTGTATCCATATTCAAAATAATTTTTACTAGTATCAGATGCACTCTGCTAGGTGCAGATGTATTTGATTCGAAGAGTTGACACATTCCCCGTATCCTTTATGAGGACATTTTTGTAAATCAATCAACTGTTACTGCTGCAATCGACTGTCCTTTTATCTGCACAATAACTTATTAAAAAGGAACCCATTCCTCCAATCGCATGAATAAGATATGCATTTAAATAATTGTAAAACAAATAGATTGGGATGAAGAATTGGGAAAGTTTATTTTATTAATTAAGAACATTTTCTCATATTGCAGTAAAATAAATTGAGAAATTTACATTTATGTTCCTACCTCGCTAAATTTCTTTCATCGAGATCCATAGAGGACAATGGGCTTGACACTCGATAAAGGGCTGAATAGTAGGACTGGGCACCAAATCGATAAGCTTTTGACTCTGGGCAGCCAAGGCTTATAACCCACCTCCAACCCAGGCTGACAGTTATGTTAGGAAGCCCAAGGAAGAGAGGAAAGGAGGAAGTGAGGAAGGAAGAAAGGACCTTTCCACAGTTCTAAACACACAGTGGACAATGAAATCAGGAAGACACTGTCCCCTATGGACGGAAAGATTAAAACGGTAATAAAATAAATATAATCGCACTCTCTAGGAGATACAGGGATTGAGACTGGGACATCCTAATGCAATTCCCCTAAGGGTGGGAACGCTCCTGAGCTGTGCTAAAAACCTGCCATGTATGGGTGGATGAGCACCTTGCCTCCCTAGAGACTTGTTCCCCTGTGCTAACAGTGGGCCACTAAAGAAGTAGAAGAAATTGTGTGTGTATCTCTGGGTGCGCGTGATATATTTAGACACACGCCCCTTTGATATATACAAAAATCAGGCGCACAACAGCTTAATATTTGATACACAGGTATTACGTGTCAATTGCTGCTCTCAATAAGGACCTCTGTGTCACTCAACATTAACCAGAAACAAATTAAACACATTTATAGAGAGCGAATATGACACATCATTTAAGCAGAATATAGGTTATTTCAATATCATATTACAAATAAAAATACGTTAAAATATAGGCCTATTCCCAACTTAAATAATTATACTAAAAAACAGTGGGATGGTCATCGGAATTTGTTACATTTTTTGTTAACCCAGCTTTTTCAATCTGGCTCACAATTAAAAGTGAATTTCAGCTGTCACGTTTCTTTAGGATAGGCATGTACAAACTATGGCCCTCCAGATGTTGTGAAACTACACATCGCAGCATGCCTTGCAATAGTTTTAGCATTAACTAATAGCAAAACTGTAACAAGGCATCATGGGACTTGACAACAGCTGGGGGGCCATAGTTTGGACATGCCTGCTTTAGGAAGAGGCTTGTTTTTGCCAGGTCCGAATACACAGTACCAATTAGTTTTCCACTTTAGGGGAGTACAAATGTGTATTTGGTGTTTAATACACATGACTCAGCTGGACAGGAATAATTTTTGTCTGGCTTGGTATTGATTATTTCTCCGTAATCAGACGTCCACTGAGTGAATAAAACAAATTGCCAATATGATTTTGTCAAGACAGCAAGGCTCCTGGTAATAGCTCAACAGCAATTCTTCTCAGTATGTTTATAGGAGATGCGCTGTATGGAAAACTAGAACTGGGTGTCCCTATAGAGATAGTATTTGTGGGCAACACAGTCCCTTTGATCCATTCGGGTTAATGCTTAGGTTGGAACAATACCTGTAATTTTTTTTTATTTTTTCTCAAGTACTGTGATTACATTACTCTCAGGGGAGCACCTCCACCAGCCATTATACAGACACAAACAGACAGACAGACCCCATTATCAACATTGTGGATTTCTATATATATCAATGTATTACTGTCTTTATTTGTGTAAGTAACTTATGCACCGGTATCTTCCCAACTCCCCTTTTCCCTCTTCATTAACGGCTTTACCGGTATCTCCGTCCAGGGCACTGATTGTCGATGGACAGTCGCACTACAGGCACCCGTAGCCAGTGAGATCCCGATACCTCTGGTCTCAGCGTGGAGCAAGCTTGTTCAATCACCGTACCTGTGTGCCAATTGCGTTTCACTAGCTTGGGGTGGGCATCCTCGATTACGGTGGTTATGCGGAAGCTGATTCAAGGTACTCTCAACTTGCAATCTCTTAGTGCAAGTGGTACTGCAATCCCAAAAGAGTCCCGTGTCAGTTTTGAGTGACAGCCACACCGGTGCTGGAGCCAATTCACATTGGTATTTAGAGTGTCTGTGCACAATTGAAGGTCTCTTGACGAGTTTCTTCGTCATCAAGTTTGACGGTTTCTTCAGAAGATGGCCTCAGATACAAATGGCCCATATTTAACTGACTGCTGACCAATCAGGAAATCGCAAAATATAATTCACACCTGTTTTGTATCTATGTATTTCGCAATCTTAACATAGCTAAACATTAAAGATTCCCTTTATCCTAATCATTTATTTAATTTGGTAAAGTTGTGGTGGCAAGCTTATAGTCACATACTTAAAACTTTTTACTGCTTATTTCTATAGCCCTGTCAGAAAGAAAAGAAACACCACACTCTAATTACGGTAATCACTTACAGCTATCTGCATTCTCATTTAATTGTAATACTAATAATGCCTAAAATGTTTCCTTGAGGGGTCAAACTTGCTCTGTAGCACATAGAGCGACAGGATCCCCAACCAAAGATTCATCAGATCACCTCCCAGTGTCACCTTTCTACCTATTATTATTTTTTAGTTTAATTCTATTAATATTGTTTTTATAAAATTTTCTTATCCACCGATAATAATTTGTTAAAACAGTACTAACCGATCTTGTGGAAAGCTCGCACCATAGTTCTGACCTGAAGATCAGAAGCAACATAAGCATGTAACATAAGCCTTTCTTTGGATGCTGGCCAACCCCATTTATGAAAGCCATAGAGAACAAAAAAGGGTGACAGATTTCAGGGATAAAAAAAAAAAAAAAAAAAAAAAAAAAAAAAAAAAATCGAGAGACCGCTTTGGGAAGGTGAACCAGTCATGTCCAAAGGACTGCTCGATCTGGATGAAAAATCAAAACCGGAGTATGGCATGAAAGATACCCTCTGGGCTGATGCAATATCAAGACAAAAAAAGTGTCTGCCGTGTCAGCAAAAGATACATCCTCCTCACTTGTTTCTCTGCTTCTCACACTCATTCTTAAGTAATCTCTCAAAACAAGCAAATCCACAAGATTACTACCTACCCTCTCCTTTCAGACTGTATAATCTCACATACTGGGCCCTCTCCTCCTGTTTTATGTACTCACCCCTTTTGTCTATATTGTTTCACTAATATTTTGAAGTTGCTTTTCTCCTGTATTATTTCAAATGCACAATAACGCAGTTTGGCTCACACAATGTAATCTGCGGCCCCATACAAATAAACAAAGACGACAATGCAATGTTCCGGGGTGATACAAGACCCCTTCGTCAGGAGAATGGCTCAATCAGCATGCTGGAATCAGAGAGTTTGTAGATGTTTATATGAAGGACCAGTCTGTTATTGTTACTTTATTTCTGGGTATTTTTGTCCATTTTGTATTTTTATGCCGACCTTAATAAAAATATTTTGCACTAGAAATACAAGGCAGATCTTGGTACACTGTGATCTTGAATTGTGGCACTTTTAAATAGAGAACATAATGAAACAGTATCCAGCACATAGATGTAAAGTGTTTAAAGGTTTATTTCACATTAAAAAGAAAAATAGTTAAAAAAAAGTTTGACTTTTCTAGCAGTGATCAGGTTAATGGCGCATTTTGTCAAAAACAAATGTCAAAACCTATTCAGAAACAGTTTTCATCGTTATTTACATACATCAGAACACAAATAGAAATGGGTTCTGCCCTGGAGTACAGTAATAGCAGCATTGAGTAAGAGAGACCAGAAACAGATACCACCACATTAAAAATCGACTTACTACTAGTGTAGGTTCTGGGGCCTGTATCTCACGGCAGTGTGTATTACTGCGCATTTCACAGCTCAAAAAAGCTCTCTGCTAAACGTAAACATTTGCTAACAGACAGACTTTCTTCTTTGAAAGTTAAAGATTAATTTACAAATTACCATTTATATAAAAATGTAAAAAAAAGGTTTAAATTGCAGAAGAAAATTTGATTTAGTTTCAGTTTTAAATAAACTAAAGCTTACTTCTAATCCTTACTAAATATCTCTTATCATTGTTAAGAGTTGTACCTTGTTATTCAAAGAAACCTTTTCCAAACAAAGTAGGGACTTCTGGGTGATGTTGTTCTAGATGGGCTTCCTGGTTACCCATAGATTCTTGGGGCAAAAGAAAAAAGGTGTCCTACCACTAAGACTCAACACTTTACAGCAAAGACAAAAAGGGTCAGGCCAGTGAAGCTGCAGATCCAACCATAATAAACCACAGTGGAGAGGAAATCTATGCGCTTCTGTTATGTAAAAACATATATTTAAGTGAAACAGTTTTAATAAAAGGTGGTGACTAGATTGGAGTAGATAACTACATTTAACAACCAATCTGTTCCATAATCAGGATCTGAAAACAATTTCAGAACAGCAAATAAAAAAATATATAAAGTATGTGCAGTAAATAGGCTCCTCCCAACACCATTCCCTTTTTTGGAGTTGATGTGGCTCTGACTATTTCCAGTCATGTGAATCACATGTGCAGTATGACCATTATAGTGTTCACTCTAGCACCCGCCATCTTTGAAAACCCATGCAGTTCCTCTTCCCTGCCTGGGGTGTCGCTGTCTGCTGTAGTGCTTCTAGCAGTGTGGTCTGTATATCAGCACTGATATGCAAACCAGACCTGTGCTAGAAACACCACAGCAGACAGTGACACCCCAGGCAGGGAAGAGGAACTGCATGGGTATTCAAAGAAGGCAGGTGCTAGAATGAACACTACCATTAGAGTATGTGTTGTCTAGTTATACATATGAGTATACACTGCACTGTAACCCCAAATACATACAGTACACATCTTGTAAAAGATCCCTTCCCAACGTCAATGTATAACATACACCAGTAGTTATAGCCTCAAAAGACATATTACCCAGATCGTCCATAGCCATAAATGCCCAGTTAATTACAATTTAAAAAACAAAAAACAAATATAAAATAATAAATTAATCTACTTGAGAAAAACAATGCACTCATTCCTTCTCCACCACTAAGCTAATAAGGGCCATAGGATGAGAAGGAGAAAGAGGTAAGGTGCCAGTGAATCATAGAACACTCAAAATGACAAAGTGTGTTATAAGAGGCAAGGCATCTTTATCCATGCTTCATTGAAACATTAGAAAAAGTACACACATCATTTACCTGGGACAGACAAGTGCAGATTTCCCCAGCAATAAATGTTTCATAGTTTCCAGGATCGCAGTGTGAAAAATAGACACAACACAAATTATTAGTTCTTAGTATTAGACTGTTCGATTTGGGTCGATATCTTTTCTTCAGTTTACTGTGCAAAACCAGTCCATTGTGCGGTGTGTGTGGATTGTTCAGTCCGTTTGTGGCTGTTACACAGAAATAAAGACGTCAAGATAGAGTCTATCATAGGATTCCCTGAAGCACACAATAAATAGCAAGCTGAGCAAACTAGATCCCGCCAGGCACCAGTTCAGCCACGATAACTCTGGAAATGAAAAAACAACATTGAATAATCCTCGACATTCAGATTGTGTACTTTGGGTGAGACAGTTTGTCACTGGAATCCCTGATGCAGGTAATAAACAGGAGGCCGAGGATACAAGATCCTGTGAGGCACCAATTTGCCCAGGACAAAGCTGTGTGAATACAAAAAGCAAGAAAACATCAAACCCTTACTTTATATGGGCTTAAGGGTTTTGGAATTTAGACTTCACACATCACATGAAAAACATTAAATTATATTGCAGACAAAAAAAAAAAAAGAATAAAAAAAAAAAAAAAAAAAAAGTGTCAGAACACGAGGCACAGGTTTTGCAAAAAATGACCCAACATAAAATGCCCTGATATCTCAAATAGGCACTGGTACTGTGTGTGTGTTTGTGTGTGTGATTACTTCCCTCACACAAAGAAACACTGCTCAGATATGAAAACTATTTCATCCAAGCTGTCCTTACACAAATGTCAGGACATTCTACAGTACATACTCCAGATTTGCACATACAGTACCCCGCTTTATTTAAAAGGTCTCCCCTCAAATACACAGTATGTCACTCAGAAGAGACCTTCAGTATGAAGAAGCCACAGCAATGATGTACATGCAGATATGTACACATACAGCTTGGTTTTATTTTGCCATGTATGTATGTGGACACATATGTAAGGGCAGAATTTTTTATTGTTAAGAGAACCTAAAGAAATGTTAAGTACCTAGATCCTTATAGGTATACTTTGGTCACTGACTGGAGACACGAGGATCTTACACCTCAGTTTTCATTTTAATGGGAGACTCAAAAAGGACAGAAAATTATAATGACTTCTACTTGGCAGAGTTGCTGTGTAAACAACACTCACTTGGCTAAAGGCCCATACACATTGGGCGACTGAGCTGAAAGTCACTCAAATGCTGCTTTCAGCTCAAAGCCGACCAGTGTGTATGCCCCGGCGATGAGCGGAGAGCGCTCCCGCATTATCGCTGGCAAGCCGTCCATCTGCTGGTAATAGCAGCAGGTGAGCAGCTTTGAAGACTGCTTTGCATAGCTCTGCGAAGCTGTCCGTCCGAAACGTCCTCTAAGCAAGGGCCTGACCTCTCAGTTCTATTCAATGGTAATTGAAGTCATTGTTGTTCCTCTTAGTCACCATGAAAAGGATTGGGAGCTGGACCTGGGGCCACCACCTGACAACTCTTGTTGGGATGAGGTAAGAGCTAAAAGCGCTATCTCTACTCGACTTAAAGAAACATCTTACAAACCATACTACAGATGGTATTAAACCACTGTGAGCCTTTCCAAAATATTTTCCTCTTCACCTGTGTGCTGGTGTAATTGTTGCCATGGGGGGATGCTCTTCCCTTATTGCTAGGAATTGGAAGTGTCCCCCCCCCCCCCACACACACACACACACAATCGGCCCTAATTATCTATGTCTGGTCAATAGCTGCAATGGAAAAGATCACCTATTACCTCCACAAATGTCCCCATAAATCATACATTGTCTGGGGTCCTTGGCTCCTACATATGGTTCCCGTTTCTTCTTCTGTTACTTGTGACCGCTCTTAAGTGGAGCTGGATTGGATAGTTCTGCTGTTTAAAGCCACCCCCCACTGGGCTTCACCTTTTTTAGCAGTCAATTTTATTGAATAAATGCATTCCATATTAAATTTATATTTTTATTATATTTGCAAGGAACCATGATATATTTGTACCTTTTTTCCCCCTCTTTCTCTCGTCTCCCCTTTTCCCCCCTCCCTTCCACCCTTTCCATTTCCTATCTGCGCCCTACCCCATGGTTTTTTAATTTTTGTTCAAATGTTATTATGGAAAAATTGTACTTTATGTGATCATACTTTATATGGTTTCTCTTACAAAATAAAGAGTTTAAAAAAAATATATTTGTTTTTCATTACCACATTACAGACACTTCTTAAAGACCAAGCAAGGGATTTCAAATGCAAGTAGTCACTGTCATATAGATTTCTTTAGGGTTTACATTTCTAGACAAGAGTACATCAATCTAAATGTGATTGCTTGGATTGCAAGATGGAGAGGTCTCAGAATTATGTGCATAAAATACCAGTTTAAATATGCTAGGCATATATGCTATTAATATATGGCTGATCCATCAATAATTGATGGATCAATTCTTGGTATTACATGTGAAAACTTCATCTGAAGAATAAACTATGTATTAAGAAATCCGCATAAATACAGTACGGTCTTTTAACATTTTGTATTTCTTACAGTGAAAGCACTGAGCGCACTTCTATTTCCCTCTTTTTTCAGACAAAGCACATAGATAGGAACTAGCAGAAACCTTATCATCTGCTACTTAAAGGTTGGTTAATTAATATCTGCTGACACCAAAATTTGGTATATGATAATGATAATAATTTACGTTATTACAACATTAAAATGATCATATATATATTCAATTAAATCTATATCAATTTCAAAAGTGCAGCATAAACAAGCAAAAGTTTTACTTTGTATTTGTACAAATGAAGTACGGATGAGGTGGTTCTAGGACCTGCAAGATCAATACAGAGTTGAACTCTTGCCTTAAATTAAAGACAAAATGTCACACCTCTAAAATGTCACCATGCAATTAACTGCCTAAGTGTTTGCTGCGCATGTTAATCTACACAGTGACCTTACCACAGCTGATATTTGCTGAATAATGATAGGCAAAACCAGATGCTGGAAAACTATGGGCAGCACTAAGCAAATGATGCTGCTAACTATCATCATGGAAAGAGACAGATTACAGAATGATTTGGGACCAGGTGGGCTATAGGAGTTTCAGATTACTATCCATAACTGCATGTTTGTCTTGTTGTGGTGCCTTGTAAGAGGTTTAGTCACTGCCACAATCAGGTTCCAACACAGACATGTTAAACCTCTGGATGTGTGTGGCAACCCGCTGGCCTCTAACTGTGGACCAGGGCTTTGGTAGGCAAGCAGATGATGAGCTCTGTGACACAGCACCTAATTGAAACCACCAAGAGATTGGATCAACAGAGATCTAGTTCAAGGGGCAAGCAAATGAACCTGGTGATAAAAGCATGTAACATGTGTAACATGTAGTGGGAGGTGGACAGTAAGAAGAAACCCCTATACCCCATTGTCAGTGACCCTGGGCAGTGGAATAAACACACCTGGCTACAAGAATAAGGACTTTAGTGGTAGATTAAGCATATCTATGGTCACAAGCCATATTCAATACATGTAGAGCACTGGGAAGTTGTTGTGTCCGTATCTGCAGGATAACACGTAACATTACTAAACATGAATATAATAATAATAATAATAATAATAATAATAATAATAGATAGTTGACCTGCTCACTTTAGCTTCGTAAAGGAGTGGTCAGGCATGCAAACCCCAACACAGAGGTCTAGCTTTTAGGAATGGTTACTATATAGAAATCTGGGTGGGGATGTACTCAGCTGTGTGATTGAATAATGTGTGTTAAGTGAATAAAACATACTTGATATAAGTTTATAATAAAAGGGTATTTATTATTATTAACCATATGTTTCCCTTACTAGGTGGTCTACAGGTATAATTACTTGAGTTAAAAAGGAACACGTTTAATGCAGCATCCTGCAGGTATATACCAATTTCTGGGGTATAAGAAAAAACAAAAAACATTCTTGCCTGTCAGAGACGGGCTAAATAATACATGTATACTTGCCAATGTCTGGGGAATTGAGAGTCCATCAATGTAGGTGTGCATAACATACCACCCAGTGGGGGAATGTATGGTTAAGGACCAGCTAAATATCTTATGGAAAGCTAATTCCTCAAAGACAGTGTCTCCTCCTCCTCCCCCCGCCCCCCCCTTAAATGAGGTGACGTTGACCACTGTTTGAATAACACCATCCGGTATAGATTACACATGACAGAAAATAGTCCGCCTAAAAAGTCGCATAATAGACTACTTGCTGCCTGTTCACTGTGGGGTTTCCAGGTGTTTTTCATCAGGGGTTTCCTGATGAAAAACACCGGTGTAGTATTGAAGAGCAGGATTGTCAAGGCCTGCAGTCAGGGCTTGGCCTGCATTTGGTAATGATGCATTTGAAAGATATCCTTTCAAGAATGCAGTTAGAACCAGAATCTTAACTATGAGACAGGTTTCACAAACACTATAGCACTGTATAATTATGGGACCTCTCCTCCCCTCTGCCATGAGAACACCAGGACCAGGCCTACTACCCCTCATTCTGAGAATATCAGAATTGCTCCCAGGCCTACCCCTCACGGTAAGCAGGGGGGAGAGAACAAGCATCATGTTCAGCAGGGACATTTCCATGGGACAACAGTGTGCTCCCCCACATTCTCACACCAACCCATACTGCTACCATGAGACCAGAACATTTTTATTTTAATCAAAATAATGTTTTTTCTCCTCCATTGGTTACCTGCAAATAACCAATTGCACACCCTGCCAGCAGCAATCTACACACTTCATTCCAGAGTGGGTGCCTTCCGCAGGCAGAATGTACTACACACTGCTCTTTCTCTACAGGGCATATCATACTACTACACAACGCTCAGTTTTCCTATACATGCATTGGGCTTTAGGACAGCTCACCTCCCACAATGTAACTTTCGTAGTGCCTCCAACATGGCTGCCTGGTGCTAGTAATTGGGATGAGAAATGTGTACATAGACAGGATTTTTGGAATCCTACTCTGAGCATTAGGACACCGCAAACACCCACTTTGTCTCATCTCTTCTGGGGTAACCTATTGCACCCAGAATAATCCTATGCATAATCCAGGACAGCTGCATCACCTGGCAACTTGTGAGGGTGGTATACAGAACCCGTGGAAGCTATTAACCAAAATGCATACACCAATCCCGCATTATGCATACTGTGCGCTGAAGGTTTTAATTTTTTATGTCTGTGTGGTTTGTGTTACTTAAATCTTCTGTATTATTTGCATTGTTTTGAGGTCTGTAAAGTGCCTTGAGTCCTGTTAGAGAAAGAGCACTAAATAAATACAATTATTATTTCATGCAAGACAACTGAATGTATAATTCAATTATCTAATTAAAAATTTGTATTCGGTCATGTAAGGATTGTCAATTACAAATAATGCTTCTATAAAAATATTTTGAAACCAAACAAAAAAAAACCCGGTATGTTGGAATCAGGGAGATTTGGAACAAATCAAATTAATGAAGACAAACTCACCTGTGTGATAAAAAGTTAAAAACACCAACAAAAGTCCAGTGAAGACATTACTCAAAAAAGTGGCAAATCCACAAGCTATTCCTTCTGGGACAGGATATACGGTTTCCACAAACATCTCAAAGAAAATTGGCACCGCACTATTCAGGAACACACCGACCAGAATGCACGATGAATACAGAGTCGCTGCAACAAATACAAAACACATGAATCTATAAACAATAAAAAAGCAAAACGTCCTACACAGTGTATCCGGAAACTATTCACAGCGCTTCACTTTTACCACACTTTGATATGTTACAGCTTTATTGCTAAATGGAATAAATTTAATTTTTCCTAAAAAATGCCACAAACAATACCCCATAATGTCAACGTGAAAAGTTTTTGGGAGATTTTTTGCAAATTTATTAAAAATAAAAAAGCTAAGAAATCACATGTACATAAAGTATTCACAACCTTTGCTCAATAACTTTGTTTATGCACCTTTGGCAGCAATTAAAGCCTCAAGTAATTTTGAACATGATGCCACAAGCTTGGCACACCTATCTATCTTTGGGCAGATTCGCTCATTCCTCTTTGCAGGACCTCTCAAGCTCCATAAGGTTGGATAGGAAGAGTCAGTGCACAGCCATTTCCCCAGAGATGTCCAATCAGGTTGGAGTCTGGGCCGTGGTTGGGCCCATCCTTTTGATATTTTGGCTGTGTGCTTAGGGTCACTGTCCTGCTAAAAGTTGAACAGTTGTCCCAGTCTGAGGTCTAGAGCTCTCTGTGTTATGGTTGCCGCCTGGGCGCTGAGTGGAACTACAGGAGGCAGGGAATTGGAGGTCAGGCGTGAGCCCGTAGTTGGGACCGCTGGCTAGGACGGCCACAGCGAACCCTACTCTGACTCTATTGAGTACCCCGGGCAGATGACAAACCCTTGCAGGAACTAGGCTTCACCTGTGGCCGCCGCGTTCGAAGGAGCGAGTTAGGCCCGCTCCAACCTCGATGCAGCCAGGTCTTACGGATGGACAAAGGGTGAGCGATCGTCAGGGGTAACTCAAGAGGATGATCTTACTAACGGGCCTAACTAAAAGATACCCCTATCTGCCAGCACCTGGCCAATGACGGGAATGCGACCCAGTTGCAAGCACAAGAGAAAGAGAACAGGGAATCTCCACACAAATAGAGGACAAAGCTAAGAGGCAAAACCCCACAACAAACCAGGACTGAACGTGGAGACCCTACCTATTAACGCAGAGAAAGGATAAGCAAAAGGAAACCAACGTAAAGTAACTGGTAACTACCAGAGAGAGGAAATGGGCTTGGCCCACGGCGGGGTGCAGTCCTGAACCCCAACAAAGTAAATAAATGGGCTGAACGGCCCAATAACTAAAAGAGCTGGCAGCTCTCCAACAGAATGAATAGAAAGTAACTAGGCTCCACAGGAGCACTTACGTGACCCGAGATGGGAATAACCAGCGGGACTGGACCGGGCACAGGAACAGATACTGTATGATGGCACACCAACCGAAGGCAAGACATAGATGCCAGGACTAGGACAGGATATGTCCGGGGACTGGGCACAGATGCACAAGCCAGGGACCGGGATTAGCTAATAGGAAGCTATAACTGGCATCTGTGCCCAGCAGACGCCAGCTCTTTATTCAAATCCCTGCCAGTGACGCAGGAAGCCACCGGACGGAAGTTCGGGGACGTTGCAGGGCGACGCCCCGACGCCCGGCGTCAGAAAGAGGCTTGGGACGTTGCCCGGCAACGTCCCTCAAGCTCCGGCGCTGTGTGACATCCGCCAACCGTCTGGGATCCCCGGCACCCGGACGGCGGCGTGCAACACTCTGGAGCAGGTTTTCATCCAGGATATCTCTGTACATTGCTGCATACATCTTTCCCTCTTTTCCAGTTCCTGCACCTGAAAACATCCCCACAGCATGATGCTGCCACCACCATGCTTCACTGTAGGGATGGTATTGACCTGGTGATGAGTGGTGTCTGGTATCCTACAAACAGGACACCTGGCATTCACGCCAAAGAGTTCAATCTTTGTTTTATCAGACCAGAAAATGTTGTTTCTCATGGTCTGAGAGTCCTTTAGCTGCATTTATTCAAACTTCTGGCGGGCTGCCATATGCTTTTTTACTAAAGGAGTGGCTTCCGTCTGGACACTCTACCATACAAGCCTGATTGGTGGATTGCTGCAGAGAGTTCCAGCGGGTTCTTGTTCACCTCCCTGACTAGGGCCCTTCTCCCCCGATTGCTTACCCCAGAACGTCCGGCTCTAGAAAGAGTGCTGGTGGTTCTGAACTTCTTTGATTTAGGACAGTGGTAGCCAACTACGGTCCTCGAGAGCTACCAACAGTTCACATTTACCAGTCAACCTAGCTTCTGCAAAGGTGCACTCATTACTAGCTGAAACATTTTCAAAGATCCACAGGTGGAGCTAATTAACCCCTTCCCGACGAGGCCTTTTTTGTTAATTTTTTTTTTTTTTTTCCTCCTCGCGTTCAAATAAGCGTAACTTTTTTAATTTTCCGGCTATATAGACACATGAGGGCTTTTTTTTTGCGGGACAAGTTGTACTTTTTAATGGTACCATTTACTATACCGTATAATATTCTGGGGAATCAGGAAATAATTCAATGTGGGGTAAAAAAGAAAAAAAACGCAATTCCACAATTTTGCGCTGGTTACGGTTTTTTTGGAGTTCATAGTTCGTTTAAAATGATGGGTTATCTTTATTCTACGGGTCGTTACGATTCCGGTGATACCAAACTTATATAGTTTTCGTTATGTTTTACCACTAAAAAAAAAAAAATAGAAAATTTTACGGTTTTTCTAATTTGCGTCGCGTCGCCATGTTCTGAGGCTTATAACTTTTTTATTTTTCCACCTACGGACCTGGGTGAGGGCTCATTTTTTGCGGGCTGAAGTGTACTTCTTAATTAATACCATTATGGGATATGGGCGACTTTCTGATCTCTTTTAGTTATTTTTTTTTGGGTAGGCGATGCGACCAAAAAACGTAGTTTTGGCGTTGGGAATTATTTTCCGTTTACGCCTTTAACCGTGCGGGATAACTAATGTTATATTTTAATAGATCGGACTTTTAGGAACGCGGCGATACCAAATATGTTTATTTTTTTATTTTTTATTTGTGAAATGGGGAAAGGGGGGTGATTTAACCTTTTAATATTTTTTTTTTTTTTTTTTATTTTTACTACAAGGCCCCCTAGTGTACTTGACCACTAGGGGGCGCGATCGCCTGTACTAGGTTCAGCCATAGAGCTCTATGGCTGAACATAGTGATTTTCAGCACTTTCTATTACATCCTGCCTCAGGCAGGATGTAATAGGAATGCTGACACGGCCAGCACAGGGGTCTACATTAGACCCCTGGCTACCATGGCAACCGATCGGCACCCTCCGATCTCGCCGCGGGGGGCCCCGATCGGCGCCGGAGGGGGGCGCCCCCCCCCCTCCGATCAGCTATTTAAGCACTGCGGGCGCTTTGCCCGCGGTGCTTAAAGGGTTAAACGGCCATGATCGGCGAACTCGCCGCTCGTGGCCGTGAGAGCAGGTACCTGGCTGTAATATACAGCCATTACCTGCTCTCTTTCAAGCCAGCTCACTCCGTGAGCTGGCTTGATTCCCCCGCAACCGACATATGACGTAAATGTACGTCATATGTCGGGAAGGGGTTAATTCACGTGTGAGGAGATCTGGATAACATTAACTGTTGGTAGCTCTCGAGGACTGGAGTTGGCTAACCCAGATTTAGGATGATGGAGGCCACTGTGCTCATTGGGACCTTCAAAAGCAGCAGATATTTTTCTATAACCTTACCCAGATTTTGCCTCAAGACAATCCTTTGACTTCACATTTGGTTTGTGCTGTGACATGCACTGTCAAGTGTGGGACCTTATACAGACAGGTGTGTGCCTTTCTAAATCATGTTCAATCAACTATAATTTACCAATTGGTGGACTCCAATTAAGCTGTTGGAACATCTCAAGGATGATCAGTGGAAACAGGATGCATCTAAGCTTAATTTTGAGCTTCAGAGCAAAGGCTGTGATTAGTTATGTACATGTGGTTCCTTAAGTTATTTTATTTTAAATAAATTACCCAAAAAACTTTTTCCATGTGGTCAATATGGGGCATTGTGTGTTGAATTGAATTATGTATTATAAAAAAAAAAAAAAAAAATTACATTTAACAATAAAATTACTGGCCAGTGAACGTAAAATTTAACTATGACATAAAAGCATGTATCATCATATTATCCCGATAGCTGCCAGCTGTTTCTTTTATCAGGCAATGTCCAAGTCTCTTAGAATAGCGGTTAGTTTCTCTTGTTATAGTTGTTAATAGTTCCAGTTGTTACTGTATTGCAATTAGTACATTTTATGTATTATTTATTAACAGTTTCTTATATAGCGCACACATATTCTGCAGCCCTTTACAGAGTATAGTTGAACATTCACATCAGTCCCTTCCCCAGTATATTCCCTACCACATATACATACACCACATATACATACACACACAGACATTCTAGGGTTAAGTTAACTGTATCCGGAGGAAACCCACACAAACACGGGGAGAATATACAAACTCTGCACAGTTAGGGCCACGGTGGGTATTGAACCCATGACCTCAGCGCTGTGAGGCAGTAATGCTAACCATTACACCGTCTGTGTAGTTCATATAACAACAGTGGTTAGTTGGCTCTCTCACAGCGGTCTATAAATAATTGAAAAATTAGCAGCAAAAGTAGATCAATTGTTCAGTAGTTGGATGCATAGAAAGGTAGTGATGGTAATTAAATAGTAGGTAGCATGTCTTTATATGCTCCGGACACAAACATCCCTGCAGTTTTGCAATGAAGTACAGGAAACCAGCAGTGCTTGCCAACGTTTCAAACCAAATTTATTGGTTCTTCTTCAGGACATAAAATACATCACACACAACAAGTACATTTTTACATACCACCAGGTACCACCCCACAGCGAGATTCCCGCCGTTCGCGACTCTCCACGGTCACGCAGTGATGTCAGACGCTTCTGCGCATACCTTGCACGTCATCACGTCAGTGTCACTCCGTTCCCCGGGTGTAAGTTGCTATAGTGATACATATACAAAGCCAGAAACCATTGCAGAATAATCAGCATCAGCACTTGTTACTATGGAGATGTCAATACAACAAACACCAGTGCTAAACTATTATAATAAGCGACATTAGATACACAACTTTCAGTATGTGCCATAGCGAGAATCCACCTGATATAGAAGAATAAAAAAGCACATCTAAATAAAGTGAAAAAGACATACACATATGAAGAAAACATGTATATAAAAATACACAATTAAAAAGGATGCTATAGAAATCTAATTAGTATATATTAGGTGATCAAAACAATGCAAACAAGGGCAAGTACTCATATGAACTGGTCGAGACTATTAGAGAACATCAGGAAATACTACATAAAAAAGAGTACTTACAAAAAGCAATGCAACCCTTTAGGGGAGAGGGTATCAAGAAAAAAATGTCCTGCTCGACCTCAATTTGTCAGACACCCAGATAATGCCCTGCTACACCCTTGGCAGAAGTGTGTGGGACATTGTTATGTAGACTGACATTTCCAAACTGAAAGAGGCCGGTAGCGAACAATTTCTTGCTGCCAAGCCCGGTTGCTTCAAGTGTCTAGGCTGTGCGACATGCAGGGCACTGGTTACTCCTTTTGCCACCCTTTGAGTGTCACCTGTACAACCAAATATACTGTATAGTGTACATGATTACATGCCCATGTTCATTGCACTATATTGGGAAGACACAATGCACACTTTGTGAGCGCATGGCTGGGCACCTCTCTTCCATCAAGCAAGCTCTGGAGAAAGGCAGTAGCGATCAGCCAGTGGCTCGCCACTTTTTAGAAGCCCATCATACCATCCCAATGCTAAAGTACATGATCATTGATCATATCCCCGCTACACCTCGGGGAGGTAACTGTTCTAAATTATTACTGAATGAGAGTAAAGGGTTGCATTTATTTTTTGTAAGTACCATATATACTCGAGTATAAGCCTACTTTTTCAGAGCATTTTTTATGCTGAAAAAGCCCCCCTCTGCTTATACTCGAGTGAGTTTCCCACTTGAGTCAATAAGTTTTCCCAGTTTTTTGTTGTAAAATTAGGTGCCTCGGCTTATATTCGGGTCGACTTATACTCGAGTATATACGGTACTCTTTTATGTAGTATTTGCTTATGTTCTCTAATAGTCTCGACCAGTTCATATGAGTACTTGCCCTTGTTTGCATTGTTTTGATAACCTAATATATACTAATTAGATTTCTATAGCATCCTTTTTAATTGTGTATTTTTATATACATGTTTTTTCACTTTATTTAGATGGGCTTTTTTATTGTTCTATATCAGGTGGATTCTCGCTATGGCACATACTGAAAATTGTGTATCTAATGTCGCTTATTATAATAGTTTAGCACTGGCGTTTGTTGTATTGACATCTCCATAGTAACAAGTGCTGATGCTGATAATTCTGCAATGAGTTCTGGCTTTGTATATGTATCACTATAGCAACTTACGCTGACACCCGGGGAACGGAGTGACGCTGACGTGATGAGGCGCAAGGTATGCGCAGAAGCGTCTGCCGTCACTGCGCGACCGTGGAGAGTCGCGAATGACGGGAGTCTCGCTGTGGGGTGGTACCTGGTGGTATGTATAAATGTACTTGTTGTGTGTGATGTATTTTATGTCCTGAAGAAGAACCAATAAATTGGGTTTGAAACGTTGGCAAGCACTGCTGGTTTCCTGTACTTCATTGTGTCGAGTGCCGCCGTCTGGTGGATGTGTGAAACCCCTGCAGGGGTCTGTGGATGGCACCGCTACTATCATTATTTGTTGAGGATGTGCCGCTCTATACTGGACTTTATATGCACTTTACGACAAAACTGGCAGCTACACTGCTGATACCGCACCTATAAGACTATTACATTTAGGTCCCAAACTAAAGCGGTAAGCCAGCGTCCAGCCAGAGTGAAATCCTGCCCTAAGCAAGGTTGCGAAAGGCTTGAAAAAAATATTGCAGATTGGCAAATTCATTCACAACTCACTCACTAACTAATAATTTTCCCAGTGTGTGCAGTCTGTGCGTAGCCCAGAACATGAGTATGCGGGCTGGGGTAGCGTTTGGATGGAGATAGAAGGGGGTTACTTTTAAGCACTGGTGTAGGTGATTTAGGGTTAGGCGCGCGCGCACACACACACACACATACACACAGTGTGATACAAATGCAGCCCCCCTTGTGTCAGCCAGCTGTTCGCTCTCTATGTGAACAAGAGGAGGCAGCAGCAGGGATAGCTCCTGAGTCGAATATAAAAAAGAAGCCCGGTGGCAGCTGACTCCATTGTCTCCTGCAGTTCTGTCACTGATGTGAAAACTGATTCATCTGCTGCATATTATTTCTGTGGGCATATGTAACACAAAACATCTGCAGATATTTACAGCATTTTTCTCAATATCTCTTTAAGACATTAAAACAGAATATCTGCATATTCTAGTGTGATGCATAGGAAGAACAATTGAAACACAGTATTCTTCAATCAGCATGGTGTATGAATCATTAGCCATCCAAGCCCTGGAAAGCCATTTACCACCAACTGTGCAAATGAGGATTGTCAAGGAAATTCAATGAGATGAAGTCTGACCTCGAGTGTAGGCTTAAAACCAATAAAACAATATACAACAAAGACAGATAATGACCCTCTAGATTTAGGACAGAAAGAACTCCCTGTAGGGCGATTTAATAAAACCAGCCAAATGTTAAGAGACATTCCTGCATTGATCAAATTCCTTTCCAGATACTCGCATCAATGTGGCAGCAAGCTTGAAATTTGTGGTAAGAGACATTTATACAATAGTATGAAGTTGTATAAAAGAGAAGTTACACAGAAATGACATTTTAAAGGCAATGCCTTGGATGTTTCTCTGTAACAGTGTGCAAATAAAATCCACTGAAATCGATCTAGACACAGCTATAAAGAGATCTGAAATGTGTGGATGAAATAAGGATCCATAGATGCACTTACCTGTGGTGAGTGGAAGGTGAGTAATTGTACTTAAAAAGGTCAATGTGAACCATGTAGCGGCAAGTGCAGCTCCAGCAAACAGCAATACCAGAATAGGCTTCAGAATCCCCCGGATGGAATCTGCAAACCTGTCACGAAAAAGACATAGTGGAAACGGTCAGACTAATGTACTTGTTTATACATTACATAAGTAATGTTTTTATTTGTATATATGGTATAAATAAGTCTGTTAATTGCACTGTGAGTGACATCTTTTCTGTATTTTTAACCTTTAATGGACCTAGGATTTCCTGTACGGGTGCCGGATGACTGACCGACTGGGGGGATCCTGATGGTCACTAACCCGACGTCGGAATCCCGACTGCCGGTGCTCCGACAGGGGGGATGCAGACTCACAGGGGCTCCTCTCCCTTGTAGAGGGAGAAGAGGACCTGTGGCGAGCGTAGCGAGCCCGCAGTGTGGCTACATTGTACTCGCCCCCCTGTCAGAGCACCGGCAGTAGAGATTCTGACGCCGAGATGTGAGATATTGACCATCGAGTCCCCCCTGTCGGACCGCCATACCAAACAATTCCTGTACAGGGTACAGACAGTTAAATGTTCACATTGATGAAAATCCTTCTCCATAACTAAATGCCACCACTGCTTCATCGTGCTTTAGATGAAAGAATAGATGAGAAAATCACTCTAGGGGAGTTGGAGGAACAGAAAAAAGGGGGTTTTTGTGAACCGCAAGAAACCCCCCTTTTTTCGAGTTGGAGGAACAGAAAGGTAGTGACTAGACAGAAGGCATGGTCTACCATAGCCTGTAGGTAGTAACTGCTGGGATCAGTCTTCACTGTTACATATTGTAAAGTAAGATGGTTTCATTACAGTTACATTCAAATTCACACATTTCTAAGTCACAATATAGCTAGGTATGTTTTTAAAATCAATTTTGACAATGCTTTTTTTATTTTTTTTTATGCACTTTGGACCATACCTTCTAAGGCAGTGATTTTCAACCTTTTTACCTTGCGGCACACTTAATAGGACTTGCCAAGGCACACCCTAAGATCCCCACAGGGCAAAACACATTGGTCACCACAGGAAAAAAACAAACCTATTGGCCCCCACATTAAAAACAAGCACACTGATCCCCACAAATAACAAAAATAAAATACAGTGGCCCTCTACATGAAAAGAAGAGACCAGTAAATAACAGTTGAACAGGTGGTGGCTGTAAATGGGTTTGGGCATCTCTAGATGTGGGGGCACACTTGAGAACAGCTCAAGGCACACTAGTGTGCCACGGCACACTGGTTGAAAAACACTGTTCTAAGGGGACTGCAAATTAACAATATTAGTAGAGAGATTAATAGCAAGATTCCAGCGGCCAGAATCACGACACCTCTTGGTAAGTATTTTCTCTTTGCCTATAAATTTGATTTGACTCCTCCCACATCCTAAACCCCAACCCCTCCCTCCCTAACCATCCCTTCCTGCAGCCAAACCATAAAAGGCTCCTCTAGCAGCACAACCCTAAAATTCCACACCACAATAGCCCCTCCTGCAGTCTAACCCTAACCTCTCCTCTCACTAACCAACCCTTCTGGCAGCCTAACCCCGGTACTTGTGTCCAGATTCTAACCACATCCCTTAGTGGTGCAGATGTATTAAGCCTGGTGAAGAGATAAAGTGAAAGGAGATAATGCCCCAGCCAATCAACTCCCAACTCTCATTTTTCAAACACAGTTGATTGGCTGGTGCGTTATCTCCTGCCACGTTATCTCTTCTTTAGTCTTAAAACATCTGCCCCACTGTGTGATGCAACTTACTATCCATTTATATCACATTCCATGTCTTAACTGTCTTTATGAAGCTCCCATTCCCCAGCGTTAGGTATATTATTCATAATATAGTAAAATACATTTGCCTCAGCCACCTCCTTTATGCCACTGTAAAGCTAGTTGGAATTCTACAAGAGCACTGTATATTCCATAGAGCTGCAGAATGCCCCCCAAATGTGTACTGGAATCAACTCTACAACTATTATAATTACACAGAAACTAAAATTACCACAAGTATTTCTTAAAGCACAGTAGTCTACCAAAGGGATACAAAACAATCCTGATATGTGACATTCACAATTAAATGCGGTTCCCTTGTCCAATTGGAGCTTCAGCAGTTGATGCCCTTGTGACATTGCCTCATCTACAAGAATATAACTGCTGCTATCTGAAGAAAGTGATCAAATCCTACTTAATTTAATGTATGTGAACTACATAAAAATGATAGACTTTTTACGCCAAACGCCAAATTACTAAAGCTACATAACTTAGAAATGGACGGCATCAAATGGCTTCTGGCCTTCGGATAACAAATCCTGCAGAAGCGATCAGTGCTTTGCGCATGTGCATATTAGCTGAGCTTCCCGATAGCACAATGGGTGTCTGCAGCTGCACAGAAGAAGTAGTCAGAAAAGCTGCATCTGATTGCTGGAAATCATTGAAGATCCACAATTCAATGAGAAAAATATTCCATTGAATCAGAATCATCAATGGTTGCTAACCAAAGGTATCTGATTTCTATCATTGTTATAGCGGTCTAATCTACTTTACCCAAATAGAAGAAATACTGTAGACCAAACAATTCTGCGAGACTATGTTCTTCATGCCAATCTCAGTGTATTTGTCACTTGTAACTAAGAACTCCTCAGAGGAGCAATCATACAAACAAACATGAAAAACAGGTTCCAATTTAGGAAAGAGACCCATTTTAATAACCAACTTTTGGAAAAACACAGTAATACCACGTTTACACTGCCAAGCAAATAACCGGGTCAAGCATGTCGGGTTTTTTTGTGAACGGCACAACCTGGGTTGAAATTCCCTGATGTCCAACCCTGCCTTTGACCTGTACCCACTGCAAAAAAAAAAAAAACCATGTCAAAAGGCAAATTACTGGGTAGAACTGCTTTACCTGGAAATTTTCCAAGCAGTGAGAATGAGGGTCCGGCACTGCAGTCCCCAGCATTTAAATTCTGGGTTGTTCGCACTGGCAGTGAGAATGTGGTATTACAGGCTGCCATTGTGGATTTATTGGAGGAATAACTTTCTATAAAATGACAAGATAATGCTCAAATGTTAAAAATGTTGCCTTACTAAATGTCAGCAACTCGTAACAAAAACCTAAAGAGACCCTACAATAGAATATTGAGGAGAGAAGAGTATTCACATTGCGGTAGATACTACACTGCTGCCAGGAGAGGCTAATACATCTATGTTCATCCTTCCTACTGGGAAATAAGCTTTTCACTGCTGCCTCCTCTTCTCTTAAATCAGATATTTTTTCAATAAAAGTGACACTAGTCAAGGCTTCATTAACTATTATGCGGTTTCAAAGCCATCAGTTTACAATACCAGTGTTTTAATTAGCTTTGTTATTAAACACCACCTTTTTAAAACTATTTATACCCCATTGTTTTTAATTTTATCTGGGTATTTAGGCATATCGTCCTTTTATCATCGTTATACATTTTCTTAAACACATTGGTTGCTAAACCTCTATCCACTCTCTGCATTTATCCATTTTAAGTAAATTACTACAGTATTACTTTTTATTTAGGGGATAGCCAACACCAATTTAAAGAGGGGAGTGTGATATACTGCATACAATTCTATGACTACTAAGCCTTACATCTTCTATCTATTTATATCTATCTCTAGATCTATCTAGATATATCTCTCTCTATACATACATACATACATACAAACAGCCACCCAAATCAGGTAACCGTCATTCCATGTCATTTCAACCAGGCATGACAATCAGTTACTCAGATTTTCATGATACTTTGTACACTTAAGACCACCACATACTGTAGCTATTAACTCATGTGAAATATTTCTTCTCTAGGCCTCATTGTTTTTGAGATATAGGGGGATCAATTTTTTTAAAATTTGCTTATAAAGGTCACTCCTGATGCTCCGATTTAATGCAAGGTGCGTGTGTGTGTGTGTGTGTGTGTGGGGGGGGGGGGGGGGGGGAGATCTCTCAGACCCTAATCTACATATAAATCATTCATTCCTTTACTTCGCAATTCATTTTTTGGGTGCCGTAAAGAAAGTGGGTTCAATAAGCATTATTAACTAAAGGCATAGAAGTTATTTCCCTTTTCTGTTTAAATTGAACATAAAGTATACTTTATAAAGCTATGAAAATAAAATACTGGGATTTCATTGCCTGCATACAAATTTCCATTATGTAAAATTTTGCCAGCCAGGGCAAGGTATGTATTTGAAATAAATACATACATACATACATATTAATGATTAAAGAATACCCATTAAAAAGTCTACCACTTTGTTTATAATGTGCCCAGAAACTTACTGTATTCTGACACTACCCTCACAGTGACCACAAAATGATGTGGTCACACAGGTTAGAGGAGAGGGCATAAGGAGGAATGAAAAGGGCACAGGGTAGACGGGGGATCACAAGGTTGAGGTGGTCACAGGAAGGGTGGATAGTGAGTTATTTGGCGGAAGAAGAGAGTTGAGCGGTGTACAAGGAGCAGGTAGAAGGCCACATGGTTGGGTGAGAGGGGCACAAGTAGTAGTGAGGAGGCCACACAGTAGGGTGAGGGAGGCACAAGGAGGAGTGAGGAGGGCACAGTGTAGATGAGGGAGGGGTTCATAGGGTGGAGTTAGTAACAAAGTGGGTGGGGATTGTCACAGGGAGGTTGAGTTGAGCGGGGCACAGGGAGGGGTGAGGTGCGCCAAAAGAGAGGTCAGGGGAGGTAACAAGTAGAGGTAGGGATATCGGTCAGGTGGGGGAAAGGCTGTAGGGGATGTGTATAACTGGGAGCAAAACAGATACAAAACAGATACACCCTCCTCCTGAATAAGGGACACACACGGATCCTCTGTCACAGACACAAACACTTTAGATTCTTTGTCTTAAGTATGCCATGCAGCCACGACTCATTTTTTACATGATCTATTAGCCCTATGTGTTGAAATCACATAAAAAAAAGCATCAAATCATCATATGCAGAAGGACCACATACGATGTATCATATGTGATCTACCCGAGGTATCCAAATGCCTCGGGTGCACTACCTGTAAGTACATGGATGTTAGTAACTTGTTCCCTCACCCACACAGTGGAAAGAGCATCCCTATGGTCATGTAGGAAATACCCCAAACCGCGCTCAGTGATTACAAAGAGCAGCACCTCTGAGGGATAGATGGACCCAAAGTTTTTAGAAATGGCAAAAAGAAGGGTTCAGAGGGCGCTAAGGAAGGAATACCAATCACAAATATAAATAAAATATTTAATAACAAAATTAAAAAACCAGCCCTATGGGCAAGACGTTTAAGAATTCTTTCAAAATCGTATCAACATTGAAGGTTACAATCATTGAATAGGAGTACAAAGTCCGTAGATTACAGTCATCAAATTAGTATGTATTGTCATGTATCACTAGATTTGTGGGTTATCATATCCGATGCCCCTGTGGCCTGCTCTACATTGGAAAAACTCCCAGACAACTTAAGGAAAGGATGGCGATGCACCGCAGTGCCATCAGGCCGCCCTCATGGGCAGAGCTTTTGACCAACCGGTTGCCAAACATTGCTTCCAACTTAAGCATAGCCTAGCCAGCCTGTGTTATAAATCCATCGACCATGTCCCAGAGAATAAATGTGGGGGAGTCAGAAATCTTATCTTATTCCGCAGGGAGGTCCGATGGATCTATGATCTTCGTACTGTCTCCCCCAAGAGGCTGAATGAGTACCTCTCATTCAACTACTGCCTTTAAAAGATGCTGCCAACCCCTACTCAACTCACCAATGAGTGGATACTGCACACACACAACCGGATCCGGTTGTGCTGTTCCCTGTGCTAGCAACCCGTCTCCATATTACCATAAATGTTAGTCCAATGCAATGATGTGCGGTTTGGTATTAAAAATGCTTTTTTAAAGTTGAGATTTACTACAGTGCTCAAAATCACCTACTACAGTATGTTGCCTTCCCATTTCATATGCAACTGTTACAATGTATTAATGCTGCTTTCAATTCTGTATCTGAGTAAAAATAACCTTACTTGTTCCGCTTATGAACCAACATGAACATGCCTGTAAGTGTATTAGCATTTCATTCACATTGATCTTTCATTCTTATGCATCGTATTTCTTTATTGTACTGTTTTGATAATTAATACCACCAGGGTAAAAGAGACACAAATCATAAAACAAACTTCTTTAGATCCAAAATGTTGCTAGTTAGTGGAATTGTTACAGTTTTTAACGTGTTGATTTTGCTTGCAGTCTGTTTTTGCTTGCAGTTTAACTTTTCGTATGTACATATAGTCCAATCAGAAAGTATTTTGTAGTGTGTTAATAGTTGACTGGAGTGCTGCATCTTGCTATTCCAGTGTGTGTATGGGTTCCCGGATACTGCTGGGGTGCATGTCCTAGGCTAATAGAGTGGTGGGCTTCAGCTCAGGTATGGGATGTTGTGGCCCTACTTTCCCTTTCCATCCATTGGAGCCCGTTGTGGAAGCTATTTTGGGAGAGACATTTGTACCAGGTTGTTGTTGCGGGCCATTGCCCCCAGTTACTGCTACCACTCGGGTGATCCAACTAATGCAGGCTCTGCTTTTTTTGCTGCCACCCAATTGAAGCTTAGCTGAGAGCTTCAATCGTTGGAGGGCAACAAATGCAGAGCTGCCAATGCTGTCCACACATCTTGGACTGCTGCCTGCTGTGTCAAGCCAACTCAGAGCCAACCGTTGGCTTGGAATAAGTGCCCCATAGCTTTTGCCTAGCTCTAGGTGAATGTCCCAAGTAAGATCACTCCTCGCCATACACAGGTCTACATGGCACTACAATCTAAAAATTGCATCATCATCAATATTTAACCTTAATCCTACAATTCATGTTAAGGTTATCATGAAAACGGTCTTACCTTCCTACTGCAATTCCCACAACACAGCCACCCACAATTGACCAGAAACCAATCCAGCCAGCATCTACCTGCAATAGATAAGAAACAGCATAATGTTGGAGTTATATTTATTATGCGCTCGAAAAATAACATCGACTCCACAATCTCAAAAGGTTTTCAGGTTGCTAGATATAATAAAAGTGATGCATTACCTATACAAATACCCTTCTCCTATGTATGTACCTGCCACCTCCCTGCAATATACCCTTCTTTATAGTCACGAGGAAGGGTTCTCATTTATAGCAAAACCCCCTTGGAACTAGATCATTTTCTTTTCTATTTTGTGGTTATGTTATGCATTTTTATGGTACTGCCATTACCATCTGTGTGTGTGCGCTCTTCAATTTCTTATTCATATTTGTATGTATATCATGTATACTTTGGAAAATATTTTTCAATAAATAAACTTTATTAACACAACAAAAACACACACTAATTTGACAGTTGTGGGAAGTAAATGTATTGGAGATTACATACCATGGAGAAGTCTTTAATAATAATAATAATAATAATAATAATAATAATAATAATAATAATAGTCATTTGGGAATTGATTTGAAAAGAAAGATGTATGCAAACTATTTTACAAGCAAAGACACAGCAAGGCCAATTCAATTCCATTGGAACCTTTAATGATAAGTGACTACACAGACCTCCTACCATTATAGTAGATAACCCTTTTCTGATTTTTGCACCTCCATAGTTTGCAGATTCACACAGCAAATATTAGCCTAAAGCACAGAGTTCTCCACTGACAAAATCATTAAGTAATACTTGCATTAGTGCAAATTTTCAGGTCTCTCTGCATGTGAGTACTATAGGAAATGCAGGCTGACATGGGAGAAGTGTACATCATGGTCATCCTTACTTGGCTAACATGGACATGGGATAAAATCAGATCCAAAACGCCAGACCACCCAGCATAGAATCCTAGAGGAACAGCATAAGCGAGTGCAAGCAATAAGAAGCGTGCATTCCTAGAAGAAAGCAAATTGGCATTATGAAACCGGGAACATTCCTGTCACATGACCATTAAAGCGACATTTCACAAACAATAATATAACTAAATAAAAACATTGTAAACCAAATCCATTGCTTCACAAAAAAAAAAAAAAAACACCATTTAAAACTTCAGTACAGACAGTTCGGGTATAGACAATAGACAATGTCTAGGTCGACCCATAAGAATGGTCGTCATACCCTAGGTCGACACAAGTTAAAGTCTGACATGTACATGGTTGACACAAGTTTTTCCCGTTTTTGTTGTTTGTGTCGACATAGACACTGTATAAAAGTGTTCCGCATCCCCTTGCATGGCTCAGCATGCATCGGGTATGGTCCTTCGCTGAACTCGGCACACCATTATATTCTAACTATGGGGGTTATTCTGATTCACTCAGAAAGGCACAATCACTCTCTAATGGACAAAACCATATGCACTGCAGGTGGGGGTGATGTAACATGTGCAGAGAGAGTTAGATTTGGGTGTTTAATTGTTTCTGTGCAGGGTAAATACTGCCTGCTTTATTTTTACACTGCAATACAGATATCAGTTTGAAGTACACCCCCCACCCAAAACTATCTCTCTCTGCACATGTTACATCAGCCCCACCTGCAGTGCACATAGTTTTATCCATTAGAGAGTGACTGTGCCTTTCCCAGTGAATAAGAATAACCCCCACTATGCGCACTTGGATGGTAAAGTATGAATTAAGTCGTTTTTTTTTATTAAATCCTGAAAAATTGTGCCGACTATGTACATGTTGACCTTTAGCCTGTGTTGACCTTGTCACTGTCAACCATTAGTGGTTGACCTAGACATGGTCGACCCAGGGACCAGATACTGCACAGAGGGCCATATTCAGATCTGAGCTCAGTACAAATTTGTTCAGAAAATGGGCAAAACCATGTGCACTGCAGGTGGGGCAGATGTAACCTGTGCAAAGAGAGTTACATTTGGGTGGTGTGTTGAAACAGAAATCTAAATTGCAGTGTAAAAATAATGCAGCCAGTATTTACCCTTCACAGAAACAAAATAACTCACACAACTCTAATTCTCTTTGCACTCTCATCTGCTCCTCCTGCAGTGCACATGGTTTTGCCCATTTTCCAAACAAATTTGTACTGAGCTCAGATCTGAATAAGGCCCAGAGAGTGTAATTGATAGCATTACCGCCTCACAGTACAGAGGTCATGGGTTTGATTCCCATCATAGCCCTAACTTTATGGAGTTTGTATATTCTCGACACGCTTGTGTGGGTTTCAAATGACTCAACTAAATGAAACATAGTATGAATGTGTCTGGGTGTACATGTGAACGGAAATATGGATTGTTATGCCCTGTACACATGGTGCGTGTAAGCCTTTGTGCGAAGCGATCTAGTGAAGCACTGATTGCTCAGCAGACAGCGATGTATGCTGAGCCATCTTTTATGGCCAGTGTTCTCTGGTGAGAGAACACTGGCGATGACCATATTTATTTAAAATGACAATTAGGGCTTCGCTGATTATTTAAAACCAGCCCTAAGCTCCAGGTCCAGGGCTGGTTCCCAAAATACGGGGGACAAAATGACTAGGGGTCCCCCGTATTTTAAGAACCAGCCCCAGGCCAAACCAGCCAGCAGGGTAATGTCACAGCCGGGGGACACTTATTAGATAAGGTCCTGCGGCCAAAACATTCATCCCTACTGACCAGTCAGCCTGGCCAGGGGCCCTGGGGGAGTGGGGACCCCCCCCCAATAAAGGGGTCCCCCCCCCCTCCAGGACTTACCTGACCAGGCTGAAGCCTGGTGCTGTCCCCGGTGACCCTGTGCGGTGGTCACCGGGCTGATTGAGTGTAAAAAAATAGAATAAATTATTGTCTTTTACTGTGGAACTATGAGTCCCAGTAAGCCTCCCCCGCATGCTGGGACATGGAGAACCACAAGTCCCAGCATGCGGGGCATTAAAGGGCCCGCTGGCACTTGTAGTTCTACAGTAAAAGAAATAGTTAAATAAACACACACTGACAACACAGAAAAATAAAAGTTTAATACATACATTACACACACATACTGATACTTACCTATCTTGAGCCCGTAGGTTGGTCCCGGCAATGGCGTAACTACCATAGGTGCAGGGGGTGCAGCTGCTATGGGGCCCAGAGCTGAGAGGGGCCCACTTTGCCTGACAAAGTATCATGTGCTCTATGCATTTTTCAGCATTAGGTGATAAATAGGGGCCCTTAAAAACTTTTGCTATGGGGCCCACATGAATCTAGTTACTCCACTGGGTCCCGGGGTCCGGGGCTCCAGGGCTTCAGAGTCCGAGTGGGGGGAACATGTGGAAGGAAATCCTACTCACCAGGTCCTCTGGTGAAGATCCCGCCATCTTCTCTGTCTCCGCCGTAGTCCACCGCATCAGCTGCCGGTACCCGATCGGACTGAGAGGCGCATAGATGTTTCATCTTCCGCGCCTCTCATCTGAATGATCCTTTTGGCCGCCTAGCGGCCAATCAGAAGCCGAGAAATTCGGATTAAAAAAAATCAGCGAAGCCCTATTTGTCGGGTTTCCTGATTTTTTAATACCCGTTTGAAAAAAAAACGGTATTTTTAAACGGGTACAGCAACCTGGAGCATTCCCACTGCAGCTCTACCCGTTTAAAAAGGCTAAAAAAATGCAAATTACACAGTTTAAGAGCTGCAGTTGGAAAGGAGTATCAGACAGAAAGTAAACAGAATGGCATCATTGCATTTAGTCTACAGATCCCAGACCGCAGCTGTGCATCTACTTCCATTTACTTGCCTGAATACTTCATTTACAAGGCCGATCAGGTAAAAATGTCAATTAAGTGAATCCTGCAGCTTGCTTACAGATTGACTTTCAGATGCTGCTATATACATTAACAAATCCATGACAACTACAGAAACATCAGCAGCTGGAGACAGACTGCATCCCTAGTTACATTTCACAAAACGTTGAAAGGTTATCTGTATTGTGCTCTATATAAGCACACATTACAAATCACAGTCTGTGTCAGAATGATTTTGTGTTAAGTAAGCAATGGACTCCTACAAATCATTACAATTAATATGCTAGGGAGTCCTGGCATAACAATGCATAAAACAAATATCTGGAAGCACAAATCTTGGCAAATGCATTATTTGACACTTAAAAAGTGCAAAATGACAGTCACTGGAAGCTTTGGAAGTGAAGGAAATAGCAGTGAGCAGGAATAGATGACAAAGGAATAGTCAGTGCAATGAAATGAATTCAGATTATATATATATATATATATACACACATACATACACATATATATATATATATATATATATATATATATATATATATATATATATATATATACACACACACATATACACACATACATACATACATACATACATACATACATACATACATACGCAGTCGAAGAAACAAACAGCAGCACTCAAAAGTGCAACAATCCAACTTTCTGGGATTATACTCCCCTTTGTCAAGGTGTGGGTGATACTATATTTATATTTATTTATTTAGGCTGTAGACAAAGCAGAGGCACTCGGTGGTCTTAAAGAAAATTATTTTAGTGTAGAATTGGTCCTACCCCGATGTTGGGCTACTACTATGATGATTGAGGGTAACTTGGACGACTAAAGCTCCTTGAGAAGGTCCTTAAGTTGGACCGAAACGTCGGAGCATATATGGATTATATACCATTGTAAATAAATTATTTAAGTTGGAATATAACTACGGAGTTTCTTTAGAAGACTTGTTACATATGGGAGTGTGCTCCATTACCCCTACCAGTTGGTGAGAGGGCTACGGACTGTGTGTGTGAATATATATATATATATATATATATATATATATATATATATATATATATATATATATATATATATATATATATATATATATATATATATATATATATATATATAAAATGTAGAAATAGGATCGCACTCCAGGATCGCACTCCATCCAGCAATCAAACAACTCCCGGGGTGTCATCCAGAACAAAGTCCTCATGTACAAGAAAAAAAGGACGCACTCTCCAGAATATATAAATGCAATAAAAAGCTGTGTATTTCAATGATACTTGTCAAGAGAAAAATGTAGGAACCTGCTGTGTGGTCATAGCTGTGCCCTGTGTTGGATTGTTGTTATTGATGCCTATCTCCTGACGAAGGTCCCCCAGAGGACGGAAACGTTGAGTAACAAAAATTTTTCTCTTGACAAGTATCATTGAAATGCACAGCTTTTTATTGCATTTATATATTCTGGAGAGTGCGTCCTTTTTTATATATATATATATATAAATATTGGCCTTCGTCTTCCACTAAAGGATTTTATATAAGCTGCTGCTCCGATAAGGCTCTCCTGTTAGTGCGAGTCTGACAACAGAGATACACAAAAAGATGGGTTTATCGGAGAGCGCTGGACTTAGTACCACCTAGTCAATCATACAATAGTTACTGAATGATGCATCAATCACACTTCTTATGACAATTCTTTGTCCCCTTCCAGAATGACACGTGAGATTCTTTCAGGATAAAAGTTCTTTATTGAAACCCAACGCGTTTTGTCAGAACGACTTCATCAGGGGTGTGACAAAATAATTAGGCCTGTGTGGCAACTAATGTTTCATTCGGACAAGATGAAATCAATGAGATGAAAGATTTGGTGGAAGCCAATCCGGCTTTGTATGCTAGATATTTCTGTAAGGATGAGGTCCTTAATTATTGGACTATTGGACCTATTCATACGGATGCACCTTATAGATCAAATGAAAATAGATCCGGATAAGAGTATCACCTCTCAAATAATCACCGCAGTGTAGTAAAGCTCCTTCACTGGCTGATCAGATATAGAAAATATATATATATATATATATATATATATATATATATCTGTGTGTGTGTGTGTGTGTGTGTGTGTGTGTGTGTGTGTGGTGTGGAGCACAGTTACATTAGCCTGCTGCTGTGGAAAAATAAAAAAAAGCCAGTATTTCCTCAGCACAGAATCAAAATAACTTACCCAAATCGAGAAATCTCTCTGCCCATGTTACATTTGCCCCACCTGCAGTGCACATGGTTTTGTCCATTAAAGACTGAATATGCTTTTGCGATCCAACCTAAAATCACCCCGTGTTCCCCTTAAAATACTGTTCTGTAGAATCTGGCCACAACGCTGTGTGACTGAGAAGAGGGAAGTGATGGACGCCACACTGACTGCATGCTCCATATCACTAAATAGAGATGCCAGACAAGCCTCCAAACCTCTACTCCCGAACTGAACTTCAGTGGATGCTCTACTAACTAATGTGCAGTCTGTGAACAGGTTACAGAGATTCAGTATCTTCTGTTGCCACTAACAGGAGCTCAAGCTTTACTCGCTCCACCCCTGAATGTCTGAACATGCAGATCAAAAGAATACACAGCATACATACTCTGAGTCTCCGCTTTAGCTTACATGTTTTAGCTCCGCCTGTGGATCTTTTAAAATGTGTTAATGAGTAATGAATGCACCTGTTGGGCAACCTGGAAAATATGAACGGTGTGGGGTCCGAGGACCGAGTTTGAGAACTACTGCACTAGTTTCTTTAACCATTTTCACAGTGCTGTTCACCTTTTAAACCTATAAATGATTTTTCTACTGGTTTTTTTTGCAGATTTTGGGCAGATATTTCTCTGAAATAGAGTGTGCCCCACCAGAGTCTAATGTCCACTCTTTTCTTTCTCATACATGCAGTAACATTATAATGGGGCAGGTGTATTAAGCCTTAACAAGAGATAAATGCAAGGGTGATAAAGGGCCGCATTTATCAAGCAATATTTGCGGTTAAATCCCCGAAAACGGATAACCGCAAATATTTAGTATCCCCCAAATGTATCCCGGCTGCGATCCCCCCCTTCACCGCCGACGGCCGCATCCCCCATAGGTTTCTATGGGGGATGCGAAGCTGCCCGATGTATTAACATCGAGCAGCCCGGCTTCGCATCCCTGGGCTATCGCCATTCTGATATGGCGATAGCCCATTGTAGCCTGTGGCTACACATCGCACTGCCGAGCGGGGCAGTGTGGTCAGAGGGGGTCAGCGCATAACCGCGCATGCGCTGACCCCTCGGCTTCCGGGTCAGGGCTTCTCAGGGATGGGCTTCTTTTGGAGCCCTGTCCCTGCCCCCTTGTTATGATACATACCAGCGGTATTTCACAATACCGCAATACGATGTCCGGCGATGTCATCACGCCGGTATCGCTTTATAATGATAAATGCGCCCCAAAGAGAGATAAACATCCAAACAATCAGCTCCTTACTGACTTTTTTCAAACACAGCCTGTAACATGGCAGTTGGCAGGTGATTGGCTGGACGTTTATCTCTCTTTATCACCCTTGCATTTATCACTTGTTATGGCTTAATACATCTGCCCCTATGACCCTTAGGGATAAGGTTGTCCAAGATGAATGGGAAGACGAGGAGAAGCTTGCATCCTCAGCACATACAGCGGCAACACGGGGAGGCAGGGCGTTACGGTCAGTGTATAAATCGGCAGATTATGACACCCAGCTGAAACAGCCTTGCGGTAATACTATGTATAGGGTTTTCAGAGAAACGGATTGTGGATAACAAGCACAGGTACTTTAAAATACTCAAATGAAAGTTAAGTATTAGGATGATGGGATGACTTGTCACACAATGTGAATAATAGGACTAAATGTAACAGACCTATTCAGGGAAATGAAACAGGGTCCAAGTTTGTAGGAGATGTGGTATGCCGGATGATTTCTGTGGGTTATTTTTTTTAAAGGGGCAGTCAGACTGTCCGGCATCCCACAGCTCCGGCTAGCTCAGACCCTATAACATATGTCCCATTAAGTCTGTAAAACATACAAGGAATAAAGACAAACTATAGTGTGTTATTTCCATATTTTCTAGATAACCATCACCACCTGATCAGTTGCTCTCATTAAGAATACAATCACCAGGGTTTGCCTAGAATCCCTCTCTTCCAGCCCAATTCAGAGCTTCCCACACATGTGCTGAAAGGTTAGTATCCAGTTTTAGAAAATATTCAAATCCGATAGCCACTTATAATCACTAAACCTATTGCCACTGACAAGGATTGCTGCAATTCAATTGCACTTCTAATAGTAATAAATCGATCTTTATTCATGACCACCAAAAAAACTAAATTATTGGGAAAATAAACCTTTAATGATACCATCACTTATAAAAAAAAAAAAAAGAGAGCATTATAAATATGCAGGATGTTTATGCAGAACTTACCCAAGCAGCTTTCCAAAACTGCTTCTGTAACTTAGTCTGCGAGCAGCAGCAGCAATACTAGGGGGAACCGGGGGACGGGAAGGGAAATAGGCCAAAACAGCAGCAAAGACCACAGAGATTATTCCAAACTCTGCAAGTAAAAAAAAATAAACAAAAAAAAATAAATAAAAACAATGTAACATGGAACCTTGATCTCTGATTAATAATACCCCTTTAACACTACCGCAAAAACCCTGGATTTTCCCTAGTGGACCCAGGTCAGTGGCGGTGTAAAAGTGTCCCTTTACACGGGACTTGACCAGGGTAAAACACGGACAGGACCTGGGTAGAGGGCAGTGTAAATGGGTACGCTCGGTCATCCGACCAGGCTCCCGTTTAAAGCAATTGGGGAAGCCCAATCTCCGGACCGCAGCGTCCTGCGGTCAACATGGAGGTTGGGCGGGGGGGCACACACAGCAGACAGCAGCGGAGGCAGGTAGGAGGTGAATGGATGCCATTGTGTGGCATCCATTCACCTCGTGGACAGGGGCTCTGGAGGTGCACAGGGGCTGGTGGTAGCCCAGCAGCTTACCTTGGTGCTGGGCTTGCCTCCAGTGCGACGGTGGGCTTGGCGGGATTATCGGTGGTCCCGGTCATCTCTGAATGCCGCCCTCATTTACACTGCGGGTCGGCACCACAGTGTAATCGGTGCAAATCCCGGGTCCGACCTGGCTTGGAACAGTGTTGGATCCGGGATTTGAGTGTAAAAGGGGTATTAGTCACTAAGCACAATGTGCAATAGCTATGGTTACACCCCCAAATTCTACCTACACCCAAGTAGAATAGGACACTTGTAGGGTAACTCCACCCAGAACAGATGTTCTATTATTACATTACATGACAGAAATAAGGATAGTATGTAGGCAAATTACTCTAATGACTAGGGGTCTGGCAGATCATGGGATATGACCATAGGTAATGCTCTATAGCTCTGTCAGGAGTTGCCAGAGACGGGAGATTTTACACACCACACCAGCACCTGATGTTATCACATCTTGTGAGTATTGCTTCCTGTATCACATTGATGAGATGTGAAGGAGGAAGAGCCATAGCAGCCCTATAAGTGTCAATATAGTAGATCTATACTAGCTTTATATTCAAAGTACAACAATACCAAATATGCACATTTTCTACAAGGTCTAACAAAGCCTACAAAATTAAATACAATTAATGAACATATAGAACATTTTCCCTTTAAAGGGGAAGGTGAATGGAAGATAAGCATCTGAGTGTACATATTAGGGTTTTCGAATTTATTATACTCACAGATAATTCTTCGAGATAACCAAAGGTAATTGCTACCCTAGAGTAAGGACCTGTTCTCCCTAGTACAGACTGGAAGTTTTTTCAGTGTACCGCCCTATAGTTTTTCCCACCTCTTATGCAGTCCTTCCAAGTTCCTTAACTCTGACAATGAATCGCTTACACAATTTCCCATCCATATAAAAATCCAATACCTTTCTTTTTTCTTTTGTATAGGAGGAATTGGTCTCTGTCTTTACTCTAAACCATACTTTACTTCAGTAATACATCTTGCATATAGGTCTGCTTAGTTGGTCAATCAGCTTTCTTGTTTACTACTAAGAGAACTAATAAATGTTGTCAGCTGTAATTCTTTCACTGTGAGAAAGTAGAAAAAGCTGGCTCTTACAAGATCTAAATATATGAAGTTAGTTTTCTCTCTCGTTTTTTGGTGAAGAATGATGATACCTTGAGGTATTGGTTAAGATGAAAAAGCAGAATCTACTTTGGAACAAATGTTGGATTTGTCCTAATAAACATGATCTTCAAAAGGGGTCTACCACCCAAAAAGGGTGTAATTACTTCCCTAGCTGACATGACAACAATCAAGATAACTGCTCAAGATGAGTTAATTCATTAAAAGGTTTATATCCCATGAAGCTATAAATTAAGTGATCTGTGGGCCAAATCTTTTTATTGCTTGACGGAATCTTTTAAGCAAGTCCAATTTTCTTTCCAAAAGCATGACAACAGATATTCCCGAGACAGCTAGCTCTTTTATAAAGACGTGGAACTTGACTAGAAAATGACCATGTCAAGTGAAGCCTCGTAGATGTATTCCACAGCCTTTGGCATTCTTTCTAAATTTCTCAACAAATATTGCTTTGCAATTCTTGCTTCTATTCAATGTATTGTTGAGCTCCAAAACCTTATTGCTTTGTACACAGTTAGGTCTTCTTTTTTTTTAAACTCCATTCTCTTATCCACTGTATCCTTAAACATGCTCCTACTACTAACAAAATAGTGGTAACGGACATGAACTTATAGTAAATCTCTCTAGAAAATCTTGCTTTGATCTTCCTTCAAATAACAGTTCCAGTTACACCCTATGTCCCAACACCTTTTAAAAAATGTTTAAATCCAAGAATTGTATAACTGATGAGGGGTTTGCAAGAAGTTTCTGGAAGATTCAGTGCATAGCCAGAGTAGACCTAAACCAGAACTGTTGTGAACTGTAATCTAAAACTAAAAGTCTTGTGAAATATGAAAGCACAAAACCAGAGAAGTAGTACTGCAAGAGCTTTTAACTAATGCAATCTGCTTTTGGGAGGAAGCCCTATCTCAGACAACTGTTTTTGAGTGGTTTGCAGAATTGTGTTCCAGGTAGACAGTCCCTAAAAGTCAAGGATTACTGCGGAAACCTGTGTCCCTTATCACCGTGGACAACACTGCTGCCATGCAAGTCAATGTTTAAGTGGACACCATGGTCATCGTGGCACAGTCAGAGAAGTAAATCGGCATCTAACAGCGATCCATCCACTTTATACTCCACAAAAAACTTGGCCTGAGCAAGGTTTCTGCACGCAGGGTGACCCATCAGCTGACTCAAGAGCAGAAGGAGGTTTGGGTGACTTTGTGCCTAGAATTGAATCGGGATTGAATAGAAAGTACATTGCATCGTGTGTACACCCCTTTACTCACATCTGCAGACTGGGAAAAAGTACTTGATTGTGAGTGAATTGAATATGGATGTGTGTGACAGGATATCAGATTGTGCAATTTTCGCAATTCTCTTGCAGATTTACACAGGGCAGGTTTTCACTCTGTCTGGGTGGCAGCTAACCACGCGCAGTCATCTGCAAAATGTCAGATGAGTGATCAGGTCTGAATCAGTCCACAAAACCCATGTAGAACTAGAAATTCTTCGTTAGACACAAAATAATTCTCCATCCATGTCATAAGTTTCCAAAACGGATTAGAGTAGAATAGGAACAAGTATAGGTTCTTGTACATATTCTTTATAGAACACTATATCCTGATTGACAAGAAATCATAACAAGCTGCACAAACACCTTAAAAATGCTTCCTCACCACCATCATCTACTGTATACTCCCACCGTTGCAGAAGGCACAGGGCAATTTAATAAAACTAGATTTTTTTTTTTTACTATACTGCCTAATACTATAGCACAAACAAAAGCACACATAAATGAGGACTCCCATCTGGGATTCAATCGGCTGCTGGGACTCTTTACACATTCTAGCTGTTGCGTTTAGAGAGGAAAGTCCCAGGAGCTTTCATCAAACGTCTGAAAGTCGAAAAGCCTAGGGCTGCTCTTTTCCAGTGGGCAATGCCAATTTTAAAGCACTCTGATCTTTGACCAGTCAGCCGCACGCAGTGATCATCTAAAAAGCATCCTTGTCTTTGTTACGGCAGAGTTCCTCCTGGCTTGCAGCAGTGTATTTCTCTGCAACCGTCCTACTGCCAGGAAGTGGGCTAGATGCACCTGGTGGGCAGTCAATTGGAAAAAAAAAAAAAAATCTGTCCGTTCCAAATAGAATGGGTTATGCAACTTATTAGAATCAGTCTGATTTGACTGGTAATCAAAATATTCACAGAGATTTCTGAAGTGCTAAACCAGCTCCACATCTCCTACATTAGCTAAAAAAATCACTGATATAACACTTCTTTGTATATTGGTGGGAACATAGAGGAATTATGTAATTGATAGGGTTTTTTTATGGAAAGCACATTTAGTAGTAATTAACTTGTAAATATAAGAGCATTATGCTGTTAGAAGTTACTTTACCATGAGCATCTGGATGGCGGTGTGTAAACACTTAATAACGTCAATTATGCACACTTTTTGAGCATCAATTTTGGTGATTAACAGACATTCCAGAGAACCCAACATCTTGTTTTATAAGGCACCAGTGGTTTCACTGAAGTAGCGACTAAAAAAGAGCTTCATGCCTCTGGGAGGTAACAAGTTCCTACTGAACTGAGGTACAGATGATTAGGTCAATTACAGTGCCATAATGACTGATGGCACTGTAATTGTATCAACGTAATCACTAATAATGCATTCAGCCATTTTTGATAGATTGAAGAATCCATTAGAGCACAGCAACGTGACAGAGGCCTAATAAAAATTGGCTACATGCTCATGACTTAACAGAATTCACAGCACTGCCACCTCCACTGTAAGGGACAGGTCCCACCAGGGTTTAAAGTTTCAGGGGCCATCACATTGTTTAGACTACCAGCATGCTCTTCTACAATGGCATTAAACAGTTCAATTATGCATAAACAAATGTGTAAAATTCTTAATATTCATAAAAAAAAAAGGTTACACAGATAATTACCTGCATACATCACCACCTCAATACGGTCCTTTATGAACCCTGTGTCAGCTTTAAATAGAAAATTGTCAGAGGTACCATTTGGGGCTGGAACCACTAATGGTCCTACTAAAAATGCACAGGCTCCACCTAAGTAATTAAGCATTGATGCAATAGCAGTGGCCGTAGCACGCTCATTTGGGGAGAACCACGTTGTAGAGAGGAACGGAGCAGCGTTCATTGCAGTTGGTCCAGCCAATCCATTCAGCAACTGTCCCCCATGAATGAGTCTGAAAATAAAACACACAAAATAAGTTAAAAACATAAAACACAAATTCCACACTAGTGTATACCACACCACATTCCCTAATATAATCTCCTATACCACCCTCTACAATTTTTTTTTTTTTTATTGTTTTTATTTCAAGAGACGGGTAAAACAGTGTGAATTATCATTAAACAACATTGAATAATGCAGACATTATCACTTTTTCCTCTTCTTTACTGTCAATATTGACTACAACTATGAGTTTGAAAGTTGTACAACAAAGTTTTGTGTAAATATAAGTTATATGCATTAACAATTCTATATTTTTGAACATATAGAGGATACATTTTTGGTAAATATACAATATATTGATCAATTCCTGTAAATGTCACTCCTGTGTAGAATAAACTGTAATAAATGGGGTCAATAAATGGAACCATGGTGCGTCTGTTTTTTCGCAACGTTAAAATAATAATTTTACCCCATGTTATTCTCAAATGAGTGAGAACGAAGTATATAATAAAAAAAAAAAAATAATAATAATAACAATTATAAAAACCGTATGAGAGAAAGACTTAGAGAGGGAAGGGGGAAAACCATGCGTGTCCAAGACGCTCAAGCCCTTTTCGTAGTTAAATAATTGGCGGGTCTTGAAGAAGTATTCTGGTCTCATACCAGAGAGCTGTGCGGAAGCACTTATGGATTTGCGGTTTAGTCTCCACTGGTAATGTGTCTATGTAGCTCTCCCATATTTCGAAAAAAAAAGGTTTTGTTTAAGAAATGAAGGGGGTGTGGTGGATATCCACTGCTGCAATATGCATTTCTTCGCTACCGAAGAAAGGTACAGCAACAATCTCTTACGGCCAACAGAGATTTTTGGAGTAGCTGGTAGATATCCCAAAATGGCCCACTCTGGTATTAACAGTAAGTAATTTACCAAATGATCTACTGCAAATTTTCTAACTGTCATCCAGAATTGTTGAATAGCTGTACACTCCCATAAACAGTGGTATAAATTTGCATCTGAGTGATTGCATTTAGGGCATTTCGAAGAATTGGTTAGGCCCATTAAACTGCAACGATGGGGAGATAAATAACCCATGTAAAATATTTTTAAAAACATGTCTTTATAGGACGTGGCTGATATTGTTTTAGTAGAATACAGTAGGGTTTTTAAAATAGTCTTTTCATCTAGGTTGGGGAAGTGTGACCGTCACTTGGTGATCCCTGTTTGGAATTGGCCCATTTAAAAGGGCCTTATCAAGTTGGTTATCCCAATCCGCTGCACTTAAATATGATATCCCCTTATTGGTATAGTGTTGGGCTTGGAGAAAAGCTAGATTACATGGTGGTAAGAAATCATATTGGGATTTTGCCTGTATGTAAGTAAATGGTTTTTTTGTTTCATGGTTAGCAAGTTGTTTAATGGAGTGTAGTCCCTGGGAGCTCCTTGACTGGAATGGTTGTGTCGCCGTTCCATGTTGAAAGCAGTCATTGCCCAAAAAAGGGAGATGTAATGAATATAGGGTATGTAGTTTAGCTTTGTTACGTATTGTGCGACATGTGGACCATGTTGAGATGAGGAGAGGATTTTCTAATACCTGTGTGGGCAGCTCACATTTGGGTAAATGTAGAAGACATGTTAAGTTGAGAGATGGAATAAGCTGTTGTTCTAAAGTATAATTGGCGTATTGGTTTTTGTGATGGATCCAATCCTTTGTGTATCTACAGATGGCTGCTTGATTATATAGTTTAATGTTAGGGAAGTTGATCCCTCCCTCTGCTCTGGTTCTATGTAATACTTTTAAGCTGATTCTCGTCTTTTTTTGGACCATATGAAATTCCTGAAAAGGTCTGTAATTTTTTTTTTCATCAGATAGAGTAAGTGGGAGAACTTGTAGAGTTTTAGAAAGGTAATTAATTTAATTGGCTCTACCTAAATAAGATAGTTGTAAATGTTGCCATCCCTCCAGCTCTGCACCGATTTTTGTAATGAGTGATGTTATGTTTTTGTAGTAAAGATTGTGAATATTTTTGGTCAGTGTAATTCCTAAGTATTGTATTTGGGAAGAGGCCCATTTTAGTCCACTGAGGGAGGCATCTGGTATGTATGGATGTCTACCTAATGCTAAAGCTTTTGATTTTGAGAGATTAATCCTAAATCCCGAAATCAAACCATATTGGTGAAGAATGTCGAACAAAGGTTTTAGGCTAGTCTCGGGATTAGAGATGAATATCAACAAATCATCTGCGAAAGCTTGTAGCTTCAGTTCTTGGGATCCAATTTTGGCTCCCTGCAAGATCCTCCATTGTTGGAGATAGCGTAACAAAGGATCTAATGCTAGGTTAAAAAGTAAAGGAGATAATGGGCAGCCCTGTCGTGTTCCCCTTTGCATTATTAAGGATTAACCTAGAAGACCATTGACCAGCAGCCTAGTGGAAGGCTTGTAATATAGATATTTAAGTAAGTTTATGAATGAAAATCCAAACCCTATATATTCTAAGATTCTGAAAAGATATTCCCACCCTCTACAAGTTAACAAAAACAGGGGTAGATTTTACAGGTGGAGAAACTGGACATATACAGCTGAATACTATTTCTCACTTTCATAAAACATACCACACAGCATTTTAATTAAATAAAAAAATCCACCCAATTATAGAATACAACAGTTATCATAGGTATGTAAAAAGGATGTCCTATTTCCTTTGCACACAGTAAACTAACGTACCTTCTCCGGACCCATAAATCCGATACAGGAACACAACGCAGACCTGCACCAACCACCATCAATAACAATGTGAGAAGCACCGTCACACGCAGACCTGGTAACACAGGAAGTTGCAAGTTAGAAGATTGGGACCTAGGTCTTTAGAAGATCAAAACAGTTGTGTGCCCTAACTTGTAGTGCTGGTGCACGTGAAAAGATTTAAGTAGTAACAATGCACACTGGATGATCTCCCAATGCTGATGTTTGACTGTTTGAATGCAAACGTGATAGAACCTCAAAAATATCCACTAAAAATGCCAGCGTCACTCACAGCGACTGTATCTAACACACGGCTAATTGACTTGCCTGGAGCTATCCTATTTGCCCACGATGCCGGTAGTTATTGAAGATTTGGGTTAATCAAAATCCCTGGAAATCAACCCTTACAGCCACGTTTTTTCATGAAAACACTGGGCTTGGCAAAAGTAATCCACTGGAAAATCCCCAGAAAAAGCAGGGTCTATAATTGGACAGACCGATAATGATCATCAGGCTAAAATAACAATAAGTCCATTTTTGCTTGCGGAAAATTATCGCAGCTAATTGAATAGCCCCCACCGTTTTTAAAAACCCCAATTGTTCTTTGTTAGTTTGTTATGAACAGCGGGAAGCACAAATTCATGCAATGTTGTACAGAGAGCCAAGTAAGCTCTTGGAAACATCCATTATTTCATGTTGTGAAGCTTTCAAAAACTCTACACAATTTCACTAAAGCCTAATGACGACCTAGGTTTTACAAGAGATTCATGGTATTTGTGCAGAGGTACTGACAAACGTAAACCAGAGGGTGTCTCTTGTAACAAGATAGACAAGTACTATAATATATGCAATAAGAAAACCATATGACACCTATACAGGTTAAAATGTTACAGAAATGACCTTGCATAATAACAATGTTTAAGATTATTTCTGAAATGATTGAGTCTGGGTAAGCAGCAATCAGGTACTATTGGAAGAGTCTTGGTGAGCAGCCCTGTCTTTACCCCCAATGCCTAAGTCCTGTATGGCTTCTTATACGGGTGGGCTCTTCTTGAAACTGGGTCCAGTGACTGAGTTCCTCGCTGGAATCCGAAAGTGGCTGGATGATAGCAATACTGTGAGTAGGATTGTAGTAGTGCGACTAACAGCTTCTAATGTGTTTTATACATAGGTGTACATTGCCAAGGATGGTGGTATGGGACTTGTGCAGACCTTTCATTGTAAGGTTGCATGGTTCCTTTTGTGTGTGTAAAATGTGTTGTATAGAGCACCCTCCCTCCACCCAAAAAAAAAAGAAAAAACACACAACAGCAAGGGTCGGCACTGTAATGCTACTGCAATCACTGTTTCTCCAACAGCTGTCAAAGAGAATGAAGAGATAACTTTACATCCTATTGCAGATATATAGATTGCACCTATTGAAAAAGTAATATTTACCACTAATATTTTACAAATACAAAACTAAAAAAAAAAACAACACCAGCCGGTATAGTCAGAATGTCACAAAAATAAAATTGAAAGTCTTTCTTTTAAGAAGTCCAGAAACGTGCTCCATCTCATGGCTTAATAGTTAACGTCCATATACACTAGAAAGTTGCCTAGTGTGTATGCCCCATCGACAGCCAACTAGCAATGATGCACGCTCCTGCATCATCGCTAGCTAGGTAGGCAGTCTGCTGGTTTTACCAGCACATTTAGCGATGATACAGTAGCTAATTTTTCAGCCATCGCTAGGTTTTTACAGCCTTTCAGCCTGGCTGACCACCCCGCTCCCTCCCCCTGCTCACCGGTCTCCTCCAGATGGAGCATACTCACATTGTTTGTCCATGCCGAACAGCTCGTTCCGACTCCAGCCTGTTCAATACGGAGCATGCACTGGCCACCAATGTTTTATTTATAAGCCAGTAATATATACATTGCTAGCACAGGCCAGCAATGTATATATTGCTGGCACCACTGGCCACCAATTATCATTTATTTATTAGCCAGAAATATATACATTGCTGGCACAGGCAAGCAATGTATAGATTATTGGAACCACTGGCCACCAGGGGTTAAAGTGAGCCGGAACAAGATGGAACTGCATTCCGTCAGTTCCATGCTGGAGGCAGAACAGTTCTGCCTCAATTCGCTCACTATGCCCAGCTGTCTGTCCCTGCCTGCATCGCTAAAGGAGACAGCCGCTAAAGGGGACACTCCAAGCGTTTATATTTTGCCATATTTTCTATCTTTTATGCATATTGTGATACAGCTACACGTTTTTGTGAATACATCTTTACAAAGATGGAATTTAAGATAGTTAAACCAATGGTTTTTTTTTTATAAATATTCAAGTTGGTTACCAACCCTGATAAATTCCTTTCTAGTTTCAGAAATTTGGGGGATTGGGTCCTGTTAAATTGCCTGGCTTCCTCTGCATTCTCCTCTATTTTTCTTTTGTTAATATTCATTGGCATCTGACATTTGTATGAAGGATAACATGCTTAAAGTACATTTCATTCATGGTTAAATGTACATTATCTATCCTGACTACAAGAAGACCAATATTACTGATCTTCAATATTATTGATTCTAATTGTAATCACCCTCAAATTTGCAATACCAAGATATTTGGATGTCATCCTATCACCAAAGATAGGTTTAACATTTTTCTTATTCTTTGCTTGTACACTGAAAATAGTTATGTTATTGTTTGTGGTGCTTAACAAAATAAAAAAAATTGAAAAAGATATGATATATTGCTTTTATGTTCGTTTTAAAACTGCACTATATTGATCCCTTTTGCTCCAGTTCCCTTACTAAACCGACTCCTTATTTTAAAGATCAGCCTTTCATAGAAATAGCCTGGAGTCTCACAATGCACACTGCTTACTCAATTAGAAAAAAAAAACCTATTCTTGCCATCAAATCACAATCAGTTTAATAAATGCTTTTTTTACAGAACATTTGCAGACTCTTTGTTGGCTGAACCAATTTTCATGAAAATTAAATCAAATGTTTATTTATTTATTTTTTTATTACTTTTTATTGGCATATTGCTTCTCAGTAAAACATACAGTAACCAGAATACAAAACAAAAGACAGTGACAATTACAAACATTATAAAATCTGTACATACATCATTACATTGTCATAAACATGGTAAGCAATTGTCCACCCGGAGATAGGTTCAACACTGAACACGTGTAAAGATCCCATTATGTGCATGCCGATTGCTTAATTGAAGTAAGCATACATGTGAGCTTACTTACAACTTCATCTGCACATGTGGGGTGTTAAACCTATCTTCGGGTGGACATTTGGAAAGTCTGAAGCGAATCACTTCCTATTCTAACCCATGTCCCCTCGCCAAGGGTGTGAAGTCGTACCCACAGCTTGATACTTTATTGTATGTTGTATTATTTCTTTAGATGTCATATTGACCAGGACCTCCTGAGGATTTCCTGTAAAACTACAGCTTTTGACTGCTGAAAAATTCCCTTCTCTTTATTGATTGGACTTTACTTCAATTATTGGATTCACACCTATAGCGCCAGTAAGACTGTTCATTTTTTTTTTTTTCTTCACATTTGTGTTTAGGTTGTGACCTGCTTACAGTTTTTAGGCTTCTGTTAAGTACAGTACCAAAGAAATACCCAGTTTTTATCAAAACAAAGTAGCTATACTACATCAGCAAGATCTCTCCCAAGCAAATATTTCAAAGCAGACTTGGGTTTCAAGATGTGTTGTTGAAGTCCTTTGAAGAAGCACAAAGAAATGGACAAAGGTGAGTACCCTAGACACAGTAGTCAGCCGTAGAAACTTAGTGCGTCAGATGAAAGACATCATGCTTACCACAATTTTAAAATCAGATGTCCAGCAGTGCCATCAGCTTAGAACTGGCAGAAACCAGATGGACCCAGGTACACTCATCTACTGTGTGGCGAAGTCTGGCCAAAAGTGGACTTTGGTGTTTTTTGAAAATTAATTTGGATTTATTCTTCTCACTTATTTACTCTTAAATAGATGTCGACCATAGTGCGGGACCAAAAACCTGTTTTCTTTCCCAAAAAGTGGACTTTGCAGAAGAATTTAAGCCAAAAACCATTCCTTTGATGAGAATACACAGCCAAGTACTCAATTGTGTATTAGAACAAATTAACTGGGATGAAGAAAGATGGCAGCAGGTGCTCTAGACTGAGGATTCCATATTTTAAATATTTGGCTGTAATAGAAGGCTAGAGATCAGGTTCAATAATAAGTGTGTTCACACAAAATTGAAGCATGAAGGAGGTTCCTTTCAAGTAGAGATGTGCAGGTTCGGATTTAATCTGTTCTTATTGCAAGTTCGGATTGTTCAGATTAGCTGCCGGCTATCACGTGTTTTGGATAGACAATAAGATCCCGCTTTGATGAGATCTGAGTAAATTCAGGTAAAACCGAACCCGAACATCTCTAACTTTCAAGTTCGGGGCTTCATTTCAGCAAAATAGCAGTCTGGAATTTGGTCAGGATTAATGGGGTCCTCAATGCTGAGAAATACAGGCAGGTACTGTATCATGCAGTACCAGCAAGTCAAATTGGCTGTATGTTTGGCATTTGGAGTTTTTGTCCTGCTGCAGAATACATTTGGTGCCATTGTTATTAAGAACGGTCTTCAGAAGAACAAAGAGCTCCTAGAAGTAATCATATCGCCACACACAGAGCCCTGATCTCAACATCATCAAGTTGGTTTGGGATAACATGGAGACAGAAGGATTTGAGAAAGCCTCATTCACAGATGATCAATGGTTTGTTCTCCAAGATGTCTGGAACAACCTCCCAGCCGAATTACTTAAACGGTGTGCAAGTGTACATAGAAGGATGCCGTGTTCAAGACAAAGGTTGGTCACACCAGAAAGAAAACTATTAACACTCCTAGATTTGAAAGCATTCTTACTTTACAATATTTATTTCACACCTGCCTAAAACTTTTGCACAGCACTGTAGAATATAATTATTTCTGATCTCTAACTACACCCCTGGCAACTTAGTGCGAACAACAGGAACACTATGCTTTTGAAATCGCGGCCCATACTTCCGCTTGGTCAAAGCAGCATGATGTTTTCTGTCTGGAATGTGCAGGTTGCAGCATTATCAGCGAGTCACTTTTCCACATGACAAGTCACATTAGCACTCTAGTAGGTGACAGCTTTCACAGCCTGCAGATGCCAGGATGTCAGTCCCCGTAGCATATTGTCAAGAGTACAAGTGTTCTGTGCATGAGGATAGACAGCTCTCTAATTATCTAACCGGCAACTAGTGAGCCACAATAACATTCAGAACATGACATGCTGCTGGGATACTAAAAATATATTTACATTTCCAAGTAAGCAATTATATGTACCAATATACATGTGACAGCTTGTGCCTTTACAGACAAGCAGAGACTGCTTTACAGCCAGGAAACAAGCATATTGGCCACACAATGTAACGAGTGCACGCATTATAGCTTCCTCAAAAACAACCGCGACCTTCTACATTGAGCAGAGACTTCTGTATTGCATAACAAAAAGAGAACAAGTCAAATCAACCAATATAGTAATTCGTTTCCCTCAGGCACTCAGTGCACAAGGAGCCCAATTAACCGTCACGTTTCTTTTCGTCACTATGTTACACATGTGTAAATATGGCTCTATGATTATTATAGTAAACAGATAAAGACGTATTAAATGTATTTCTAGTAAACAATGCTTATAATATATATATATATATATATATATATATCTATCTATCTATCTCTCAGATCGGGCAGAGAAGGCAATGTAAAAAAAAAAAAAAAAAAGGGCGCACACACGGTAAGAACTACGGAAAGCCATACACACGATTCCGGATGTACGCACGATGAGCGATTTCATACACTCATAAAACGATGTCATTTTATGGGGGGAAATTTTTTTTTTATATATATATATATATATAAATCTATCTATCTATCTATATATATATATATATATCTAAAACCATACACACGAGTAAAAAATTGTTGGCATTCTTCTAAAAATGCAATAATGTCAGTGATGTTGGTAACTTTCAAATTAAGGGGGTTATTTTAGTTCACTCTTTCTGACAAATTCCTTCTTAGAGGGACAAAACCATGTGCACTGCAGGTGGGGCAGATGTTACTTGTGCAGAGAGTTAGATTTGGGTGGGGTTTTACTTTAAAGTGAGATTTACATTGCAGTGTAAAAATAAAGCAGTCAGTATTTACCCTGCACAGAAACAAAATAACTCACCCAAATCTAATTCTCTCTCCAAGTTACATCTGCCCCCCTGCAGTGCACATGGTTTTGTCCATCTAAGAAGGAATTTGTCAGAAAGAGTGAACTAGAATAAGGCCCATAGTCTGATGATAGAACAAGGAGTTTAAGACGTTCCTGTAGATTATGGGCAATACTGACTGCCTCATGCTAGTAGAACACATCACACATATACAATACTGAAGAATATAACATTTTCTATTTTTGAATTGGGGTATTCAATTGCCACTTTCATGTCAATGAAAGTACTAGCCCACTTCAGTTTCTTGTAACACTGCAAGCCAAATAAAACACGATGTCAAGGGACAAAATTACACCACACACTACAGTAGAAAGAACATACAGGTGTATAAAGTATTTATTTATGCAATTGTCCTGTTCTTAAATATGCTGGCTACTTAGGGTAATGTGTCTAATAGCCAAAGAGAGCACCTCACCCAACAGTTTTTCAACCCTCCATATACATACAATGCTGACCCCTGATCAAAATTCAAATCATACCACTTCCCTTTTGCAGTTTCACACATTATTGTTGGGTTTTAAGCACATCTGTAATTATACACTATTACAATGTAGATGTTTTAGGATGCTTCTTTGCAAATGTACTTAACAATCCAGATTAATAAATGTACACCAATACATTCACATTTAATGAATAACTGCATTCATAATATAAAGATGTAGAATAAAGCTGGGTACACACACACACACACACACACACACACTATGCAATACCGTTAGTGATCAATATCGCTAACTAGTCAATCCAAGTGGAGTGGTCCAGCCCTTGTTTGACAATTTTCTAAGTTTTTATTTTTGTGTGTGATGACCCCTGTAAGTTAGTAGTCAGAAACGACCATTACCTTTATATGAAGATGGTGGACATTTTGTATCGATACATGCCATTTTTCACTGATGGGAATGTTTAGGATAAATGCAATATCTCTGCTCAGAAAAGTCATAGAAAGCTGGGATAAAAAACATTATTTTCAGTACATTTAAAGCTACATATAAACTATTTCCCGATCACATTTCCTTATGCTTGAAATACAAGCCCAGTGTTATTGGTCAAATAAAATAATAGTTGTATTGTATTTCAGTGGGAAGGAACACTGTTTCAGAGCTGTAATTTATGTATTTAGTTTGGGGACGGGGGGGTAGATATATACTCAAAGACTTACCAAACCCGTTTACTTTTTTATCTTGTCTAATTTTTTTTCTATTAGAGCATTTTAAAATTGCTAGTCTTTCCATCTTCGTGTGAAGGTAACTAACTACAGCTTCTGATTACTAACTTAAAAATTTAAAAATTTAAAATGGTCAAGCAACTAATTTAATTTTGGACCATTTGATATGGATCAATACTAACTATGGGGCTGATTCAGACCCTTTCCTTTGGGCCAGTTTTCGATGGTTGGGTTCTGCGCATGCACAAACCCCTTGTGCGAATGCCTTTGGTGACTTTCACACTTGCTGAGGCATGAACACTGAGGGGAGGGAAGGGGGTGGGCAAGGGACCCCTCTTCGGCAATCTGCGGGAAGAATAAAAGTCAGTCTGGACTAACTTATTATCGATGGGGAGCAAAATCATCATTCCATAGTGTGCGACCATTGAATGATTTCTCTCCCGTTTGGCCACATGCGAGGGGATGGGATAGGAACACATACCAACCCTCACGTGGCAGAGAGGAGATCTGCGCAGCAGGGGGGAGGAGGTTTTGAAGGGGGTGGAGGGGCATTTGGCCAGAAGGCACCCAGAAAGAAAAAATAATTGTGCATTGCAATTGTACTGCAATCGCAGATCCATTTGCAAAAAAGCTAATAGTATTATCCATCTGCGCCAGGCTACGGCTTCCACTAATCTGCTAAAGAACCAGACTGGACATCAGAGACTGACCCAAAAAACACCTTGGTACACATACATTTTGCAAAACACACCCTGCAAAGCCATGTTTCTGCCCCTAAACAATCCATAATTGAATAGATTGCAGATTCTCGTTCCATTCTGAATCAGGGCCTCTGAACAATATCACTCAGGGACATCCCCCAGTTGCCCCGCCAAACATACAGTCACTTGCGATATAGTCAGATGTTCAAACAGGTGGGATTGTTAATGATCAACAGCAGGATGGATCATTAACAATATAGTGGGTACACACTAGACGATGATATGTATGATAATATCGGTAACTAAATTGTTACCACGCATGTCGTTCACATTTATAGCATGGTTTGTACCCAGCTTAAGCCCATTTTTCAGCATCCGGGAACAAACCCTTAGAATACAAACTCCATAGGTCTTCTTACATAATCAGTGTATGCATTTTATCCACTCCTGCTGAGAATACGTGAGCTTTGTAAATACTCAATGTTTGCAAATACGCGTTATAGCACCTATTTTACCTGCAAATACCGACCTGGGACTCAATGTTTTTGAATGGATGGGTCCCTTGGAACGCGCTCTGCTTCCACCGAGTGAGGCAAGATGGACATCGTGCTCCAGGGCTGGTATAACAGCATCAGCGGTGCCGACAGGTGCCTGGAAGGGCAGGAGGTGCTGGGGGGGGGGTTAGGAGCGGAAGGCGCTGAGTCACAGGGGTCCTCCCGTCGTAGCTGCTTCTAAAAAGGAGGCTTCATTTCCAGAAGAAGCTCTCAAAAGCTTACCACAGATCTCTGGCTCCTCATCTCTGCAGCGCCAGCATCTAGTTATAATCATCACACTGAAGCAGCAGTACGGGAACAAGCAGCACCACTGACAACGATGCCCAGAGAAATGTAGAATTGTCCTGTTGAATGCTACTGTATCCGCGGGCTGCAACACAGCTTGCTCCCTTACTGCTACTTCTTTGCGGTGATTAGAAGCCAACTGAGTATGCTGGCACATTCTGGAAGGTTTATACAAACATGAGGCCCTACTGTGTAGGAGTTTTAGCCTAACCCTCCCCACTAGTGCCTAAACCTAGCCTTCGTACCCTGCTGCACAAATTGAAACCCACCCCCCCCCCCCCCACCTTGCAATGCGGTCCATGCCTTAAACTTACCCTGCAACCTAACCCTAAATTCCACCACTAGTGCATAAGCCTAGTCCTCCTTTCCTGGCTGTACGCTAGACAGCCCCTCATAATTCCTGATCAGTATGCCTGTATACTGGCACAGGCATCCTGATTTCTTTGACGTTCTGGAGCCGGTGTTCCTTGCCCCTAACTCCTCAGCTACTATTTAACCTGATCTCTTTCCCTAACCCTAGTATTGCTTGCCCCTAACCACCTTCTTTGCCCTCTGTACTTACCCAACTGCTATTTACACATATCCCCCATTTCCATCCCATCTATGGTGCATATGTAGGTAGTCTATTGATATATGGAGAGTTCAAAAAAGTAGAATATGTGATGGGACCTATCAACAGTAGTGTGGTACCCCAACTTTTGTAAAGTGAGGGGTCCCTGAGATCCACAATTTTTCCTCTTCTGAGCATGATCACTGAATTCTAGCGTATGTCAAATAGGGCCATAAAGCAGAGGGTTTCTGTGTGCTTATCACACCATGGTTGTGACTTAATTAGGGCAACAGTAGGGTGTAGTAGGGACTATTATCCATGCAAGGTGACCATCATTAACCCCTTCCCGACATTTGACGTACATGTACGTCATGGCTTCTAACTGTCACTGCGTCTAGAGACGCAGTGACAGTTAGGTGATGTCTGCTGTCCCTGACAGCAGACATCCCCCCTCGTCGCCCAGGGGGGGCAGGGGTGCCCCCCCCGGTCGGCGATCGCTGTGATTGGCTGTTCAAATGTGAACAGCCAATCACAGCTATTTCTGTGTTACCGGCGGCTATGCCGCTCGGTAACACAGAAATCGGTGGTGATCGGTGCAGCACCGATCACCACCGATCCGCAGACACCCCCTCCCACCCCCCCGGCAGCTCACCGTCCAGGGCAGCAGCACCCGGCAGTCGCAGCCGGAGCGCACGCAGCGTGCGCTCCCCCCGCCCACCCCCGTACCCACAGCAGCAGCAGCAGCAGCAGCATGAGCTGCTAAAAATAAAAATAAATAAAATCAGCTCAATTATATATATATATATACACATGTGTATATGTGTGTGTGTATATATATGTGTGTATACATATATATATATATATATATATATATATATATATATATATATATATATATATATATATATACACACACACACACACACACACATATATATATATATATGTGTATATATATATATATATATATATATATATATATATATATATATATATATATATACACACATATATATATATATATATATATATACACATATATACATACACACACACACACACATATATATACATAGATATTCCCGACATATGACGTATATATACGTCATGGTCGGGAGGTACTTCCCGACCGAAGACGTATATATACGTCATGGTTTTACTGTCACCGCGTCTATAGACGCGGTGACAGTTTGGAGATGTCTGCTGTCCCTGACAGCAGACATCCCCCCTCGCGGCGATCGCTGCGATTGGCTGTTCAAATGTGAACAGCCAATTGCAGCGTTTTCTGTGTTACCGGCGGCTAAGCCGCTCGGTAACACAGTGATCGGTGCTGTACAGCACCGATCACCACCGATCGCCAGCCCCCCCCCCCCTCCCACCCGGCAGCCCCCCTCCCTCCCACCCACCCGGCTGCCGCAGCGCCGGCACCGCTCCCACCCCCCCGCCAGCCGCAGCGCCAGCCCCCATCCCAAAGCTGGTGACCAAAATGGGGTCACTTGTGGGGGGGTTCCACTGTATTGGTGCTTCGGGGGTCTTGCTAATGCGACATAGCACCCACCATTCATTCCACCACCAAAAATCACTCCTTCCCTTCTGAGTCCTGCCATGCACCCAACTGGTATTTTTTGGTCACATGTGAGGCATTGCCGTACTCGGGAGAAATTGGGGCACAGATTTTGGGGTGCTTTGTCTCCTTCATTCCTTGTGAAAATTAAAAATTTTGAGCCAGAACTGCATTTTTCTGTAAAAAATTACATTTTTTTACAGAAAAATGCAGTTCTGGCTCAAAATTTTTAATTTTCACAAGGTATGAAGGAGAAAAAGCACCCCAAAATCTGTGCCCCAATTTCTCCCGAGTACGGCAATGCCTCACATGTGACCAAAAAATACCAGTTGGGTGCATGGCAGGACTCAGAAGGGAAGGAGTGATTTTTGGATTTTGCAGCACAGATTTTGGTGGAATGAATGGTGGGTGCTATGTTGCACCAATACAGTGGAACCCCCCCACAAGTCACCCCATTTTGCAAACTACACCCTTCAGGGAATTCATCAAGGGGTATAGTGTACATTTCAAACCCCCAGGGGTTTCACCAATTTTGATACAACTGAGCTGTGAAAATGAAATTTTTTTTTTTTTTATTTTCACTGCCCAGTTGTACCACAATTGGTGAAACCCCTGGGGGTTTGAAATGTACACTATACCCCTAGATGAATTCCCTGAAGGGTGTAGTTTGCAAAATGGGGTCACTTGTGGGGGGGTTCCTAACTTTTAGCATCTTATGGTGCCTAGAAACCTACATGGTGCCTAAAAAATAATCTCATAAAAAGGAGGCTCCAAAATCAAGTAGGTGCTCCTTCTATTATGAAGCCTGTGGTTTGGTCACCGTGCACACTAGGGCCACATATAGGATATTTATGAAAACAAAAGAATTGGGGGAATCAATTTTTAGTCACATTTCTCTAGTAAAATCTACTGTATTCGTTAGAAAAATGTATTAAAATTGAAACTCTGCAAAAAAAATGAAATTTTGAAATTTCACCTACACTTTGTTTTAATTCCTGTGAAACACCTAAAGGGTTAACAAACTTCCAAAATGCTGTTTTGAATACTGTGAGGGGTGCAGTTTTTGAAATGGCATCATTTATGGGGGTGTCTCACATACAAGTCCCTCAAAGTCACATCAGAACTGAACTGGTCCCTAAAAAAATCAGTGTTTGAAATTTTCTTGAAAATTTGAGAATTTGCTATTCATATTGTAAGCCTCCTAGTGTCCAAAAAAATGAAAAGGAAGTTGAAATAATGATGGCAACATAAAGTAGACATATGGTCTATGTTAGTTATTAACTATTTTGAGTGGTATGATTATTTGTCTCACAAGCAGAAAATTTAACATTTTGCAAATCGCTAAATTTTCCATTTTTTCACGACATTTTGGTATTTTTCACAAAAAAACACAGACTGTATCGACCCAAATTTACCACTAATTTGAAGTACAATGTGTCACGAAAAAACAATCTCAAAATCACTGGGATAAGTAAAAGCAAAAAAAAGTTATCCCCACTTAAGTGAGACATGTCAGATTTGAAAAAAATGGCTCTGTCAGGAACGCAAAAACTAGCTCTGTCAGGAAGGGGTTAAAAAAGGAAGCAGAGAAGGGACATTAAAATAATAATGTACAGTTACACATTGATGCTGAAGTACACTGTAAGAAAAAAATACATATATTTTGATAAAATAATAAATGCCCTGGTCCAATAGAAACAGTATGTGTGTATGAGAATGTAGGAATCACAACACTTGTCCCTCATGGCCTCTTAGATCTATTACTACCCTCCTCTCCGGTAACCACCTATAAACACAAACTTCAAAGACAACTATTGAGCTGTCCACTACATGTGTAAACCCTGTACACACTAAGCAATGGGCTGTACCCCCAATATCATGAATATTGTTGGTATGCTAGGCTGTACGTTGGATTCGGTATGAAATCCCGACGGTCAAAATACCGACAGCTATTGACCGACGGCCAAAATAATGACATGGTCAAAATACAGACAAGGTCAAAAACCCGACATATAGAATGTAGACAGGTGAAAAAGCCAACATGGCTTTTCACAGTTTTTTGGCCCAAATGTCGACACAGTCGACATGGACACAGTTGGAAGTCAACCGCAGCCCCTCGCATCGCTCGCTATGCTTCGGCCACGGTGCCTCGCTGCGCTTGGCACACTGTTTTATTCTCCCACCATGCCCTAGTGGATAATAGGGCATGAAATACCGCCTGTCGGCACATGTTGGATCAAAAAACAGTGAAAAAACCCATGTCGACCTCGCGACCTGTTGACCGAAAGTCATGTTGACTTTTTCACCTGTCTACATTATATATGTCGGGATTTTGACCGTCGGTCAATGGTTGTTGGTATATTGACTGCATCCCTGTACGATAACATACATACACACTGAATGATATTTAAAAATATCATTCAGTGACATCATTGGATCCCCCGGCAGGATTGGTTAACTATGCACTGGAGCGCGCATCATTAACGATATTGAGTCTACACACTAGAAGAGTTTTTAAACTACATCACTCAGAAGGGCCCTCCTGAGCGAGATCTTTTAAAACCTTGTCTAATGTGTATGGGGCTTAACTCCCACCTGACCAAACTGTTTCCCAACCTTTTAAGTGCTCTCTGGATGCTCACCTCAGCTCTATAGCAGCTTATCCCCCACCCATCTGATATTACTTCCTCTGGGTATACCTTTCCAGCTAGCTTTGGACAACACTGGGCTTGTTTCGCTGCATGCTTGTTTTTCTCTTCTTCTGATGACTTCATATGGTCTCTTTGTAACGAAATCTCTCATTAAAATCTCTGTGAAGCTGCCCCTCTCACTCACATCTCCATTCTACTGTCCCTTTCTGTCCCATCTGTCAGTCAGTCCTTTTGACCAGCCCCTCGGTCACTCCTCTCTCCAATAATGGACTCACAGCCTCACCCCCTCCTATATAGGTCTGACTTTTATTTATTATTTCTAATCATACTGTCATTGGGTACATACAAGTGATGCATTAAGTGACAAACAAAGCAATTAACACAAAATTTTATATTTTGTCAGCCTCCATAAATGTCACCACAGGTTCAGTTGCAGTGCAGAAACCATTTCCACTGAAATTATGTACACATTATACTGGTTTCACATTGCAAACCTGCTTTAAACCCGTTTTTTTGTAAACATGTCTTAAAACGGGTCAAAAGCCAGTTAAACCCCTTTCATAATGATTGTTGTAAACGGTATATTGCAGTTTCAATACCGTTTTTGTACCTTTCAGATTCAACCCGTTTCACCCATATAAAGCCATACAATGTAATTTTAAATGTTTTTTTCCTGCTTGTGGGCGGGGATCATGCAGGGAGATAACCTATCACCCTTGTGTGGTTATCATTTGTAGCAAATACCGTTTCTGAGCTGTTCAGACTGCAGGGAAAACGGCTCAGAAAAGTGTAGGATCCTGTAACCGGTAAATTGACAATGGAGCTTTCACACTGCAGCTGTTCCCATTTTAAAATGGTAAAAAAACGTCAATATACCGTGTTAAAGCTGCAATCTGAAAGGGGTATTATTCTGCCATTACAGATCACTGTGGACACTGGGTTTCTTGCCAAAATCAAATAAGTGATGAGCAGCATGATGCATATGAGAGACATTTGCAAGATGCTTGCACGCACAGAACGAAGCCAGGGGTATCAGTAAAAGTGTTGACAACCATTTCATTACTAAAAAAAAAAAAAAGAGAAGGGGTGTTGTGGAAGTCTAGTTATACACACGCCATTTTAGGATAGTATGGCCGCCATTTTGGTTCGCAGAGTTGCGCAAATAAAGTTTCCATACCCGAGTATGTGTGACAAAGTGGACCAGAAGAGTAGCCATACTATCACACATAAATTCATAATAACATACTTACACTAAATAAAATATAGTTAAAGGTTTAGAACGCCACACATAGCTTAGTTAGCCCTGCATACATCTGACTGTATCATGTTTAGTACCGTTCCGTTCCGTTCATTGTGCGAAGTATTCCGGTCATTGCGAATATTTCGCAATATACACGGCTCGATAGTTATGGACATAATCCATATTCCAGGGACAGTTTCTGTTGAAAGTATGTAACAAAGGAATCTAGATGAAACCGGTTCTTATCACTGCTGACGCCGAAACCAGCAAACAAAGGACTCTTAAAGTTCACTCCCCTGGACCTAGCCAAACCAGGTGTATCATCTTACCCCCCAATCACAGCTGACCTGACATCCGACCTCCGACCAATGAGAACGGCCTTTGACCTCCCCTTTCTGACCCTATAAGATAGGCGACCCAGAGCAGCCAGGGTCTCTTCGGCACATCTACCTTCCCATGACTTTTCTACCGGACTATAGTTCAGCCCTGAACGATAGTGAGCTCTGACCGGACTGCACTTCGCATATTTGATGAGACGGGTAACGGTTGCATTCACGGTATTTATTCTTATGGTATTGTTGGCTGATTGTGTCTTGTATCTGTAATTCTTTCCCCTTAGCAGGGCCTGTTTAGTATTCATTGTTAGCATATTGTATCACTTGTTAAACCTGTATCTTCTATTCCTGTAACCCCCTGCTGTCCATTAGGGACTTAAATACAACCTTTTTATGGAGTTCTTATCTCCTTACTTCTATACTGTGGTTTGTGTCTGTTATTCGCATTTTGCGATAAAGGTATATTACGGACACTGTCCATAAAGGTATATTCGCAGATTAGAGACAAATTACTGCGAAGGAATCTCTTATTAAGGTATTGGTTCTTGGTGTACAATATACAATACAAGGTACGCTACGCTGCGCTACGTTTTGTTCGCACGTAGTTAGGTATAAAGGGTACGCAGGTTGCGGACTTATTACGTAACCTGCGCTTAAATCGCCGTTAACAGTGTGTAGCATTCATTCTAGCACCCTCCATCTTTTAAAACCTATGCAGTTTCTCTTCCCTGTCTGTGGTGTCACTGTCTGCTTTAGTTCTTCTAGCACAGTGTGGTCTGTATATCAGCACTGATATGCAAACCAGACCTGTGCTAAAAACACCACAGCAGACAGCGACACCCCAAGCAGGGCAGAGGAACTGCATGGGTTTTCAAAGATGACGTGGTGTGGTCTTGCTGCCCAACCGTTGCCATCGCTCAAAGGGTCCAAGAGATCCTGGATGCCCCCGGAGACTGCTGTCACTGCACTACACTGTGACATGACCAGAATAAAACAAGTACTAACAAAATGCAGCACCAGGTCCTAGAACTGAGGAGTTGACACTGTAATGCCATCCCTCCACAGAAGACAACCAGGTGTTGCTCCCACCCACTGCAAAACCCTAGTGATCCTACTATATGAAGCAGTGTTAGATCAGGACAAATAAATTACGGGGATTTTCGAAGAAGCAGTAAAATTACTTATCAATAAATTATATTTTGTAGATCCACCACTGGGAGGTGTCATTGATTTACAGAATGCCCATCTTTGTTAGCATATATACTACCTACTACACAGGTTGCAGTTAAGAGCAACTTTATGGTAGGCTTTTTATTGTGATGTACAGTGATTATCTGGGTGACAAGTAGTAGTGTTCCCACTTGGCTGTTTCCCACATCCTGTTAGTTTTAAAATGCTTAAATGCACCCTCCCTTTATGAACTCAACAGAAACAGCAGTCTACCAGGTACAGTCCCTGCACGCAGGCCACAGTGCTGCAACGAAAGGGGGGTGCTGGTTTTAAGGTTTAACACTCAAATACTGTGCAGAATCCTTTGTTTTCCTGTAGCAAGCATTGCCCTTTTCATTTTCAAGACAGACTTTATTGCCAGATCAAGTCAGCAATTTGCAAAAACTAGCATTCAGAATCAAAAGGGCTACCAGGGTTTGTGTAGCACCCCTCTGGTCTACCTACAGCAGTGATGGCTAACCTTGACACTCCAGCTGTTGTTGAACTACACATCCCAGCATGCCCTGCTACAGTTTTACTATTTGGCCATGCTGAAACTGATGCATGTTAGCCATCACTGACCTACAGCAAGTAAATGACCCAAAACATACCTTCAGACTATGGGCCAGATGCACTAAGCTTCAAATGTGATAAGATGGAGAGTGATAACCAACCAATCAATCATATCCTACCTGCCATATCACAGGTTGTGTTTGAAAAACGTCAGATAGGAGCTGATTGGTTGGTTGGTTGTTTACCACTTTTGAAGCTTAGTACATATGGCCCTCTGATAGTACTACCTTTGAGGAAAAAGAACAAGGTGGCAAAGTAGGCTTCAAATCATGAAACGGTCAGCACCCTCTCCAGACTAATGCAGTTACAGAAGAACCATTGGGTGATATATCCCAATGTCTCTATTCCTATTCTGTCACAACCTTATGCAACAGCATAAGGTCGCACCCAAATCCGCATCGGTTCAGCATCCAATGGGGTGTCATCCACAGTATCAGATGTTATCCAAATATAAAAACAATAAAAGGAGCACTAACCAGATTAGAATTGCTATTAAACTCATGCTGTGTATTAAATCTCAGAGGCAAAGCATAGATACAGTACCATCAATAAGTGAATCCCCATTACTCAACATTTCGATCTCCTGAGGACATTTATCAGGAGTTTGACTGTTGCTGTGCTGCTGTAACAAACGCCTGATGATAGTCATTAGTAGATCAAAACGCCAGACATGCGTGCGCTGCTGATTCCGGCATGTAGGAGTGAGGGGCATACCGGCAACCATCTCTCCTGGACCCAATTGGTGCACAGAGAGTCTCCAGACCTGTGCACTGATTCCAACCTGGACGGACAAATCGCCCCACTTGTCATTTGCCAGAAGTGCCAGTCCAGCCCTGGTGACCGTCATTCACCTGTCCGTGGGGTAGAGACTAGATCCCCTTCAGTTTTGATTACAGGGTGTGATGTTCAGTGAGGGCGGAAGTTGTTAGATGCCCTCACAAGTTTTTTATTATATATGTAATTCACGTAGGTGTTGGTTATTGTGTTGTGTTTTAGCTGCATTGTACGCTTCGCTCGCCACAGATTTATTATACCCCCTCTAGGTATATGTGGACCCAGGGCATGATGGGAAAATTGTCAAAACTGAAGGGGATCTAGACACTACCCTGTCCTGTGGTGGGCTCCCGAATCTAACACACACACATTTCTATCAGAGCGCAGTTTGATATTTGATCAATTTGAAGGAGAGAGGACAGCAGGACATCACTGGGAAGTACAGAGACAAAAGAGTGTAACAATAAACCACTCACCCCGGGTGTCCATCAACCACATGAAAAGGAAGCAGGGAAGAAAGCCGATGGGGCCCCACAGGACGAGCAGAGCGATGTCCAGGCTGGAGAAACCATAGGCAGTCCGGGCAGAGTCCTGGATGGGCCCCCAGGTGTTCCAGACCAGTCCCTGTAAGAAGCCTAGGAGAGAGAATAGCAGAAGGACCAGCCAGCGTCGCCCAAACACTCGCGGACCCCGGGGTCCGGTCAGCAGCGGCCGCCGCTCCTCCGGCCTGCTCCACTCCAGCCCCATGTCCGGGACTCGCTCCTCTCTCTCACGGCTTCACACCAGCCCGGTCTCAGACCCCAGTCACAGCCGGTCAACTTCGGGAAGTACAGGTCACGCGCTCAAAACATCCGCTGGTGTAAGCCCGCCCCCCGTCATGACGTCAGCGTAAACATCAAACGTCACTGCCCTTACAACTTTGTCGTCTAGTGTCTACTACAGTGCATCACTAATACCTCTGCGAGCACTGTGAGAAGGGAGGGCTGTATTATATACCCCTGTATATATGGAATATGCGTAGAGCAGGAGTGTACCCTGTATTGTAGGGGTAGTGTAAAGCCTGGTATACACTTGACTGATATTGGTTTTTGGTGTTTATGTCGACATATGTTGACATGGACACTGTCTAAGTGTACTGCCTCCCCTTGGGTGGCTTGCTGCGCTCGCCATGTTTTTGGGCATGGTGCTAGGTACACTTTTATATTCTCACTCTGTCATTGTCAGCCTAAGTAATGTCGACCATTCTTGGGTGTCAACCTAGTCATAGTTGACCAATAGTGGTCGACCTAGACCTTGTTGACCCAGGGACCGGATACCATCCGAACAACGTATGGAAAATATTGCTAAAACCCCATACACACTAGAGGATATTTTAAAAGATATCTCTCACAAGGCACTCACGCATCGTTAACGACCAGATTCTCAACTGAATATGCAAATCAATTTGGCTATATAGCCAATGACCTGCATGTCCAGCGGGTCCCAGTAACATCACTGAATTATGTAGTTTACCGATATCATTCAGTATGTACCGCCAATATAGGTCACCCGCGGCCGATATCATTAACTATATCAGCTGTGGCCAGGATCACATAGTGCATGGATTCTCAAACTGCGGCCCTCCAGATGTTGTGAAACTACAAATCCCAGCATGCCTTGCCACAGTTTTAACACTCCCTTATGTTGGCAACTGTCAAAACTGTGGCAAGGCATGCTGGGATTTGTAGTTTCACAACATCTGGAGGGTCGCAGTTTGAGGACCCATGACATAGTGTGTATGGGCCATTAGTGTGTATTCCCAATATACAGCTGGCCACAGTAGCTAACGGTGTTGACCAATAGACCTTGCTGCACAGCCAACCAGGCGATAAGACTTGCAAAATAATTCTATGTAAATTAACGATGCAATACGTTGCTCCATTCTTCATACATTTTTCTATTGAATCATGTCTAGTGTGTACCGACCTTAAACTCTTTTCACAGCCAGCTCTGAGTATAGGTCATATAGGCAAATGCCTTGGTTATTATTGCTCTAGAGGTGCATCCAGCAGGCCTGAGGCCTACCACAGCCCTATCCAGGACACATCAATAGGAGCAAACATGACCTGTCAGCAGCAGCGCCACATTTAGTGCTTTTTTATTATTTTGGTCACTCACTTTTGTTGGACATAAAAATTGACTGCACGACCAATATTGGGAAATGTCACATCTCCTCTTACTTACATGTAGTGCCCACCAAGTAGAGATGACCATTTACCCATTCATGTTTTAAAAACAACTTTTTTTGGTCGATGATGAATACTTTTACCATTTATGGCAGAAAATGCAACACTTACAGCTGCCAAAATCGATAGCTGCAGGCGTCGGAACAGTCAGTGTCACACCGGTGTGCTATCTTAAATATAGTTGCACCAATATTGATGGCCCTGTAGCACACACACACCACCACCACCACCATAGTAATACATAGGGGAGAAGTGTCATCACTGATATCCCTTCTCCCCCATACCAACGGATAGAGATTGTTTTTTATTGTACCCACAACACTCACTAGTGGGACTGCTGCTGAATGCTGACCGTCTTCTTGAGAGTTGCGCAAGAGCAAATAAAGGGGGGGGGGGGGGGGGTGGCTGGCATGATACTCCTGCACAGAGGAAACTTTTGTCCACTGACCATTTTCTAGCAAAGCCACTTCTAGCAAACATCGATGGTAGATTGAAATATAGTTTTTAACCATTGATGGCTTCAACAAAATGTAAACATTAATGGCAAAGGTGCCAATGGCCATTACTACCATCAAGTCATCAAGTGATGAGACAAACAGAAGAGATGTCAGCAGACTACATGACCTATTTCACTAGACTGTCCACATTCCTCATTGGGGAGACTGGGAGCATTCCTTTTTTTTATTTGGTGGTGTGGAAATCAGAGGGCAGTGCTGCCACCTTGGTAACCTGCAATATAGCTAGCCTAAGTAACTTAGCTATATTGCAGGTTACCGAGGTGGCAGCATTTCCAGAATTCCTTGAATTGTTCTGAAATGTATGACCTATAGCAAAATTATGTCTTCCAATATTTCTGTTGTATAATGGCTGTGTCATTTACTCTTATGAAATATTCTTTTATACATTCAACCCCTTGAAATTGGAAAACAGAACACCGTCCAGTATGCGTCTCCGAGAAAATGGCAGCCTACTGCACTGGAGACCTGACTGACAGCGCTGTCACAATTCCTCTGCTATGTCGCGTTATATCTGCGACATTTTTGCGGACATGAACATATTCGGAGTGAGGATGGAGTCTGGCGTGGCGAGTGCTGCAGGTATCTATAGACTATACCGGCATTTGTTTACCTCATATCAGACCGTACTGCAGAAGCAGATACACTGGTCAGCGGTCCTGCTAATGTACACTCACAGCATGCCATGTTAATAAGAGAATGAGAGAAGGAAAGAGAATTCTGGGACATGTAGTTTAACAACGCTTGCACAGCCACCACTGTTTTTGTGTGAGATCTAGACCCCTTTCTTTCCTTGCCTGTATTAGTAGAGAATACTGCGTCAAAATATCTTGATGGAATGGCTAAACATTTAGTGCCACCCCCTTGTATAAACTTTCTGTGTTCAATACATCTCTGAAGATTCTTGAAGTATTTTCTAAAAAGAAATTATAACATACAGGTACACAGATTCCAATGCCTGGCTATTATAACACAGAACCCCAGAATATGATCCCTTTCACCAGGTGTAAAGCACACGTACACGTGTCTCTGTATAATTAACAGATAATTGAGTAATAACTATAAGTAGATTGTGCCAATTGGGAGTGGTCATTCTGAAGGCTATAACATTAGTACACGGGCCAGGGCTTTACTTAATGCTTTGGCCATAGAGGTAACTAGTAAATGTCAAGGTCTTTTAGTATGTTAGGTACTTGTTTTCTAGCAGGGCGCCCAGTACGCTAAATGAGTACTGGGCTATTCTCCGTAGTGAAATCGCATCGCATGCCGCGTTGCAATGCGATGTCCATATAAAGTGCACAGGAGTGCTTATACAATTAAATATCGCATGCGATGCGACATTTCATTGTACAAGCACCCATGTGAAGGGTGCCATCGCTTTGCGTCACCCCCAGTATCAACGCCACCTGAAGCGTGGTGAGCGGCGGCGGTACGCATCCTCCGACCTTTTAACACCCCCACTATCCACGTCGGCGTGGAGTTGATTTTATATAGTGTGGCGAGCGCAGCGAGCCCCTTGAGGGGATGCGGAATACATGTAAAGTAATCCGCGTCCCCTCACTGGGCTCGGTGGCTCGCTGAGCTCGCCACAGTATATAAAATCGACTCCACACCGACGCGGTTAGGGGGTGTATGAAAAGGTCGAGGACATGTTCCGCCGCCCCTCGCGGGGCTCACTGGTGGGGTTTTAGGAACAGATTCTACTCATTCCATCAGTTTCCACTGACAGGGTGCGTAAAATCGCATCGCATTGCACGGCAAAAGCGTAATATGCGATGCGATGAGATGCGATTTCACTATGTTTGCGTACATAAGAAATCTGGGCGCCCTGCTAGGAAAAAAGTACTGTATGTTATTATCTGTGTTATTTTGTAATAGTTATGGAGATATTTGTCCACATCTATTAAAGTTGGTGATATATTTTGAATAAATGTCCCCTCTACTTGCGGTCCTGTGCGCATCGGACCTGAGACGGAGGTTGTATCTACTGCCCATCAGACCTCCAACTCGACCCCGCTCCCAATGTCCGGGAACGGGGTCGCATGGGATACATCCCATGTGAAAGGTAGATTGCAAGCATATCCAAATAGTTGGCCCAAACAATACATACCCTAGGGCAGTGGTAGCCAACCCTAGCCCTCGAGAGCTACCAACAGTTCACATTTTCCAGACAACCTGGCTGCTGCACAGCTGCACTCATTAATCTCTGACACATTTTAAAAGATACACAGATGGAGCTAATTAGCTCACTTGTGATTCTGTGAGGAGACCTGCAAAACATGCACTGTTGGTAGCTCTTGAGGACTAAAGTTATCAACTCATTCCTTTAATTCAAGACACATATTAAGTACACAAGTTCTGTGGCTTATTATAACTTATTGAAATGGAGTCTCGAAGTCAGGCAGCCACATAACCTGTGTAATTAATATGTGTCCAGAATGAAACGCATAAGGTGGTAACCCTACCCCGACCTAAGGTCAAGTATGCATTGGTGTTAGATACAAATATGTCTATATATATCTAGCCTCCTTTCACATTAAACAGCCCTTCTTGACTGCAGCTGTGTCTCCATTTCAAAACACTGTAATTTTCAATTTCTTATGCAGATATATCTGCGGTCACACGCTGATTATAGCAGTAGCATATCATTTTAATCGTCAGAAGCTGCTTGTGCATTCTATTATTATTTTATTATTATTGTTTTTATTTGTTTGGCACCACAAGGGTGGCGCAGCACCTAACAATACATAAAAAAGCCAGAAAACTAATAATAAATTGCAGTACAAGACCATTTAGGACCAGTACATGGTAAGTAAAGAGAGTTGCGCATCAAGGGACGAAGGATGGCTATATCGATTTATTTATTTCTAAGAAAGGCACAATAAGAGAGATGGCCCCGCTCATGAGAGCTTACATTGTAACGAGGAGGTTCAGACAGAGAGAAGTGACACCAAAGGGGTAGAGGTGATCATAAACAGAAGGTTAGGGTGAGAGATTGGAGGGTTTAATGAAGAAGTGGATGCCCATTTAAAGTTTTGTATGGTGGTGGAGAGTCTGATAGGCAGGGGTAGAAAATTTCAGAGATAAGGAGCAGAACTGCCAAAGTATTGGAGGCAGGAATGGGAGGATGTAATCCGTTGACAGGGAAGGCGGCATGCATTTTTGAAGCAAAGAGAGTGGGAGTAAGTGTAAAAAGAGAGGGGTATGCAGTGTTCTCCCTAGAACATTTCTCCAGCCGGGTGGCATCAAGAAGTAGCTGGGTAAGGGTCTACACAATAAAAAAAGTGGGGCACTGCACTGTCAGAGGGGCGTGTTTAGAACTGCCTATTGGCACTCATTGCAGTTTAAAAAAAGTCTCTCCACCCACACCACCAAACACACAATAAAAATAAGGACAGTGACAAAAATTTACCCTGTAATTCTTACTACACTTCCCACACCCATTACGTGTCGTAATGCCCATTATATGTTATACCACACACCGTAATGCCCATTACACATTATGCCATGCCGTAATACCTATTACATATTATACCACATGCCTTAATGCTCATTACATATACCACACGCCGTAAGTTCATTACACTTTATGCCGCATAAGTGCCGGTTACCTACATGGTCATTGGTAAGGGTTGCATGCTTGATGCCAGGGTTGCATGCTTAATGCCAGGGATTGCAGGCTATTTGCCATGGGGGATTATCCCTCCTCCTCACCGGGATGTAGAGAGGGATCCCCAGGAAGGTGAGATAAGAGCCAGGCAGTACCGTGGACAAACCCCCTCCCCCCGGCAGGTCAGCGGCTATTTCAAAACTTGTGCAGGCTTGCGAGTCAATCAGAGCTCACTGTATGACAGCCAATCGGGAGCCACCACTGTCACTCCTGATTAGCTGTAGGACCCCATGCTCCGATTGGTTTATGACTGAGCCAGCATGAGTTTTGAAATAGCCGTAGACCTGGCTACCGAATTCTCCACCACTCTGCCCGGCCAGGGGAATGCTGGGCGGCAGGGTGCACCTTGTCACAGACATTCGAGATTCCGATGGTTGTTTTACCAACATTGGAATCCTGACAGTCCTTTCCCTGACATTGGAATTCTGACAGGTGGGCGAGTGCATTGAAGCCCCTTTACGGGCTCGCTTCACCACCTATTTTATTCTCCCTCTAGTGGGGTCATGGACCCGCAAGGGAAAATAGCCTCAGTAAGTCGAGATTCCGACTGTCAGAGGAACGACCCTCGGAATACCCACCTGTAGATCCAGCACCCAAAAGAGATACGTATATGTAGTAGGAGAGGAATTGGTGATGGCTTTATAAGTTTGAGGAGTTTGAATTGTATTCTGAAGGGAATGGAGAGCCCATACACATGTGAGATATGGCATGCAATTTTGATAAATCGCCGCAACAAATCGCAGGGAATGCATGCCATCACGTGTCACCTGATGCAATGCGTGGGCCCACCGGTGGAATGTTGTGTCGATAAATATTATATGCTGCACATATTTATTGCATTGCATGTGCGATCGCATGTGGAGGTGCTAGAGAGGTGGAGTCTTTAGAGGAGACAGAGAAAGAGAGGTAGGAAGATATCCAGGAGAGAGCAGTATCACGCAGACAGAGGGAGTTAAGGATTGGGAGAAGGAGAGGGTGCAAAGAATTAGCAAAGAGTAGTGGCCCTTAGATTGGCAGCATGAAGATCATTGCAGACTCTCGTGAGGGCTGTTTTAGTGGTGTGGAGAGAACGGAAGCCAGGCTGGAATGGATCAAACAGGGAGTGGGAGGAAGAAATGCAGTTATAGACAATGCGCTCAAGGAGTTTGGAGTCAGGAGAGAGAGAGAAGGGTAGTTGTAAAGTGTGTTGGGATCAAGGGTTTTTTATTTTTATATACTTTTATTAATGATTCAGTAGCTTAAACTTCACATTCTGTGTGTAATATACTTGTAGGACACACCGCGCGACCGCTCCAAAGGCAAAATAGAGATCACCTTATATTGGTGGATTATTGGCTGCTAGCCTTGTAAGATACCAAGAAGTATTCGAAAACCACTTCATTAAAAAAGGGATGCTTCAATCCAATCCATTCTAACCCCCCCCCCAAAAAAAAACAAAAAAACAAAACAGCTTTTCCTTAAATAGAGAAAATGGGGGAATTTCTGAATGGCTCCATACTTGCAACATGTTTTTTTTTAGCAGCTGAATATAAAATCATTAATAATTTACAACAACCTCTTGATACACATTGTCCTTGGGGTAAAATACCGGTACTTCACGGCTGCAGCGTCTCAATCGCAGCAGTGCTTTACTTGCCCACGCTACAGGCTCGGTGGCTCGCTACGCTCGCCACACTATCTAAAAACAACTCCATGCCAACGTGGATAGTAGGGGTATGAACTATTCACGTTGGCATGGACTTTATTTTAGAAAGTTTGCCGAGCGCCAAACCCGGAAGTAGCAGGCGGCCATGCTGCTGCCTTGAAACTAAACAAGAACCAAAATACCTAGTATCGCCCATTCTGGAGTAAAGGGTTCATAGTTAACCAGACTGTCTAATGCATACCTACGGACTCTGTGTCAAAAAGACCTAACTTTACGGCATGTCCACAGACAGTGGAAAATGTCAGCATTATCCTCTAGGCACCTAGGACAGCGGTGAGATGGGGATCAGCCCATCAAGTAAGCCCTATATGGGCTAATATATGTTCTACAGTATGATAAACATTGAAAAATAGCTCTCTGTAAGAGCTAGCAGGTATCATGCGATGGGATTTATGTAGACTTTTCAAAAGGGTGTCCACTGTTAGATCTAGAAAATGTTGTAACCATTGAGGTAGGCCCATCCTGATTGTATCATACCCAATCAGGTCACGTAACACGTTGTAATGTGTCTAGATATCGCTTACAGTCAGGAGGGGGAACATAAGAACATATCAAATGTATTGTGGGATCAAGGGTTTTTTTAAGAATAGGGGAGACAAGGGTATGCTTAAAGGCAGAGGGGGCAGTGCCAAAAAGATGCCGGGGGTTAGAGGATTGGGGATGAGATTAGGTTCTTGAAGTATAACTGTTTGGCTGAAGCAAAAAAAAAAAAAAGACATCACCTTATATTAATAGATCATTGGCACCTCCCCCCCCCCCCCCTCCTTCCCTTAAACAGGGAGCCAGTCTATCAGATCTTTCCTCTCCAAGCCATTTTACTTGCTTGTCGGTGCGCTCAAAAGGTGCAATGAAATGCCTCAATGTCATCCGCACAAAACAGCCATTTTTTTTTTAATGATACGATGCCTCTTTATGGCTGACTGCCTTCACAAACCCTCTATCAACTCCAAGCGCCCTGATTTTCATTTACAGGCACAAACTGGGGAGGTTGAATTGACTAACCAGTTCACTAAAGACACACTCCAATTAAAACCCTTTCATGGCTCACAGGTCAGCTGCACAGTGTGTAACCCCCCAAAAAAAGCAAATTGCCAGTTTTAAACATACAGTAGGTAACTGTCTTACCCAAGGTTGTCTGCTGTGTGTAGATTCCAGCTGAGATGCAAGTCCCTGTTCAGGTGCCAATGTGACAAGGAATCACATACTTTTACAGATTAAATCTTGGTCTTTATTTTGTAGCAGATTAACAGCATACCAGGTAAACAGAATAGGCAAGCACGGTTACAGCATTGCAGCATACAGGTGTCACAGCATAGTTCAAACTCCTCACAATGTTCCAGTGATCCCTACCATACATAGCCCACACCCCTGGATGCATTTCAGGGGTGGCTAATAGGAGTGGGATTGGTTGGGGTGCAGGGGACCTTGTGCCCACTCGGCTGGACTCATTTAGAATACTTTTGTGGGTGGTATTAGGCCTGCTTTGTTCTCATTTGATGCAGTTATTGCCTATGTGCCATGTGCTTGTGATCATTACTAATATGGCATAGGTGTAGAGTCCTGTTCTGTATTGGACTTGACCTTTCCCAGCAGTGGCAGACTAAAGCTAGGTACACACTAAAAGATATATCTGCAGATGTATCTGGCAGTGTATTGTACATGCAAGCTGTCAGATCTGTCATGTCTTACATTACAACTGGGTGGGCATTTACATATGCCAGCCAACTTGCGATGTCAGCCAGTGCCTGCTTGTGCAGCAAGTGTACTGGTGGTCAGCAGATCTCCCCTACACACCGCACTATATGCATTATATCTTTACTAGTATTGGCCAGTGGCTGTGCTATAGAGCTGACTCTATGTCTGTGAACTACGTCATTCACAGATATAATGATATATGGCTTGTGCGAACTTGCTGACTGACCAGCGATATATCTGGTACTGTGTAACCAACATGCTCATAGCAGATCGCTTCACTCTGTTGCTTGGCCAGAACTCTGCCTCTCTTCCTCTCACACCCAGACTTTGATTCCATGGATCTTTCTCCAGAACATATTTATACTGGGATAAATAAGTAGAGACATTGTTGGGACATACTGGTAATATGTACAATGGGGATTGGTCGCTACCATATGGTCACTTAACATAGACATAAAGGTGACATGGCTAGGGATATGCTTGCACTGGTGCAGGCATGCCACATGTTGTGTACCACGCTGCTTATGGGGTTTTACACAGCTTTGTTCCATTTATAGTCAAGTTTGCATTTAACTCTGCATCCACAGATTGCAAAATCAATAGGACAACATTGAAAAATTGAAATCCTACTCAGTAAATTTATGTCACAGTTGAGGACGTCACAAGCACATATTGAAACATCCGATGTTGTGGCACACTTTCTGTGAAATGGGTGGTGACTGGGCAGGGATGAAGCTACTGCATGGAACTCTACTGTCTTATCAGAATGTCGTGCTTATTTGAAGTATGTGGGATCTCTGTTTAAGCTGGAGCATTTTCTTCTACAGTCCCCATGGCAGCCAATATCTTGGGATTTCATCCCTCTCCCTTCAGTTAGACTGGCTGTTTTTTTTTCTTAAGCCCTCCCCTTCTGGTATAAATGCCACTCCTTCCCTTCCACCTTGTCTTTCTTTTCTGTCTCCTGGGTTAGTTAGAAGCTAGGAAGTGTAGGTTTGTGTTAGGGCTGACAGCTGCCCACTGACTGTTGCCCCAGACTGGTGTCAGTGAACACGTGCGGTTTCTAGTCTTCTCCTGTAACCGCCCCGGCTGTAAGGGCGAATTAGGTCCGCCCAGACTCCATTGCAGTCAGGTCTTACGGGAGACAACTTGTTCACTGAGGCAGACCGGGAGCAAGAGGAAACCTATCTAACCCAATTTGGGCAAGCCGGAACCACCTAGAAAGGCCCAGGGGGAAGGTACAACACCAGACTCTGCAGGGTACTAAGGTGGGACCACTTGCAGAAAGTATACACAGTGTTGGTGTGTACCCAAATGCAACAATGCACAACAGTGGTATATAAGTTAAATGCAAAGGTAACAATTCCCAACGGTGGAATATAAGTAAATGTAACAGCAATACAGAATAAACTGCGGGAGAACCCCATACTTATCTGTGAGATGGTAGCCAAAGAGGAAAGTCAGAGATCAGCAGCGCTGACAGGCAGGGCTCCTGACAAGGCACAGCCACGATGGCACGATGACACTGTAATGCTGGATACTGGATACAAACTGGCACTCTGGTAACAGGGATCCGAACCAGGAACCGGGAACACTCTGAGACAAGGCTGCATACAGAACTATAGCTGGCGCCAAGGTAATGGAGCAAGCCCCTTAAAAAGCAGTCACCCCTCCTACAGGCGTGGGTGACATAAATTGCCAGCAGCTGTGCAGCCCGTGATCTGAATGGAAGCTCCCGACACTTCCCTGTGCTGCTGCACCCTGAGCTGCGGAAGTTTGGGTAGTTGCCTACCAACGTCCCGACACTTCCACCCAGCACAGCTTGATGATCGCCGGGGACGCTACTGTCCCTGCTCCCGCAGCGCCGGAACTGTCAGGAGAGCAGGGGCACAGCAACGCCTGACCGTCATAATGCCCATTACACGTTATGCTACACACTGTAATACCTATTACATATTATACCAAATGCCATAATGGCCATTACATACACCACTCGCTGTAATGCTCATTACATGTTACACCAAACATCAGGGGTGCATCCAGCAGAGGGGATAATGTTTGTATTGGGAGATTTCAACCTAGTAAGAGACGTTCGATTAGATAAATCAGAATATAAAAAGTTGAAATCATCCCGACAGATATATAGAACCGCAGAAGAATTTAACGAAATGTTACACAAAGCAGAATTGTATGATATATGGAGAGTTAAGCATCCGACAACAAGAGATTATACTTTTTTTTCAAGTGTACATAGAACTTATTCACGCATAGACTTTATTTTTACAGACAGAATAACTCTGCAAAATATAAAAGGGGCAGCTATCCGACCTAAAACATGCTCTGATCATGCTCCAGTAATGATGAAATGGGAAGAAAGTGCCATTAATAGAACCCCGAGGATATGGAGGTGCCCGAATTACATTTTCTCTTCATTAGACACCAGAAAGTTAATAAAAGGGGCACTGGAAGAATATTTATTATTTAATAATGCGCAACAAACTAATGCGCTCAATCTTTGGTGTGCATTAAATGCTGTAATTCGGGGCAAGATCATTCAGATTGTATCAAGATTAAAAAAACAGGAATTAAAATCTTTAACAGATCTTGAAGAGAAGATTAAAAAACTCGAGCAAAATCATAAAACCCAACCCGCTAATGAACAAATAATAGAGGAGCTCGCTAAAGTAAGAGCAGAATTAGAAACATTAAACATCAAACAAATAAATAGAGAAATTCGCCTCGAGATTTATGGCAAGAAAGATCAAAGGAGCTAGATTAAGAAATTCAGTTAAAGCCCTATATACTGTAATAAGAAAGGTGAAAAAATAACCAACCCTGCAGATATCTCGAATGTCTTTGCTGAATATTTGGAAAAACTTTATAATTTAAAAGGAGACGAGGGCACTCCGCAACCTTCCTTAGAGGACATAGATGCCTTTTTGGGTAAAGTAAATCTCCCCAAGATAACTCAGCAACAGGAAGAGATCCTTAATGCACCCTGGAGACTACAAGAAGTCTTAGAGGCAATCAAGACCCTGAAAATAAATAAAACACCTGGGCCAGATGGCTTTATAAATAATTTCTTTATTACATATCAAAAGGAGATTGCCCCAATCCTGCTTCAGGCCTTTCAAGAGGGGAGGCAAGTGGGTGAATTCCCACGGGAGATGCTTGAAGCAAGAGTGGTCTTGATAGGCAAGAAAGGGAAAGATTTGACTATACCTCAAAACTATAGGCCAATTGCTTTGCTAAATAGTGACATTAAAATATATGCCAAGATGATAGTAAATAGGCTGGTTCCGACTTCCGCCCTCCTATGAAGCGGTACTAGGGGAGGACAGCTCCGTTACCAGAGCCGCTAAAACCGCTCTCCCAACTGGCATTTTGCCTCCCAGCAGCCGCCCGCCACTACCGCTGACACCCGCTGACCCCCCCCTGTATGAAGCGCTACTTCAGCGCTATGCCGGCAGCACCAAATAAAAGAAATAAGGAGAAGGAGCGCGCGACCCAGGAATCCAAGATGGCGGCGGAAGCTTCTACACGCCGCGCTACCACAGCCCCAGCCTCACCCAGCGCACATCCTCGAGGACACCCCTCTCCTGTGGCATCCTCACAACCATCAGGGGTACTAATCCCCCACAGTGAGTACCCTGACCAGGAAAGGTCACTCCCAGCGCCCACCGCACCAGTCACCTATGGGGACATGGTGGAGGCAATAAGATCTGCTATAGGCCCCCTGCTGGAGGTGCAGACAGCCTCCATTAACAAGCAAATAGATCAGCTCCAACAGAGAATGCTGGCAAATGAACAAACTGCTGGTGCAAACTTTGCAGAAATTGTAGAGCTTAAACAAAACTTGCAGACTGCTAACAAAGAAATAGGGTACCTGCACAACAAGGTCCAGGACCTTGAAAACAGATCCAGACGATGTAACCTAAGGGTCATTGGACTCCCAGAGTCAATTAAAGGACAGGATCTTTTTGACTTTATCAGGATAACCTTGCCCGAGCTGTTACAAATCACAGATAAATGCTCAGACTTGATCATAGAGCGTGCACACCGCCTAGGCTCACAACGGCCACAGGAGGGAGCCAGACCCCGGGCTGTAATATTTAAGCCCCTGAACTTCCTACACAAGGAACTGATATGGTCCACCTCAAGAAAAATTAGAGACATTACCTGGCAAGGAAGTAAAATCTTGATTTTCCAGGATTATTCAGCAGAACTTTCTAAAGCTCGCAGAGACTTTGCCCCGGTATGCGCCAATCTCATTAAAGAAGGAATAAAGTTTGCGGTGATTTACCCAGCGAGACTGCGTATATTCGAGGGAAGTACCTACAAAGACTTTACCTCACACCTGGATGCCGAGGCATACATTAAAGAATCAGAAGCGTCATCGCATCAAACCGCGAGATGGGCGGATGATACTTGACCGCTGAGACTATATAACTGCACTATACCCTATACGCATTAAATAAGATTATGTGAAGGGACAGAGTGGAAAGGACATAGCATCTAACCTGCTAGAATACAGTTATGGTTTAATTCATTGCAAGTTTATGGTTAATAATCAATTCATAGATACCAAATTACTAGCCAGTCATAAGTATACATATGCTTTTCAAAATGAACCCCACACATGTGGGTAAAAATCACCCAGTACGTAGAGCATAGTTGAGAAATGTTTTACTAATCAGATTAATAGATTTAATGTTAAAAGTTACTGAAATCGCTGCATCCACCCTTCTCTTTCTTATCCCCCTCCCCCTCCCCCCCCCAAATTCTATAAAGATAGCCTGTGGCGGGCGCAAAAGCGCAAGAAAACCTCGGTTTTCTATTGTTACATAAGCGGTTGGCTTATTGGTTTAGGAGCAGATTCTCCCTGTTAAATTTACATATCTGTGAAGATGTGTAGGATATTTTATATGTTAATTGGAAGTCTTATTAGAATTAGACTTAACCCCCCCTCCCTCCCCTCTTTCCTTTCCCTTCCTCCTCCAGCTTCTCTCTCTCGACGGTGCGGGCTCCCAAGAAGAAATGGAATGTTAATTGTACTTCTCATCAAATTCATTACCATTTATGTACCGTGATGTCGGATATATCAATTGGTAGTTGGAATGTGGGAGGGATAAACTCCCCACAGAAACGTAAACGTATATTAATGTATTTAAACAAATTACATCTTGATGTTGTGTGTTTGCAGGAGACCCACCTCACACCAGCCGAAACTGCTAAGCTTCAGATCCTCCAGTGGCAGGTCCTGTCGTCGGCCTCTTATAACTCCAAAGCCAGAGGAGTCGTGGTCCTGGGTAGGAGACAGACCCCAATGACAGCCGAAACACTTATTTCAGACACGGAAGGAAGGTACACACTCTGCCGCATAACTATGGCACAGACACAATTCATCATACTTAACATATACGCCCCCAACTCATACTCTAAAACTTTTTTTCTTAAATATAATGAAACTCCTCACCCCATACATGCACCTCCCTGTTGTCCTCTGCGGAGATTTTAACCTAGTTTCACATCCTACTCTGGACAAGCAATCCCCCACTAGCAGGAAACTCCCTAGACTAGGTATATCTACCCTGGCAGAAAAATTGCATCTATTAGATGTATGGAGACTGTTCCATCCTACTGACCGAGAGTACACGTGCCTCTCGGCAGCAAAGGGAACGATGTCACGCATTGATTATATACTGATCTCTTCTAGCTTGCTCACTAGGGTGCTGACATCTTAGATTGAACCCATATCAATGTCAGACCATGCGGTTATATGGTTGAAGCTGAGACTATCCCCAGAAAAAAGCACATGCATAAACTGGAGATGCCCATCTTCCCTAGCAACATCAGATTCATTAAAACAAAAAATAATACAGACATGGGACGAATACGCAGAGGACAATAGGGACACAGCAGACACTAATCCCACACTTTTCTGGCAGGCCTCAAAAGCGGTACTGCGTGGAACAATTATATCCCACACATCGCACCAAAAACGGACACTTGCCAAAGAATTCACTCAAGCACAAGAGGCCCTCACAGCTAAATTTGTCAAATACAAGCAAGACCCCTCCCCCTCCAACAAACAGGAATACCAACAAGCTAAGGACACTTTTGAAGGACTTTTTGTCAAATCAGAAACGTTATACACATTTGCTAATAATGCAAAATTCCATAGATATGGAAATAAATCTAGTAAGCTACTCTCAAACCTCCTAAAAGGTCATAAATCAACATCTATTGTACACCCCCTTAAACAAAAAAATGGAACCATCACCAAATCAAATGCCCAAATAGCAGCAACACTACATGAATTTTACAAATCACTATACTCAGCACCAACCAGCGATACAAACCAGGCGGAAGCATTCTGGAAAGACTTACCCACTCCCCAACTTTCAAAACTGTCAGCTGACTCACTTAGCCAAGACTTTACCCTTACAGAAATTCAAGCAGCTATTGCAGGCCTGAAATCAGGAAAAGCCCCTGGCCCAGACGGATTGACATCGGAATACTATAAGACACTTGCCCCTAAGATAGCCCCTACATTAGTAAAAGTTTATAACTCCATTCACAACACAAAACACGCCCCACCCTTTTTTAATTCGGCCACAATTAAAGTCCTCCCAAAACCGGGAAGAGACCTCTCGGACCCCGGATCATACAGGCCAATATCGCTCCTCGATATTGACTATAAAATCCTGACTAAAATAATTGCGGAACGACTGAAACACCATCTACCGACCCTAATCCACCCCGATCAGACGGGATTTGTAAAAGGAAGAAATCCTGTCACTAATATCAGGAAAGTCCTCTCTGTGTTGTACCAGTCCCGGTTGGCCGTGTCGGGCGCCTCCCTGGCGATACTGTCGCTAGATGCGGAGAAGGCGTTCGACATGGTCCACTGGGACCACCTACACACAGTATTGAGAAAATTCTCTTTCCCCACAAAATTTATAGACCTACTAGACACATTATACCAAAATTCAAGCTCCAGAATAATGTGCAATGGAACCCTATCCGAACCCTTCCCCATCCTCAGAGGGACCAGGCAGGGCTGCCCGCTCTCCCCCCTGCTATTTGCACTAGCGCTAGAACCATTAGCTATAGCCCTACGCCAATCCCCCCTATTTAGAGGTATCCCAATAGGCCCAATAGATCTCAGAGTATCCTTATTCGCAGATGACATGCTGCTATTCCTGTCCTCCCCTGAACACTCACTCCCTGAAGCATTCTCAATTATTCAACAATTCAGCTCCTTTTCAGGATATAAAATAAACATACATAAGTCAGAATTAATGATACTGAAAGCCCCCCCCCCCAACCTTCACTGATAGAGAAGACCTTCAATCTATTAAATGCAAATCCACGCAACTAAAATATTTGGGCATACAAATCCCAGCACATATCTCAAACCTATATAGTTCCAACTACACATCATTAATTAATAATCTATCCAAATCCATGGACACTTGGACCGATCTCCCGCTCTCCCTTCTGGGAAGAGTGGAAGTCATAAAATCCATGATTCTTCCGAAACTAATGTATGTTATTCAGATGCTACCTATTAGACTTACAAACGGAGACATTAGGAAACTAAACTCTAGCATGGCGCAGTTTCTGTGGAACAAAAAGAAAGCAAAAATTGCAATGCACAAACTACATCTTCCCAAGTCTATGGGTGGACTTAATGTGCCTGATCTATACCAATACACTAAATCCCTACTCTGCCGCTTCGCCCTTGGGTGGCTGGTGGAGTTGGACACATTCTCAGATTCCGCAGTAGACTGTGCTATGTTTAAACCATACTCCCCCGGGGCCCTCCTTCACACTCCACGTGCACAGATTCCTCCACACATATACAATAACCCTCTCTTGACTGACACACATAAGGCTTGGGGGTCTGTCTCCCGCTCACTTGGACTGGATCCTCAGGCATCCCCCTGGCTCCCTATCTGGGGAAACCCCATGTTCACCCCAGGAGTGGATAGCTCCATTTTTTATAGGCTCAAACATAAAGGCCTAAGGAAGGTGACGCAGGTATTTGACCCTGGAGGAAAAATTTACTCTATAGCTGAATTACAGCAGAAGTTCGGATTACCTTCGGGCAGTTCCTTCCCTCTCCATCAACTGAGACATTATGCACTATCCTTACCCAATCCCTGTACGATAACCAAATCATATGAAAAGTTGAAAAATACCATTACTAATCTTCAGAAGGGAACGTTCAAAAACAAACACATATACGGGCAACTCTCATCATTACCCGCTGAGAGAATATGGAAAGAAATCACAGTCAAATGGTCGAATGACATTCCTTTATTAAATGATCATGACATCATTTTTAAACATTACCATAAAACGTTAAAAATATTAAGATCCTCAGTTCTCCAGGAGGTACATGTGAAATTCACCCACAGAGCATATATTTCGCAGCAGCAGAGAAGTCATTTTGTCTCGGAGGAGTCGGGAAACTGCTTGAAGTGTAAAACAGGTATGGGCTCCCTCTCTCATAACTTTTGGACCTGCAAACACATACAAAAGTTCTGGTATAAACTACTATACTTTATTAAGATTAACTTACATATTAACTTGAAGTTAGATCCTATTCCAATGTTGTTCGCCAACTTTGATAACTGGAATATCCCCCCAACAGACTCACACTTGATACCCCTACTCACCGTGATAGTCACGGTAGCCAAAAAAGTAATCCTCAATACATGGATCTCTCCACACATCCCTAACATAGCAGAAGTCGAGTCTTTACTATTAAAATATATGTATTACGACAGATTTGATGCATTAAGGTATTATGAGACATCCTCATTGAGATTCTACCGTGTATGGAAACCATTTATAGATAGCCGCCCACACGACCTCAGAGAGACCATCTACAAAACACTGGAAACCCGTACAATAGACCCCAGAGAATAACCCCAGAGTACAATGAAAACTACAACAAGTCGCTGAAATCCCCCCCCCCCCCTCCCCTTAACCTTCCCTCCCTCCCCTTAGTATAAATACAATATCTCCTTTAACCCCTTCATGACACAGCCAGTTTTTGCCTTCCTGACAGAGCCCTTTTTTTCAAATCTGGCATGTATCACTTAAGTGGGGATAACTTTTTTTTGCTTTTACTTATCCCAGTGATTTTGAGATTGTTTTCTCGTGACACATTGTACTTCAAGTTAGTGGTAAATTTTCGTCGATACAGTCTGTGTTTTTTTGTGAAAAATACCAAAATGTCGTAAAAAAATGGAAAATTTTGCGATTTGCAAAATGTTAAATTTTCTGCTTGTGAGACAAATAATCTTACCACTCAAAATAGTGAATAACTAACATAGACCATATGTCTACTTTATGTTGCCATCATTATTTCAACCTCATTTTCATTTTTTTGGACACTAGGAGGCTTCAAATATGAATAGCAAATTCTCAAATTTTCAAGAAAATTTCAAACTCTGATTTTTTTAGGGACCAGGTCAGTTATGATGTGACTTTGAGTGACTTGTATGTGAGACACCCCCATAAATGATGCCATTTCAAAAACTGCACCCCTCACAGTATTCAAAACAGCATTTTGGAAGTTTGTTAACCCTTTAGGTGTTTCACAGGAATTAAAAGAAAGTGTAGGTGAAATTTCCAAATTTCATTTTTTTTGCAGATTTGCAATTTTAATACATTTTTCTAAGGAACACAGTAGATTTTACTAGAGAAATGTGACTAAAAATTGATTCCCCCAATTCTTTGGTTTTCATAAATATCCTATATGTGGCCCTAGTGTGCACGGTGACCAAACCACAGGCTTCATAATAGAAGGAGCACCTACTTGATTTTGGAGCCTCCTTTTTATGAGATTATTTTTTAGGCACCATGTAGGTTTCTAGGCACCATAAGATGCTAAAAGTTAGGTACCCCCCCACAAGTGACCCCATTTTGCAAACTACACCCTTCAGGGAATTCATCTAGGGGTATAGTGTACATTTCAAACCCCCAGGGGTTTCACCAATTGTGGTACAACTGGGCAGTGAAAATGAAAAAAAATAATTTTTCATTTTCACAGCTCAGTTGTATCAAAATTGGTGAAACCCCGGGGGGTTTGAAATGTACTCTATACCCCTAGATGAATTCCCTGAGGGGTGTAGTTTGCAAAATGGGGTCACTTGTGGGGGGTTCCACTGTATGGGTGTTTCGGGGGTCATTCAACCAGAATCTGTGCTGCAAAATCCAAAAATCACTCCTTCCCTTCTGAGTCCTGCCATGCACCCAACTGGTATTTTTTGGTCACATGTGAGGCATTGCCGTACCCGGGAGAAATTGGGGCACAGATTTTGGGGTGCTTTGTCTCCTTCATTCCTTGTGAAAATGAAAAATCTTGAGCCAGATCTGCATTTTTGTGTAAAAAAATGTAATTTTTTACACAAAAATGCAGTTCTGGCTCAAAATTTTTAATTTTCACAAGGAATGAAGGAGACAAAGCACCCCAAAATCTGTGCCCCAATTTCTCCCGGGTACGGCAATGCCTCACATGTGACCAAAAAATACCAGTTGGGTGCATGGCAGGACTCAGAAGGGAAGGAGTGATTTTTGGTGGTGGAATGAATGGCGGGTGCTATGTCGCATTAGCAAGACCCCCGAAGCACCAATACAGTGGAACCCCCCCACAAGTGACCCCATTTTGGTCACCAGCTTTGGGAGGGGGGCTGGCGCTGCGGCTGGCGGGGGGGTGGGAGGGGTGCTGGCGCTGCGGCAGCCGGGTGGGTGGGAGGGAGGGGGGCTGCCGGGTGGGAGGGGGGGGGGGGCTGGCGATCGTTGGTGATCGGTGCGGTATACGCACACACACACACACACACACACACACACACACACATATATATATATATATATATATATATGTGTGTATATATATATATATATATATATACATATATATACACACACATATATATATATATATATATATATATATATATATATATATATGTGTGTGTATATATATATATATATATACACACACATTTGCACATTTTTTAATTTTAATTTATTTTTAACTTTTCCAGCAGCAGCAGCATGATGCTGCTGCTGCTGCTGCTGCTGCTGCGGGGGGGAGGGGGGAGGAGGGGAGCGCAGCGTGCGCTCCGGACGTAGCGGTTGAGCCGCTGGAGCTGCTGCTGCTGCCGGGTGAGTGCCCGGCGGGTGGGAGGGGGGTGCTGCCGCTCGGTGGTGATCGGTGCTGCACCGATCACCACCGTTTTCTGTGTTACCGAGCGGCTTAGCCGCCGGTAACACAGAAAACGCTGTGATTGACTGTTCAGATTTGAACAGCCAATCACAGCGATCGCCGACCGGGGGGGGCACCCCTGCCCCCCCTGGGCGACGAGGGGGGATGTCTGCTGTCAGGGACAGCAGACATCACCTAACTGTCACTGCGTCTCTAGACGCAGTGACAGTTAGAAGTCATGACGTATATATACGTCAACGGTCGGGAAGTACTTCCGACCATGACGTATATATACGTCAAATGTCGTGAAGGGGTTAAGCTAAAGTTATTGTTTGAATTTTCTATATATTGAAAAATGGCAGATCAGATGTAAGTTTATTAAGACAATTTCCGAGACCCTCAGAGGCTGGCCTCAAAGAGATGAAGGATAAACTAAATGTTGTGTAAAGAACTGAAATATCTTCTTTCTAAATTTGTATGACATGACATTGATATTGTAACTAACTGTCAACAAAATTTTTTGTCAAATGCAAATAACATCTGACTGCAATAAAAAGAATTTGAAAAAAAAAATAGGCTGGTTCCAGCTTTGGAAGACCTAATTAGGGTAGATCAGGCAGGCTTTATAGAAAATAGACAAGGCCCAGACAATATATATATAGAGCAATCCATATAATGGAATATGCATCGAGAAAAGAGTTTCCGCTGGTGGTTCTATCGCTAGACGGAGAAAAAGCATTTGACCGATTACATTGTGGATACATGGAAAGAGTTCTCCAAAAATATGGTCTGGAAGGGAGCTTTTTTGAAAGCTATTTTGACCCTGTATCAGACCATTCCTCTCCACTGACGCGACCAAAATTCTCATTCACTCTCTTGTCATCTCCCGCCTTGACTACTGCAACATCCTTCTCTCTGGGCTACCTCTCACCCGCCTCGCACCTCTCCAATCCATTCTTAACGCTGCTGCTAGGCTCATCTTCCTCTCCCGCCGCTCTACCTCCGCCTCCCCCCTCTGTTTATCTCTTCACTGGCTCCCCATTCCTTTCCGAGTTCTCTTTAAACTCCTCACCACCACCTACAAGGCTCTCTCCTCCTCCACAGCTCCCTACCTCTCTTCACTGATCTCTATCCACACTCCCTCCCGTCCTCTTCGCTTCATCGCTGACCGCCGACTGACCTCTCACCTAATCACCTCCTCCCACTCCCGTGTCCAAGATTTCTCTCGCGCTGCCCCCCTGCACTGGAACAACCTCCCGCCACCCATCAGGCTATCTGATTCCCTTACCTCCTTCAAGCGCTCCTAAAAACCCACTTTTTTCGACTAGCCTATCCCTCCTCCTAACCTCTTTTGATCCTCCTACCTGCCTCCGTTCCCCTCCGTTCCTACTTATCCTATTGTATTTCGTTCGTCCACCCACCTATTTTTAGTATGTTAACTCTTATGAGCAGGGCCCTCCTTCCTCACGTACTCACCCTACCTCATTACCTCACCTGTGCTCCTGTCCTGTTCTTCCCTTCCTCTACTTCATCTTCAGTCTCCTTGACAATTTTGACACCTACTTCTGAACTGATGCTGATTTTAGTTCTACCAGCTTTACCCCTATTTATACTGTATCTTTTAACACACCCTGTACGTTACCTTGTAATTTGTTTTTTTGTTTGCTATGTACGGCGCTGCGGACACTTTGCGGCGCCTTATAAATAAACGTACTACTACTACTACTACTGTATGCATCTCCTTCGGCACATGTGTATTGTAACGGCTTTGTCTCAGAGAAATTCCCCATTGCAAATGGAACAAGACAAGGGTGTCCTTTTTCTCCTATCACAAACACCAGAAGTGAAAGGCCTGAAAGTAAATAAAACCCATCATAAAACACTACTCTATGCTGATGATGTACTTCTTTTTCTATCAGAACCTAAAGAGTCCTTGAGAATGGTGCTAAACATAATTAGAGACTTTTCAAAAGTCTCATTCTATAAATTAAATACAAGGGGTGCATCCAGCCACAGCCTCTTATGCCCCCCCCCCCTGACCAGCAGCAGCCTCCTAACTGTACCCCTTAAACAAGCAGCAGCATCCTAACTGTGCACCCTCACCCAGCAGCAGTATCCTAGCCCCCCCCCCCCCCCACACTGCTCCCTCAATCACCTAGCAGCAGTATCCTAACCCCTCCCCTATTCACCCAGCAGCAGCACGGCTTGGCTGGCCTGGAAGTCTGAGTAGCAGTGTAGTGGCAGAAGCGCATCCCCAGTCAGGACACAGCAGAGGAAGGTGAGCAGTGCCCGCCCCTCACCGACAGCTTGGCAGCATCCACTGAGCATTGAAATCCGGACACAGGCAGGTCCCGCCCCGAAGCTAGTCCGGAGGTCACGTACAGCTCAGGATCGTTCGTGTGCGGCTCCAATGTACCGCGCTCCTGACCGCACAGTAGCTAGTAGCTGCTGCGGCACTATATGGAAAAAGGCTGCAGAGATGACGGAGGACAAGGGTATCATATAAGGTATCCTATCAGGTCCGCGGGGTTGCTATTTTTAATTTTCAAAACCTGAGAAAACTAAAGTGGAAACTCGCGAACAGCCAATAAGGAGCTATCACTGCACCTGCTCCTGATTGGCTGCCGAACTGCTCCGATCGGCTTGCGAGCAGCGGCAGCCTCGAATTTCAAAATAGCTGCGTGGCGAACCACCAGATCTGATCCAGCCGGAGCCGGGTGGGTTGCCCAGCATTAACGAAAGCCACCACCGACTCTGCCTAACGAAATCTGCCTTCTGGCAAATCTGGTCGCCAGGAAGCAGAATATGGTCACCATGGCGACCTGGCGCCCGATTTGTTCGAGCCCTGAGGTAAGGAGTCCTTTGCATTGGTAAATCTCCGCTGTGACCCACTGTGCCGGGAGACTACAAGTCGAAAGAGGCAATGCAAAGAGGCAATGACGACTGTCGTCTCTCCACCCTGATCACTGCTTCCCAAGGACTTTGCCCGTGTTGCACCCCTTCAGTGGAACGCACTCCCTCGCTCCATTAGACTCTCCCCGACCTTGCAAAGCTTCAAACGGGCACTGAAAACTCAACCAGCTGGTTCTCCGACCCCTTGCCTGTTTACATCCTGCCATCTAACCACCACCCACTCGCTTGCACCTCTTGTAATCTGTCTGTCTCCCCTTCCTACTAGATTGTAAGCTTCTCCGAGTAGGGCCCTCTTTCCTCCTGTTGTCAAAGCCCACTTCTCTTCACGTTTCACTCACAGCTCTCCTATACTCCAACACTCAGTGACCATCTTCGTCTGCATACTCATCTCCATCATTGGCCTCAAGCCTCGAGTTGTATGTTGATTGAGTCCTCACTACTTACATTTAAGCCAGGCATGTCCAAAGTCAGGCCCGGGGGCCAATTGCGGCCCGTCCTGTCATTTAAAGCGGCCTCCAGTTGGAAGTGGGCAGAGCATCAGATGTTGGAAGCATAGCACAGGACACTAAAGGTGGGGCCCCGGCGAGCGCGCCTTTACCTTGCTGTGTTCTGCAGTGCGGAGGTGCCGGCCGTCCACAGTCAGATGTGTTTGGTGTCCTACCCCTGCTGCTGCAATCATATATATCACCCTACTCCACAATCAGTGACAGCAGTGTTTGGGGAGGGGGGCAGCAAGGGGGAAGCTTGCTCCCATAACATGCAGAGCGGAGGAGGGCAGCAGTGGGAGCCCAAGCATCTCCTGTCCTTGCAGTGCCTGCTTTGCCTCTCCTTCCTCTGGCTCACACAAGTGGCTGGGACACATACAGAGAAGGGAGGGGGCAGATTGAGGGACATACAGTGAATGGAGGCAGTGATGGTCATTCAGAGAAGGGAGAGCAGGGGCAGGCTGGGGGACATACAGTGAATGGGGGCAGAGTGGGGCACATAGTGAATGGGGGTCATACAGTGAATGGGAGTCATACAGTGAAGGAGAGTCAGGCTTGGGTACATACAATGAATGGAGGCACTGATGGACATTAAGAGAAGGGGGACAGGCTGTGGGATAGAGTGAATAGGTGCAGAGTGGGGAACATACAGTGAATGGGGGACATACAGTGAAGGAGGGGCAGGCTGGGGGACATACAGTGAATGGGGGCAGGCTGGGGGAAATACAGTGAAGGGACAGGCTGGGGGACATAGAGTGAATGGGGGCAGAGTGGGCGTGATGTGATTAATGATTCGAAGAATGTCAGGCTGAATGGTCGGCCCCCACACATTTACACTTCACCAAATCTGGCCCTCGTCGCAAAAAGTTTGGACACCCCTGATTTAAGCTGTAATGTGTATTGATCTGTGGCGCTCTTTACTTGTACGGTATTTTTGTTATTTATTCAATGTTATGCCAAGCTTTGTCTCCCTGTATTGTTCCTTTGTACGGCGCTGCGAAACACTTGTGGCGCCTTATAAATAAAATAATAATAATAATAATGCACAGAAAGTGTGGACTTCAAGTGGGCGGCTATTCTATATGCGCTTAGTGCTAGGGAACGCCACTCAAACTACAAAGCCCATAATTCTGTATGCGAGCTGCATACTTCCGGTGCTACGGCATGCGAAAGTAGCAGGGTGTAGAGTGCGCTAGTCAGCTATTTATTCCTCTGGGATAAGCTGAAAGTGAGCGCTGTGGAGTTGGAGTGCCGCACTAGATTCAAACACTGTGACAAGGTATGAGGTTTTATCAATATGTACATGCTGGTTTGAGCTTATGCACTATGGGCCTTATTCTAGTTCACTCTTTCTGACATAATCCTTCTTAGATGGACAAAACCATGTGCATTGCAGGTGGGGCAGATGTAACTTGTGCAGAGAGAATTAGATTTGGGTGGGGTTTTACTTCAAAGTGAGATCTATATTGCAGTGTAAAAATAATTCAGCCAGTATTTACCCTGCAGGTGTTGGTGCTGCACAGTAGAACATGGATCAAGGGGGTACTTGTCAGCCTGAGGTCAGAGGGGATGATGTGCGCCGCTGCTGTACCTCCCCCCGCAGCCACGAAGTTCCTGCGGCGAATGGACAATCAGTGGCGGGGGTCCCTCCAGCACATGGGAACTAGTACTAGTTCCCATGTGCTGGAGGGACCGCCGACACTGACTGTCCATTCGCCGCAGGGACCAGCTGCCGGGGGGAGGTACAAAAGCGGCGCACATCATCCCCTCCGACCTCAGGCTGACAGGTACCCCTCAGCAGCCGCAGGGACCTCCCTCCTTCCGCAGCAGCTGGGCACAGCTTCCCCAGCGCTGCATGCTGTGGACCCGCAGCGGGACCATTTACACCGTCATTTACACGGGTCCTATCCGGGTTCTACCCAGGTCAGGACCTGGGTAGAGGACCCGTGTAAATGGACACGGATATACCCCATTTACACCACCGATGATCCGGGTCTGACCCACCGCTGACCCGGATTTTTCGGCGGTGTAAAAGGGGTATTATTAAGCTTGGAGAAGAGATAAACTGGAGATAAAGCGGAGAAAACGTAAAAGGAGATAAAGCACCAGCCAATCAGCTGTGTTTGAAAAAGACAGTTGGGAGTTGATTGGCTGTGCTTTATCTCCTTTTACCTTTTCTCCGCTTTATCTCCAGTTTATCTCTTCTCCAAGCTTAATAAATCTGCCCCTATGTTACTTCAGTCATATGGAGCTTGTTAATATGTTTACAATATCGATGTTGAAATGTTGCTTATTACACTAAACAAATTTATTTTTTTATTTATTAACAGTTTCTTATATAGCGCACACAGATTCCGCAGCGCTTTACAAAGCATAATTAGGAGCAAAAACATATATCAAATTACAGTACAAGACAGTTTAGGACAAGTACATGGTAAATATGGATAGTTGCATCAGGGGACAGGACACTGAAGCAATCATCAGGGTGGCAGAGGTTTATATATTCTAAGAAAGGCACAAGAGGAGAGAGGGCCGTGCCCATGAGAGCTTACATTCTAAAAGGGGAGGGTTAGAGAGACAGGGGTGACACAAAAGGGAAAGAAGTGGGCATAAACAGTAGGTTAGGATGAGAGATGAGGATCAGGTTTTATGCTATGATATTCTGTTGAGTTTGGCCACGCTTCGGGCTCGGTGGCTCGCTGTGCTCGCCACACTATATAAAATCAACTCCATGCATAGTGGATAGTGGGGTTATGAACAGGTAAAAAATCGGATCGCATCCGATATATCGGCCACCGTGAAACTAAACATGTACCCAATATTTTTGTCAAGTACTTTAGAATCTCTTTTTCTCTGTGCAAATAAAATTGCAATTCCCATCCAGAGCCTGTCTGGATGGAGTTTGAGATACTGTCACTGAGTCTTGGTAATGCTCTCTCTGATTTGTTAATGGGACCCTGGAGTTCAGTGTCTGGGAAGCACATTTTATGGACATGTCTGTCGAAGTCTTTAGTTAATCAGTGGATGTTTTAGTGGTCCTTTTCCGTGTGTTCTATCGATCATTGCGTCCATATTGTTTACAACTGGTTGGAAGCCTATAAAGGATTTATCACTTATTTATTGTGAAGAGCAGTAATCCAGAATCCGTTAACGTTTAAAAGGCTCTACTAGTAAATCATCGTCTGTTGTAACATAAATGCTGTCGTTAAGCTCAGGCTCTGCGGCGACAATAAACATGGGGTGTTTTTCTTTTCTTTTTAAGTTTCCTTTGTTGCTAATGTGCTGGTGCTGCTGGGAATTTGCAGTAATACTGCCGCTTAGCATAGCGAGGAGCAAATCACAGTGACAGTTGCAGAGAGATAGGTCTACAACATATTGTGATAATGGAGGCACTCATCAGATGTGCACTGAGGAACAGCTTTATGTGTTTTAAATTTGAGGTAAAACGGATTAATGGGATATATATATATATATATATATATATATATATATATATATATATATAGAATGCCTTATTTTTTTACCCTCAAAAAGTATGTGATTAAAAGGGTATATGCATTATGCATTAGTGAATGGCTGTAGATTAATGGTTACAGTATAAATGGTAGACAATGTCTAGGTCGACACCTTGAAATGGTTGACATACTCAAGGTTGACGGTGACAAAAAGTCAACATAAGCTTGTGGTCAACATAGACATGGTGGACGTCAGTTTTTCAAGTTTTTGAGTTTCTGTCGACATGGGCACTGTATAAGTGTATAAGTGTACTGTGTCCCCTCTCATGGCTCGCTGCACTCGGCATGCTTCGGGCACAGTGCCTCGCTGCACTTGGCACACTTTTTTTATTCCTACTCTATGCCCACTTGGATAGTAAAGTATGAAAAAAAACACTTTTTTTTGGGGGGGGGGGAGGGAATGTGAAAAACTCATGTTGACCATGTCTATGATGATCTTAAGCTTGTGTCGACCTTGGGTATATCAATCATTTCAAGGTGTCAACCTAATCCCTGTCGACCATTAGTGGTCAACCTATTGACTGTCGGCTTAGACATTGGCAGGTATTCAATGCTGTTTGCGAGTGGTGACAGCGAGCAGGGCTTCCTTCTCGCTGTCACCACTCACCCTGACAGTATTCAACACAGCCTCCGCATCCGCCAATTCCCCCCTCGCTCCGTTTTTTGAGCGAGGGAGAATTGGCGGATGCGGCTCCAGAAGCAGCGAGACTCGCGGCTAAAAACAGCGAGTTTTCTGCAGTAGCCGCGGGTCTAGCTGTTTTGGGGAATTCTCGCCATCCTGTGATGGCGAGGATTTCCCCGGAACGTTGAATAGAGCAAGCGGCCGGCGCGGGGGTTAAACAGCGAGGATCACTGGTTTTCTGCAATCCTCGCTGTTTAACCGCCTCGCCGGCCGCTCGCTGCAGCATTGAATACCCCCCATTGTCTACCCAGGGATCGCATAACAGATTAATACCCATTTCCCACCTCTTTTTTACCTGGGTCGCAGCTTGGTCTGAAAAGATCCCTTAAGAATAACCTGGTTCCAGTGACCCGGGAATCTAACCCAGAGTTGGACATGGGTAATGGGACAGTGTGAACGGGTAACACAGGTACTCTGACCCAGTGGCGGGTCTAGACTTTTCTTCTAGGGGGGGCAGTTTACTGTTTAAACTTGACCCTCCCCCTCCAGTCCTGACTCCTCCTCTTCCCATTCCTGACTCCTCCCATCATAAGACTGCAAATACCCCCCCCCAAATAATAATAATAATAATAATATAAAAAAAAAACAATAATAAATGTTTAAGAAAATACCCTGCATGGGGGGTCTGCATTGCACACATGTAGATAGCACACCACAAACACACATGTACATTTCACATCACACACAGCTAACCTGAAATACATACCTAGTATATCACACATACAAACACACTGAACAAACCAGCAGCCGGACAGTGCACACACAAGGGAGTTCCAGGCTGTGGCTGCTCCCACTCATCAGGTGACTTCATCCTGAAACCGGCACACACCCACCGTGTTGCAGACACAGCCCACCCCACACTGTCTGTGAGCAATCACGGTGGCAAACCACCTAATTTACAGCCCACCAGCCAATAGGACAGCAGGATGGGGAGAGAAAGCCCAGCTATATCAGCTACTGGGTGAGAGAGGCGGCGTCATCACCTCCCCATCATCACTACAATAATTACTTAGTAGGTGCAGGTGCAGATGCGGCCGGCGGCAGTGAGGAGTATACCTCTTGCCCAGGGTAAAGCAATGCACTGGGGCCCTTACGCATTCTCCCCTCCTAGCTGTGGGGGGTGCTATCAGCAGCAGCTTTGATGTCCCACGGGTGGCAGGGGGTGCTCTATCTTCCACTCAACATGTAGGCCTTGGAGCCGTTACTTCTGCTAATTACTCCTTTACGGCAAAGGTGGTGGGATTGAGAACACTAACGTGTGGAAGGGGGCAGTGAGCTGAATGAAGGGTCCCTTGTAAATGACTTCCAGGGAGGTAGGGGGTGTGTTTTATACGCAGGGGAGGGTTGGATAATAGAGTGGGCTTAATATTAGTAATTTTCCAGTGGAAGGGCATCTTGTTTGACTGCAGATATCCCCATTATCTGGAAATAAATTTCTTAGCCTTCAATAGTATAAAATCCTAGAGTCCCACATTTCAGGAGGTGCTGGGGACTTGGGGATCAGAGATCAGGAGCCAGAACAATCCATTGACAAAAATATAAAACTGTACACCAGATGTTTGGAGCTGGAGCAGGGACCGGCTGCTGGAAGGCTGATATCTTTGGCTCTGGGCAAGATAGAGACAGGCTGCTAGTGTCCACAGAAAGGGGAGAGTCCCAGCTTTTAGAATATACTCTCAGAAAAACTCTGTCAGACAGAACCTGAGAAATATAACTAGGAATTGCAATTAACAGGTTGGATGTGGACTGCTGCTTTGAAGTTGGATATCTCCAGTTCCCCAGGGCCAATTTTCAAAATTCTGGTATTCCTGGAAAAAAGGATCCTCAGCTATCATCATAGGGATTCCACTGCCGTAGGGGGGGGGCGACTGCCCCGTTCGCCCCCCCCCCCCCTTAAATCCGCCACTGCTCTGACCGTAGACCTAGTAACACCCTATGGATGGCCAGCTCTGGCAAAAATCTGGGCCCAACATGCAGTATAAATGAGTTTCAAGCTTTAAACCTATGTTCAGTGACTCAGGCTAAACTTGGGAATTTATTTGGAAGGGGTATAACAGACCTCCACCGCCATTGATATCATGCATAGTATTCTCTAATGATTACAGTACTTCTTCCATTGGGGGGGGGGGGGGGGGGGGGACACAAGATTTTTACAGCTAGTATTTTATATTTTATATAAATTTCTATATAAAGTATTTTATATTTTCGATAAACATTCGCCTCCACTCCAAAAGGAAGAAGTAATGTAATCCGAATACAATGGCTGCGGTCACATTGCCATGCCATCCATTGTGTAACTTGTCATCTTATTCGCCAAGAGGCAAGTTGGAGTTTAGTGTCCCCCCCCCCCCCCTCCTTAAAAAAAAAAGTAATGCGTTCGTGTGTACTGGAGCCCACAACGAATTGGTAAGGAACTAGGTGCGCTGTATAAGACTGACCAGCGGGTCAAGGTCAGACTCATGAGTATTCATAATTACATAATCCGTGTTCACCAGTGGGCCCCATCTCGCAGTCCAACAGCAGCGGTGTGTGCAGCGTCTCTTACTGCAGCATAGGTTGATTACCAGTTACCAGGCAGAAGCCATCCTGTACCCTATATAAATAATATGTTGCCTTGGGAATCTTCATGTTAAGGGGGTGATATAGTTGTTCATAGCATCCTTTTTATAGAATGTACTTTGATAAAGGTTACCTTGAAGCTGATAGGTTGATATGGAAGACTTTGCTGTTTTTACTGCTTGATGCATCACCTTAGACTCCATGCAATTGGCTGTGTACTGTATCTACAATGCAACCATCACTATGTACAAGTCTCTATTACAAAGCACCTGTCTTTTGATGTTATGTTGGGGTCAGCATCTAACTGTTTCACATGTGTGAGAGGATGCTGCATAGCAAAAAATGTAGAACTGTGAAAAAGACCGGTTGTTTTGCCCACTATGGTAAAATTCTGGCTACGTGGTGGTGGTGGCGGTGATCTAATATTTGCTTATAATCTATCTTTTTCAACAGTTGTGAAGCCATTCACACCAAATGAAGCAAAAGAGATTGTCCTTGGTTTAAACCAACCAGCAGTCTTCCATAATATGGTTCATGACCTGCCAGTAAATCGTTGGAACATGACCTACCTGTCTGAGCTGTTACAGGAAAGGAAACTAAGATTCAGAATTGGAAAGAAGAAGATGGATACAGGTAAAACATAAAAGAAATCTGATGATTCTGGGCCAGATTCTCTAAGCTTCAAAAGTGATAAAATGGAGAGTGATAAACAGCCAGCCAATCAGCTCCTGCCTGACATTTTTCAAACACAGTCTGTGACATGGCAGGTAGGGGCTGATTGGCTGGCTGTTTATCACTCTCCTTTTTATCATTTTGAAGCTTAGAGAATCTGGCCCACAATAATTAACTTTTTAGAATACACTTAATTATCTAACTTTAGTATAGATATTTGGTTTTATATATACACTGGATCAAGATGAAATCTTGGACTTTATATTTGGAGCATGTCACAGCATTCCACAGCATAGGCAAGTATAGTTACAGCAATAAGCGGTAATCACAGCATCGTTCAAACTCTTCAGAATGCTCCAGTGGTCCCTACCGTAGCCCACACCTTGGCCTATTACTTGTAGCTATTTCACTATTTAGAGCAATGACCTCTTATTTATTTATTTATTACGTTTCTTATATAGCGCACACAGATTCCGCAGCGCTTTACAGAGAATATTTGACCATTCACATCAGTCTGTCACGGCCGCGGTTAGGACGCGCCGCTCACCTGTTCATCTCCGGCGGCGGGGCCTGCGGGCCATCCTTCCGGGTGCAGGGCGGGGAGCGCGGCGTCTAGGTCTTCCGGCTGCGACCATCCTTCTGGGGCCTGCGGCACACGCGTCCAGCATGAGAGCTAACCAAAGTTGTTTGTCTCCAGTCCGGTCGCCGCCATGTTGTTGTAGCCAGCCAATGGTTCAGAACCCCAGTTCAGCTCCTCCCATCAAGATCTGCCCTGGGGTATAAAGCAGAGCCCTCTGGGGCATACAAGCGCCAGTGCTTTGTTGTCAATCCCTGTGGAAGAAGCTTCAGCCTGTGCTCCTGCCCTTGCCCTGTGATATCTTTCATCCCTGTCTTCGTTACCTGCAGTTCAACACCTGATACCTGGATACCTGCATTTGCATTCTGCTCCCAGCCCTTACAGAGTCACACCTGTTTCCTGGACTTTGCAATTGCATCCTGCCTCCAGCCCTTTCAGGTTTGCTACAGTGTCTCAAGCCTCTGCACATGCTTCAGCCCTGCGTGTCTGTTGACACATCTACACTCCTGCTGTCGACCAGCTACACCTGTTACCAGCCCTGCGTGTCTGTTGACACATCTACACGCCTGCTGTCGACCAGCTACACCTGTTGCCAGCCCTGCGTGTCTGTTGACACATCTACACTCCTGCTGTCGACCAGTTGCATCTACTGCCAGCCCTGCGTGTCTGTTGACACATCTACACGCCTGCTGTCGACCAGCTACACCTGTTGCCAGCCCTGCGTGCCTGTTGACGCATCTACACTCCTGCTGTCGACCAGTTGCACCTGCTGCCAGCCCTGCGTGTCTGATGACACATCTACACTCCAGCTGTCGACCCGCTACTCCTGTCGTCAGTCCTGCGTGTCTGTTGACACATCATCACGCCTACCTGTGGTCCAAGTGCACCTACTGCCAGTCTCCGTGCCTGCTGACACTTCATCATCCTGCTGTCTGCCTCCGCACCTACTGCCAGTCTCCGTGCCTGCTGACGCTTCATCATCCTGCTGTCTGCCTCCGCACCTACTGCCAGTCTTCCGTGCCTGCTGACGCCTCATCATCCTGCTGTCTGCCTCCGCACCTACTGCCAGTCTTCCGTGCCTGCTGACGCCTCGCTATCCTGCTATCAGCACCTCCAGCTACTGCCAGCCTTCCGTGCCCGCTGACGTTTCTCCATCCTGCCGTCTGCATCGGCACCTGCTGTCAAGTCCTCGGATGTCGCTGACTTCCGGCTTCCACTGCCCGCTGCCGTCAGCTCCCACAGCTAGCCATTGTGTTTCCCTGTGAACTAACAGAGACTCTGGGATCACTCCCATCATTCTGGACTTTCAGTTGTTGCCCAGGTACTTCACTGGGTTCCCCGATCTACAGTTTCATATATGGTCTTGCCTTCTCTTGTTGGTGCTACAATAAAGAGTTATATTAAACCTGCTATTCTCCAGTCTCCTTCAAACCACAAACACCCAACCTCCAGGCCTCAGACAGATCCACGAGGTACCCCGAGCGTGACAGTAAGCACTGGCCCAATGGATCCGTCCGCCAGCCAGGAGTTCTTTCAAAATGTGGTCGCTCGGCTGCGAGCACTGGAGGAATCCCAGCAGCAAGTTACTCAAGCCCTTCAAGGCATATCCCAAAGGCAAGCCGCAAACCCTCCGTCCCAGACTGTCTCCCCGTCTTTACGATTGTCTACCCCTTCTAAGTATAATGGTACCCCTCGTACCTGCCGGGGGTTTATCAATCAATGTGAAGTACATTTTTCCCTGCAACCAATGAACTTTCCTTCTGATCGTGTTAAAGTGGCTTACATTGTCTCTTTATTATCAGATTCTGCATTGGACTGGGTCTCCCCCCTTTGGGAAAGAAATGATCCCCTGCTCTCCAATTACTCTGACTTTATTTCCCAATTCAGGAAAATTTTTGACGAACCAGGACGAGTATCTTCTGCTGCTTCAGAAATCCTACGGATTCGTCAAGGCTCCCGCTCCGTTTCTCAATATGTTATCCACTTTCAAACTGTGGCATCTGAACTGAAATGGAATGAGGAGGCGCTAATTTCCACTTTCTTGGCAGGGTTATCTGAACGCATGAAGGACGAGTTAGCCACCCGAGATCTTCCTACCTCGCTGGGTGAGGTCATATCGCTCTGCAATAGGTTGGACCTCCGTTTCCGTGAGCGTCAACTGGAGAAATCCCGACAAGAGCGAGGCAAGTCTATTCCCGTGTCTCCTCGCCTTGGGCCTACTCCTCCTCCAAATTCTTCTGATGAACCTATGCAGATTAATCATACTCGTCTAACTCCCGAAGAACGCCAGAGAAGACGGCGACAGAATTTATGCCTGTACTGTGGGGAGTCTGGTCATCTTTTAGCCAAATGTACCCGTCGTCCGTTAAACTCCCGGTCCTAGTTGGTTGTGGAGAGGCCAACCTAGGACGAGTAGAAAATTCTCCAATCAAGTCCGACTCTTTGCTATCCATACAGGTGGTGTTACCCAACGGGTCACTCGCAGTATCTGCTTTACTGGACTCTGGGGCAGCCGCCAACTTCATTTCAGCCCAGTTTGTGTCCTATCACGGCCTGGACTCTCAGAGACTTTCACAGCCGCTCCATTTATCTGCCGTTGATGGGAGTCTTATTCCTCAAGCCTCCATCACTCATCGAACTCTGCCCATTAAAATTCAAGTTGGGGCGCTGCATCAAGAAGAATTGTCTTTTTTCATCATTCCTAAAGCGAACCATCCTGTGGTGTTGGGGTTTCCTTGGCTCCAGCAGCATTCTCCAAAAATCAATTGGAGTACTATGGAGATCCTGTCCTGGGGTACGAACTGCCGTCATACCTGTCTTCCTGAATTAGTGCGCATCCAGTCCACCTCGCCTACGTCTCCTGATCTTCTTCCTCAAGCCTATCAAGCCTTCTCCGACGTCTTCTGTAAAGGTTCAGCCGACAAATTACCTCCGCATCGGCGCTGGGACTGTCCCATCGACCTTATTCCAGGTAAAATGCCTCCAAAGGGCCGAACCTATCCACTCTCCTTGCCAGAGACAGAAGCCATGTCCCAATATATTAAAGAGAACTTATTAAAAGGCTTCATCCGGCCTTCCACATCTCCAGCGGGAGCCGGATTCTTTTTCGTTAAAAAAAAAGATGGAGGTCTGAGGCCCTGTATTGATTATAGGGGACTGAATAACATAACAGTCAAAAATAAGTACCCGTTACCCTTGGTGACTGAGTTGTTTGACCGAATCAAAGGGGCTAAAGTCTTTACTAAATTGGATCTCAGAGGAGCCTATAACCTTATCCCTATCCGAGCAGGCGATGAGTGGAAGACAGCTTTTAATACTAGAGACGGTCACTACGAGTACCTTGTTATGCCATTTGGTCTCAGCAATGCTCCAGCAGTATTCCAAGAATTCATGAACGAATTATTCCGTGATTTACTGTACTATTCTGTGGTTGTTTATCTCGATGACATTCTTATTTTTTCTCAGAATATTCCGGAACACCGTCTGCACGTGAAGGAAGTGTTACAGCGTTTGCGATCCAACCAGCTATACTGTAAATTGGAGAAATGCGAATTTGAAAAATCTTCAGTTCCTTTTCTTGGCTACATCATTTCAGGTACCGGGTTAAGCATGGATCCTTCTAAAGTGCAAGCAGTTCTTGATTGGCCACAACCTCATACCTTAAAGGCAGTTCAACGCTTCATTGGCTTTTCCAATTATTATAGGAAATTCATCAAAAAATTTTCTTCCATCATCTGTCCCATCACAGCGTTGACTCACAAAGGAGCCAATCCTGCCAAGTGGCCTCCCGAAGCGGTGGCTGCATTTCAGCAATTAAAAAATGTATTTACTTCAGCTCCAATTCTTCTGCAGCCTGATTGTTCTCGCCCGTTTATCCTGGAGGTAGATGCCTCTTCTGTTGGGGTTGGAGCTGTACTTTCACAGAAATCTGAGGACGGTCACCTACACCCATGTGGGTTCTTCTCCAGGAAGTTTCTACCAGCCGAGATGAATTACCCCATTGGTGAACAAGAGTTACTAGCCATTAAATTGGCCTTGGAAGAATGGCGGTACTTGTTGGAGGGGGCTAAGTTTCCTATATCCGTCATCACAGACCATAAAAACTTGTTATATTTGCAGAACGCCCAGTGTTTGAACCCCAGACTAGCCCGATGGGCCTTATTCTTCACGAGGTTCGAGTTTGTGTTATCTTTCCGTCCTGGGTCTCAAAATGGCAAAGCGGATGCACTCTCCAGGTCTTTTACGTCCTCTACAGAAGATCGTACCATAAGCCCAGTTCTTAGCCCTACAGTGTTTGCCAAGACTGCTGTAGTAGCCATTCCTAGAGGAAAGACTTTTGTTGATCCTGGACTCAGATCATCTTTGCTTCAGTGGGCACACTCTTCTCGTTTTTCTGGACATTGCGGTATAAAGAAAACCTTAGAATTCATTAAAAGAGCGTACTGGTGGCCGTCCATGAGGAAAGATGTCACTGACTTCATTGCGTCCTGTAACCAATGTTCTCGTCACAAGTCTTCTCGTCAAGCACCAGCTGGTCTTTTACAACCATTATCCATACCCGAGTCACCCTGGTCACACATATCGATGGACTTTGTCACCGATCTGCCCCTTTCACAAGGGTTCAACACGATCTGGGTCGTCATCGACCGTTTCTCCAAGATGGCCCATTTCGTTCCATTGAAGGGCCTTCCGTCTGCTCCTAAATTGGCCCAAATATTCATAGCTGAGATATTTCGTCTACATGGTCTTCCGAGAGAAATTGTTTCTGACAGAGGGGTACAATTTGTATCGAAGTTTTGGAGAGCGTTGTGTAGTGCTTTACAGGTAAAGCTGAATTTTTCTTCATCTTATCATCCGCAGTCCAATGGTCAAACAGAAAGAGTAAATCAAGATTTGGAGGCCTTTTTACGCCTCTATCTGTCCTCCTCGCAAGACAATTGGAAGGAGCTTCTGCCTTGGGCCGAATTTGCACATAACAACTCTTATCATTCCTCCACCGAAAAGACTCCCTTCTTCATTGTGTATGGTCGTAATCCACGTGTTCCAGAATTCCAAAATCTTCCTGTTTTTGATATACCAGCAGTTAATTCATCTGTCCAGTTTTTCTCAAGCGTTTGGAGGAATGTTCATGCTTCATTAGAGAAAGCCTCCCAACGTTACAAGAAATTCTCTGATCGGCACAGACGGGCAGCTCCGAAACTCAAGGTGGGCGACAGAGTTTGGCTCTCCACCAAGAATATTAGACTCAAAGTTCCGTCTATGAAGTTTGCACCTCGATTCATTGGGCCATATACAGTAACTTCGGTGATCTCTCCATTGGCTTATAAATTACAGTTGCCTCGTTCTTTGAAAATTTCTAATACATTCCATATCTCTTTATTAAGACCATTGATATTAAATCGATTCCAGGATAAAGTACCCAAATCCCCTCAGCCTCAAGCTCATCATGATGTTGCTTTTGAAATTAAAAAAATTGTGGACTCTAAAATTCGTTCAGGGCAAGTTCAGTACCTGGTAGACTGGAAAGGCTTCGGTCCAGAGGAACGAACCTGGGTGGATGCTGCTCGCGTCGATGCTCCCACTTTGGTCCGTAAGTTTCATCAACAATATCCAAGAAAACCATGGAAGTGTCCAGAGTCCACTTCAAAAGGGGGGGGTACTGTCACGGCCGCGGTTAGGACGCGCCGCTCACCTGTTCATCTCCGGCGGCGGGGCCTGCGGGCCATCCTTCCGGGTGCAGGGCGGGGAGCGCGGCGTCTAGGTCTTCCGGCTGCGACCATCCTTCTGGGGCCTGCGGCACACGCGTCCAGCATGAGAGCTAACCAAAGTTGTTTGTCTCCAGTCCGGTCGCCGCCATGTTGTTGTAGCCAGCCAATGGTTCAGAACCCCAGTTCAGCTCCTCCCATCAAGATCTGCCCTGGGGTATAAAGCAGAGCCCTCTGGGGCATACAAGCGCCAGTGCTTTGTTGTCAATCCCTGTGGAAGAAGCTTCAGCCTGTGCTCCTGCCCTTGCCCTGTGATATCTTTCATCCCTGTCTTCGTTACCTGCAGTTCAACACCTGATACCTGGATACCTGCATTTGCATTCTGCTCCCAGCCCTTACAGAGTCACACCTGTTTCCTGGACTTTGCAATTGCATCCTGCCTCCAGCCCTTTCAGGTTTGCTACAGTGTCTCAAGCCTCTGCACATGCTTCAGCCCTGCGTGTCTGTTGACACATCTACACTCCTGCTGTCGACCAGCTACACCTGTTACCAGCCCTGCGTGTCTGTTGACACATCTACACGCCTGCTGTCGACCAGCTACACCTGTTGCCAGCCCTGCGTGTCTGTTGACACATCTACACTCCTGCTGTCGACCAGTTGCATCTACTGCCAGCCCTGCGTGTCTGTTGACACATCTACACGCCTGCTGTCGACCAGCTACACCTGTTGCCAGCCCTGCGTGCCTGTTGACGCATCTACACTCCTGCTGTCGACCAGTTGCACCTGCTGCCAGCCCTGCGTGTCTGATGACACATCTACACTCCAGCTGTCGACCCGCTACTCCTGTCGTCAGTTCTGCGTGTCTGTTGACACATCATCACGCCTACCTGTGGTCCAAGTGCACCTACTGCCAGTCTCCGTGCCTGCTGACACTTCATCATCCTGCTGTCTGCCTCCGCACCTACTGCCAGTCTCCGTGCCTGCTGACGCTTCATCATCCTGCTGTCTGCCTCCGCACCTACTGCCAGTCTTCCGTGCCTGCTGACGCCTCATCATCCTGCTGTCTGCCTCCGCACCTACTGCCAGTCTTCCGTGCCTGCTGACGCCTCGCTATCCTGCTATCAGCACCTCCAGCTACTGCCAGCCTTCCGTGCCCGCTGACGTTTCTCCATCCTGCCGTCTGCATCGGCACCTGCTGTCAAGTCCTCGGATGTCGCTGACTTCCGGCTTCCACTGCCCGCTGCCGTCAGCTCCCACAGCTAGCCATTGTGTTTCCCTGTGAACTAACAGAGACTCTGGGATCACTCCCATCATTCTGGACTTTCAGTTGTTGCCCAGGTACTTCACTGGGTTCCCCGATCTACAGTTTCATATATGGTCTTGCCTTCTCTTGTTGGTGCTACAATAAAGAGTTATATTAAACCTGCTATTCTCCAGTCTCCTTCAAACCACAAACACCCAACCTCCAGGCCTCAGACAGATCCACGAGGTACCCCGAGCGTGACACAGTCCCTGCCCCAGTGGAGCTTAAAATCTATATCCCCTACCAAATGTACATGCACACACAGACATTCTAGGGTTAATTTTTTGGGAGCCAATTAACTTACCAGTATATTTTTGGATTGTGGGAGGAAACCAGAGTACCCGGAGGAAACCCACGCAAGCACGGGGAGAATATACAAACTCTGCACAGTTAGGGCCATGGTGGGTATTGAACCCATGACCTCAGTGCTGTGAGGCAGTAATGCTAACCATTACACCATCCGTACTGACCTTTTGCCCTGGAAACACATTTATTAGGAAGCCACAGGTGCTACTAATCAGCCCAAACTTGATCACATCAGTTTTCTTGCTGCTGCACTAAAACGCATGGTAGATGTGTGGCATGGTTTAAATCCCTTAAGGAAAGGATTTACATGTTTATTGGCTGCCCATAGCTCTGTCTAGAATGGACTATTTGTTAGAACACCTATTTACTAGAGTGACTTATGCAACCATGGAACCTTTGTGTTTGTCCAACCATGCTTTCTTATGGTTCTCTCTGAAGACTGATCTGGACACTGGCCCCTGTATTTCCTGGAGATTTCCATCGGCATTTGCAAAATCTTTGGTATTTCATAGTAAAGTAGAGTCTATGTGGAAGGAATATAAACTTAATAACATTGCTTCTTTAAATAACAATCCCCTCCTTTCTTTGGCAGGCTTCAAAATCAGAGGCCTAATTATGTCATATGTATCTTCACAGAAGAAATCCTTTAACCGTTAGTATTTGAAGGCTCAATCATATTTAAATACTACATCACAATAAACAACTTTTCCTACAACCCAAAATGTCCTTAGATATGCTCCTCACTAAAAAAGAAAGCCAATATACCTTTCATAAGGATTATAGACTCTATAAATTCGGCAATGACTGGGAAACTACTCACTACATTATTAAGTGGGTCCCCCCATGGTAGTTCAACCCCTATTACGACCTGATGGCTCCTTAACTACAGATAGCAAGCAGGTTGCAGAAAGAATGAGGGATTTCTATAGCAATTTATAGGTGCCCCTTCCACCACCACACCTGATGTAATTTCACAATTTTGGATTAATCTTCCGTTACCATCAGTCCCCACCAGCTTAAATGATTCACTAGTTTCCCTCGTTACAGAGGAAGAAGTTCACACAGGTATCTCAGACCTCACACTCGCTAATGCTCCAGAACCTGATGGTTTCACGGCAGACTTTTATAAAATGCTCTCTCCTTGAATAACACCTACCCTTACGTTATTATTCAACACTTCTTTGGGCAATAATTTGTTACCACGTTATTTTTACTCAGCGATTACTAAAGTACTTCCCAAACCTGGTAGAGATCTGAGTAAACTGGGGTCATATAGACCGATATCTCTAATCAATTTAGACTATAAGCTCCTCTTTAGAATTCTGGCCAATAGACAAACATATTCTCCTGACCATCATCCACCCTGACCAAACAGGTATTATAACTGGCAGAATTTCTGTGGTTAATATTCGTAGAGTTCTCTCCGCTATATTTAATTCTATGGAGGCTCCTACACCTGGACACTCTGCAATTCTTTCTTTGGATGCTGAAAAGGCTTTCAACATGGTGTATTGGTCTCATCTCTTATACACCATGTTGAAGTTTAACTTCCCACAGAGATTTATTTTCTTTATTAATACTAGGGAGGCCAATCCCGGGCCATTTTTTCAATCCCGGGATTGAAAAACTGTCAATCCCGGGATTGGCCTCCTGATATGCCCAATGATGAATAAATGATCTCTGGCCACAGAGAAAAGGTGCGGCGGCATGCGGTGCAGAAGGCAAGGTGACTCCGGGAGACTCGGCGGGCCGGGGAGGAGGCTGGTATCTCGGTGTCTGGGCAGACGCGGTGACGTTGGAAACAGTGTGGGGTTGTGCAGTGTGATACGATCTCTAACATCATGCTGCGCAGCCACACAACCTTGTCCCCGGGAAGCGCAGCGTGATGTTAGAGGTCACGCTGCGCAACCACACAGTGTTCCTAGGATGCCCGGACTCCACGTTACCGGCCTCCTTCCCAGCTCGCTCCGCGCTACATGGGAGATAGGGATCAAATGCGCATACACATTTTGGTCCCGTAATCCTGGGATTGGAGCCTCCAATCCCGGGATTCAAATCCTGGCCAAAAATGCCCTAAATCCCGGAATCCCGACGATCCCGGTTTTGGCATCCCTAATTAATACACTTTACCAACTCGCCTCCTCCCAAATATCTTGCAACAGATATTTATATGACCCATTTGAAATTCAATGAGGCACCTGACAGGATTCCATCCTCTTTGTCGCCTTTGTTATTTGCCATTGCTCTCCATCACGCCCCTTTGTATAGTGGCATCACAATAGGTCCCTTCAAAATGTGTTTGGCCCTATTTACTGATGACATGCTACTCTTTATGTCTGACTCTTCCTGCACCCTTCCTGTAGTGTTTGATATTATTACTCTGTTCTAAGGCTATAAAATAAACATAGACAAATCTGTACTGCTACCTGTTTCAGGGGATGTTGCATTACTCCGTGAAGAATAATAACTGCCTTTATTAAATTGTTAGTTTCTTGGTTGCTGATGCCTCTATCTCTCCTTGGCAGGATAGCAGTAATTAAGTCCATTATTTTCACTAAATTATTCTACACCATGCAGATGCTCCCTACCTGCCTCCACCGCTCTGATATCCAATTGCTTGATTCTGCCATTTCCAAATTTTTATGGAAGTCCGGGAAACCTCGCATCGCACACAAGAAATTACAAGCCCCCAAAGATGCAGGTGGTTTAGTCTGCCCGACTTTCAGTTATACTCAGACGCAGTCTTCTTTTGGTATACATCAGACTGGTTGCTTGGTAAAAACACATACACAAGCCCTTCACTAGATGATGCCTTATGTTTCCTTCACTTTGTTAAATATCTCCTACATGTTCCCTAACTACCAGACAATCTCTTATCTAACCCATTATTTGCAGATACTTATAGAATTTGGCAAACTATAAAAGATTCAAGCGTAATCCGGGCAGGACCAATCATATATCCCTGTGGGGTAACCGGTTATTCTCTCTTGGAATGGATAACTATCTACAAGACCCTCAGAGATTAGGGGATTATACCGTGGATGTTTTTGACCCGGGTGGCAATCTACACTCATTTATAGCCTTTAAAGATAAATTTGGCCTCCCCCAATCCTGTTTGCATATTTTCAAATTCGGCACTATATAACTAATCTTCCGCCGACAGGTATTGCCTTTCCTCTATTCATTCAATAATGAATTCCCTGTTAAAGGTACCCTATAAAACCGGTTACTGTACCTTTTATTTAACAATGTTATCGCCTGTCCTTCCTACTGTGTTACTCAAACACTGGATCTTACCCTCAGCCCCTCTTTTTGCTGAGGCTCAGGCAATGATGTTATGGTTTCTATTCTTTGACGGGTTTACTACCCTGCCTAATGTAGAGCAAGGTGCCATCTCATTTTACAGGAAATGGGCCCCATATGTTTTAAGACAAACCCAAATATTTAAGGTATTTGAATCCACTGACTTTTGGTTGTTTAGGAAGATTTCTAATGGGGAATGACTGTATCTCAAGCAGTCCTTCTGAATTGCAATCCCTTATGACCTGAATATACCTTTTTTACCGTCTTAACTTCACAAGCTTCTCCAACTTCATTGTATTTAAGTGATGTCCCTCCCTCATGTATTTCTCCTCCAAAAAGTTTACATTTTCTTACTTAAGTTTGCAAGAATTGCTTTCTAAGATATATATTGGCTCTTTTGTCTACATGGAAGTTACGGTGTTTAGAAATACGAAATCGCCGATATATGTGTTGTTACCAGACTAGTATTTTTATTGATAATTGAACGTGCTGCCAGAAGCGCATTATCCCCAGTTTTTAGTATTTACTACATGACATGTTAGTGTGTAACAGTTCAATATTTTCTACAGACTTTATTCCTGTACGGTAGACAACTCAGTATATTCTTTGTTAATGTTTTGTGCATGATTGATGTTTGATGTGTCAACTTGGTACTTCTCATTTATTTCTGGTCGTGACTTCCAAGATCTTTCAACACTGTATTCTTTGTTAGATGCATGTGAAAACTCAATAAAATTATATTTAAAAAAAATTGATAAAAAAATATAATTTTAATTTGAGGCGAAATTGCGTTGGTTTCTTTAAATGCACCTCACTACATATGGGGGACTCATGGATGAAGCAGTTTGTGGATATTTATCTTGGGAGCTCACATGATTGAAGGGAGCACTCAGTGATGTGGAGTGAGCGCTGCTATCGGGCCTTTGTTCTACCAGCTCCCTTTGCTGGGCGATGAAGGCCTGTGATTGTTAATGGATATGTTGCGTTTGGTCCCATATGGCCTATGTGAACGCAACATCCAAAGCTTCATCTCACTGGCCATCTGGGTGCCGGTTCTCTGGGCTGCTGTGGTGGTGTAGTTGAGCTTCCACAACTAATGGGTTATAGCATCTATCTGTTGGGTTTGGCATTCCATGACTTCCATCTGGTCTTGCTGGAAGCTGTTTAGGGACAATTGCTAGATCCTCCATACTTTGGGTGGCCAGTGCAAGTGCCTGCTGCTGAGTTGGTGGGCTGATAGCTTGTGATTCCATGAAGATGTCATCCTCTGACGAATATGCCACCAGCCCAGCAGTTCTGTTTGGAAAAAAAAAATAGGGTGACATTCTATGGGATGAGAAAAATGCGCATTTTTTTCTCTCGCACCACATCGCCACTATTCGCACTTTTTTAATTCACATTTTTTGGTAATAAATCGCATATTTAATGGGATGCGATTTGGAGGCTGAAAAGTGCGATGTAGTGCGATTTGCGGCGAAGTGGTGCGAATTGATAACACAAAAAAGTGTGATTTCTTCCGCCGGTCATTTGCGAGTTTTGGACCAACCGGAGTGCGATTTACAAAACTGTCTCTGCATGACTAAGTACCCTCTAACCTATTGGCCCACCTCTGTCCCCTCCATTATGCATCACACCCCCTATATAAAGGGGCACTAGCGCCATTTCACTCTTTGATAGGAAGTAAGGAGCATGGAGAGGAGCAGTGGCAGTGTGAGTAGAGGAAGAGGTGTTGGTGGCAGAGTGAAGAGTGGCAGAGGGAGCAGTGGCAGAGTGAGCAGAGTGAGGAGTGGCAGAGTGAGGAGTGGCAGAGTGAGTGGCAGAGTGAGGAGTGGCAGCAGCCAGCCAAGTGGGAGAGGCAGCAGAGGACTGCTGAGGTCGTCCTCCATTACAGGGAGTGGCAGCAGTGTGGCAGGCAGCATGGCCACAGCAAGGCCAGCCCCAGACCAGGCCCTGTCGGACCAGCCCCAGCAGGAGGAGGTGGAGGATCCGCTGGCATCCCCATCCTATACCCAGGACCTATTCCATACCCCAGAGCAGCTGCAGGAGGGCCACATGTCAGAGGTGGAGGAAGATGGAGGTGAGGAGGAGGAAGACACTGGCATGGAGGAGAAGGGGTACATGGCTGGAGTAGAAAATGAGGAGGAGGAGGAGGTAGAAGCTGGCCGCACAAAAAGTGGCTGAAAGGTCAGATTCTCCTACGAGGAAAATGCTGTGCTTGTCCGGGCTATCATACCCGTGTTTGGCCGGTTACTGGGGAAAAGTCACCACAAGAGCACTGCACAGCGGAAAAGGGCTATGTGGAAGGACATCACCCAGGCGGTGAACGCTGTAAGTCAGCACAAGCGCCTGGTCAGAAATGTCAAGAAGAGGTTCAACGACATCAAGAGACAGCTCAAAAGTAAAATGGCCATGGAGTTGGAGGAGGCCACCAAGACTGGCGGAGGAAGCCCCACCACTGTCTGCTACACGTCCTATGAGGTCAAGCTCAAAAGAATCATACCCCCTGAGGTCCTGCCTGGCATGCACGTCGCGGATACCGATAGGCCGCCAACGCCATCCAGAGCTGGTAAGTGTGACCACATGCAATCTTAAACATACATGGCAATGTTTTCAAACTGTAATGTTCACTTGTATTGTTATGCTAAGTAAAGTGCTGCTGTGGAACTCCATAGCCCAGCAAGGTCAAGCACAAAAAATTGCCTGCTCCTACTTTCAAATTGGTCATAATGCTGGGCCTTGTAGTTCCACAACTGCTGATATTGATCAATACTTTAACATTCTTTCTAGCAGCTTAACATGTATGTGGGCCAAAAAACATTGGTGTACTGGTGGTTTAGCTGCCATGCCTACATACCACAGATTATCCACCAGTTGTAATGTGTCCAATAGTTTAATAATAATCTAACTAAAAATTCAGGTGAAAAACATATGTCAAATAATGTGGGGACTAAATAATGTAGTCCTTAACCAAAGGAAGTATTGTCCAGTAATGTCATTTCAATGCATTTTTGGCATAAATGCTTATCCATTGCAAGGTACATAATGGCTGCCCATCTTTCCTTTCACAGATTGTCCGTCCCAAAGTGCTCACGCATCAAAGAAAAGAAGGCCCGTTGGAGCAGAATCTGTGGAAGCAGGTAAATGAACAAATAAACAAAAAACAGGCCATTACACATACAGTACACACACCCATGTCACATCAACAATATCTCACACTACATTCATCTCCTGCTGCTACATTGCAACGGAAATGAATGTAATCTGACCTAGCCATCTCACTTATTATTAATGTCAATGTTACATGCAGTATCGGGGTACATGTGTAAGTACATAATACCCCTAGGTATGTGCGTTCAGCATCTCAAGCCCTTTCAAAAACAGTACTGAAGAGAGACTGGCCTATATATGCATCAGTACTTACCTCTTCATCTGTATCCACAGGTACTGTACAACTAGGAACATAACCAACAGAATCCTCTATGATGATGTTGGACGAAATGGACATCATTCTCGAACCCGTGGAGACCTTTGCGGCCGAGGAGGAAATACAGACGTCATCACAGAGTGATCTTCCCCTAAGTGGGGTGACTCCCAACCCACCCCCACCCACAAACACACCCCATACAGCAGCTTCTGCTGCACAAGTAGCTAACTCCTTGGTAAATTTCTAGGAGAAACAAATTGAATTTATGGCCTCCCAAAGCCTGCAAATAGGGAACATCCAGGGGTACATGTGTCACACTTTTCTTCAATTAAGAAAAATTTCAAGGAGTGTACGGGTTGGTGTAGGTACTCATGTGCGCATTGCTAATAGCATTGACACCCGTTTTGCAGATCTTACTTCTGCTGTAAGGGAACAGAATAGCCATATTGGCAGCCTTGCGCAAAGTATAGCTGCACTTAGCCAATCATGCACAGCGCAGACCAATGCCTTAATAGTTATGCAGGCACAACTTCAGCAGATGGAAGGCAATGTCATAGGTGCAGCAGTATCTACACTGAGTAGTGTATCTAGCACCCCAGTAAGTGGCTCCCCCACTTCCCCACCCCGTTGGAGTATTAGGACCTGGGGTGGCCTGGGTGCAGCTTCAAGAAGTGGTTTAGGGTGGCCTGATGGTGGGAGAAAATAGGTCATATTTTTTATAAATTTTTAATTTGCATCTAATATGCAATACATCTTGTTACATCCCCCGACAGTTTGAATGTTTGAGTGACAAAAATGCAGGTTGTTTATGACATACTATACTGCAGTAAAAATGTCTAAACGCATACCATTTTGTCTGTGTATTATTTTTAAAGCAATTGTTGTGTGAAATATGACATAGTGTAATGGTATATGACAATGGGATTGCTGAAAAGTAGTGTTGGGTAACTTCTAGCCCGTCAAAGGTTGTGGAACTACATATTCCAGCAAGCTCTGGCACTCATTGTTTGGACTGTAATGGTTATTGTGTGTCAGGGCATGCTGGCACGTGTAGTTCCACAACACCAGGTGAGCCATGTTTTAGAGCAAACTTAATTCATACATGTTACAAATGTACTTACAAGGTTGATTACAGCAAGGGATAGGTCCGCACCACCAGCTGCATCCGTTGGGCTCTGTGTATTAGGCTAAATGTGGGTGGAAACAGATGGTATTGCTAAATAATTTGTTTATGAGTACACTTACAGCAAAGGTACATGTTGGAATACAGGGCACATGTGCTTAAAAGTAACGCCTGATGATTTGTGTACGCACCAGATTCCCCCTCTGCGTACCCCTCACTACCCGAGGTGTGGTAGGTTGGCCTTCCTGCACGACTGCTGCATGTTCCTCCACATAGGCAGGTTGGGACAGGGCTATGTTGTGTAACATGCAGCAAGCCTGGACGATCATCACTAATTTTGCAGGGTGGTAAAGCAGCGAACCCGATGACCGGTCCAAACACCGGAATCTACTTTTCAATACGCCAAATGTACGCTCCACCACATTGCGGGTTGCAATATGGGCTTTATTATACCGGTGCTGTGCAGGGCCCTCTGGGGAGCGCAAAGGTGTCATGAGCCAGGAAACACACCCATATCCTGAGTCACCTAAAACACAGATAGGAAGTTATTGCCTTATATGGTAAGGTATGTGCATTGTGCAAACAGTGGGACAACAGCAATATGCTTGTGAAACTGGAAACACACACATTTGAGCAGGTACAAATAAGGACAGAGAGGGTAATATGTAAAAATGTACTTACCAAGTAGCCGGCCCTCTGGCATTTGTTGTTGGTTGAATCGGTTGCAGAGGGCTGAGTGCCTCAGAATATAGGCGTCATGGCAGTTCCCAGGAAAGCCTGCGACAACACTTAGGATTTTCAGATGAGCATCACATACAACCTGCACGTTCAGGGACTGCCGCCCACGCCTATTGACATAGACGTGGCCCCGCACGTGCGGTGCCCTAATCCCAATGTGTGTGCAGTCTATAGCTCCCAGCACGTGAGGGAATGCTGAGAGTCTATAGAAAGCCACCTTGTGGTCCTGCCACTCCAACTCAGAACGTGGGAATCTGATGTATGTCCGCCACAACTTCTTTAAAGCAAGTAACACATGAGTAAAATGCTTAGAGAAATTGGGCTGTGATACCCCCAAGGAGCATGAGGTCACAGACTGAGTGGAGCCTGTGGCCAAATAGTAGAGGGTACACATTAATTTCTGCAGCCCAGATACTGCATAGTTGCCTCCCCCGAAAGGGTCCAAATCATCTCTCACCTGCTCATATAAGTCCAACTGGTTATTGCGGTTCAGCCTAAACATCCCCACAACCTGTTGATCCGAGAGGGAGTCCAGGTACAGCCGAGCACGATACATACGTGGGGTATGCAGTAGTCGGGGGGCTACCTGGATCTGGTGTGCAGCTTCCTCCCTCCTGTGCAGCTCCTCCAAATGGGCCACATCACAAATGAGGAATTCCAAACCACTCTGCAAAATCTCCATGGGCAGTATTCAATGAAAAAGTTCTCCGTGCATGGAGAGCGTTTTATTTCGTTCTCCATGCACTCTCCGTGTTCCGGAGGGCTCGCTGCCACTCCTGCTCCCTCTATTCAATGTGGTTAAGACTCGCCGCCACTCGCGGCGAGTCTTAACCCCTGCAGGGAGCAGGGAGCTTTCATGGAGCCGGAAGCAGCCAGAGAGATTAAAGTCTCCCTGGCTGCTCCAGAGGACTGTGGAGGGGAGGGGGGCTCTCCAGGACCCAGGCTGCACCCCCCTATAGCCAGCGGGGGACCCAGTATTCACTGCACCGTTCGTGCATAGTTACGTTTGGGTGCAGTGAATATATGAATATCTAATGAGCGGCTCGAGCGCTCGGGCCCCCTGCCGGCTGCACTGTGTAAAAAAAAAAAAAAAAATGTAAAAAAATATATTTTTTTTTAAATTAAATATATATTCATGTGCTATAAGCACATGAATAAAAATAACATGCCCCTTCACAGGAAAAAAACCCAGATTTTTTTACACCAAAATTTAAAAAAAAAAACCTTTACGTTCAAAAGTTCACATTCCAGCTCTCCATCAAAAGATGGAGAATTGCTACACGGAGAGAGACGGAGAAAATCACTTAAAAAGACGGAGAATATTTCACATTGAATAGGGTTGCTCGCTTTTGGAGAGCAAAATGCTCCGTCCAAGGCGAACAAAGCACAAATTCTCCACAAAACACGGAGAACTTTTCTCATTGAATACTGCCCCATGTCTCAAACCCTCACAGGTGTCCTTAATGATGTTGGGGTATATGTAGGGGTGTTTCTGAGTGAAATTGAGGGCACCTGTGCTGAAATTAACCATTTGTGCACTTGACCAAAGTGAGTTCTGGGCCAAATCGCCCAACAGAACCTGGTCTGAAAAAAGTGCGATTATTAGACACCTTAAAAGTGCGATTTGCGAAAACGCACCCCATTAAATAAGCGATTTGTATACTTTTCTGTACGAAAATATCTGGATGCGATAAAAATGCGAATTTTTCACACACTTTTGGTCCGCATGAGTTATCGCACATAATAGAAACATAGAATTTGACGGCAGATAAGAACCACTTGGCCCATCTAGTCTGCCCCTTTTTTTAAACATGTTACCTCAAACCATATTTGATCCTTATTTTTTTGTAAGGATATCAATATGCTTATCCCAAGAATGTTTAAATTGTACTACTGTATTTGCGTCTACCACCTCTGTTGGGAGGCTATTCCACTTATCTACTACTCTTTCTGTGAAAAAATTCTTCCTCGCATTTCCCCTGAATCTTCCTCCCTCTAGTTTCAGTGCATGTCCTCGTGTTCTGTTGCTCCTCTTCCTGTGAAGAATGTCTCCCACCTGTACCTTGTTAAAGCCCTTGATATATTTGAAAGTTTCTATCATGTCCCCCCTTTCCCTTCTCTGCTCTAAAGTATACATATTAAGATCTTTTAGTCTTTCCTGGTATGTTTTGTGATGTAGGCCATGCACCATTTTAGTTGCTCTTCTTTGTACAGTCTCTAATGTATTTATATCCTTCTGGAGATATGGCCTCCAGAACTAAACACAATACTCTAGGTGAGGTCGTACCAATGACCTATACAGTGGCATTATTACTTCTTTCTTTCTCTGCTGATACCTCTCCCTATGCAACCAAGCATCTGACTTGCCTTCTTCATTGCTTTGTTACATTGCCTACCTGCTTTTAAGTCCCCTGAAATAGTGACACCTAGATCCCTCTCTTCCTCAGTAGTTTCCATTATAGTGCCATTTATACTATATTGAGTCTTTGGATTTCTGAGACCCAAGTGCATGATTTTGCATTTTTTGGCATTAAACTGTAGTTGCCATTCTCTTGACCATTTCTCTAATCTGCCTAGATCCTCAATCATTTGTTTTACCCCTCCTGGTGTGTCTACCCTGTTGCATACCTTTGTGTCATCTGCAAAAAGGCACATTTTACCCTCAATTCCATTTGCAATATCACCAATAAAGATATTAAAAAGCACCGGTCCAAGTACAGATCCCTGGGGTACTCCACTTGTAACCTTTCCCTCCTTTGACTGTACTCCGTTTACTACAACTCTCTGTTTTCTGTCCTGCAACCACGCTCTTATCCATTCAACTATCTTAGAATCCAATCCCAAGCTTTCAAGTTTATTTAACAGTCTGCGATGTGGGACAGTGTCAAAAGCTTAACTAAAGTCTAGATAAGCTACATCTACAGCCCCACCTTGATCTATTACTTTAGTCACCCAGTCAAAAAAGTCAATAAGATTTGTTTGACATGATCTTCCCCCAGTAAACCCATGCTGTTTTGGATCCTGTAAATTGCTGGTTTTGAGATATTCTACAACTCTTTGCTTTAAGAGTGTTTCCATCAATTTCCCTACTACTGATGTAAGGCTCACTGGTCGATAGTTGCTTACCTCTTCCTTGCTTCCACTTTTGTGCAGTGGGACTACATTTGCTGTTTTCCAGTCCTCTGGGATTACTCCAGTAGCTAGTGACTGGTTGAATAATTCTGTTATTGGTTTTACCAGCTCCCCTTTAAGCTCTTTTAGTATCCTTGGATGTATCCCATCTGGCCCCATTGATTTATCCACTTTCAGTTTTGAGAGTTCTGTGAGGACTTTCTCCTCTGTAAATGTACTTGTCCCTCCCTCAGTTTTCTGACTATACTTGCAACTTAACTGTGGCCCCTTCCCCTCTCTATCAGCAGTGAATACTGAGCAGAAATAATTATTAATATTATCTGCTATTACATTGTCCCCCTCAAGAAAACTTCCACTCTCTGTCTTCAGTCTAATTATTCCACTTTTTGTTTTTCTCCTTTTACTTATATACCTAAAAAAAGTTTTCCCCCCTTTACCCACTGACTGGGCCATTTTCTCTTCAGCCTGTGCTTTTGCACATCTGATTACCTTCTTAGCCTCCTTCTGTCTAACAAGATACACCTCTTTGTCCTCATTCTTCTGCGTCTGCTTAAATTTCTTAAAGGCCAACTTTTTTGCTTTCACAATACTTGCTACTTCTTTTGCAAACCACAATGGCTTTCTTTTTCTTGTGTTTTTCCTAACTCTTTTGACACAAAGTTCTGTTGCTTTTAGAATTGCACTTTTTAATTTTTCCCACTTATCCTGCACTCCTTCCAAGTTCTTCCACTCTGCCAAAGAATCCCTTACAGAGTTTCCCATCTCTACAAAATCTGCCTTCCTAAAATCTAACACCTTTGTTTTTGTGTGCGATGAGTCATAATATGCGATATCCGTCCCTTAGCGCATCCTATTAAATATGCGATTTCAAGGAAAAATGCGGTCGCCATTTTTTTTACTAATATTCGCCAAAAAACACAAATCTCATCCCATAGAATGTCACCCATAGTGTCAATTACTATATGTGCCAATGGCCTTGCCTACACAACTGTAATGGTTGCTGGTTCTAGTGTGCACATTGCAGTCCCTTACTCTTCTAGGGTGGCACATCTGCTGATCACACATGTGCTGAGGTCATTTCTAGGGAGGGTTTCAGAAGAATTGTAGTTATAAAAGGCGACACATAGGGTCATTACATATATAACGGGGAGAGGGCCACCCAGGGTGGCATAGGACACTTTATCACCTGCATCCACACCGCCCAGGAGATCGGGGTTCAGAGGAACAAGCTCCCAGAATATCCAGTTACTCCAAGAAGGAGTATCGTTAACAAAGGGGATCCACCCCGCTCCTTTATTTGCTTTTTTTCGCCTAACTGCAATTCTCATGGTCATGCAGAGACGGGACTTTTCAGCTAATTATTACCAAGCAATCAAAAGGGTAGAATCTTGCATCTAGAAATGCTCATTTTTGTGTTTCACATTAATCACCCCCTGCAGATAGATGCAGCATTGGAGCTCCTAACTGGCACAATTCATTATGATGTATGAACGAGATAACTGATTGTAGATATTTTGTCAAGCATTTACTGGGGAAAGGTGATTTCAGACTTTGAAGTGTCTCTAATAGTATCACTCTAATTATCTGCTACATATATATGCAACATTGTAGCTCCTAAGGCACAGCCTATCATCCCTGTAAAAGTGGCTGTAAGTGCAGCTCAGCTATAGCAATAGAGCATCACAGTAGAACGGCTATCAGTATATATGTATTATGTTTCTACATCACAAATCTTCTAATGCTAGATGGTTGCAATTACTGTATATGTAGCAAGTACCATACATTTACAAACCGCTGGCACACTAAAAAGTTAATTTCTCCCTCACCTATAAATGTGGGCAATTTACAAAGTGGCCATATGAATTGTGGCATTTTTCTGATAAGAAATATTGATATACACCATTCAGATTAATAATTATATGCCCTTTCCCAAGTGTGTAATGATGCAATGTTTCCTGACAACATTATCTGCAATATAAACAGTAGATACCCACTGGCTGTAATCTACCACACTCACTTGGAAGCTAAGAAGTGTTGGGCCGGGCTAGTACTTGGTAGGGAGACCTCCAGGGAATACCCAGGTACCATATGTCTGTACATGCACAGAAAATATTGCCTAAAGGGATTATACTGTATTGCATAAGTGTTTATTGTTGAAACTGCATCCCATGGACAAAAGACAGGTGACCTATGTCTAGTATTTAGTGTATATGGTATTTATACTTCCCCCTGAGTATACCCAGCCCCAGGCTCATTGAGCCAGTACTGGTTGCAAAATACTAGGGAAAAAATAAGAGGGATTCCCTGTATTTAAGCTCTGGTTCCAAAAATATGGAGGGCAGAAAAACTGGAGGTCCCCTGTATTTTGGAACCAGCACAGGCTCCAGCTGCCAGCGGTGTCATGCCACAACCGGGGGACACTTTTTACATAAGGTCCCCCAGCTGTCACATGTAAGTGACCTGGACAGGGGTACCTGGGGGAATGGGAACCCCCCCCAATAAGGGGTTCCCCCCAGGCTTCACCCATCCAGAGCTAAAGCCCGGGGTTGTCCCCGGCCTCCCAGGGCGGTGGATGCCATGCTGATATGTGTAAAATAGAATTGTCAAAAACACAAAGTAGGGTGTTATCTTTTTCTTTTATGTAAGGTGGTTTGTAGCATACCCCTATTAGCAATTTGTTTGATTTTATTGCTATTTCCAATTATGGCCCCAGTTTTATCCTCGACTATCCTCAAAGCTATTTTCATTAATCATTTTAGTTTTTTTTTCACACAAAGGCACACCTCCCTCTCCTATATTCCCTATCTTTTCTGAAAAGGATATATCCCTCCATGTTTAAAGCCCAGTCGTCTGTCTCATTGCACCACAGAGGCATATCTCTGGGAGGCAATGGAATCATCTGCCGTCAAGCTCCTGCTCACAAGGGGTACCTATAGTATCACTGCAAGTTTAAATCAGTTAATTGAAAGCCGTTGAAATCACATCTGTGGCTGACTCCCCTTCCTAGCTAGACATCACACTCTCTATATTCTAAACATCATTTTTGCAAGGGTCACATAAACGGTCTGGGTTGTGAAATATTAATGTGATATATATACATACACACACATGCATACATATATTTATATAAGGTGGTGTGTGTGTGTGTGTGTGGGGGGGGGCGGCACTAGAATGTATCTAATCTCTGTGGAACTGGGACGAACTTACGCCACTGTTGCACCATATCTGTCACAAACCCTAGTTAACATCCCCGTTTAAGACCGCGGTCTTTACCTTCCCGATGGTCCGCACTGCGGTTAAGGTCTCTGGTTGGCGCTGCTGCCTGGCGCGATGTCCATTGCATGCCCGCGGGTAGCCGGTGTTGTACCTTGTCGCCGACATGCCGGCTCCGGGCGGCATGGGTGCCACCATGACACTTCTGCTCACCTGACCAGTTTGACCAATCTCGCTGACCATCAGCCTGACCCCTGACCTACACACCTGTGTAGTAATCAAGGTGTGTCTGTCCTTTCCCCAGCATTGATTTGTGCCATGCCCGGCAGCCAATCACAGACAGGCAAGGGGGATATAGCTCAGGCCTGAGCATTACCTCGTTGTGTTGTACAATTGCTTTACCTGCTCCAGAGTTCTCCTGCGTTCAGTGAAAGTTCCCAAGACTCCAGAATTCCAGGCTCCCCTGTGTCCTTGTCTCCAGCGTTTCTCCAAGCTGCTATACTTACCTGGTTCATACCATCTCCAGAAGACTCCAGCGATACCATCCCTGCAGTCGAGTATTAGGTGTCTCGCTGAGCACCTTGCTGGCTCCTAAGTCAGTTACCACTATCAGTGACAATCAACATCTTGTCCTGATCCTGTCGACAGTCCCCGTCAACACCTGGGTTGACTCACAGTTATTGTGCTCCATAGAGACTATTACACCTCCGTCCTATCCAGCCAATACACCTGAGTGTACAGTACGTCACATCTCCGTCGACATCCCAAGTAGTCAGTCCTGCAGTTCCCAGACTGCTCATCCCTTACCCTGGTCTCTCAAGGCCATTCCAGGGTTCCATATCCCTAGTCCCAGCCTGCTTCCAGAGGACCAGGGCAGGGGGCCGCGACCTGCCTGTCAGACGCAGCTAAGTCCAAAGTCACCACGGTCACAGCCGGGAACACAAAAAGCCCCAGAGCTGACAATATCTGTTATACCAATTATATTGTAGTGGTCCCTTTAAGCCAAAGTTTCAAACTCAACCATCTTACCTGCCAGGCTTCTTGTATTGGCCAGTAAGCATGTCAATTTATAACACCTTTTTCCTTAGCAAGGTTTTTTTGTGTCCTGTTTGTGTTTCGGATTACTTTCTAAAAAGAATTTCTTTAAATTCGATAATTTTTTTTGCATAACAAACACCCGCCTCATATGCAGTGGCACTCGGGTCTCCCAAAAATAATGACACAAGTCAGAGGTAGTCTAACGACGTTTCCTTTCTCAGTGGAAATTTCTTCAGGTTACAAACAAACATACATAGAAGTACTCACCTTATACCCCTCCGGCAGTCACAGGAGAGCGTCATCCAGGGGCGTCATCCGGTCCGTCCGGCAGCGTGCGACGCCGGTCTATGACATCACCACGCACTATGCGCTGTATGTATATAAAAACTATGGCTGCATATCTTTAAACTGAAGAGAAGAAAATAGAGGGAAAGAAAACCACAATAGGAAATAGGAAAGAAAGAGAGAAAAATGGCAGAAAGAAAACATAATGAAAACTTATATAATGGCAAATCAATTTAGTATTAACCCTTTGAGAGAATGTGTGAATATTGACATGCAAACATTTTATTAATAATAATGACCTGTAATATTTACTTTCTATAGGAAATATCTTTTTTTTACACAAACATATTTTTTTTATTTGAATTTATATAACAAATGTTATAGAACACATGTGAGCGACTCATACTTTGTATATCTCTCACAGATATTGGCACTCAAAGGGTTAAGGACAGAAGAAATTTAAAAACCGTTGGCAATGTTTTTAAAAAAAGAAGGAAAAAAAATAAGCATAGAAATGTCTAGAGTACTTGTGTATTATCTGGGCGCCCAATATTTCCATCGTAGGGCATTGTACAATCAAAAATCTGTGCGATGCAATGCGACCCGAATTTTAAGTGTACAGGCACCCTGATGCCTGATTCCTATGTTAAATGCACCCCCAGACCCGATTTTTAATTGTACAGAAACCCTGATGGGTGATTAGTATGTGAAATGCCCCCCCCCCCCCCATTGTTAACGCCACCCCCACTATCAAAGCCAACCCGAAGCGTGCGAGCGCAGCGATCCCGCGTCCTCCGACCTTTTCATACCCCCACTATACACATCATCATGGAGTTGATTTTATATAGTCTGGCGAGCGCAGCGAGTCACCGAGCCCAAAGCGTGGTGTGCGCACGCGGATTAATTTAGCCCGAAGCGTGGCGAGGGGACGCGGATTACTTTACATGTATTCCGCGTCCCCGCGCGGGGCTCGCTGCGCTCACCACGCTTCGGGCTCGTATTCCGCGCCCACTTGCCACGCTTCGGGCTCGCCACACTATAGAAAATCAACTCCATGCCGACAAAATCCAACACAATCCAAACGAAATCCAACCGAAAACACCTCACGACACCTCACGATCACACCAGCTCTCTAATACACTTCTTCTCTCCTCACTAAATCACCTCAGAGTGAAATTCTGCCAGATGTGCCAGAGGGCGGGATTACAAATGGGCGGGAAGGGTTAAATCACATCGCATTGTATGGCATTGTATGCCATACAATGCGATGCGATTGTATAAAATTTTGGTTGTACAAGAACTCCCCGTTCATTTCAAGGGAAAATCGGGTCCCATCGCATACCAATGTATAGGGCATATGATGTGGTGCGTTGGGCGCCCAGATAATACACAAGTACCATGTCTAGAAAGAGACATTAATAGATCCTAAATCTGCACAATACTGCACCATCTGATTTTGTGTGGTCTGTTTATTTAGGCGAGCCAGGATATCTGTAGTTAAATCACCTCCTGCAGCTTGGTCACCCGTCTGTTCCATTCGGCCAGTGCTTATTGTCATGCTAGGTTTGGCTTGTGGAAATGGCAGGTGAGGAGGAGCTGAGGAAGTGGTGGTTGGAGTGAGGTGGAAGCTTGGTGGCTGTATGTAATGCTTTCTCATGTAAGAGGAATTGGAGAACTCTGGATGAAGACTGAGGAAAGCTGAATAAGGTTTTGAAGATTTAATGAAGAATTCTCACAAAACAATCATAACAATTGAAATAATATACAGTAGCACCAAAAGTAAACAATTAAAGTATATTGTGAAATAAAGGGGCCAATTAGGGACTGGAACTGCAACAGGGCTAGTAGGTATTGTAGGATGGTAAACTGTGAATGAAGACAAGGATGAGGTAGACCGAAGACTTGCAAGCTGTGTCTTGAAATATGATGATGAAGAACACTGGGCAGACTTTGCAAACTGTGACTTGGAATCTGGCTGGCAAGATAGGAGCTCTAAACCACAAACGGACCTCTGGACAGGAACAACTGCAGGTTAGGCAAGGGTTATCCAGGAGCACTAAGCGTGAGAACCTGACAGCATAAGGCAACCTGAAGCACTGGCAGGGAGCAATAGACTGAGTACCGTTTAGGAGGGCTGATTACATTGGATTGGCTGGGGAAAAAACCCTGGAAAGGGATTGGAGCAATCTTGGTCTTCAACATGGCTGCCACCATGTCGGAGACACCTGTGAAACCTAGGCACACCTCCAATAGCCTCCGCGACCTGCGTCTGAGGTGAGTCTCTGTGCGCTGACAGTAAGACTTTAGCAAAAACATGTTCTGAATCCCCCAGTTTTAGAGACAAAGTCCTCATTATTCCATTTTTGACCATCATGAGGGTCTTAAGTGCTTAAATGAGTTTTCCATGTAATCTCCAGTGTCCGCAAGAATATATTGATTATGAAAATCACAATATCTTTTAAGCCATTTTCCTGCATCTCACTGTCTCTCTTGTGTTTCATTGTAGAACCACAGTTTGAAACCCAGTGCGATTACATTAATGGAACCCTCAGACAGTTTTATGAATGGACCCAAGGAAATGCACGGGAGGAATCTGGACCCTTCAACCACTATGACAGGACTGAATTCTGGGCCTATGCAGACTACAAATACCTGGCTGTTCTATTTAATGATAGACCGGAAATACTGCAGGTAAACAGACCGATTTCCAGAGAGAGAGAGAGCGAGAGAGAGAAAGAAATAGAGATATACTGTATGTGTATGTGTGTGTGTATATATAATATATATTGTTACAGGGATCAATCACAAACACAGATGATGAATTGGTAGTTTATTCTCATCAGCAGGTACAGCATATCAGGTGACATTCATATATAGTTTGTATCACAGGCAGTAGCATACAGGCAAAGCAGACTCCTAAAAGGCTCCAATGGTCTCTAGACTAACCCACACCCCCAGCCTATCACTTGGTTAGATAGTCCACCATCGAGGGCCTTTGTTTAATGACCACCCCCAAGTGGAGACACAACTGTCACACTTGAGGGTGTATTAACACCTTGGAGCCGAAACGGGTCTTAGACATCCACTCACACATGAAGGAGGGCCCGAAGGCGTGACCAGGACAACGAGGTGAATGAAATAAAAAGTCTTTATTGGAATAATACAGAGACAGTGGTACTTTAACGATGAGCTGAAGATTGTGGGGAACAACACAGGAGACAAACTTGGAGAATAAACTGGAGTTGGATTTGAAGAATAAACTGGAACCGGACTTGGAGAATAAACGAGTTTGCTGATAACTGGCAGTAGGTGCAAATGACTGCCGCTGGAGTTCACTGATAACTGGCAGCAGGTGCAAATGACTGCGGCTGGAGTTCACTGTGGCAGGAACACAGGTTCCTGGAAGCACGGAGTAGCTGTGGCAGGAACACAGGTGCCTGGAAGCACGGAGTAGCTATGGCAGGACCACAGGTGCCTGGAAGCACAGAGAAGCTGTGGCAGAAACACAGGTGCCTGGAAGCACAGAGTAGTTGGAGGTAATGCAAGAGCACTGTAGAGAGTCAGGCTGTGCTGGAGCTGGTGTTAGCACTAGTAGACAGGACCATCCAACTGAATGGTTGACAATTGAAGCTCTAACAAAGTGCGGGAATCCTCCGAGCACTTTTATACCTGCAGGTGGGAGGAGACTTGGCTGGCCAATAACCAGGAGAGAAGCTGCAGTGGATTGGCTGGGAAAGTCTGTTTGCTAGCTGCATTGCTGAGGCCTATAACAAAAGTAGTAACGAGTGCAGCTGTAGTGAGCTGAGACATTAGGCAAGATTGCAGGTTTTGCTGCACAGCTGCAGCATCAGGTAATCACTGGAGAGACTGTGGGGAATCTGTGCTGTGATCTGCACACATACAATACTGAGGATATCCAAACTTGGAGCACAGTGACAATCTGGAGAGACACTTTAAAGGTAAAAATAGTGTTTGTTTTACCTGGATCGTGACAACAACATCATGTTGGATGATCTGTTTCTTTTCCGAGATGGCAGAAAACACATCTTGGTAGTGCTTCAACAAGCTCACCACTTCCCGTTTCTGATCAGGTGTAAGCGTGACTCAATGGGCACCTGGCAGTCTGGAAACTTTTTAGCTACCAAAGAGGGATGACTGGCATGTTCCTTCCAGGGTTTTAACAAATTTACATGGTAGATTTGTACCTCCCTCCTTCTATCCTCCTGTAGGACCCTGTAATTGACTGGTCCCACCGCCTCTATGATTTCATAAGGGCCCAGCCATTGGGCGGTATTCAATGTGAATACCTGCGAGGTGCAGCGAATCCTTTTTTGGATTCGCTGCACACTCGCCACGTTCCGGAGCCGGCGGGCTCCGGTATTCAACGAGTCAGGGGCAGCGAGCCCCTGACTGGCGAATATGCGCTCCTGCGGCGATTGCCGCAGGGAGCCTCAGGACGGTGCCAGGCAGAGAAATGGTAGTCTCTCTGCCTAGCCCAGACCTTTGTGGGGGGTTAGGTGTGCTCCCCGGGTGCCAGGCAGCACAGGCTGCCCCCCCGGGGGTGCCAGCAGGCGAGCGTATATTCACTACACAGGATCGTAATGATCGTGCAGTGAATATATGAATATGTAATGAGCGGCTCCGCTCTGGCGCCACCTGCTGGCTGCTGTGTAAAAAAAAAAATATATATTATTTTTAAAATTAAATATATATTCATGTGCTTACAGCACATGAATAAAAATAGCATGCCCCTCCTCAGAATAAAATTCCTGATTTTTTTACACCAAATGTAAAAAAACAAAACACTTTATTTTAAAAGTTCACATTCCACTTCACCATAAAAAGATAGCGATTGCTACTCGGTGAATCATGGCGAAAAAAACCTTCAAATGTATTCGCCATGTGGTCATTGAATAGGGTGATTCACCGTTTTTGACAGAAATTCGCCAAACAGCACAAATTCGCCATAAAAACCTGGCGAATCAGGCTCATTGAATACCGCCCATTGTGCATACATTTTGCTTTCTGTGGTGGGTACCAGCACTAACACTTTGTCTCCTGGGTTAAAGGACTGGTTTACTGAGGTAATGTCATACCTTTGCTTCTGACAATGTTGGGCCCTTTCCATGTGTTCGTTCAGGAGTTGCGCAATCTGCCTTAGACGACCAAATAACTGGGCCACAAACTGAACGACATTGGGATCCTGGCACTACTGGTCTTCCCACTCCTCTTTTAATAGATCTAAAATTCCTCTGGGCTGTCTCCCATAGAGGAGCTCAAAAGGACTAAACGCTGTAGAGGATTGGGGTACTTCTCTGACCGCAAACATCAAGTATGGTAAGAGTAGATCCCAATATCGTTTTTCTTGTGACTCTCTGACATCTTTATCATTTGCTTAAGGCAGTGGTTCCCAAACTGTGTGCCTAGGCACCCTGGAGTGCCTCAGGACACTTGCAGGGGTGCCTTGGGATGGTGGACCAAGATTAATTCATATTATTTATGGTCAATGTACCAGGCAAAGCCAGTGCTTGTGGCTGCCAATCATAATATATGTGGACAACTGTGACATATAAACACAATGCACTTAATTTAATATTTTTTTCGGAATTTCTCAATAAGAAGCATTTGGCCTAAGGGTACCTTGAAAATATTTTGATGCACTAGGGTGCCGTGATCCAAAAAAGTTTGGGAACCACTGGCTTAAGGGTTTTATGAAATCTTTCTACCAGCCCATCTGTTGCGGGTGGTACACTGAGGTGGTAATCCGATCTACTTTTAGCAACTGGCATAAATCCTTCATGAGTCTAGAAACAAAAGGGGTACCTTGGTCCGTTAAGACCTCTTTCGGTATCCCTAAGCAGGCATACATGGTTAGTAGCAATGGTGCCAGATTTCATATTGCACAGGGGTATAGCCTCTGGGTACCTGGTCGCATAATCAACTACCACCCATGTGTATTGGTGCCATTCAGCAGATTTTTCAAACGGCTCTTTCAGATCCATACCATTCCACTCAAAAGGCACGGAAATTATAGGGAGGGGTGCCAGTGGAGCCCTAGACTCCGGCTGTGGGGCTGTCCTTTCGCACACTGGGCATTCTTGACAATACTTCTTAACTGAAGCATAGATGCCAGGCCAAAAGAACCTTAGTTGGATGCGTTGGAGTGGTTTCTCCTCCCCCAGATGGCCACCCCACAAATGCATATATGCAGCTTCTAATACCAACTACTCCAGTTTTCGGGGAACTAAGAGCTGATCTACCCTTTTCCCTTGTATAGTAGCAACACAATATAGCAAATCATTTTTCAAAACAAAGTAGGGTACATCCTCTGATGTTAAAGCATCAGTTACCCTGCCATTACCCCCTTTAACAGTCTCAAAGGCATGTACCAAATTGCTATCATTGCGTTGAACTCTCCCAAAGTCCTGTAGTGATATTTTTTCGCCAACTAGGTTTCATTGGGCCTCAGACTCAGTCTCTTGGGGTGGTTCAGGACTGGCAGCATCTCTCCCGGATGCCAAACTTTGGTAGTCTCCGTTCTCTGGCCCCTGAATTGCATCAGTGGCTGATGGTTTGTTGGTGTCATGCCAGGTAACCAACTTTAATGGAAAGTCACAGCCAAGGATCAGCGGGTAAGGTGGTCTGGAGGTCACCGCCGATACTGCCTTTAATGACCGACCTTGAATGGTCAGAGGTAAGTAGACATGTGGACACGTGTTCCACATCGCCATGGATGCATAGCACCCTGACAGGAGGCTGGACTTTGTCAGCTCCTGGAGGAACCACGTTGACCGCAACAATGGTGAGTTCACTGCCGGTATCCACCAGGGCCCAGATCTCTTGGCCTTCCAACTGGGCCAGCACCGGAACAGGGAGGACTCTGCTTGGGATACACCCACAGCCACCATGCTGACCAATGGCCGAGCCATTTTCCCCGCACAGCAAACCATTGGCTCTCCTTGTTTCGGGTAGTTCCACCGCAAATGACCAGGCTCGCCGCACTCAAAGCACCCCAAGGTTGGCGCAGCCATTAGTTTGACCACTGGGACCTGAGTTCTGGGCTTGGGTATTGGAACGTATTCTGACCTGGCTTTAGTCAGCTTTCCCAGTGTCAGATGCCGCTCAATCACCACTGCCAGCATATAAAAAACTTCTGGGGATTGGCCTAAAGGGCCCCCTACTGCACCAAGTGGTCTAACACCTGCATAGCCTGGTCCATAGAAACATAGAATTTGACGGCAGATAAGAACCGCTTGGCCCATCTAGTCTGCCCCTTTTTTTAAACATGTTACCTCAAACCATATTTGATCCTTATTTTTTTGTAAGGATATCAATATGCTTATCCCAAGTATGTTTAAATTGTACTACTGTATTTGCGTCTACCACCTCTGATGGTAGGCTATTCCACTTATCTACTACTCTTTCTGTGAAAAAATTCTTCCTCACATTTCCCCTGAATCTTCCTCCCTCTAGTTTTAGTGCATGTCCTCGTGTTTTGTTGCTTCTCTTCCTGTGAAGAATGTCTCCCACCTGTATCTTGTTAAAACCCTTGATATATTTGAAAGTTTCTATCATGTCCCCCCTTTCCCTACTCTGCTCTAAAGTATACATATTAAGATCTTTTAGTCTTTCCTGGTACGTTTTGTGATGTAGGCCATGCACCATTTTAGTTGCTCTTCTTTGTACAGTCTCTAATGTATTTATATCCTTCTGGAGATATGGCCTCCAGAACTGAACACAATACTGTGTTCTGAGGTCGTACCAATACCTATACAGTGGCATTATTACTTCTTGCTTTCTACTGCTGATACCTCTCCCTATGCAACCAAGCATCTGACTTCCCTTCTTCATTGCTTTGTTACATTGCCTACCTGCTTTTAAGTCCCCTGAAATAGTGAAACCTAGATCCCTCTCTTCCTCAGTAGTTTCCATTATAGTGCCATTTATACTATATTGAGTCTTTGGATTTCTGAGACCCAAGTGCATGATTTTGCATTTTTTGGCATTAAACTGTAGTTGCCATTCTCTTGACCATTTCTCTAATCTACCTAGATCCTCAATCATTTGTTTTACCCCTCCTGGTGTGTCTACCCTGTTGTTTCATCTGCAAAAAGGCACATTTTACCCTCAGTTACATTTGCAATATCACCCATAAAGATATTAAAAAGCACCGGTCCAAGTACAGATCCCTGGGGTACTCCACTTGTAACCTTTCCCTCCTTTGACTGTACTCCGTTTACTACAACTCTCTGTTTTCTGTCCTGTCCTGCAACCACGCTCTTATCCATTCAACTATCTTAGAATTCAATCCCAAGCCTTCAAATTTTTTTAACAGTCTGCGATGTGGGACAGTGTCAAAAGCTTTACTAAAGTCTAGATAAGCTACATCTACAGCCCCACCTTGATCTATTACTTTAGTCACCCAGTCAAAAAAGTAAATAAGATTTGTTTGACATGATCTTCCCCCAGTAAACCTATGCTGTTTTGGATCCTGTAAATTGCTGGTTTTGAGATATTTTACAACTCTTTGTTTTAAGAGTGTTTCCATCAATTTCTCTACTACTGATGTAAGGCTCACTGGTCGATAGTTGCTTACCTCTTCATTGCTTCCACTTTTGTGCAGTGGGACTACATTCGCTGTTTTTAGTCCTCTGGGATTACTCCAGTAGCTAGTGACTGGTTAAATAATTCTGTTATTGGTTTTACCAGCTCCCCTTTAAGCTCTTTTAGTATCCTTGGATGTATCCCATCTGGCCCCATTGATTTATCCACTTTCAGTTTTGAGAGTTCTGTGAGGACTTTCTCCTCTGTAAATGTACTTGTCTCTCCCTCAGTTTTCTGACTATACTTGCAACTTAACTGTGGCCCCTTCCCCTCTCTTTCAGCAGTGAATACTGAGCAGAAATAATTATTAATATTATCTGCTATTACATTGTCCCCCTCAAGAAAACTTCCACTCTGTCTTCAGTCTAATTATTCCACTTTTTGTTTTTCTCTTTTCACTTATATACCTAAAAAAAGTTTCCCCCCTTTACCCACTGACTGGGCCATTTTCTCTTCAGCCTGTGCTTTTGCACATCTGATTACCTTCTTAGCCTCCTTCTGTCTAACAAGATACACCTCTTTGTCCTCATTCTTCTGCGTCTGCTTAAATTTCTTAAAGGCCAACTTTTTTGCTTTCACAATGCTTGCTACTTTTTTTGCAAACCACAATGGCTTTCTTTTTCTTGTGTTTTTCCTAACTCTTTTGACACAAAGTTCTGTTGCTTTTAGAATTGCACTTTTTAATTTTTCCCACTTATCCTGCACTCCTTCCAAGTTCTTCCACTCTGCCAAAGAATCCCTTACAGAGTTTCCCATCTCTACAAAATCAGCCTTCCTAAAATCTAACACCTTTGTTTTTGTGTGCGATGAGTCAGTCTCTGTCTTTATTTTGAATCATACTGCTTGATGGTCACTGGATCCCAGATTTTCACCCACATTTATGTCAGATATTCTGTCACCATTTGTAAGTATTAAGTCTAATATTGCGTCCTCACGAGTGGGCTCCCTCACCAATTGCTGGAGGGATTCTCCTTGCAAGGAATTCAGCATGTCCCTACTTCTGGTGGAACTTGCAACAGGCAGCTCCCAGTTTACATCAGGTAGATTAAAGTCTCCCATGATTATCACCTCTCCTTTTAATGCCATTTTATTGATGTCCTGCAATAGGCTCTTGTCTAGTTCCTCTTCCTGACCTGGTGGTCTGTAGATCACCCCTATACGAAGAATCGTCCAGTGCGACTACCTTCACAATCCTCACTGCAGAGTTTTTATCCAGCTGCAAATAGGCCCTTGCCAGCCTGGCTAGTTTGGCCAGCTCAATCCAGGTAGGCTCAGAGCCCTCCAGCTGCCAGTGATGAAACTCCTGTGCTTTTCTGGGCCCGTCACTCCAATCTTGTCCAGCATAGCCTTTTTCAGGCTATGATAGGAGCATGTCCCAGCCACAGTCATATCCACATACGCTTACTCTGCCTCCCCTGTTAAACAGTGAGCCAGCCTGTCAGACCATTCCTCTGCAGGCTATCCCAACCGCATGGCCGTGCGCTCAAAAGTGCAAATGAATGCCTCTATGTCATCAGCTGGTGTGAGCTTCAGTAGCCTCTCCCGCTCTGGGTCACTTTTTCTCATCGCCTTTAATTCCTCCTGAAATATCTGCATCTGCGCTTGCTGTCTTTCAGACATATTCTGCTGCCCAGCTGCCAGTTCAGCAAATTTTCCCAGTATTGCCTCTATATTGGCCTGCACTTCCCCTTTATGAGCAAACCTAGGTGGTTTAATATAACGTGCCCGGCTTATCAAATAGACCAAGCCGACACTTGCCTGCTTTGCTGGCTATTTAACATTCAATAGCAAACAGTCTGCTTATAATGAAATGGCCCTTTAAGGCTGCAAGCACAATGCATAACCACAGAAGAAGAAGAAAACATTGATCTCTCACCCACAGCTCATACTGTACACTGTGTACTGCTGAGGCTGTGGCTCTGTGCTTGCATTCTCCACCAATTGTGACAAGGATTGCAAACACAGGGTCTCAGATGAAGACTTTTGTTGTTTATTCTCAACAACAGGTTACAGCATAGCAGGTTAATTCATATGCAGTTGGTATTACAGGCAGTAGCATACAGGCTCTCTCAGCATAGCAGATTCTTGAAAGGCTCCAATGGTCCCTATGCTATAACACCCCCGACCTATCACTTGGGTAGATATTCCAACATCTAGATCAATGTGACCCTGGAAACCCTTAAATCAGGACATCCCTGGTGCTGCTGATTACACACCTGGAATTCTGCTACTGTACTAATACAAGTTGTTTTCACATCAAGTCCTCTGAGTGCCAGCCTCTTTGCTTCTATATATATATATATATATATATATATATATATATATCTCACTGAACATTTTATTTTTGAAAGTACAGGTATGAGTGAAATGTAACCTTTTTTATATCAGTGAGATTTGAATTTTTGCTGGCTTATTCTAATTTTGTAGTGTTGTTTTTTTTAAGGCAGTGGCATCACTAAAGAAAAAACAGTTACCAGAGTAACTGTAGGGGTGCCTGTGGGCCTTATTTTGGTTCATTCTTTCTGACAAAATCCTTCTTAGATGGACAAAACCATGTGCACTGCAGGGGGGGCAGATGTAACATGTGCAGAGAGAATTAGATTTGGGTGAGTAATTTTGTTTCTGTGCAGGGAAAATACTGACTGTTTTATTGTTACACTGCAATATAGATCTCACTTTGAAGTAAAACCCCACCAAAATCTAATTCTCTCTGCACAAGTAACACCTGCCCCACCTGCAGTGCACATGGTTTTGCCCATCTAAGAAGAATTTTGTCAGAAAGAATGAACCAAAATAAGGCCCTGTGTGAGTTGTTTTTGCCAGCAGCAATCAAAAAAAGGGATTGTCAGTCCCTATAAGGTAAAAAATGTATAAAGGGTATAGATTGCGCTTGATTGATGACAGAGCAAGGTCAAGTCGAAAAGCACTTTAATCGTACAATAGCACACTAAAATTAGCACAAATAAAATGTAATAATAGGTATAGTATAATACACAGTATTATGCAAAAATGGCGAAAAGGGTATGAAAGCTGCATCCAGTTAGTGTAACATCACCTTTAAAAGTCCACAGTTCAATGTGTGACAGGGAGATGGGATGATGGAATTATCCTCCAGACTAGACCAAAGCGGAATCCATATGGTACTTCCTCCAAATAGAATAATGGGGGTGGCGTTCCTCCCAGTTGGAATATCAGAAGTCAAGGACTCTTTGAAAAAGCTGCACTCAGCAGCGAAACGCGTTGGCCCAGGCACCCAGCCCACCCACCCACCCACCACGCTGCTATTCCAGCCATTACCAACCACCACCTGAAAGCTCTAACAGGAGACCCAGACCTACACTGACCATCAATATATCGACCGGAGTGAGGTATAAATCATCTGAAGGCAAGCCGCCTCTCTAACCACCCACCCGGGTCACTCAGTGGACCACCTACAAACACTTCTGATATTCCAACTGGGAGGAACGCCACTCCCATTATTCTATTTGCAGGAAGTACCATATGGATTCCGCTTTGGTCTAGTCTGGAGGATAATTCCATCATCCCATCTCCCTGTCACACATTGAACTGTGGACTTTTAAAGGTGATGTTACACTAACTGGATGCAGCTTTCATACCCTTTTCGCCATTTTTGCATAATACTGTGTATTATACTATACCTATTATTACATTTTATTTGTGCTAATTTTAGTGTGCTATTGTACGATTAAAGTGCTTTTTTACTTGACCTTGCTCTGTCATCAATCAAGCGCAATCTATACCCAGTGGCATCACTAAGTTTAGTATCGCCCAGTGTGGACTCCACGTTCAAAATGGGCATGTCCTCATTTGTGAAGCTATGCCTCCTTGCATATGACATTTGGGGGCCATGCAAGGAATACATACATGAAATATAACTGTTCATTATTACTAGTGTGTAGTAAATGTACCATTGTTGGATGGTTGCCTGGTGCTTCTGCTTCTAGTGAACAATAGTGAACAACAGTGGTGGACAAAATTGCGGACACTTTTTGAAATTTGAATGTTTTTCAACTTTGAATGCTTATAAAAACTGTTACCCTTCACTCGGTGTAATGATTCATATATCAAATGAAAGGAAATTCAATGCTGAATTCAGACACAAAACAACAGAGGTCAACTATTTGCATTAGAAGGGAAGTTATGCAGACAAAAAAGCGTAGATGCGTAAGATTCAAGAAGCGGATTGTAGTAACAGCTACTACCAGCCAATCGGAATTCTCATTCTAAGGACCAATGATCAGGGTTATGATGCAAGGACATGTTCAAAGGTGGTAAAGGTCAGTTTGGCTGTTCATCTTGCAAATATTGGTATATCTTATATATTACACATTTTTGTATGTACAGCCCAATAAAAACAAATGATCATAGCTTAGTTAACCTGATCACATTTATTGAATACTTTAATATTAACAAGATCTATAATTTGCGACTGGTATCATTTCTATAATGTCAGCTGATGCTCAATTATAGGGGGGGGGGGGGGGGGGGTAGGAAAAGAGTAAAACAAATTCTGCACTTCTTCCAAAGAAAAAAAGAAAACATCAGATTCAATTAAGTGAACAAGTCTTTATGCTGGGATAGATGTAGACAGCTGCTTAAACACTAGCCAAATACCCATTGCTGCCTTGAGATGAGCCAGAGGCTTGTTTGGGTGATGTTCTTGCATTCCAGCGTTGTTCTGAGAGGTTAGGGGCGGCCAGCCATGTCTGCGATATTTCCGTGATTAATTGGGCCATTTGCAACGTGCTTCAGATTGCGATTGCTCTGTTTATCTTCTGCAGCTGCACCAGTCAAGGTAATGATTCCATTATCCCACTCAATGAACACTATCCTGCATTTTAATATTTCTTACTTCATTATATCAAATTTAGCAGCAGCGATCAAACTGTTAACTAGTACACTGCCAGACGCCTGGTGGTGTGGCATCTGCCAGCAGAGGGTTTAAATCAGGTTCATCAGCCATTTCCCTCACTTTCCTGTACTGCTCAGATTCTGGGGATAACTGTGCCTTTGTGTGTGTACATTGTGTTATCTATCTCTAGCGGAAAATAAAATGCCTGGCAATTAGCATTCAGGACAAATTAGCATGTTCCAGACTGATTATGTGCATGACCTTGATTAATGCATGTAAGGTTTTTTTTATGTGATTTTTTTCTATTCCCTTTTTATTATATAAACTTCTTTCAGACATAGTTAAGTGCAGTTTTGTTGCTTTAAATTTTAGTAGCATGAATTAATGGTACTTATATGTTAGTTGGGCTATTTGCTTAGTTTTACACATCCCCTCTCTACGCTCGCCACACTTCGGGCTCGGTGGCTCACACTATATAAAATAGTCTCCATGCCAACATGGAAAGTGGGGGTATGAGCGTAATTACTATAGTGGGCGCCCAACTAACATATAAATACCGAATTAATCTTTTTAGCCATACTTTGGTCAATGTAAATTATATATATATATATATATATATATATATATATAAAACGTTTCATAACTGTTACCTCATACAATGCTTGACATGCTTAAATGACTGTATGTCCATCATACTGTCTGTCCCTTCTCTGTAACAGGTGGACATGTTGAGAGAATGGTGCTTTTATATAAATATTTGTCCACCATGATTCCTGTCGTTCCTCTGCAGCTGGCAGCCATGTTAAGAGGGTGTAGCTTCTCTGTTTCCATATGTCCGCTATGCTCTCTATCACTCCTCTGCAGCATATATGCTGACATGTTCAGAAGGTAGTGCTATAATTTTTTGATCTCTCCACAATGTTCTCAGTCACTCCTTTGTGGACGTAGGCCATGATATGATGGTGGTACTTTTCTGTCTCTTTATCACATACATACAACCTGTGTGGCAGCACTCCCTAGTGTTTACAACTTCAGAAAGATGTACAATTCATTAATAGCCAAGGTTTCAGATGTTTAGTACATCTTTTGTCAAGTCCTTGATAGTAGATGTAATAGCTACAGTATCTGAAACATTGGCTATTAATTAGGGATGCCAATCCCGGGGCATTTTTTCAATCCCGGGATTCGGGATTGAAAAATGCTCATTCCAGATGGCCTCCCTGATTAAAAAAAAAACCCTGTCCCCACCTCTCCCCCACCTCAATGAAAGGCAAGACTAATACCAAACCACTGCCCTGCACTGCACTTACATGGTAGTGACAGACAGTAGCAGGGCCATCTCCAGTGGGCAGGCGGCTGCGAAGAGCTGCAAAGCGGGCAGGCGTGTGACCAGTATGAAAGTCTGGTTATTTATTCAACGTAAAGTATACGCTATTATGCGAACTGGCTGCGCCATTGTTTGATGCTACTCAATGGTTAATAAGCAAATGTCCAGAAGTATGACATGAATGAGTAGATGAATAAAACAGCATTAAAGATTACACACTATATGGTAAACAATATTACAGTCATTACAGTTGAATGTCAGCATCCTTAATACAGATGTTTACGTTACAATGTGGTTTTGTATGTATGTGTATGTACAGGGCTGGGGGTGTGGCTGGACAGCAGCATATATGAACCTGGTGTCAGACATCTTGAATTCAGCTAACAAAAGGCCGTGCCGCATGGTTACAGGAAGGAATCCCTATCATACTGACCTTCCATACAAAGCTATTCTTCAGCAATTATATAATGATAAACTGGCTGCACATCTGTCCACAACATTACATCAAATTACCACTAACCAGCATTATACTATAATCACATCAAATTACCACTAACCAGCATTATACTATAATCACAATCCTGCATATAACTCTCATGTTCAGCAACCATGGCAAGCCTACAACATATATAATTTGAATATTGAGCTATAATGTATTCCTTAAATGATGCCCCGAACTGGCACTATACAATCCGGGCCTTGCTATACAATAATCCATTACATGGCTAGTGAACCATGTATTCACAACAGTAACCCTTTACTATGGAAATCGAAAGAATGTACTTTCCTTTCTGGATGCGAACATGTGCAAAACACACTATTACATTTACAGGATTTTATCTGCCAGTTATCTAGATATTCTAACTGGATACTATACTATGATACAAAGCTTTCCCACAATCAACCTAGGACGACACAGCCAAATGCCACTTCACAGACAACTGTAGCTTCAAGGCCCAAACACATGGCCGTACACAAAGGAATCCATTTATACTATAGTGAAAACACACGCAGCACATATACACAGGCCTGCAGCCTGCCCACATGGGAATAAAAGAAAGATAATATTCCTAGAATCATTGTGCTTTCCTAATGACCATTTTAAGAACATGCTGGGTTCAATCTATAACTAAAACAGCATGTAACCATCACCAAGACTTATCATTCCAAATACCAAGCTACATTTAGATCATGCCAATAATCTACAAACCGCTATTGCATATAACTATTGTGAAACTATATAAGGGTAATACAGTTACAATCCATCACACAGATCTTGTCTGCAACAGGCTTAAGAACTTGCTGCTTAGGCCTGGGCTTGAGCACATGGGAACACAGAAATCTAGGCCTCAGCCTGAACACATGGTACTGTGCTGAGTCTTAATAACCATTGTACAAACTTATTATATCTATAGAATCACTAGACAATTCATTTACCTACAAAGGCTAATTCTAGCAAAACACCAAGCTGCAACTCAGCTCACAGTCTGCACTTGCTGCAGAGTGTGTCCACCATAATTATCAGGCTAACATTAGCAAATTACCTTATCCCTGGCTAACCATTATTGAACCTAAATGACATCTTTCCTTTATCTCACATGCAGGGCAGCCGAGGGGGGGGGGGGGGGGGTACTAATTACCCGGGCCCAGGCTTGCTGCAGGGGCCCGGCAGGGGCCCTGGTCCGACCCTTCCTTTCCCCCCTCCATCCCTCCCAGGCAGAAGCAGCAGCACACACCTTCAGCATGTGCTGTGCTGATAGCAGGCTCAGCATGAGCGTCTCACTGACAGCATAATAGCTTATGCTGAGCCTGCTGTCAGCACAGCACATGCTGTAGGTGTGTGCTGCTGCTGAGTTAAGAGTTTTTAGAGTTTTATTTCATCCCTGTAAACAAATGAGAAAAAATGAATGAGTGCTGGACACACTGTTATATTTATGATTTTATATGGAAAAATATGTTAATACATATACATACATTTAATACATACAAACAATCAATAAAATTATAAAAAATATCTCATGAATTGGGATCCTTTAAGGTAGGTAAAAATATCTTTAGCCGATTGTGGCTACATTGCTGCAAGTCTGCCACAATCGCCTAAATATATTTTTACCTACCTTAAGGGATCCCAATTCATGATCCCACTCATTCATTCATTCATTTTTTCTCAGCCAATCAGTGTGTTCCTAAAAAAACTTTTCTAACCAGCAGCGCAATCCACTTCAAACCCCCCCCCCCCCCCACACACATATATTCATTCTGTTTTTTCATTGTAAATCACTTGATTTTGCAACTTGAAGTGTGCCTAATTTAATGTGGCGTCCGAAACATCTAAGGGTGTCACTAAGTAAAATGCTAATATGTTTTGGCCTTGGGCACTGGTAGAGTATATACTGTCAGGGCCGTCTTAACATTAGGAAGGGCCCCTGGGCAACCTAGTTCACTGGACCCCCCCAAAATTAGTTTGCCCAGGAGCCCACAGTCACCTCCCCAACCCTCACCTCTCTGGCTCCGTGCGGCAGCCAGTCAGCTTCCGGCGTAATGTCCCTTACACATAATTCCCCTCGTAGTGCCCCTTAAACATTGCCCATATTACTGCCCCTTACAGAATTCCCATACTGATTCCATATAAGAGGAGAGACCTCATTGCCATGTCCCTCTATCCCCACCACAAACACCCTGTCCCCCAACATACACCCCATAACCCTCTATCCCCACCACAAACACCCTGTTCCACCCACAGACCCCCTATAAAGCTTTACTCACATATACACCCTAGTCCCCCTGTTTGTGCCACATTCACTCCCTATTCCTCTACACCACTCCCAATTACACACCCTACTCTTTCACTGTCCCCAACATACCCATACCATCCAACACCAGGGTGGTGAGTCTGGACCTCTTTTAGGTTTGTTATACTGGAGCTCGAGCATGGTCCCCCTTCTGATGGCCACAACTTACCAGCACATTGGGAGCCGGGTGGGCGGGATGATGATGTTAGCTGCGGCGGCTGTGATGGCTGTCACGAGAGGGGAGCAGTGCCGCGGATCGCCCCTGCGCGCGACATCTGACAGTGGGGACCCCCCAGCTGTCCGCTGCCCAGGCGCTCCCAGTCCCTGCTGTAACAGTGCACTAGTGTGTGCTGCTGCGCCTGCTATTTAAGATTCACATATCCCGCTGGACCGCGCTAGCCAATAGGTGCTCGCGGTCCAGCAGCCACCAGTTGATTGGCTGCTGGACCGCAAGCGCCTATTGGCTGGCGGTCCAGAGGGAGACGTGAATTTTAAATAGCATAATGTCTCCCGCACACAGCGAGCCGCGGTGGGAGCTAGCGGGGGAGATGGAGCGGGCGAGCTGGCGGTGCTGGGACGGCTCCGGCGCCAGGATAGCTTCCATCGCCCGGAGCTGGTGCTCCACCGGCACCGCCCTCGCTACGCCTCTGCCGCCACCGCCCTGATCCCCCTGCCCGGATCCCCCAGCGAGGGTGAGCGGATTCCCGGACCCCGGCCACCATCTTTCCCATTGGGCTGGGCCGGGGGCCCCCGGGCAACTGCCCATCGTGCCCAATGGGAAAGACGGCACTGTATACTGTGTAATTCCTAATGCACAAACCTTTGCACATGTTGGATTTTTGTACTGTATTTCCATCAAACTGTCCAAATCATGTATGCCACATGCAGCTTAGTTTCCTGCTGTGCGTTGACCCCAAACATTTCTAATTTCAGTTGCTTGTCACCAGAGTTTCCTTAATGTATTTTACAGTCCATTTCATTATTAGCATCCATTCCTACCTCTCACTTTTTAATTAAAATAAGTGTGTGGACATGATCAGAGAGATCGAGGCTGCGGCATGGAACGTTATGTTATTGATACTGGATCTGGGCTGAATAACTCCATATAATTGAAATCTCTGCTTCTAAACATCGTCCACCTTGTTTCCAAAGACACGTCGTCCTGCTGTTGGTAGAAATCTTTATAACCAATGATTTTTTTTTGGGGGGGGGGGGGAGAGGATGAGTAACCTGTCCTGCTGAGGTATATTACAATTGGTTTTATATGGTTTGATCTTGAATCATATTAATGATAATATAAATAAGTATAGTTAAAACAAAAGTGTTGAATTTTTTTTTTAATAATCATAAGGTTTAGCAAATATTTAATCCAAAATGAATTGGACACTGTTTGCACACAGATGTTTGCACACTGTTATAAAATGTAATGATTGAAAGTGTAGGCCTATGCATTTCTTTTCTGGCACTGGAAAACAATTAGTGAATTTTTTCTGATGCTTTATAACTAAGTACTGTCCATATTGCCTAAGTGTATTATAGTAAAAAAGTTAATAGTCGATTTGTTACAATAATAAAATACAAATTAGGAGAAAAGAGATTAATTTCTATCCATTACGGACAATGTTATACTGAAGCAAGCTATAAATCTCCATCAATAATAATCATCAATGTATCCTCAGTTTGTAATGTTCACAATTATTGGTAAAAGTTCAGTTGACAAAATAATATATACAGTATATCAAGTGCACATCCCTGGGGAATGACTGGAAGCCAACTGAAAAAGTCCGAAATGAAGGATTGTTATATTTGATGTTTGATTGCTGTGTTTCAAATATATTTATAACTTTAGTGAAGAAAAGTTAAAATCCAAAATCAACAGTGTTCAGAAAAGCAAAAAAAGATCATTAAAGCAGAAGACAAATCATGGTAATGAGACCAAATACAAATGTCTCTACATTTACATACAAATAGGGTGGATTGTATTTGTATATATAACTTTAACACCCTCCAGGTACTAATGCTTCCATCATTATATTGATCTGCAGTGCATATCTTTCTGTTAGCTGATTATACATTGTAATGTGTTTATGACCATACATTATGTAGTGATCTCAGAATGAGAACCAGATCTGCTTACTTCTGTCATAGGATATATCATGGGCTGACTTTGGATTCCCTGGAAGAGATGGTCAGGAGAGCACCCTGTGGGTTGGAAGCCTTGGTGCCAACACCCCTTGTCATATTGATTCATACGGCTGTAATTTGGTGCTACAAGTGGAAGGCAGGTACTAAAGCTAGAATATAATCATATGAGTGGTATAATGGGGTTCTTGGATCTGGGTCAGAGGAACACATGGGGAGGGAATGTCCAGAGGCAAACATGGTGGGAGGTGTGTGTGTGTGTGTGTGTGGGGGGGGGGGGGGTTGTTCAGATGTACCCTTGAGTGAGATTGTATGTACACATGGTGTTAAGAGGCACAGTTGGGGAGGCAGTGGCCAGGGTCATTTATGGGGTGGGGGCAGATGAAAGGGGCCATAGGGAGATAAGAGGCAGAAGCACTCATGGGGGGAGGTCAGAGACATACATTGTGAGAGGCATTTTGCAGAGGTACAGTCAGGTCCATAAATATTGGGACATCGACACAATTTTCATATTTTGGGCTCTGTATGCCACCAAAATGGATTTGAAATGAATCAAACAAGATGTGCTTTAACTGCAGACTTTCAGCTTTCATTTGAGGGTATTTACATCCAAATCACGAGAACAGTCTAGGAATTACAAAGGTTTCTATATGTGCCTCCCACTTTTTAAGGGACCAAAAGTAATGGTACAATCGACTCAAAAGCTATTTCACGGACAGGTGTGGGCTATTGCCTCATTATTTCATTATCAATTAAGCAGGTAAAAGGTCTGGAGTTCCAGGTGTGACATTTGCACACCTGAAAATCGCATGGATGCCCATCAAAAAGCTCAGTGTGTATGCACATTTAAAGCAGTGGTCCCCTAACTTGTTTGAGTCCTGGAACCCTAGAGTATCATAATTTTTTCAAGGCACCCCAGGGCCAAAAGTATGTTACCAACAATTTCATAAAGATTGTTAAATGAAGTTGCGCTTATATGTCATCCTTCGGTCCAGTTATGTGATGAGGATAATTATTCACTTCAGTTAATCCACATATACTGTATTATACAGTAGTTTGAGGTCACAATTATTTATTTACAGTGTCTTATATAGCGAAGCATATTCCGTTGCACTTTAAAATTGGAAAATCACTGGTTTTCCTTATATAATAGTCCAAAAGTTATTTGAATTGGTCCTAGACCACCAACCCCGCGCACCCTTTGGAGCCACGGCACACAGTTTGGGAACCACTGCCTCAGACTCAACTTTAGTTAAAAGCATATGTTATTGTGGTATCTTTAACACTTTATTTTTGGCAGGAATAACACCTATGTGTGTGTGTGTGTGTGTGTGTGTGTGTGTGTATAGCTTGGGTTTCTGCTACCCAGATACTTATGTCAGTATCAACTTATGATGCAGCTATGTTGAACCCTGTACTTGTCCTATATTATCTTGAACTGTAAGTCACTTAGGTAAGATTATGAAGATGGGAGTTCTAGGGAAGGTGGGATGTTGCCCATAGCAACCAATTCAATTCTTATTTATTTAGCACCTTCTAGAATCTTGTTGCTATGGACAACATCCCATGTTCAATAGAACTCCCATTTTAGTAAATTTACCCCACTGTTTTCTTGTTTTGCTTAGCTGTTTATGCAGGGTTGCCGACTTTCTTATTCTCCTCTCCGGGAGAAGCCCGGAGAGGAGAGTTTCAGTAGCCGCTCAGGGGGCGGGGCTTAAGCGTGACATCACTAAGCCCCGCTCCCATACTGGTAAACCATCGAATTCAGGGATCTCCGTGGAGGGGGCGGGGCTAAAATGATGCGATTGTGGCATTTTAGCTCCGCCCCCTCCTCTGAGACCCGAGGATAGCGGCATTTTAATGCCGCGATCCGGGGGACAGCGGGGGTCCCCCCTGAATCCGGGAGGGTTGCCCACCCTTCCGGGGGGCCGGGAGGGGGACCCGATTTTCGGGAGACTTCCGGAAATTCCGGGAGGGTCGGCAACCCTGTGTTTATGTACTCCAACTATGCTACGCATTGTGTTGTTATATAATAAAGGATGATATTAGTAATGATAATGTGTGTCTGTGAGGTACATTTACTAAGATTGGATTTATTGTTTCTGCAGATTCTACTTCTTATTTATTTAGCACCTCCTAGATAGCTAGAATCTGATTGCATATACCCTGTATGTATATAGTAAATAATATGTGTGGCATTATGAATTAGCAGCATAAAGTAAAAATATGGTTTGGAAAATAAACTGGGGCACTATCATAGGGCCTAACATTTTATTACTTCTGTGGTTCAGTAAATTAAATAGGGCACTATTATGGGGCATAAAATAAACACCTGCTGTGGAAAGGTGTCCCTTTTTAGAAGCATTGGGAGAGGGGCCCATTCAAAATCAAGCTATTGTTTGTCCAGGAGTTGCTTTTCCTTCACTCCTTCCTTATGACTTGATCTGTTGATCCTCCCTTCTGAGTGTATTTAGAATTAAACACAAGTTTAAATAGTTCTATCTATGCTAGAATTTGAAATTTCTTATTATATAATGAAATTTACATACAGAAAATATCATATATAAACACTTCAAAGTATGTACAGTCATTTTATTTTATTTCATTATGTGTTTATTTAGGAAGAAATGGCACCTGTTCCCCCCTGAGGACACAGCATATCTGTATCCTACTCGGATCCCTTATGAGGAATCCAGTGTTTTCAGTAAAGTTAATGTGGTGAATCCTGACAGGAGCCGTTATCCTTTATTTTCTTCTGCCCATCCATATGTGATCACCTTACACCCGGGGCAGGTAAGAGGGGAAATGGGAAGAGGGGTTTGTGGTTAAATGCAATCTGTTTCACTCCATGCATATCACTCTAGATAGCAATCTCTAAAATGCAGCCATGAATTGTAATCTCTCTCAATATTTACTAAAATAACTTGTATGCAACTTAAGAAATGTAGTTCTATCAATGGAGATGGAGACATGTACACTGCCTCCTGATGGTGATACATTAGAATCACACACCTGTGCAAGAATAGCATTCACTTCTTTATTAACCATTATTTATATAAACCTGGCATATCACACAGCACTTTATAGAGAGAATTGGGCTCTATATTTCCTACTTCATATGCGCAAAGTGTGTATTTAAAAATAAATAAATGGTTCGCCTAAAAAAAAAAATTGCTTTGGGACCCCTCTACCATGATATGAGTGGTCCCTAGCCTGCATCTCTCTTCCTAATGAAGCTTCTGTATCGTAGTGCTGCAGGTATTGCTGTCTCGGGAGCATCATTTTGAACATACCTTATGAATGGTAATACCATCTTCTTAAATCTTTGAGTGCCAATGTGCAAAATATCTGCTAAAAAGGGTGTGGATCATTTGGTCACCATGAAATTAGGTCGACATGAGTTAGCTCGACAGTCAAAAGGTGGACATGGGTTTGTTTACATTTTATTACCCGAATGTTGACACAGTCGACATGGACACTGAAACGTAGCACCCTGTCCCCTCGCATAGCTCGCTGTGCTCGCCATGCTTTGGGCACGGTGCCTTGCTACACTCGGCACACTATTTTATTCTCCCACCACACCCTAGTGGATGGTAGGGCATGAAATACCGCCTGTCAGCACATGTCGGCTCAAAAAATATGTAAAAGACCCCCATGTCGACTTTTTGACTATCGATCTAACCCATGTTGACCTAATGACCCTGTCGACCTAGACTCGTGTCGACCTAGACTCATGTCAACCTAAATGCATGTCGACCTAATGGTGTCAACCTAATGACTGTCGATAAATCTGCTGGTGACCCAATGACCATATTCCGCTAAAAATGCCACCATTTCTGTGAGAGATGAGCAAAATATGCGTCTCTCCCATTTGTTATATAAATTTAAATAAAAAAGGTGTAAAAAATTATATTTCCTGTAAAAGGTAAACATTACAGGTCATTATGATGAATAAAAATGTTTGCTTGGCAATTTTCACACCAATTTTGACAAATTCACTCGACACTCAAAGGGTTAAGCACTGGATTATGTCATGTACTTAATAAATGTCCACTATATCAATTTAACTTTGCAAGCATCAGCTGGAGGACGACTTACAGTACTTTGTAAATCTCTTATGCTGTGTACACATGGGGTAATATGATTGCTGGGGATATATTGCTAGCAATATATCCCCAGCAATCATATTGCTCAGTGTCTCCTTTTCATCAGCGATGAAAAGGAGACACTGCTACGGGGCGGAGGGGGAGCGCAGCAGCAGCAGACGCTGCTGCTGTCACTTTGAGGGGAGGAGGGAGGGAGCAGCGGCACGGGGCTGGGGAGATCAACGCTGATCTCCCCGGCGCTGACCTCCCGGTACAGCGATCGCCGGGGAAAGCCGCTGGTCGCAGGAGCATGCTCCTGCGACCAGCGACCATTAGGCAGTGCACACGGGAGAGCGCAGCTGGCGACCATATTCCCAGCGATTTTACATGAAATTGCACCCGTGTGTACTCACCTTTACTGACTTGTATCCCTTATGAACCAGCATAAACATGAATACTATATGATTTGGGTATTTCCATTATTGTGATCTGTAAAGAAGTAACATATAGGGCTTAATTCACAATATTTAACTTTTTTTTTTTAAATATCAGATGTGTGCATAAATTCACTATAGAGATTTTATTGGATTTGGTCAAACACCATTGTCCTCTGATGGGAGAGTAGTCTTTTACATAGGGGTCTTCAGCAGTTATCTGTGAAGAGAGTTGAGGTACAGGACAGCAGTGTCGTTTGCTGGTCAGTGTGATGGTTTTTCATAGCAGTGATCACAACATGTCAGATGGGCCTGCTGGAATTGGCTTTGTGAGTTTGTCAGGGAGGATCTGCGCTCATTTGATGGTAATAAAGTTAAAGTGGCTTTTTGTTCCCACTGCATGGGAAGCAGCAGAATTGCTGATGAGATGATGAGAACAGGGATCTGGCATAGAAAGCTGTGCTTAAGTCTAGTCATATAATCTCATTGTGCTCGGGTACCTCAGAAAATTGGGACTAGCAGTATATACTTTCCATTAAACACAATAAAAGGAAGGCATAAATCTGCCCTTATTATGCAGTGATTTTCTTCTGGTGGTTTAACCCTCTACCTCCCAAGGCAGGCAGCAGGGTATTGTGGCTCTTGGTCTCAGCAGAAGGATAAGATGGTTAACACTTACAATCCAAGTCCCACCTGTTTTAAAGGTTTATTATTTTATTTCAAAAGCTCAGTGGTTTCCGGGGCTACTTTTGCAGAGAGTGAACCCTTCCCCTTAATTACTGGCATGGCTAAATCTGGTTACATTGTGTTAGTTCTTTTTATTACCGCTCGCTTATAAATAGCTGGGTAATGACTAACACCTTACATTGTTGTTTTATACCTCCCCCTCGGGATTGGTAGGACTGTCTGGTGCCAATGTACGCTCAGATGTGATGTATAATCCCGTTATGTAAAAGAACATGCTGTGTATAAGAGCAGTTCTGAGAATGAGTACTGTCGATTTCCAGTCTGATTACTCTTATTTCAGGTGAAAGAAAATTGTGTGCGTCACTATCTGATTTCCATTTCATGTAACATATGGGCCATTTCCACTAAGCTGTGCAGATATTGTCTGAAATGTAACGTAATGTAATAGTTGTTAAGTGCCCACTGAAATCTAGACCTGAGCCTAGATTACATAGTGAAAGGATAGAGTATGTCTAAATTCGATGTCAGGTGCGAGTGCATCCCTTGTCGTCTAATTGTAACACAAGCTCACGTTCCCATGTTACTTTAAAAGTCTCCTTAGGGATGGGGGTGTTCAGAAGCTATATTTACTCCAATAGGATTCATTGGATCCACAGCCTTGCTGGGATTGCATGTGATACATAATATCCTATCCAAAAGGACCACATACGATATCGCAGTTGATCCAACTGCCGGGTCACTTGCTGGGGTATCACATGTGATACCTCGCACAAGAGTATGGGGGGAGGGGGGGCTTTTGAAAACATTATCGTTCAGTGGTTGTTCTTGTTTAGGGAGAACTCCCCACTGGGCAAGATTTTTCCCTAACCACCCCCCCCCCTCTACTGCGTTTCTTGAGGCCTGGAACGAGCAGTGTTGCTGAGCACCAGCCACTGCCTGGCCCTGCCCCCAGCAACCCGGATGTGTGTGGCTGGATGCTAGGAAGGTCATTCCGAACAGAGCTGGGGGAAAGAGGCAGGGCCAGGCAGAAGGAGCCAGGAAGCTCAGTGCAGTGGCACTCCTGGGAATTTTCCAGGTTTGCCAGTCTGCGCACTGTAGCATAACCTGAAAAATTGCCACTGAAGGGGTTAAAGGCTTTTTCTCCTTCATCCAAGGGGACACTAAAGTCACTACGCTGGGGATAGAGTGATGCATTGGAGGAGTCTGCACTTTAAGAAATTGAAGTGTAGCATGGCTCCTCCCCCTCTATCCTCCCCTCAGACCTCAGTCTTAGTTAAGTGCCCGGAGGGGCTCTATAAAGTTTTATTTTTAGCGTGAAATGTATCAAAGCAGGCAGCCAGAGGACCCTGCTGGCTGCCTGCTCCATGGGATGCCCTCCGGTGGGGTCAGAGCGGCACTGCCTGCGGCACACGTGTCTGACCATGGCCACCAATGCATCGGCACTGGGGACCCGCCGCAGCCACCTGCAGCCAGCGTTATGGGTCCATGGCCGCATCACCCGCCGGAGGTACAGGGGCTAACCCATGAGTGACGGCTGGACCAGAGTGCGCGCTGGTCCAGCATGGAGGGCAGATGTCACGGAGCAACGGAAGGGGGCGGAGCTTCTTCCTTCTCCTGCACGGAGGCACCATTTTACAGCCCACGCTGCCTCTCCTGCTGATGCGCCTCAATGGAACCCCGAACAGGGCATCAGAGCGCTTCTCCTCTTCATCAGCCGGTTCACTGCGCTGGGTGAGTGAAAGGGTTTTCCGCTGGGATCCCCTTTGGAGTGATATCTTTTAGGGTGGGCTTAATTCGGGGAAGGCAGGCTCCTCTCCCCCTATTACTTCTTTCTCTCCCTCACTGCTACCTAATATTGTGTGTGTGACAGTCTGAGGTGCTGTGAGATTGTCAGTGTTAGCAAATGGCTGCAAAAAGTACTTCAAATGCATCTCAGAAACTACTTGTGTGCACCCAGTGCACTCAGTATTGCAAGTAAGGGGGTACGGCGTGGTACGGAGTACCTGTAAGAAATATGTTGCAGGTACGCAGTACCACTTCCCCCCTGACCCACTGTCAATGCTATTTTTATTTTAAGTCTAAATATAATGCATCTGCAGCCTGCCCACCCAGCATTATGATTGGTGCTGTATGCAGCTACCGGCTACTGCTGATTTAGCCTGTCACACTGACAGGCATCAGCGGCGCCAACAACATGAAGAGCAAGCTCCACAATTGTAAGCACAAGCTGCCCGGCTCTCCACCAAGCAAGAGCCAACACCCCCCCAGTCATTCCCTGTCTCCTGATGTCACGCCACTATTGTCATTTAGTCACTCCTCTAGCTTTGTTGGACCACGCCCCCTCATGACACATGGCCACGCCCATTTTTGGTGGAGGCTATCAGTACCACCAAGAAAAAAATTCTACTTGCACCACTGAGTGCACTCAACAGTTTACTCAGCACATTAAGAGTGTAACCCTGTGCAAAGATTGCTATGAGAGGGATGAAGCAGACAAGACCCCGTCTCCCCTCCTCCACTAGTGTTTTATCCACTTTGGCAGCAGAAATGGCTGCTTCCCACAGGGACAGGGAGGTTTTACACTCCCATCTAGCTTCTATTTGTTCAGCTGAGTCTTCATGGGCCAGGGACCTTATTAGATCAGTGGATTCACTGGTAAGGGCTACAACCACTCACCCTATAAGTACTCCTCCTCCACCTCTAAAAAGGAGTATTCCCTTGCTATTAAGGGGGGATTCCTCTGGGGACGAACACGATGAACCCTTGGGGGATGTGTATGTGCAGGATGATCCCCTCCCTCAGGCTTATGGTGGGGATGACGAGCTCCTAGAAGGACCTCAAGGCCTAGAGGCCTTTATACAGGCTGTTAAGTTCACCTTGAATGTAACAGAACCGGAACCGCCGGCTTTTGTCCCTATTTTTGGCCGCCCCCCCCCCCTAAGTGCTTCCCTGAATCTGTTAGACAAACCTTGAATTAATGTTTGGAAATCTCCATAGAAAAAGTTTTAATTGTCTAAAAGGTTTAAAGCTACTTATCCCTTTGCACCAGAGGCAAGGGCTAAGTGGGAAAATCCGCCCTTGGCTGACGTGTCAGTGTCTAAGCTTTCAAAGAAAGCAGCGCTCCCTGCACCAGGGGCAGTAGCTTTAAAAGACGCTCCAGATAGGCATCTGGAAGCGGGGCTAAAACATATTTTTTACCACCGCAGGAGTTACTTTACGCCCCGGTTTTGGTCATTTCCTGGGTTAGCAGGGCCATAGAAACTTGGGCCGAAGAATTATCTAAAGGTATAGAGGAACAAAGGTCTATGGAAGACCTGGCTTTGCTGGCGGCTAATATGCGCAAATCTGTGTATATAGGAGAAGCCGACCGGGATTCAGTGGCTTTGGCCGCTAGAGTTTCTGCCTTGTCCATCACAGCTAGACACTCCTTGTGGCTCAAATCGTGGCAGGCGGAGGCAGATATATAAAAGGCTGTAGAGGGTCTGCCTTTCACAGGCGACATGCTATTTGGTCCTGAGCTGGACAAGCTTATTGCTCAGGCCACCGGGGGAGGGGGGGGGAGTCCACCTTCTTACCCACCTCGGCTCCACCTCCTAAAAAGCCTTACCAAGGACCCTCTTTCCGTTCCTTTCGTGAAGCACCAAAATTTAGAGGGAAACCTAGAGGCTCCTTTGCCCCTTCCCGAGGCAGAGGGTTCGGAGGTGCGACCACTACTTCAACCACAGGAGCCCTCCTTCGGTCACTTTCATTCCCATACTTTCCAACTAGATCTGCTCAAACAGTGGTCCAGTTTGCATGTGCACATGCACAGGCGAATTATCCTGTCCCCATGCAGTCGTCTGTCTCTGCAATGGTGGCTCCATACACCAAATCTGTTGCAGGGCCGCAGTTTCGGGGTCTGGGAATGGACCATAGTCACCACGGACGCCAGCCTCAGGGGTTGGGGTGCTGTGGTGATGGAACATCATTTCCAGGGTCGTTGGTCTCCACAAGAGGTGAAGCTCCCAATAAACATCCTGGAGCTTTGTGCGATTCCTCTGGCTTTACTGCGGGGAGGAGCTGTAAGGATCCAATCGGACAATGCCACAGCTGTGGCATATGTCAACTGCCAAGGCGGGACCCGCAGCCGCAAAGCTATGCAGGAATCCGTCCAATTCTTCAGTGGGCAGTACGTCAGGCCCTGGCCTTCTCAGCTGTGTTCATACCAGGGGTGGACAATTGGGAGACGGATTACTTAAGCCGCCAGGATGTCCACCCTGGGGAATGCGCCCTACACCCGGAGGTCTCTCAGATTGTCCACCGTTGGGGGATGCCCCAAATAGACATGATGGCATCGAAGCACTGCAAAGTGCCCTGGTATTGCTCCAGGTCACGGGACCCAGCGGCAGTGGCAACATATGCCTTAACCGTGGCTTGGAATTACTCATTAATCTACATATTCCCACCTATCTCTTTGCTGCCGCGAGTACTCAAACAGATGAAGAGGGAATCAGCAACAGTCATATTGGTGGCACCGAATTGGCCTCGTCGTCCGTGGTACGCCGATCTTCAGGGGCTCCTGATGGACCAGCCTTGGCAGCTTCCTCCAAGGGACGATCTTCTTCTGCAGGGGCCATTCCTCTACCAAGGCTTACCGTGGCTGTGTTTGACGGCGTGGCTATTGAAGCCGCGCTGTTAAGCAGACGCGGCATTCCAAAATCGGTCATTCCAACGATGCTCAGAGCTTGGGCAGAGGTCACTTCCCATAACTATTATGGAATTTGGAAGGCTTATGTGGCGTGGTGTGAATGCCATAAGTTACCTACATCTGTTTTCTGTCTTTCACGGTTACTCCGATTCCTACAGGTGGGGTTTAAGGCGGGCCTTCGACTAGGCTCGCTTTAAGTACAAGTGTCAGCCTTGTCGATATTTTTTCATCGACGCTTAGCAGTCATTCCGGAGGTCCAGACTTTCCTGAATGGAGCCCTCAGGCTCCAGCCACCTGTTCAGGCCCAGGAGGAGCCTTGGAATTTGCCTCTGGTGCTTGATTATCTCAAGTCCAGTGTTTTTGAAACATTGGACTCACGTGGGACACGATTATGCTTCTGGCTCTTACCTCGGCACAAAGGGTGTCTGACCTTAGTGCCCTGTAGTGCCGGTCCACTTATCTGGTATTTCACCAGGATAGGGCTAAACTTCGGACCAGAATGGATTACCTCCCAAAGGTTGTCTAGGCGTATCTCAACCAACCTATCGTTCCGGTACTGACAGGTGATTCAAAATCTCTGGATGTAGTTCACACCTTACAGGTTTATGTGAACAGAACCAAGGAGATCCAGAAGTCAGACTCACTATTCGTTGTGTATGCTACTGCCAAGAGCGGCTGGCCGGCCTCCAAACAAACTCTGGCAAGATGGATTACCATAAAGCAAGCGTATGTGCAGGCTGCTCAGGTTCCGCCTTCTAAAGTTTTGGCCCACTCCACATGTTCAGTGGGACCCTCTTGGGCAGCAGCTAGAGGTGTATCTCTGACTCAGCTGTGTAGAGCAGCAACATGGTCTGGTCCAAACACATTTATCAAATTTTACAAGTTTGATACTTTTGCGGCCTCTTCTTCTAATTTCGGCATCCTGCTGTGCTGCAGGATGCCCAGTGCCTTCCCGCCTGTGGGGATGGCTTTGGGACGTCCCCAGCGTAGTGACTTCATTGTCCCCTTGGATGAAGGAGAAAATAGGAGTTTGGTACTCACCGTTAATGCCCTTTCTCTAAATCCATAGGGGACACTGAACGCCCTCCCGGCGCTGTTCTTTACTGGGTATGGGTGTGTTCAGTCTGCATGCGTTGTTTGGTTGAGCATGCGATTGCACAGTTTACTGTTATACTACTGTTATGTTTACTGTTCCTAACTCTCTCTCTGTCAGAGATTCCCTGGTCTTTTTTCTCCTCTCTGGCACAATTAACTAAGACTGAGGTCTGAGGGGAGGATAGAGGGGGAGGAACCATGCTACACTTCAATTTTTTAAAGTGCTGACTCCTCCAATGCACCACTCTATCCCCAGTGTAGTGACTTCAGTGTCCCCTAGGGATTCGGAGAAAGGGAATTAACAGTGAGTACCAAATTCCTATTTTTTTTCCAAAGAAAGGACATTAGCGGAAAATGCCTCAATATGCATTGAAATTGCCCCAAATTTGCTGGCAAATTAGTGAAAACACATTGATGATCTGCTTATTGGACAATTTTTCACCACTTCAGAACAGCTAGTGTGAATCCTCATTTGTCCTAAAAAAACGAGGAAACTGCAGATTTTGAAATTTGACCTACCTTAATGTCCTAAGGACAAGTCGGACCCAATTTTCCTCCGAGCCGCCCGGCAGCTCCCTGGGAGGCTCACATACGATTAGGACTTTGATGTGCCATTTTTTACATGTGATAAATCGCATGCGATTTATCACATGTAAAAAAAATAACAGGGAGCTGCAGGGCGGTGAGGAGCAGTGGGGGTGGGCGGCTGGGGAGGAAGCAGTGGGCGGGCAGCGGCGGCTATTACATCTTTAAAATAATGTGTCAAATGACTCCGGCTTTTGATTGGCTGAGAGAGAGCACTCTCAGCCAATCATTAGCCGGGCAGTCATTTGACATGCTATTTTAAAGTTGTAATTGCCGCGGCTGCCCGCCCGCAACAGCGCTGGACAGTGGAGACTGATGGTCACCGCTGCCCGCCCTGACTGATCTGGTAACGTTGCAGCCCCACTGCTTCCTCCCCAGCGGCCCGCCCCCACTGCTCCTCACCGCTACGGCGCTGACTGTCACCGCCGCCCACCCCGACTGATCTGACATCGTATGTCCCTCCGGTCCGACCCCTGGGGCCGGGTCCGATACGCACCGGACCGCGCATCGGACCCGACCCATGTCATGAAGAACCGATTGGTACGATTTATCGGGCCGATTGATCACAATCGGCTGAAATCGGTCCAAATCGGCTCTGTGTATGCCCACCTTTAGGAAAGCTATATGTGCACTGTATTATTGTGGGACAATTTATTTTATTATATCATCTGTGCTGGGTTATAAAGAGAGCTTAGTGCTTTAGGATGCATCACTTCACACAACATGTAAGTAGCACAACATTTCTGTAACTTATTCTCATCAGAATATCATGACCGTCACACCTTGACACTCTGTTTTGAAGGATTCTATGCAGTTATTTTTTTCTTGCAGGTCCTTCTTGTCCCTCGTCTCTGGTGGCATTATGTGGAGTCCATTGATGATATCACAGTTAGTGTCAACTCTTGGATTGAGCTGGTAAATAATTCCACTTGTATTGTTTTCAGATTTTCACTGCAGTTTTGTAGGCTGAACCATTATGCAGCCTCAGTGACATCATAAGTAGCTAGTAGTAGGATACAACCCAGGTAAAGACTACAGATACATTTAGGGGTAGATCTATTAAGCTCTGTGAAGTGATAAAGTGTCTGCTTTTTATCACCAGCCAATCAGCTCCTATCTGTCATTTTTCAAACCAAGCCTGTAACATCACAGTTAGGAGCTGATTGGCTGGTGATAAAATCAGACACTTTATCACTTCACCAAGCTTAATAAATCTGCCACTAAATGTGACATGCCCTACCAATAGAAGTCCACAAAGAGAACATTTGAGGCATTATTTACAGAGGAGTCATAGAATTATGCCAAAGGCTCTAGAGTACTTATGTGAGGCTTCTCTTGATGTTCTTGGACTTTTTCCCAATGAGCTTTGTAGTTGCAATCATGGGCAGAGGATATGCATTTAAAGAATAAATTGATTATATTGCCATACAATTGATCCCTGTTATTTGGTAATTAGCTGGCTGACCCTGACTGCTCTACATGTATTATTGAGGGTAGAATCAATTTCAGTCTATTTGAAATTATTTTGGTCAAAATCTTGTAATCAGAGTTTAATAAAGAAATGGGTCTGTATGATTCTGGTAGTTCCAGGTCTCTACCCGGTTTTGGGAAAACCTTAATCACAGAGGAGTTAAAGTATTTTGGTAGGGGCGAGCATGATAGAAACACATTGTAAACCTTGTAAAGAACATCTGAAATGTTGGAGGATCATATATTTAAAAATAATCCTTTGAGAACCCATCAGGGCCCAGGGCCTTGGAAGTTTGAAAACCCGCTATCACTATTTGAATCTATTCAGAGCTGTTAGAGATGCTGCCTGAGACTGACACCTGGGGTAATTGAAGGCCTTTTTCTTATCCGCGTATATAGGCGAGTGGCCATACAATTTGGAATAGTAGTTTTTAAGGACTTCAGTAATGTCAGTGTTTTTCCTGACTAGTTTTCTGGTAGGCTCTTGCAGGGTTTAAATTATTGAGGGAGGATGTCGTCCCTTCAATAGGTTAGTCATCAATTTACTGGATTTATTTCCAAGGCAAAATAAATTAGAATCCCTGTGAAATGTGCGCTTAGCCTCAATATTTTCAAATAGTGCATTTTGGTGTATATATTTTTACTGTGCAACCACTGTAGGATTAGTTTTATATACCTGATATGCTGAAGTCAATTGGTTTTGCAATTCAAGATATTCAATTTGCAGCCGTTTATCTCTATCTTTACAGTATGACAATATAAATCATCTGATCACCGTCTTAGCGGCCTGCCAGTACAATAAGGGGTCCTGTTCAGCATCTGAATTATTAAGTGTATAATCAGCCCAGGCTTCTTCCAACATATTATGAAATTTTAAGGAATTAGATAGATAAGATAGAAACCTCCATTGCCTTACTGAACCTTTATCATCATTAAGCGCCAGTTTCAACCAGCAAAGGGCATGGTCAGAGGTATGAATGGCCTCAATCTTAGAATCAACAACTCTGTTAAGAAAGTAGAATATCATTGATGCAAGACATGGTGCCATGTGCCAAGGATAGGCAGGTAAAATCTCGTTCCAATGGGTAACATGCACGCCAAAGAGCAACCACTTTCACTGTCTAAGAATCTGGGGTATGCCTATCGGCAGGTTAGCTTGTCTTGACCCAGAATGAGTGTTACGTTCCGTCTTTGCTGATGCCACAATATTGAAATTCCCCCACCAAAACATTACTGCCCAAGTGACCACACAATTTTGAAAAAAAAAAAAAAAAAAAGGTTCTAGAGTATTGATTCGGGGCATATAGGTGGCATAAAATAAACCTAGTACAGTCTAAGGACACATCAGAAATAACATACTGCCTCTGTGGGTCAGAATCTACTAAGTTATACAGTAGACACCACAACAGACCATCCCATAGAATTCAGTTTCAGCACTTCCTGTGGGATAAGGTGGGTCTCCTGAAGTAGCACTATATCCAGAGAAGTTTTATTAAGATACATAAGGATTATTTTTCTTTTGATCGGGTAATTAATCCAAGTGCCTATTTTCAGGCTAGCCACGGGGTTCGTGAGCAGGGTGTATGATAAACCAACACATGCTATAATATATACAGTTACAGTTGGAGCACCTGTCAACTTTGTTCCTTTGGTGTTGGCTCACCATGGCTATCCTATTGTTCTCAGCAGCATAACAATACATAGAATAATATAGTAGGGGATTAGCAGAGTTATCCTATTACTCACCAGACACGACACATGAGGAAAAGAAAAGGTGGGGAAGACACCAGAAAATAAGCACAGGGACCATGTAGGCCCAGAAGAAAACAAATAAATTCTGGCAACAGCCAGTCAAAACACAACCTATCTAGACTTCCTTAGACATTTTCAGAGAATCACAATCCTCCTGACAAGTGAGGGTTGCTCCTAACGCCTCCCAGCCTATTGTAACATAAAATATCTATAAAGGCACTTCCACATAGAGACCATAACAGTATCAGTGATTTTTTTTTTCCTCCTATGATTGCTGTGGTTGCAATTACAATGAGAAATAGTTCTTCAGCATATAATAAACAATGAACAATAACGTGAATATAATATATTATGAACATCACAATGAGCTATTTATAGTGCAACTTGTTTTCAGCAGCCCAGTGACGGAGTGCTTGCAGCTAAAAACTTAGAAAGAAAAAGAAGGAAAAAGCATTTCCATGTGATATCACATATTAAACCTGTAACCCGTGCATGTCGGTCTGAAGTGTACCGAGACCCGGTTACGGTCTCGTCTTCCTTAATAAAGCTTTCAGCATCTGCCACCATAGAAAACTCTTTGGATGTATTTCCAGAAAATATTTTAGCAGGATATATATAAAGGCGAAGCATCCCGACTCTATAACAGCTGCATGCAGAGTGGAGAAAAAGCCTTGCAGGCCCGTGTAACCTCAGCAGATTAGTCTTAAAACTAATTTTTTAAACTGGATCTAATTTTAGATCCATTCCAAGTTAAATCATGGTGACGTTGCAAAGCCTGCCACAGTGCTTCTTTATGTATGTAATTCGGCCAATCCCACTATCCTCAGGTAATTTCTCATTGATCTGTTTTCCAAATCATCAGTTTTATTGACAAGACTATATTGCTCCTTTTACAGTTGATCTGTGGTAACTTTCAACTCATGCACATCTTTGAAGACTTCCCCAGTCTAGTTTCAGTCCCAATGACCCTTTGACACAGTTGTTTAAACTGTGCCTTATATCTAGACCTTTCCATGTCGACCTTTTGAAGGTCAACCTTTTGACCCTGGCAACTTTTTGACTCTCGACATTTGGACCCTGTCAACCTTTTTATTGTCGACCTTTTGACCCTGTCAACATTTTCATTGTCAACCTTTGGACCCTGTCAACATTTGGACCCTGTCGACCTTTTGACTGTCGACCATTAGTGGCCGACCATATGATTGTATACCTAGACACTGTAGATGTAATATATCATAACCAACAAAAGCATACATAACCAAACAAAATTTAAGCTAAACAGGAGGGGATCACTACTGGAACCATTAGGGAAATATTGAGCTCCTTCGCCTTCAGACACATAAATATGCCAGGGAGACCAGCATACTAAAGGTGAAGATGCTGACTATGAGTATTGTAGAAATTCAGTTTCCATAAGAAGATGGTTTGTTTTGTGGATAACTTTCAGCAGTGTCGGGGGAGCAGATTGCTTCCACATCTGGGCCAGATTAGCTCGAGTGGCATCAAAATATGACCTAAAACATATTTATTAGCAGGGGAAACATTGGCAGGCATAATATGAAGTAACGACAGGGCGGGATCGTTACAGATATTTATGCTTAGTACTTTATAAATTAAGGCGAATACCACATTCCAGTAGTGCAAATTTACCAGGCAGGACCAAAAGATGTGAAATATGTGGGCAGCATTACCACATAAACCCCAGCACTTGTTAGAACAAGAAGGCCAAAAGGTATGAAGATGGTCAGGGGTCAAGTACAGTCTATGGATCAACTTAATGTGCATTTCAGTGTGATTTAGACATCTAGACATGGAGTAAGAGATAAGAAAATTTTACGCCATTGAGCAGGTGTGAGTGCTATACCTTGGTCCAGTTTCCATTTCTTTTGAGCATTGGATGGAGCTAAATGACAGAAGTTACCTAACTTTTATACCAGAAGGAAACATCACCTTTCGAGTTAAATAAAGTGGTGCGGGCAAGGAGAGACTGCGAGAGTGCGTCCAGTGGGAGAGATTTCCACCAGTGTGCTATTTTGAAAATAGTGGAGGTGTTCTGAGGAGGAGGGGGGGGGGGGGGGCAATTGCAGTTGGAGGAAGGAAACAGGCAGTAAACATTGGCCATGTAGAATATCTCTTAAAAGAGTAATACCCAATTAGCTCCATTTGTGACGGTTTAAGTTAGGGATCAGTCTTGTCACAGTATAGAGATGCGTGATATGGTGCAAGCTGAAGAAGGCATGGTGGCAGATAATTTGTACCAGGCTAGCAGTGATGCTTTAGTAGACAGGAGCAGGATAAGACAGTGTGGTCTGAGGGGCTTAGGTATCCATAGCAGGTCTGTGAATGGGAAGAAAGCCAGTTCAAGATCTACCCATCCCATTGTGAAATCGGTATCTGAGTAGTACTTGAGGTAGGCAAGTAGACATGCCTCTTGATATAAATATAAGTTAGGAAGGCCCAAGCCTCCTGAGGCTCTCGGCAGTACCATTCTAGATCAGGCTAAAATTAGGGCTTTGGAGGACCAAACATATTTGGTTAAAATAGAGGTGCAAGATCGTAGATCTTGTTTTGGGAAGATGTATGGAATTGAGTGGAATAGGTATATGAGTTTGGGTAGAAGGGAGATTTTAAACACCCCAGCCAGGATCGTCATAGTTGTTAGGAGGGGGTGAAATTAGCATAGAAAACAGCGGAGGAGTGTGTAGGGATGTAAATTCCTAAATATTTGATTGGGCCCTTTTGACAATTTTACTGGTAGGTCAAATGCAGGTGGGTTAGAGAGGAAGAGCGGTTTATGGGGAGGGCATCGGTTTTGGTGATGTTTAATTTATAGTAAGAGGCAGAATTATACTTATTCAATCTAGAATGGAGAATGGTGAGGGAAGTAGAGGGATCAGATATAAAAAAGAGAACATTGTCTGCAGAGACTACGTTTATGAGAGGTTAAACCGATTTTGAGGCCGGGGATGCCTATAGCATTATGCACGGAAGCGGCAAGGGGTTCAATAGACAAAATAAAAATCAATGGAAATAGAGGGCAGCCTTGTTGTGTACCATTTGTAATGGAGAACGGGTCAGACTGAAATTCATTCCTGAACACCCGAGCCGTAGGAGAGCTGCAGTATAGTGCAAAAATAGATGTTAGAATACGGTCTGTAAAGCCAAAATGGGTTAGGACCTTGTGCATGTAGGACCAATTCAATCTATAAAACACCTTCTCGGCATCGAGAGTTAGCAGGAGAAGGCCTTGATCTTTAGGAAGAGAATTAATCGAACAGACTCCGTACAAAATTTTACCTATCTGGAAATAAATCAGGTAAAATTTTAGCACGTAAATTGAGAATGCAACACGCTAAAAATAGAATTAAGCTTATTCACTCCCCCACTAACGAGAAACTTTTGAACCAAAAGGATATTTCTAAAATACTATTCCCAACTAAATAATCTATCTCTCAACCAGAGCCGGCCCTAGCCTAAATGATGCCCTAGGCAAGATTTTGGCTGGTGCCCCCTAGCACCGCCACTAGTTCTGCCTCTGATCCTGCTCCCCTTTCCCAGCACCATCAACCCTCATCATAGCAGTCATCATTTTGGTGCTCCTACCCGCAATATTTTAAATAGAAACAGTGCACACATTCGGTGCGCAGCCCAAACAGGGGTGTGTTCTTGCTGGGAAGGGGCATGGCCACACAATAGTACCCCCAATTCAAATTATGCCACACAGTAGTGCAACTTTATTCACATTATATCATGCGATGGTATCCCTTATTCACGTTACAACACACAGTAGTACACTTTACCTTATGTACATTGCTCCTCACATTATTCACATTATACCCTTAAAAAAAATCCTGAGAAAATATTGTATTTTAAGTACCTCCATGGCCACACTGCAACCCAGCACAAAGCAGTGTGTGCTGGGCAGAGGAGAAGAGCTGCAGCTGCTGCTGTCACTTAAGGGGAGGGGGCCCGGGGCCCCCACTGGGCCCTTCCATCAGACTTTGGCCTGGGTAATTTGTACCCCCTACCCCTTTCTCTCGGCAACCCTGATAATACCACACAGTAATGTCCCTTACACATAACACACATTATTAATGTCCTTATAACCATAGTGCCCCTTACACATTATGTCAACCTTTATTAATGCCCTTCATACACATAATGACACACATAATGCCCCTTACACATATGTTGCACATTATTAATGCCCTTATACACATGACACACATAATGCCCATTACACATATGTTGCACATTATTAATGCCCTTATACACATGACACACATAATGCCTGTTACACATATGTCGCACATTATTAATGCATTTATACATGACACACATAATGCCCCTTACACATATGCCGAACACTATTGCACAACCAACCCACCCGCAGACAGCACTCGCACAGCCGCTAACACTGTGACCTCTGACTCTGCTTGGATACAGATGTTTCCTCATACATCTTGTCTCAATAGGCCATGCAGCTCCTGGCCAGTTCTGCTAACGTCGGGTGCCTTTTTCGCTGAAAATTTGTCTTATTTGCATTGTTATGACCTGCACACACAAGCAGCTTCCGATGATTAAAATGATATGTGGCATGCCTATATTCTGTGTGCGACTGTGGCTGTACCTGTATACAGAATGCTATGTTACAGTGATTTCCATGAATACACTATTTCATATGCCGTTACCACCTCACTCACACACAGAATGTAGGCATGCTGCATATCATTTTAATCAGCAGAAGCTGCTGATGCCCCTAGGCATTCCAAATGCCCTAGGCAATTGCCTAGTTTGCCTATGCCTAAGGCCGGCTCTGCTCTCAACCTAGAAACCCCTCAACCCTCTAAAACCTCTATCTCCTCTTTTTTAGATGGAGTTAACCTGCCCTCCTTGTCCAATGATCAATTAGATGTCTTAAATTCCCCTTGGTCACCATCTAAAGTTGATAACGCTATTAAATCCCTATCGCGAGGTAAAGACCCTGGCCCTGACAGGTTCATAAATAACTTTTACTTCACCTACCTCGAAACTCTCACACCCTATCTCACTGATCTCTTCAATACCATTACCTCCTCAGGCTCCCTCCCCAAGGAAATGTTGGAGGCACACATAATAAGAGCAAAAAGGGGAGAGACGGTAGTGCCAGTCACACAGGAAAATGAATAATAATTTCTGTAGAATGACCCCTCTTGTTTCTATTGCAATATCATATAGATGTGATATGTTATAATATGTAGATGAGGGTGTGCTACCACGGGACACAGGTTTGAAGACAATTTTATTAGGAAAGAGGAGAATATCACTTGGTGGTGCAATTTGGGAGAAAAGGAATTAAAATATAACCTTTATTAGAGTTAATTTGTAAAAGTTGCAAAATATTGACTAAAAGACAAACGAATAAGACACAGACAGTGTGATTAAAAAGGATACTAAATCCTCGCGCAGTGGATCCCATAGAGCGGCTATCGCAGGTGACAGCTGGTCCCCATATCGGCTAAGCACTCCAGTGTTGGTACGTCTGACCGCACGTGGGATCCAGCCTCCGCCAGTGAATACATGCCCGCAGCCTCCACACACAGGCTCTGGGCTGTCACTTGCCACCAACATTTAGATTTACTATTTGGAAGTCTTGTTCACTCCTATTGCATAGTGCATTGTATCTACACACCCTTATTGCCATTCAATAGACAAGTCGTCTGACCACATAGGGATCCTTTCCCATGATCACGTCATATGTCAGTAAGAGAGTGGCACATCTATGGTGTATAGTGTACTAAATTTGAAACCTTGGTAATGCTAGCCACAAAGAATACTGTACCCTACATATCGGGGAGGGCTCAGCAGTGGGGATCCACTGCGCGAGGATTTAGTATGCTATTTAATCACACTGTCTGTGTCTTATTCGTTTGTCTTTTAGTCAATATTTCGCAACTTTTACCAATTAACTCTAATAAAGGTTATATTTTAATTCCTTTTCCGCAGCGCTTTACAGAGTATAGTTGAACATTCACATCAGTCCCTGCCCCAGTAGAGCTTACAATTTATATTCCCTACCACATGTGCACGCACACACAGACATTATAGGGTTAATTTTGTTGGGAGCCAATTAACCTACCAGTATATTTTTGGATTGTGGAAGGAAACAGGAGTACCCGGAGGAAACCCACGCAAGTACGGGGAGAATATACAAACTCCGCACAGTGAGAGCCATGGTGGGAATCTAACCCATGACCTCAGCGCTGAGACAGTAATGCTAACAATTACACCATCCGTACTGCCCGCATGATGGATACAATTAGGTATATCTAAACTGATGAAGGTGTATAGAATTACAATGGGGACGTGTGTAAAATTACACTGGAGGCAGGTATGTGGAATTACAATGAGGGACACGTGTATAATTCTGCTGTGGGGGGAGGTGTGTGGAATTACAGTAGGGACATGTGTGTATAATTATGCTGTGTGAGCAGGTGTGCGGAATTACAATGGGGACATGTGTGTAAAATTACGCTGGGGGTCAGGTATGTGGAATTACAATGAGGGACACGTCTGTATAATTCAGCTGTGGGGGAAGGTGTGTGGAATTACAATGGGGACATGTTAAATATATATATATATATATATATGTCAATTATGTATTATATTTGATTAAAAACTGATGGTGTGTCTTGGCAATTTCAATATCTTGTTTACTGTGCCACAGGCTGAATCACTGATCTAAGGTGTTCTCAGACAATGTAGAAGGTAGTAGCTTACTTGAATCACCAAGTTAGCACCAAAAGTTGAATTCTAATTAGAGAAGTAGCAGGTATTATGGAGTGGGCTAAATGGCACTTGAAATGTTTATTGGTTTTGCTGGGTTTAGGATTCACTACACATTCACTGCGTTCCGGAGGGCTGGCTGCCACTCGCTCTCTCCGTATTCAATGTCGGAGGGGCGAGTAGCCCCTCGCGGCGAATCTTAACCCCTGCAGCGGACGAGCGTCCGCGGCAGGGAGCCATGGGACGGTGGCAGGCAGGGAGATTGAAGTCTCCCTGCCTGCCCCAGAACGTATGTGGGGGGGAGGTGGGCTCCCCGGGACCCAGGCAGCACAAGCTGCCCCCCCCCAGAGCCAGCAGGGGACCGGGTATAGTCACTGCTCCCGATTATGCATATGTAATAATCAGGTGCAGTGAATATATGAATATCTAATGAGCAGCTCGGCTCCCGGCCCCCTGCTGGCTGCTCAGTGTAAAAAAATATATATATTTTTTTTTTTTATTAAAATATATATTCATGTGCTATAAGCACATGAATAAAAATAGCATGCCCCTTCTCAGAATAAAATTCCTGATTTTTTTACACCAAAATTAAAACAAAAAACCTTTTATTATTTAAAAAGTTCACATTCCACTTCTCCATGAAAAGATGGAGAATTGCTACATGGAGAGACACGGCGAAAATCACTCAGAAAGACGGCGAGAAGTGCACATTGAATAGGGTTGCTCGCTTTTGGAGAGCAAAAGTCTCCACCCAACGTGAGAAAAGCACAAACTCGCCATAAAACATGGTGAATTTTTCTCATTGAATACTGCCCCTAAACTTGATAATAAATGCATTCATGTTATCTTTATTTGAGCCCTACAGGATGTTCTTATAAAGCTGTTATTTCAGCCAGAAGGGTGGGTGAATTGCAAGCATTATGGGCAGAGGAGCCTTATTTGAATATCCTGCTGGACAGAGTTGTTTTAAAACAAATGCAACTTGCATGCAAAAGTAGTCTGCATTCCTCTTGAATCAAGAGATACAAAATATGAAAAGGAAGAGAAGTTGCATATGCTGGATTTGGTGAGGGAAATATCCGTCTATTTAGGCAGGGTAATATAAAGCATTTGTTTGTCCTACCAGAAGGTGCCAGAAAAGGTTGTGCAATGTGCAGTGGCGATGTAAACTATTGCTCAATGTTAAATTAATGAAAGGTGGAAGTAAAGCTGCGATACATCTTAAGTCACACTGAACCAGAGCAGTTTGACCCCATAGGCTAAGAAGGCTCTGGTGTTTGTGAAAGATATTTGTGCAGCAGCTATGTGGTGATCTGTTCATTCTTTCCGTAGTCACTATGCTTTGGATATTAAAGATTCTCGATTTGGAAGTTATGTCCTTAAAGGGGCAGTGTTATAAAGTCAGGAATATAAGCATGACTATACTCATTGCTTGATTATTTCCTTGAATAATTCTGAGTGATATCAGTAACCAGATTTAAAAACTACATGGTAGTAGGAATCCGAGATCTTGGTTACATATATTTGCATATTTGGGAAACAATAATTTTTTTTCTTACTCTGGATTACCCCTCCCTTTTATGTAGCTGAGTGATATCACTAAATAGATTGGAGGAAACTTACTAATATGGGAGTTGTATTTCAGATGGGATGTTGCTATGGGCAGCAAATAAGATCCTATCTATTATCTTCTAGAACAGGGGTGGCCACACCTGTCCTCAAGATCTAGCAACAGTTCCTGTTTTTCAGGCAACCTGTGGATCTATAGTAGGAATGAATGCAGCATGTTTGAAAATGTGACAGTGACTAATGACTACAGCTGTGCACCAGCTAGGTGATCTGGGGAATGTGACAGTTAGTAATGATTACAGCTGTACACCAGCTAGGTGATCTGGGGAATGTGACAGTTAGTAATAACTAAAGCTGTGCACCAGCTAGGTGATCTGGGAAATGTGACAGTTAGTAATGACTACAGCTGTGCATCAGCTAGGTGATCTGGGGAATGTGACAGTTAGTAATGACTACAGCTGTGCACCACCTAGGTGATCTGGGGAATGTGACAGTTAGTAATGACTCCTGCTGTGCACCAGCTAGGTGATTTGGAAAATGTGGACCGTTTGGTTATCTCGAAGACCAGTTTGGCCACCCCTGTTGTAGAAGTGCTTAATAAATAAGAAGTAGATTCGGATTGGTTGCCCATAGCAATAATTCATGTGAAATAGAACTCCCATCTTAGTTAGTTTCCCCATTTAGCATCTTCCATTTCTCTCCCTCAGAGTGATGCTAACAAAAACTGCGAGATTACTCTCACTGCGGCAATGCGAGTTTGTGATTGGACTGCAAAAATGCATGTGCATTGCAAATTTTCTATGAAAATGACCACTTACTGCTCACACAAGGCAACTCGCACTTAATTGGATTGACAAATGTGTCTTACTATATGGTATGGAATGTTTTTGCCTTTATAAGCATAGCATATTATATAATTCCGCTACAGTTACATACTGTAGGTAGTTACTTATTTTTCCTCTCTTAAAGGCTTCTCCAACGACACTTTATATTATGCAGCAGAATAATTTGGCTGCAGATTTATTTCATTCTAATATAATGAAATTCAGATTTTTACTCTATAAGCGATTTATCATCTTATATATTTTACATCATCTTTTGTGTGCTAACCACAGTCCCTTTTATAAAACATTCACATCAGATAATGGTGCCAATTTTAACTCAAGGCTCAATTTAATTGGCTCTGTGAGGGCTGCCTACGGAAAATGAAGATAGTAATGAATTGTGGATGAGGCAGAGTTAATTGTAGGATATTAAACATTTGAATTACTTACATTACTTTGGCCCTGGGGGAAACCATTACCAAAATAATGCACTACAAAAAAATGAACTTGTTATTAATATGTTGTTAATTTATAGTGTAGTCATGTGATAATAACTCTATTTAAATCTATCTTTCTTAAATCTCAGTAGTATTGCCATTCTATTACTTCTGAGATTTAGCTACCTTGTGATATTACTGCTGGTAAATAACTGTGGTAACTTTGGCTTTAATGATGGAGGCTATTCAATTAGCCTCTCGATTTCTTCTGAAAGGTTGGTCAATGCCCGTTATCTTTGTGTATTACCAGGCATTATACAGTATTATCAGATGGTACATGATATTCGTAAAAGGTCAAGTATTCCACCATTAGCATGGTCGTGAAACCCGATAACTCACAGCTAGACATTGATAATTGCCTGTGTCAGGAATAATTGAATAGTCCCAGTGGGATGAATTATACACAGCTATCAGCTGGGGATTTTAGGTATTAAGGCATTTAGGGAGTGAAGTGGATTTCACTGTTAATTGGGTCGCAGAACCACATTATTCTCTTCCAGAAGCTGGTGAAAAAAAATCCCTGACAAGTGCCGTTTTTCTTCTTTTTTTTTTTTTTGCTAACGGAATTCTCCTACAGATGTATCCACATACAACTGAGGCCCCTTACACATTAAAAGGCCATTCTAGTCATGCCATGCTGAGCATATGATTGCACTTGATATTTGAAATACTGTGCGGCATGCCTATTTTCTGTGTGCTACTGCTGCTGTATCTGCATATGAATTCCAACACTAGTGTATTCCCATACTCACTGACACAACTTGCATTCTACAGTACTGCTACAGTATATATCAGCTATCATTCCTCACTTCTTATCCATTCTCAATATCACTCCTCCCCTCCCATACTGCCTCACTATAGCCATTACTTCTCTCACCTCCCATACTGCCTCTCCATACCCACTATCACTCCCCACCTTCAATACTTCTGCCTCCCCATCCCCACTATTACACCTTGCCTCCAATACTTTCTATCCATACCCACCATCACTTCATCTTCCATACTGCCTCTCCATATCCACTATCACACCTCACCTTCTATACTGCCTCACCTTTCCTACTGTAACTGCTCACCTCCCATACTGCCTATATGCACTGACACCTTACCTCCTATATTGCCTCTCCGGTATCATTTCGTATCCCCATACTGTCCCCTTATTCCCGCTATCACTCCTAACCATTCACTGTGCCTCTCCATCCCCACTTAAGGTGAATTCACATTAGCTGTTTATGGTTAAAGATATGCACTATAACGATATTTTTGTGGATATAGGCTAGAGTGTACGCACTGTGTTCTGTACTCTACCACCAACAGATACCAGGTAAATCACCCACCCAGCATGCCATACCACCATACGACCAACCGCTAATCTCTCCATCCTGCAGTAAACACACACACCTCACCATACCCAACCCACGCCACTAGGGATTACAGCACCCACAAACACCCTTCCTAACCCACCATCCCCCTTCATCGGCTCCTCCAACACCCCCCCCCCCCCATCCTCAACCCGACTACAGCACCCCCACCAACATGGGGACCTGCACCTAACCAAACTACACCACCCACACGGCCCAACCCCGCAACTGCAACTCAATGGCACACAGTATCCCTGAACCCACCACTCGCACACCCACACCACCCCCAAGCACCTCCCCCACACCCATATCACCCAACCCTCACTCACGCAATAACTGCGTTCACATTACCTGTACCCTGGTGGTGCATGGTGGTCCCTCGGCGTCCACGTTGTCCCCCGGAGTCCACAGTAGGACTTCAGCACTGTCTCCAGTATCTCCAGCGGCCCCAGGAGTGCTTTGCACGAGTTCCCAGGCGTGCCGGTGACATCACGCAAAAGCACTCCTGGGATCGCTGGAGAGGATCCTGAAGGCCTGCCATGGACACCGGGGGACTTTGTAAGTCTAAAAAAAGGGTTAAGGAAAAAAATATATGAATTGTTCCAAAAAAAACCCACGGTTTTTGGACTAATTCGGATATGGGATGCACGGATAGGGGATACTTAACCTGTATATAAATAAATATATTATGTACAAAGAGCAAAGTCACTCACCAGTCTTGAAGCAGAAAAGAGTTTTAATCAGGCAGCATGGCAGGGGATAATCAACGTTTCGGTCCACCTGTGGGACCTTTGTGAAGATGTCTGACAAGTACCAATACATCAGTATTTATGCTCCCCATGACCCTGAACCACTTATCGTACAATTAAATAGTATTCGAGAGCTATATTATCAAAATGAATTGTGTGTATATAAAGTTAATCTATAATACACCCTCATTATAATCTATTGCTCAAACAATCATAGAATATGATGTATTGGGTCAAAGAGGCATGTGGGCAACTCCTTTTCTGCTTCAAGACTGGTGAGTGACTCCGCTCTTTATACCAATACTGGACTGAAGTTGGCCCTGTATATGGATTGTCACCCAAGCAATGCATCCTGCTTAGATGTGAGTGCCAGTCACACGGAATATTTATATTTTTATATATATATATATATATATATATATATATATATATATATATACACATTTTGTCCCCCGTATTTTTGGAACCAGGTCCGGCTTAATGAGCCCGCGGCTGGCTATGCTCAGGAGGTGGACCCCACACCATTTTTGAACTAAATACCGCACATTATCATTACCTGTACTAAAATTCCCACATATCTAAAAATCGCACATTTTTGTTCATAAAAAACGCACTTTTTCCTTACTAAAAATTGCACTAAAACACATGCCAATTCCACCTTTGTCTAAAAAATCGCACCCTATTACATTTGCAAATTTTTTTAAAAGTTAGATTTTTTTTGCATGCAATTTAGTGTGATTTTAAAACATGACTAATAATCGCACCACATCGTATTACATTTCTCCCCACGTGCGTATTGCGAGCATTAACATTCTGCACACAAACTTGTATATCCTTATATTATGTCATTTTGCCATTCTGGTCTGTCACTCAACATGAATATCTGACATAATCATGTACAGGGTATGGGCTTAAGAAAAGAAAGAAAATTAAAAGGTAGTTAAATGAGTTTTTTTTTTTTATTAGTCTCGTATTCTAAACCTTTGTTCGCTTGTGTAGTTCACTGACCATAAAACGGGGATTAGATTTCAATGACCTTTCCATACCCCTGTGTTTGCATCATTAAATGCATCTTTGAGATTCTTTCTGTATTTAACCTTTTCAGAGTCAAATACGATAACAATGTAGCTTTGATACTTTAACACCGTATAATATAACTTGGAAGATGAAGTGTTAACCCTCCTGCCTGTTTTCCATATCTTGACTATCTCAGGCAGCAGGTTACTGAAGCGCTGGTGAATATACCAAACCGAACTGGAGTAACGATAGATACCGCTCAGAGGACAATCAATGTCAGTGGTGTAGATGTAGGAGGGAGGGACACATGTCTTAAATTAAATATTATTATTCACAGCACCTTTATCTGTACATTGCTTCTGGTCAACCTATTGCTTTCTACAGGGAATAGGAACAAGAAAATCGTGTTAGGGTGCACAGTATTGATTATGTAAATGTTAAATGTACAGAATTTAAATGTCTATATTAGCGTTCTGAATGGAAGGACGTTATGTAAGTAGAAATACCTTATTAAACCAGAGACATGATATATTGCTTGCTATGCTTCTCTTCCTGTATCTTTGCTAAGCTGGTTGTTAGAAAATGCCCCAGTGACTTACCGCAGTAGATGGAAGAACCAACCCTGCATTCTGGTATTCCAGGCTTGACAAGCAAATGAAGATAGTTTAACAGGGCAGCAACAGGGCCCCTTACTGTCTTGCCACATTATTTAGGAGTCTGTTTTAGATGTTGTGTCCTCTACTTGCTGCTATATGAGATGTGGCTGTTAAATAACGAGACTGCTGCTATAATTTACATTTAATTATTTTAAGTATAATTTAATTCCACCATTCCCCTTCTTTGTTCTTTCCTTTTGCATCCACAAACCATTCTTATCTTTCATTGGTCAAAGAGCTCATTATCTGTCAGAAGTTTTAACACCTCCTTTATTTTATTCTTTATCTCAGTAACTAATGATTAATGGGTTCCCATGAGTTCAGATTTGATTTTAGGGAAAAGAAAAGCGTCACATGTTATTAAGATGTGTCCTCATTGGAGAGTTGTTTTTAACTTGAAGGCCAGACTAGCCCTAACTACTCTCTCTCTCTCTTTTTTTCTTTATTTTTTTGATACCTCCTGTCAGTGCGCACCAGGCCCTATACTAGGTTGCAAAGAGAAATCTGAAGTCCGTAATTGCAGATACGCTCACCTCAGAATAGCCTGCAAATACCAAGCCAAGTAGTCACTTAAGCCCCATACACACAGGGTGACAGGTGCCCCGTGCTGATCAGTACTGCTTAGCACAGATGGTTCAGCACACAGCAATGCACCAGCGATGTGTGCTGAGGAATCTGGCAAGGCCGGTGTTCTCTGGGGAGAGAACACTGGCGATTACTAGATTTATACTGCATGTTAATTGCAGTATAAATGCATTTTATACAGGCTATACTGCACTGTTGAATGCAGTATAGCCCATTGCCAGGCTATAAATCTAGCCCAGCAATGGCGATGCACAGGATCACACATCGCCATTGTTGGGGGCCTACACATGGAGCAATCCATGCTTAATTTCTAAGCGATCTAATCAGATCGCTTAGAAATAGGGTTACAATTGCCCCATGTGTATGACGCATTAGCATTTCTTATGTGAGAGTGCCCAATTACGTTCTTACTGCCACAAGATGAGATGCCATTGAAAAGCCTTCATAGTTATATACGTGATTCACAAAGGAAGATGTGTTTGACAAGCATAAAGCAGGATACGCCCCACAATGGTTTTGTCCACCAGTTGCATTTTTTTTATTTTTATAAAACTATTCCATTGTTTATTGGTAATTATATAAATATGTAGTGATTGGTCATTCTCTTTTGAGAACCTGTGATGGCCAATGAAATTATCTCTGGTGAATTATGTGTGTTGTACAGTGTGTGTTGCACAGGTATGGTTGTTAAGTCTTTTCCAGAGTTCTGATCCTGTGTAGTTAAGATACTATACATTGAGTGTAGATGTTATCAAATGTGTTTTCTGGTAATACTCAGACTGGTTAGCCATTTTCAGTAAACCAGATGATCAAAGCCCAATATCGTATCTTGGACATTGTTAACTCACTATTAGTGTTGCTGTGTCATGTACGTATTCACATGCCATGTTACTAACCATGAGACCGTCAGCTGCAATAGAAATCCATACTTTCTATTTTAGAACCAGGTTATTTATTTATTACTGTGATGAGTATGAACATGCATGAGCAGCTAATGGTGTAGAAATCAGATTTGTTGGTCTATGGAGGTTTCTGGTGATTTAGACTAAGAATAAGATTCTTTGTAAAAGTGGAATAAAATCTCTCTTTCTAAAATAGGATTCAGATCATGAGGCTCGCATGGAAGAAGCTATTACAAGAACAGTGGTGTGTGCCTTTAAATCTGCAGACAGCTCAACCGGTACCACATGTGACTGGCTTAATCCTACTGAGGTGAGTGCATAGGACTGAGTGGCAAATTTATTAAACTCGGTGAAGTGATAAAGTGTCTGGTTTTTATCACCAGCCAATCAGCTCCTAAGTTTGAAGTTACAGGCTTGGTTTGAAAAATGACAGGTAAGAGCTGATAGGCTGGTGATAAAAATGGCGATGCATAGGATCACCCATCGCCATTGTTGGGGGCCTACACATGGAGCAATCCCTGAGTGAGAAAAAACAAGAACTATTCCACATCTGTACTAGATAAGTGACTCTGTACTTGCCTGGTGCGTGTGTGAAGGATATTGCATAAGACCCCTTTGTCCTATAATAGAAATTATTGCTCATCACCAATGCCCCAATTAACATACCTTTTGCATGCACTCTTTTGCTTATACTCAATATCTGTTAGTGCCGCAGACACTCAGCGGCAGGGGGCGGTGCCCAGAGGGTGCACATGGCACTTACGCCCTGCACCGCCGAGTGTCCGCGCATCACTTACGCACGGCGGGATGACGCGGCTTCCGCTCGGCAAGGAAGCGCGTCATCCAGCTCTCGGCGTTCCCCTGCAGCAGCTCAGCGGTTGCCTGGCAACAGGGGACGCCGAGGGACGCGCTCAGCCACCTGAATCAATTAGGCTATGGGCTGGTCATGGCGGCGGCAGTGGATTGGCTGCTCCATCCTTCTTAAGGGATGGATGCAGTCAATATGGCGCCGGTTATAGTTTATCCCTTAGCTTATGCCGGTCCTTGATCCTGGTCACTTGCTCCAGTTTGCCCTGGTTCAGTGCTCTCCCGTGCCTGGGTCTATCCTGTTGGTTTTCCCCAGCCTTGGGTCACGTAAGTGCTCCAGTGGAGCCTGGTTATTCTTTGTTATTCCTTTGGCAGTCCGCCAGTATACTTTTGTTTATTCGGCTGTCCAGCCCGTTATTTCATTTGGGAGTTCTGGACTTTGCCCCACCGTGGGCCCAGTCCGTCTCCTTTACTGGAAGTTACCAGCTATTTACTTTCAGTTCCCCGTCTCTCGTCATTTCCATTCCTTGATTAGGTAGGGCTCCCCGTTTAGTCCTGGTTCAGTTTTGGGGACTCGCTTCTCTTGTTACTTTTTCTTTGGAGACTCCCCATATTCTCCCTCTTGTGCTTGCGACTGGGTCGCAGTCCTGTCCTTGGCCAGGTGCCGGCAGATCGGGGTTATTTTTCAGTTAGGCCCGGTAGCTAGAGTATCCTCTTGAGCCCACCTCTGACGATCACAAATTCTTTGTCCTTTCTTAAGACCTGGCTGCATCGAGGTTGGAGCGGGCCTAACTCGCTCCTTCGAATGCGGCGGCCAAAGGTGAAGACTAGTTTTCGCAGGGGTTTGTCATCTGCCCGAGGTGCTCAATGGAGTCAGTCTAGGGTTCGCCGTGGCCGTTCTAACCAGCGGTCCCGGCTACAGTCCCCAGAAATTACAACCAGCACCTAGGCGGCCAGCCTAACAATATATTGCTGTAGAGATGTGTATCCAGACTGCATTGGTACAGTAAGTACTAGGGTGACCAATCCCGGGATCGGGATCAGTGGGATCCCGGGATTTGGCCACTAAAACACCAGGATTTCAATCCAATCCCGGGATTTTGGGATTAGACTGCGCATGCTAATGCCGGGCAGGGTCTGAGCTGGTGCTCAGACCCTGCCCAGCTTCTCCCGTCCCCCGCAGCGTGCCTTGTCCTATGCGTGCTGCCCTCCCACCCTGGCTGCCTGATTCAACAGCCCGCTCAGCTTTCTAAATTTAACCACCCACCCGGCTCCATTGTCAGCCCGAAAGCCCGCCCACCCGCCCGGCTTATCGCTTACCCTTCCGGCACATCACCCACCCGGTCAAACCGCACCGCAAAGTAAGCAGATATGCGGGGTGCCCGGGGCGGTTTTTGTATTAGGGATGCCAATCCCGGGAATCCCGGGATTGGGCATTTTTCAATCCCGAATTCCGGGATTGAAAAAATGCCCCGGGATTGGCATCCCTAGTAAGTACTATGTTCTATTTCCCAGATACCCAATCTAAAATGCCATGACACTGAACTGTTTGCTCACTGTATATATCCAACTGGACTGTACAAACACAAAAAAAGACCAATATATTACTTTTTAACTCCAGAGCTCTTTTTTGTCCATATGGGACCCTAAGCAAGATACTGGTTTGGTTCCCCTTCTTAAAGAAAAAAATAATAATTGAAAACTGGACGCTGCACTTTAGACTGGAGACTGCATTGTTTAATGAATGATCTGACTGCCCATCACAACACCTGAATAATTTGATGTGACCCAGCGGTTATCCGGATTATAGGCCCACCCCTATATGGCTGACAGGCACTTTTTCGACATACAGTAGTCAATATATCAACAATGTAAAATGTCATTAGTGTTTATAGTTGATACGTTCAAATGGTCGACACCATTTTTGGATGTTTTGTTTATTCCACTTTTGCATACTTTACCATCTACATGGACTATGACGGGGAATAGTAATCTTCCCAAATCATTTTAAGAACGGGAGCCATGCTGGGAACATGGTACACTAATCAGGGTATCAAATTTTTTGTCTGTGAAAATGTCATTTGTAAACCATTTTCATATAGATCTTTTTCATGTGTCGCCCTTTTGTGCTTTTCAACTTTTTTCTAGTGTGTACCTTTTACCTCTCAATCTAGTGCCCTTGACGACATTTTGACCCAGTCAAACTGTTTCATGTCGATCATATGAGGTCAATATATTGACTGTTAACCTAATTCGGGGCAACCCATTAATCCATACCTAACACATAGTAACATAAAACCATTAATGTGGCAAGGGAATAGCTTTATTTCAGGTGCATTTATACCATGGTTGTGGAGACCTATATAAAGAAGAGTGTTTCAGGCACAAAAGCAGAAGGGGTTATAGCAGCATGAATATATAGCAAATCTACAAGGAATAGAGTGGACCTGGAAATTGAAGGAAAGAGATATTGTATCAGGAGAGAGGGGAGGTTATTTCCTGGTGTGAAGCTTGTAGTGTGTAAGGCAGGGGTTCCCAATCTTTTTTGATTCACGGCACCCTAGAGAATCAGACTTTTTTTCACGGCACCCCAAGGTCAATTTTTTTTTATTTAGATTGGGTTTATATGCGATTCTTAGGGTCAGTTACATGGTAAAGGGCAGGATTTGCTTCTATTGGTACACATTCTATGATTGCCAGCTACCAGCACTGGTTTTGCTCATAAATAATTAACCATTAATAATTTGAGTTGGTCCTAGACCACCAAGCCGCGGCACCCCTGCATGTGTCCCGAGGCACCCCAGGGAGCCACGGCACACAGTTTGGGAACCACTGGTGTAAGGTATAGTTGTGGTTATGGCTGTGGGTTATGGCTGCCGCTGCATACATTACATTTCTGACACATGCCATTGCTGCCTACCAGTGCAGCCACCGCTTCCCGCCGTGTACCCCCCGCACGGCGCACATTGAAAAAATAAAAAAAGAGGAATGCCTTGTGCAGGGCAGATGGCGGCGGCTGTGCTGGCTACATTAGCAGGTCTGGCGGGCCGGATTCGGCCCGCGGGCCTTGTGCTTGACACCTATGTCTTAGAGCTGGGGTAGCCAACCCTAGTCCTCGAGAGCTACCAACAGTGCATGTTTTGCAGGTCTCCTCACAGAATCACAAGTGAGCTAATTAGCTCCATCTGTGTATCTTTTAAAATGTGTCAGTGATTAATGAGTGCAGCTGTGCAGCAGCTAGGTTGTCTGGAAAATGTGAACTGTTGGTAGCTCTCGAGGGCTAGGGTTGGCTACCACTGTCTTAGAGCTTTAGGACAATAATGGGTAGCGTCTAATTTTAAGAAATAGCGATGAGTCTTTCTTTCTCGTCTTTGTCGACTTTTTTTCTCGACTTTTTTTTCTGGACTTTTTTATCAACTTTTTTTTCTCGACTTTCTTTTCCTCGACTTTTTTTATCTCGACCTTTTTTTCTCTACTTTTTTCCTCGACTTTATTTATCGACTTTATTTATCGACTTTTTTTTCTACTTTTTTCCTCGACTTTTTTTTCCTCGATTTTTTTTATCTCGACTTTTTTTTCCGACTTTTTTATCTCGACTTTTTTTATCCTCGACTTTTTTTTCCTCGACTTTTTTTATCTCGACTTTTTTTTCTCGACTTTTTTTATCCTCGACTTTTTTTATCCTCGACTTTTTTTATCTCGACTTTTTTTTTCTCGACTTTTTTATCTCGACTTTTTTTTCTCGACTTTTTTTTCCTCGACTTTTTTTATCTCGACTTTTTTTATCTCGACTTTTTTTTCTCGACTTTTTTTATCCTCGACTTTTTTTTCCTCGACTTTTTTTATCTCGACTTTTTTTTCTGGACTTTTTTTTTCGATTTTTTTTTTCCTCGACTTTTTTTCCTCAACTTTTTTTATCTCGACCTTTTTTTTCTCGACTTTTTTTTCCTCGACTTTTTTTTCCTCGACTTTATTTATCGACTTTTTTTTTCTACTTTTTTCCTCGACTTTTTTTTCTCGACTTTTTTATCTCGACTTTTTATCTCGACTTTTATGTCTTAGAGCTGGGGTAGCCAACCCTAGTCCTCGAGAGCTACCAGCTTTTTATCGACTTTTTTTTCTCGACTTTCTTTTCCTCGACTTTTTTTCTCTACTTTTTTTCTCGACTTTATTTATCGACTTTTTTTTTCTACTTTTTTCCTCGACTTTTTTTTCTCGACTTTTTTATCTCGACTTTTTTTCTCGACTTTTTTTATCCTCGACTTTTTTTATCCTCAACTTTTTTTTTTTCGACTTTTTTTATCCTCGACTTTTTTTATCCTCGACTTTTTTTTCCTCGACTTTTTTTTCTGGACTTTTTTTTCTGGACTTTTTTTTCTGGACTTTTTTTTTTACTTTTTTTTTCCTCTACTTTTTTTCTCGACTTTTTTTCTCGACTTTTTTTCTCGACTTTTTTTCTTTACTTTTTTTTTCTCGACTTTTTTTTCCTCGACTTTTTTTTCAACTTTTTTTAATCGACTTTTTTTTCCTCGACTTTTTTTATCGACTTTATTTATCGACTTTTTTTCTACTTTTTTCCTCGACTTTTTTTTCTCGACTTTTTTATCGACTTTTTTTTCTCGACTTTTTTTATCCTCGACTTTTTTTCTCGACTTTTTTTCTTTACTTTTTTTATCTCGACTTTTTTTTCTCGACTTTTTTTTCCTCGACTTTTTTTTCAACTTTTTTTAATCGACTTTTTTTTCCTCGACTTTTTTTATCGACTTTATTTATCGACTTTTTTTTTCTACTTTTTTCCTCGACTTTTTTTTCTCTACTTTTATGTCTCGACTTTTTTTCTCGACTTTTTTTATCCTCGACTTTTTTTTCCTCGACTTTTTTTTTCTCAACTTTTTTCCTCGACTTTTTTATCTCGACTTTTTTTTACTCGACTTTTTTTATCTCGACTTTTTTTTCTCGACTTTTTTTTCCTCGACTTTTTTTTCAACTTTTTTTAATCGACTTTTTTTTCCTCGACTTTTTTTATCGACTTTATTTATCGACTTTTTTTTCTACTTTTTTCCTCGACTTTTTTTTCAACTTTTTTTAATCGACTTTTTTTTACTCGACTTTTTTTATCTCGACTTTTTTTTCTCGACTTTTTTTTCCTCGACTTTTTTTCAAGACTTTTTTTCCTCGACTTTTTTTATCTCGACTGTTTTTTCTCGACTTTTTTTCCTCGACTTTTTTATCTCGACTTTTTTTAGCTACTTTTTTTCTCGACTTTTTTTTCCTCGACTTTTTTTATCTCGACTTTTTTTTTCTCGACTTTTTTTTCCTCTACTTTTTTTTCAACTTTTTTTAATCGACTTTTTTTTCCTCGACTTTTTTTATCGATTTTTTTCTCAACTTTTTTCCTCGACTTTTTTTTCTCGATTTTTTTTTTTATCGACTTTTTTTTCCTCGACTTTTTTTCTCAACTTTTTTTTCTCAACTTTTTTTCCTCGACTTTTTTTCAAGACTTTTTTTCCTCGACTTTTTTTTTCTCGACTGTTTTTTCTCGACTTTTTTTCCTCGACTTTTTTTTTCTCGACTGTTTTTTCTCGACTGTTTTTCCTCGACTTTTTTTCTTTACTTTTTTTATCTCGACTTTTTTTTCTCGACTTTTTTTTCAACTTTTTTTAATCGACTTTTTTTTCCTCGACTTTTTTTATCGACTTTATTTATCGACTTTTTTTTTCTACTTTTTTCCTCGACTTTTTTTTCTCGACTTTTTTATCGACTTTTTTTTCTCGACTTTTTTATCGACTTTTTTTTCTCGACTTTTTTTATCTACTTTTTTTTCTCAACTTTTTTTTCTCAACTTTTTTTCCTCGACTTTTTTTCCTCGACTTTTTTTCCTCGACTTTTTTTTTCTCGACTGTTTTTTCTCGACTTTTTTTCCTCAACTTTTTTTTCCTCGACTTTTTTTCTCAACTTTTTTTCTCAACTTTTTTTCCTCGACTTTTTTTCAAGACTTTTTTTCCTCGACTTTTTTTTTCTCGACTGTTTTTCTCGACTGTTTTTCCTCGACTTTTTTTCAAGACTTTTTTTCCTCGACTTTTTTTATCTCGACTGTTTTTTCTCGACTTTTTTTCCTCGACTTTTTTATCTCGACTTTTTTTAGCTACTTTTTTTCTCGACTTTTTTTTCCTCGACTTTTTTTATCTCGACTTTTTTTTTCTCGACTTTTTTTTCCTCTACTTTTTTTTCAACTTTTTTTAATCGACTTTTTTTTCCTCGACTTTTTTTATCGATTTTTTTCTCAACTTTTTTCCTCGACTTTTTTTTCTCGATTTTTTTTTTTATCGACTTTTTTTTCCTCGACTTTTTTTCTCAACTTTTTTTTCTCAACTTTTTTTCCTCGACTTTTTTTCAAGACTTTTTTTCCTCGACTTTTTTTTTCTCGACTGTTTTTTCTCGACTTTTTTTCCTCGACTTTTTTTTTCTCGACTGTTTTTTCTCGACTGTTTTTCCTCGACTTTTTTTCTTTACTTTTTTTATCTCGACTTTTTTTTCTCGACTTTTTTTTCAACTTTTTTTAATCGACTTTTTTTTCCTCGACTTTTTTTATCGACTTTATTTATCGACTTTTTTTTTCTACTTTTTTCCTCGACTTTTTTTTCTCGACTTTTTTATCGACTTTTTTTTCTCGACTTTTTTATCGACTTTTTTTTCTCGACTTTTTTTATCTACTTTTTTTTCTCAACTTTTTTTTCTCAACTTTTTTTCCTCGACTTTTTTTCCTCGACTTTTTTTCCTCGACTTTTTTTTTCTCGACTGTTTTTTCTCGACTTTTTTTCCTCAACTTTTTTTTCCTCGACTTTTTTTCTCAACTTTTTTTTCTCAACTTTTTTTCCTCGACTTTTTTTCAAGACTTTTTTTCCTCGACTTTTTTTTTCTCGACTGTTTTTCTCGACTGTTTTTCCTCGACTTTTTTTTCTCGACTTTTTTATCTACTTTTTTTCCTCGACTTTTTTTATCTCGACTTTTTTTTCTCGACTTATTTTTCCTCGACTTTTTTTCTCGACTATATTTTCTCGACATTTTTTTCCTCGACTTTTTTTCCTCGACTTTTTTTATCTCGACTTTTTTTTCCTCTACTTTTTTTTCTCGACTTTTTTCCCCTCGACTTTTTTTCGCCACATAGAAGACTACGGGCTTCTACCGCGACGCAATGACCTCCTACTCCCTGCACTATAATCCTCTTCCGGGTGCAGGGAGGAGGAGAGCCCGACGCAGCGCAGGGTGAGGGAGGGGGGAGCCGTTGGGTCCCAGTCGGACCCGCTGACTCTGACCGCAAAGGCCAGCTGTCCTTTGCCATAATTATCGCATATGTTAGAGCATATGTGATAATTGTGTATGCGAATGGGGGCGGAGCTGGGCTGCGGATTTTAGAACATCCCGCCCTGTTTTAGCAATAGTCGTTTTCTCAATAGCAAAACGCTTCTAATTAAACTAGCCCTTTATCTGGTGATGAATTACTTTTATTCTGTTCTCATAGAGCTTTAGGACAATAATGGGCAGGGTCTAATTTTAAGAAATAGTGATGAGTCTTTCTCGTCTTTGTCTACTTTTTTCTCGACTTTTTTCTCTCGACTTTTTTTTCCTCGACTTTTTTTCTCTTTTTTTCCTCGACTTTTTTATCTCTACTTTTTTTTCTCGACTTTTTTTCCCTCGACTTTTTTCTCGACTTTTTTTCCTCGACTTTTTTTATCTCGACTATTTTTTCTCTACATTTTTTTCCTCGACTTCTTTCCTCGACTTTTTTTTATCTCGATTTTTTTTACCTCGACTTTATTTTCCTCTCCTTTTTTTATCTCGACTTTTTTTTCCTCGACTTTTTTTTCCTCGACTTTTTTTATCGACTTTTTTTCTCGTCTTTTTTTTCCTCTACTTTATTTTCTCGACTTTTTTTCCCTCTACTTTTTTTATCTCGACTTTTTTTTCTCGACTTTTTTTTCCTCGACTTTTTTTCCTCAACTTTTTTTTCCCCTCCCTTTCCTGGGCTATTCTGTGCAGCCTGTGCTCCTCGCTGTGTCCGGATTCCAGGAGAGACGTGCTGGTTAGCCAGCCATAACCCCACACCGGTTTTTGTTTTTTTTAAATCTTTTTTTACACACTGAAGCCTGCACGGATCTGACTGATCCGTGCAGGCTAAAGCCAAAATTGACAGGAAAATAAAGTGTATTTTCCTGCCGGATTTGGCTGGCCATTCGTGGCCGTTTTACGCCAAATAGTGGCCGTATTTTTCTTTTGAATGGTGATTCCTGTCATATTCTTTCGATGGTGTATTCATTCCCATCAATACCAATACGAAAATTCGTATTTTTAGCATAGTAAATGCCAAAAATACGAATACGTCAAAAAAATTGTATTTTCCTATGAAAATCCACTTTTTTTTTTACGAATTTATCTTAGTAAATTTTCCCCATAATATAATAGAAAATATTGATAGAGCACAACAGGTCTTCAACAAACTGTTATTCACCTGTTTTTCTATATCTTGGTTTTATCACCTTGCTCCAGCTGTGGTTGTTCTCTACCTACTGTATGTTCATTTCAAAGATTGTCAATAAAAACGTATCACGAACATTTTCAGATTCAAATCTACAAAGTTGAAGATTGTTTTGTTTGTATTGTTTTGATTACACAGAACTTAGGAGGGGGCGAGAGAGGTAATTGGCCCCCTGAAGGAGAAAATATGCTGATCCGGTAGCAGACTGAACTCTGAAAGCATATAAATATTGCCTGCAAAGTTGAAGGAAAAGCATTGTATGCAGTTTTCTGGTTTAATACAAGGCCAGTGAAGCCTGACTTGTTAACCCTTTGGTGACTTAATCCAATCATTTTCTTGTTAACAGGATGGAGCAACTTCTCATGAAACAAACCTGAAGTATTTAAATACAGCGGTTTCTGCCTACACAGAACACAAGAGGGCAGCAGATGAGTTGGGAAGGAGCCACAGGCTAGAAAACCCTGAAATAAAGAAGATGAAAATGGATAGGCAACAGGAGCCTGGAAAAGGGCAGTTCTCAGGAAGTGGTTTGTTTAGCCAACATCTTGTTCCTGTTTTACCTGTATTAACTGATTATACTACAAGAGAAACAAATGACACTACGGGAAGCACAGAGTCCCAGCCTAGGCTGGCAAAAAAAGAGCACAAAGATGGCGGCATGTACACCGAAAACGCCAATTTAGGAGCACGAACATCAAACTCCATAACAAGCAATGAGGTGTTGGACTGCTTGGTGAACCCTCAAGTTGTCCACTTGGTGGCTCAGCTCTTGTTGAACAGGAGGTCATGCTGATAGTGTCGGTGATGGCCACCGTTCTCCTACATTTCTATTCACATCTTTTATTAAACAATGGAATCTAACAAAGTTAACAATGAAACCTAAATGTCCCTGTAATTCTGGTCAATTTTTTCAGGGTGGATTTCCTACTTCTTTTTTTTGCAAGTAATATTTATTAAAAGCTTTTTACATATAACTAAAAGTCTGGGCATAGAGACAAACAATGTTGACAAAAATAACGCGTGGAAAGATGCATATGTGTTGAAACCGTATACAAAATATTTAACAGAAGAGCAAACATTGCAATCAGAAAATTCACAGAAACGAAAAAAAAAGAATAATATTTACCTTCAAATGTAACAAATAGGAAAAAGAAAAAAGAATGAGAACAAGAAATGTAGAGAATATCAGAGGGGGAGAAAATAGTAAGAAAGAATAAAGGTACAAACAGGGGGAGGGGTTAGGGCGGGTGGGAGGGAAAGAGTCCACTGGGCCTCTAGGGAAGATTTGAATTATGTATAAGCTATTTGAGAGAGAGATACAGGGCTAGGAAGTGCCAGCAAGGGATTTATATCTATCAGCAGTGGTGTAAGTTCATCCCAGTTGCCTGGAGGCAAGATAAACATTGGTGTCCCCCCCCCCCCCATACACACACACACATAGCACCTTGTATAAATATAGTTATGCGTATGTATGTATGTATGTTATGTATATTATGTTGAAATTAAAGAGCCTGTGATGCCTATGGTCCTGATGGGGGGTGGAATTAGAAACAGAAGCAATATTGGCGGTTTCCAATGAACTGAATCAAACTTGCAGGGGAAGAGAGTGACGCCCCTTGGGAGCAGGAGCCCGGCGGCAGATTCCATTGCCTCCCAGAGTTACGCCTCTGTCTATCAGAGGTAACAGTAAGTCAGATTTCACACCTTTATATTTTCATATATACAACACATCTGATTAGAGATATTTCACATTGATGGTGCTTTAGAACAGAGTTCTGTATTCGATCTACACTTATTTGCCAACTACTGTCCTGAATCCATTAATAATGTCCTGATCTTCTTGAATTTCTTACAACTGCTTATTAGATTATTGTTTTTAGTTAAACTTAATTCCTTAAACCAGTCAAAGAGACATCTTTATTTACTTGTACCACAGATGAGGAATCCCTGGTAGGTTCTCTATAAATTAGGGCATGTAGTCCCATCTTATGATTTTTCCCCAGAAGACAACTTTCCACAATGCCCCTAATATTATGTGTGTTGGTCAACCTGCAATCTATGGGGGAATTACACAGTTTACTAAAGGAAATTTGTAAAAAAAATAGGTGAATTTGTATCCAGAAATACACTTCTTTTTTACATTTACTATCCTGAAAATACGGCAATTCGTATTTGTATTGATAGCACATCAATACGAATACGAATTGCCGTATTTTCGGGATAGTAAATGTCAAAAATAAGTGTATTTCTCGATACAAATACACCTATTTTTTTTTACAAATTTCCTTTAGTAAATTTCCACCTATGTGTCTATGTATGCATCTTTTGCAACTTTATTCAAATACCACCAGAGCGTCCTTCACTGGTGTACAACTGTGCAAGAACAGGGATGCCCACTTTCCTATATGCAGAAACACTGATTGGTGCATCTTTAGACACTCCATTGAAATTTACACCAGCACTATGGAAGGGGCAGTTTCTCAGCCAGAGCACGGCCTCCTTTGTTAGCGATGGAGCAGAACCATTTTCATCTCCATGCCCACAACACTTCTATGGAATGGACCATCTCCAGCCATGTGCTAAGGCACCTCCATGTTCCCGCCCAGGAATGCCTCGTACAGTTCTGAGAAGCGAGTCTCCTTTTAGGCTCAGTTGCTACTCTGCGTCTTATTCATGTTTGTTCGCACATACCTACACAGCTGTGATTTTTTTTATGGCTACAGACTTTATAATCATCTAAAGTACAATTGCTGCCGAGAAAAGATTATAGACACCTACTTGATGTATAGACACCTACAAAGCTGGTGCTGTTCCTTTGTGTACATGTTCACAGCTGAAGGCCGATTAGCACCCCAAAAATGACCATGACACATCTGCTTTTATTGCTGCCACTCCCTGTTATTAAAAAGCTCAATGTGAGCTGCATCGCAAAGGTTCCATGATGCGGATGCAGTGCAATTGTGGTGCATGAGCAGTCTAACGGTAATCACTCAGTTACATGAATATTGGCATTATGTACAAACATGCATTAGGTCCTCTGGGCACATGTTATCTGTACACAAGCAGAGGTGTGCAGAAGAAAACCCTGCCCAGCTGTGTCTGACGTCAGTAGTGCGTACAACTCAGAATTAGGCCCCTTGGAACTGTGTATTACATGTGAAGACAGCACTAGCCTAAGAACTGGAACTGTGGAATACAACAATAAATTATTTGGAGATACATTTAGTTTATCTTAAAGAATTATTGGCTGGATCTATGTAGGGAAAATTTCTGAATAAAATATAAGAAAATAAGTATAAGCTCAAGTTCTCGATATGACACAACATATTGACAGAACAATTGAATGAACACCATAATAACACACTAAAACTCACAGCTACAAGTGCAATTATAAATGTAGTGTGTGTAGTCCACTTTATATTTGTACTATATATTTCAGTACAGGCAGTTTTTAATGTACTTAATAAAAGTTATATTTTAATACTTCACAAGGTACTATTATAAATATGTACTTTGTGCGCCAGCAAAGCGACAATCTTTCCTTTTTTTTCTCAGTACTAATGTACAGGTGATAAGAGACAATATGGAAGGATTATAGTCCCTTATTCAGACTTGATCGCTGCAGTGCGGATTTGAAGATCCCTGCAATCAGATAGTTGCCCCCCTGACAGCGTGAAAACCCGCCCTGTGCAAGTCTGCATATGACAAATGCAAATCCCTCACATCAAATGATCTTCCCAGTCTGTGCAATGTACATAACTCGGACCCTTCCACAAGTCTGCGACAGGTACAGGCTGATCGAGGCAGGAGCTGATGTCACACACCCTCCTTGAAAACACCTGGGCACTCCTTTTCCGGACACTCTCAGAAATCGGTCGGTTACCACACACCTGTCAAACTGCGAGAAAATTGCAAAAAAGTTATCACTGATTGTTTTATGCTGTGTGGCCTCATACATGCACAGCCATCCGCTCTGAATATCCCCCAGAGTCAGATCATCCCAGTCAATCATAAAGAAAAATAGAAGCTCAACAACAATTTGTATTTTTTTTTTAACACCCTGGACACTTTCACAAAAAACATTTTTTTTTAAATAGCTGATGAGATTGTATTCCGTGCATGCATACAAAGCTTTTCAGTGAAATCAGGTAGAAAAGTTAAAATTACATCCAATCACTATGCAATGTTTAAGCTCTGATAAATAAAGGTTGAGTATCCCTTATCCAAAATGCAAGGGACCAGAAACCTTTTTGGAAAACGGATAATTCTGTATTTCAGAATATTTATATATTTCAATGAGGTATCTTGCATTTATGTTTTGCTCTCTGCCAGCAAATGGCAGTGTTTCGGAGACTCACGGACACTAGACATATATAGATGATTTGCGCATGAAACAAGGTTTCAAAACCTAAAACAAAGTTTGTGTACTATCTCAGGCACTGCTAAGCAATCATTTTCTTGCACATATTTAGTGCCTGTTACATATTATATCCCCAGTAATGCTTTTAAGAAAAAAAGAAAAAAATGTACATTTTGGAAACTATGGTTTTCTGAATAATAACAAGGGAGGAGAAGAAAGACTGTTATGTACGTGACGCGCTGTTAGGACAAGAAAAATTACTAAAATGTAACCTTTAATTGTTTATTTTAAGATTTTAAGACATGCAAATGTCGACACAATAGCAAACTACTAACGTGGTGAGCCAGTATTAAAAAATTTAAAAATACAAAAAAACAAAAGATTGCAGTCCCCAATTCCTGCCATATCTTCAGCACTTCCCTTACCATTCGTTCCAAACAGTAATCTAGCATGCAGTTTGTATGCAAACAACAACAGGATAATGGAATCTACCCAAGCATACAATCAATGGATATAAAATATCCTAGCTAGATATCATTAAATGGTCTATTTTTCGAGCAAACATCAAAGACCATTACCCCACGGCCTGACCCGTCAACATAAGACGGTCTAATGAAAAACAGAGAAAGAATGTACCATAAATAAAGGGAAAACCCCTTTTTCTTTCTTCTCTGTCCCCAATTCTTTAATTTTTTAATATGTTCTCAATATCTTTCTATGTAGCTCTTTTTAGAAACACAAATTTCTTGTGATACACATTCATATTCAATGATTGCTTTTTTCCATTTAGGGTCAAATTATTTATGCAGTTAAGATATACCAGTTAATGATATTGATACAGGCAGTAATGCAAGAGACCAATTAAAGACCAATTAAGGGCTGCAGCAATGCTGGCAGCAAGGCAAGACTGAGGACACACCCGCCCCTGACTCATTAGTATACAGGAAGGGGTAGGTATATAAGGGACTTTCGTGCACTCACCTGGTTGGTCCTGATGAAGCTGGTGGCGACACGCGCGTTGACCAGACACACTTAGTGTGTGAAATATCCCCATGTCCCCTTCCCCCATGAAATGTATTTTGATTGATGTATAGGGCATTACAGTATCCACTCACAGAGGGCGCATCTGATAGGAGCTGTGGGGTCAGAACCTAACCACGGTCTCCCAAGACTCAGATGTGATTACAGCACGCCAGTGCAAATACAGCACCCGGCCGGTGCGTCCCTCTGTTAGGCGCAGTGTCAAGTGACGGAGCGCGACGCGGGTCTGCGAGTTGGAGAATCACAGCCTCACCACTGACTGTGATCTCCCCACAGACACCGATGCACTACCAGCACAGCCGGGAACAGTGGCATACGTACAAGCCACTTTCCCTGCGGAGAGGAACCAAACAAACGGCGGAGAACACTAACAGCCGATTTGTGTTCCCAATATCAGATCTAACGGGTACACTTTAGATGTAAAATACGGCTTGTATACTACCAGCCGGCCCCGTAGTCTGTTATTATTTAAGACTGTGCTACACACTGCGCAATATCTGTGCAGATACTAGGCGGCAACCCTTTTTTTGATGTTTAAAAGGACCAAACAGACATATTTACTTTGCTGTCCTAATTTATCTGCACAGTCCTTGGGAGCAATCTGTGTTATAAACTAATATTAAACAAAAGTAACTTAATTAAGTGAAAATTGTAACAGATTTGTTCATTTCATGAGTGGGTACACACTGTAAGATATACAGTAACACGCACCTAATCTAGCAATTACACTGGGAACAGGACATTGGGGTTCAATTTGAGAGGATCTATATTCCCTTTTTTAAAAACACTTTGTTTCTTCCTCTTTGCCTCCTTGGCAATTGTTTTTATATATCTTAAAATAAACAATTAAATGTTACATTTTATTAATTTTTCTTGTCCTAACAGTGCGTCACGTACATAACAGTCTTTCTTCTCCTCCCTTGTTATTGCTAAAATTACTGTTGAAGTGACAGCACACCCCACATAATAAAGTCTATGAATATTGATTGAAACAAGGGGTTACCTTATAAACACTGCCAGTGCGATTGTTCACTCCCCCTCTTTTTGGTTTTCTGAATAATTTGGATAAAGGATATCAGAATAAGGTATACGCAATCTGTACTATAAATGGAATGAAAAAAAAAGTCTAAAGGTGATGAGCTGACACTTCATTATTGTAGCAATTAGAAAGGGATTTAAAGGTGATGAGCTAACCCTTCTATTCATGTTTAATGCTCTTTTACTGATTATTCACTGATGGTACCAATGAAGAAATCTCTAGCTAACACTGCACTTCAACTACCACTGCTGACATGTTATTCTGGAAATTGGTGATTCTAAACCCTTGGATATATCTGCTATGACAGGCCTACAGGGGACCATATATAGAAGTATGTACGTACTGTATATGTGATTGTAGCATGCAGGGGCAAACGCAGGATTTTCAGAAGGGGGTTTCCAGAGGGGCAGAGCAAAGCACGGAGATAGACACTTAGGTGACCCAGTTTATGCTGGGTCAGTTAAAGTATTATAGATAGACCAAATGTATATGATTAATAATAATAATAATAATAATAAATAATATATATATATATATATATACATACATATAATACATATATATACATACAGGGGCGTCAAATGCAGTGTAGACCCCTGGGCATAGCAATGTATTGGGGCCCCTACCCATCCTCCAGCGGTAGGGGTGGGGGAAGCTTTGATGTCCCGAGGGTGGTAGGGGGTATTATATCAACCGCTCAGCATGTAGGGCCTAGATCAGTAATTTCCATTAATTACCCCTTTACTGCACATATGGTGGGAGAAGGGGGCATTGGGCTGAATGAAGGGGCCCTGATACATAACTTCCAGGGTGGTAGAGGATGTTTAATATGCAGAGGAGGGTTTATAGTGGAGTGGGCTTATTATTCATAATTTTCTGGTGGGAGGACAGCTTGCTTGACTGCAGATATCTCCAGTTCCCGGAAATAGATTTCTTAGATTTTAATGGAATTAAAAACTAGAGAATCCCACCTACCAAATGGTATTGGGGACTAGGGGATAAGAGTTCCGGAGGCAGAGCAATCTGCCAATGAGCATATAAAACTACATACCAGGTGTGTGGAGCTGGAGCAGTAGCCAGCTGCTGGAAGGCTGATATCTCTGGTTCTAGGAACAGTACTGACAAGCTACTAGTGTCCTTAAAAGGGGGAGAGTCCCAGCTTTTGGAATATACCCTCAGAAGAACTCTAAGTCAAACTACTGTAAACCTGAAATATCTGACTGGGAAGAGCAATAAACAGGCTTGGATGGGGACCACTGCTTTGAAGTCAGATATCTCCGGTTCCCAAGGGCCGATTTTTAAAATTCTTGTACCCATGGAAAGAGGGGAGCCTCAGCTTTCAGGCTAGGGTCCTTAGACTCCTGGGGGGGTTTCTGGGTACTCAGAACCCCCCCCTGCGTGCGCTACTGGTATGTATTAAAGTTTTACTTTATTTGTTTGTGTGTTTTATTTTGCTATTGGTTATGTTGCAGGAATACAAGAACCATTGGGCCCATTAATGCCCCGCATGCTGAGACTTGTAGTTCTCCAAGTCCCTGCATTCGGGAAGGCTTGCTGGGATTTGTAGTTCCACAACATAACACAATAGTTTATTCTTATAGATTTTATACTGCTACTGCCATTAGCCTGGTGTCAAATGCCTGGGTGCACCTGGGACAGCCCAGGGCTGGTAATTGCCAGCTGGGGGGACCGCATGCTGGTTTTTTAAATGATTTAATTCTATTTTTGACAGGACAGCATCACATGGATCTGACTGATCTGTGTGATGCTGCCGCATTATACGTATTTGGCTGCCGGTAAATACGGCAGCCAAATACGTATCACGTCGCCATCGGAAAATATGAATGCAGAGAACACAGCAGCTTAGTAAACTTATCTCTGGTCGTATTTTCGTCTTGTATACGGGATCAGCCTTAATCCGCAATCTTAGTAAATTTCACCCTTCCTGTCTTGGAAAGCTGGGTTTAACCAGAGTGGAAGATATAATGAGTGTGAGGGATTTAAATTCCAAGATTTACGTAAATTAAACCACACTGACCTTGTAGATGTTAATAAAGAAAGTAATGGGGAAATGTCTTTTTTTTACATTTCCTCTGAATACTTCCTCCAACAATCCAAAAATATACTGGTAGGTTAATTGGCGGCCAACAAATTAACCCTAGAATGTTTGTGTGTACATGTTAGGGATGTGTGAGTTTGGATTTGGGTACACCCCAATCCGAACTCGCTCTCCGAGCCTGTTCGGTTACTCCCGCCTAGACTTGGAGCGCAGGTCTCCAGATCTCATGAGATCCCACCATCGGATCTTGCGAGGTCTGGACCCTATAAAGGAATGGCTGGCCTCACGCCATCTTCACTCCAGTCTAGGAGAGTGAAGAGGCAGCGCCTGTCCTGGCCGCCTGCTTGCTCGCCCACCCACTGTCCCGCTGATACTTAGTAGTTTTTACTACTAGTATACAGTGATATTGCTGTTGTCCAGTCCAGTGATAGACAGCACTCTGTGCTGTCGTGTATATAGGTCAGTCCAGTGATAGTGCTGTGCTGCGTAGTCCAAGTCCAGTGATAGTGCTCTATAGTCCAGTCCAGGGATAGTGCTCTATAGTCCAGTCCAGTGATAGTGCTGCATATTTTAGTCCTGTCCAGTGATCATGCTTTATAGTCCAGTCCAGTGATAGTGCTGTATATAGATCAGCCCAGTGAAAGTGCTGTATAGTCCAGTTCAGTGGCACTGACGTTAAAGTCCATTGAAACAACTGCATACAGTATGTCCAGTGATACTGGTGCATAAGTCCAGTCCAGTGATATTGCTGCATAAGTCCAGTAAAGTGGCACTAACATTAAAGTCCATTGGTACTGCTGCATAAGTCCGGTAATGCTGCCATTAAAGTCCAGTGATACTGCTACATACGTCCAGTCCAGTGATATTGTTGCATAAGTCCAGTCCAGTGGTACAGCCGACAGCTTTATAAGTCCAATGACAGTCCAGTGTACACTATAAAAAATTAAAGATTTATTTGAATACACTCCTGTGCTGCCTGCATATAATAAATAACCCCAAAATAAAAGGGTTATTTTAAATCCGTCCAATTTTTTCAGGCTTTGCCGTGTGTGTGGTTTAGGCCAAGTTTTTTTCTTCAACTTACTGAAATTTGGCATTTGGGATTTTATATGTCCTCTACAATGACATTGGGCATCAGTTTTGGCAGGCGACATTGATAGAAGTTCATGTTCTGTCATGACTAGTGGCAGCAGCTTCAGCACTAAGAGGAAGTGGTTCTTGTTCTTTCACTATTTTATCCTCCACATTTTGGTTCTTCATTATCTTTCTGGAGTTATAATAATATGCGGCCCAGGAGAGTGTACCCCTGAAACACACACATACGGCAAAACCTGAAAAAGTTATATGGATTAAAATAACCCTTATTAATATATGCGGGCGGCACAGGAGAGTGTGCTATTATTATTATTATTATTATAATAATAATAATGTTTTGCATCTGATAGTGTGTACACACGGTTCGATATGGCTTCCGATGTTGACGATATCGTCAACATCGGAAGCCATATCGCATACATATCGCATACTGATTGTATGCAGTGTAAGGGCTTCCTAGCACGATGCGCGCTCCCGTTTAAGGAGAGATCGGAGGGGAGATAGAGTGGGCAGCACACTCTATCTAGCACAAATCGCAAGCATATCGCATGCATCGTATGTGCCTTGCGATATGCTTAAGATGCGATGTGCTATACGATTTCCAGGGCCCTGTCAGTCATCCTGTTGTTAAGTCAAAATCGCATAGTCAAAATCTTAAGCAAATCTTAAGGCACATAGGAAATCGCATAGTAAATCAAATAGGAAATCGCATAGCAAATTGTATGGTAAAAAGTCAAAATCTTAAGCATATCTTAAGGCATATCTTAAGGAGTAGAGAAAAAAAAAAAAAAAAAAGGGAAAAGTAAAAATCGGACAAAACATCGAATCGTACATCGGATCGCACAGAACATCGAACCGTGTGTACACACTCTGAATCTGTTCCCTTCAGTGTTTTGTCGTGTTTTGAATCTGTATTTTTTTTAAATCCATAAAAATCGCTACAATCGCAGATTTTTTTTTGCTCCTACCCTATTAACCTCAATAACATTAATTTCCACTAATTTCCACTCTATCCTGAAAACCTCATACCCCACAATGTTGTCTTTATGCCAAAAGATTTCACAGAGGTAGCTGGATGACAATGTTAAGTGGACGGCACAAACACGTGGCCCATCTAGGAGTGGCACTGCGGCGGCAGACATGATGGCTGTTTGAAAAACCAGGCCCCAAAGAGCACATAATGCCAAAAAAAAGAGGTGCAACATGGAATTGTCCTCCCTCCCACCCTTATACAACATAGATCCAAAACATGAAACACTAGAAGTGGGCGATGCACATCCCAAGTACATGTGGTAGGGAAATTAGATTGTAAACTGCACTGGTGGCAGGGACTGACGTGAATGTTGAAATATTCTCTTTAAAGCGCAACAGAATACGAGAGTTATTCTGGTTCACTCGCAAAGGCAAATTCCTTCTCAAATGGACACAACCATATGCACTGCAGCTGGGACAGATGTAACTTGTGAAGAGAGAATTAGATTTGGGTGGGGTTTTACTTCAAAGTGAGATCTATATTGCATTGTAAAAATAAAGCAGGCAGTATTTTCCCTGCACAGAAACAAAATAACTCATCTAAATCTCTCCGCACATGTTACATCTGCTCCACCTGCAGTGCACATGTTTTTGTCCATTTGAGAAGGAATTTGTCGTGGCGAGTGAACCAGAATAAGGGCCTACAGATGAAGCGAGCTCCATCTTTGCAGGGGCTGGCGATAGAATTGGCAGCGGCTGGCTTCTGCCAGGGGCGCGCGCACACGAGACGCTCGCGCGCCCCTTTGCAAACGGAGCCTACCGCCTCCCCCACTGGTCCCCCTCGCTTCACCGACCCCCCCCGAACTGGGCAGCATCTCCCTGAAGCGGAGACGGGCTTGGAGATGCTGCCCAGCCACCGTGATACCAGGACGGACGTGCGTGTGAGTGCCGGAGCTCGCCAGTGCAAGAGATCTGGTGAGCACCGGCTAAGGATAATGCCCGCTCCATCTGTATGTGTGTGCTATATACATAATTGGTAATAAATAAAAGTAGAGCATATCTAGTTTTTTTATATATCGGCAGATGGCTGCTTGGTTATAGAGTGATAGATCAAAAAAATGAATGCTGGCATTTATTTTTGCTGCCATTCATTTTTATAGTATGTTTTTGTAGGATTTTGAGGCTGATATTTGGTTTCTCGTCTGACAAAATAAATTGTAAAAAACTGCATTCAGTGTTTATATTTTACTGTTGCAATAAAAGCAGTAAGACATGGGGGGTATTCAATCCCCCTTCTGCTATTCCGATGGGGGAAATAGCGACAGGTCCCTGTTCAACGCTCTCTTTCCCGACAGCATTGAACAGGGATCTTGGCAGAACGGACCCGACTGTAGAAGCAGTCGGGCTCGTTCTGCTGAGAACGGCCATGGATTGTTGAGCTCCAGGCCGCAGCTCGACGATCCATGGCTGTATCTCGCGTCCACGCCCCCCTTTCGGCTTTCAGCAGACGGGACATTGAATCCAGCCTGCCGGTTCTTTGTCGAGCCGGACGAGAACGGGACAGGGTCACAGTGATCTTGGTTTGTGGATTGTGCCCTCTCTGTTGTAATCCCTGTTTGTGGATTGTGCTCTGTCTGCGTTGATCTCTGTTTGTGGATTGTGCCTTCTCTGCTGTGATCCCTGTTTGTAGATTGTGCCCTCTCTGCTATGATCTCTGTTTGTGGATTGTGGCCCCTCTGCTGTGATCCCTGTTTGTGGATTATGCCCTCTCTGGTGTGATCACTGTTTGTGGATTATGCCCTCTCTGGTGTGATCCCTGTTTGTGGATTATGCTCTGTCTGCTGTGATCCCTGTTTGTGGATTGTGCTCTGTCTACTGTGATCCCTGTTTGTAGGTTGTGCCCTGTCTGCTGTGATCCCTGTTTGTGGATTGTGCCCTCTCTGCTGTGATCCCTGTTTGTGGATTGTGCCCTCTCTGCTGTGATCCCTGTTTGTGGATTGCGCCCTCTCTGCTGTGATCCCTGTTTGTGGATTGCACCCTCTCTGCTGTGATCCCTGTTTGTGGATTTCACCCTCTCTTGTAATCCCCGTTTGTGGATTGCGCCCTCCCTGCTGTGATCCCTGTTTGTGGATTATGCCCTCTCTGTTGTGATCCCTGTTTGTGGATTGTGCTCTGTCTGCTGTGATCCCTGGTTGTGGAATGTGCCCTGTCTGTTGTGATCTCTGTTTGTGGATTGTGCTCTGTCTGATGTGATTCCTGTTTATAGATTGCAACCTCTCTGCTATGATCCCTGTTTGTGGATTGTGACCTCTTTGCTGTGATCCCTTTTTGTGGATTATGCTCTCTCTAATGTGATACCTATCTGTAGACGGGGCTCTCTCTGCAGTGACACTTGTATATGTATTTTTGTGTGGGAAAACTATTACAGAGCAATGAATTAAAAGCAATGTCCTCAGAATGTCCTCACACTGGTTTATGAGCCCGACCCTTTATTACATAAAAGATGTCTTTCAGCAGGCAATAATTTCCCTCTAAAGTATACATTTTTGTGTAGGATAATATTGTGAGGGACACTTTCAATAATGGATATTATTATAATAACCTTTCTGCTTTCACATTATGCAGCAATGTATAATTATTAAAACAAAGATTGTGGTTCTTTATTGCTTAGTCCTTTATTTTATTCTTCTCTTCGTTTGGCACCCTGGTTGGAGGAACTGACCTATCGGTTCGACAAATTAGAAGGAATAGAACCGTTGATGAGACGGCGCTGAAGGGAACTCTTTTCTCTGTGTATTATGGTTGTAAGGGTTGGTACCCCTAAGTGTTCCCAAGCGGCCGTCTGGGGCGAAAGAGTTTACTCTAAACCCTTTTTTCCTTTATTTTAGTAGTAGCGGACACGAGACTGTAAAGTCCTACAGCTGGCATTGCACATCATTGTGTTTTTTTAGACACAGCAAACCATATAATGAATGCAAATTATCCTATGTCGCTTATATTTTACATGGCAGACATACTGTACATGGAGTTGGCCATCATTCTTATTGCGATGACTTCATCCTTATTGCTTCATTCTTGCTGTATTCTTCCAATTTGCAGTGCAGCTCAGTCTAGTTGTACATTCATTTGCTATTGATAGAATCTAAGATGAACAATTTCATTCAATAAATGTTCTGCCACAGTACAAGTGCCCAGCAAGACCCACAAAAGCCTTTACAGAATGCTGTCCTATTTAATGAAACTTGGCTGCAGTGAAATATGAATTAAATTGATTTTTCTCTGGAGAGTGGGATAGTCATAGATGTTCTAAGACCGGAGTAATGTGCTTGTCCAAAATATCCACCAATACAAGATATCATTTTACAATGCAAGGTGGGATGGCAGTTGTGATGATTTCACACATATATGGATATGTACTACATTGTATCTACTGCAGTGCTGAAGGGGTTTCCAAGCTATACACAAATGTCCAAAGACTTCCATAGACTCAAAAGGTAATTGGAAATGTTGAGTCTGAAAAAATGAATTAGTACACAATGCATATACTTTTGTGGAAATTAACCATATTTTATGACCGGACATTTGAAATATGACACTTGGAAGAAAGACAATTATAGGAATTGTCATTAGTGAAGGTGAATTGAGCCATTTATCATGTGAAAAAGGGAATAAATCAAGTGGATGATTGGGTTAGGAAAATGTCACAATAGAAAATCTGTGCAAGCGAAGGATACACAGTGCAGACCGTAATGGCGATCGTATGGTAGTGATAGTTTATCTGTTGTATTTTGTTATAGTTACTACAGTATATGTTTATGACCTAGGCTCAAATGCATGTTTATTCTATGTGATGGCAGTGCATTCACATGGTGATGCTACATAGAAAGCATATCACATTTTTGAGCAGTTTTAAGTAACACCAGTGATTCCACAGGGAGAAATTGAATTCTCTGTCTCCATATAATAACAAGAGGGGGCGCAGACATGCTGTGTCCCCAGTTTAGATAATGGGACATTATTTCATTTTTCCTGCCTTGGCTTTGTTTTTGGTTACTACTAGGTTTATTTTATCTTGACGTGATCTGGGGAAGGCCCCAATATGCGTCCTGGCATACCCCAGCACCATTTTCTTTTGCATGGGTCACTGGATCAGCCCTGGACTGATCCTTCAACTTCCTGTTTTCACCATCTCTCATTACCTGGTTGTTCCTCACCATGTTATGCATGCTGGGGCAGTGTCCTTGATCCAGCTTCCATGAAAAATCAGCTATGATTGCTACATAATAGCTGTATTCTGAGACTACATGTAAGATTGCAGGTTCTACTAGTATTCATTACATAAATCATTGTGACAATGGTCTGGTATGTACTTATTAGCGACCAAAAGCATGTGAAATAAGTTGACAGTGTAAGTTGTAATAAATAACAAAATATTGGAGCATATTACTGTCAACAAGTGAAACCAAATAGGATACATCCATAGAGAACATACAAAAAATATAATCTACAATATAGACATGTCTGTCAGTGGTGTCATTAGGGATATGCAGGCCACACCCTGGTGTCACCCGCCCAGAGTAGGTATATGTAAACTAGGCAAATGCCTATGACGTTTGGAATGCCTAGGGTCATCCTAACCCTAGGGCTGGCTCTGCTTAACAGTGGGCATCAGTGGTTTGCTGAGACCGGGAGGTTGCTGGTCGGCAGCCATAGATGAAACTGATAGTGAAGCGGGAGGCAGGAGATCTGTTGTATGCAAGGAACTCCATGTTTATGCCACTGTCTACTTCACTGACCTGTTAAACAGTTTTATCCGTGACTGTCTGTTTACCTGTCAGCCCCTCCCAATTCCCCACTGACCAGTAGTGAGCCTTCTAGGGACTTTAGTAAAATCCACAGGGAACAGGTGGAGGGGTGAGGTGCATGTTCCTTGCCTAACTAGAGGCATGATCTGTCCAAGTGTCAAAGACAGACAGATGCAGGGCACTAGGCCCAGCGGCTCCCCAGAAGAGAGACCGAGCTCTGACCCGCACTGGCTCTATCATCTGGGAGCACCGCTGATGTCTTTAATGCTAACGAATTGCTAAGTGTGTAAACAACTATAACTTTTATTACTGACATGATAGCAGTTCATATATGAAGGTATGAACCGGACCTGGGCTGGATATGTTCTAAAGCAAAAATGTGGTAAAAACCATTACAGTATCAGGGTTTTTACCACATTTTCACATGCTCCAATGTCCGCATCACTGGTCAGCGATGTGGAGGGTATCGGCAGCTTTTGGGCTTCTTTCCACAGCACTGTGTGAGGGATCCATCACTCAGTGGTGTAGGGTGCAGCCAGGGCACCTGGAGCAAGCACATGTCACGGTGCCCCCGCTCTGGCTCCAACCCTCCCCTAGACATATATGACCCATACATAATGGTAACTAAGAGAACGTCCAGTCAGCAAGTTTCTCCATCGCTGCTACTCTGCACCCGGCTCTCTGTTTAGAAATCCGTGTCTGAGGGGAGATGTGAGCTGCATGCTGCAGATCGCGCCAGGGATCGCGGACGTGTGAGGGCTGCATCGGGGATTGCGGGAAGGAGAGGGTTGCGCCAGGGATTGCGGGCAGGAGAGGGACGTGCCGGGGATCATGGGCAGGAGAGGGACGTGCCGGGGATCGCGGGCAGGAGAGCGACGTGCCGGGGATCGCAGGCAGGAGAGCGACGTGCCAGGGATCGCGGGCAATAGAGGGACGCACCGGGGATCACGTGTAGGAAGCGCCTTCTGCTTGTGGTGCCCTACAAACCTTTGGTGCCTGGAGCACAAGCTCCGCCGGCGCCAACCTAGCTACGTCTCTGCCATCATTGCGCATGCGTAGAGGAACTCCTGAGTCTCAGACTCGGCAGTGCCGGTTTTCCCATTCTTAGTGAGCCCAGGGATTCTAGGGGCTCACCCCAATGGGGAAGATGACACTGCCCCGGGGAGCTGCTGCGGCGGGTAGAGGGGTCTATTCAGCAGTGGCTGGAATCTAGTAGTGCTGCATTATTTGCCGGGTGGTGGACGGGAAGCTGGTTTTGAAAAGACTAGCCGGATGCCGATTGGCTGATTTCTCTCTCTTTTCAAAATCAGCAGCGCATCCGGCAAATAGTGCTACAGGTCCCCAGCTGCTGCTTCCCGAACTCCGCTGCAGGCACCGGGCAACGGCGGCTGGGAGCTTGTAGCGCTATTTCTGGGTGGCAGGAAGCATTGCTGATTTTGAAAAGACTGGCTGGACGCTGATTGGCTGAATTCTCTAAGCCAATCAGCGGCCAGACAGTCTTTTCAAAATTAGCAACGCTTCCAACCCAGAAAATAGCGCAGTTCTACAAGTTTCCAGCTGCCACTGGCTGGACCCCACTGCCCAGACCCCGCTGCACATAGGTATGTTTTGCCCAGGGGCCCCCGCCAATGTTAAGATGGCCCTGAGACTCGGAAGTCCAGGGACGGTACTGCATCGCAAAGGGCAGCTCTTAAAACAACAGCTGTCCTTTGATTTACTAATCGCATATGTTACAGCTCATGATGTAACATGAATAAGGAACACGATTGTGTGACATAATGTGAATAAGGTTGTATTACTGTATGGTGTTATTTGAATTTGGGGTACCGATATACTACTTGGCCACACCTCTTTTGGGGGCTGTGAGTCTTCAGTGTGCGCCAAAATGAGATTTAATGTGTGATGGGTGTTTCTGGCTGCTGTGATCTGTGGTGCTGGATTATGGGGCTGTGCTGGGTCAGAGATGGAACTAGTGGTCAGAGGCGTAGCTAGGGTGGAGCACAAGCTCCGGGTGCCAAGATGTCACCAGGCGCCAGAGCCGTGCACTTTGCCGCCGGCTCCCACTCCCTGCTTGCCCGCTCCCCCAGCACGCCCACTCCCCGATGTGCCCGCTCTGTGTGTTACTGTGCGTCACTGTGCACCTGTGCAGCACAGTCAGTGAGAGAGAGTGCAGCAGATCCCACCCCTGAAAGATTGAATCACCACCATAAATCGTCTATATAACGGCCATAGAGGACCAGGCCCGCCCCCAGCCCGCCCCCCCACACGAGTCGGTCTTCGACCATGCCCATGTAGAGGTTGGTGTAACGGGGGGCGAACCTGGTCCCCATGGCCGTCCCCATCACCTGTAAATAAAATGTGTTATCAAAAATGAAATAATTGTGCTCTAAGATGAATCTTATTGAATCCAACAGAAAAGTGATGTGTGTGTCACTGAATACAAAGAACGAACCTAAAGATGCGAATTGGTTACAGTCCATCTCTAAATCTCCTTCTGGTTGTTACAGATGCAACAAAAACCGTTGTATTACCTGCCAACACATCTGTAACAAAACACAATGGATTGTAACAGCAGAAAACAAAACACACAAAATAAAAACTTTTATTAACTGCGAAACCTCTTATGCAATTTATATGCTCACTTGCTCATGTAACTTGAACTACATAGGCCGCACCACCAGAACGATCAAAGTGCGTTTCCTCGAACACAGGAGGAACATCTTGAACAAAAAATTGGATCATAGTGTATCCAGACATTACGCCAATCACCATAATGGTGACCCAAAATGTTTGAAGGTCACAGGACTGGAACACATTAAAAACACAGAGAGAGGAGGAGATCGTTATAACATCCTTAGTCGTCAGGAGATCTACTGGATGCACATTATGAAGTCAATACATCCGGAAGGTCTTAATGATCAAGTAGAACTGAATGTATGCTTGTAACTGTTTCTCGACACTTTTACCTCTAATCCATGTATCCAATTAGCTTTTAGCTTAAGTACTAAACACTCAATGTAATTATATACTTATACACATGTGGCTATTTCCACCAACGAAAACCCAATATATGATTGATGTATATATGTTGTCCATCCCATAGACACATTATATAACGGTTGCTGTGATTTTTCATATGGTTCATTTGTGTGCCCTCTGTGATTGCCACATATCAAGATACTTTGTGTGGCACTTACAGAGTGAGATATAATAGCTGTATTTTGACAAATACTCCATTAATTTAGTTTATTTTATTCATCTATATATATATTATATTTACTAATTTAATTTATTATATTCCATTTATTGGTATATAGTACATCAGACCGCAATTCTCTATCCCCCCCTTATTATTATTATTATTATTACTTTATTCTTATTTTTTTGTATTTAATACTATTTTTTATTTATTTATTTATTATTTTTTACAATTTATTCTTCATTATACATATTTTATATTTTTTGCTCCCTCTTTATACCAATAATACCTCTTTCCATGTATTCTACAAGATACTCAAACGCTCTGGTTCCCCCTTGTGGGAGTATTCTGAATAACCTCCCTTATGTAGTATTCTGAATAACATCCCTTATGTGGAACTATCTGCCTACTGGTTTATATAGATATAAGCAAACACTGAATGTTCGTTAGTTAGATTTTATATATATATATATATATATATTTCTTTATGTATGGTACTTTTTTCGGGGCTTATTATTTATTTATATAGCCCCACTATGGTCAGTCTCCTCCAGCGCTTAATAACACTGGAGTGAGACGCAATGAGGAAGCATTTCACTCCCTCTGTGCGTGTCACGCACCGGAAGGGCGCGTCACGCACCGGAAGTGACGTTCCGACTTCCAAATAGCCGATTTTGAGCGCATCTTACAAAGAGCGCAAAACGGAGAGATTTCCTCCCTCATAATTCACACAATGCCTCAGTAATCAAGCGCAAGAATGCGCAACTATTAAACCACTCACACAATGAGTGTATTATAATTGCATGTCCCCTCCATAGATTAACATGGTGCGTTCCAAAAAACCGGAAGTTGGATGCGGCGTGCGTTCCAACGACCGGAAGTGGTACTTTTGAAGCTTATTTGATGCTTTTTATGCCTATTAAGGACATGTCCCAATATTAGACTGCCTCCTATGTGACCTAAATACATCAATACTGTTCATAAGATGTATAGAAATTTATTATTATTGTTTATTAAATTTTTTATGATCATTTGGGTAACTGCTTCCTGTATGTTGATGATGCACTTCCTGTTATCAGGTATATAAACCCACAGCATACTAACAGTGGCATACCTTTGAGAAAGTTGCCAGAGCGCAACGAAACGCGTCAGGTTAACCCTTGTCTGCCTTTTGACTACCAACTGGATACCCACCAATACCCCTTGAACCAGCTACCAGTCTGTACCTACGGACCCAGCAATCTATGCTGACCTTTCCGATCTGGATGTACAATTTGGGAACCCCCACCTGCTAACTTCTGGAGCCTGATCATCCCTGCAGTGAGGTATATACATCTTGCCCACCAGTGGAATCAAAGACCAAAGGCCTCCAGCAGGACCTACTGGATCCCTACAAATACAAATTAATCCGGACTTCCACCATTCCCTACCCCACCGTGCCCCCATCTTATTGGGACTTCAAATAACCCCAAAACTACCAAGTAGCAAGATTTTGGAACAAGCGGGACTCACTTAAGTATCCATTATATTCATTTATTCATACGACAAGTGGTTTAGTGTATGCCTACCTTACTAAAAGCTTTATCACCAGTCTTATAGGTGTAAAAATAATGTGCATAGTACTGTATTGTTTTTAAATTTGTTGTGATAATTAAATGTTTTTTTACTTTGTGATACCCAATTGATCAGATCCCACCCCTGGCTGCCTGTGCCTGGCTGTCACTGTGTAACGGTGAAGTAATCAACCAGGGACGGACCCATACACGACAAGGTCCGAGGAAGAAGGCGCTGGATACCCACTGCGCTTCTTCCCCACACACCCACACTCCTCCTCTGGCAGCACAAGGGGGATGGGGAGATTTGGTCTGCAGCGGCGCCGGGTGAGAGACTTACCGGGCATCCATTCAACATCATGTAGGGAGCGCTGTCACTCCCCCTGCACGCATTGACACTCCTTCCCACCTAAGGCTGAACACACAGGACTCTGGGTAGCGTGGACTCCGGGCGACAGTACCCAACCATCTGGCAACCACATTGAGAGGATTAGGAGCTTTGTGCAGACACACCGACCAAGCTACTTTGCTCCGCCTACTACAAATCGGGGGGGGGGGGGGGGGGGGAAACATGCCCTTGCTCTGGGCACCGTAGCACCTAGCTACACCACTGCTAGGGGGTGGCTGGAGCCAAATTCTTGCCTAGAGCATCAAATTGGTTAGGGATGGCTTGGCCTCCACCGAGGGGTGACCCCAAAATGCCGGCTTCTGCTCACTGACAAGAGTCCTAGTTATAGTGCTGCATCTGGCTCCTGTCAGCATGGAAGCTGGCAATACAGCTACAGCAATCTACAGGGGCAGCCCATATATCCTGGAACCATGTAGTGCCAAACAGGGGCTTGGGATGTTAAGCCATGCCCCTCCCATGAAATCAAAGAGAGACCTTGTTTATTTTTGCAGGTTAATAGGTTCATGCTGCTGCATCTGGTGCAGAAAGGTTAGTGACACAATCGGGTTCTAAAGCATGAGAAAAAAAGACATACGAATAAAGTCAGGACAAGCTGAGGGAATAGGGAGGGAGAACATACAGGTTTGTCAAGTTATTATGTCGCACCATACATATGTAACAACAATAAGGGGACCCTTATCACAAACAGTAACTTAGCCTAAACAAATCAAAAGACAAAAACTATAAGAAATTGGGTAGCAATTAAAGAGCTTGTATTGAAATATCTATACAAAGCAGTGGCTTATGCTGGAAGGGATGTTTGCCATGAGTACCTAGAACCCCCCCCCCCCCCCCATCCTGCTGCTCAATTGTGAAAGCAACAAACCCTTATGACTTCTTTTCTTGTTTCTGTGGTCCAGATATCAAGCTTCAAAAACAACCAGCCAATCAGCTCCTATCTGTCATTTTTCAAACCCAGCCTGTGACATGACAGTTAAGAGCTGATTGGCAGGTTGTTTATGAGTGTACATTTCATCACTTTTTGAAGCTTGATATGTGGCCCACAGTGTACTGAGAGGCAGACTGACTTGAGCAGTGTGGAGGGGCTCATCACAGGCACTGAAGGGGTCACAGCTACTGCTGCTGGATCAAATAAGCAGAGCTGATTGATGAGGAAACTGCATTCAACAGGTCACATGGAATAAAGGGGGGAGAATACAGATAGGAAACATAAAGATGATGTGACACTGTCTGGGAGGAAATCATGGAAGGAGGGGCATATTATGATATTGTGGCTGGGAGGGAACGTGGGGGTGTGAGAGAACCCTGAGAAGGGAGGTGACACAGTTGCTGGAAGCACAGGAGGCGTGACACAGGGTCTGGGAGAACACTTAATCAAGTAAATGGAAACATCTATTAAAAATCCTGCTTTTTCCCTGCATATACCAGGTAGTTGGTTCAAAAAGCTTAAATATGTTAGCTGATGAGAGTCTAAATAAGAACTTGTGTATGCCAAGTAGAGCTGGCTGGGCTGGGAGGCTCTGCACTAAGCTGAGTGCTCAAGAGGGTATTTCCGGAGGTAGACAAGATGTTAATACATCATGGCAGTGTGCATTCCTTCTTTGCCTCGGTAACGAGGTAACATCTACCAAAATGACCCATTTCCTCTTGCAGATATATGACAGACAAGCTTGTGAAATATATATTCTGTGAAGAACTTTAACGTGTACCTCTTGAAGTAAAGCAAAGAAAAGATACCAGAGTGTACTCTCATAATATTTAAAGAGAGGATCATGGCTATCTAGGGAGGCTATCAAGTGTTTCCAACTTGTGAGAGTGGAAATCCAAGGGGAAGTAGATTGATGTTTAAGGAGTAAAGATAGCAGTCTGGTTCTATAAACATTAGAGGCAGGATAGGTCATTATTAAGCATTAGTGAAGGAAATATGTGCATAGCTTGCAATTATAAAAAAAAATAGCAAATGGGAATATCTAATTTATCTTTTAGTTCTTGAGAAGAAATCAGAGTGCTGCCAAGTTCAAAAATATCATGTACTGTATAGTAAAAATGCCTTTAGCCCTCCACTCTTGAAATTGAACATTATCAAGTCCTGGTGAGAAGGATGGGTTGTCCCACAAAATAGTAAATTAAGAGCTGTGTGGGTTCCGATGTAACTTCCTGTGGATATTAAGCCATGAAAAATAAGTATATCTGAAAAGCACATTATTCATCAGACCAGCTGGGAGAGTAGATTGTGTCCAATGGGGCGCAGGAAGACTAAGGAGCTAATTCCAAATCTTCACTGATCCTATGGGCGTGGCTCTTATACCATTCTAGGATGTATCTAAAAACAACAGCCCTAGTAAAATTATCTAACTCAGGTACCACAATCCACCATGACAACGAGGCAATTGAATGTTCTCTCAAACAACTCTAGGGCTCTTACAGAGGAAAGGAAACCTATTTAAGGCAACAAGCAATATCTAGTTTTAAAGAGGTTCAGAGTTAAAACTACTCTGCCCAACATTGATAAGGGGAGACTGGGAGTAACTGGCAACTATCCAAAACAGATGCTACATTTTTAGATAGCATGGTAGTGAAAGTAACTATAGAATCCAGAAAGCATAGGGGTAATATGAATACTTAGATATATCATGGATGAACCCACTTGTGAGCTACTGTATACCAAGGAAAATGGGGAAGCATCAAAATTGGAATCAGCTTAAAGGCATAAATTCCTACTTATGAAAATTAACAAAGGAAGCAGAATAAGTCAACACAAATCAATCACAGTTGGAACCTAGATAGTCAGGTTAGTTAAAAACATCATGACCATCACCGAATATTGCCAATTTCGATTATCGGACTTACCTGGACCCCTGAAAAATATGTATTATTCTACACAGCAATGGCCAGGGGTTCTATAGCAAGCACAATCAGAAACAGTGAAAGGTGGCACCCCTGCCTTATACCATGCTCCACCTTAGAAGGGAAAGATAGTTACTCATTGCATGTAACTTCAGTAATGGAGTTTGAATAAAAAGTATGCAAAGTGGTCTGGCTACAGTATGAACAGTGGCCACAGTATGTATTTAATGTTTGAATTGGATGGGGGTCTATAAGTGTTTGTTAGTTGCTCTGCATTCCAAGAAGTGAATAGTATTTATATTTTTTCCAAACAGGACCTCATATTCCAGGATCTGAGCAAGCAGCGTCTGTGCTTAAGACACCAACCGGCTATGAAATCAGCAACAACGAATAGGATAGAGACTGTCTGCCAACTATGCCTGTGGGGGTATTGTGTCACCCACTCGGGTCATTATCCCAGATAAAAAAGGGTATTGCATGGAGATTTGACTTCACCTTTTCATAATTCGGGCAAACGTATTACTGTATATAAATTAATTTTCAGGTTGTTTTCCAGGGTCAATTTGAATTCCTGATCTGCCATTGATCAATACCTATATATTCAAAGCACTTCAGTGATTATTATACTACATATAACACATTCCCTGAAGTAATATCTTCAATAGATATTGAAGTCTACTGTATATGTATATTGCAACTATGTAGTAGCTTGCAGAATCTAATCTATTATCAGTGACTAGCATCAATTTATTTTTATTTTGGTGCTCAGATACTGTATTGTAATTATGCTGTAACGTGACATTATTTCCAAGTACTATTACTGTAGAATCAGGTGGGATTCAGTATAAGCCACATAAAGCTTAGGAGTTGAATTTTCTCTGATCCTCATCGTTACATAGTTAAGGTTGAATAAAGACTTGCGTCTATCGAGTTCAACCTTGGTAGCGAGTATGATCTCTTAGCTTTATCCCTTGTTATACGTTGTCACTCAAATGTTCACTGTGCCTAAACATGTGATTGAGAAGCAGTAGGATACCTACAATTATCCTGACATATGCTTCTTTTTTTTTTTTTAGTAGATGAGTCTTTTATTACTAATTAGTTATGCGATAAGACAAACTCTCACTAACAGATAACTCACTGTTAATTACAAGAAGGAGAATCACATCTTTTATGTCTCTTTACTAAAATAATGTGAAAAATGATGTTTTGCACACCTTTTTTGCACTATTTTAGTATCACTGTAATGTATTAAGGGCTTTTTGAGCAGTTTTCGTGAAAAACTGCCCCGACGTTGACGATCTGACTCGGGGTACGAGTATGGCTCAGTTTTTCCCGACAGACTCAGATACCACATCGATGCAAAAGGTCATCATCCCGCTGTTGGATTCTCTGGGGATTTGGATCCTGTTTAAATCTCCGCTGATTGGCACCATCATCATTCCAGCATTGGAGGGGGTGCAGGGACCTCTGTCTGTCTATGTGAGGAGGGTGGAGTACCACGTGGTGGGTGCTGCTCTGCTGTACAAGTATATTGGTGCCCTGTCTGCTGTGCTGTATCAGTCTGGGGTTTCTATGTCTACTGTGCTGAATCAGTCCTGGGGTAACCTATATAATTCCATGGATGCTGCCCTGTCTGCCATTTAATTGCAGGGGTGCTGCCTGCTCTGTTTCCCGTATAATTACAAGGTGCTGCCTGCCCTGTCTACATATAATTACAGGGGTGCCCTGTCTGCCGTATAAATACAGGGGTGCCCTGTCTGCTATATATTTACAAGGATGCCCTGTCTGCCATTTAATTACAGGGGTGCTGCCTGCCCTATAATTACAGGGGTGCCCTGTCTGCGATATAATGACAGGGGTGCCCTTTCTGCCATGTAATTGAAGGGGTGCCCTGTTTGCTGTATCATAATTTTGAAAAAGCCACTCTGCTGTGCACATTGAGGACACAGGAGACCTTTTGCCCAAGAACTTTGGCCACTGCTGCCTTTATGCTCACCTTTGGAGTGGTTGTCACCAAGCAAGCGAGTGGATTACTACAGAGCTCATATCAGGTGATATCAGGCATCCCTGTGTATTACAGTGCAGGTTGTTGGTAAGAGCCATCCTGTCTACACACATTAGTGTGTAGACAGGGATGCCGTTCAGGGAGGCACCCTGAACGGCCTTCATACACCTACAAAGGCTTTACCACTGCTGCACACAAGCACCAAATTCTGCCCGGTGTGCATGGCCTCACAGGAGGGATTGTGCGGTGAACTAGTATTGACCTCAGCTGTGAATACTACTAAAGAGTGGAATGAAACAAACACAAATATTGTTATTCCTACAGTACACTTTAGGGACGAAAGCAAAGTGAACTGGAAATCCTGCGCATGAAATCAAATATCACATAAAAGACATACTTACATAAAAATTCAAAAACTCCAAAATACAGTAATTAAAGAAAATCTCATAGGTCCACATGGGGAGAGGCCTGAATGGCTTATGCTTACCCATTGTTTAAACAATATAGTATAAACAAGTCCACATATACGGAGATGTCTACCAATATGAAAGAAAGGTAGCAAAACTAACCCTGAAAATTATAGACCAGTCAGCCTTACATCCATTGTGGGGAAAATATTAGAAGGAATAATAAGAGATAGTATCCAAAATTTCTTAGAACTGGAGAAAGTGATAAGTAAGGCTCAGCATGGGTTCGTCAAAAATGGGTCATGTCAGCCTAATTTAATTAGCTTCTATGAGGAAGTCAGTAGGGGGCTGGACTTGATTTTGCTAAAGCTTTTGACACGGTGCCTCATAAAAGATTATTAATGAAACTGGGTAATTTAAGGTTAGGAGATAAAATTTGTAAATGGATTAAACTGGTTGTAATTGTAATTGGATAAAAAACTGGTTGCACAATCGGAGACAGAGAGTGGTGGTAAATGGCATACATTCCAGCTGGGGTAAGGTCCAAAGTGGAGTCCCGCAAGGTTCAATATTAGGACCCATTGTGTTTAATATATTCATTAATGATATTGGAAGTGACATAGGGCCTTATTCTGGTTAGGTCGGTGAAACGTACGTACGGTCCGTCTCACCATACGTTTTCCGTATGCTCGCGGTGAGCGAAAGTCCGTCCACAGAACAGCCGCACATGGACGGTCACAAACACCGACAATGGGGAGTGGCGTACACTTGAGCGTACGCCAACATGTACGGACGGATCTCCCTCTTAGCCACCGATACCTGGCGTACATCAGAGCGTACGCCAAAGTGCACGGACGGATCTCGTCCGTTTTCACACCGACACCTTCCGTATATCTGAGCGTACGCCACAGTGCAAGTAGAAACTGAGTTCAAAAACATCATTGTTGCTCTTAGAAGTGGTTTATGTGTATTTTTCATAATAAAAAACTGGTATGTTTGTGTTGCAGTGAAAAAGTTGACACATGTCGACTTCTGTGAATTGAGTGTCCTGCTTTTTAACGTATACAAAAATACTTTCTGAATGGGTGTAGATGGTTATAAAATAACTACCTTGTCATATATAAGCAGGTCTTAGAATGAATATTACCTAAAATTAAACCAACCTTTACATGTTGAGAAGTGTAGAAAGATATGGTTCCAATGTGTTTAAGGGCTGTGTGTGGCTTGCAGGTAGTGAAATAATGGTTTTCACTTAATAGCCTGCAGCATTGCTTATTACATTCAGGTGTAGTAATCAGTGTTAATTAGCAGACCCAGGCGTCCGCTCTCATACGGTATCTCTAGGGTTGGTCTGGAGCTATCTTTGGCGTCCGCCTGTTTTTGTGCCAAAATGCACAGCGCGTTCGCCAATCGAGGTGGTTGTGGCACAGTGCATTTTGTGTGCACACCCCCGTGTACACCCATGTTTACGCCCAATTTTCCTCATTATTCCGTCCGCTCCCCTAAAAACGCCCACTTGCCACCCACAATGACCGTGCTCTTGCGGACAGGTTTTTCGCACGGAGAGACCCGTCCGTGAGCGTTGTGAGGTTGCCGCACATGCGCATTGCGAAAGCTACGCATGCGCAGATGAAAAAAAAACCCGATCCGCCCATATACGGTCCACCGTACCAAGCAGAATAACCCCCATAGTGAGTAAAATTTAAATAGTTGCGAACGACACAAAGTTGAGTAAGAAAATGAACTCAGGAGAGGATGTGGAAATACTACAAAGTGACTTAAATAAACTGGAAAGGTGGAAAATGCAGTTTAATGTTGAAACATGTAAATTAATTCATTATAGGAACAAAAATGAACAAGCAACTTATAGGCTATAGGAGTTTTTATAGGAAATTCTGCTGTAGAGAAGGACTTGGGGGTTATCATAGATGAAAAATTGGATAATAGTGCACACTGTTCTAGTGCAGCAGCAAAAGCAAACCGGACACTGGCATGCATTAAAAGGTGTATGGATTCAAGGGATACCAATGTGATAGTGCCTCTTTACAAGGCATTGGTAAGACCACACTTGGAATATTGTGTTCAGTTCTGGGCACCGCACCTTAAGAAGGACATAAATGAATTGGAACAGGTACAGAGAAGGGTGACTAAGCTAGTAAAAGGTCTCAAATCACTAGAATACAAAGATAGGTTAACCAGGTATTATTAGTATGATCAAATACAGGATTGGGAATCATATGGAACTGGGAGATGATTTGTTCACTAACAGGCCTATACTTAGGACACGTGGGCAAGTACTGAGGCTCGAGGAAAATAAATTCAGGATTAAATTAAGAAGAGGATTCCTCAACATTAGAGCAGTACAAATCTGGAACTCATTGCCGGTGGGGGTGGTTACAGCAACTACTGTTAGTGAATTTAAATCAAAACTGGATGCATTTTTGACCACTAAGGGAATCTCTTATATATTTAGCCAGATCTGTCACTCATCCCCTGTGTATCTAACGTTCCCGCCCAGCAGGATACATAAACCCACCCCCCCAGGGAAAAGTGTTCTATGTGTATAACGTTCTGCACACCCTTGACATCACCTCCCCCCGCGCCAGCCAGGGCTACAGTACACGCCCATCATCCACCATTACTCCACAGCCACCATCCACCATTACTCCCGCACCCCCCCCTCTGCCAGCACCCCCCGGACCCCCGCGCCCCTCGCGCAATTCGCGGGACCCCCGCAACCCCCCCCTCCCGCGATTCACGACCCCCCGCGACCACCCTCCCACGATTTGCGGACCACCGCCCCCTCCCGCGATTCACGGCACCCCCCTCCTGCGATTTGTGACCCCCCTCCCGCAATTCGCGCCCCCCGTCCCGCGATTCTAGCCCCCCCGCGATTTGCGGACCCCCGCCCCCTCCTGCGATTCACGGAACCCCCCATAGCGCTCCCTCCCGCGATTTGCGGACCCCCTCGGCACCTCCCGCGCCCCCCTCCCGCGATTTGCGGACCCCCCGCCATTCACACCCCCCTCCAGCACCCCCTCCCGCAATTTGCAGCCCCCCTCCCGTGATTCGCGGACCCCTCCTCCCGCGATTCACGCCCCCCCCCTCACGCAATTCATGGCACCCCCCCTCCTGTGATTCGAAGCCCCCCATGACCTCTACTCCTGCGATTCATGCCCCCTCCCACGATTCACGGACCCCCGCACTACCCCCCCTGCGCCCCCCCTCCCTTGATTCACGGCACCCCCCTGCGCCCCTCCCGCGATTCACGGATCTCCACAACCCCCCCTCCCACAATTCACTGACCCCGACAACCCCCCTCCCGCAACTTGCAGACCCCCCTTCCCATGATTCAAGCCCCCCGCGCACCCTCCCACGATTTGCGGACCCCTGCCCCCTCCCGCTAATCGCGGATCCCTGCACACCCCCCTCCCACAATTTGCAGACCCCCCTGGCCCCCTTCCGGCAATTCCACCCCCCAGCGGACCCCCTCGACCCCACTCCCGCATTTCACGTACAGTACCCCCGTGACATTGGGGGATCCTGTACCGCCACAAGCAGGTGCCGCCCCTAGGTGGGAAATCCGGCCCTGGCTGCCGTGCTGCAGGTTCCCCCACTGGCAGAAGTGTCCCCACAGTCCTCTGCACCAGCGCCACAACTTTTATCAATGTCTTGCCCACATACCACTATTACACAGCCTCCTGCTCCCATGCATGATCCCTCCATCCCAGTGGGAGGAGACGCTCACCCACTGCTGGGAGCTGCATACTGTCCCCCACCCTCCTCAAGTTCTAGGGATGCCCATTGACCATCAATGATTTCAAATAATCAATGTTTTATGGCCGATGTTAAATACTTTCGCCATCAATGTGGGAGGACCAGATGGTTTCCCTACATCGATAGCAAAGGAGAACCGATCAAGTGCCAATTTTTTTTAAGGTGCCGGGACACACCCGGAAGTCCCACCACCAAGTTCTGCTTGACCCACGGCCTATTGAGTCAGAAATAATGGATGACCATCGATAGCTACAACAATCGATGGTTATCCAAGTAATATGTTACTACTATCGATGGCAGGGTGCAAAATCGCCATCAATGGCAACCATCGATGGCGTCTGCACCAATGCCTATCCCTACTCAGCAACAGCCAAAAACCTTTACTACCCCTCATGCCCACACACCTCTATCACTGCCCTGCCTCCTGTTCTCCTGCCCCGTAACTTCCGCCAGCACTCAACCTGTATTGCCCACATTCCCCTATCATGCTTTACCACCCAGCCTCCTGCTCTCATGCACCCGAACTCCCACCCAGTAGGAGGAGACACTGACTCAGGGGCACCATCCTGCACTCCTGTGCGGCCACGCTGGACCCTCACCCACTGGCAGAAGCTGCACAGTGTCCCCCACCCTCCTCTTTAGTCCCCCTTATGCCCACACACCCCTATCACTACCCAGCCTCCTGTTTTCCTGTGTGTCGTGACCACAATAGAAACGTTCACAAATTAAGGGGGCGCAGCCCCTTACACCGGTGTGAAGAGCGCCCGGAGATAGGTTGAACTCGATGGACTAAAGTCTTTTTTCAGTCTTAATTACTATGTTACTATGTATGTTACTTATGCTAACTTGTCAATAGTGGTGGTGGGGTCACCAATATAGCACTAAAATATGAGTGTTCCCTTCAGCCTCCTTGTGGATAAGTATCCTTACAGAATAACGCCTGTCTGCCGGCAGACAAAGTATGTATCCTCCAATCCACTTTCGGTATGGTTTGGCGGTTGCGGTCCTGAAAACCTTGAATACCTTCTCTATCTAATAAAGGCACGTGACTCTTGATTGAAATTCCTCATTTTTTCCATCCTCTTTTTATCTACTCACTTGGATTGAGGACTTAGTGGAATGGAGGACTTCCAATATCATTACTGATATTGGTGAGCTGTTGCAAGTGAGCACCATTTACATTTTATTTGTGTACCTATCTATAGGTATCCTGGATGCACTGGTTTCATTATTGCCTTGATAGTTTTTAAAGTAGCTGTTGTTGTTATTTATTATTTTTATAATTGTATTTATTACTCCTGGGTTTTTTAGACTATTAATAAATACCATTATTATGCTAATTTTGACTGATGTATTATTAAGCGTCACTTGGTTTTTGTTGTTCATTTCTCTTGTTTGGAGGCTGGCATATCTCACCCTAGTGGCTGCTCATATATATACATCCTAGACTATGACCCACTCTAGTGCCTAAGATCTAATATACTATTTTGCCCAGTCTGCTGTATAATTGCAGGGGTGCCCTGTATGTTGTATAATTACAGGGGTGCCTTGTCTGCTGTATAAAAACAGGGGTGATCTGTCTGCCATATAAATACAGAAGTGCCCTGTCTGTTGTATAATAACAGGGGTGCCCTGTCTGTTGTATAATTACAGGGGTGCCCTGTCTGTCATATAATTACAGGGATTGCCTGTCTTTTATAAAATTACAGGGTGTTCCCTGTCTGCCGTATAATTACAGGGGTGCCCTTTCTGCTGTATAAATTCAGGGGTGATCTGTCTGCTATATAAATACAGGGGTGCCCTGTCTGCTGTTGTATAATTACAGAGGTGCCCTGTCTGCTGTATAAATTCAGGGATGATCTGTCTGCTATATAAATACAGGGGTCCCCTGTCTGCTGTATAGATACAGAGGTGCACTGTCTGTCATATAATTACAGGGGTGCCCTGTCTGTCATATAATTACAGGGGTGCCCTGTCTGTCATATAATTACAAGGGTGCCCTGTCTTCCATATAATTACAGGGTGTGCCCTGTCTGTCGTATAATTACAGGGGTGTCCTGTCTGCCCTTTTGAGTGAAACCCATGAGCAGAGTCCAATGCAGGTTATTAGGATGTACTGATGAAAAGAGTTAGAAAGTTGAGAGAAAAAAGTAGAGAGGAGAAAGAAATATTTACCCACTCTCAACAGGTCCCCCTCCCTCTCACCGGCCATAAGCGCCGGGTCTCCCTGTTCATCAGCACGTCTTTTGTACTGTGAATGTCTAATTAATGTTAAACCAATGGACAATAAGTGAAGTGCGCAGTTTACGTAATGTGTCCATAAACTTATAACCTTTATTCCTAACTATGGGTGAACTAAAGCGTAGCGCCACGTAAGGGAACCTTATTTAAGTATCACACACGCTAAACCGATACCCTGATGGCGGTATCCTTTCGCAGTACTTAGTTATAAGTAAATACACCAGGTACTGTATAAATTCCTGTAAACCTTTCCGCTTATTGCGAATAATACATGAGACTTGGTATCATAGGCGAATCTAAGGGGTGGACCGGGGGTGCACCGGACCACCCATTAGACCGCCAGCCACATAAAATGTAAGAAGTGACAGTCGGGCAGAGAGAGCTGTGCGCTGCCCGGCTGTAGTCAGAGAGCCAATTTAGAGGAGGGAGATAGGACGCAGCGGCGTGTCCCAGCTCCTGGCTGCCTAAGCCACCGCCTATCTCCCCACCACCTCCCTCTGCGCCAGCGTAGCTCTGTGCGCGCCTTCCGTGCTCCTAGGTCTCAACAGTGAGACTGAACACTGCAGCGCAGCCACGTTACGCCTATGTACCTGCCACTTCCTCCCTTCCCGCACCTGCCAGAGTTCCCCTGCTCTACCCGGTGGTGGGGGTGGCAGTTATAGCCCTGCTCCGCTACTTGCTACAGCTGTGTGCCAAGCTGTGTGTCCTTCTGTGTGCCCTTCTGCTGTGTAGGGATCCCAACGCAGCCCGTGTCCCACCCCTCGGGAGAGAAGCAGGCTGCTGTGTTGTCACCAGGGCTACCTGTGCAAGAGCTGTGCAGGGAGCCCCTGCCATAGCATTGAGAGCCATAAAGCCTTTGAAACACAGACACACTCATGAGACTTGTGTGTGATAAGGTATTGTGGGGGTGCATATACGGGTGGGGGGCGTGGTGTGCATATATTCTGTATGTGAGGAAGGGGTATAATGTGTATATAGGCTGTGGGCATTGCGCTGTGTTATATAATATGTAATGGGCATTGTGGTGTGTAATATAACATAAAATGGGCATTGTGGTGTGTTATATAATATGTAATGGGTATTACGATTTGTTATATAGTATGTAATGGGCATTACGGTTTGTTATATAGTATGTAATGGGCATTATGGTTTGTTATATAGTATGCAATGGGCATTACGGTTTGTTATATAGTATGCAATGAGCATTACGGTGTGTGGCTTTATGTGTAATGGGTATTACGGAGTTTGCTAAAATGTGTAATGGTCATTACGGTGTGTGGTCTAAAGTGTAATATCACTCCCCTTTTGTGACGCCATGCCTCCTTCCCATGAGTCCACGCCACTTTTTGCCGCGCAAAGGTCCACCCTGCTTCTGTATTTTTATTTGGGACCACCCATTACTATAATTCTAGATTCGCCTATGCTTGGTACAGATTCAGGAATAAGGGTACAAAGTCCTTAACCATCTATTTTGAGTCCCTAATGGACAAAAGGGGGTAACAGAAATAAGAAGGCAAGAACAGATTATACAAATCACCTTACAATACCAACAATATACAGTATATATATGAAAAGGGGAAAAACTGATATAAATACAATCAGCCACAGTACAACTATAAATACAATAAAAAGAACAGTTACTGCCTCTCGACACGCTGCGCTACTCATTCCGAGTATCTGTATTCAATCCAGAGTACAGTCCAAGAAATAGAAGATAAGAAGAGAGAGTCCTATGCTGTGCTCCACATTATATAGGGTCCAGACTGTCACTTTTCGTGAAGCACCAGCTGGAGTGTAACGGAGGCTAGGTGCTTTGATGTAGGGCTGTTGCATGAACGACAGAAGGGAGTGAAGCAATCGGATAAAATAAAACCTTATTTAATAAAGATACTGTGGTACAGGAAATGAATGATGACACAATGATAAAACTGTAGATTCTGATAAATAGTAAAGTCAATTATATACAATGCTTATTGAAGAGCTTTGGAGATGATTGATAAATTGAATAATTGAATGACTGCAAGATTGGATGATTGGGTGATTGGTTGAAGGATTGGATGATTGGATGAAGGATTGGATGATTGGTTGAAGGATTGGATGAAGGATTGGATGATTGGATGAAGGATTGGAAAGATGAAGTCCAGATGAATCTGTGCTAAGTAGGATCGTAGCTGCAGGACCAGGGATGACCACAGAGAATAACCATCAGGAATGAAGAAGAAGATATTACTCCTTTGGGGGGTTAACCTTGTCCTATCCGTATAGGCGGCTGCAGGTTCCGTGATGATATGGTAGCAGTAAAACGACCAGCAGGAGATTGGAGAAAACTTCACCAGAAGCGCAAGGACTGTAGTGGGAACTACAGATAGCCAGGAGGGATCAATGATGTGTGCGGTTGGACATCATTGTACTGACTGCCGGTCTTGCCCAGCAAGTCAGTATTTGAAGGATGAGCTGCATGATGATTGGCCGTGTATATGACCTCACTGAATGAGCCGTGCAGCATAGGCTGAAGGATCCCAAAAGATGGCCGCCGCCGGATGCGACGACAGAAACCAGCCGGTGGTGTTTGTGTGTGAAGGCGCTGCAGCCGGCGTGTCCAGCCAGAGGCCTGACCTGATGGCGGCTCATGCCTCACGCCGCGCAGACCCTGCATGGCATGAGACTACACGCCACCACTGTCACCTGGTGGTGACAAGGCGACGGGACCCAGACAGCCAGCATGGGAATCAGCAGTGGAGGTGAGCGCCAGGGCAGGAGTTAACCCGTCAGAGGTCTGTGGGCTTGGGACAACACAGAGAGCTAGGGTAGCTGACCTGGTGGTCATGACACAGACAAAAGGGGACAGTATAGTTCTCCATTGGCCAGGAGGTCAGGTTTAGCTTCTCCTTGATTGGGACAGTTCGTCATAGGTCTAGGGGTCAAGCTGTGCAACCTGTTTTATCCAGATCTTTAATTTATACTGTCCTCATGGCAATGTAAAACATTAGATATGTATTTGGTCCATAACTTTTGACTGGTAAATATTGTGCACTTTAAACAAGAACCGGAGCACTGCGCATGAGTAATGGAACACACAGATGTGAAATATGTCCAGGGGAGATCGTATTTTACCATTTATACTATGTGTGGTGCTTTTAAACCATATAACTATGGGCCTTATTCTAGTCGGTGCGGCCGGAGCCGAATATGCGGGCAGGACCGTGCGTCCTAAACCCCGCCTTTCGTACGGATCGCTCACTCCGTCCGAATGCGGTAATCCGCTGACCGCACGGAGCATGAGTGAATTTCTTACAGATACACCTCCTCCATCTCTTGGAACCTCCCCCATCATTTGATGGTCGCAGAACATCGAATGCAGGACCGAGTGGTCCACCAGCTCCTGCAACCTCAGACCACACGGGCATTTCTCCGTGCAAAAGCAGGGATCTGGGCGGGCAGCTGACATCCGGCAATGTCATATGTCCGCCCCCTACACGTGCGTCACGGCCGCATTACCATACGTACGCCCAGCGTTTGCATGGGAACGCCCATGAAACGCAGGGTGTAAACATATGGTAATGAGCCCAAACAGCCCTTCACGCCCCTCTCCACCCCCTTTTCGTAGTGTACACATTTCATGCGGAATTTGGCCGTGCGTCCCGTTCGCACATGCGCAGAGACGCCTCTGCACATGCGCAGACACAAAACATCGGCGGCACGAACGCACGCGGACATTACCGCACCAACCAGAATAAGGGCCTATATTTTATTATTTGTGAGAGTGGAAAATAAGTCTATGTGTATTAGTATGGCTGCGCACAGGGTTCGCACACTGGGTGACATTTATTAGAGTTTGATGTTGGGTTTTTGGCGATTTTTATTGCAAAAACAGCCGTTTTCGCACTTTTTCGAAAATTCGCATAATTAATAAGATGCGAAAATCTGCAAAAATGCAGTATTTGCCGCAAAATCGCACTTTCTGAAAGTGAGATTTTTTTTTATCCCCGGAACTCGCATCCAGATGTTTTCCCATTGAAAAATATACAATTCGCATATTTAATGAGATGCGAATTTGGAAATTCTCAAAAAAAATAGACCTGATCCTGACTGGCGAATTTGTCAGAACCATGCACAGATCATTGCGATCTGTGTATGGTTCTTTGGTAACATATGTGTAAAAGTAAAAAAAAAAAAAAATGGCGTGGGGTCCCCCCTCCTTTACATAACCAGCCGCGGGCTCATTGAGCCGGACCTGGTTCCAAAAATACGGGGGACAAAAAGCATAGGGGTCCCCCGTATTTCTGAAACCAGCCCCGGACTCTTGGACCGGTCCTGGTTCCAAAAATACGGGGGACAAAAAAACTGGGGGTCCCCCGTATTTTTAAACCAGCACCAGGCTCCAACAGCCCGCAGTGTCATGCCACAGCCGGGGGACACTTGTTACATAAGGTCCCCGGCCGTACCATGAGCACCGTGGCTGGTCAGCCTTGGATGGGGTACCTGGAGGAGTGGGGACCCTCCCAATTAATGGGGTCCCCCCCCAGGCTTCACCCGTCCAGGGCTGAAGCCCGGGGTTGTCACCGGCATCCCTGGCCAGTGGACGCTGGCCTGATAGGGTTAAATCTTTCAATCCTAACATTGCTTTATACGGGAGAACTACAAGTACCAGCAGACCTTCCCCGCAGGCTGGGACTTGGAGAACCACAAGTCCCAGCATGCGGGGCATTAATGGGCCCGCTGGGACTTGTAGTCCACCTGTAAATATAATGTTGAAAGAAAACACACACAGAGAAGTATAACTTTATTACATACACATCCACACACCTCACTTTTACACCCACATACTTACCGATCCAGGATCCAGCGCTGGTCTCTCTGCAGCATAGCTGGTCAGCCCACACTGTCAGCGGGCTGAACTGGCTTTCTCCGATGGAGCTAACAGCTTCTGTTGCGCTGTCCCAGCGCGACACAGGCTGAGAGCGTGATTGGGCAATGCGTCTCCATGGAGGCGCATAGCTGAGCCCCGATTGGCTGAGCTATGCGTCTCCATGGAGACGCATCACCCAATCACGCTCTCAGCCTGTGTCGCACTTTTTTCCGAATTCGCATAATTAATAAGATGCGAAAATCAGCAAAAAAGCGGTATTTGCCGCGAAATCGCACTTTCTGAAAGTGCGATTTTTTTTTTTATCTCCGGAACTCGCATCCAGATGTTTTCCCATTGAAAAATATACAATTCGCATATTTAGTGAGATGCGAATTTGGAAATCGCCCCAAAAAATGGTCTAAACATCACAAAAAAAATAGACCTGATCCTGACTGGTGAATTTGTCAGAACCATGCACAGATCATTGCGATCTGTGTATGGTTCTTTGGTAAAATATGTGTAAAAGTAAAAAATAAAATAAAAAAAAAACGGCGTGGGGTCCCCAACTCCTGTACATAACCAGCCCCAGGCTCATTGAGCCGGACCTGGTTCCAAAAATATGGGGGACAAAAAGCATAGGGGTCCCCCGTATTTCTGAAACCAGCCCCGGACTCTTGGACCGGTCCTGGTTCCAAAAATACGGGGGATCCCCGTATTTTGAAACCAGCACCGGGCTCCAACAGCCCGCAGTGTCATGCCACAGCCGGGGGACACTTGTTACATAAGGTCCCCGGCCGTACCATGAGCACCGTGGCTGGTCAGCCTTGGACGGGGTACCTGGAGGAGTGGGGACCCGTCCAGGACTGAAGCCCGAGGTTGTCACCGGCGTCCCTGGCCAGTGGACGCCGGCCTGATAGGGTTAAATCTTTCAATCCTAACATTGCTTTATACAGGAGAACTACAAGTACCAGCAGACCTTCCCCGCAGGCTGGGACTTGGAGAACCACAAGTCCCAGCATGCAGGGCATTAATGGGCCCGCTGGGACTTGTAGTCCACCTGTAAAAAGAATGTTAAAAGAAAACACACACAGAGAAGTATAACTTTATTACATACACATCCACACACCTCACTTTTACACCCACATACTTACCGATCCAGGATCCAGCGCTGGTCTCTCTGCAGCATAGCCGGTCAGCCCGCACACAGGCTGAGAGCGTGATTGGGCGATGCGTCTCCATGGAGACGCATAGCTGAGCCCTGATTGGCTGAGCTATGTGTCTCCATGGAGACGCATCGCCCAATCACGCTCTCAGCCTGTGTCGCGCTGGGACAGCGCGACAGAAGCTGTTAGCTCCATCGGAGAAAGCCGGTTCAGCCCGCTGACCCTGGACGGGTGAAGCCTTGGGGGGGGACCCCTTTATTGGGGGGGTCCCCACTCCTCCAGGTACCCCGTCCAATGTTGACCAGCCACGGTGCTCATGGTACGGCCGGAGAGATCATGTAACAAGTGTCCCCGGCTGTAGCATGACACTGCGGGTTGTTGGAGCCCGGTGCTGGTTTCAAAATACAGGGGACCCCCAGTTTTTTTGTCCCCTGTATTTTTGGAACCAGGACCAGTCCAAGAGTCAGGGGCTGGTTTCAGAAATACGGGGGACCCCTATGCTTTTTGTCCCCCGTATTTTTGGAACCTGGTCCGGCTCAATGAGCCCGGGGCTGGTTATGTACAGGAGGGGGGACCTCACGCCGTTTTTTTTATCACAAAATCGCACATTTTACCAAAATCGCAACTTTTTCATGACTAAAAAATCACACTTTTTCATGTCTAAAATCGCCCTATATCGCACTTTTCATGCCGGAATACTCACCTCATTAAATATGCGAATTCAAAAATGCGATTTTAAAAAAAACGTCGATATATGGCGATTTGAGAAAAAAAAATCGCATTTTCTCAAAAACGGTAAATCCACTAAATCTCGCCCACTTATTCCTTCTTGTTTCTATACTCTATTTACGTAACTATGTGAACCAAAATGGCGGCCATACCATGCTACTGTGGCGTAGATGCAACTCGACTTCGACAGTGCATTTTCAGCTCAGTCTCTCCAGTGCGCACTGCGCAGTTTCCTGCCAGAGGCACAGGTATCTGTCCCGTGCTCCGCTCCAGCTTTTCCTAGCAGAGCATCTCCTGTCAGAGGCACATACAGCTCTAGCTCTTCATTGTGCAGCATCTCCTGCTACAGGCACATGCAGCTCCGTCTTTTCCGGATGCCGCGCGGCTCTACTGTGCCCCGGCTCTCCTTTGTGCATGAGGTCCTGTCTGCAGCTCAGCTTGCTGCTCTCGTGTGCTAGGTCTCCACTGCTGAAGGGAGACACGGGACAGCGGTACATCCACTGTCCGTACCACAGTATATAAAAAAAATGTAGGAAAAAAAAGCAAAAGGGTGCAGGGGACAGCCTGCTGGAGCCTTGCCCCCCCCCCCCCCCAAAGGCCCAGGCCCCATAGCAACTGCATCCCCTGCACTGTCTGTACTTATGCCACTGCTGGCAATGGCATCCGATTTTGCATGCTTTGGAGGCTGGTTTCAACACAACTTCTCTCAAAATTGCTTGCTACCTTATGGCAAAGTCCAGCTGCTGTGATGATTTGCGTCGGTGAATTAATTCATTGCAATTAATAGGATGTAGTCCTTTGTGTGCAAGTAGCAGATTACAGATACTGACAGTGGACATCTCAAAGTGACAGTGGCATGTAAAGATGCTGTTGGAAATTTAGCTGCGCCTACCTATCACTCAGGCCAGGGGCGTAACTAGAACTTTGTGGGCCCATAGCAAAATATCTTGAAAGGGCCCCCCATCTTCTTTTGTCACTAAAATGCCCCTCAGGAGAGAGAGCAAGAGAGAATGAGGGTCTCAGGAGGAGAGAAAGAGAGTTAGAGAGTCAGGGAGAGAGAAAGAGAGGAGCAAGAGAGCAGAAAGTGTTAGGAAGAGAGGAAGAAGGAGCTAGCAGGAGAGGCAGAGGGATTGATGGACAGAGCATCGTATGGGGGTATAAACGTCCGGAAGCGAGGGCAGGAGGCAGCGGTGTAGCTTTGTTTGGGGCACCCCCCCGCTGTTAATGGGGGGCGCCCCCCCTCCCCGCCCATCCGTCTGGCCGCCCCCCCCGTGCCCCATTGCCGCATGCTTACCTGTCCGCGCGTCCCGGCTCCCCTCCTGGCTTCAATAAATTCTATGCAGACGGACCACGATAAAATGGCTGCCCCCATACCGCAGACAGTTTCAGAGAACAGTCTGCTTTATGGGGCGGCCATTTTATCGTGGTCCGTCTCCATAGCATTGATTGAAGCCAGGAGGGGAGCCGGGACGCGCGGACAGGTAAGCATGCGGGGGATGGGGGGCGGGGGGATTACTATAGCACCGCAGCCCCCCCCGGCGCCCCCATATGCACAGCGCCCCCCCCCCCGCGACCGCGGGGGCTGCGGTGCTATAGTTATGCCACTGGCAGGAGGAGTGCATGAATGGATAGATGCACTTACAGGAGTGAGGGGCATAGACAGACGGATGGATGGGAGGAGCATAGATAGGCAGAAGGGGAATAGACAGATGGAAGGATGGGAGGTGGCATAGATGGACAGACGAGAAGACAAAGCACCATATGGAGTTACAGACAGACTGGCAGGATGGCGCACAGATGGACAAATGGAGGGGTGAGAGGGGGCATAGATAGACAGACGGAGAGATGTTAGTGATGGGGCATAGACATATGCTGTATTATAAGTTTATGTGTACCCCTTATATGCTTTATGCTAAGCACCCCACCTATTATATGCTTGGTGCTTTAATTCCCACACCAGCTTACACCCTTTTTACAGTATATACATTATGCCAAATACACACAACCCTCCCCCCCTTCCCCCTCCATTCACATTTAATGATCATTAATCAGATGCCATTGCCATTTATTATTAAATCTCACTGTTTGTGGCTGTGCAGGAAACCAGATGAAATGGGCAGCAGCAGCACTGTTCTCTGCATGCCCTGTCTGCTTGGTGATGCTGAGGCAGGGGTAGGCCAGGTTAGGCAGGATCAGAGGACCCGGGGACAGCCCTGGGGGCACTGATCTCTCCTCCTCAGCCGCGGTTCCCAATCACCAGCTGGAGGAGGAGCCTAGAGGAGGCACCCGGCGAGGAGAATTGCTGGAGTGATAATGCTGCCGCTGCTGCTAGACCAGCCGCTCGTGCACAGCATTCCACCCATGAAGACACCCAGTCTGCCTCCTTCCGCTTCTCTCAATGTAACTGCTGGGACTGCACTGCACTATACTCCCCATCTTCCGCCTTCCTTACTTGACTACGTGTAACTGCCGGTCCCCGCCAGGACCCAGACTACCGGGACCGCAGTAATAAAAAAATAATTGCATAATAATAACCCCTTCCTGACAGAGCCAGTTTTTGCGTTCCTGACAGAGCCCTTTTTTTCAAATCTGACATGTCTCACTTAAGTGGGGATAACTTTTTTTTGCTTTTACTTATCCCAGTGATTTTGAGATTGTTTTTTCGTGACACATTGTACTTCAAATTAGTGGTAAATTTGGGTCGATACAGTCTGTGTTTTTTTGTGAAAAATACCAAAATGTCGTAAAAAAATGGAAAATTTAGCAATTTGCAAAATGTTAAATTTTCTGCTTGTGAGACAAATAATCATACCACTCAAAATAGTTAATAACTAACATAGACTATATGTCTACTTTATGTTTCCATCATTATTTCAACTTCCTTTTAATTTTTTTGGACACTAGGAGGCTTACAATATGAATAGCAAATTCTCAAATTTTCAAGAAAATTTCAAACACTGATTTTTTTAGGGACCAGTTCAGTTCTGATGTGACTTTGAGGGACTTGTATGTGAGACACCCCCATAAATGATACCATTTCAAAAACTGCACCCCTCACAGTATTCAAAACAGCATTTTGGAAGTTTGTTAACCCTTTAGGTGTTTCACAGGAATTAAAACAAAGTGTAGGTGAAATTTCAAAATTTCATTTTTTTTGCAGATTTGCAATTTTAATACATTTTTCTAAGGAACACAGTACATTTTACTAGAGAAATGTGACTAAAAATTGATTCCCCCAATTCTTTTGTTTTCATAAATATCCTATATGTGGCCCTAGTGTGCACGTTGACCAAACCACAGGCTTCATAATAGAAGGAGCACCTACTTGATTTTGGAGCCTCCTTTTTATGAGATTATTTTTTAGGCACCATGTAGGTTTCTAGGCACCATAAGATGCTAAAAGTTAGGAACCCCCCCACAAGTGACCCCATTTTGCAAACTACACCCCTCAGGGAATTCATCTAGGGGTATAGTGTACATTTCAAACCCCCAGGGGTTTCACCAATTGTGGTACAACTGGGCAGTGAAAATGAAAAATTATTTTTTTTACACAAAAATGCAGTTCTGGCTCCAAATTTGTCATTTTCAGAAGGTATGAAGGAGACAAAGCACCCCAAAATCTGTGCCCCAATTTCTCCCGAGTACGGCAATGCCTCACATGTGACCAAAAAATACCATTTGGGTGCATGGCAGGACTCAGAAGGGAAGGAGTGATTTTTGGATTTTGCAGCTCAGATTCTGGTGGAATTTTGGTGGGTGCTATGTCGCATTAGCAAGACCCCCCAAGCACCAATACAGTGGAACCCCCCCACAAGTCACCCCATTTTGCAAACTACACCCCTCAGGGAATTCATCTAGGGGTATAGTGTACATTTCAAACCCCCAGGGGTTTCACCAATTTTGATACAAGTGGGCAGTGAAAATGAAAAATTACATTTTTTTACACAAAAATGCAGTTCTGGCTCAAAATTTTTCATTTTCAGAAGGTATGAAGGAGAAAAAGCACCGCAAAATCTGTGCCCCAATTTCTCCCGAGTACGGCAATGCCTCACATGTGACCAAAAAATACCAGTTGGGTGCATGGCAGGACTCAGAAGGGAAGGAGTGATTTTTGGATTTTGCAGCACAGATTTTGGTGGAATGAATGGTGGGTGCTATGTTGCACCAATACAGTGGAACCCCCCCACAAGTCACCCCATTTTGCAAAGTACACCCCTCAGGGAATTCATCTAGGGGTATAGTGTACATTTCAAACCCCCAGGGGTTTCACCAATTTTGATACAAGTGGGCAGTGAAAATGAAAAATTACATTTTTTACACAAAAATGCAGTTCTGGCTCAAAATTTTTCATTTTCAGAAGGTATAAAGGAGAAAAAGCACCCCAAAATCTGTGCCCCAATTTCTCCCGAGTACGGCAATGCCTCACATGTGACCAAAAAATACCATTTGGGTGCATGGCAGGACTCAGAAGGGAAGGAGTGATTTTTGGATTTTGCAGCACAGATTTTGGTGGAATGAATGGTGGGTGCTATGTTGCACCAATACAGTGGAACCCCCCCACAAGTCACCCCATTTTGCAAAGTACACCCCTCAGGGAATTCATCTAGGGGTATAGTGTACATTTCAAACCCCCAGGGGTTTCACCAATTTTGATACAATTGGGCAGTGAAAATGAAAAATTACATTTTTTTACACAAAAATGCAGTTCTGGCTCAAAATTTTTCATTTTCAGAAGGTATGAAGGAGAAAAAGCACCCCAAAATCTGTGCCCCAATTTCTCCCGAGTACGGCAATGCCTCACATGTGACCAAAAAATACCAGTTGGGTGCATGGCAGGACTCAGAAGGGAAGGAGTGATTTTTGGATTTTGCAGCTCAGATTCTGGTGGAATGAATGGTGGGTGCTATGTGGCATTAGCAAGACCCCCAAAGCACGGTGAAATTATGAACCTAATAATCCATAGATGTGTGGTATATTTTAAAACACTCCTTTATACATAGGCCGGGTTTGTCGGGGCAAGTGTCACACTGGAAAATAGTTTGCTTTCTTATTCCCTTTTTATAGCAAACTTTGCACCTTTTTTGTGTCCTGCCCTTTTTTCCAGTGGAGGGGATTTCATCAGGAAAATGTTGCCCTGGTACAATACGGGGGCCAGTACTAGAAGTACTGGGGCCCTCTGCCTGCTGGTTCCCAAATATTAGGCCCTTTATGACTTCCTCTTGAAAGTGCATAAATGTCCCCCTCTGGCCGGTAGAACGGAATAGCACGTAAGCGTTATACAGTGCCATCTGGATGATATACACGGCCAGCTTCTTGTACCAGATATTTGTTTTCCGCAGGGCACTGTACGGCTTCAGTACCTGATCTGAAAGATCCACTCCGCCCATGTACCTATTGTAATCCAGGATACAATTAGGTTTTGAGGTGTGGGTACTGGTACCTCGTACAGGGACGGAGGTGGTACTGTCTCCGTGAATTGTTGTCAGTATAAGGACATCCCTCTTGTCCTTATATTTGACCAACAACATATTTTCGGTGCATATTCCCCTGCTTTCACCCCTTCTCATTACTTGGGCAATGTGCGTTTTTGGGAGGCCTCTTTGGTTCTTGCGCACAGTACCGCAAGCTGCTGTACCTCTTGAACCAAGGGCCTTAAACAGGGGGATGCTGGTGTAAAAGTTATCCACATAGAGGTGATAACCTTTATCCAGGAAGGGGTGCACTAAATCCCAGACAATTTTTCCACTAACACCTACGAGGGAGGGGGGGCATTCTGGCGGTTCAATTCTTGAATCCTTCCCTTCATATACCCTAAACCTGTGAGTGTACCCTGAGGTGCTTTCACACAGCTTATACATTTTTATGCCATACCTTGCCCTCTTACTGGGAAGGTACTGGCGGAATTTAACCCTTCCTTTAAAATGTATAAGGGACTCGTCTATGCAAATGAATTTATCTGGGATGTACATGTCTTCAAATTTGGCACTGAAATGATCAATGACCGGCCTGACTTTGAATAGCCGGTCAAAGGTGGGATCATCTCTGGGTGGGCACTGTGCATTATCGTTGTAATGCAAAAATTTAAGGATCGTCTCAAATCGAGCCCGGGGCATGGCCATACGGTAAAATGGGGTGCTGTACAGAACATCTGTACTCCAATATTGCCTAATTTCTGGCTTTTTTACTATGCCCATATGAAACACCAGACCCCAAAACATCATCATCTCTACTGCATCTACAGGGGTCCACCTAGCAAATGATGACGTGGGGTTTTGAGCAATAAACTGCTGGGCATATAAATTAGTTTGGTCCACCATTAAATTTATAAAATCATCAGAGAAAAATAATTTGAAAAAGTCAATTTCTCTGAGACCTGTGGAATCAAATTGGATTCCTGGCATGGCCAAAAACTCAGGAACCTGGGGCTCAAAATTGTCTGGTGGTGGGGTCCATACGAGATCAATTATTGGGGGGGGGGGGGTCTCAGCTGCTCTACGGGGGCGTCTTTGAGGGGGTCCCTCATCACCAGAGGAGGAAGAGGAGCTTAAGGCGAATCCTTCAAATTCCCCGCTTGCATCACTGGCTGTGTCAGAGTCAGAAGCAATCATGGCATATGCCTCCTCCGCTGAATACATTCTTCTGGATGACTGGGATGACATTTGGGATGACATTTGGGATGCCATTTTTATTTTTGTGTTACTGGTAGTGAAATGTTTCAACACGTGTATAGTGTAGGGGGGGGGGTACAAACTTTATTTCAACCCGGGGGGTATGTAGTGTGTAGTGTGTATGTAGTGCAGAAAAAAAAAAATACTTTATACAAAAAAAAAAAATTGAAGGGGTTAAAAAAAAATAAAAAAATTGAAGGGGTTAAAAAAAAAAATTGAAGGGGTTAAAAAAAAAATTGAAGGGGTTAAAAAAAAAAATTTAAGTAACGTCCGTCACTGAACAGCGCTCAAAGGCAACAGGAATTTGATAAAAAAAAAATAAAAAAAAATAGATCAACCCTGGGCCGAAAAAGATGATCAGTGATGTACGTCACTGATCAGCGCACAACGGCCACAGGACACCCACAAAATCACAGTGTGTGTAAAAAAAAAATTAAAAAAAGACCCCACAGCACACACAAAAAAAAAAAAGGTGATCAGTGATGCGACACTGATTACCAGTGAGGGGCAGCAGGTGCACAACCTTTGGTGCAACTGACAGTGCAACTGGCAGGTATATATATAAAAAAAAAAACCTCTGCACCCCCAAAAAGTTGCTGATCACCTCAGATATAGTGATCAGCACAAAAGGCGGGGGCAGCAGACACAAAATTTAGCACTCTCTATCACTCTCTGTCACTATCTCTCTCTATCTCTCTAATCTCTCACTATCTAACACTGCAGCAGCAGCAGTGACAGGTATATATATATATATATATATATATATATATATATATATATATATATATATAAAAAAAAACCTGCGCCCCCAAAAAGTTGCTGATCAGTTAATTTATACTGATCAGCACAAAAGGGGGGGCAGCAGTCAGTTATATAAAAAATATATAGCACAATCTGTCACTATCTCTATCTCTCTCTCTCTCTCTCTATCTCTCTATCTATAACTATCACACTGCAGCAGCACAAAATATAGCACTCTCTGTCACTAGGCCTCTCTATCTCTCTCTCTCTATCTCTCTCTATATCTCTCTATCTCTCTCTCTCTCTCTATAACTATATCACACTGCAGCAGCACAAAATATAGCACTCTCTGACACTATCTCTCTCTATCTCTCTCTATCTAACTAACGCTATTACACTGCAGCAGCACAAGTTCACAGGAAGTCACAAGTAACAGGATCCAGGAAGCATCCAGCACACTACAAGCAGTGATGAAGCAGGCAAGATATTTGCAAGGATCAGGTAAGTATTTTGCAAGGTTCTGGTCAGTATATCGCGGCAGCTAGGCACGGTGACCGCACTGCACGCAATTCCAGACCGGAATGGCGTCTGCAGTGCAGTCACCGTTAGTTTAAACCCCCCTCCATGGCTGTGATTGGTCCGTCGGTCCGACGGACCAATCACGGCCTTTGGGGGCGGGCGGGGTGAGGTGGGGTGACACCAGTGTCACCCTTACACCCCACGGTGATTGGTGCTGTACTTTACAGCACCAATCACCTCCGATCGCGTGTCACCGGCGAACGTTATTCGCCGGTGACACAGAAAACGCTGTAATTGGCTGTTCACACTGAACAGCCAATCACAGCGATCGCCCACGGGGGGTCGGCATCACAGCCCCCCCTGGGCATGCACGGACATGTCTGCTGTCAGGGACAGCAGACATGTTGAAACTGTCACCGCGTCTATAGACGCGGTGACAGTTAAATGCCATGACGTACATTTACGCCATGTGTCGGGAAGTACTTCCCGACCATGACGTAAATGTACGTCAATTGTCGGGAAGGGGATAATAAAGCCTCCGAGCCCCATAGCAGCTGCATCCCTGCACCCTCTATAGTTACGCCACTGACTCAGGCCCTCAGTCAGGTGTGTACAAATATATATATTTTGCATTTATATCTAATTTTAGACTTAAAAAATTATATTTCTTGTATAAAATCAATTGCTTACAATAAAATGAGTGTTTAGCAATTGTTACAGCTGTGCAACTCAGTCATTCATAGCAGTTCCCCTAATTCTATGCCACCTACCCACAGGCACCCTCCCCCTGGCGAGGAAAAGCAATCTTGCATCTGAAACAAGGCCTTGGGGTGTACAGGTGTTGTGTGAGATATTGGAAAACTGCTCAAGTATTTCTACTGGCAAATAAACTTCAACTTCTCTATTCCCAGGCTCAATCCAATCATAATTCTGTAAGTCTCCTCTCGCCGTCGCCTGTCATGAAGATAAAATATGGCAGTACAGTTACAGGAGCAGCCCACAGAGCAATTGATTTCCAGATGTCAGTGAGTATGTTTCTGTGGGGACTTGCTCGCTCCTAAGCCAACACTCATTCTATTTCCATTCATCCCAGTTCATTTTGCAAGTGCGAATTGTCTTGTGTCGCGGGACACCACACGTGACAGCCAATGATCATCTTTCTTTTTTCATTTTACACTCTGTACTCAAAAATTCTCTGCCCTTCTGGACAAACTTTTATTCTAGTTTTAAAACCCCAATTTATTTAATTGAATAATACAGTAAATATGTCACAATTTCACCTTATTTCAGCTAATCAATAGGGCCTGAAGGTTAACTAATACATCACAGTCTCTTGCAGGTAACATAATTACATTTATATCAGGTTATTAATTACCCTTTGCTGGCAGCCCATACTCAGTGCAGGTGGCATTTTATGCAAATAAAAGGGTAGATACTGACTGTTAACCCAGTGCAGGAGGTGTTTTATACAAATGAGAGTGTCAGATTGACTTTTATTTGCAAACGCAGGAGAAATCTTCCAATGGTCGGTGACCATTGAATGATTTCTCCTGCAGTGGCAGCATGCGAGGGGATATGTGTTCACACTATCCATCCATACTGTGCTTCCGCCAAAATCACAATATGACACAGTGTCCTCCATTCTAATCATACTGTATGCTACTCAGCTCCCCCCATTAGTGTTAACTTACTGGTCTCTACTTCTGACTGCTGCAGCAGCTCCAGTCCTGACTCCTGTGCTGTTACTTTTTCTAATGGTTGTCTGGTTCTCACCATAATGACCAGTGTAGAAGGTGGAAAAGGTGGACTAACATACTGGAGCACCACCTGCATCATAAATTCACCATCGGTACTCCCATGCTTAACAGACCTTAACACTTAACTTACTAACTTATCTAAAAATAACGACACGGACACAAGTGCTGGCGTTTCAAAATAATGAATGTCAAATTTATTTTGACAACAGACTAAACTATATATATATATATATATATATATATATATATATATTGGTGGCGGCACTAAAGAACGGTCAGATTAAAGAAAAGGGGGTGGGGTAGGATCACCATACCATTCACACACCGCTGGTGACCAACTCTCCCAGCCAACCACCCGGGTCGGTGGTGGCAGCCATCTTCCGTGCATAGAAGTAAGGCTCGTGACAATCGATGCCTGGAGAGCTCACCCACTAACCTACACACATTCCATCTACACAATTGACCGTTCTTTACCGCCGCCCAAGTGAAGAAAATAGAGACAGAAAATAGGGATGGGAGGGTGGGAAAATTTCCAGAGAGGAAGCTGCTCTCTGGTCACAAGACCTTTCTGCCCTGCTAAACTCCTCCCTCGACACCCATTGGATGCCAGCCGCAGCCCTATCTGACCAACACTGCTACCTCTTCCCAGCATGACATCCCTTTGGTGATTTATGTCACCTCCAGCTTAATCAGCCATCGGTGTTCCTTTTCTAATGATGAGTGAGGCACGGCTGTTTTACATTGTGCTTTCTCTATGGATAGTCCCATTTATTGTCAGGCCAGGAGGACTGCCATGGTTTTGCACAGTACTATTGTTTTTATGGAGAAATAGGTCCAGGAACTCTGGGTCTGGGGGTGGTTCGATTAAATAAAGATAGATAGAGGGCCAGTTGTATCAAGCTTCAAAAAGTGATAAAATGGAGAGTGATAAACAAGCAGCCAATCAGCTTCTGACTGCCAAGCTGTAGGCTAGGTTTGAAAAATGACAGGTTGGAGCTGATTGGCTGGTTGTTTATCACTCTCCACTTTATCATAGCTTGATGAGAGAGAGAGAGAGAGAGAGAGAGAGAGAGAGAGAGAGAGAGAGAGAGAGAGAGAGAGAGAGAGAGAGAGAGAGAGAGAGAGAGAGAGAGAGAGAGAGAGAGAGAGAGAGAGAGAGGGCGGGATGCTATATAGCAGAAATGCGGTAAAAACCCCGTTTTCGGGGTTTCTACCGCATCTCTATATGCTATATGGCGCCTCCGCAGTGTCAGCGCTGCGGAGGGAATCGCCAGCTAAAGCTGGCGAATCCCTGCAGAAGCCTATGGGCTTCTTACCGCAGCGCTGTTTGAGGGATCCGTCACGGATCCCTCCCAGCGTGCCCTGCGGCCGGCGCCGGGGTCTGCGCATGCGCAGATGGACTCCCGGGTCACAGACCCGGAAGTCCAGCGCCGGCACCGCATCGCAAGGGACAGCTCTTACCGCAAGAGCTGTCCCTTGCATGAATAACGGCATATGTTATAGCATATGCCGTTATTAAAAATGCGGTAGCCAGCGATAATGGGCGCGGATGTTACAACATCCCGCCCAGAGAGAGATTGCATTTAGAAACGAAGGCACTTACAAAAATAAAACTTATCTTATGGAAAGAACATTTTGGCCTAGAACAGGTTCAGGAACCCAGTTCCTGATGATGCCATATTTAATTAAAGGTTCAGGGACTGAGTTCCTGCTGAAAAATAGCACTGGTTTAACATATTGTTAAGGTGGTGCCCACTATTCAACCAGCACTCCTGGCAAGAGTCGCCCTGGTCAACCTTGAGTTATGGCCCTGGTCGTGTCCCTGGTGTTGGGGGTATTCAATGCAAATCAGAATGGAGACCGTGCCCAGTTGGGTAACTATTGAATATGTGCCCCCCCCTCCCCGCTGCAAATTTTGACAGCGCCCCCCCCAAGTAGGCGCCCCAACCACCAAACCTTACCCCCCTGCATGTGATACAAGTGTGACAAGTATGACTATGGATGTGTAGTTTTAAGGTAATTGAGAGACATAATATGCTGGGGTTATTGGAGTTGAAAACAACAAGGTCGATGGCTGCTCAAAATTAGTTTAAGAAAAATTGCATGAGTTATTATAGTCACAAGATGCTTTGTTCAAATATACTAGGTGATCATGTGCCGGGATAATGCCATATTAGGCATTATCACAGCTGATATGTAGTTTGTCATATAACTAAGAAGGAGTAACTTAGGAGGAGTCCACTGCATAATGTTATAGTTTAGCTATGTAAGATGGAGAACGCAGCAGACGTGCTACGTGAGTCCTAGTGTTACCCGTGCTGATTGCTGGAATTCCCCAATCGTAGAGGCTTCGGGTGATGCTACAATAACCACTGATGTATTGATGCTTTTAACTTGAAGTATATCTCAAATGAACTGCTTTTTACTGCATAACCCAGTGGTTCACAAACTGGGTGCCTCAGGACACTTGCAGGGGTGCCTTGGGTTGGTGGACCAAGATCAATTCATATTATTTTTGGTCAATGTACCAGGCAAAACCAGTGCTAGTGGCTGCCAATCATAATATATGTGGACAAACAGAAGCAAATCCTGTACCTCACCACATAACTGTGACATATAAACACAATGCACTTAATTTAATATATTTTTTTCTGAATTTTTCAACAAGAAGCATTTGGCCTAGGGGTGCCTTGAAAATATTTTGATGCTCTAGGGTGCAGTGATTCAAAAAAGTTTGGGGACCACTGGCATAACCATATTAAGAATAATTTACTTAAATTGTTTTAATAAACTAAGCTTTAAGTACTGATTCATGTTTTGTTTCATAAATATGTGAGTGCCTGTCCAGTGAGACAGTGAGCGCAGTAAGTATTGGTAATTATTCCAAACTGTCATTTTGGTGCAGCAAGACACCGCATTATGCCGGTACCTGGCCTGCCACTTCTGGCCACGGTCCCGTCTCACCTGGCTCCTGCTGCTATATTGAAAAGTGACACTCAGATAATGGCTGCCCCCATACAGCCGACCATTTTTAAGGATGCTAGAGGAGGTCTGCAGTATGGGGGGGCAGCCATTTTGTACGTGTCACTTTTAATTTTTTAGTAGCAGAAGCAGCCTGGACAACCATGACCGTGACTGCAGACAGATGCGGCAGGCCAGGTACCGGCAGACGGCAGCGGGTAACAATAGCCCCACAGACCCCCCCGGCGCCCACACTTTCTCAGCGCTTCCCCACTACCGCGGGGGATGCAGGGCTATAGTTACGCCACTGACCATGCCCCCAGTGCTGGTGTCATGCTATGCAAATGAAATGATGTATACAGTGTCCCCATTGCAGGTGTCATTTTATGCAAATTAGAGAGATGATTCCAGTGACCCATTTTTAATAATTCATTGATGATTTGCAACAACCGGTGACCTGTTAGGGAGTGTACCGGAAGAAAACTATGCAGCAACCTGTATTTTGTATGGAAGTATACTGTACCTGAAGCTCTGCAGCAACCTGTAGTCTATAGAAGAGCATAACTTAAGCTCAGCAAATCCTGTACTTGTAGATTGTGTGTCCGAAGCTCTAGTGAGTGTACCTTTGGTTTGACAATAACATGCAGCCTGTAGGATAGTGTATCTTAATCCTTGCAATAAACCATACTCTGTACTCTGAAGGGAGAAAAACTGAAGCTATTCAATAACATGTAGCCTGTAAGGCATGCTTACTGACTTTTTTTGTATCTTCCCAGGGAGAGGCCCGGACCAAATACTGCTGACTGGAGGGACGGGACTTGGCTGATGTCAGCAAACCCCGCCCTATGCCACATAAACACGGCAATTCACGGGTCCGCGGATTGGGGGGAGGGTTAAAATGAGGGGATTCACATCATTCTAGTCCAGCAGCGGCCTCCTCCTCTAGCATCCTCAAAAACATGAAGCTCTGTAGTAACCTGTAATGTGTAGTATGGAAGTATACTGTATGCTCTGCAAGAACTTGTAGCCTTTATGGGAATGTACCCATAGGGCTAATCTAAGGGGTGTTCTGGGGGTGCATCGGATCACCCTTTAGACCGCCGGCCGTCCCGACCATTAAGCAATTCAAAGCAATGACAGATGGGCAGAGAGAGTGGTGCGCTGCCCGGCTGTATAGTCAAAGCAGGTCTGCTTCTATTTTCAACTCTCCCATTGGACCGCGAGCCAATAGGAGCTTGCGGTCCAGCAGCCAATCAGGAGTGGCATTGGTGGCTCCTGATTGGTTGTTGGACCGCGAGTTCCTATTGGCTCGCGGTCCAGTGGAAGAGATGGAAATAGCAGCGTACTTGCTTTGACTACTACCGGGCAGCACACCTCTCTCTCTCTCTCTCTCTCTGCCCATCTGTCATTGCTTTAAATTGTGTGTGGCCAGCGGCAGTTGGTCTCAGTCCCCCGTGGCAACGAGCAGTTCCCTACCCCTTGACAACGAGCAGTTCCCTCCACCTTGGCAACGAGCAATTTATTCGCCTTTAGCAATGAACATTTAACTCCCCATGGCATGAAGCCCCCTTGGCATTGAGTATGATGCCCCCGTGGCATCAAGCAAGAACCCCCTAGCAATGATCATGTAGGTAAGCGGCACTTATCTATCAAATATGTAATGGGCGTCATGGTGTGTGTCATAATGTGTGAAGGGCATCATAGTGTGTGGTATAATGTGTGATGGGCATTACGGCGTGTGGCAATGGGTATTATGGAGTTTGCTAAAATGTGTAATGGGCATTAGGGTGTGTGGTATAATGTGTAATACTGTCGCGACTGGGGATTGGGACCCGGAAGTGACCTTGGTGGTTAGTGTCAGCGCTCAGAGGCTTACCACAGTTAGGGGTCGCGCTGTCTGTCCTGCTGGCCACGTGGTATGGTCAGGACGCCGGGGAGCAGGGGCGCACAAGAGGCAGGTCCAAGGCAGTGTGGTACGGCAGCAGAAGCCGCCATTGTAGCACAGTGCAGTGGAGGGGCAGACCTGCTGCGTGTCTGTGGCTGTGAGAGGAGGTGTGCCTGGATCTTCGTGGTGTCTCCATTGTGGGGGCAGACATGTTGGAGACCAAGGTTTCTCCAATCCCCTGCCAGGGGTTTCTCCAGCCAATCCGGTGTGTCTTTCCCTGATAAAAGGGGTCTGGCCCATGTCTCCCTGCCAGTGCTTCAGTCTACCTCCTGGAGAGTAGTTCAGTGACTGTGCTCCACAGTGTTCCTGCCTAACCTGCTGTTGCTCCTGTCCGGTGTACCTTAAAGTCCTAGTACCGCATTGACCTTCCAGCGTGCCACAGCAGATCCACCTCTCTCCTGTTGGGATTGCCGTTCTGTGCCTCTCAGTTACCTCCAAAGTTCCTCAGAGACTCTCAGCAAATACCCAGGTATTCCAAAGTCTACAATATGCTAAAGTCTACACTATGATAAAGTCTACAGTATGCTAAAGTCTACAGTGTCTTCTAAAGTGTCGACAGTGTACCAAAGTGTCTACAGTGTCTTCTAAGTACTAAAGTGTCTACAGTGTCGTCTAAGTACTAAAGTATCTACAGTGTCTTCAAAGTACTAAAGAGTCTTCAGTGTGGTCAAGTGCTAGAATCTCTTTCACAGTATCCAGTCTTCACAGTATTCCACAGTACCCAGTCTTCACAGTATTCCACAGTACCAAGTCTTCACAGTATTCCACAGTACCAAGTCTTCACAGTATCCAGTCAGCACAGTATTCCACAGTACCAAGTCTTCACAGTATTCAGTGTTCCACAGTATCAAGTCTTTATAGGATTAAATCTTCACAGTATCAAATCTTCCACCTCTTCCAGTTACCATAGTTATCTTTATCGTTTACTACAAAATTTTACAGTGGTCTCCAAACTCCTTCATCATCTTCAATCTCATAATCGTTGTGTATGCAAGTCTCTCATCATAGTCTCGTCATCATACAAACTGTTACGGTTTTCATTCATTCATCTAATTACTTGCTGTGTGCTATTATTCGTATTGATTGTATGCCAAGATCTTTTCATTAAACTCTTTAATCATATCCAAGTTCTCCTCATTCATCCTCTATCCCGGTATATGAGAAGGCAGTACATTCGACTACCAACCCTCCAATATCCAATCCCTGTCTCCTCTAAGGGTACTCCCCATTTGCCAGTCACTACAAAACCCCAGAGTGTGACAGTTAGCTGACTACCAATGGAAACAGAGGCTGAAGGCGCGTGGATAAGATAATTTAAGTTTATTGTACAATGTGAAACTGGCACAGAGGATGACACAAAGTCTGTAATAGTCTTTGGGAAAGCTACCGAGAATGTTGAAGGCTGTATCCCGGCAACAGTTGCTGGAAACAGGTAACAGAATGGGATGCAGGTAACAAAAGCTGTGCACAGGTAATGGATGATTGGAGGAATGGAGTAACTGTAGCTGGGACACAGGTGTCTGGAAACATGGAGTAGGGACCACTGGAGCACAGGTGTCTAGAAACACGGAGTAGAGACCACGGGAGCACAGGTGTCTAGAAACACGGAGTAGAGACCACGGGAGCACAAGTGTCTGGAAACATGTAGTAGAGACCACAGGAGCACAGGTGTCTGGAAACATGGAGTAGAGACCACGGGAGCACAGGTGCCGGGAAACACAGAGTAGGGCCACTGGAGTGCAGGTGCAGCTTGTGCACTGTTGCCTGGAAGCACGGGATGACAGCAACTGGGGCACAGGTGCGGGTAGCTGGGATCTGCAGCAGTGAAGGTGGCCACAGGTGCAGATACTGGAGCACGCAAATGCAAGGGGTCACAGGTGCAGGAACTGGAGCACGCAGGTGCAAGTGTTCACAGGTGCAAGAACTGGAGCACGCAGGTGCAAGTGTTCACAGGTGCAGGAACTGGTGCACGCATGTGCAGGTGGTCGCTGGTGCAGGTACTAGAGGTCACAGGAGCTGCAGCCAGGGTGGTTCAGAACTGGGGAGCCTGTTCAGGTAGAGCTCCTTCAGCATGGAGCTTAGAAGCGACGATGCACAAGCAAGGTGTCCATGCAGAGCTAAGAGGATAACCCCTCAGAGAAGCACTGATTGGGCAGCTGGGTGATTGGGAATGGCAACAACTGGAACAGTCTCTGGATGAGGCCAACAGGGAACTTGTATGATTCCATTCTACTGGTAACTACAGAGTTAATGGCTGATTCAGAACTCACCCAGGTGCTCATTACTAGCACAGGCTCAGATCACATGGTAGTCTTTATGCAGCAGGCAGAGATACACAAGACTGACAGGTAGGTATGATAGGACAAATACACAAAAGAAAAGTCACAATTCTGCCTCATCGTCAGAACAAGTGGACCATCCATCGTCGAAGTAAACGAAATTCCCATTCCCTCGGACATGATAATGAGGATGACTTCTGTCCTGAAGGAACACTTGACTCGGTCAAAGAGGATACTGGAGAAAGACATAGAATCATATTCACCGTGGATAAATGAAATATTATTGACTGGAACTGATAAAAAAGGAAGATCGGGCCCTTGAGGCTAGGGTTCTACTAAGGCGCAAGTTACACCCTGTACGATAGCCAGGGGCTTTCGGATAGCAACCAGAGTTCAACTAAATCTTCTCCAGAGGTAAATTATGACTGGGTGAAACAGAATCTTCAAGGAAAGGAGTAGAGTCATAATCATCATCATAATCAGAGTTAGAATCCATATCTAGCGTTAAGACCGCCTTGCTCTGACTGGAGGTTTCTGAAGACTCGTTCGGACAAGGTACTGTAGAAGGTTCCACTTGAGGATGAGACAGAGAGAGTGCCAACTCTCTAGTCCATGGATACAGGCATGGTGGACTGGAATTTTCCACAGAGGACTCTAGATATAGTGTAGAATTTGAAGACGATAAGTACTGGCAAGGAAAAGACTGAGGACTAGCAAACTTAGAGGAATCTTCAGGAGCAGGAGACAGAGCTGCAAAAGTCAGTTTCATATCTATAGACTGAGATTTCGGCGATGACTGTGAACCAGCCTGTTTTCTGGTAGCTCTAAATTTATTGATATACTGGTCAAGAAGAACTTGCTCTTGTTCAGGGAGTTCTATCTTGGAGGGCTGAGCTAAATCTATGTTAAAGTAAAGAGTCTCTGGAGTGCCAACTGTTTGTTCAACAGAGTGAGAGACAATAGAAGACTGGCTGGAATTATCAGGATCAGGCAGGTTTGCAAAAGTCTCTGGGCAGGATGGTATTGACTTGGAAGTAGACAAACTTGGACCGGCTGGAACCAGAGGACATCTTGTGGTACTTGAATCGGCTAGGACTCTGGATTGACGGATGGAACCGGATGATCACTGAAGATGCTTGAACCGGCTGGGACCGGCGTGGACACTGGATTGACGGTTGAGACCGGATAAGGTCCAGAGGTGTCGGAATCGGCTGGGGCCGAATGAACCTCCTGACTGACAGCTGTAACCGGATCATCAATGGAGGTACTTGAACCAGCTGGAACCGGAGTGGACTCAGGACTGTGGACCCCCTCTCGGGGCTGAAGACTGCAGACCCCCTCTCGGGGCTGAAGACTGCAGACCCCCTCTCGGGGCTGAAGACTGCAGACCCCCACTCGGGGCTGAAGACTGCAGACCCCCACTCGGGGCTGTAGACGGAAGACCCCCACTCGGGGCTGTAGACGGAAGACCCCCACTCGGGGCTGTAGACGGAAGACCCCCACTCGGGGCTGTAGACGGAAGACCCCCACTCGGGGCTGTAGACGGAAGACCCCCACTCGGGGCTGTAGACGGAAGACCCCCACTCGGGGCTGTAGACGGAAGACCCCCACTCGGGGCTGTAGACGGAAGACCCCCACTCGGGGCTGTAGACGGAAGACCCCCACTCGGGGCTGTAGACTGAGGATGTGGTCAGAGTCACTTTGTTTCTGGGCTTGTGGAGGGAACAATTCTCAATGAAGTGGTCTGGATTACCACAGTAGAAACATAAATGGAGTAACCTGCATCTTTGGCGTTCAGATTCTGAAAGCAGGGACCTCCGCTTGCCCTGGACAGGGATTTCGCTCTGAAGGTTGGAAGGCCTTTCAGATTTCATGGGCACTGTAACTGAGGCTCCTTTTACTTTGGAACTGTAACTGGTGGGCTTCACAACCTCAGGAGTGTAACTTAGTAATGTAGAAATTATGTGAATTTTTTCCCCAAGAGATCTTGTAGCTGAATAAGTGAGTGGTGGTAGGTTCCCATTGGTATTGCTGTCAGATTTTGCATAACCACTTTAAAGTCACTAAACCAAGTCCACAGGCTTGTGCATACTGTCACGACTGGGGATTGGGACCCGTGAGTGACCTTGGTGGTTAGCTGACTACCAATGGAAACAGAGGCTGAAGGTGCGTGGATAAGATTAATTAAGTTTATTGTACAATGTGAAACTAGCACAGAGGATGACACAAAGTCTGTAATATTCTTTGGGAAAGCTACCGAGAATGTTGAAGGCTGTATCCCAGCTTCAGGTGCTGGAGACAGGTAACAGAATGGGATGTAGGTAACAAAAGCTGTACACAGGTAATGGCTGCTTGGAAGCATGGAGTAACTGTAGCTGGGACACAGGTGTCTGGAAACATGGAGTAGGGACCGCTGGAGCACAGGTGTCTGGAAACACGGAGTAGAGACCACGAGAGCACAGGTGTCTGGAAACATGGAGTAGAGACCACGAGAGCACAGGTGTCTGGAAACACGGAGTAGAGATAACGGAGCACAGATGCCGGGAAGCACGGAGTAGGACCACTGGAGCACAGGTGCCGGAAAGCACAGAGTAGGACCACTGGAGCACAGGTGCCGGAAAGCACAGAGTAGGACCACTGGAGCACAGGTGCCGGAAAGCACAGAGTAGGACCACTGGAGCACAGGTGCCGGAAAGCACAGAGTAGGACCACTGGAGCACAGGTGCCGGTAGCACGGAGTAGGACCACTGGAGCGCAGGTACCTGAAGCATGGAGCAGGTACAGCTTGTGCACTGGTGCCGGGAAGCACGGGATGACAGCAACTGGGGCACAGGTGCGGATAGCTGGGATCTGCGGCAGTAAAGGTGGCCACAGGTGCAAGTGGTCACAGGTGCAAGAACTGACGCACACAGCTGCAAGTGTCACGAGGTGGGTGTGTGGAATCAGTCGTGACTGGAGTGGTCAGATGGTGGATTTGATGGTGTTGTGCGGATCTCAGGAAGAGAGGCGTGACCAGCAGGAGATAAGTTAACACGAACAGGTTTATTGAATGAACTCAGGGCCGGCGCCACCACTAGGCAGCTCTAGGCATTTGCCTAGGGCGCCGGCCACTGGAGGGCGGTAGTCCGGAGCTAAGAACCCCCTGGATGTAGGTGAGCGGCCCCCAGCGAACTCAGCGGCTGCCGCCGCATCACTACCCGACCCCTTCCCGACACCGCTGTGGATCGGCGTGGCAGGCACCCGGCAGGTGAGCGGCTTCCCCCTACCCCCAACAAACTCGGCGGCTGCCGCTGCACCGCAATCGCATCCTCCACCCCCCCTTCCACAGCGGGCACATCATCCACCCCCCCCCCCGGTAACAGCGCGACGGTGGGCGCCGGGGCGACCCCCCGTCTGGGGCGCTCCGGTGCCTAGCACCGGCCCTGAATGAACTCATACAACTAATAATATAACCAGGTTCTATAATTCTTTGAGTGGACAAAATAATAAATAGATGCAAGTCTCTGATAAATAGCAAGATAAAAAGATGGCAGTCCTTTGCAAAATAAACAAGATGGCAGTCCTTTGCAAAATAAACAAGAATACGTGCAGGAAATTCTGAGGACAAGGCAATGTTCAGGATTTGAGTTTAAAGAAAAAGAAGAATACCTGAAGATTGGACGATTGAAAATTGGATGGTTGGATGACTGAAGATTGGATGGTTGGATGACTGAAGATTGGATGACTGAAGATTGGATGGTTGGATGATTTGCTGACAGCTGCTGGGATCAAGATATAGCTGGACCAGAGTTGGTGAACTGTAAGCACTGTAGAGCTGACCGAAGAATAACCAGAGACTGGACCGGAGTTGGAGGATTGCAGTGTAGCAACTGATGAGGGTCTGGATACAGCTGAATGGCAGGATTACTGGAAGCTTCACAGCAGAGATGTAGCACACAATAGCTGGATGCAGGTCAGGAAACTGTGGAGTACCTGGTATCAGGACGTGGTAGCGACTTTGCTGAGAGCAACCTCTTAGTCCAGGAGCAGAATCTTTAAACCCCCTGCCTTGCACTGATTGGATGAATATCCAGGCAGCAACTGCAATAGCAGAAATAGACTCTGAATGGAATAGTTGGTGCATAAGAGGACAGCTAGCATGACTTCATCAAACAGGCAATCAGGGAGTTAATAGCTGATCAGGAGTTTCTGAGCTAGATAGGGTTGTCACAGGTGTGCAATTAGCAGCACACAGACTTTCATTGAATGTATGGCAGCAGAAGTGCAGGCTGGAATATCCTGAGAATGCAGCAACTGGAGAGAACATGCTGAACAAATGTGCAGAAATAACTAGGTATGTGACAGCAAGTGGTCACAGGTGCAGGAACTGGAGCACGCAGGTGCAAGTGATCACAGGCATAGGCGAATCTAGGGGGTGGTGCGGGGGTGCACCGGACCACCCATTAGCCCATTTTGTAGTTGAGGGATGGGGCTTTCCAACGAGCCCAGCCCCGTGCTTCTAGCCCCCTGGGAACCGGAAATACTGCCAGGCAATGCTGGAATGTTTTAACGTGGGACCCGCTAATTCCAACCCCCACCCAGTTCAACGGCTGCCAGTTTCTCCTTCGGCATCATTGAAGCTCAAGGTTGATCTCAATCGAACCCAAATCACTGGGCCTTCTATCTGATACCAGGCTGGATCCATATGGGTTAATTGGTTCCAGGGATATTGAGGTTAAACAGTTTTTTGGGTACTTATGTATTATCTGGGCTGCCGATTTTTGATTGTATGCCTTAACTTAAGGTATACAATCAGATGCGATATCGCATCGCATACGACCATATCGCATGCGATGCGATGCGATGACCCGATTTTTCCATAGGATTCAATGTTAAAATGAACTGAGTCCATTTTAACATAGAATTCAATGGGAAAAAGGGGTCCTTTTCATACCCCTACTATCCAAGTGGGCATGGAGTTGGATATAAACCTGTGGCGAGGGGACAGTATTCTGTGTCCCCTCGCGGGGCTCGCCAAGCTTCGGGCTCGGTGGCTCGCTACGCTCGCCACAGGTTTATATCCAACTCCATGCCCACTTGGATCCACTCCATGCCCACTTGGATAGTAGGGGTATGAAAAGGACCCCTTTTCCCATTGAATTCCATGTTAAAATGGACTCAGTCCATTTTAACATTGAATCCTATGGAAAAATCGGGTCCATCGCATCGAATCGCCTCGCATCGCATCGCATGCGATATGGTCGGATGCGATGCGATGCGATGGACCCGATTTCAAAATCGGCAGCCCAGTTAGTACATAAGTACCGTTTTTTAAATTTCTTAAATGTAATTTCATGACTGTTTATGTTCTTTGAGGGCAGTTTTCTCTGGAACCAAACAGCCCAGTTTCACAGGACCAAAATCATTCGAAGCCAACTCAAACTTCTTCAATATGATACTGTTCTCATGTAAATGGGTCAGTTGGTTCCGAAGATATAGCTGGTTGGTTAAAGGGGGGTAGGGAGAGGGGAGTGGTTGTCTCTCCCCCTCACACCAGAAAATGTGGTCCCAGGATCATGCAGGGACATTCCCAGGCTGACCCCTTATACACCAGCCTAGTCCCTGCATGATCCTGGGACCATATTCCCGGGTAAATCCCTGCATTTTCTGTTGTAAAAGAGGTATTATTTCAAACAGCCGTGACCTGCAGTGCTCTGAATACAGCCGGGCAGCCCCCTGCTCTCTGCCCAGCTTTCAATGACTGTCACTCCTGCAGCTTCCGCTCCAATTCTTCTCCCCGCTTTCACCTCAGCCCGCCCCCCTTTAATCATGTAGTGCCGGCGCCCGGCGTGCTCCCCCGATGTCACGCACAACAACAGCGCGCACAATATTTCAAATGTCCACTCGGCTAGAGGGGACACCAGGAGGGGAGTGGGAGTGTGCTCTGCACTGCGCTCTGCTCCTCTTCCCATAGAAGCAGCTGCACCGCTCTCCATCTCTCCCTGCAGCAGCAAAATTTACAGTAAGTGGCACTTTTGGGGGCATTGCTTAAGGGATGCTTCAAGTGGCGGTATGTGGGGGCATTACGCATAATGTGTGGCTTAATGTGTAAGGGGCATTACGGTGTGCAGTATCATGTGTAAGGGGCATTATGTGTGCAGCATCATATGTAAGGGGCATTATGTGTGCAGCATCATGTGTAAGGGACATTATGTGTGCAGCATCATGTGTAATGGGTACTCTGGTGTGCGGCATCATGTGTAATGGGTACTATGGTGTGCGGCATCATGTGTAATGGGTACTATGGTGTGCGGCATCATGTGTAATGGGTACTATGGTGTGCGGCATCATGTGTAATGAGTGTGTTCTTGGTGCCATCAAGCAAGAACCCCCTAGCAATGAGCATGTAGGTAAGCAGCACCTTTGTGGCAAATATGTAATGGGCATTATGGTTTGTATGTAATGGGCATCATGATGTGTGGCACAATGTGTAATGGGCATTATGGTGTGTGGCTTTATGTGTAATGGGTATTACGGAGTTTGCTAAAATGTGTAATGGGCATTACTGTGTATGGTCTAAAGTGTAATACCACACCCCTTTTTGTGATGCCATGCCTCCTTTCCATGAGGCTACACCCCCTTTTTGGTGCAAAGGTCCCCCTGCTATTGTGTCTAGATCTGGGACCATCCATTACCATAATTCTAGATTCGCCTATGGTCACAGGTGCAGGAACTGGTGCAGGTGCTAGAGGTCACAGGAGCTGCAGCTAGGGTGGTTCAGAACTTGGGGGCATGTTCAGGGAGAGCTCCTTCAGCATGGAGCTTAGAAGCGACGATGCACAAGCAAGGTGTCCATGCAGAGCTAAAGCAGCCCATACACGCTGCTTTATGGGCGTGCTTTCCGTGCTGTACTAGCACGGATCAAATCGCATTGCATTGCATGTGCACACGTTGTGCATGCAATGCGATGCGATTTGATGAGAACTAGGTACAAAACGTATGTGCAAGCAGGCCAACAGGAAGGGCCAACAGGAAAACTTGTATGATTCCATTTTACTGGTAACTACAGAGTTAATGGCTCACCCAGGTGATTACTAGCAGAGGCTCAGATCACATGGTAGTCTTGCTTCAGCAGGCAGAGATACACAAGACTGACAGGCAGGTATGACAGGACAAATACACAGAGTTCTGGCAGGATTGTGACATAGGGCCTTATTCTAGTTCACTCTTTCTGTCAAAATCCTTCTTAGATGGACAAAACCATGTGCACTGCAGGTGGGGCAGATGTTACTTGTGCAGAGAGAATTAGATTTGGGTGGGGTTTTACTTCAAAGTGAGAACTATATTGCAGTGTAATAATAAAGCAGCCAGTATTTACCCTGCACAGAAACAAAATAACTCACCTAAATCTAATTCTCTCTGCACATTTTACATCTGCCCCCTTGCAGTGCACATGGTTTTGTCCATCTAAGAAGGATTTTGTCAGAAACAATGAACTAGAATAAGGCCCATAATACCATGCCCCCAGTGCCGGTGCATAGCACCAGAGCGCCCCAGGCGGGGGGGCTCCAGTGCACTCACCCGCTCCACGGGGGGGATGCGGCCGCCGCTTCGCTCAGGAGGAGGAATGCGGCCGCCGCCACCGCTTTGCTGGGGGGGTTGAAGTTGGCGGCGGGAGATGCGGCGCGGGAGGGTGGGTGTTTAAGATGCGGCAAAGGCCGCAGCACTGGGTGGGCTCCAGGAGGGTCTGTGTGGGCGCTACCCCCACCGCAGAGGGATGCAGACAATGACCAGCACGGGAGGGCATGCTCCAGGGGGGCGAGGGGTCGGCTCACTTACCTGCCCCCAGCTCCTTCCTGCTGCTCTTCTCAGTCGGAGCTTTGCCGCTGCTCACTACCGCCCTCCAGTGGCCGGCGCCCTAGGCAAATGCCTAAGGCTGCCTAGTGGTGGCGCCGGCCCTGCATGCCCCCTTTTTGTGATGCTACGCCTCTTTTTTCTGCGCGGCTTCGCTGCTCAAGGGTCTTGCCTCCATGAGTAATTGAATCTGGGACTACCAATTACCATATTCCAGATTTGCCAGTGAGTGTATCTGAATATCTGTAATCTATAGGAGAGTGTACCATATGCTAAGCCGCATCCTGTACCCTGTAGAGGAGTGGGAATCTCTACAACAGCCTGTAGCCTGTGAGGTTGTGCCCCTGAAGATCTGTAGAAACATGTAGTGGCTATAAGTGTACCTGGAGTTCTGCAGCAACCTGTGGCATGTGGGACAGTGAACCTGAAGCTCTGCAGCAACAAAGCTATATTGTTTAATGTTTTAGAGAGAGGAAGCCCTCCCTCCTCAGCAGTGTGACAGTTCTATAAATGGGTAGATTTTGTGTAACTCGTTTACTAGAACTAGACCACAATATAAAGCTTATCTGGACTGTGTAAAGTTCCTTTTTTTTTTTTTTACTGGATTATTTCATTTTCAAATTTAAATAAATTGGGGGCTCTTAATGTAATATTTTTTATCATCCATAAACATGGTTTCATTTCTGATGTAGATGTTGGCAATATCTGACTCTGCACTTTCTGCCAGATTTCATATGTTTTTGAAATAATAAATCATCTTTTAAATAAATTGGCCTAGAGACAAATAGCACAACAGACAGTGTGTCCTGTGATTGATGGCAGCTAAATTGTTACACGACAGAAACTTAGATACTGTACACATTTCATAAATCAAATCCTGCAAGCAAACTTGTCCAGTCATATAAATTTTAAACTCTAACATCGAGTGATGTCCGAGCCTCAGTTGAACTTGCATTAAATGTAGACACAGCTGAACCAGCGACACCATTGTTGGAGAGCAGTAGGTGAATAGCACCTGAACCCAACAATCAAGAGTTGTTGACAGTGAGATACCATGGTACAAGCCACATACAAAATACAAACTGAATATTCTGGGTGCAGCCAGAACTTTGGTACCAAAGAAACATTTTGAAGGGCCCATGTCCCAAAGCTCTAAGAGAGCCCTTGGTGGGCTGGTGCACTAGTTGAAGATGGCTCCATCTGTAGGTGCAAATTGAGCTATACAGAATCAGGTTAGTAGGTGAACCATACATCCATTAAAATGTTAATTTATTATATATAATAGTGTATATGAGGTTTTTGGCATATTATTGGCCAACAATTTGAGTCTGCCCACCACTCATTAAGGCAACCTCATTAGGAATAATTTAGGCAATAGTTTAGGAGTTATGTATGATGCAGCTATTACATTGCATGCAATTAACTTAGCAAACCCTACTACAGTAACATTTTAGAGAAGAGTTGGTGGTCTTGTGTTTTCTTCAATTAGTTTGAATAAGATACTCTGAAACTTGAAAACTTTGTGACTTTGTAATCTGTAGGTAGTGTGTTCTGTAGGTAGTGTGTTCTGTAGGTAATGTGTTTTGTAGGTAGTGTGTTCTTAGAGCAAATATATTGCTATGATTCAATGCAATCTTCCTTCCCTGTTGTTATAGTCTGTAATTTCATTATTATGTTTCCATCTGTGTCAATGTTAATGCTATCAATGTCGATTTAATACGAATTGACTCTACAACAGATTATGACAGTTCTCAATAGGCATATCAGGTGTCAATAAATTCAGCTCCTTTTGTTGTTTCCTCAGCTGTTTGTTTAGCTTTAGGATATACTGTACAGTTAGCTCATTGTTACACTTGAGATCATCCTGTGGGTCTATCATGACGTGTGGCTGCCGACCAAACAATATCTCGAAGGGGGACAAGTTGAGCGGAGCTCTGGGAGTGGTCCTAATGCTATACAGCACAATAGGCAGTGCCTCTGGCCATAACACCCCTGTTTCAGCCATAACTTTACCCAATTTGTTCTTAATAGTACCATTCATTCTCTCAACTTTGGCGCTCGCCTGGGGTCGATATGGAGTATGAAGTTTACTATTAATTCCCAGGAGTTTACACATGATTTGGAAGACCTCTCCTGTGAAATGAGTGCCTCTGTCACTCTAGATGACCTTTGGGATACCATATCTACAGACAAACTCTTGACATATTTTCTTTGCTGTAAAGGTAGCAGTGTTGGAGGCAGCGGGGAAAGCCTCCACCCAGCTGGAAAACATGTCAACACATACTATACATACTTCAAATTTCTACAGGGTGGTAACTGTATGAAGTCGATTTGTATTACCTGGAAAGGGCCTTCTGTAGGAGGGATGTGGGATGGCTCTGTTGGGATGGCTTTTCCAATGTTCTTCCTCAAACAGGTGAGGCATGACATTGCCACTCTACCTGCTTGAGAAGCGAACCCTGGTGCACACCAGTAGGCCTTTACCAGCTTGCACATACCTTCCTTCCCAAGATGTGTCAGCCCATGGGCCGCCTCGGCTAGACTAGGAAGGTATGCCCTGGGGGCCACTGGTTTCCCGTGTCCATCTCTCCAAAGTCCGGTGGACTCTTGGCCACATCCCTTCGACTTCCATACTGCTCTTTTCTGTGGGGAACACAAATTCTGCATGTCTATCAGTTTGGATGTGGATACCATGTTAAATGTACAGAGGTTTGTAGGATGGATGGAAATATTTACAGGGCATGTGGCCCTTTTCGCTGCCTCATCAGCGTGGCTGTTACCAAGGGACACCGGGTCCTTCTCTGATGTGTGAGCCTTGCACTTGATAACAGCCACTCTGTCTGGAAGCTGGATAGCTCCCAGAAGTTTCCTGATATATGTCGCATGCGCCACTGGTGTGCCAGCCGCCGTCATGAAATTTCTGAGGCGCCATAGGGCTCCAAAATCATGTACTACTCCGAAAGCATATCTGGAGTCGGTATATATGTTAACTGATTTTCCTTTGGCCAGTTCACATGCTCTGGTCAGTGCCACCAGTTCCGCTACTTGTGCTGAGTGAGGTGGTCCCAAGGGTTCAGCTTCCACAATACCTTCAACATCTACTACCGCGTAGCCTGTGCACAGCTCTCCCGTCTCCGTTTGTCTATGACAGCTACCATCAGTGAATAAGGTTATGTCTACCTCACTTAATGGGCTGTCGCTTATGTCAGGACGTGCTGTAAAGGTCTGATTCAGGTAGGTCATGCAATCATGTTTGTCCTCACCTTCACTAAACTCTGCCTCACCATTTTCAGCAACATTCCCATCACCCTCCACCCTTTGTGCCTTGGAGGGCACATGAGGTAGGAATGTGGCTGGGTTTAGAGTATTGCATCTTTTGATGGTAATATTTACTGGGGCCATCAGCGCCAGTTCCCACTTGGTGAACCGTGCTGAGGACACATGTCGTGTTTGGGCAGAATTTAGGAGGGCAGAGACAGCATGGGGAGCATGAACAGTTAAATCGTGTCCTAACACCACATCCTCACTCTTGTTTACTAGTTGTGCTATCACAGCTACACTTCGTAAGCAAGTTGGGAGTGAGCATGCTACTGTGTCCAGCTGGCCACTGTAGTACGCTACTGGTCGGTTGGCATCACCATGTTTTTGGACAAGTACTCCTGCCGCACACCCAGCTGATTCTGTTTCGTACAGTTCAAAGGGTTTCCCGTAATCTGGCATTCCCAGTGCTGGGGCCTTTGTTAGGCTCACCTTTAATTCCTCGAAAGCCAGCTCAGATTCCTCAGTATGAGAGACCCGATCTGGCTTAGTTGAGGAAACCATCTCTTGTAGTGGTAATGCCAGAATAGAGAATCCTGGGATCCAATTGCGACAGTATCCACACATGCCTAGGAACGTACGGATCTGGTGCTGGGTCTGTGGCAGTACCATGTTTTGAATCACTTGGATTCGGTCATCAGTGAGGTGTCTCAGCCCTTGGGTAAGGCAGTGGCCCAGATACTTAACCCTGGTCTGACATAATTGTAGCTTATCCTTTGATACCTTATGTCCTGTCTCTAAAAGGTGCATCAGCAGCTGTCTAGTGTCATCTACTGATGACTCCAGTGACTCAGAACACAACAACAAGTCATCGACATATTGTATTAGTATCAAACCACTCATAGGTTGAAAGGATTGTAAACAATCATGCAAGGCCTGGGAGAAGATGCTGGGGCTGTCTATGAATCCCTGAGGGAGTCGAGTCCAGGTATACTGTACTCCTCTGTAGGTAAAGGCGAACAGATACTGGCTGTCAGGGTGTAGAGGGACAGAGAAAAACGCAGAACACAAATCAATGACTGTGAAATGAGTACAGTGAGGTGGGATTTGCATTAGGATGACAGCTGGGTTTGGCACTACGGGGAATTGGCTCTCAACTACTTTGTTTACCCCTCTTAGATCCTGCACTAGTCTGTAGCCCCTCCCCCCGCTCTTTTTTACAGGAAAGATGGGACTATTGGCTGTGCTGGAAGTTCTAACTAGGATTTCTTGTTGGAGCAATCGTTGGATCACTGGGTATACTCCTAGTTCGACTTCAGGTTTTAAAGGGTATTGCGGTATTTTTGGGGCTATCCTGCCTTCTTTTAAACGAATCTCTACTGGAGCTACATTTGCCATCAACCCAGCATCCTGTCCATCTTTAGTCCAAAGGGAACTCGGTATTTGCGCTGTAATTTCAGCTACCCTAGATGGATTTGACTCTACAACAGTTGAATACAACATTAGCCTCTGAGGACTGTCCAGCATATCTTGCACTTCTTGTGCAAGATCTCTAGGAGTGTCCAGAAATACCCCATCGGGGGTGCAATAAATGACACATCCCATTTTACATAGTAAATCTCTACCCAGGAGGTTAGTCGGGGCCGCTGCAGCCAACAGGAAAGAATGTTTGGTATGCAGAGGCCCGATTGTAACTTCTGCTGGTTTCGTCAGTGGGTAATGTTGTATTTTTCCTGTTACCCCAATTGCTGCTACTGATTGGTCAGTGAAACCCAAGTGAAGGGGAGTGTTGAGAACAGATCTGGCCGCCCCTGTATCAACCAAAAAGGTTTGCCTTACTCCAGCTATATCAACCTTTACCTGAGGTTCCTCTCTAAGGTGTTGTGTTAATCTAACTGGCTGTAGGTTACAGGTATGACCTGTTTCCTATTGTCTTACCTGGGTTGCCCTTAGTACAGTGTCAGCCATCAGATGGGGAGGAGGCATGTTGCGTGACCTGTCTGTCTCCTCCCATTGTCTAGGGGTTGGGTATCTCCGTGTCTCACCCTGGTGAGGCTCCCAGTCTCGCCTATGTGTTTTGTAACTCCTGGGGTTTCCTGATTTGCATTGATTTGCAATGTGTCCCTCCATATTGCATTTGTAGCAAATTATTGGCTTTCTACCTGTGTCTCTGGTGTTTCATTGGTATGCAGCTTTACTTGGGACATTTGTAAAAGCTTGGATGCTAACCGCCATTAGTTTTTCGGTTTGCATCTCTCTGTTTCTTGATATGTTTTTGTCATGGTCTACAGCAGATTCCCGTAGGGCATCTACTGTCATTCCTCGCCAATTTGGGAACGATGTCTGGACCCTGGTCCTCAATTTCTCTCTCAGCCCCTCCACTAACACAGAGACAACCATCTCCCTCAGGTGTGGGTTATCCTTAGGATCGGCGACACCAGTGTGTTTTGATACCGTCATCAAACCCCGGTTGAAATATTCGCTAGCTGCTTCACCATCCTTTTGTTTGATAGTGAATATCTTGCTATATTCCACTGCTGCAGGAAAATATACCCCCAACTGCAGGTTTATTAGGCGTATATTTTCCTGGTTGACCTCATCATTTATTTCCTTGTCGGCTCTCAATCCGCTATCCTGAATAAATTTCAAGATATCGATGTGAGTAGGGAGACAGGCCCTCAACATGATTCTCCAATCCTTGTTGGTGGGTTCATCAGAGTTTCCCAGATCCCTTACAAATTTCTGACATAATGTCAGATCTTTCCTAGGATCAGGGAAATCTGAAATGATGGACCGCAGTTCTAACCGTGTCCATGGATTTAACATGGTCATCTTCCTGGTAGGTATCACACCCTCTCTGTCTGCCTTACCATAGGGAACCTCCAGTGTACGTACTGGGTATGTTTGCACCACATCCGCATTACAGGGTCCTGGTATGGGGTAGTCTGTGTCTGTGCTGTGCAGTGCTTTCTTACCTGGGTCCAAAACTACACTGTTGGCATCAGCCGTCTCCTCTTCCTGTGCTGGAGCCCCAGCAGCAGGTTTTGCTGGTTCAGCCTTTCCTTCAAGCATGTTAATTGCATGGGAGACGGCCAATGCCAACAGTTGCTCGTTTTCTTCTCTGGTTTCCTTATAAGGGGATAAGACAGGGTACAAGTTAGCAATGGTTAAATCTTTACTCATGTTTTGCTTGGCAGTTATTAACCCCTCCGGCACATATGGGGGTGGGGGAGCGGTTGCGGTTGCATTCCTGTTGCGGCTGATTGTATCTGATATTACTAGACATCCAGCTCCCCATTGTTCCTGCCCTTCCTTCTGCCACAACTTAAGAATTTATATGTGCTTCACTCTCTTCTTACGACAGGAGAGTAGACATATCTCATCTTTTACTGCCGATAAGATTTCTGGATCAAAGCTACCAACACTGGGAAATTCTAACTTGCTGCCCTGTGTCATCTTTTTCCATTTCTTTTGGTAAACAACTGCTCGTTCACCGTGCTTACAGCACAATATGAAAGCTGCCGACCCTTTAGGTCGACTAGATTCCTCCCTAACTGGCACGGTATCCCTGTGTGACCTGCTATTTCCCATTGTTACAGGAATAAAAGTTCACAGCTAGCAGAAACCGGTGGGCCCTTTATTCAGTGAGTCACTCCCAAATCACTCCTTCTCCACAAAATGGTACTATTCCGCAATTAAGCGTGAAGCCCACTATGCGAGGTAATGTACTCAATCACCACTCGCCTACGGTAGATGCGCTCAACTACACGTCTTGCGGGGTGCGGCCGAGTTCTGCAGAACACAAGAAACTTGTTTTTCCTGTATCCTCAAAACCGGTATTTCTAAAGTGGCTGATCGGATCACTGGGTTCCGATTTAGCTTCTTGTACCCTCCCGGTGGATCAAAATAGGTAGGTCCACGGAAGGGGCAGTTCCTATGGGCACGTCGTCACGTGCACCTCGTCCTACACTGGACTGTCCTACACCGGATTATACTAACTGCGCTGAGTCGTGTCGTCACACACCCGTCCACCTCAGTTTTGTTTCACACTGGGTGCTAGTTACACCTTGGTCTTACGCTTAATACTTGTAATATTTCTGTACAGAAAAAATCTTCCCAGGTTGGTAGTTTCTCACTAGATACTTATGCAGGTATAAATCCCTTTTAAATGGCTATAGGAATCTATTAAAATAATGCTTGAGTTCCTTGTTTTTGGGAAAATGAACAATAAAAGAAAGAGAAAAAAAAACTTATTTTCTCTTATTAAACACCGCTTTATCCACAGTATGTTACTATACTGTTTTAAATAAAGTTAGTGGTTTAATACTGTTCACCTTTGAGTTCCTATGTGTGCTGCATGTGCAGTGCCAGTGAACAGCCACGTGTGTACGTGTGTTTTGTTAAACCTGTTCACAGGCCGCCGATGAATCGGCCACCCACGTGTTCTACAGTGTATTCGCAAGGTCGCGCTCGGGTTTTGCTATACGCAGTAATTGCGCATAAATATGGAATAAATCCCTTAACTTCGTCCGAAAGTTACGTATAAAGATGCAAAATAAATCCCGCACTTAATCCGTAAATTACGTACAAAGATGCGAAAATTTCCCAATGTAAGCACGTGCGCGCGCACCTTGCGTAATACACAACAGACGCTTCACGTTACTGTAAAAGGCCCAGAACTTATCGCCACGTGGCGGAGTCCCTGGCCCTGCAGTAACTAACAATAAAAGTTATAGTTTTGCATAGAAGGGATCCTCTATGTACTATACTAAACACAGGCCTTTGTCTCCACGTGTGCAAACCTTATCGCACGTGGCACATATACTGTAATAAACAAGCAACTCAAGACACTATACCCCGTTAAACTACTTGTGGCAGACAGAAGTACAGCTTACTAAACACTTAAATATACTTTAAACACGTGGCTTAATGTTTCCTTGGATTTCACTTATTGTACTTCGAGTTCAAACGCTAGCACCTCTCGAACCCTGCACCGCCGCGGACCTGGCCTATCCAGCAATGGATAATAAATACTTCCACCCTTTTGCTGGTATAGGTCAGGCCGCGCGTTTGGTACTGAGCTCTAGAGTGTGAAACGGCGGGACGCAGCCCCCAATTATCAATGTCGATTTAATATGATCAAAGAACAATAAGTGAAAAGCGTAGGTTACGTATTATGTCCGTAACCTGCGTACCCTTTATCCCTAGTTATGTGCGAACAAAACGTAGCGCAGCTTTATCATGTGTTATACACGGTAGAACCAGTGCATTAATAGGAGATCCCATCGCAGTACTTTGTCTCTAATCTGCGAATACACCTTTAAGGACAATGTCCATAATATACCTTATCGCTATATGCGAATAACAGACGAGACCACAGTATAAAGGTGAGGAGATAGAAACTCCGTAAATAATGTATTTAGTCCCTAATGGACAAAAGGGGATTACAGAAATAGGAAAAACAAGTATAACACGTAATGCAATCGTCTAACAATGAATATAATAATCAAGCTCTACTAGGGGAAAGAAAACAGACACAGGATACAATCAGCCAACAATACAATAAAAGTAAGTACAGTGAATGCAACCGTTTACAGTCTCATCAAATATGCGCAGCGCAGTCCGGTCGGAGCTCGCTATGTTCAGGTTTGAACTATAGCCCGGTCAATGGTCAGGGAAAAGAAGCTGTGCCGAAGTGACCGAGGCCGCCCTGGGTCACCTATCTTATAGGGTCAGAAGGGGGAGGTCAAAGGCCATTCCTATTGGTCAGGGTTCATATGTCAAGTCCTCTGTGATTGGGGCAAAATAATGCACCTGGTTTGGATAGGTGCAGGGGGAGTGAACTTTGGAGTCCTTTGTCTGTTGGCATCGTCGTCAGGGGTCGTAAATAGCAGTAAGAACCGGTTATAACTAGATTCTTTTGTAATACACATTTTAACAGAAACAGTCTTGGGAATATGGATTTTGTCCGTAATTATCGGACCGTATGGATTGCGATTAATTCGCAATGACCGGAATACTGCGCATGAGAAACGGAACGGAACGGTACTAAACATTATACAGACGGAAGTATGTATTGCTGAATAAACTATGTGTAGTGCTCTAAACCTTTAACTATATTTTATTTAGTGTGTATATGGTATTATGAATTTATGTGTAATAGTATGGCTGCGCTTCTGGTCCACTTTGTCACACAGACTCGGGTATGGATACTTTATTTGCGCAACTCTGCAAACCAAAATGGCGGCCATACTATCCTAAAATGGCGTGTGTGTGCAACTCGACTTTAACAATGCTCTCTCACCTTATCTCACCCCAGCAAAAATGATCAAGCCACACAGTATCCGGACTTACCATAGGACACTGAGTATAGGTAAGATAATTTGTCTGGTGGACACAGTCTACCTACAGTTTAGTTAAGTTGTCATGCTTCAGAGTATCTTGTTTTAAATGAATGAAGATAACAAGGGCATTGCTATACCTACTACGCGTGTTGGTCCTTATGAGTGTACATTGAATTTTGTACCATACAGATCTAGATACCAGACACATGAGTGCACAAATGTGTGTGCTAATTTAGGAGGTTGGGACACCTATTTTTTGGGAGCAGCTGAGGCTACACAATGTTGAACGTACTCTTCAATTCTAGAAAATTGATTATCCAGACTAGTTCATAAGAGGGGATAGCTGGAGAGGGGGAATCTAACACATTGACAGAAATGACAGCTGGCTCCTGTTTGAATCCTAACTCTATAACACTGGTTAAGTGTTTATTGTTGGCCTTAGGTTAGCGTCTAAAGGCCCCCATGAACTACAGAGATTTGGTCCGATTTGAACAGATTCCGACAGATTAAGCTCTCTCAGAAAGTCTTTTGACATTTAAAAAAAAAAATCTTCTGGCCCCCGCCGCACATCAAGTTCCAAATCATATGTGCGCCCTCCCGGGGAGCTGCCGGGGGAGCTCAAGGGAAATTAGGTCTGACTTGTCTTCAGGACAGGTCAGCCTAATGTATAGGTTAGCCTTAGGTTAGAGTGGGACATGGGTTTATATATTGCATTAGGTTACAGTTTAACATGGCTATGGTTAAATTTGGATTTGATTTTTAGCAAGGGTATAATCTGCAGCGCCTAGAAGTACATTATGGGTGGCGATTTAGCACAGTATTTGCTTCCCGATAAGATCTTATTAAGGTTGGCCATAGATGGTTACAAACCATCAATGATTAATCACCAATGGTAGATGGTTTTGCCCTTGATGTTCCTGTTTGTGGCTGGAAGTGACTCCAGCGGAAGTGACATATGTGTTCCAAAGAGCTTTCTATGCATTCTATCTTTATAATGGGTGATTATGGCTTGTTTTAGATCTATTGTTTTGTTTCCTTTATGCAATTTTTGGATTGATATTATAGGATTTCCGGCAATATAGATGGAACGCATAGACCATTCTTTGTAACGCATATATCACTTCCGTTGGATTCACTTCCCTTCTGGCCATGAACAGGAACATGTGGTAACTACATCTGGCTGCAAGTGGGACATGTGGATGTTCACTCTAGACCATGAAACACCTGCAGAAGTCAGGGAATTATAATGGGACTTCCGGCAATACAGGCGGGAATCTGTTTGGGCAGGTACTGTATAAATTTGGCCTTTGTGACACTGTATACCACTCTTCTGATGAAGGATAAAAGTCTGAAATGTGATGTGTACCCTGATAGCGTCTGCTTATCGTTGGTGACATGATGTGATCTCTGCAGGAGGAATCCATAGCGGTTTTGAGCTCCTCAATACATGTGGGTCTACCATTTTGCATGAGAGGTCTTGGATTTTCTTCATCTCCGTTGTGGCAGTTTGTGCTGGGTTATTATTCATGCAGTTTTATTCGTCTACTTATTGTGAATGCTTTGATTGATTAAAATGATCTGTTTTACCTTATACTGCACCATGACATCTTTTTTTTTTTGTCTAATGTCTCCTACATTTAATTACCATGCACAAGGGGATAGGAGCAGGGCCGGAGCTACCATTAGGCAGCTTTAGGCAGCTGCCTAGGGCGCCGGCCTCAGGAGGACGCCTCTTACACCCAACATTTAAATTGACTATATTGGTTGGGGCTGCCTCTTTTGTACCAGCATTTTCTCTCTAAAAAAATAAACGGTCCCCGCTGCCGCTGGTGAGGAGACTCTGGGTGCCTCTGCTGGGGAGACACTGGGGAGACACGGTGCTGCAACTGGGCTGGTTGACAGACACTGACCCCTCTGCAGCTGACTGCTTATAGCCGCCCACTTCTCAACAAGCAGCGGTATCGGGGATCAGTGCCTCCACTAAGCAGTCAGCGGCAGCAGCAGGGACCAGTGTCTCCCAGTCAGCCAGCCACACGGTTGCAGTGATAGTCAGTGACAGCGCCTCCACACCAGCGGAAGCGTCCACACCGGCACAATGAACCAGGTGGTGAGGGCAGCTTGAAGCAGTTGCTAACCTAGCCAGTGGTAAGATAGTGTTAATTTCTGGTGGTGGTGCAGCACCAGAGTAGTGGCTGCAGTATCCCCCCCTCCCCCATATCATTAACCTATTGCTGCATAGTGGAAGGGGGGCGGGGTGGTCAGCTTTGCCTGGGGTGCCTAGACGTCTTGCACCGGCCCTGGATAGGAGGCAAGGTTGTGTTTAATAATTCCCTCTGAGACTGCCAGCCCTGTGTAACATTAACAGGCAAGATTTCCAATATAAAGCTACTATACAGCCAACTTCTCCTTGCAAGGCTAGTCTACACTCCTGACTCCCAGAGGTGGAGGAGGGGGGGGGGGGGGTGTTGCTCACTGGGGATAGTGGAGCAGTTACAGACTCATAGCTACAGTGTTTTTTTTTTTACATTTTTTAAAATAATTATTTGTTCAGTTTTTCGTACATACATTTTCTTTATACCAAAACACTGAGCATATTGGTACAGTGAGCATATGCAGTTTGAATCTGACTATTCAAACCTAATCTCATTGTACTGTAATCTTATTGATTAATTGATTAATTGTGGGGCAGTAGGAATATAGCCACGGGTTAATAGAAAACCCAATTTGTGTCTGGATGAAGAATTCTTAGCATCTGAGAGGACAGCAGGGCACCAGCAGGTTGCTGGGCAGCAAATGTCTGCTATTATTTCTTTGTGAATGTAATGTGTTTTTGTGTGTCCATAGGGAGTGTCGGCTAAAACATAAGAAAAAGTTGTTGCCCATCTATTTCATCAGCACTATAAATGTATTGCACTATTAATAAGAACTATTTAAAGAACTTGAATATAGCAGTAGCATTTCGATTTTCATGCAGTAAACATTGCAAACTTCACAATCGAATGATAGAACTCTAGAAAAGGACTTTGTATCTTTACCAACCATTACCAATTATCTCATTAAATGACAACAAACAACTTAACACTTCTTCATTACAATTAATGTCGGCAAAGCCATTCCCCCAATCATGAATTTCTGTCTAGTTCTGTCTTGACCTGCCTGTAGATGAATCCCCACACAGACCATTGAGAGAGAGACCCAATTATACCTGCAGATGCATGCCCTGTTTGTGTATTAGCTTTTCAACCAGCTCACTGCTGGACAATGTAATGAATCAACCCCCTGATACTGTATCTGTAATACCCCATTCACACTGCCGCAAAAACCCGGGATTTTGTCTCAGTGTGAGTGAAATTCCCGGGTGTAATGCCCTGGAATTTCACACAGGTTTTTTGCAGGGTTATTCCTGGGAAATACATGGTTGTCCGCCAGTGTGAACAGGCACAACCCGGGTTTTTCACATAGGACGTGAAAAATCAAGCTGATTGGGGAATGAGATCAGGTGACATGTGACGCGGTGCCGTTTTTCCCATTGGGCTTAATGGGCAGTTGCCCAGGGGCACAAGGATTCTATGGGCCCACCCCAATGGGGAAGACTGCACTGCCCCTGAGAACTGCTGCTGCGGCGGCAAGTGGTGGGCAGCAGCGGCTGGGGGCTTGTATCGCTATTTGCTGGGTGGCGGGGTGGGAAACGCTGCCAATTTTGTAAAGACTACCCGGACGCTGATTGGAATTCAGCCAATCAGCATCTGGCCAATCTTTTCAATATCAGCAGCGCTTCCCATGCTGCTGCCCGGCAAATAGTGCTACAAGCTCCCAGCCTCCACTGCCTGGAACCCCTGTGGGATCCGGGTAGCGGCGATCCAGGCAGCGGTGATCCAGGCAGCAGCGGCTGGAAGCTTGTAGTGATATTTGCCGGGTGGCAGGGTGGGAAGCGCTGTTGATTTTGAAAAGACTGGCCAGATGTTGATTGGCTGAATTCTTTTAGTCAATCAGTGTCTGGACAATATATTCAAAATCAGCAGCACTTCCCACCCAGCAAATAGTGCTACAAGATCCTAGCCCCCACTGCACATAAGAATTTATGGGGGGCCACGCTAATGTTCTGCCCAGGGGCCCCCACCAATGTTAATATGGCCCTGATGTGACGTCCATTTAATGTTGCAGAGAGGAGACATTGCGCACTGGAAAGATGAGGAGGTGTTGGAGCTGCTGGCTGTGAGAGAAGAGGAGGAAATAAAAAAGTAAGTGACACAGTCAAGGATTCGACAGTGTACTACAACTTATCCAAAATACCATCTGCCTGTGGCATCGATAAAACCCAGCAACAGGTTGTGCACAAACTTAATGCACTTCGTAAGCAGTACTCCAAGGTGCATGATCTAAACCGGAGGAAGTGTGGTGATGCCCGTATGGACTGGCCCTTTTATGAGCAGTGCAACATCATCTTTGGGAACTCAGCCCTGGCTAATCCGATTTCACTGACGTCATCTAGCTGTTTTGCTGGCAGTGCAGTGAGTGAGTGCTAGGAAAATGCTCCAGCACCCATTGATATTGATGCCTCAGACAGTTGTGACATGGATTCCTGTGCAGCGTCATCTTAAATAGGTCATTTCAGTTGCAACATTCTTCAGCGGGTCCAGCGCCTTCACCGATGCCAGTGCATCGACCGCCATCGGCATCTGGAATGTTATCCTTACCTTACGCAACTGCGGGCTCTCAACTGATACAACCAATGGAGACTCCCCAGTCACGTTCCAACAGTAAGATTTACTTTAAGACTTTGGCACACACCAATGTTACACAGAAAAATAAACTTAAATAATAATAATAATACACATATGTTGCAGTGTGTAGCTAGTGTGCAGGAGAGAAAAGGCTTTAAGCACGTATCGGCCAACACTGCTTTTTGATTTTTCACCAACATGCATGTGTAATATGGACCTGATTCAGACCTGTCAGCAAGGTTGCAATGTTGGTACAGTAGATTGACATGCACGTGTTACATGTGCCTTACCTGCAGTGTAGCATGGTTTTGCCCATCTGCTTAAATTGCAGCCTTGCTAACAGGTCTGAATAAGGGGAGTAGTTGGCTGCAATCCCCTCCTCACCCGCCCCAGTAACCTTACCTAGTATGCAGTCCTTATTATAAGTAAAAAAAATGTATTGTGTAGGATGTGCGTTCATTGGGTTCCTAGTGTATGGGCACCAATGCTTTTTTCAAAGCAGGAGAACTTACAGTATTGTAGCTCGGTGGACTAATTTTTGCTTTCCCCATTTATAGATTACAATGTTCCACAATGGAAGAAAAAGTCCACAAAGATGGAACAAGCCACAAAAGCCATGACCACCATAATGTTGCAACACCTGAAGAAAATGGATCTTTCAATGCAGAAGACAAGAAGAGGAAAAAGTATGTCACGGTGTGGGGCACCTTTATGGACTCTCACGAATAAAAGTTAACTTTTATTGATATGGTTTAAAACTAGCGAAATATAAAAACACACAAAAAACAAAACAACATAAATGTGGTGTGTTTAAAAAACGGCGGCTCACTCACTCAACACAATTTAAAGGCTGTATAAGAATACACGGTTAACAGGTAATTCCCGTCGACACTTATTATATTAAATCAATCGGATTAATATCCTATATATTGGTGTCCGAATCGGGTTTCACTTCCTGTAAGGGGTGCACAATAATTGTGTGGGATATCCTGACGTATAATAGGTTTAATGTGACCTGTTATCAAAATTGGTCAGGTAGATTATGATAATTGTACCATTCACTATATAATTGTCTGATATTTATGGTGAGTGGGGACAACTCGGGTAGCCTATGTCCAATAGGTCAGCCTGATTGTCTTATCACCAGTTAAGAATAACCGCACTGAATTGTGCTACAATAGTATGGTTCTACCACAATTTTTTAATACAATCATAAATAATTAAAGATGCACTGCAGTCACAATTAGAGATGCACTAGAATGGGCAGTGCAGTAGATCAGCCTGATTGTCTTGTCACCATGCATAATAATCACACTATATTGTGCTATTATCTGATATTTATGGTGAGTATATAATGTCGACCTGTGTCGATAATTCTGTGTAGATGTTACTACTGCACGTGAAAAAAACTTGTGGGGTAGGGACAACTCAGGTAGCCTATGTCCAATAGGTCGGCCTGATTGTCTTATCACCAGGAAAAAATAGTCGCACTGAATTGTGCTACAATAGTATGGTTCTACCACAATTTTTGAATATAATCGAAGAGGCACTGCAGTCACAAATAATTAAAGATGCACTAGATTGGGCAGTGCAGTAGATCAGCCTGATTATCACTGTCTTATCACATGCATGATAATCACACTATATTGTGCATCAGCAATGTAGCAGAGCAGGTAGAGTGCCTCCATTACAGCGCCCCTCCTTTGCATACCTTGCTGAGTCGCTAACTCTGGGCAGTATTCAATGAGGATAATTCGCCCTGTTTCACAGCAAATTTGTGCTATTTTCGCCTTGGAAGGTGTTTTTTGGGTCAGAAAGCGAATCAACCTATTCAATGTGCACTTTTTGCCGTCTTTCTAAGTGATTTTTGCCGTGTGTCGCCATGTAGCAAATCGCCATCTTTTCATGGTGAAGTGGAAAGTGAACTTTTAAAATAAAGTTGTTGTTGTTTTACATTTGGTGTAAAAAAATCAGGAATTTTATTCTGTGAAGGGGCATGAATTTTTTTTTGATGTGCTTATAGCACATGAATATATATTTAATTTAAAAAAATTTTTTTTACACAAGCAGCAGCAGGGGGCCGAGAGACGCTAATTACATATTCATATATTCACTGCTCCCGATCATTACATATGCACGATCGGGAGCAGTGCATACCTGGTCCCCTGCTGGCTCTCCCGGGGGGGCAGCTTGTGCTGCCTGGCTCCCGGGGAGCCCACCTCCCCCCACATATGTTCTGGGGCAGGCAGGGAGACGTTCATCATCCTGCCTGCCACTGTCCTCTGAGGAGTTCACACTCGCTTTCAGGGGCAGCGAGCCCCTGCCTCATTGAATATGGGGATAGCAGGAGGACAGCGAGGCTCCGGAACACGGCGAGTGTACAGCGAATCCTAAACAGGATTCGCTGCATGCCGTGAATATGCTCATTGAATACTGCCCTCTGAGTGCGGTGGTCAGGCCTTTGACTGTCTGGTTTAGGGTAGGCGGTGAATGAGCAACTCGGAAGTGAGTGAGCTGAAAAGTTTTTTTATTGTCAACACCTGCTGCAGCCATCCCATTATAAGTGCAGCCAGACCTCAGGTTGATTACCCTGTTTTATGGAATGGTCCACATCCATGCCCCCAAATGGCTGCAGAATGTCACTCAAGTGTAACTGCACTGGCCCCTTAGGATGAGCTCAACACACAATTTGCTTCTCCTGCACATGTGCAGGTCCTCAAAAATTAGAGCTTTTAATGAAAGTCAATTTGCCGAAAAAACTCTGAATCAGGCCCTATGTCCAATGAAAACTGCAGAAAGAGTTAACGCGAACACTTGGAATAATACTGTATGCACTTTGGATGGATAGATGTCCGGTGCAGATCTGATAGTGGTCTCTTATCTACATTCTGTATTTCTGTTCAGCTGACTTTGTAATCTGATTTATTATCTGATTTTGTTTGCAGAGCGTACACAGAGTACTTTATTGAAATGGTCTCCATGAGGACGGGGTGATTTATGGATAGAGTTGCTGAATACTCCACAGTATGAATAGAATTAAAATGGAGATGCATCATGTTGTGGGTGAAATCTATCAAATGCTGTTTGCTCAAACATATAGGCCCTTATTCTGGTTGGTGCGGCCAGAGCCGCACACGGTGCTCCGGCCGCACAAACCAATCCCCGCCCACACTACGGATCGCCACGGCCGTCCGTACACGGACGGCTGGCGATCCGCACGAAAATGGTGGAGGCGTACGCCTCCACCATGGTGGGAGCTGCCCCCTGCATTCGATGGTCGTCGACCATCGAAGGCAGGTCCGCACGCCACAGCAGCTCCCGCAAGCTGAGACCACACGGACAATCGTCCGTGTGTTAGCTTGTATGGGGGCTGAAAGCTGACATCCGGCGACGTCAGCTTTCCGCCCCCATGAGTTGCGTCATACCCTCATTACCATGCATACGCCCCGCGTTTGCATGGGAACGCCCATGAAACGCGGGGCGTACACATAGGGAAATGAGGGTATGAAGCCCCTCACGCCCCTATACGCCCCCTTTGCGGCGGACGAAATACGTCTGCGGCGAAGGGGGCTGCACATGCGCAGATTGACCTCTGCGCATGTGCAGAATAAAAACATCGGCGGTACGGCCGCACGCGGGCCGTACCGTCCGAATTAGAATAAGGGCCATAGTCTGTGCTACCAGTCTGCACAGTGTATTTTATCACACTATCTATACATAAATCTGGTTCCAGTACTGGGCGCTAATCTAATGCTATCTTTGTTATTCCTGTTTCCTCTACTTAACTGGCAGTCTGTGGCTTCCTGCTCTCCTCCTAGGACACTGCCACCAGCAATGGGATCACACTGTCATGATTAAGATCTAAGTGAAAAAAAAAAAAGATTATGATCTAGCCAGGAAACAGTTACAACAATAAATTATATGATCGTGATCTCTCAGAAAGATGTTAGGGAATTTTGCACATGTGATTCTAGAGCTCTACTGGTCCTTTCTAGGCATAAGCCTCTCCCCACCAAGAACATTCTGTTTGGAGCATCCGTTTAATATTACTATTATTTTTTATCAATGAAGAACATTCGGAATCATTGAATCTAATAAATCATTTGCTTTAAATCCCCCCTGATCAAGACGAAACGCGTAGGGTTATCAAGCCTCTATTATACCACATTGGAAACAATACATGCACATTGTTTTATGTTACTGGTTTTATGATTCTAATGCAAATAAAAATGCCAAATTCCTCTATGCCTAAAATGTTTTAACCTGAAAAGGTGATGGTATTTTCTATAGTACCGCACTCTAATAATTCTGTATGTATATATATATATATATATATATATATATATATATATATACCTCTGACGAAGTCCAGTGTGATGAATCTCTGTGATCTTGTGCCTTTGGAGCTGTGAGAAGAGTGTATCCTCTCCAACTGTGTCTGGGTACTCAGTACTCGTTTCATGCTGTACACACCAGCGGCAAGTAACAGCTGCAGTTTACGGAGACGTGACCCTACCTGTTTGTTCTGATTTTCATTTAATAAAATAACTTTTTTTAAAAGTGGTAATACACTATTGGAGCGCCCACGTTTTTTACTTCTACATACATTGACCCGCTGGATTCGGGAAAACAAGAGGAGCAGCCAGCTTAATATAGAAGCCGAGTGTATACCCAAAAGAACTTTCACCACAGGTGCAAGGATTTAAGGACACCTGATCTCTGTTGTACTCCGGGAGTGTATCCCTTGGGACTGGTATTATCATGTATGAAAAATATTTCAATTGTATTACTTTTCATAATCTATACAAACGTCTGCACCACTATGTAAACAGTAGAACTTGTCACGATAGTCGGTATTAAATACCACTTGTCACAGCCCCTCGGACAATGGGTTGTAATTACCAGGCACCAAGGGCGCTGGAGGTACAGACGGCAGTGGCAGGGCCCCAAGAGAGCATCTTCTGGTGCAGACTCCGGGTGGCAGGGACAGCTGAGCAAGGTGGCGGGGACAGGTGTGCATCTGTCAGCGCATGGGCACGCACTCTTCCTGGGGGGTGCATGCCACACAGAAGGATCTCTTAAAGTGCCAGTACGAATTATTGCTGACATCAGTGGATGTCTGCAAGCAGGCCACACCCTATATAAGGATGTTCCTTGCAGGCATTTCCTGTCGGATTATACCTGCTCCATCGTTCCCAGTGTTTGTTTTATCATGATCACTAGATAAAGATTTCAGCTATTCTCTTGACCAATCTTCTGCCTAATCCTTCTGTTCTGTACTAAATATTGTGACCATTCGTGTTTGACACAGCCTGAACTTTGACCTGCCTATGTTTGCTCCTTCGGTTCCAGTTTTGACTTCCGTATTTTGACCCGGCTTGATGAACACAAGAATTCCTGCGCCCCACCCTGTTACCCTATCAGGATATACAGACTCCAAGACGACAACCTGAAGAGAGCACTGCAACCGGTGTTTTGGTTTTTAGAGAAGCCCAAATCACACTTGGTGAACACCGCTGTCATGGTAAGATTCTGCACCTCTGTGCCAGATCTTGCCAATCCCTGACATGGTAGTTCCTCACACAAGTATTGTGACAGAATATGCTACAAAAGGAAAATGGATCCTGCTGGTGGACCCTCTCCTAAAGAAATCCGGGAGCATTTATTTGTAAGAGTAGAAAAGCAAGAGCAGGATCAGGCACAGATCATGCAGTGTCTGCAAACTTTGATGCAGGCTCGTCAAAAATTTCTTGAAAGCACAAGTTTCTGATGAGCCCCGACAAGTCTCTTCAGTTGCTTCTGCAATTCTTTGTCTGAAGCAAGGAACCCAGACCAGGGGGCAGCAGGACACTGGCTTCAGAGATTGATTGAAATGATGTGTTAATGACAGCCTTCACCAAAGGTCTCTCAGACTGATCAAGGATGAGCTTGCATCCAGGAGAGAGAGATCCGTTTAGAGAGATTCTCAAATGAAGCATGGATTGAAGGAATGGCATCTGGTCCTGTCCGGATTCAGTCCTCAAATGCGTCCCTTCTACTGGTAATGATGACCTCCATTACCAGTAGAAGGGACACTTTTGAGGACTGAATCCGGACAGGACCAGATGCCATTCCTTGAATCCATGCTTCATTTGAGAATCTCACTAAACGGAATTCTCAGATCCATCTGGTAATTACAGACCACTTTTCTTTCTCATCTCTCCTTCCACTGCCCACTTGTGTTTTTCATGTATATGTCTGTATGTGTTACATGTAAATAAAAAGGACTATTGCACTATATGCATTGTCTTTGCACATTTCTTTCATATACACTGGATGGAATATCCTAAGAACAGGACAGCATCCCAGGAGACCGTTCAACATCGCTTGTCATTTTGGTTAAATCCCTGATTGACATACATGGAGAAGAGGAACGGTATTTGTTTACAAGGGATGCACATTTCCTTTAATATTTCCTCTCCTCATCTGTGGCGCCAATAGTGGGCATATCCCAAACCTTTTTGCACCAGTTTGTACAGGTGGGAGGGCACCTGAAGGGATACACCGTATTGGCAGCCTAGTGCGCACTAGCAGAGACTCATACACCTCTTTTTTTTCCTGTAATTGGATGCTGTCTGTTTTAAAATAGACAATTTTTCTGTTTTTGGAAATACAGAAATTAGTGGATGAGCACTTTACCTAGATTTTCAAGTGTCTGCGCACCCGTTATCAGCAGGAATGCCCGGATGTGTTCCCGCAAATGTGTTTGAGTGAAGAGCGCTAGCCAAGCTTGGTGAGGGTGTTGATTCTGCAAGGTGCCGGGTATGGCCAATAGATATCCCTGACACACAGCCCTATGAGTAGTGGCTGCCAGCGGCAGGCAGCTCATGAAAACCGCAGCGGTCACAGGAGTTCCGAATGAGATCCTTCTTTGTGACACAAGTCAGCTGGAAGTGCTTGAGCAATAATAGATGGTCAGCAGTTCACAGGTCCCTTGAGTCTCTAATGCATTTCATTCCTAACGAGAACTTCATCAAAGAGTTTCCAATTCATTTTGGGAACCATATTTAAACCATCCAGTTAGTTTCCATTTGCTTGGTTTTAATTATCCAATTTGGAACACCTGTCCAGATCCACTCTACACAGATCCACCCTTTCTTACAAACACATTAAATGAGATAAACTGTCAGTTTCTTAACTAAATAACACAATTTTTAGTTGCATTTATAATCTTATTCTCACATTTTTTATAAATAAAAACAGTCATCACTATACCCAGGAGAGTCTGATGTAAAATAAAACACAAAAAATATATAGTATATTTCATGGTTGCCTACCTGACCCTCTCCTTCAGGGAGAAAATGCTCTGTTCCTGGACTTCCCTGGTAATGTATGATTGCCATCACCTGTGGGGAGCTAGTAAATTGATAAGAAAGGCGTTTCACCACAGGTGATGGCAATCATACATTACCGATTACCAGGGATGTCCAGGCACAGAGCATTTTCTCCCTGAAGGAGAGGGTCAGGTAGGCAACCATGGTATATTTATATGTAATAAATGATTATCCACCTTTTTTTATTTGTATGTGTATATATATATATATATATATATATATATATATATATATATATACACGCAAATAAAAAAGGCATATATATATATATATATATGTCCAACGGAACAGCACTCCTCGTCTTCAACAAATGGTAGGTGCCCTCCAAAGGAATCCCAGCTTGGGGGTCCAACATACACTTCAGCGGTAGGCGGCACTCAAGTAAATAAGACTCAAAGGGTCAGGTTTCTTGCGACGTTTCGAAGCTTTATTATTTACGCTTCTTCATCAGGACATATGAAAAAATACACAAATACACAGCATTTATATACATACCAAACCCTGCGTGCTCCCACGGTTCCCGCGCCTCCAACCATATATATATATATATATATATTTGTGAAAAGGGAAGGTGGACCTGCTGCGCTAGCAGGTGTAGACAACCCAGCTGGTTGAGAGACCCAGTTGATCAATGTGATCTAGCGAGTGTGCACTAAATCCAATTTGGAGAGTGCAGCCTCCTCCAATAAACTCCCTGGACTCTGGGAGAGGCAATGGATCTGTCAAAAAAGAAGACAGGAGGGGCGCTCCATAGTGCATAAAAGACAACTTTTTAATTAAATGATGGTAAAATCACAGACATGAAGAGCAAACAAATGCTCGTACCATAAAAGTAACTGCTGTGGGCTGGGTACCACAGGGTTTGTATATACAAATGCCAGGCAACCTCCTACCAGCCTTCCGGAGCACAATCGCCGTCCACCGATCACCCGCTGGGAATACCAAGGTAAGAACATGGACACCATGAGGACAGAGGCATGCAGGGGAGCCGGACCAAGGAGTGCGGACGTCAGTCTTTTATGCACCTCTTGTCTTCTTTTTTGAGATATATATATATATATATATATATATATATATATATATATATGAAATATCTTTTATTATAACTTTATTATTGCACTTAAGTAACAAAAAAAGAAGAAAAAGGAAAAAAATAAATGGAATTACAGTAGGTCACAAGCTGGGTTTGAACCCCGGTCTCCTGCATGTTAGGTATCTACAATTCACTTACACCATGCGGTCCTTATAATTTATTCAAACTTCTAATCTATATAGCAAATGGTCTGCAATTATATTGTTATACAAATCATAGTAATCCGTGCACATACGGAAAAAAGGTGGTGGAGGGAAAAGGAAAATAGGGAAAAAGGGTAAAAAAAGAAGAATTAACAGGGGAGAAGGTGAAAGGGAAAAACCTTTCCCTTATCATTTTCATTATTAGTGTTTTTTCAACATCGTTCGTATAGGGTCTAGTAATTTTATATACAATTAAATATATACTATACTATGACAACAAAATTTGAAGACAACTAAAATAAAAAATAATAAGGTGTATAGGAATATTTTTGTCTTTTCAGGATAAAAATACAGTAAAACAGAATCAACCATTAGTAATATACACAATGCCATGATACATTATTTATCACACTCTGGGATTTAACCTGTCTTTTCAATTTACTATCTAAACAAATTTCCCCCCTGAGCTGAACAGGCTATGACTAACGAATCAGGCTGTGAATCATCATAACTTAAGCAAAATATTTAAAGCCTACACTGTCGTTCAAATGATAATAAGGTATTAAGTCTAAACATCCATAGCGCTTCTTTTTCACATGTTTCCCTAAACCTATTATCCCCCTGGTTGTCTTGGCTATATGTTTACCCCAGAAATGGTCAAGTGAGCCCTTTGGAACATTATTATGGGATTCACAAAAATGCTGGGAAACACTGTGCAATATATACCCCTTAAGGATATTATGTATGTTTTCTAATTTCATTTTTAGGGGGCGGGTGGTCCTCCCTACATACTGCAGGCCACATAGGCACTGCAGCACATATATGCAATAGCTCGTATCGCAATTAATGAATTGTTGGATGGGATAACAATCCTTCATACTATGGGATTCAATTTTCATATTTCTAGTCTTCATAAAACTACTTGTAATGCACCTGCTCTTCCCACATTTCTAATTCCCTTTGAACGGTTTACCCACCCAATAACTAAGACTTCCTATAGGTAGTCCATAGGTACTTGTTATTTTTTTATTTTTTAGCATACTGGGGGCCAACAGGCTTTTTAGTCTGGTTCCAGTACTGGTTATAATAAATGGTCGTGCTGTAGGATTTTATAATTGTATTTCAGAACCATCTTTACCTTCCCTGATTCACTATTACATTTAGATAAATAGTATAATTGGTTATTGTTTTGATGATGAACATGATCTCTCTTTTTGATTTTATTAAGGGGTTTAATTAGTGTTTTTCTGTTATTTTGCAGTGCCCATTCATACGCTGTCTGTAGGAGTGGGATGGGGTAACCTCTCTCTATAACATTTTGAAACAGTATACCACCCTCTTTTCTGTAAAGTTCTATAGTTGAGCAATTTCTTCTCAAATGGCAGAACTGACTGATTGGTACATTTTTTACCCATGGTTTAGGGAGGCTAATCCTGGGATCCCGGGAATCCTGGGATTGAGCATTTTTCAATCCCGAATCCCGGGATTGAAAAAATGCCCCTGGATTTGCATCCCTGACACCACACTACATCACTATGCTACATTCCCCATACATCTCCCTACATCACTATGCTACATCCCCCATACATCTCCCTACATCACTATGCTACATCCCCCTACACACTGCAATACATTGCTACGCTACATCCCCAACACACCTCACTACATAGCTATGCTACATCCCACTACACATCTCACTACATAGCTACATTAAATCCCCCTACACACCTCACTACATCACTACGCTACATCCCCCATCACATCTCACTTCATCACTATGCCTCATCCCTCAACACACCTCACTACATCGCTATGCTACATCCCCCTACACACATCACTATGCTAACATAGGCGAATCTAGGGGGTGGTCCGGGGGTCCATTTTGTAGCTGAGGGATGGGGATTTCTAATGAGCCCAGCCCCGTGTCTCTAGCCCCTTGGGAACCGGAGATACTGCAAGGCAAAGCTGGAACGTTTTCCCTATAGGATAACATGGGACCCGCTAATTCCGACCCCCACCCAGTTCAACGGCTGCCAGTTCCCCCTTCGGCATCACTGAAGCTTGAAGTTGATCTCTAACCCAAATCGCTGGGCCTTCAATCTGATACTGGGCTGGATCCATATGGGTTAATTGGTTCCAGGGATATTGAGGTTAAACTGTTTTTTTTTTTTTTCTTAAATGTAATTTCATGTTTATGTTCTTTGAGGGCAGATTTCTCTGGAACCAAACAGCCCAGTTTCACGGGACCAAAATCATTCAAAGCCAACTCATGTAAATGGGTCAGTTGGTTCCGAAGATATAGCTGGTTGGTTAAAGGGGGGTAGGGAGAGGGGAGTGGTTGTCTCTCCCCCTCACACCAGAAAATGCAGGACTAGGCTGGTGTATAAGGGGTCAGCCTGGGAATGTCCCTGCATGATCCTGGGACCATATTCCTGGGTAAATCCCTGCATTTTCTGTTGTGAAAGGGGTATCAAACAGGGGGTCAAACAGCTGTGACCTGCAGTGATCTGAATACAGCCGGGCATCCCCCTGCTCTCTGCCCAGCTGTCAATGACTGTCACCCCTGCAGCTTCCGCTCCAATTCTTCTCCCCGCTTTCACCTGAGCCCGCTCCCCTTTAATCATGTGGTGCCGTCGCCCGGCGTGCTCCCCTGACGTCACGCACAATGACAGCGTGCACAACATTTCTGCAGCAGCAGTGAAGGCTCATATAAAAATTTACAGTAAGTGGCACTTTTGGGGGCATTGCTTAAGGGACGCTACAAGTGGTGGTATGTGGGGGCATTATGCATAATGTGTGGCTTAATGTGTAAGGGGCATTACGGTGTGCAGCATCATGTGTAAGGGGTATTATGTGTGCAGCATCATGTGTAAGGGGCATTATGTGTGCAGCATCATGTGTAATGGGTACTATGGTATGCGGCATCATGTGTAATGGGTACTAAGGGTGCGGCATCATGTGTAATGGGTACTGTGGTGTGCGGCATCATGTGTAATGGGTACAGAGCCGGCCCTAGCCTAAATGATGCCCTAGGCAAGATTTTGGCTGGTGCCCCCTAGCACCGCCACTAGTTCCGCCTCTGACACTGCTCCCCTTTCCCAGCACCATCAACCCTCATCATAGCAGTCATCATTTTGGTGCTCCTACCTGCAATATTTGAAATAGAAACAGTGCACACATTTGGTGCGCAGCCCAAATAGGGGTGCGTTCTTGCTGGGAAGGGGCATGGCCACACAATTTTACCCCAAATTCAAATTATGCCACACAGTAGTGCAACTTTATTCACATTATATCATGTGAGAGTGTCCCTTATTACATCACATTGTAGTACCACTTTACCTTATATACATTACTCATCAAATTATACCCTTAGAAAAAAATCCTGAGAAAATATTGTATTTTAACCACCTCCATGGCCACACTGCAACCCAGCACAAAGCAGTGTGTGCTGGGCAGAGGAGAAGAGCTGCAGCTGCTGCTGTCACTTAAGGGGAGGGGGCCCAGGGCCCCCACTGGGCCCTCCCATCAGGCTTTGGCCTGGGTAATTTGTACCCCCTACCCCTTTCTCTCGGCACCCCTGATAATACCACACAGTAATGCCCCTTACACATGACACACATTATTTATGTCCTTATAACCGTAATGCCCCTTACACATTATGCCAACCTTTATTAATGCCCTTCATACACATGACACACATAATGCCCCTTACACATATGTTTCACATTATTAATGCCCTTATACACATGACACACAAAATGCCCATTACACATGTCGCACATTATTAATGCCCTTATACACATGACACACATAATGCTTGTTACACATGTCGCACATTATTAATGCATTTATACATGACACACATAATGCCCCTTACACATATGCCGAACACTATTGCACAACCAACCCACCCGCAGACCGCACTCGCACAGCCGCTAATACTGTGACCTCTGCCTCTGCTTGGATTCAGATGTTTCCTCATACATCTTGTCTCAATAGGCCATGCAGCTCCTGGCCCTTCTGCTAACGTTGGGTGCCTTTTTTGCTGAAAATTCGTCTTATTTGCATTGTTATGACCAGCACACACAAGGAGCTTCCGATGATTAAAATGATATGCGGCGTGCCTATATTTTGTGTGCGACTGTGGCTGTACCTGCATACGGAATGCTATGTTACAGTGATTTCCATGAATACACTATTTCATATGCAGATACAGCCTCACTCACACAGAATATAGGCATGCTGCATATCATTTTAATCAGCAGAAGCTGCTGATGCCCCTAGGAATTCCAAATGCCCTAGGCAATTGCCTAGTGTGCCTATGCCTAAGGCCGGCCCTGAATGGGTACTATGGTGTGCGGCATCATGTGTAATGGGTACTATGGTGCCATCAAGCAAGAACCCCCTAGCAATGAGCACGTAGGTAAGCAGCACTTATGTGGCAAATATGTAATGGGCATTACGGTTTGTTATAAAGTATGTAATGGGCATCATCATGTGTGGCACAATGTGTAATGGGCATTATGGTGTGTGGCCTTATGTGTAATTGGCACCACGGCGTGTGGCTTTAAGTGTAATGGGTATTATGGAGTTTGCAAAAATGTGTAATGGGCATTACTGTGTATGGTCTAAAGTGTAATACCACACCCCTTTTGTGATGCCACGCCTCCTTCCAATGAGGCCACGCCCCGTTTTGCCGCGCGGCTACGCTGCACAAATTTCCCCCTGCTGTTATGTCTAGATCTGGGACCATCCATTAACATAATTCTAGATTCGCCTATGTATGCTACATCCCCCTACATCACTACGCTACATCCCCAACACACCTTACTACATAGCTATGCTACATCCCTTACACACTGCATCACTATGCTCATGATTGTGTACTACATCACTATGCTCATGATTAATTGAAGCCATGACATTGAACGGAGCAATATTTAAGTAAAAATCTGAATAATGTAGCTATGCAATTTCTCCAAAATGTCCATTCTGCTCACAGAAAACTATTCCTCTAATTAATGTCTCAGTTTACTGTATTTTCAGCTGCCTCCAGGAGTTACTATATGACCTTTATTTGTGGTTAGTTTGATTTATTAAAATATTGTTGTTCTAAAATGACAAGTCACAACCAGATTTATAGGTCTGATATTATAATTACTTTTCCTAGCAACCAAATGTAAATCCTAAATGCTCCAAATAATTGCTGCATATAAAGTTATTTGGACTCCGGAAAGCTCGGTAAACAGCTCGAGAAAATATAATTGATGGGAAAAACTGTCATTATTATTTTAGTGCAGTCTTCGGCTGCTGGCATAACTTATCCTGTTTCTGAACTGCTTCTCGCATGGCGTTCAGCTACAAAGGCCCAGACATACATTTTTTTACATGTCATTTTTAAACAATTTCACATATCCCTAAAACTGTGTGGAATATGGTCATGTTGTGTTAGGCCATGCTTCTAGGGACTTGCACAATATGCTTCAGAGGTGCTAGGACAAATCAAACCCCCTCCCCATCGCCCATGGGCATATTAAGAGAGCAAATGCAGTCTTCACTTCGCTTGTACACTCTGGGGTTATGCAGTGACCAAACTGGTTAGTTATTATTACCTTTTCTAATGGGAACCCAAGACCTGATCTCCCTGTTATACTGGTGTCCTGACTGGTTGATAACTTGGAAACTGGAGTAAAGTTGGGGTGAGTGTGTGGTAGGCACTTCGCCCACAAACAGCGGCAACATCACCCTCTTCTCTCGACCACTGCAGACTGTCAATCTCTTGACATCTGTAGTGTCCATGATACAGGACCTGTAGTGCACATGGGCAAGGCAAAGTACTGAACACTGGTAGTTTGCACTATGTGCCTCAGATCTGACAGGACCAGATTTAGGCCCAGCATGCTTTGCAACCCACTACAATCTTTGATAAAGGTCTACATTTGTGTCTAGTTAGTAGACAACGTTAATGAAGAAAACTACATTTAAGTTATGTGTCTTGTAGTTTTATTACATGCATTTTATCTTCTAACATTAGTTACAAATAACATACTGTGTGAAGCATTTCCCTTTGTATCCTATAGCCAAACACAAATCAGATGGAATTTAATGCGGGGGAGGGCAAGGTTTATCCAATCGGGTTCATTCCTTCTTGAAGGAACAAATATTTTTAAATACAAAACTTTAATTTTGGAGAACACCAAATAGGTTGTAAATTTATGGGCAATATGTCTCAATATAATAAAGCACAAGCGTACTTGCCAGATCCATGTAACAAGCTCACAAGGACTTTCACAAGATACATCTGAACAATGCACTGTTGTTTGACACAAATGTTATCTACCTGATGTAGCAAAATGAACCACCCTACTCACACCTGCCAAATGTGCCTGCCCATGTACAGTATTAAGAAGAAACCTGGACATCTTACTACAGAAAGGGTAAATAGCTACAAGGGCACACGCTAGCTAAACATTAACTGCGGGGAGCACATACCAGAAAATCTCAGGAATCTAAGATACAGATAGATAAAGAAAAGCAGCACACACTCACCACCAGCAATATTTTAAAGGCTCAGAGCGCCAGCCCTGCTCCCCTCTCCCTGCTGTTAGTATTAAAATAATGAATTACCGGCACACAGACAAATGCGCAGGCGGGAAGACAGACGGCCACATGCTGCTTTCCCTTCTCTGATCTTCGGGATGGCGGAGCCGGCTCCTCATCCTCCTCCAACTGGCACCGCGGTGAAATGACGTCAGTACGTCCATTTGCAGCGCCTGTCACACGGCGGGGGGTGGGCTTTCCCCAGGCAGCTGCCTCTCACTGTTAAAGATAGCAGGAGGGCTGCGGATGAACCACGGCCCGAAGCAGTTAAGACTCAACAGTCTTCCCTGGTGCCCGCCCGCGTGCTCACTCTCCCACCACGCTGTGCAACCTGCGTGGTGTAGTAGTTTTAAGTACTACACTGCTGATAGTGACAACCTGTCTGGTGTAGTAGTTTTAACTACTACACTGCTGATAGTGACAACCTGCCTGGTGTAGTAGTTTTAAACACTACACTGCTGATAGTGATTAGTGACTGACAAGTGACAACCTGTGTGGTGTATTAGTTTTAGTGACACCCTGATAGACAGATAGATAGTGACAACCTGCTGAGTCTGACTGTGTTAGTGTAGTGTAGTGTGGTGGTACACTGACAGAGTCTGTGCTGTATATTATATATTTATCCCTGTAGTCTGTGCCTGTGCCTCATATAGATTGATTTACCTGTCCTCCAGTCCCACTCCCAGTCCCTACCACCAAATTCCTTAATAATAATCCTTTTCAATTTTTCTGTGTCTGCTGCTGTGTGACTAAGCTAGAACAGGGTACCAAAGAGAGTTTTCCAGTCACACTGGAAGGTGTGGATAATATAGTATGGTATGCGGACACCTTTATTCAGTTAATAGGTACTGTTTTAATGTGGGGTGTGCTGCCGTTGGACAATATGTATATCAATTTAGGAAAAAGAAAAGCTTGTTACTTGGAAGGCGCACCTAAGGAAGAAAGAATTGGTACTAAAATATAACTTTTAATCTTTATTTATTTAAGAACTGCGACATAAAAACACATATAGGGGTAAGACAAGGTAAGTATTAAAGTGGGGGATGTTAACCACAACGTAGTGTGTTCCCCCGTATCCCCAATTTTAGGTTTGATGCTTTATTGACCAATGTGTATTTGTTTGTGTTTATTAGGGGGCAAGTTTGACAAATTTTGTGATTAAATACTCAAGTGTGGTTGACACATAAAATAAACACTGTGCAGCTGTAAGGAGCGTTAGTGATTTAACAGAGGTAATACCCCTAGAGTGATCGGCTATACGTTGCCGGGGGCATCTACTGAGAAATCTTGGTTGTTAAATTGAATGCACAGTGTAGTTGTTTGTACTGCACCAGTGTTGAAATATCTGCCGGACAGTATCCACACTTTATGGACCGCACCGCCCGTCGGCTTTTCCCTGTGTGATGGGAGATAGCCGCATTAGGTGCTGCCTGACCGTGCGCCGCTGTACCAGTGTAGTATTATCTGCCGGCTTCTCCCTAGGTATTCGGAGAGAGCCGCGCTGGACACTCACCACACGTGCGCCGCTGCACTGGTCTGGTGTCGGGTCTCAGTGGAGTCGCTTGCAGTGTGTGCTACCGCGATCCACACCCGGTCACCACTCTCTTGCCACAGTCTGGTGCGCGCTGCCAATAAGATCACAAATCAAAATACATTCAATGGGGAGGGGAGTTGGGGGATTTTGACACACTACGTGTGTGTGGTCGACGCGCGTGTCGTTACCAGCTTCATCAGGACCAAACGGGTATGCCCCTGAAGTCCTTCTTATACCTGCACACCTCATGAATATTCATCAGTTCAGATGTGGGAGTGTCTGCCTGCTCTAGGCTTATTGTTGTTAGTTTATACATTTTTAATGTCATTGTTTTCATTTGATCAGTCTGTGTCTGAGATGTTGACAACTTCAGTCCTACAGATTCTTTGTGTCTACAAAGTTATTATCGGCAATCATGTTAAATAACTTCATCATTTGATACACACTGTCAGATCTGGGATTGTACACGATGAGATAAGATTTGTATTATTATAGGTAATTTTTATAATTCATAGTGTCATACATGGAAAAGGAAGGGGAGATCACGAGATTCTGATTGCCCAAAGTAGTTACGCATTGGGCATTAGGTACACACTGTCAGATCTGTGATTGTTACAAGGTGAGGTAGGAATTGCAATATTCTACGGAGGTATTTATAGTTCATGGAGTGTCACGCAAGGGAAAAAGGGGGGAGATCACGAGATGCCCGAATTAGCTATGTATAGGGCATTTGATGTACACTGTCAGATCTAGAATTGTCACAAGGTGAGAGAATAATTTTCCACGATGGTTATATCCATAATTGTTGGAATGTCACACAAGGGGAAAAAAGGGAGAGCACGAGATTGTGAATGTCCTAAGTAGCTACGCATAGAGGGAGGGGAATTATCCTTATTGTAACGTTTTATTGTGGGGATTATAATTGATGAGTAATCATATAGTCTAGTCTGGGAGTCTCTTCTTATTATAGACTTTCATTAGTTTTGTTTGCCCGTTTTCCATTGTATGGTGTATGTCATTGTTGCCCAGTCTGTGTTTGTGTGGTCTGGCAAAATTAACCTGTAGAGTTTTTATATTAATTCTTAATGCACACTGTCTGGTCTGGGATTGTCACCATGGGCCTTATTTTGGTTTATTCTTTCTGACAAAATCCTTCTTAGATGGGCAAAACCATGTGCACTGCAGGTGGGGCAGGTGTTACTTGTGCAGAGAGAATTAGATTTGGGTGGGGTTTTACTTCAAAGTGAGATCTATATTGCAGTGTAAAAATAAAGCAGTCAGTATTTACCCTGCACTGAAACAAAATTACTCACCCAAATCTAATTCTCTCTGCACATGTTACATCTGCCCCCCCCTGCAGTGCACATGGTTTTGTCCATCTAAGAAGGATTTTGTCAGAAAGAATGAACCAAAATAAGGCCCCATGTGAGAAGGAAACTAATGACATAAATTAAGTTTCAAAGACAGGTAGAGAAAATGATATTTATAGTTGATGGCGAGTCATAAGGTTTAGAGGTCACAAGACTGTGGATACCCAGGGTGGCTACATGTAGAGGAAAAGGGATGTCCTTATTGTATCTTATTATTATGGAGAATCTATTGTCATTGTGGTTATGTTTATATTACTGTATCCCAGAGTCCAATTGATTCTGTTATGTACATTTGACACCGATTGTCAGGGTAGGTCTATTGGTTACTGCACACTTTTAGATCTACGTATTTGCGTTGGTACTCCAATTATTGGTCGGAGCTATATATAATCGGAAATTAGACTGTAAGAGGAGTACACATACCCACAATAGTGTCCCTAAAAGGGGGATCTCATGTATCATAAATTATTCTCTCGTATCTTTGGAGCTTTAAAGGAGGAGGAAGAGAGGGGGGGGGGGGGCAGTATGGGTAATATAGATTTGGACAGTGGGATTGTGATGACTATGATTTTGTGCTAGGTGAGGCTTTTAATAGAGATATATAGTGATCCTGCACGTGTTGATTCTTATAGATATATATTCAACATAAATTGTGATTGGACATATATTTCGTATGCTGTGGTGGAAATTATAATCCGTGTCGCATCCAAATAATTTGAATAGGGGTAGGATGGGAAACAACCAGCGCAGAAGATGAAACTTGCGATGAGCAGGAGAAGAGGGACACATGTATAGCACTTGGTGGACTAATAAGACCACACTTACTTTAAGTTCCCATCTCGCGTTCACGTAGCAGTTTCTTTATAAAGACCACACTTCCTCAGGTATATGGGTAACAAGTAAAACTTACTTTAAAATTCTGTCACGCGTTCCCGTAACAGTATCTTTAGGAACCGCACTCCAGGGTAAACTAAAACTGTTTATTCAGACATCCAACAAACAATAAAACAGCAAACAGCAAGGTGTTTCCACGATCCCTTCAATGAGCCAGGTGTTCTCTGTCCCGCTCCCAGTGCTGCAGACGCTGAATCGGAAGGCTCTCGTCCGGGACCCGGCACCAACACTTGCACGCAGACGACCTCTGGTGCAGGGTACGCCAGCAGGAATCACATCAAAGCGTTTTGGAAAGAATTCCTTTTTCAAGATGTGCTGTTTGTTCTCCAAGGCCCGGTATTTAAGGTCTGGATTTCAGGTCACATGACCTCTTTTTCACCAATCCGGGATTATTCCTAATAAACCGGCTAATATAGCTACTACAATATGTATTTCTCTATTCAAACAGATACATGTTTTAAATGCTCTATACCAGTGGTGTCAAACTCATGGCCCTCCAGCTGTTGTGGAACTACACATCCCAGCATGCCCTGCCACAGATTTTATATAATGGATTACTAAAACTGTGGCAGGGCTGCTGGGACACATAGTTTCACAACAGCTGGAGAGCCATGAGTTTGACACTACTGCTCTATACAGCGCTTTATAATTTAAAATACATCAACATAGTTTAAAATAATTAAACAATATATAAAAAAATATATATAAGTAGTACAATATTTAATATAATTTACATAATACGGCCCTGGCTACATAATGTATCCCTCCGCTTTAAAAATAGCCACTCATGTGATATAAAATATCTGAAAACTTTCAGTGGTATTAAAACCTGGCCAGATTAGAAATGAAGGCAATATTTGAGTTTAAAACGCTGGTCCCGAGAGGACTCAACGTTGATTTTGAATACAAATGGTTCATTTAATCTTGTTAACATCTTGCATTTTTTAGGTATGGTCTTTTAAGTATCGTGACTAATCTTTGTTTTATTATGTTTGTATGTCTCCTTTTATTCCTGGCTTTTATGTCTTTTATTATCGGCTGAATGTGCTTATTTTAATATTCGTATTAAATTATAAATTATATTAAATATTGTACTACTTATATTTTTTTTATATATTGTTTAATTATTTTAAACTATGTTGATGTATTTTAAATTATAAAGTACTGTATAGAGCATTTAAAACATGTATCTGTTTGAATAGAGAAATACATATTGTAGTAGCTATATTAGCCGGTTTATTAGGAATAATCCCTTATCCCTTAAATACCGGGCCTTGGAGAACAAACAGCACGTCTTGAAAAAGGAATTCTTTCCAAAACGCGTTGACGTGATACCTGCTGGCGTACCCTGCGCCAGAGGTCTGCGTGCAAGTGTTGGTGCCGGGTCCCGGATGAGAGCCTTCCGATTCAGCGTCTGCAGCACTGGGAGCGGGACAGAGAACACCTGGCTCATTGAAGGGATCGTGGAAACACCTTGCTGTTTGCTGTTGTATTGTTTGTTGGATGTCTGAATAAACCGTTTTAGTTTACCCTGGAGTGCGGTTCCTAAAGATACTGTTACGGGAAAGCGTGACAGAATTTTAAAGTAAGTTTTACTTGTTACCCATATACCTGAGGAAGTGTGGTCTTTATAAACAAACTGCTACGTGAACGCGAGAAGGGAACTTAAAGTAAGTGTGGTCTTATTAGTCCACCAAGTGCTACACCTGTGTCCCTCTTCTCCTGCTCACCGCAAGTTTCATCTTCTGCGCTGGTTGTTTCCCATCCTATCCCTATTCGAATTTGTCTACATTGTTTGGAGGACTGATGGTCTCCAGGGAAATTTACCTAGCTGCAATCTCCGTTTAGCGCCAGTTGCAGATCACAGAAAATTGTATAGCGCATCCAAATAATGTTTTTGTCCATTCCAGTGTAGGTGATGATTTCTATTTTTATAATTTTTATAAATTTTAGATTTTATTTTTAACCCCTTCCTGACGCAGCCAGTTTTTGCCTTCCTGACAGAGCCATTTTTTTCAAATCTGACATGTATCACTTAAGTGGGTATAACTTTTTTTTGCTTTTACTTATCCCAGTGATTTTGAGATTGTTTTCTCGTGACACATTGTACTTCAAGTTAGTGGTAAATTTTGGTCGATACAGTCTGTGTTTTTTTGTGAAAAATACCAAAATGTCGTAAAAAAATGGAAAATTTTTCTGCTTGTGAGACAAATAATCATACCACTCAAAATAGTTAATAACTAACATAGACCATATGTCTACTTTATGTTTCCATCATTATTTCAACCTCCTTTTAATTTTTTTGGACACTAGGAGGCTTAAAATATGAATAGCAAATTCTCAAATTTTCAAGAAAATTTCAAACACTGATTTTTTTAGGGACCAGTTCAGTTCTGATGTGACTTTGAGGGACTTGTATGTGAGACACCCCCATAAATGATGCCATTTCAAAAACTGCACCCCTCACAGTATTCAAAACAGCATTTTGGAAGTTTGTTAACCCTTTAGGTGTTTCACAGGAATTAAAACAAAGTGTAGGTGAAATTTAAAAATTTCATTTTTTTTTGCAGATTTGCAATTTTAATACATTTTTCTAAGGAACACAGTAGATTTTACTAGAGAAATGTGACTAAAAATTGATTCCCCCAATTATTTTGTTTTCATAAATATCCTATATGTGGCCCTAGTGTGCACGTTGACCAAACCACAGGCTTCATAATAGAAGGAGCACCTACTTGATTTTGGAGCCTCCTTTTTATGAGATTATTTTTTAGGCACCATGTAGGTTTCTAGGCACCATAAGATGCTAAAAGTTAGGAACCCCCCCACAAGTGACCCCATTTTGCAAACTACACCCCTCAGGGAAATTATCTAGGGGTATAGTGTACATTTCAAACCCCCAGGGGTTTCACCAATGTTGATACAACTGGGCTGTGCAAATGAAAAATTACATTTTTTACACAAAAATGCAGTTCTGGCTCAAAATTTTTCATTTTCACAAGGAATGAAGGAGACAAAGCACCCCAAAATCTGTGCCCCAATTTCTCCCGAGTACGGCAATGCCTCATATGTGACCAAAAAATACCATTTGGGTGCATGGCAGGACTCAGAAGGGAAGGAGTGATTTTTGGATTTTGCAGCTCAGATTCTGGTGGAATGTTGGTGGGTGCTATGTCGCATTAGCAAGACCCCCAAAGCACCAATACAGTGGAACCCCCCCACAAGTGACCCCATCTTGAAAACTACACCCCTCAGGGAATTCATCTAGGGGTATAGTGTACATTTCAAACCCCCAGGGGTTTCACCAATTTTGATACAACTGGGCAGTGAAAATGAAAAATTAAATTTTTTACACAAAAATGCAGTTCTGGCTCAAAATTTTTCATTTTCACAAGGAATGAAGGAGACAAAGCACCCCAAAATCTGTGCCCCAATTTCTCCCGAGTACGGCAATGCCTCACATGTGACCAAAAAATACCATTTGGGTGCATAGCAGGACTCAGAAGGGAAGGAGTGATTTTTGGATTTTGCAGCTCAGATTCTGGTGGAATGTTGGTGGGTGCTATGTCGCATTAGCAAGACCCCCAAAGCACCAATACAGTGGAACCCCCCCACAAGTGACCCCATTTTGCAAACTACACCCCTCAGGGAATTCATCTAGGGGTATAGTGTACATTTCAAACCCCCAGGGGTTTCACCAATTTTGATACAACTGGGCAGTGAAAATGAAAAATTAAATTTTTTACACAAAAATGCAGTTCTGGCTCAAAATTTTTCATTTTCACAAGGAATGAAGGAGACAAAGCACCCCAAAATCTGTGCCCCAATTTCTCCCGAGTACGGCAATGCCTCATGTGTGACCAAAAAATGGCAGGACTCAGAAGGGAAGGAGTGATATTTGGATTTTGCAGCACAGATTCTGGTGGAATGTAGGTGGGTGCTATGTCGCATTAGCAAGACCCCCAAAGCACCAATACAATGGAACCCCCCCACAAGTGACCCCATTTTGCAAACTACACCCCTCAGGGAATTCATCTAGGGGTATAGTGTACATTTCAAACCCCCAGGGGTTTCACCAATTTTGATACAACTGGGCTGTGCAAATGAAAAATTACATTTTTTTACACAAAAATGCAGTTCTGGCTCAAAATTTTTCATTTTCAGAAGGTATGAAGGAGAAAAAGCACCCCAAAATCTGTGCCCCAATTTCTCCCGAGTATGGCAATGCCTCATATGTGACCAAAAAATACCAGTTGGGTGCATGGCAGGACTCAGAAGGGAAGGAGTGATTTTTGGATTTTGCAGCTCAGATTCTGGTGGAATGAATGGTGGGTGCTATGTGGCATTAGCAAGACCCCCGAAGCACGGTGAAATGATGAACCTAATAATCCATAGATGTGTGGTATATTTTAAAACACTCCTTTATACATACAGATGGGTCTGGTCCCATCTTGGCAGGGGATGGCGCTGACGTCGCCAGCCGCCATCCCCCGCCAGCGCCATGGCGATGGTGAGAAGGGGACGCGCGCGCACAAGAGGCGCGCGCGTCCCCTTCCGACGGCGCTTCTATCCGTTCCCCCGGGTCCCCGCCAGCTTGCCGGCGGTAACCCGGGGTCCCCGCCGCCTGCCCGCACCCCCCCCTAACCCCCCCTAACCCTGTCCGTCTCCCTGAGGCGGAGACGGACAGGGTTTCCGTCGCGCTGGCGACGGAGACTGAGACTGAGACTGGCGCGGACGATATGGCGACCCGCCAGCAAGGATGGGACCTGACCCATCTGTAGGCCGGGTTTGTCGGGGCAAGTTTCACAGTGGAAAATAGTTTCCTTTCTTATTCCCTTTTTATAGCAAACTTTGCACCTTTTTTGTGTCCTGCCCTTTCTTGCAGTGGAGGGGATTTCGTTCGGAAAATGCTGCCCTGGTACAATACGGGGGCCAGTACTAGAGGTACTGGGGCCCTCTGCCTGCTGGTTCCCAAATATTAGGCCCTTTATGACTTCCTCTTGAAAGTGCATAAATGTCCCCCTCTGGCTGGTAGAACGGAATAGCACGTAAGCGTTATACAGTGCCATCTGGATTATATACACGGCCAGCTTCTTGTACCAGATTTTTGTTTTCCGCAGGGCACTGTACGGCTTCAGTACCTGATCTGAAAGATCCACTCCGCCCAAGTACCTATTGTAATCTAGGATACAATTAGGTTTTGAGGTGTGGGTACTGTACAGGGATGGAGGTGGTACTGTCTCCATGAATTGTTGTCAGTATAAGGACATCCCTCTTGTCCTTATATTTGACCAACAACATATTTTCGGTGCATATTCCCCTGCTTTCACCCCTTCTCAGTACTTGGGCAATGTGCGTTTTTGGGAGGCCTCTTTGGTTCTTGCGCACAGTACCGCAAGCTGCTGTACCTTTTGAACCAAGGGCCTTAAACAGGGGGATGCTAGTGTAAAAGTTATCCACATAGAGGTGATAACCTTTATCCAGGAAGGGGTGCACTAAATCCCAGACAATTTTTCCACTAACACCTACGAGGGAGGGGGGGCATTCTGGCGGTTCAATTCTTGAATCCTTCCCTTCATAAACCCTAAACCTGTGGGTGTACCCTGAGGTGCTTTCACACAGTTTATACATTTTTATGCCATACCTTGCCCTCTTACTGGGAAGGTACTGGCGGAATTTAACCCTTCCTTTAAAATGTATAAGGGACTCGTCGATACAAATAAACCTGTCAGGGATGTACATCTCTGCAAATTTGGCACTGAAATGATCAATGACCGGCCTGACTTTGAAAAGCCGGTCAAAGGTGGGTGGGCAATATGCATTATCGGTGTAATGTATAAATTTAAGGATTGCTTCAAAACGAGTCCGAGTCATGGCCATACGGTAAAATGGGGTGCTGTACAGAACATCTGTACTCCAATATTGCCTAATTTCTGGCTTTTTTACTATGCCCATATGTAACACCAGACCCCAAAACGTCATCATCTCTACTGCATCTACAGGGGTCCACCTAGCAAATGATGACGTGGGGTTTTGAGCAATAAACTGCTGGGCATATAAATTACTTTGGTCCACCATTAAATTTATAAAATCATCAGAGAAAAATAATTTGAAAAAGTCAATTTCTCTGAGACCTGTACTATCAAATTGGATTCCTGGGATGGCCAAAAACTCAGGAACCTGGGGCTCAAAATTGTCTGGTGGTGGGGTCCATACGGGATCAATCATTTGGGGGGGGGGTCTCAGCTGCTCTACGGGGGCGTCTTTGAGGGGGTCCCTCATCACCAGAGGAGGAAGAGGAGCTTAAGACGAATCCTTCAAATTCCCCGCTTGCCTCACTGGCTGTGTCAGAGTTAGAGGCAAGCATGGCATATGCCTCCTCCGCTGAATACATTCTTCTGGAGGACTGGGATGACATTTGGGATGCCATTTTTATTTTTGTGTTTCTGTAAGTGTAATGTTTCAACACGTGTATAGTGTAGGGGGGGGTACAAACTTTATTTCAACAGGGGTGGAATGTAGTGTGTAGTGTGTATGTAGTGCAGAAAAAAAAATACTTTATACAGGAATTTGATCCCAATAAAAAAAAAAAAATTGAAGGGGTAAAAAAAAAAAAAAAAAAAAAAAAAGGTCCTGCGCCAAAAAATGAGCACAGATGTTGGTCAGTAACGACCGTCACTGAACAGCGCTCAAAGGCAACAGGACACCCACAAAAGCAACGTGGGTGTAAAAACAAAAAAACATTTTTTTTTTAAAAACTGCAGCAAAAAAATTATATCAACCCTGTGCCAAAAATGTTGTTCAATGATGTACGTCACTGATCAGCGGCCACAGGACACCCACAAAAGCAACGTGGGTGTAAAAACAATTAAAAAAAATATACCACAGCACTCTCCAAAAAAATAAAAACAATTTAAAAAAACTGCAGAAAAAAAATTATATCCCTGTGCCAAAAATGCTGTTCAGTGATTGTACGTCACTGATCAGCGCTCAGCGGCCACAGGACACCCACGTGGGTGTAAAAACAAAACCCCACTGCACTCTGCAAAAAAAAAAAAACTGCAGATCAGTGATGCAGTGATTCAACACTGATTAGCAGTGAGGGGCAGCAGGCTCACAACTGTGGGTGCAACCTGACAGGGTATATATAAAAAAAAAAAACCTGGACCCCCAAAAAGTTGCTGATTAATTAATTTAAACTAATCAACACAAAAGGTGGGCCAGCAGGGGGCGCAGCAGTCAGTTGCACACGCAGCACAACCTTTGGTGCAACTGACAGGTGTATATATATATATAAAAAAAACCTCTGCACCCCCAAAAAGTTGCTGATCAGCTCAGATATAGTGATCAGCACAAAAGGGGGTGCAGCAGACACAAAATATAGCACTCTCTATCACTCTCTGTCACTATCTCTGACTATCTCTGACTATCTCTGACTATCTCTCACGATCTGTGACTCTATGACACTGCAGCAGCAGGACACAGGAAATCACAAGATCCAGGAAGCATCCAGCTGCTGGCAGCACGCTACCAGCGGTGATCAGCGGTGATCAGGTAAGTATAAGGCAAGGTTCAGGTATGTATAGCAGGACAGAGTGGCCGGTGACCGCTCTGCACGCAATTCCAGACCGGAATGGCATCTGCAGCGCAGTCACCGTTAGTTTAAATGGCGCGCCTTGGCTGTGATTGGCTCGTCGGTCCGACGAGCCAATCACAGCCTTGGGGGCAGGTGGGGTGAGGTGTCGTCGTCACCGATGACCCCCTCATGCCCCCTGACGCCCGGCGGTGATTGACACCTGTGTTACCGAGCGTCTGATTCGCCGGTAACACAGGAAAACGCTGTGAATGGCTGTTCACACTGAACAGCCAATCACAGCGATCGCCGACGGGGGGCGGCATCGCAGCCCCCCCTGGGCATGCAGGGACATGTCTGCTGTCAGGGACAGCAGACATGTTTAAACTGTCCCCGCGTCTATAGACGCGGGGACAGTTTAAAGTCATGACGTATATATACGTCATGTGTCGGGAAGTACATCCCGGCCATGACGTATGTATACGTCAAATGTCGGGAAGGGGTTAAAGGGAAGGGTAGTGGTGGTGAAAACATTTGTATGTGTCAAAAACCAAATAAAAAAATAACACTCATGATTGGTGAGGAGAGAAGAGGGTTTTATAGTAAGTTTAGGAGGTAAAATCCGTAATGCATTTTCAGACTGAATTTGTTGATTATTCATTTTAAATTTTAATTCTTTTCCATGATGTCCAAATACTGTATGGGTTGGTGGATGAGATCGTGTGTTCTGCATTATGATCACTGGTGAGGCTTTAACATATATGTTTCAGGGCACAGATTATGTCCTGAAAGAGTTGAATGGATGGGATTTACTCAAAGAAAGGCAGTATAATTGTTCTCCTCATTTATTCAGTTTGGGGACATGGTCTTCATCAAGAATATCAGGCGTGTCTCCTGTTTAAGGAGTTCCCTATCCCAGTCTCCTCTGCGTATGCCCATTTCTATTTTCATCATTCCAAAAGCTCTCAGGCCAATGGCACTTCCTTTATGATATCTTGCAAAGTGTTTGGCCACTGGTGTTAGAGTCTTGAAATTTTGTTGACCTTTTGGGGCATTCTTTATGCTTAGGAGATGTTCAGATAATCTTGTTCTTAGGGGCCTCCGCATCTTCCCTATATAATGCTTCCCACAGGGACACTCCAAGTTGTAAATCACACCTGCTGTGTCACATGAGATGTATTTGTATCTCCCACTTTTTGTTGTATCTGTCCATATAAGATTTTTGTGGGACCATGTATGAACACATTTGGCAGGTGCCACATGTGTATGAGCTTTTTTTGTGAATGATTTGTTTCGCTTCTTTTTCCAAATGGCTATGCACTAGGATGTCTCTGAGGTTACTACTCTGTCTCCAACTGATGTCTATTTATTCTCCTAAAATTTCTTCCAGGTCCTTATCAGTCTTAAGGATGTCAATATGCTTGTTGAGTGCTTTCTGGACCTCTCGCCATTCTTGACAGAAAGTGCCGATGAACCTGATCTTCTCCTGTTGATCTGTGCTTTTGTTTAAGTTTGGTACCAAAAGTTCTTCTCTGTCATATTTGTTGGTTTCTTTCCTTGCTCTACGTATGGCTCTCTTGGTGTAGCCATACTGCCAGTCAGCATGGTAAATTAGAAACTAGTAATCAATTGATTTACAGTAATCACAATAAAAAAACTGAGACACCGGTTAAGTCCTTCTCGATACCTACCAGAATGTCACTGTTCAACATGCTAGTGCCGACACCACCAATGTTTACGACATCAGTGCCGGAACCACAACCTTTCAGTTTGAACCAAGAACTAAACAGTCGACAATCCAACCTGAAAAAAATGCATGGAAACCATGCTAGAAAAAGATATTACACACATTAATACAGGAAGATTGGTTAAATGATATGCACACCCTAAAAATGACCCTAGCTAAACAGACAAAGACCTTCTGGAACAAAGCTACATTTGAAAGCTACATCAGGCAACAGATAACTCCCAGAGGTCTCAGACCCAGAGTTTTTCCTTCCTACGTGCTGGCGAATGAAACACTGAGAAACGAGTGGGAGAAAATACTCACCACTTGTTCATTAAGCCTTATTAATGTCCTTATAAAACATGATGAAATCATGTTAGACAAATATGCACAAGAGATCACCGTCTTGGGTGAAAAATTTAAAAATTATGAAAATTTGGATAAATTCCAGAAAACATATAAAAAAATAAAAACAGATTTAGAAGGCATTGAGAAAGAGCTCATTAGTAGGAAAAAAGGAAAACCTCAGGGAGGGGACCTCAATGACTTTCAGACAAATAGGGTGTATAGGTGGAATCTCACCCACAGAATGAGACCCCTTAATAGTACTACTGGGTATACCATATCAGATGTGGATTCATCTGAAGGGGAGCAGACCGATACATCCTACACAGCCAAAGCTAGAAGGGATTTTTTAGGGGTCAGTCCCAGGGATGTCAAAGATACCCTCGGACAAGATGGAGGAGGACCAGGAGGGTTAAGAAGAGGGAAAGAGGCCAAAGAGAATGGAGAGAAGATCACAAAGAGACCCGGCGATACAGGAGATAGTTCCATCTGACTCCATGAGAATCATAAACTTAACAAACCATACTCTTACAGATGCCCAAGTCTCCGTCCTCAATAAAGGCCTCTCTTTCTCACCCTCCGAATCAATTGATAGATTCGAATTCCAGAAAGATCTCCAGCTGTATGTGAGGAAACTGTTACTCAAAAAGTTTTTCCCGAAACACGGTCACCAACATTCTGACACACAAGGAGAATCCACTTTAGAATCTATAAACAATGACCCTTCACAACCAAGAATTGACCAGTTCTTTGATAGTAATGACATACAAGCATTACAAATTCTGCAAGAGCTATCTGAATTAGATGAAATGGATGAAACCTTATTGACAAAAACTCCAGCCAGTCAAGAAATAACACTGAAAAAGAAATCAATGTTTATGCCTGATCTATCAATTTGTCCACAGGCCAAAGTATTTTTGGAACTAATGAGTAAAGAATTTGATGTAATAGAAAACAATAAAAGGATGCATCATTTCAATGACAATCTAACTAGATCAGAGAGAGAGTCGTTACAAGAGATCAAGGAATAGACAGACACAATAGTCAAGCCCTCCGACAAGGGGGGCAACATTGTGCTCTGGTCCCAAGATAAATATCAAAAAGAATTGAGGAGACAGTTAAGTGACACATCCTGCTACAGGAGATTGGTCTTTAATCCCACCAGCGATTTCGCAGAGGGCTATCAGAAAATGATAGAACAAGCAGCAAAGGAAGGAACCATAACAAAAACACAGTATGAATTTTAGGTAGTTAAGGACGTCAGGATACCCACCCTGTATCTATTACCGAAAACTCACAAATGTGAGGCGAATCCACCAGGGAGACCCATTGTGTCTGGCATAGGAGGCCTGATGGAAAAAGCGAGTATTTTCGTGGGTCAACATCTTAGGCGATTTGTCACCACCCTACCCTCCTATGTTCGTGACACAATGGACGTCATGAATAAACTACAGGGAACCAAAATTCCTGGCTCATCACGTGCGATGTGGAAAGTTTATATACCAGCATTATACAAATATTATATAAATACTGTGGTATAGAAGCAACCAAGTACTTTTTAAGCATGGATCGAACCACCCCACTGAATGATTTCATCCTAAAAATGCTGCATTTTGTTTTATCTAAAAATTACTTTGTCTGCGAAGACCGCTTTTACCTCCAGGTACAGGGGACCGCTATGGGGAGCACGTGTGCCCCCACATATGCGAACCTGTACCTGGGGTGATGGGAGCGTGAGCAGGTCTTCACTGATGAAAATGAAGGATATACGATGCATGTACTATTGTTGTTACAATACATCGATGACCTGCTCATAGTGTGGGAAGGGGAAATTGATCTGTTCACAGAGTTCAACAATAAATTAAACCAGAATAATCTGAATCTCAGACTGACCTACCACACAAGCCAACAGACAGAGGAGTACCTAGATCTCCGCATCAATGTGGAACTAGATGGATCAATCTCTACAGATATGTTCCACAAAAGCACTGCAACCAATTCCTTACTTCACTGTGGAAGTTCACACTTTCCCCCAGTGATAAAGGGCCTCCCAAAAGGGGAGTATCTAAGAACGAGAAGAAACTGCTCCAAAGAAACAGTGTATAATGAAAGAGCGATACAACTTGACCAGAGACTCCAAAATAGGGGCTTCAGTAAGAGAGCCGTACGTAGAGCAAAGAAAGAAACCGACAAATATGACAGAGAACAACTTTTGGTACCAAACTTAGACAAAAGGATAGATCAACAGGAGAAGATCAGGTTCATCTGCACTTTCTGTCAAGAATGGCGAGAGGTCCAGAAAGCACTCAACAAGCATATTGACATCCTTAAGACTAATAAGGACCTGGAGGAAATTTTTGAAGAGAAAATAGACATCAGTTGGAGACGGAGTAGTAACCTCAGGGACATCCTAGTGCATAGCCATTTGGAAAAAGAAGCGAAATAAATCATTCACAAAAAAGGCTCATACAAATGCGGCACCTGCCGAATGTGTTCATACATGGTCCCACAAAAATCTTATACGGACAGATACAACAAAAAAAGTGGGAGATACAAAAATACATCTCATGTGACACAGCAGGTGTGATTTACAACTTGGAGTGTCCCTGTGGGAAGCATTATATAGGGAAGACGCGGAGGCCCCTAAGAACTAGATTATCTGAACATCTCCTAAGCATAAAGAATGCCCAAACAGATCAACAAAATTTCAAGACTCTAACACCAGTGGCCAAACACTTTGCAAGATATCATAAAGGAAGTGCCATTGGCCTGAGAGCTTTTGGAATGATGAAAATAGAAATGGGCATACGCAGAGGAGACTGGGATAGGGAACTCCTTAAACAGGAGACACGCCTGATATTTTTGATGAAGACCATGTCCCCAAACGGAATAAACGAGGAGAACAATTATACTGCCTTTCTTTGAGTAAATCCCATCCATTCAACTCTTTCAGGACATAATCTGTGCCCTGAAACATATATGTTAAAACCTCACCAGCGATCATAACGCAGAACACACGATCTTATCCACCAACCCATACAGTATTTGGACATCATGGAAAAGAATTAAAATTAAAAATGAATAATCAACAAATTCAGTCTGAAAATGCATTACAGATTTTACCTCCTAAACTTACTATAAAACCCTCTTCTCTCCTCACCAATCACGAGTGTTATTTTTTTATTTGTTTTTTGACACATACAAATGTTTTAACCATCACTCCCCTCCCCTTCAAAAATAAAAACTAAAATTTATAAAAATTATAAAAATAGAAATCATCACCTAATACAGCATCACATCACCTACACTGGAATGGACAAAAACATTATTTGGATGCGACACAGATTATAATTTCCACCACAGTATACAAAATATATGTCCAATCACAACTTATGTTGAATATATATATAAGAATCAACATGTGCAGGATCACTATATATACTATATATTTTATATTAAAAGCATCACCTAGCACAAAATCATAGAGTCATCACAACCCCTCTGTCCAAATCTATATCACTCATACTGCCCCCCCCCCCTCTCTTCCTCCTCCTTTTCTTAAAGCTCCAAAGATACGAGAGAATAAATTATGATACATGAGATCCAGTGGCGCAAGATTATAACAGATGCCCGGAGGCAAAAGCGTGATTTTGCCCCCCCCCCCCCCCCCCCACACACACACACACACACCAAAAAAAACCCAAACCCTGCCTTCTTAAGACTATTGGTTAGCCATCCTTTAATGCAGACATACCCACAGAGGCACATGCACACACACACATATACCCACGGCCACATAGAAACACACATATATACACAGCCACATACATAGAGCCACATGTATACACACTGCCACATACATCACATGTATACACAGACAGTAGCTACAGTGCATATGCACATAAACCCATAATTATACACTGCCACATACACACAAACACATGTATACACACAGCTACAAATGCACATACACCCACATGTATACACACAGCAACATAGACACACACACACACACGTACAGTATACACAGACACACACACACACACACACACACACACACACATGTATACACACAGCCATAGAAACACACACATATATACACAGCCACATACATAGAGCCACACGTATACACACTGCCACATACATCACATGTATACACTGATAGTAGCTACAGAGCATATGCACATAAACCCACTAATTTCCAATTATATATAGCTCCGACCAATAATTGGAGTACCAACGCAAATACGTAGATCTAACAGTGTGCAGTAACCAATAGACCTACCCTGACAATCGGTGTCAAATGTACATAACGAAATCAATTGGACTCTGGGAAACAGTAATATAAACATAACCACAATGACAATAGATTCTCCATAATAATAAGATACAATAAGGACATCCCTTTTCCTCTACATGTAGCCACCCTGGGTATCCACAGTCTTGTGACCTCTAAACCTTATGACTCGCCATCAACTATAAATATCATTTTCTCTACCTGTCTTTGAAACTTAATTTATGTCATTAGTTTCCTTCTCACATGGCGACAATCCCAGACCAGACAGTGTGCATTAAGAATTAATTAATATAAAAACTCTACAGGATAATTTTGTCTGACCACACAAATACAGACTGGGCAACAATGACATACACCATACAATGGAAAACGGGCAAACAAAACTAATGAAAGTCTATAATAAGAAGAGACTCCCAGACTAGACTATATGATTACTCATCAATTATAATCCCCACAATAAAATGTTACAATAAGGATAATTCCCCTCCCTCTATGCGTAGCTACTTAGGACATTCACAATCTCGTGATCTCCCTTTTTTCTCTATGTGTGATACTCCAATAATTATGAATACTACCTTGTAGAAAATTATTCTCCTATCCTGTAACAATTCCAGATCTGACAGTGTGTATCAAATGCCCTATGCGTAGCTACCTCGGGCATCTCGTGATGTCCCCTCATTTCCCCTATATGACACTCTATGAACTACAAATACCTTCGCAGAATACTACAATTCTTACCTCACCTTGTAACGATCTCAGATCTGATAGTATTGTATGCATCAAATGCCCCATGCGTAGCTACTTTGGGCATTCATAATCTCGTGATTTCTCCTTTTTTTTCCCTTGTGTGACATTCCAACAATTATGGATATTACCTTCGTAGATAATTATTCTCTCACCTTGTAACAATTCTAGATCTGACAGTGTACATCAAATGCCCTATACGTAGCTAATTCGGGCATCTCGTGATCTCCCCCCTTTTTCCCTTGCGTGACACTCCATGAACTATAAATACCTCCGTAGAATATTGCAATTCCTACCTCACCTTGTAACAATCGCAGATCTGACAGTGTGTACCTAATGCCCAATGCGTAACTACTTTGGGCAATCAGAATCTCGTGATCTCCCCTTCCTTTTCCCTGTATGACACTATGAATTATAAAAATTACCTATAATAATACAAATTTTATCTCACCGTGTACAATCCCAGATCTGACAGTGTGTATCAAATGATGAAGTTATTTATCATGATTGCCGATAATAACTTTATAGACACAAAGAATCTGTAGGACTGAAGTTGTCAACATCTCAGATACAGACTGATCAAATGAACACAATGACATTAAAAATGTATAAACTAACAACAATAAAGCAGGCAGACACTCCCACACCTGAACTGATGAATATTCATGAGGTGTGCAGGTATAAGAAGGACTTCCGGGGGCATATCCGGTTGGTCCTGATGAAGCTGGTAGCGACACGCGCGTCGACCACACACACATGTAGTGTCAAAATCCCCCAACTCCCTCCCCATTGAATGTATTTTGATTTGTGATCTTATTGGCAGCGCGCACCAGACTGTGGCAAGAGAGTGGTGACCGGGTGTGGATCCACTGAGACCCGACACCAGACCAGTGCAGCGGCGCACGTGTGGTGAGCGTCCGGTGCGGCTCTCTCCGAATACCTAGGGAGAAGCCGGCGGACGATACAACACAAGTACAGTGGTGCACGGTCAGGCAGCACCTAACGCGGCGATCTCCCATCACACAGGAAAAAGCCGACGGGCGGTGCAGTCCATAAAGTGTGGATACTGTCCGGCAGATATTTCAACACTGGTGCAGTACAGCACAAACAACTACACTATGCATTCAATTTAACAACCAAGATTTTTCACTAGATACCCCCGGCAACGTATAGCCGATCACTCTAGGGGTATTACCTACGTTAAATCACTAACGCTCCTTACAGCTGCACAGTGTTTATTTTATGTGTCAACCACACTTGAGTATTTAAACGCAAAATTTGTCAAACTTGCCCCCTAATAAACACAAACAAATACACATTGGTCAATTTAAGACGCCCTGAATCCAATTTTTGCACAATAAAGCATCAAACCTAAAATTGGGGATACGCGGAACACACTACGTTGGGGTTAACATCCCCCATTTTATTACTTACCTTGTCTTACCCCTATATGTGTTTTTATATGTCGCAGTTCTTAAATAAATAAAGATTAAAAGTTATATTTTAGTATCAATTCTTTCTTCCTTAGGTGCGCCTTCCAAGTGACAATCTTTTCTTTTTCCTAAATTGGAACAGGGTACTACAAGTCTCACCTCACCTGTGCAGGCCACACGTCAGTGCAAATTGCAAAATTCACCTGTGTGCACACCTGTGCTGCAAAATAATGGGTACTGCAAAAGAATCAAAATTTTTGGGACAATAAGGGTTACTGATGTAAATAAATTCCTTAAAATCCTTTTCAATTTTTCTGTGTCTGCTGCTGTGTGACTGTTCGAACTCTGTGCGAATGCACGGATGACCGAACATATCAGAATAAGGGCCAAAATGCCAAATTATTATTTAATACTATTTCCATTTATTGTGTGGGAGACTCTAGGCACAATAATAATGGCCATCCCCACCCTTTGCCAAATTTTATTATTTTCATTGATTAGCCATAAGCCTTCATTTGATGATAGCCAATTTAATAAAAAATGAAATAAAAAAAGCCACTGATAATTTTTATATCTTTTATTATTTATACATATTTACTAAGTACAGCTTTCAGGGTCAGTGTGTGCATGTCCTGCCCATTTACACTCCAGTAAAGATGGCATATGGTACATTAAGTGAAAATAGTTTAAAGTTACTGGTACATTGTGGGCTGACAATCAGCATCCCCCAAATTGGTGCTGATCCTAGGCACGTGCCTAATGGGAAATTCACCACTGTTTTCTGTAGCTTTTTATTTATAAATTATATTGGGGTATTTTTAAACAATTAACAGTAATGTACATAATTTCTGGTAAAAATGATGAGGCAATATCATGAAACTATACAATGCACTGTGCTACAAAACTGCAGATTCATGCTGATAAATATGGTGATCAGCCTCCATTTTCTCCATAACACTTCTGTACCCCTCTGCTCTCCCACCCCCATGTCCCAAAAGCTTATTCACTGTCTATATCTTGGTTTGCTTCTCCTCCAGAATGGGTTCTGGACTCATTTCAAAAAAGTTATCAGGTAATTTCTTCTTCACATCCTCATATTCTTTCTCATCCTCCTCCAGCAAGTCTTCTGGATTTACAGGGACAAAGAAGTAGCCCATGATGGAGAAGATGATGCTGACGGCAATGAGGAGAGCAGCAAACAGGATAAACTCCGCCCACTGTGAGATGAGAGAAACAGCGTCATGTATGCAAACAGAGGAACACTAATCTATCACATAGACAGTTTTTCAAGCGCTCCTATATACTATCCAGCTGTCACTTCACCATATGTATCACTGATGATTGCTCATGTGACAAAGAAAGAGAAACAAAATATAGTGTAGTACCAACGGGTAACAAATGGTAACTAATGAAGCGGTTTATGATGGGAATCGTACCCTGTGTAGTTGTCCACTTAACTCTAAGTAGACAATAATCGCTCAGGATTTAAGAGGGCAATGAATCCTCAATAACACTCTCCTGTATTCTCCAAATTATTCCACATGTAGAAACATCAAAGAATATATCTCCAAATGGTGAAATACCGTTTTAATAATTAAAAAGACAATACATGACACAATGGGTGCAAACAATGGAATCTCACCGGAAAACAATGTCCACTATACAAAGTAGATGCCTTGATAAAGAACTGGTTGTCTGAAATGCATTGGCGGAGGGGACTGGCAAACACTGGACAAAACATCAGGACTTAACAACTACAGCTAGCATCCAGGGACGCCTGAGGTTTACCATCCATGCTGTGTTTGTCTACTTTGTATAGTGGACATTGTTTTCCGGTGAGAGTCCATGGTTTGCACCCATTGTGTCATGTATTGTCTTTTTAATTATTAAAACAGTATTTAACCATTTGGAGATATAGGGGCAGATTTATTAAGCTTGGAGAAGACATAAACTGGAGATAAAGCGGAGAAAAGGTAAAAGGAGATAAAGCACAGCCAATCAGCTGTGTTTGAAAAAGACAGTTGGGAGTTGATTGGCTGGTGCTCTATCTCCTTTTAGCTTTTCTCTGCTTTATCTCCAGTTTATCTCTTCTCCAAGCTTAATAAATCTGCCCCTAAGTCTTTTATGTTTCTACATGTGGAATAATTTGAAGAATACAGGAGAGCGTTATTGAGGATCCATTGCCGTCTTAAATCCTGAGCGATTATTGTCTACTTGGAGTTAAGTGGACAACTACACAGGGTACGATTCCCATCATAAACCGCTTCATTGGTTATCATTTGTTACCCGTTGGTATTACACTATATTTTGTTTCTCTTTCTATGATACATATGGTAAAGTGACAGCTGGATACATATATATAGAAGGAGAGCTTGAAAAACTGTCGGTATTTTTCTCCTTGTCCTATGTGTAGTGTGTATGGTGACACACTTGCTGTACAGGTCAAGCTGCCCTTAGCGCACTCATTTATCCCAAACCCATTGTGTGTCTACTAATCTATCACATGCCATAACCTTAAGGTGACCAACCATCCTCCTTTAGGAAGGACAGTACTTATTTTGTAAATTCTGTCCTCCCTCGAAAAGTGTCCTACTTTATTGCTCTTAATAACATTGCTGCGGCAGGGGCTTCCAACCTCTCCAAACCTCTCTGATTGCGCAGTGCTTTTCCTTTCTCTGGCTCAAACAGTAGTTTCTGTACATGCGCAGAAGCACTGTATGTGGCCATAATATAATAGCCACGTGGGAGCTGCTGCTCACACCCGCCCCCAGCAGCACCCTACCAGGGACGTGCAGTCAGGGGAGGCAGTGCTGTCATTTTGTTTTAAAATAATACAAAGAATATACCTATGACACATATTCTGTGTCATAAGTATTTTCTTTATATTATTTGACTAGTTTTAATTATTTAACCTACTTTGGGAGGCACCGATAAGTGTGCCTCCTACAAAGAACTGCAAGGGGATGAAGTGGAGGAGTGGGTCTTGGGGTGGGACTAAGCAGTGGGCTAAATAAGCCCATTAAATATAACAACAAAAGCGGCACTTCTAGTCTACATAGTGGGCGTGGCATGTGCCATGGATATCTCCATATTTCTATTAGTGTTCATCCTGCATATCTAGCCACTGCAGTTAATAATGTATATATTTTATTTATTACCAGTTACCTATATAGTGCTTGGTGTATGATATGACTGTCATTATTTATTTATTAAGTTACAGTTTCTGGTATAGCACAGCATATTCTATTGCACTTTACAATTGCAAACAGTGAAAAAACAAACTGGGTAGTAACAAACCGACATAGAGGTTGGAGGGCCCTGCTCGCAAAATCTTATAATCTACAGGGATTTACGATGTTCTATATTTAATTTGGTGGCCACTGATTCTCTTTGTATGGATATAACTGTAATGCTTCCTGTATTATCTAGTAGTCATTGTAATGTGCTCTGTACTGTATATGGAACTCACTGCAGTGCATTCAATATTATATGGAGGGTATGGTGATGCTATCTGTTTTAGATGCCAATTACTGTAATGCTCTCTGTATTATATGATGGTAACTGCGTGTAATGGTTAGCATTACTGCCTCACAGCACTGAGGTCATGGGTTTAATTCTCACCATGGCCCTAACTGTGTGGAGTTTGTATATTGTCTCTTTGCTTGCATGGGTTTACTCCTGGTACTCCAGTTTCTTGCAACAATACAAAAATATACTGGTAGGTTAATTGGCTTCCGAAAATTAAAGTTAACCCTAAAAAGAATGTATTGTGTATGTGTACATGTGGTAGGGAATATAGACTGTAAGCTCCACTGGGGCAGGGACTGAGCAATATGTGAGCTCTATATAAATATCTGACAATAAATATATAATAACCCATTCATGTTATGAATTCACTCAGCCAGGAACAATGCCTCATGATAATGTGCCACTGCCAGGGCTGCCACTAGGAAATTTGGGTCCCGGGACTGATTTCCACTCTGAGCCACCCCCTCCCCTGGAGCTGTCAGATTGCTCCCATATCCCCCCCCTCACCCCCATCTCACCCCCTCCCTTAACTTACTGCCAGATTCGGGCCTCACTCAGCAGGTCCCAAAGCACATGCTTCTTCAATGCAGGACGCCAGCGACCAATTAAAATGCACAAGCAAATGCATTTTAATTCGCCAATGGTGTCCTCCATTGAAGAAGCCTGTGCTTTGGGACCTGCTGAGTGAGGACCCAGCACAGCACAGGCAGCATACAGCGGAGGGTTGCTGTGGGCAAAATTAGCTGCCTGGGCCCTTCCAGAGGCCGGGGCCCGGGACAGCTCTACCCACAGCACCCCCATGTCGGCGGCCCCGGCCACGGCATAAGTCTTCAGCCACCAGATGTGAGATGACCCCTTCATTCCTTGAATTCTAACCCAATAAAACACACGTGTGATGCATTTCAACAGGCCCTCATTGGCAGAATTCAACACCGAGGAACATTATTATTGACCATTATTCAGGAAGCATAGTGTACACTATCTACACAGTACTTCAGAGCGCTTGTGGAGTCCATGTTCCATCAAGTTGCTGCTGTAATGTCTCTGGTGTCTGTCTCAGGTTTATGGCAAGTTTACAAAGATTGCAAACTTCTAATTATTTTTCTCTTGTCTCATCCCGTATTCTCTGCTAGGTCTGAACAGCACTAATCATTCTATGCCGTGATGGCACTATTAAGCAGGGAACTGTCATTCATTAGTAGACAGCTCACTACATATGACATCTGTTCCCTGTGACAGAGTGCAGCCGTGAGATAAAGAACTAATAATGGTAGTGACCCAGTGGTGGAACTTGTGAGTAGTGGGCCCAGGTGCAAAAATATAATTTATTTATTTATTTATTTACAGTTTCTTATATATTTGGGCCCCCCGCTCTACCCCAAACCAAGTTCACAATATACCACACAGCAGTGGGAGACAAGGAAAGGCAGAGGGGGACAGGGAGATTCAGAGGGAGGCAGAATGTGACAGGGAAGTGGGTGACACAACAGTGGGTGACAGGAAGAGAGGGTGACAGGGGCAGGATTGTGCATAAGTTCTAAGTGCACTCTGTATTAGTTCTACAGTATGCAAGATTTTACCAGCTGGAACTCCTTAAGACTTTTTAAATAAGATACCTTTGGTAATGGAGGGAATACTCATGGAGGATTGATAGCTTATCTCCAATTTCATAGGAGGATAATATCAGTGGCAGATTTCACCTAAAGGCTGCATGGCTGCAAACCCCCCCCCCCCCCCCCCCTCCCCCAGGTAAAATCAGCCATCCAGCCTGTGACTGTCCTGGCTTCACTTGGAAGTCCTACCTGCCAGTCACAGACACACAAGGCAGCCCCATTGTGGGGTGTTCCCTCTATCTGGGACTACCAGTCTAGGCTACAATAAGTAGAGAGCTGGATTCCTGTAGGAAGCCACTTCTTGCTTTATCGTGCTGCCCAAACAGGCTTTATGGGCTGCAGTCGGTGCAGTTCATAGAAGCTGTGGGTTTGTGGGTGCACACTCAAGCTGCAGCTTTTGCACATGCACCATTTCCAGAACATATGAAAGGAAACATATATACTGTATTATGTTACAGTAGGGTTTACAATATTATATAATACCTATAAACATGTCATTTGTGTGTTATAACCATACCTGCGCCAGTGATCCTGCCTGAGCCACAATCAGCACTATCACATTGCCGAAGGCTACGGTGAGCAGCCACCCGGCCTGCAGAACAGACTTCATGTTGGCTGGAGCCTGGAGGTATAAAGAACAATGTTATTTATTCAAACTGAAAATAGTTTCTCTTATGGAACCATTACATATCAGAATATGAGCAGCATAGGGCTATGCAATACAGACATGGCTTCATATTTATTTATTTTCATGTGTTTTTTTTTTTTTTCACTTGCTGTACGGACAATAAGATGCTGTCAATTTAATTGTGAATTGTGCAAAAAGTTACAAATATCTGAGACATATGAAACTGGGAAAAACAAAATCTAATAAAGAACTATTGGTTGAAAACTAAAGCTGCCAGTACATGAAATATGTTATTGGGTTCTGCCTTATACTAGCAGGGGCTTACAGGCGCCAGCCCAAACATCTGAAGTAATGTTGAAAAGGTACAAATAAAGATACAATGTAACTATGTAGTTTGAAGACTTTGAGCGGTATTCAATCCCAGGTTACTACTGTCGGGTGGCTCGACAGTCGTGATCCGATCCCGTTCTCTGCCCGCTCCACTGCATCTCAGCATGAGGGATTCAATATCCTGCCTGCCAAAAAGGGGGCATAGTCGCAAGATACGCCCGTGGATCGTCGAGATAAGGAAGGGAGCTCGACAATCCATGGGCGTTCTCTTCAGAATGGGCCCGACTGCTTCTGAAGTCTGGTCCATTCTGCCGAGATGCCTGTTCAATGCTGCCAGGAAAGACAGCATTGAATAGGCACCCACTGCTATTTCCCCCATCGGAAATAGTGACGGGGGTTTGAATACCCCCCTTTGGGTAGCCCTGGCATAAACTGCTCAACAAAGGTATGTGAATGCAGAATAGCACCATGCTGGACAGGCACTATACCCATTCTGCCATTCTTTTATTCTGCAAACTTGGAAGGGAAGACATTTTTTTTTTGAGGTGGAGCACTTTGTCTCATCTCACTAAAGCCCCTTTCACATTGCAGTTTTAACACAGCATATTGCCGATTTTTAACTGCTTTAAAACGGTACCAGCTGCAATATGAAAGCTCCACAATCAATTTACCGGTTACAAAATACCAGTATTTTGAAACGTGTTAAAATAAAAGCAGGATCCTACACGTTTCAGAGCTGTTTTTCCTGCAGTCTGAACAGCTCAGAAACGGTATTTGCTACAAATGATAACCACACTTGATCCCCGCCCACAAGCAGGAAAAAAACATTTAAAATGACATTGTATGGCTTTCTATGGGTGAAACGGGTTAAATCTGAAGGTACAAAAACAGTATTGAAACTGCAATATACCGTTTAAAACATGCAATATGAAAGGGGTTTAACTGGCTTTTTACCCGTTTTAAGACACGTTTGCAAAAATGGGTAGAAAGCAGGTTTTTGCAATGTGAAACCAGCTTTATGCTGCACTATTATTATTTATTTATTATTATTTATTAACAGTTTCTTATATAGCGCATACATATTCCGCAGCGCTTTACAGAGAATATTTGAACATTAACATCAGTTAATTTTTGTTTGGAGCCAATTAGCCTACCAGTATATTTTTGGATTGTGAGAGGAAACCGGAGTACCCGGGGGAAACCCACGCAAGTACGGGGAGAATATTACACCATCCATACTGCCCTGAGAGGTCAGAATGGCCTGGATTGGTAGCCTCGGCTCAGAGGTGGCAGAGTGTCCTTGGAAACTGCATGTACAGTAGCTCCTCCCAGTATCTCCCAAGAGCTTTTGTGTTCACTGCAGTTGTACCATGGAGGAAGAGAGGGAATTCTGCCCGTGTATAGGATCTGGTCCCTTTATGCCCTTACCACTCTGCTACTGTGCATGCTGTGTGGTGGTGAGTATTGGGGAGGGGATGCGGTTGCTGTTGCAGTGTGTGTGGCGAGTACTCTGATCTGTTGTCAGAGAGATCAGAGAGTACTTTAGCTGTCTCTTAAGTGACTAACCACCTACTTATCTCATGAAAAGCGGTGATGTTGCCCGTTGCGACCAATCAGATACTGTCTATAATTTCTCTATTGTATCTTAGAAAATTATAGACAGAATCTAATTGGTTGCTATTGGAAACATCACCTCTTTTTATTTTTAGAAGTTTTAGTAAATTAACCCCTATGTGTATAAGCAGCACTACTGTGCCATTATATATCCTGGGCACTACTACTGTGGGCATTTATGTGTACAAGTGACACTACTCCTGTGGGTTCTATGTGTAGATGCACTACTACTGTGGTCATTATATGTATATAAACAGCACTCATCTGGGAGTTTTGGGCATAATTCAGCGAGGTTCGCTAATTAGCGAAGAGTCACTGCTTTGCGAGCCCTGTAACGCCTCACGCCAGGTAGGCAAATGCCTTATGTGTATAAGGGTCTACTATGGGCATTATGTGTATAAGCATCATTACTTTTGTGTGCATTGTGTATAAGTGTCGGGACTTACAAACCTCCTAGAAAGAGCATCAGCATTGAGGTTCTGTTTCCCCGGATAATGCCGCACCTCAAACTTAAATGGCTGTAAGGCCAAAAACCAATGGCTTACTCGAGCATTCCCCTCTTTGTCCATGTGCATCCATTGCAAGGGAGCATGGTCTGTCACCAACTAAAATTCTTGTCCCAACAAATAGTACTGCCCACTTTATTTCTAAGCACTCCTGCTCTACAGCTGAGTACTTGTGCTTTCTGAGCAGTAATTTATGGCTAAGATAGAGGATAGGTTTCTCCTTCCATTGACCTCTGGGGAAAGGACTGCTCCTAAACCTGTACCAGAGGCATACGTCTGCAACACGAACTTGCAAGAGAGGCTCTGTACACAAAGCTCATCATATATCTTATCAAGCTGTTTCCACTGGTCTAGACCATGTTATTTTGTCTGGGGACTGTTTTTTTTATGTCATTCAGTTAGTGGAGCCGCTCTAGTGGTAAAATCCTGTATGAACCTGCTGTAATATCCCACCAAACCGAGCAATGTCTTAAGTTGCAACTTACATTTGGGTTTATACCAATTGAGGACTGCTTCTATCTTACTAGGCTGAGGTTAAACCTGTCCTTTGTCTTCAATGTACCCCAGATATGGCACATTTCTTAAGATTGGTGGCAAAATAGTGTGCCCGTAGAAACGTTAACTTAAATTTTTACTGTTTTTACCTTAGCAGCTTTCATCAAAGGAATCTGCCAATAACCTTTTGTAAAATCAAGAGTGGTAACATAATGACTTTTGGCAAAATGTTACACTTGCTCATAGGGCTGATTGATTTCATTTATGGAAGTCACTGCAGAAGTCACTGCAGAAGACTTAGGTAATAAGACAATGGAATTATTCCACTCACTAGTTGATTCCTCTATGACCCCTAGGCATAACATCTCCTCCACCTCTATTAGAAAAATATTTATAGTATATAACGCTCCAAGATAAATATGGTATCCGGTCCCTGGGTCAACAATGTCTAGGTCAACAGTCACTACTTTGATGAGTATTGGTCAACAGTGACTAGGTCAATACAAGAATGGTTGACATACCCTAGGTCAACATTGACATAATGTCAATACAAGCTTAAGGTCGACTTGTACATGGTCGACACTTAAAGGTTGAGATGAGTTTTTCGTGTTTTTTTTTGTTTAGATTGACTTGGTTCATACTTTACTATCCAAGTGGGCATAGAGGGAGAATATAATAGTGTGTTGGACCTCCCACTGCTCTATAATAAATGGAATTGGGGCCACATTATATTCTATACTATAAGGAGGCACAATGGTATGGGAAGGGGGGCACAAAGACAGAAAATATTATTAATATTTTTTTCTGTATGTATACTATGAAAGTCATGCTATGTGTGTTCTGTAATGTTTCACATTCTACTATACATCCCATGCATTATTTTCCATTGTACAGTGTTGATCTGATAACAATAGGCCGGTATTACCTGGGAATAGGAGAACTCCAGGCCTGTGACTGAGAACATTATTTCTCCAGCACTTAGCAGGAAATACTGTGGTATCTGCCATGCTACATGGAAACTATTAGCTGCAATGTCTTCTACTACAACTGCATCAATCTCCTTTGTATTTTCATTACGCTGTAAAAGAAAAAAAACATGTGTTAGATACAGAAGGGGCTGATTAACTCAATGTCTTGATTTGATTTTAACAGTGGAAAGAATTTGTGGCATGACTATAATAAATAGGGACATTGCAAGGTTATATTTGTCACCCAGGGCAAAACCACCACCCACATAACAATACCACCAATACTGAAAAAGCGAGGGTGGTGTCTTAAAATTTCAACACCTGCCATTGGCTTTAAGATCAACAAACATGCCTCTCTCATGCTGCTTTCAGACCGCATAACTGGCTTTGACCCTGTATTTGAAAATGTTTCCAAAAACGGGTCTGCCAGGTAAAACCCCCTTCACACCGCATCTCTTAAACGGCAGACCCATTTTTGGAAGCTTTCCAAATGCAGGGTCAAAGCCAGTGCGGTCTTCAGCGCCCCCCCCCCCCCCCCCCCCCCCCGTGGGTTAACTAGAGTGACCAACTCATCCCTTTAATCTGGGACACATATTAATTACACAGTTTCTGTGGTTGGCTTTCACCTGGTTTTAAACTGCCACACCTAAAGACTCCATTTCACCTTTTTTTAAACTGCCACAGAACCTGTGTAATTAATATGTGTCCTGGATTAAAGGGACGAGTTGGTCACCCTAGGGTTAACACACACACACACAACCCCCCCGCGGGTTAACACACACACACATCCCGCCCCCCCCCTGCGGGTTAACATCCCGCAGAAGAAAAGTGACTTTCGGAAAATGGCTGCCCCCATACGAAAGACAGTTTTTTTAAACAGGTTTTCCTATGGGGCAGCCATTTTCCGAAAGACACTTTTTTTACAAGCGCAATGCATCCGTCCACACTGTCGGGATCCTCAACACGTCGCAGGAGGGACCGGCTGCACGTGGAAGGGGGGGTTGTTAGCCCTGGGGGGGATGTTAACCGGCACGCGGCAGGGGGGGGGATGTTAACCGGCGCGCGGGGGATGGGGGGGGGCTCCAGGGGGTGAAGCGCAGTGAATATTTAATGAGCACTCATTAAATATTAACTGCGCTGGGTCCGCTCATTGGCTGGGTCACAAATACCGTTTCAGACCCGATTTTGTTGCCAAAATACCGGGTCTGAAACGGGTAGGACCCTCCCTTTTAACAGGTTTAAAGAAACTGCTTTTTTAAAACGGTAAAGTGGTTCTGCACCTTTCAGACCACACAGATTACCATTTTAAAACGGTTAAAAATTAGTTAACGGTTTTTAAGTGTGGTCTGAAAGGGGCATCAGTCATTCTTAATTTTGTGATACTCAGGGGCACCCCACAGATTCTGAATGCCCTTTTTCAGAGGTTCCCAACTAGTATCCAATCATTGGGTCTACAGTGTCTAGGTCATCAGTCAAAGGGTCAACCACTTTTGATCAACATTTAGAAGGTTGACTTACATTAGGTCGACAAGTAAAAAAGTTTGCTTGTTCTATTACATTCCTTATATAACTGGAATGACACCTCAATCCCCTTAGATTTAAACAAGTGAAATGCACGACTCTTTCTTGCCACTACTTCCCTTACCGTCTTATTAACCAAATCGACATGTGTCTAAGCTGACATGAAGAAAGGTTGACATGAGTCGAGGTCGACATGGATTAGGTCGACAGGGTCATAAGGTCAACAGGGTTATTAGGTCGACATGGGTTAGGTCGACAGTCAGAATGTCGACATAGGGTTTTTCACAGGTTTTTTTCCTGGATGTCGACACAGTCGACATGGACACAGGATAAAGTGCACCGCGTCCCCTCGCATGGCTCGCTCTGCTCGCCATGCTTCGGGCATGGTACCTTGCTGCGCTCGGCACACTATTTTATTCTCCCAAAACACCCTAGTGGATGGTAGGGCATGGAATACTGCCTGTTGGCACATGTCGGCTAAAAAACCCAGTGAAAAACCCCATGTCAACCTTTTGACTGTCGACCTAAGCCATGTCGAGCTAATGCTCCTGTCGACCTAATGCCCTTGTCAACCTAACCCATGTCGACCTAGACTCATTTCGACCTTTCTGCATGTTGACCTAGACACATGTCGACCTAAATGCATGTCGACCTAATGGTGTTGACCTAATGACTGTCTAACCACTTGCTGGTGACCCAATGACAATATCCCCTTAAGTAGACCCTTAAACATTTTCACTTTGCAAAACTTTTAACACTCTGAAATGAATAAGCGACTCATCAGCAGAGTGGTCTGTGAATCGTACACCGTAGATGTCGTTGTGAAATCCATGTGCGATCGATCCCCAGTCAGTTACATTTTCTCCTCATTGTTTGCTTATTCATTGAGGGTTTTCGGGTATACGAGTATTTGGAAACCCCCCCTGTTCGCCAATCAGGGCCGGCACTACCACTAGGCAGCTTTAGGCAGCTGCCTAGGGTGCCGGGATCTAGGGGGGGCGCCACCAAGTCCGCCTTTCAAAAAATCAAGGAAAATGGTTATTGGTGGCAGTATGGGGGGGGGGGGGGGCAGTAGGTTGAAGTTTTGCCTAGGGTGCTGAGAAGCCTTACACCACCAGGCAGACAGGCAGGCAGGCAGGGGGGGGGGGGGGGGAGGGGTAATGGTGTTTGGGGCATACTTGCCTACCTGACCCTCTCCATGAGGGGGAAAATGCTCTGTTCCTGGACTTCCCTGGTCATGTATGATTGCCATCACCTGTGGTGAAACACCTTTCTGATCAATTACCTAGCTCCCCACAGGTGCTGGCAATTATACATTACCAGGGAAGTCCAGGAGCAAAGCATTTTCTCCCTCATGGAGAGGGTCAGGTAGGCAAGCATGGTGTGGGGGTAAAAATCTTGCATTTGCCACTGATGAAAGCTGAGTATTACTTACATTCCGTAGAACAGCTGTGTACGCTCCTCCAAAATCCAATAGCCCAAGTTTAATAGAGTATGTTGTACCTCCAACTTCGCCTTCTAAAATTGTACTGATGGGAAAAAAAATATATATATTTTTTCAAATTAAGTATAAATGGTATAAAATCAATGAATAAATAATAGTAACATGTACGTGATCTGTAAATAATGTGCATTTTCTCATCTATCCGCATCTTACATGTAAAATTTGGCATACATATTTATATGTAAAATAATAATAATTATATATTTTTAAATATACAGTAGTGCTCATTCTCCAATATTACTCACAATGCTTAACAAATAGAATGAATATAATACAGTACAATGAAATGCAGAAAAGCTTTTCATAAAATACAGAACACATGGAGATTCTAAAGGGACATTAAGAAAATGCTTGAATGAATAGGAAAGTCTTGAGTCTGCTTTTGAAGGATTCTACAGTGGGAGCCCTTTGAGTTTTATAAACTCCACATGCCACATGGAGCCACCTGGATTAAAGACCCCCAGATGAATTTCAGGAGACTCTGGGTACTGCTAAAAGCCATTGTTCGTCGGGAGGCTTGCCACCTAGCAACAGCTGGTGGGTTGTAGTGCAAGCCTCCCGACGATCGCTGGAGAAGGAGAAGTGAAAAGAAATTTCACTTACCTTCTCCACAGCCGGGGGAGCGGGCTGATGCCGCCGGAGCGTGTAGGCGCGCGCGCGCGTGACGCGCGCGCGCACGAAGTACACTGCTCTGGGGCTACTGCGCATGCGCGCATATCAATAGGGCGCATGCAAATGAGCTCTGTGACGCGCTCACGCTGGTCACGTGAGCGCACAGAGTCTAGCAGCTACCAGCCCGCCCCCTGCTCAGATTTTACCTCAGCGCTGAACATGGAGGACACTGTGTCTGTCTCTGCTACAGACACCCTCCCTGTGTCCCCTTCAGCCAGCGCTAGGAGCCTCAAACACAGAAAGAGGCTGCCTAGTGACACTTCCTCATCTGAGGACATCATTTTTAAGAGAAGAAAGCTGTTTAACCCTGTCAGGTCTGCAGACACCAGGGACAGCTCTGAGGCAGACAGTACACCTCAGGATAGTGACTCCCCCTCCAGCTCAGCATCGCTACAGGGGAGGAAAAGCACAAGTAAGAGGAGACATGTGAGCAAAAGCTCCAAGAGAGACGCCTGTTCAGGACTAATCGTCTCATTCCCAGGTATTGCCCGAAGTAGGAATACCTCAGCGGTACGCAATAAACCGCAGTCTCCTGCCCACGGGCATACTCCCCGAGCCTTTAGAGAAGTATAAGAGGTCTCAGGGCTTACGTAAGGGGGCAAGTAAGCATCGCCCCTTAAGTCCAACTGACTTACAAGATGTACGCAGCCAGGCCTCAGTAGACTGGGAGTCTGAGGAGGTGACTAGAACCTCTGCGTCCTCTAAGAGAGGCGAATATAGCGACCTGCAGATGGCCAGGGTGGCACTAGCAGGAGTCTCACCTCCAAATAAAATGTATTCCTCCCACTGGGCCTTACAGGAAAAGTCCGAAGTCCATAACTTCCCTCGTTAAAGAGGATGAGATGGTTCTGCGTAACCATACAGGGATCCCAGATATCCCCGCCCTGTTCGCCCCTGATATTGACCCAGCATTATCTTCACTTATTGGTGATAAGACCCAGAGCGACTCAATCGATAAGCTGCTCAGGAAAATCCAATTGAAGGTTTCCGACGCTGCGGGCCCCCTGCTGTTCATACTGAACAAGGCGGAGAAAGAGGGCACCGCGAGCAGCTCCTTAGATTCGCTAGTGGCATCAAAGGCAGCACTCCTGAAGGCAATAAGCAGAGCCACCCTTATGGTTGGGCAGACCTTTGAGTTCATATCCAACACCCGCAGGTCTTGTTGGCTGTCCAGAGCAGGCTAGCCGACTTAGCACCCAAACCAGCGGAGGTCCCTAACCTGACTGACTCCGATCTATTCGGCCCTGACTTCATAGATGAAGTCAAGATCCGGTATAAGGCACGCAAGTCGTTTGCGGATCTAAAAAGCCACCAGTCTGCCAAACGGCCCTTTCGTCAGGAGGGTCGTTCTGCCACGACCAGCAGTGCGACCCGAGACTACCGAGACTATAGAGGCTCCAACCGAGGCCACAGAGGAGGCTACTCCAGGTCCCGGAATCCCAGAAGTGCGGCTCCTTCATCCTCCTTCCCCAGGAGAGACAGAGGAAACGGTGAGTGTACCAGAAGCACAGCCGCACCTTGGCCTCTCACAGGCCATACACCAGTGGAGAGAAATTACAACAGACAGGTGGTTGTTAAAAATTATAAAACAGGGTTTGTCCCTTCCGCTGCTGAGATTTCCTCGCCAGAGAATCCCATGCACAACAAACGCCAGTCCTCTCTTAGACAAGGTTTTAGTCACAGCCTTGTCTCAGGGAAGGATAGAATTGGCGGACACGTCCAAAACAGGTTGGACAAGTCACCTCTTTCCCGTAAGGAAACAGGATGGCTCCTACAGACCGGTTCTGAACGTCAAGTCTCTGAACCAGTACATAAGACATCGTTCGTTCAGAATGGAGGGTCTAACAGAGGTACCCTTCCTTTTGACACAGAACGACTATTGCATAAAAATAGACCTCAAGGAGGCCTTTCACACTGTACACGTACATCCCAATCACAGAAGATTCCTGAGGTTCCTCTGGAACGGCACCCTTTACCAATGGACCGTCATGGTTTTTGGTTTGTCCAATGCCCCTTACACCTTCACGCGACTCATGAAGGCGGTGGTAACACACCTTCGCCAGAAACAAGTCCGATGCATAATTTATTTGGACGACCTCCTAGTCGTACACTCAGAGCGGGAGACACTACTCTCCCAGAGAGACACAATAATATCACTCCTGCTCGGCCTAGGCTTCTCAATAAATTACCCCAAGTCAGTTTTAACACCTTGCCAATCAATTACATTCCTGGGATTCGTAATAGATTCCCGTTCTTTCTCTATCGCAGTGCCGGCAGAGAAATGGACAGACATCCAAGCCTTTGTCTCCCACATTATAAAGCGTCGGCTCAGCCTGAGAGACCTCGCAAAGATCATAGGCAAAATGAGAGCTCTAGACCCCGGGTTCCTACATGCACCCCTTATTTGCAGACACTCTCAGAACCGTCTAGGATTCCTTATCAGGATAGGCCTTACCTGGTCACACAGGATCAGGCTCACACCGGTAGTTCGCGAAGAAATACAGAGGTGGACAGCGCTACCCATTCCTCCCCCCAGACCCTTGCAGGACCCTACACCGGTTATCATCATAACCTCAGACGCGTCACTCACGGGCTGGGGAGCCTTTATTTGCGACAAGGCCGTGAGGGGCAGGTGGTCCAGGCAGGACTCACAGGCCCATATCAACCTCCTGGAGCTAAGAGCAGCCAGACTAGCCTTAGCGGCCCTAGTTCCTCCGCAGGCTCATCATATTCCCATTCAAGTCCGTCTGGACAACAAGACCGCAGTATCTTATATAAACAAGATGGGCGGCACAAGGTCCTTGCCTCTCTGCCAGGAGGCAATAGACATCTGGGAGTGGGCGGTTCAGAGATCCATCCAGTTATCCGCAATATATGTTCCCGGAGAGTTAAACGAGTTGGCAGACTCTCTCTCCAGAACTCGTCTCACACTAGACAGAGCAACTCTAAGGCCAGAGATCTTTCGCAAGATCGTGACAGCCTTTGGGCAGCCAGGAATAGACCTATTTGCGACGCCATACTGTACAACAATCAGGTTCCGACTTTTGTGTCCAGGATATGGTCCCAGGCGGCATTCCAGACAGATGCCATGTCATTCCCCTGGACGGACCTAGTCCTCCCATACGCCTTCCCACCGCCAGCCTTGCTGTTGAGGGTACTACACAAGATCAAGTCGGACAGGGTACCCCAGATAATACTGGTATACCCGATCTGGCCATCCAGAATTTGGTTTCCCCTAATCAGCCAACTACGGAAGGGCCCCAAGATCCCCTTAGAGATCTCGGGAGAATGTTTTCAGGGTACCCAGGACTTACTACAGAAACTGCCATAATGCATGTGGATGGCGACATTGCTAGGTTGTTAGCACACTCAGATCTCTCAGCATCATCAACCGCACTAATCAATGCTTCACTGAGACCCAGAACCAAAGCTTGATACAGCGCCATAATAAAAGAGTTTATTTCCTGGCAAAACACCAGACCCAATGCTCGTCCCTCAGCACCAGTGAATTCAGCAATTGATTTCCTATCGCATAAATATGATACAGGCTCAGCTTCGGCCACCATACGTTCGTACGGTTCCGCGCTCACACTTCTAATCCCAGGGTTTTCAGAGAATAGATTATACTTACGCTTACTCAAGGGTATCTTCCTATCTAGACCATCACGACCACGTTACTCAACCACCTGGGACATTGAACCTTTTCTCAATCACTTAGCCACCATTCCCTCTACATCCGAAGCCCTTAGCCTATCGAGGAAACTAGCTTCCCTGATGGCTTTAGCTTTCGCGGCAAGAGGTGCCGAATTATCATTAATAGACATCTCCGACCCATGGATGACCGCAACCCCAGCGGGCTTTCACATCATCCTCAAAGGGCACACAAAGACAAGTTCTATCCTCAGGCCCTTAGTAGAGTTTGACCTAGTTAGAGATCAGTCTGATCCCGCTCTTTGTCTGGTAGATTGTTTGTCGGCATATTTAGCCCTGACAGCACCGATAAGAGGTGAACTTTCCCAACTGTTCATTACGTGTCGTAAACCCTTTCGCCCAGCCAGACCGGGAACAATCCGGGGTTGGATTGTGTCGGTCATGCGGGATGCGGGTATAGACACTTCACAATTCAAAGGGCACTCCCTCCGCGGAGCAGCAGTTACCTCTGCGGCAGCCAAGGGTTTGCCATTACAGTGTATTATGCAGGCGGCTAGATGGTCCTCCACGCGTACCTTTGTAAGGCACTATTGGAGACCATCTGATCACCAAAAGGTGGAGTTCCTTAGAGCAACCACCAGGTATGTGGTAGTCTACCCACCAGCTGTTGCTAGGTGGCAAGCCTCCCGACGAACAAACAGTAGTTTGCAGGAATCTATGACCTGCAAACTTTCTTTGTTCTAGGGAATAGGATTGCCACCTAGCAACAGCGACCCACCCTACCCGCCCGTTGCCTTGCTAGGTCTGGTGGTTTCTCTTGCTGCGATGCTAACTGTTTCCTTTCTCCTTTGGTTACAGGCGCTCCAAAGAATCAGAGCAAACAGCAGGCACAGCCAGCTAAGCAACAGAAATGAATCCAAGAAATCCGTTTGGCTTCGTCGAAGCACCGCTTGAAGTTCCATTACTGATCGTCGTACCTTATAGTATTTCCGTTGGTTGCCCAGTTACCCTATGGGCTAGATAATTCATTGCGCTCGTGTTGTCGAGCAGCAGTTATTAAACACGTTTATTCAGCATCATTCAGTCTCTTGTCTCTGATTGGGTACAAGTACTATGTGATGTTATATTCTATTTCATGTTCTAAGGATTGCCATCCGTAAGCTTCTGTAAAATCTGAGCAGGGGGCGGGCTGGTAGCTGCTAGACTCTGTGCGCTCACGTGACCAGCGTGAGCGCGTCACAGAGCTCATTTGCATGCGCCCTATTGATATGCGCGCATGCGCAGTAGCCCCAGAGCAGTGTACTTTGTGCGCGCGCGCGCCTACACGCTCCGGCGGCATCAGCCCGCTCCCCCGGCTGTGGAGAAGGTAAGTGAAATTTCTTTTCACTTCTCCTTCTCCAGCGATCGTCGGGAGGCTTGTACTACAACCCACCAGCTGTTGCTAGGTGGCAATCCTATTCCCTAGAACAAAGAAAGTTTGCAGGTCATAGATTCCTGCAAACTACTGTTTCATCTACAGATCAAGGTTACCCATACCTCCCAACTTTTGTAGGTGCCGGGGTGGGACAGGGTGCGGGCGGCAAATTTTTCAGGGGCGTTGCCTATCGGAAAGGGGGCGTGGCCTAGAATCGCAGCGATGCCACGGGCCCGTTTTTGCTGCTGTGGGGGCATGCCCAGCAGCTCTATAAGGTGCTGCCCAGCCCCCAGCCCCTCTGCCTGCAAGAATAGACGCTGTGCACAACGTTTATTCACGGACGACAGGTGGGGACTCAAGACTGCCCCCCCGTGGGACACTGCCGGCGGCGGGAGGGACGCGGGAATGTCCCAAAATACTGGGACATTCCCGCGATAAGCGGGACAGTTGGGAGGTATGGTTACCTAGTGAGGCAGTATGGAATCAACAGCTGCTTCAAGTTACTTGAGCCCTGGTCATGTAATGCTTTGAAAGTCAGAAAGCCAAGCTTGAAAACAATTTACCACCTTAAAGGCAGTCAGTTGAGTGAGCAGGGAAGTGAAGTGGTTGGAATGGCGGCTGTATATTCTACCACCTGTAATTTGGCATGTGGTGATCGGAAGTAATTATGAATAGGCCCCGTAAACCCAATGACACCTACATGTTTGCAAGTACTCCAGTCCCCATTAATGGTTATTTCCTGCCAATCATTCCCCTGAAATATAATATTGTAGCTGCACCTTGACACATGTACAGTGCGATCACAACACAGTCTACAGTCTTCTGATAATTGTTCACTTGCGTGGACATCAGCCATAGGCCCGCATTCTAAATGATTTGGTCCCCCGTGCGTTCGCATGGGGGACTGATGTGCAAACGAGCATGGCGAACTACATGTTCGCCATCCAGCTCGCACCTAGCAGTGCGACCAGGGGGCGTGGGGGGGTGGCAGGGGGCAAAGCCCATGTTAATGCCCAGCATTTCATGGGCTTTCCCATGACTCACAAGGCTGCCAATTTGACTGCAAAATCAACCAGAATAACCCCCAATGTACACAATTTAAGATTTCTCTAAGCTACTTGTGGTCAAGTAGTTTGTAGAATTTCACAGAGTATTCTAGTTACTGTATATTGAAGCATGTTATTGCATACATAAACCAGTGATTGTACAACTAAATAATTCACAGAGGATCTGTCATGTCATAGTTATAATATAACAATATTCTGGCTAACTGTAGTATCCTGCCCAAGCAGGGGAAGGATAGGTTATGCTGCAGGAGGAGAGGGCTTGGGTTAGGTTTACTTTGCTTAATTCCACCTGTCGGAATTATGGCAGTTTCATTGCTGGGATCAGTATTCTGCCTGCCCGCATCCTATCTGTTGGTTTTCCTGTACCCAACCCCTCATTACATACAGTAGGATAGAGTTATAATAACAGCTTGAAGAGAAAAAAGGTGGAGAGAAATAAAATACTAAGGGCGAGCTGTATCAAATGGAAAATGCGGTAAAACCCCGGTTTTACTGCATTTTCCAATGTATCAAAAATGATACCGCAGTGAAGGGTATCGCCACCTTTGGGTGGCGATACCCTATAGAAGCCTATGGGCTTCTTTTCGACGCCCGCCGACGCCGACGCAAACCCGCCGCCTCGCCGACCACCCCTCTGGCTTACCTTCCTGAAGGGTCCTCCTGGACCCCGGAAGGTAAGCCCTGCCTCCCCCTAATGAAGCAGCCAGACATCCTTCCGGCTGCAGGGGGGAGGAGGAAGTGCCGGGCACAGCATGCATAGCTGTCCCCGGGGTGAGCGGAGAGCGTGGCGGCAGGGAGGTGACGGAGAACCCCGCACACCAGTGTACAGGTATCGCGGGGGGCCTCTGTCACCGCACCGCGATGCCAGACACATATGTTAGTACATATGTGGCAGCATCGGGCGGGGGGGGGGGGGGCGGTAAAGGGCGGCGATGTATTTTAATACATCCCGCCCTTAACCCTCAACTTCTGTTATTTATAAGCTGTGTTTGAAAATTAACAGTTAAGGCGCATACGCACTGGGCGACTGAGCTTTCCGCTCAAAGCCGCCCAGTGTGTATGGCCCGTTGATGAGCGGTGATGCACGGTATTACCAGCAGATGAGCGGCTTTGAGGACGGCTTTGCATAGTGCAGCATGGGAGAAAGCCGCTCAGTGTGTATGCACTGAGCGGATTTCCCCCCAGTGATGACAGCGGTCATCGCTGTCCATACACGCTGGGCATAATGGCCCAGTGTGTATGGACCTTTAGGAGCTCATTGTTGGAGCATTCTCTCTCTCCATTTTACTCGCTATGACAAATCTCCCGATATACATGAAAAATAAACATTTTGTAACTTACTTTCCTCTCTTCTGTGTAGCATAATCCGTGATGGTATTAACATCAATGTTAAAAGATTCTCCGCCAATAGAAACATTATTTATTTTGTCAGGCAACATATTGATTAATCTGCAAGAAAAAATGATGGATTAGTAAAGGTGGCTCTGTAATACTGCTGTGCTGAAATACTGCTGTGCTGTAATACTGCTGTGCTGTAATACTGCTGTGCTGCCTGTACAGCGCACACATTGCTCCCTGTGGGTAAGGCATAAAGGGTCCTCAGTGTCTAGGTTGACTGTCTATAGGACATGCACAAGGTCGACATAGACACAAGGTTAGGACAAGCAAAAGGTCAACATTAAAATGGTCAACACATGAAAAGGTCGACATGCATTTCTCACTTTTTTTGTGTCATTGTTGACACATGAGTCCACAAATAAAATCCCCCAAATCATTGCAAATGTTACATGTGTCATAGTCCAAGTCGACTATACAGATGGAGCAATTTGCATTTAACCCTTCTCGGCGCGCCGCTCAGCGAGAATGTGCATGTGCGCAAGGTTCTCAAGCACCCTATTTGTGGCAATGGGACGCTTGCACATCCCCATCTTGGCATATGGCGTGTCGATAAGGGAATACATGTCGCACTATCGGGATGAATGAAAATGGCTCTGTATGGAGTCTACCTATTGACACTCATTTATAGGAGAAGCAAATAACTATACTCTTAGCACCAGGGACCAGGGAGATATTTCAAACCTACACAAGAGATGGTGAGCCATAATGCAGATCACACGGAGAAGCCTTGACGACGGCTTGGGGCTTATTCATTCATTTGCGCAAATATATGTAACCAAGATCTCTGAATTTTACTACCATGTATTATTTAAATCTGGTTACTGATGTCCTTCAGTGTGCTGGGGGAAACATTGTATACAGTATATATATATAAATATATATATATATATATATATATATATATATATATATATATATATATACAGTCCAAAACAGTCCGGCACTCGACCTCTCAATAATCAGCCACCTGGGGGCCCTCCGGGAGATGAATATAGAAGACGGTAGCTTACAAGCAGCGGCACTCAACAGGGTTTGCAAATGTGTCAAAAGTGGTTTTATTGCTCCAACGTTTTGGGGCTCCAAACTGCCCCTTTGTGAAGGTGTACACCTTCACAAAGGGGCAGTTTGGAGCCCCGAAACGTTGGAGCAATAAAAACCACTTTTGACACGTTTGCAAACCCTCTTGAGTGCCGCTGCTTGTAAGCTACCGTCTTTTATATATATATATATATATATATATATATATATATATATATATATCCAACGATCCAATCCACTGAAGGCTTAGAACATAAGAGCCAGCACACCACCATTAGAAGGCAAAAGTGATTTTAGTTTGTCAATTTTCATGAGCCATCACACAGCAATATTCCATACTGAACAAACAGGTACTTATCATTCCAGGGAGTTGTATATGAATCAGCAACTTATCCCCATGGCCCTTAGTGCCCGACAGCCGTTTCGGAGGTCCTCCTCCTTTATCAAGGGCATAAGGTATACTAAACAACAGTGATGGTTAAATAGGGAATGGGATGCCCGCCAAAATCACCCCGCACCTGTGACTCACCTGCACTCCTCCTGCTGAATAGGACTCCCACCTTCAGATCATCCCCACTCAGTGCTCAGAGTCCGGAAGTGCCGCGGTGACCCGCACCGAATGTGCGGCTGTGCACCGCTCACGTCACTTCCCCTCTACGACCTCTCTGTATGCCGCGTCCCGGGTCACCATGGCAGCCGTCGGGTCGGACGGAATCCCCGCCCGCCCGACGTCACCTGGTTACATTTTCAGCTGCCACTCAGTCAGCTGCTGGGCGAGTCACGCCCCCAACCGCCGGCAGCAGCTTACTCCTGTCCCCCCGATCTGCCAGCTCACATTTTTTCTTAATTACAATTGCACATCTGGGTTGTCTGATAGGGATGTCCTTTATATTATCAATATAAACGGATTATTTAATACTGCTTTAGATCGTGCAGTGGTTCTATCGGTGCAGTGTGCCGCCTGACAGGCACCCACATTCCCCTCTCCATGTATACACAGGTCAAAATGCAGAAATTGGATTAAAACAACCTATCTTCTCAGTTCAATTCCACCCAAATCTCTCAATGGAATATTAATATACAATGCATGAACCCATAAACCAACATACATAACAGTCTACATCATTTAAGTGTCAGCAGCCCCTACTCCATATTAATTTCTCTAAACATTATAGGAACTAAAAAGCTCACAGGTTTCACGAAAATTCCAGTCCATCATGAAATCATACTCCAACATATTTTAAAGACATATCAATGAAGTAATGAGAATAACACCGCGAGAGAGATATGTATGTCGACACAAAAGAGTCGACACACCAAAATCTCACGCCAAAAAGAATTAAATAAAATAAAAAAGACAAAAGAAACAAAAAGAAAAAAGAAAAGAACAAAACTTCTTAAAGCCGCATCGGTCCAGGGAGATCTCTGGGAGAGCAACATAACAACCAGAGTCATGTTCACAGATCCCCGCAAACTAGATCTCATACAGACTCCTCCATATTAGCAAAACAGTATAATGTCCCACTATTGTTAAAGAAAAACATTTAGATTCAGTTCCTCATTCAATCCTGTGGGTTGCATTGCATTAAACTTATAGATGTATTCGCTCTCTTTCCTAAGCAGCATTAGATGTCGATCACCACCTCTTTTAGGAGGTTTCACAAAGTCCAGTGGCATGAATTTAAGGTCCCGTACACTATGGCCTGATTCAAAAAAATGTTTAGCAACAGGTGGTGTGCTGGCATCCCTGATGGTGGAGGCTCGTTTGATTGATGAACGGTGCATCACAACGCGTTCCTTGACCATCCTGATCGTCTTTCCGATGTATAGTTTCGGACACGGGCACATAATAGCATACACGACATATCTGCTCTCACATGTCAATCTATGCCTTATCGGATATTTGGTACCTGTTATCGGATGTACGAACCCATCTCCTGTTGTGATGTGTACACAATTCACACACCTCCCGCATTTGAATACTCCGTTTCTGATACCCAACCAGTTGGTACTCTTGCCTCTAGGACTAATATCTGATGAAGTTACACAGTCCTTTAGGTTATTACTCCTCTTATATGCAAACATGGGTCTCTCTTGGCAGAATTTTCCAATTATTGGATCAGTTTCCAATATATGCCAGTTTTTATTGAAAACTTCTCGGAGTTTTGATGATGAGATGGAGTAAGTCGTGGGAAAGATTAACCGTTCCTGTTTTTCAGTCCTGCCCAGGTTACTCAAAAGTTGAGTCCTATCAAGGGTCATGCATCTTTCGATGGCATCTTCTATTTCCTTTTTGTTATACCCCCTCTGGATAAAGTCCATGCCCATTTTGTTTAATGCAGGTAGGACCGCCTGTTTATCGGAAGTAATTCTAATCACTCTTACCATCTGAGAAAATGGCAGACCATGCTTAAGTGGTCGAGGATGGAAACTGTCCGCTAATAGGACGGAGTTCTGATCGGTTGGTTTTTTATAGATAGATGTCTTGAAGCACCCATCTGCGATTGTAACACAAACATCCAAAAAATTAACCATTTTGGGGCTACTGACACTAGTGAACCTGATGGTGCTTGCAATGCTATTGAGGTGCTCAAAAAATACCTTCAACCTCTGCTCACCCCCTGACCACACAAAAAAAATATCGTCAATAAAACGAACATAAAGTGAAATAAACTGCATATATTGTTGATTCTGTAAAATGTGAAGTGATTCATAGTAATACATAAACAAATTGGCGTACGCCGGGGCCATGTTTGACCCCATGGCCGTACCCTGTAATTGTAGATGAAATGAGTTTTCGAACAAAAAATAATTTTTATGTAGAATGAAACTGATGAGCAATAAAAGAAATTCTGGTGGGGGGCCTGCATAGACTGGGCTATTAATGATGGCATGTCTAATGGCCTCCAAGCCTTGTTCATGTTGTATATTTGTATAAAGGCTTGTAATATCACATGTCACTAATAAGCAATCATCCGGTGGCGGACCAAAATGTTCAATCCTATTGAGAAAGTCAGTTGTATCTCTTAACACTGTAGGTACTTCATTAACGATCACCTGAAGAAAGTGATCAACATATTGGGAGATACACTGACAGAGCGACCCTCTTGAGGAAATAATGGGCCTACCCGGCGGCTTTATCAGGGTTTTATGTATTTTTGGGAGGATATAGAGCAATGGGGTGATCGGATGATCCTGAGTTAAAAATTCCTTCTCAGTATCATCGATCCACCCATTGCTCCAGCCCATATTTAAAAGGGAGTCAATCTCTTTTTTGTACACAGGGGTGGGGTCGTATTGTAACTTCTTATAACATACTGTGTCGGCCAATTGCCTTTGTACCTCCTCCACATAATCTGACCTATTCAGTACTACTACCCCACCCCCCTTGTCTGCGGCTCGGACTATAATACTCGTGTTATCCTTTAAGTTTTTGATTGCTGTCCTTTCTGCAGCACTGACATTGGTGTACGAAATTTTTTGTCTGCGCATATATGGTATTATTTCACTGCGCACCAATCTCATAAAGGTTGCAATCGACGGATTAAAGCACTGCGGGTCAAAGTCACTTTTGATTTTAAAAGGGTGGGGCTTACTATCAACTGCCGGGGGTTGTCTAGAGAAATAGTCTTTTAATTTTAGCTGTCTGTGAAATTTATGGAGTTCGACTTCACAGTCGAAGTCCTTTTGTCTATAGGTCTGTACAAACGACAGGCCTTTTGCAAGTACATCATGTTCCATTTTTGACAGCGTGTAATCTGAAAGATTGTAGACAGTTATTCCCTCCAGTTCTTTCCTCCCCTTTGTCTTCCGCCTGTTTTTCTTCCCTCCCCTCCTACAGCGCCTAGCTCTTTTTTGTTTTTGGCCCTGGTTGTCGAAGGGTCCCTTAAAAAAGGAGCACTACGATTGGTGGATGACTGGTCAGAATCAGACGTATGAGATTCAATGTCAGTATAGTTCCTCATTGGGCGTCTCCTCCCCCCCTGGGCCATTTTCCACGGACGTGGATTACCCTGAAAGAATACCCATGGGTAGACTCTAAGCTCTTTATAATCGTCACGTACCTTTTTATACTTCTCTTTTTTATAGGTAAGCAATTCCTCCTTGAAGGTATTGACACTGCTTTCTAGTTTTGTCAACCAATCATTTGTGGTATCAGCTTTCATGACCTCTAGGCCAGATTTTTCACAATCACTAATCTCCTTCTCCAGTTGAGATATGTCATAATTCACCTGCTGCACCACAAGAACCATCAGGTCCAGACTACACTGGTTCAAAATCTGACACCAATTTTTGCAGAAGTCTTTACTATTACGGCCTAGTGTCGGCTGGTTTTTAATTCTAAAACCGCGAGGTATTAATTTTTCACGATGATATTGGGACAATGTGAGTCCGTGTAGATTTAATTCTACCAACCTTTTCCTCATTTTAAATAAATCGCCATAGACTTCTGCTGGAGTATCAGTGTCAAATTTTAAACTCCCAGTGTCTGAGAACAAGATTTTGTTAACATCTTTGTCTAAGAATCGTTTGGTTCCTACCAATTCACCTGCATCAAAATCCATTATGTAATAAATGGAGATTAATAGCACAAACACAATTTATTTTTTCACAAAACAATGAGCTGAAGAAAAAAATTGCATAAAAAAACTCCACTCCTTAATTCATTAATCCAGGTGCTGGTTTGTCATATAACGAATCATATATGCAATAAATTTTGTGTGCTGGCTCTTATGTTCTAAGCCTTCAGTGGATTGGATCGTTGGATATAATATTGTATATGTGCCAGCACCTGCGGACTTTAACTCTAGGAGTGTGCGGTTTCTCCAAAATTTATTGCATATATATATATATATATATATATATATATATATATATTATACATTATACTGTACGGAAGCGGCACTTGAATAACTCAGCCAAACACTGTGGATAATAGCGACATTTCGCAGATTTAATCTGCTTCTTCTTCTGGACATGTACTGAAAAAGAAGTAGATTAAAGTTTTGAAATGTCGCTATTATCCACAATATAAAAATGAGGTATCTATTTGTATTAGAGATGTGTGGGCTCGGATTCCCCCCAGCACACTCCTAACCCTAACCCTCCTAACTCACGAGTGACAAATGGTGCCGGATTCTCGCGGTTTATATAGAGGTCCGGATCTCGCAAGAATCCGTCGCCGGGCAATGACGTTTTGCCCGCGTGCCCGGATCCAAGTCAGATGGGAAGCTCTGAGCGCTGCTCGGATCCGGACATGCGGGCAAAACGTCATTGCCCGGCACCGGATCCTTGCGAGATCCGGACCTCTACATAAACCACGAGAATCCAGCACCATTTGTGAGTTAGGAGGGTTAGGGATAGCAGTGTGCTGACTGAGCTTTGTTAGGTTAGGTAGGTTAGGGAGCTGTCTTGTTTTTGCTGCTGGGGCGACTGCCAGTGCCTACTAGTGCCACTGTCTGCTCTGCTTTCTGGTGTGTGCTCTGCACAGCTGGTGGCTGCCAGCCCAGGCAGTACCTGGCCACTTCAATCAGTATATGACTGCGCACTGTTGTTAACGTATTAACCACTTGTATACCAGTCTGCTTGTGCATCTGCTGTATAATACCTCCCTGCTGGTGCATTTACAGCGTTATATAGTAAACATATTCTCTGCTGGTGCATCTACTCTGCAGTCTGTACTGCCATATAAATATTAATATTAATACCAGTGTACTTGTGCATCTACTGCCGTATATATATATATATATATATATATATATATATATATATATATATATATATATATAGGAAGGAGCTGGTGCGGCACTCAGAGGAAGAATAATCGAGGCAAAAAAACTCACAGAGCCATCAGATAAACGACAACGTTTCAGTTGTATTAGAACAACTTTTGTCAAGTCTTACATGACAAAAGTTGTTCTAATACAACTGAAACGTTGTCGTTTATCTGATGGCTCTGTGAGTTTTTTTGCCTCGATTATTCTTCCTCTGAGTGCCGCACCAGCTCCTTCCTCGTTATCCCCCATCGTGAAGGCACCAGGCTACCATCGACTGTATTATTGGGAGTGCCTGACCAGTACTTTACTATATATATATATATATATATATATAGAGGACAGGGGTTTGGCACTCCTTGTAACAGCAAAAACAGCAGCGCCGGTGCCTACACAGAGGATTGGTAGGAGATTTGCGGTGAGGCACTCGTGGCAATTATAATCCAGAACAAAGCTAGCCAACAGGAGATAGCAGAAACGTTTCAATTTATTACTTCAAATTTTCGTCACCTGTCGAAAATTTGAAGTAATAAATTGAAACGTTGCTGCTATCTCCTGTTGGCTAGCTTTGTTCTGGATTATAATTGCCACGAGTGCCTCACCGCAAATCTCCTATATATATATATATATATATATATATATATATATATATATATATATATATATATATCTATACATATATATATATATATCTATATATATATATCTATATATATATATATATATATATATATATATATATATATATATATATATATATATATATATAATAATACCTCCCTGCTGGTGCATTAACTGCTGTATATAACTAAAGTTAACTATGTATACTCTCTACTAGTGCATCTACTGCCATATATATATATATATATATATATATATAATACCTCTCTACTGGTGCATCTACTGCCGTATATATAATATCTCTCTACTGGTGCATCTACTGCCGTATATATATAATACCTCTCTGCTGGTGCATCTACTGCCGTAAATATATTATATCTCTCTGCTGGTGCATCTACTACCATATAAATAAATTAATACCAGTTGACTCTACTGGTGCATCTACTGCCGTATATATAATATCTCTCTGCTGGTGCATCTACTGCCGTATATGTATAATATCTCTCTGCTGGTGCATCTACTGCCGTATAAATAATACCTCTCTACTGGTGCATCTACTGCCATATATATAATATCTCTCTGCTGGTGCATCTACTGCCATATAAATAATACCAGTCTACTGGTGCATTTCCTGCCGTATATATAATCTCTCTCTCTGCTGGTGCATTTACTGCCATATAAATAATACCAGTCGACTCTACTGGTGCATCTACTGCCGATTAAATAACAATACCAGTCTACTGGTGCATCTACTGCTGTAAATATATAATATCTCTCTACTGGTGCACCTACTGCTGTATATATAATATCTCTCTGCTGTTGCATCTACTGCCGTATATATATTATCTCTCTGCTGGTGCATCTACTGCCGTATATATAATATCTCTCTGCTAGTGCATCTACTCTGCTACCATTTAAATAATACCAGTCTACTGGTGCATCTACTGCTGTAAAAATAATAATCCCAGTCTACTATTGCATCTACTGCTGTACATATAATATCTCTCTGCTGCTGCATCTACTGCCATATAAATAATACCTCTCTACTAGTGCATCTACTGCCGTATATATATATATAATATCTATCTGCTTGTGCATCTACTGCCGTATATATAATATATCTCTGCTGGTGCATCTACTGCCATATAAATAATAATACCAGTCTACTGGTGCATCTACTGCCATAAATATATTATATGTCTCTGTTGGTGCATCTACTACCGTATATATAATATCTCTCTGCTGGTGCATCTACTGCCGTAAATGGATTATATCTCTCTACTGGTGCATCTACTACCATATAAATAATACCAGTCAACTCTAATGGTGCATTTACTGCCATATACATATAATATCTCTCTGCTGGTGCATCTACTGCCTTATAAATAATAATACCAGTCTACTGGTGCATCTACTTCCATAAATATATTATATCTCTCTGTTGGTGCATCTACTACCGTATATATAAAATATCTCTCTGCTGGTGCATCTACTACCATATAAATAATACGGTACTTGTATACCTTCACTGCTCCCATCGCATGCCATATGTAGAGGCATGTGATGGCATGAGATGCAATGCTAGTTTTGCGGGGTTTTTACGCATTTGTGAGAAAAATCGCATGCCATCGCGTCGCATGCCATGCGATGCGCTGCGATGGCATGCCGTATATATAATATATCTCTGCTGTTGCATCTACTGCCATATATTTAATACCTCTCTACTGGTGCATCTACTGCCGTTTATTTAATACCTCACTACTGGTGCATCTACTGCCATAAATATATAATACCAGTCTACTGGTGCATTTACTGACATGTATCCAGTGGTGCTGTCCTGTGGTGTAATATATTGCATAATGCCACAAAAACAATGGAGATCCAAAATATGGAGAATCAAATTGGGAAAGTTGAAGGGCTGCTTCCTCCTACTTCTGAATCTGCTGAAAATGCAAGTAGAAATGATGACATACATGATGATATGCCATCAATGTTGTCTGCCAAGGCCGATGTCCAGTATGGGATATGTAAAATCCAAAATGCCAAAGTTCAGTAAAAGGAGGACCAAAAAAAAGAAATTTAAATCATTGGAAGAGAAATGTAAAAATGGCAATGTGCCATTTATGACACAGAGTGGCAAGGAACGATTAAGGCCCTGGACTGTATTCATGACTGGTGGTTCAACTTCACATGACCATGCAAGCCCTCCTACTCCCCCATTTAGAAATTTGAAGAGAATTCAGCTGTCATCACAAACAAAGCAAACCTCTCTGCTCTGCCTACTAAAGAAGACATGTTATCACAAACCCCCAAGGAGAGTCCAAGGGTGTTGGTGGTTGCGATGCCTGACCTTCCCATCGCTGTACAGGAAGAGGTGGCTCCTTCCACCATTTTCAGCACTCCCTTTGCATATGCTGGAAGGATCACCCACAGTGCAGTTCCTGATTTATTGAAGTTGTCAATGTTGTAGACTGAGAGGACGATATTGATGTAGCTGGCGCTGAGGAGGAAGTTGACGAGGAGGATGCTGAGGTGGTTTGCTTAAATGAGGCACCAGGGGGGAAACAGTTGTTGCCATGGGATGAAAAAGCCCATAGTCATGCCTGGGCAGAGGGCCAATAAATCCAACTATACAGTCTGGAATTTTTTTATCCGAATCCGGACAACAAATGTATTGCCATATGTAGCTTATGTAAAGCTCCAAAAAGGAGGGGTAAGGATCTTGCCCACCTAGGGACATCCTCCCTTATACGGCACCTGAGGACCCTTCATAAATCAGTGTTTAGTTAAGGAACTGTGGCTAGCAGTCCAGGGACATCAAAATCCATTGGTCCTCCTGTTGGAGCCAAGCACCTGAAAAGCACACAACTCCCTCCTCATCAATTTCCTCCTTGATCCTGATTGGAGGGAGTCCTGCAGGCCATGTCACCAGCATGACTGACTCCTCTTCTATGCGGGATTCCTCCAGAGGATCCTGCAGCGCTATGCCTACTACTGCCGCTGCTGCTGAGAGTCAGTCATCATCCCAGAGGGGAAGTCGTAAGACCGCTACGTCTTTCACTAAGCAATTGACCGTCCAACAGTCGTTTGCCATGAGGACAAAATACAACAGCAGTCATCCTATGGCAAAGCAGATAACTGCGGCCTTGACAGCTATGTTGGTGTTAGAGGTGCATCCGGTGTCCGCTATCAGTGGAGTGGGATTTAGACTGTTGCTAGAGGCATTGTGTCCCCGGTACCAAATCCCATCTAGATTCCACTTTACTAGGCAAGCAATACCCGGGATATACAGGGACGTCAGAAAAAAATGTCCTCAGTGCCCTGAAAAATGCGGCTGAACCCACTGTCCTCTTAACTACGGACATGTGGACAAGTGGATCAGGGCAAAATAAGGACTATATGACTGTGACAGCTCACTGGGTAGATGCATTGCCTTCCGCAGCAGCATCTTCTGCACGCCAGCTCCTTCCAAGGCAGGCTACGCTGTGTATGACCGGTTTCAGGAAGAGACACAACGCCGTTAACCTTTTAGAGAAACTGAGGGAAATCATTTCCCAGTGGCTTTCCCCCCCTTAGACTCTCCTGGGGATTTGTGGTGTTGGACAATGCCAGTAACATTGTGCTGGCATTACACATGGGCAATTGCCCACACAATAAATTTGGTGGTGCAGCATTTCATCAGAAGTGACAGGAGCGTGCAGGAGATGCTTGCGGTGGCCCGAAAAATTTGTGGACACTTTCGGCATTTTGTCACTGCCTGGCAAAGGCTGGTGCGGTAGCAAAAACTCCTCAACCTGCCCTGCCATCAGCTTAAACAAGAGGCGGTGACGTGCTGGAACTCCACCCTCTATATGCTGCAGAGGATGGAGGAGCAGCAAAAGGCCATTCAAGCCTACACGGCCACCTACGAAATAGGCAGAGGAGCGGGGCTGCACCTGACTCAAGCACAGTGGAGGCTGATTTCCAAGGTTCTCCAGCTGTTTGAACTTGCCACACGTGAAGTCAGTTCCAATACTGCCAGCTTAAGTCAGGTGATTCCCCTGATCAGGCTGTTGCAGAAGCAGCTGGAGAAAGTGAAGGAGGAGCTAAAGTGTTGCGATTCCGCAAAGCATGTAGTTCTTGTGGATGAAGCCCTCCAATACGCTTTGCCAGGATACGAGGTTGGTCAATCTGTTAGTCAGAGAAATACATTCTGGCCACCATGATTGATCCTCGGTTTAAAGCGTATATTGTGTCACTGTTTCCGGCGGACACAAGTCTACAAAGGTGCAATGACCTGCTGGTCAGGAGATTGTCATCTGAAGGGGACCGTGACATGGCCACAGCTCCTCCTTCATTTTCTATCACACCTGTAGCTGTCTGGAAACAGCTGCGATTTCCCACACAACCCACTGGCGGAGATGCAGGGCAGGCATGAGGGAGTTTGGACATCTGGTCCAGACTAAAGGACCTGCCAATGATTGCTGACATATCTACTTTCACTGCATTGGATGCTGTCACCATTGAAAAAATGGTGGAGGATTACTTTGGTGACAGCATCCAAGTAGACATGTCAGACAGTCCTTACCTGTCCTGGCAGGAAAAAAAGGCAGTTTGGAAGTCCCTGTACAAACTCAGGCTCTATTTTACTTGAGTTGTCCCCCCTCCAGTGTGTACTCCGAAAGAGTTTTTAGTGCAGCGGGGAACCTGGTCAGTGAGCGGCGAAGGAGGTTGCTTCCGCAAAATGTGGAGAAGATGATGTTTATAAAAATGAATGATCAATTATTCAATGAAGACCAGGAATTGCCTCCAGAGATTATAACGGGACCTGCGATTGTGGAGTCCAGCGGGGACGAATTGATCTGTGAGGATGAGGAAGTACACACTGAAGGGGGCGAGGAATCCGAGAAGGAGGATGACGAGTGATGATGACATCTTGTCTCAGTAGAGCCAGTTTATACAGGGAGATATGAATTGTTTTTTTTTTGTGTGGGGCCCAAACAAATCAATCATTTCAGCCCCAGTTTTGTAGGCCCTGTCGCTGAAATGTTTGGTTTGTTAAAGTGTGTATGTCCTATTTCCGCAACATAAGGGTGGGTGGGAGGGCCCATGGACAATTCCATCTTGCATCACTATTCATTAATCCCACTGCTGAGAATCATTGATATGTGAGATAAGTGGACTCTTCTTTAATCGCATACAACTGTTTGCACTCAAGTGGTAATAATCACAGAGCTGAGCAATCCCACTGCTGAGAGTCATTGATTGCTGCACGAATCGTCCACTTCTCCTCAGCTGGTGGCAAACACGATCAAGCCAGATAGTGATCTTATTGGATTTTAAACTGGCAAAAACAGATACACACTCGCAGAACAACTCAGTGCTGCACCAATCACCCACTGCTCCTCGGATGGTCGTCGCCTTGTTATATCTGGTCAGAAGTTTCCACTCTTTTGCAGCTATTGCATTGCTGCATGAATTGCCCACTGCTCCTTGGCTGGTGGTAAATACGATGAAGCCAGATAGGGGTCTTATTGGATATTAAACTTTGCTTGTAAGTCAGGTTGAAAGTCTCACCTAGCTTGCTATAAAAAAGAAAGTTGATGCAGTTCTGTTGGCACCTCGTAGCAGATCTCAGTGCTGCACGAATTGCCCACTGCCCCTCGGCTGGTCGTCGCCTGGTTATATCTGGTCAGTAGGTTCCACTCCGTTGCAGCTCCGCAGTGCAGCTATTGCATTGCTGCACGAATCGCCCACCGCTCCTTGGCTGGTGGTAAACACGATCAAGCCAAATAGGGGTCTTTTTGGGGCCTAGTGTTTCAAACTGCCATCCTGTCTGCTGCTGCAGTGCCACTCCTAGATGAGCCACGTGTTTGTGCCGCACACTTGTGTGGCTTAGCATAGTTATCCAGCTACCTCGGTGCAACCTTTTGCCCTAAAAACAATATAGTGAGGTGTTCTGAATATACTGGAAATGAGTGGAAATTAATGCTATTGAGGTTAATATTAGCGTAGGAGCAAAAAATAAATTAATTCTGTGATTTTAGCAGTTTTTATGCTTTTTTTTTTTTAATCAGAACCCAAAACGTTTAGGGGGTGTTTTGGCAAAACCCATTAGAACCCAAAACCTGAAGGTAATCAGAATCCAAAACTCAAAACGCGAAAAGTGGCCGGTGCACATCCCTAGTTTGTACCAATGCTGTGAGTAACAACCTACATATCCTGCTACAGGCAGATTGAAGAGAAGCCCTGGTAAGTTTGCTGTTTTTCTTTCTATGGACGGGATGTTCCAAGCAACTGCGGTACATCCTGTCACACATCTCAAAGACATTAATCGTACATGTACTAACATACATGTATGCGATTAGTATCACAAAGGGCAGCTCTTGCGATAAGAGCTTCCCTTTGCAAAGAATCAGGTGAGGCAGTGCGGGGTAGCAGGGGTCGTGGGGGTCGTGAAAAGAAGACCATAGTTGGCACTAGGCTGCACTCCAGAGGCAAAGTAAGCTTCAAAATGACAAGTATATTAGAGTCTATGTTTTGTGATGATAAATGCCTTCATCAGGACACTGTAGGCTATAAGTGTGTCCTGACAAAGGGTTTCATTACTCTGAAATGTAGACTCTAATACACTTTATGATGCTGGATGTACAATAGCTTTAAAGCACTTCATAGTTCATTCAGATCTATTACATTTTTTTCCACACATATACTACATTCTCTAAAAACCTTTTATTATTGTTTTTATTACTATAAATTATGTCCTCTTTTTTACCACAGGTTTCATAAGTCCTCCTAATATTGATAACAAGTGATATTTTTTTCTGATAAATGTCATTAGCCATTAAATTATAATGCACCCATTGCAAATTCTGTGCTATATTTTATAGAGTAGAAGGTATGACTGTAAATTTGTAAAGTTTGATCTGATAGTATGATTTTACTGTTTGTCCAATAGTACATATATAATGAATATGCAGTAATACATGCAGAAAAAAGAAGAAAATCAAGGCTTGAGAATGTGAGCTTTATATTGACCCTTTACGTGGGTGACATTATATTTAGCAAAAACATAACTTGGTTAATCAATCATGGCCAAAGCCTAACACTACTACTATGCAGAGGTGTAAGTTCATCACAGTTGCCTAGAGGCAAGTTAAAATATGGTGCCCATTCCCCTTAAAAAAGGTGTGACGAGGTCTGAAGGGTTAGAGTAAGACTTAGAAGATTCAGCCGTTTTACACTAGTGGTGGTGGGTGTACCGTTGCTTGCTGTAGCGCAGGCTGAGTGGTACCAGACATGAGCTTTCTAGTCCCCTATGACAGGTGGGGTCAGAGCTTCTGGGACAGAACTGATTAACTCTGCAACAGCAGCCCGAGCGACACATAGCTTCATTGGAAGAGCTTTGGTCGCACTTGGATCACACTGGAGCCCAGAGGCAGGAGTCTCCATTGCCTGTCAAAGTTACGTCGCTACTACTATGTTACTAAAATGCTGTACATAGGGACTACTGAGACATATAAGCTACATTTCGCTATTATACCTGGTAGAGATCACGTACCTTACACCTGCTAATCCATTGGATGGTTTTTCATTTTTATCTGAAAACTACAACACAAGAACATTTTATTTTCTCATTATAGTGTAAGACTACCATTACCATTATGAGGCTATCTTGTTCACATATTCATTTTAGTAAAGTCACTTTATGCATCCTTATAAGATATGTAATCCATATAAAATATACATGTGTAAAAGATATTATTATAGGAATTCTTGAACTGACCCTTTTATCTCGACATGTACCCACAAAATAAGAAAAGCATGTTACACATGTATGTTTTGCATCAGGGTATAGCCAGACTATGCCAGTTTAGGTTATAATATTGTTTAATTAATTTTACCCAGAGCAGGCAGTGGAGCTGGAATAGAATGGTCCACATGACTATATATGAAGCAGTGGCGTAACTACAGTAAGGCAGCCCCAGCAGCCACTTGGGGGAGCAAGCAGCAGCAGGGTCTGTGTGGGCGCCGGCACTCGCTCGACGCACAGACATGCTGCTGCCTGCCGCTGCACACTGACGAGCACTGGAGGCGAGTCAGCTGGAGCGCGGGTGGGGCCATGGCAGAGATGACAAATTCCCCCACTGATTCAATTGACTGTACACAGAGCCGGGCTATTGGTTACTCTGTACAGGATGGGCGGGCTGATGGGCGTGCTAGGGCGGCCTGGGATGCGTCAGAGCCTAGGGAAGCAGCAGTGTATGCTGGTCTCTCTTCCTCTCTCCTGCTTCAGCTTCTCCGTTATGCAAGTGACATCATCATGTCACACGCTGGGGAAACATGTTGGAGAGGAGCCTGGAGAGGAGGGGGGGGTGCGCCACAAACTTTTTGGCAGGGGGGAGCAAAATTTATAGTTACGCCACTGATATGAAGAGAAATCAGTACTGGTTATTCTTCATATATATTATTTTCTTCAAACTTTTTAGACACTAGCTGCATTAAAGTGGGCGCAGGGCTAATTACTTTTGTTCAGGATGGTCCACCTGTCATAAAACTACAACTACAGTTAATAAAAGAAAGGTGAAAGGATTTGGGAAACATCTTGTTATCTGAATTGAGCTGAGGTATAAAGAGGGAGTATATGCAAGAACAAGGATAAAGTATACATGGTTTACAGGTATATAGACATATGCGTGCATTTCTGACTGTGTATACAACAGTCAAAACAATGGTCGCCAGTAGCACTAGGCCCCCTACTAGTGGGGCTCCCCAATCCAGATATACCCACAATAGTGTTACTTGGCGCCCTTACAATAAATGGTGATTCCTATCTCTCTTTCACTTTGTAATATGTACACAAATAATAATTTTTAAAACATATAACATTTATTAAAAAGCTTTTAAAACACTTTTTCGAGTGAAGTTCTTTACACAGTGGTATGTTTCACAAAGATTGTGGATGAAATGTAACCAACGCGTTTCGTCTCATTTAGTGAGACTTCATCAGGGGTATTTAGTATTTAAACACATATTTTATGCATTCGGTTAAGGTTCTTCAAATAAGACAAATTATTAGCTGACCATCTAGTGAAGTGAATGAACCCTTCTGTACTGGGTTAATTTCCTGTGTTAAGATCATGATAGTGTTTTGCCTTGGTAAGGTCTTTTTTAACAATGGATGTGGAGAACCCTTTAAATGGGGGATGAGATGTTCCCCTGTTAGACTGGGTTATTCCCCCGTATGGTTCATTTAGTGAGACTTCATCAGGGGTATTTAGTATTTAAACACATATTTTATGCATTCGGTTAAGGTTCTTCAAATAAGACAAATTATTAGCTGACCATCTAGTGAAGTGAATGAACCCTTCTGTACTGGGTTAATTTCCTGTGTTAAGATCACGATAGTGTTTTGCCTTGGTAAGGTCTTTTTTAACAATCGATATGGAGAACCCTTTAAATGGGGGATGAGATGTTCCCCTGTTAGACTGGGTTATTCCCCCGTACGGTTCAAAGGGCAATCCAAATTCTGGTTTATTAAGGTAATGGCCTCTGTATAACCTCTAACTCGTAGTAGGGAACTTGTCTCCTAACAGGTATTTTTTCGGATATTTTTTCAGAATAAATGTTTTAAAAGATTCCTGTGGTATAGGTGCATGTGTTCTCATCAGAGTCCTACAAGCAATATATATATATATATATATATATATATATATATATATATACATATGTGTCTACAGTCTGGTTCTGTTGGCAGCGAGTGAAACTACATCTCTTTCTCAAGGTCGCAGACTGGTTTTTGAAGCATTTGCTTCGAGCAGGCTTACTAGTATATAAATATATTTGCAGGTTTATGCTTATTTTTTTCTAATAATATTAATTATATTATATGCAATGCTAATGCTGTTTAGAATTTTGTTATATTTAAATACAGGAATTAAAATAATTAATCTGTGCTTTCAATCCCAAAATGTATCTTGCCACCATCATTATTTTCGTTCCAAGCATCCTTATCACAATATTTAACATATAATTATAGTCTTCCCTTGTTGTCATTATTCTCTAATTCCTTCAAGTAATGTTTATTCAGCCTAAACCCTGTTGACTACATGAAATATTACCTATAGTTATACAAGTCTCCAAATATTGATGACCAGTACCAGCTATGGCCTTTATTTGTTTTGATGCAAGAGATAACATTGCCCTACCTATCTGTAAAATGTAACATTCACTGGGGTTACAGATGTCATAGATGTCCCCTAGACTCCCTACTGCTTTAATATATGCGAATTGTATCACAAAGGGCAGCTCTAGCGAAAAGAGCTACCCTTTGCGAAGCAGCTGGCAGCGGGTGAGCGGTTTCCCGGCAGCTCTCCCCCCTCCTCCTATGTGGCTGATTCTGCCTGCTGCTGTGGGGCTCCTCCTCCCTGCACCCGGAAGGGGATGTACGGGGCTGGGGAGGAGGAGGTCACTGGCCCGGGCAGCACAGCCGGAGGTTTCCCAGATGCTGGTGAGGGGGGAGCCGGGTGGGTCTGTGCGGGGCATCGGGGGGTCTATCCGGGGCTGCGGCAGGTGGCGATTAGAAGCATATAGGTTTCTATAATGTATGGGGGTATCGCCAGCATAAGCAGACGATACCCCCAGCAGCGAAAACCTGGCGAGCGGGTTTTTCGGCATACCAAAATGGGGTAAAAACCCTGATAGCAGAGTTTTTACCACATTTTTCCTTTAGTGCATCCAGTCCCCGATCTTTGTCTCATGGCGTAATACATATAATGATATAATATCCTTTTGGTAATGGCATGTATAAAATGTATTGCAATTTGCTCTGAAGGTACAGTATATCTCTGTACAGTATATGATTCACATCTCTGTGCATATTTATTAAGGATGAGCGAGTTCGGATCCTAGAGATCTGAACTCTGCAAAAATCTGAGTAGAAAATGAGGCCGAACGTCGTCTTCCCACTGTCGGACTCTCGCGAGACCCAGACTATATATATAAGTCCTGGTCATCGGCGCCATCTTCATTCCCGCACTTGATTGCAGACAGCACAGACGTTACCCGTGCTGTCTGCTACTAGGGCCTGCCTGTAATGGAGTCTGAGAGGGGCTGAGAGGGGGCTGCTACAATAGGGGACACCTAAGGGGGGGAAATAATATGGGGGAAACTACTATGGGGGACAACTGCTAAGGGGAAAATCTACTATGGTGGACAACTACTAAGGGGAAAACTACTATGGCGGACAACTACTAAGGGGAAATTACTATGGGGAACAACTAGTAAGGGGGAAACTACTATGGGGGACTACTGCTAAGGGGAAAATCTACTATGGCGGACAACTACTAAGGGGAAAACTACTATGGCGGACAACTACTAAGGGGAAAACTACTATGGCGGACAACTACTAAGGGGAAATTACTATGGGGAACAACTAGTAAGGGGGAAACTACTATGGGGGACAGCATCCTGTGCAGCCCCCATAGTGTAGACAAATAGTACATCCTGTATATCCCTATAACAAGTGAAGAGAACTATATAAAATATGCTTAAAACTTAACTGTCCCTCTTTTTGACCATATAAATCAGCATCGGTTTTGCCAAATTACTGCCCCACTTACCTCTCTGCAAAGTATTGCATTGCCAATTACATCAACGACTACTGTATGTGCAGATTTCTCTGTCAATGACACAGAACACTCCTGTCCGTCTGTCAGGAAAACCCGACCTGTTACTGTACCAGTGACATTTAATTTCATGTATTCTGGATCCTGAAGAACAACAGAGCACAAGAACATACATCACACTCACTCAGTGAAAATACAGTTCTATTAAAACCTACTATGTTACTGCCTGACATATCCTGGGGCAACAGAGGGAAGTTTGGAGAGCAAACAATGGATTTAGTAAAAGGATGACATACAGTATATATATAAATCAATGCAAATGAAATGTGGGATCGAGCGGTGATAGCTAAGAATACATAATAGATGAGGGATCTTGGAATATGACAGCTTTAAAGCCCATACACATACAAGATGAAGTGAAAGATATTGTTTAGAAAGAACTTTCTGAACGATATCTTTCACATCATCATCTCATGTGTACGATTCCGAGCGTAGTTAATGATAATTGATATCTACTGAACGTGATATTTACTAAACCGGGAGCCCCGCGGTGATGTCACTGAACGATAATGGTAGCTGAAATCGTTCAGTGTGGATGCAGCTGATATGGTTAACTATATCGGCCGTGGTTCCCATTGGCTAGTGTGTATTGGGTTTAAGACAATGGGCGGAATGTATTAAAATACATCGCCGCCCTTCGCCGCCTGCCGCGATGCCAGAGCATATGTACTAACATATGGGGCTGGCATCGCAGTGTGGTGACTGAGACCCCCTGTGATACCTGTACTGTGGTGTACACAGACCCCCCCCCGGTCTCTCTCATCTCCCTGCCGCCTGCTTCACCCCTTATGCCAGAGACAGCTAAGCAGGCTGTCCCCGGCGCCTCCTCCCTCCCCCTGCAGGTAGAAGGACGTCCGGCTGCTTTACTAGGGGAGGAAGGGCTTACCTGGACTAAGGTAAGCCAGAGGGAGGGGGACAGGGGGGTCGGCGGGTTTGCGGCGTTGGAGTCGGGCGGTGAAAAGAAGCCTATAGGCTTCTATAGGGTATCGCCACCCAAAGGTGGCGACATCCTACAATGCGGTATCGTGGTGGCGGCGTTTTAATACATAGGAAAATGCGGTAAAACTGGGATTTATCGCATTTTCCCCTTAGTACATCCCGCCCAATACACCAATTAAACAATGCAAATCCAGTAACTGAAGCACTATAATAATATTTAATCACTCACCCCAAACACAAACACTATGAATCTAGAAATTACATGGAGACTTTATGAAGAAAGGCACATCAGGCTGTACATTTGCAATATATGGTCTACTGGTTTAGCTTAAATATTCTGTACTGCTGTTAAAATTCCAGTAACATCTAGAGACCTGATAGGTACATATAACTGCTAGGCAGGGGTTAAAGTGAGGGGGAACGGGGTGGAACTGAGTTCCACCACCTCTAATGGTGAGGTGGAACATTTTAACCTCCACATTGGCCTGCACAGTTTTTCTCACAGAAAAGCATTCTAGTTTGCAGGGGGATGCCAAATACCCTACCACTGGCCCTGTGTCTGCCTAATGGGGGTAGGGGAGGGTGGGTAATTAGGTGGCATAGAGAAATGAGTTCCCCCACCTCTGCATGACTACTTTAAGCCCTGCTGCTAGGTCACAGTGTCCCACAGGACTTATGCAGAGATGCATTAAATGTATTAAAGAGAACTAATAATAGCAAATTTTTCATTAGATATGTAATTAATTTGTGTTGACAAATGCATCCTACATCAACAACACAGTGGGTGTGTGAGTGTGTGTGTGCTTAGACTGATGTTGTTACCTTGAAGTTTGTGGTATCCAGAATCGGCTGTGAGAGCTGAGTGTTTCCCGGAAGTTCAATTCTAACATCACCTTTTGCAAAGTTCAACACCTGTAAGTAGCTTTCTCCAGCTTTGGGAATTGGAGGATTTGTCTCCTATTTATGATACAAAAGTAAAAGATGTAAAAGAGGTAAAACATTTTCATTGGTTAAAAAAAAAAAAAACACTGACCATGTCCCCTTAATCTCAAACATCAGTGGAGGCATAGGTGGAAACTTAATTATAATGAGAGATTCAGAATTTTGCAGTGTAAATGATTGCTGCTTTACAAAAACTGGAGATTTCTTACCAAATCTCTCACTTTCTGAATCTCTCATCCTATTAAACTTCACCCATTGTTGAAATAAATTTTGTGATAACCGATATTTATATTTATATATTATTACCTACGCCGCAAACCCGCCGACCCCCCTGTTCCCCTTCCTCTGGCTTACCTTAGTCCAGGTAATATTTGTATTTATATAATACAAATTATAAAATTTCAGAACCAGTCATAGAACCTTGCATTCTGGTGGAATCGATGCAATAAAGAATACAGTATCTATCCTTATGTATCAATGCCTATTTCCCTATAGATTGTAAGCTTACGAGCAGGCCCCTCCTACATTTTGACTGTCTGTAAATACCCTGTTTGTTGTATCACTGTCTCCTTTGTAAAGCGCAATGGAATATGCTGCACTATATAAGAAACTGGTAATAAATAAATAATAAATAAAGTTAAACACTTATTCAGCTCTGCCATTGGCAGGAGATTTAATAAATCCACAGTCACATTACACTTGGTGCAGGAGACATTGCAGCATTTTACTCCCCAGTTCTGGATGTGGTATTGCTATAGTTCTTTATATTCAGAACCTCGGGGCTGGTTACTTTCAGAGTTGCCCCCCCCCCCCCCCCCCCCAGGCCACCAAACCGTGCCATCTAGTGCCTATGCTGAGAGCTGCCTGGATATCTGCCTTTCATGGCAGACAACGAGTTATGGATGGATACACACAGTGTTATAAATGCTCTGACCATTACATTCCCTTCATTCCTACATTTGTTGCTCTGACTTCTATCTTTAAATAGTTTGTATGCTGTCCTCATATATGTGCCACTCTATCTAGGCAACCTCATGAACACCCCTTCACTGGCACATGGGCCCTTATTCAGATCTGATCGCAGTACAAATGTGTTCTCAAAATGGGTAAAACCATGTGCACTGCAGGTGGGGCAGATGTAACATGTGCAGAGAGAGTTAGATTTGGGTGGGGTGTATTGAAACTGAAATCTAAATTACACTGTAAAAATAATACAGCCAGTATTTACTCTGCACAGAAACAAAATAACTACTAACTCTCCTGCAGTGCACAGGGTTTTGCCCATTTTGAGAACAAATTTGTACTGCGATCACATCTGAATAAGGGCCATAATTCCATTATTGGTTCAGTGAAGAACCTGGCAACTTTAAATTGATGCTGGAAAAACAGTTATTTCTGTGACCTCTGGGTAAAATATGTCCCTCTCCCTTGGTATTGTGATTCTTGCAACACAGTGGCTTGTATATTGTTGTTAGGGGGTCTTTTGAAGACACTATAGTACTTTGTGTAGACCTTGCATACATTTTTTCTGAAACCTTCCTATACATTAGTGCGTAGATAATTAGGTCTACAAAAATGTGACAAACTGCAGCTTACATTAATTTTGATCTCTATTACACAGGCAACTGCAAATGCCAGAGCCGCCAGGATCATCCCAATTGTCATCTTTGGAATATGCCTGAGGGTGAAAAGATGGTTACTTTCTGTCATTGTTGTCCAGATCAGTTTCCTTTACAATTAGAGAATAGCAGGATATGCCACTAATACAGTATTTCGTACTCACTTTAAATTTATCTTGCACAGTCTAAGAAGAGGGTATATGCCGAGGTCAAACACAGGGATCAGGATAAGAATCAGAAGTGGATTCAGAATCTGGTAAAAAAAAAAAAAAAGTATTATGTATCATTCAAAGAATAACCCTAATGAAATTTACAGCATGGTCACCTCCCGGTCGGCAGGCCCAAAACTCACTAAAACCGGACCAGCCACGCACCCCCTGGGCTGGCCGGGCCGCGGACCACGCAACAGCGGGCAGCGACGTGGCACTTTTCCCAAATCCATAATGGCCGCGGGAGGGCTGCTGCGCATGCGCGACAGGGCACAGCACCTCCCATGGGCCTCTCCATTTTCCTACTGTTGCTGCTGCTTCCAGCAGCTCCATTCCCCCTCCGCCCGGCTGAAGAGAGGTGCCTCCAGATGCTCTGCATCTGGAGGCAGAGAGCAGGTATGTAATGAAGCACTCATTACATACATCATCACCACACCCCCCACATTACATACGCCGCCACGCCACCCCCCTGCATTACATACACCACTGCCGCCGCTGCTACCACCACCCCCCACACCGCACTACATACACAACCGCCCCCCCCCCCCCCCACCCCCCGGCTGCTGCACGATTTTCCCCGGGCTGGATTCAAGTCCCAATCCGCCCCTGGTTAGACATATACGATTTGGCCAATTTCCCCCCATTTTTTCATCTCGATACGTTGGAATCGGCTGAAAAGGGCCCAAAACGTATAAGTGTATGGCCAGTTTAACTTCTACTTTATTACTGTTTTATTACTGTTTATATTTTAAATTGCCATAGAGCATGCTGGAAGTACTGTAGGTGTAAGTAAGTGTTAATAAATACCTGTACTTGGTCTGGTTGGATAACAAAACCTTTCTGAAAAGGAAAAAAGAAAAGTAGAATAAAAAAAAACAATGAAATTGTGCTTTATTGTTGGTATCATAAGTAGAATCAGAGCCGCCAAGAGGTATGCCAGGCTGTGGTAAAAGTTTGTGGGCGTGGCCTAGGCCACCCCCCACCTCCCCCCCCCCAAAAAATGGTTAGGGGGGTGAAAAAACACTATAAAGTTGAGGGGGGTTTCTAATCCCCCCTCCCCAAACCTACAGCATTTGCTGCGCTGACAGCAGGCTCAGCATGAACTTTCACTCTGCCAGTGAGACACTCATGCTGAGCCTGCTGTCAGCACAGCACATGCTGTAGGTGTGTACTGATAAGGATAAGAACTGGTGCAATTTTCCACAACCATTACATACAACTCCAATATTGGTCTAATAAGCATGTTGTTTTTGTACAACCTATTTCGTGAGAAGGACTTACAAAACCCTATGGCTTATTGATTGCTTATTAAGATTTTGCATTTGCATCGATTGATACTGATATTGTTTATAATAATATATGTAAATGCTTGTTGTTTGTTTGTTTTATTAATACATTTTATTCTAGTGTGCACCTTTGAGCACCCCACGCTTCTTTTTCTTCTTGCTTCTATTTGGAGGTTGGCATTCCTCCAGTGTGGAGGCAGCAGTTTGGCACAATACACCCATATATCCCCTAGTGCCTAGACAATTTCTCTCAGTCAGTTATCCTGCACTGTATTCAGTATTCTCCCATTATTACCAGTCTGTTTCCTTATTGTTTTCCTTTCTCCAGTTCTGGTACTAGTCTCCGTTTCTCCATTATTTCCATCTCCATCAGCCTGTGTCTACTTTTATTGTCTGTCACTATTCATTATTTCACTCTCCAGCCTCTCAGCCACTGTCTCCCTCTCTGTTAATCTCCCAATAGACTTCCTAGTTTCCACCTTGCATTTATAGTTCTCCAGTCTCTTAGTAAGAACCTCCTTTCTGCCAGCATGGATTTGGGTCAATTGAGGATGAGCTTGTACTACCACCAGTGATGTAAGTCCTGTTGGCATGCAGTACCGGTAGGTGAGCCTAGCCTTAAGGGTAACGGCAGCTGTTATAGGCAAGAAGACCTGCTGGTGTGTTCTACAAGTGTCAACCCTGGGTGCACAAGGATCATTGCTCTGAAGAGCCAACTTAGACAGAAACCAGCCCTGAAGAGGTCACTACCCTCAAGTTCAGATCCACCAGTTATAATAGCCCACCGAAGAACAGATTCAGAGTGAGGTTTTCCTACGTATTGGGATTTTAGCTTAGTCCTTTTACATCAGTGTCTTTTCTGTCCATTATCGTATATTTATTTTATTTCCTTTTATTTGTTTGCGAATAAACATTGTGTGTTTTAAAATCCATAAATTTATGGCACACACTTATTTTAAACATTGTTTATTATCTGTGCGCCAATCTATACATTTTTCCTACTAGCATCTTCCAAAGAGTTGGAGTTTTCTCATGTACAGAGACAGCATTGTGTTTTCGTTTAAGGGCGCATCTGTTTAAAACCAACACCCTGCACAAGGTATTCTAATTCTAATCAAGATAACGGATGGTGGAACTGAGTTTTTCCAATATAAAGCTATTTGGTAGCACTTTTGTGTTATTAGATTCTGGGTGTGCCCTAGGTATATCAGAAATATAATTAGATAAACGATATTAATACTAATAAGACATATAATAAGATCATATGCTCCTTTTATAATATTGTAGTGAATGGGAGCTAGCATGGGACACACTTATTGGGTCGACATGCATTAGGTCGACACCATTAGGTCGACATGCAGAGAAGTCAACATGGGTCTATGTTGACTTGCGTGTAGGTTTACATGGGCTACGTTGACAGTCAAAAGGTCGACATGGGACTTTTCACTGTATATTGAGCCGAGGTGCCGACAGGCGGTGTTTCATGCCCTACCATCCACTAGGGCGTGATGGGAGAATAAAATGGTGCCTGAAGCATGGCGAGCGCAGCGAGCCACACAGTGCTATGAGGGGGGGGGGGGGAGGGGACTTGCTGTGTGTCCCCCCCCTTTCCAACAGTGGCAGCAGCACACAACTCTACAGCATGTGCTGTGCTGACAGCAGGCTCAGCGTGAGTTCTCACACTGTCAGTGAGACGCTCATGCTGAGCCTGCTGTCAGCACAGCACATGTTGCAGAGGTGTGAGCTGCTGCTGCTGCCCGAGAGCGCAGGGGGGGTTGGACCAGGTCCCCTCCAACTAGCCTGGGCCCCGGTAATTAGTAAACGCCCCCCGCCCCCTCAGCAGCCCTGCCTGTTGGTAATGGAACACATGCAAGAATAAAAAAAAAGTATACAAATTTTACTTGTCCACAGTGAAGACCATTTAAGACAGTGCCACCAGATGTTTGTATGCACATACCTAACCAACTGTGAATGTTTAAACTATAGAATTGCTAATCCTCACAAATGAAGCTCGGTAAAAGTGTGGAACATATAACATGTGGAATTTATTACCCAAAGTGACTGCACCAATCCTGCATCATGTTTACTGTGCTCTCTATGGGGGTTATTCTAGTTCATTCTTTCTGACAAATTCCTTCTTAGATGGACAAAACCATGTGCACTGCGGGTGGGGCAGATGTAACTTGTGCAGAGAGAATTAGATTTGGGTGAGTTATTTGGTTTCTAGCAGGGAAAATACTGGCTGCTTTATTTTACACTGCAATATAGATCTCACTTTGAAGTAAAACCTCACCCAGATTGATTTCTTATTTAAGGTATGTGAAATGTAAATGTTGTATCTGTATCCCTCTTGAGAAAGGGGTAGTGACCCCGAAACGAGCCGTTGAGGCTGATGATACAATAAAGACGTGAACCCTGTTTACCACAGTGCCGTGTCGACTCCCGGTTTTCTGGGGATCCTGCATGCTATATATATATATATACACACACACACACGCACGCGCGCGCGTGCGCACACACACACACACACACAGATCGCTTCCGGTTTGTATGGAAAAAAAAAATCTCCACTTACAAAATCAGAGTTCATTCTTGTTGCTTGTAGAGTCCACCTAGATCCCTGAAACATCAAACATAAATATTTTTAGCATCGGAGCTACAATTGAATATTGAGAATCCTTACGATTTTATAGAGCCAAACACAAATTAGGTGTGTACAAAGAGTGGGTGTGGAAAAACTAATGTTTTTCACAACTTTTCTCGTTTTTCTCTCATTTTTAAATTTTTTGGGGGGGCGGGCTATCCAATTTGGTTGGCCAAAAAAAAAAAGGTACTTGTTTGGATGCGATCAAAATGATTTTTTAATTGTACAGGCACCCTGATGGGTGATTACTATGTTAAATGCACCCCCATTGTTAACACCACCCCCACTATGAACGCCAACCTGAAGCATGGTGAGCCCGCGAGGGGCGGCGGTACGCGTCCTCCAACCTTTTCATACCCCCACTATCCACGTCGGCGTGGAGTTGATTCCATATAGTGTGGCGAGCATAGCGAGCCACCGAACCCGAAGCGTGGCGAGCGCACGGGGATTACTGTACTTCACATGTATTCCACGTACTTCACATGTATTCTCGCTGCGCTCGCCACGCTTCGGGTTGGCGTTTATAGTGGGGGTGGTGTTAACAATGGGGGTGCATTTAACATAGTAATCACCTATCAGGGTTCCTGTACAATTAAAAATTGTAATTGTAATTAAAAATTGTAATGGCATGCCATGCAACGTGATATTAAAATTGTACAGTGAGGCTCTTAGGACCCGAAAATCGGGTCCAATCGCATACCTTAATTAGTGGTATGCGATGGCATACAATGGGCACCGTGCTAGGAAACAAGTACCAAAATAACATGTCGTACAAAAACACACAGGTTCAGTGAAATCTTTTTATCGTTGTTGCTAGAAACAGCCTCATTTTTTCGCTGAAAAAAGGGGCAGTTTTGGGGGATTTTGCTTTGCCCTGTCATGGCTCACTCTGGCTTATCAGGATTAATTAAATAGGCCATGGGTCCTCAAACTGCGGCCCTCCAGATGTTGTGAAACTACAAATCCCAGCATGCCTTGCCACAGTTTTCCTACAAGTGAGTGTTAAAACTGTGGCAAGGCATGCTGGGATTTGTAGTTTCACAACATCTGGAGGGCCGCAGTTTGAGGATCCATGAAATAGGCACTGGTGACACCATGGTGACACAATTTTCAGTGATAAATAATTACAGGTAATTAAACCCCCCCCCCCACACACACACAAAAAGTTACTTTTAAAATATTTGAAATGGAGTTTCAAATATTTTAAGGATCAAAATGAGAATAACAATATTATACCAACACATAATTATCTTATTACCATTTCAATAGTAACAAGATTTTTTAATTTATTATTTGAATCATAAATAGACATGTAGCATGATGTAGACATACCACAAACTGCAATATCAACATGTTAACTGTCCATTCATTTAAACTGCTCTATAGTTTATTGCCCTCATGCCAGTTACCTGCTGGTCAAACAGTGCCCAGAACATTGGCAGCGGAATATAGAGGAATAGAACCTTCGTTACCATTTTCACTTCTGCAATCAACTTTTTCTGGAAGGCAAATTGCATTTTGTTAGATTTATCCACGATAACACTGATAAAGGAATTTAAACACAGCTTATATTTGTCCAATCAGCCCATGAGGAGACATATTCCATTTTCTCTGAGAGTTATCATAATTCATTAAGGGGGACAAGTTATAGTAATAATCTAATGGTGACCATATCCATGCAACTTCATGTGGGCAACATTGTATCATTACAGTATATTATTATTTCAAGATGAAGGCACCATTGATAATGCCAGAAAATAATACATATTACAGGTTGAGTATCCCTTATCCAAAATGCTTGGGACCAGAAGAATTTTGGATAGAGGATTATTCCGTATTTCAGAATATTTTTATATTTCATTGATGTATCTTGAGGTATCTTGCATTTATGATGTATAACAACATCAAACACATGAAATACACACAAATATATTTTATTTGTGCATATAACAAGGTTTCAAAATATGAAACAAAGTTTGTGTGCTATCTCAGACACTAATTTTGAATGCCAAGCAATCATGTCCTTGCACATATTTTGTGCCTTTTATATATATAATATCTTCAGTAGTGCTTTTAACAAAAAATATATATATTCACTTTCTGGAATGTATGGTCTTCGAATAATTTGGATAATGGATGTTTGGATAAGGGATACTCAACCTGTACCACAATCATAAATTTCAAGTTTGTGTCTTTTCTATGTAAAATAAATCAAGATGGTTGTTTTAAATGTGTTGCTTTGCAAAGCGTTTATTTCCCAGTGGTTTTCCTGCAGTTTGGTCTATAGTAAATTATGAGGTTTCAGAAAACATAGCCAAACAGCATTTTCCATATACCACCTGTATATCTAGTTTGTATTCTGAAAATACATTAATATTGTATTCATTTGTTAGAAGAATGCATACTGTATGAATTGTTTAGAAGAATGAAGTTGGTATTGCTGAACTGAATGAGGTCATTCATCCATCTGGCAATGTATGTTACTGAGACTGTTGCAATGTTTATTCTTTATCTTTACACAGTCCAATTCACTCTCCCTCATTGTAACATATCCAGTTGAATCAGATAAAACATTCAATGATCATTTGATTCATCAATCTGTCATTAACCACAACAAGCCTAGACATGGTAACCTTTCAATATTATCTCACCGGATACTTCTCAGTGGCCCAGTCCAACCAGTGCTCTCTCTTGGGAAATGTTTTGGAGCGATGATTCCATCGGTTCTTTATAGCATACTAATACAAACAAGAAACACAGAGCTCACTCTCACTGATCAGTTTTTGCATGTGAGGTTGGAAATAAATCAGAATTTAGTAATAATTGTTTGCATTTGTTGTCACTATTATAAACTACAGTAACATACTAATTAAATCGGTACTTGTGACTTATCTGGGCACCCGATTTTCTTCATCGCACCTAAAAATCGCGTCAAATCGCATTGCATACAATCAGATTGCATGCGATGCGATTTGCAGCGATTTTAATATGTGAAGGCACCCAGATGCCTGTTTCATATGTGAAATGGCCCCCCAGACCCCATTTTTAATTGTATACCCACCCTGATGGCTAAATGCCCCCCATTGTTAACGCCACCCCACTATCAACGCCAACCCGAAGCGTGGCAAGGGGCGGCGTTACGCGTCCTCCGACCTTTTCATACCCCCACTATCCACATCGGCGTGGAGTTGATTTTATATAGTGTGGCGAGCGCAGCGAGCCACCGAGCCCGAAGCGTGGCGAGCGGACGCGGATACCTTTGAAGCCCGCGGGGGGACGCGTATAGCTGTGAAGGTATCCACGTCCCCTCGCGGGGCTCGCTGCGCTCGCCACGCTTCGGGCTCGGTGGCTCGCTGCGCTCTCCACACTATATAAAATCAACTCCACGCCGACGTGGATAGTGGGGGTATGAAAAGGTCGGAGGACGCGTACCGCCGCCCCTCGCAGGCTCGCTGCGCTCGCCACGCTTCGAGTTCGCGTTGATAGTGGAGTGGCTTTAACAATGGGGGTCATTTAGCCATCAGGGTGGGTATACAATTAAAAATGGGGTCTGGGGGGCCATTTCACATATGAAACAGGCATCTGGGTGCCTGTACATATTAAAATCGCATCAAATCACATCGCATGCAATACAATAGCATACAATGCAACGCGATTTTCTCTTCAAGGGAATTTCAAGGGAAATCGCGTCAAATCGCATGCTTAGGGTACTGGCATACAATTTCAACATCACCCAGATAAGTCACAAGTACCATTAAATCTATCAGATAAAAAAGTTACATTTATAGGGCTATACTAGGTGAAGGATGTGGACACTGGTAAGAATGAAAGAGCTGGTGTAATACTAACTGATGTTCAGCAGGGCAGAGTTACAGCGCTTGTAAGCAGCGAATTTTGCTGCTTCTCGAGTCAACCTGAATTAGGCCCATAGTACATGAAGAATGGAGTGTGGAGAGGCGCAAAAGGAAGGAATATAGCAAGTCACAAAAGAAAGGAGCATGGAGAGTTACTGGATGAAGGAATACAGTGATGTACAGAAAGAAAGAGTATAGAGAGGTACAGAAGGAAGGTATACAACAGGGTATAGAAAGGAATATTAAAATGTTCAGAAGAAAGGAGTACACAGAGGTACAGAAGAACAGAATCCAATGAGATACAGAAGGGAGGAGTGCAGAGAGGTACAGAAGGGAGGAGTTCAGAGATACAAAAGGGATGAGTACTACAGAGAGGTACAGAAGAGCAGAGATGGGAGAAGTACAGAAGGGAGGAGTACAGAGTGGTACAAAAGAACAGAGTCTGATGAGATATAGAAAGGATGAGCCCAGAGAGGTACAGAGAAACAAAATCCAATGAGGTACAGAAGGGAGGAGTGCAGAGAGGTACAGAAGGGAGGAGTGCAGAGAGGCACAGAAGAACAGAGACTGATGAGATACAAAGGGGATGAATACTACAGAGAGGTACAGAAGAACAGAGACTGGTGAGGTACAGAAGGGAGGAGTACAGAGTGGTACAGAAGAACAGAGTCTGATGAGATACAAAAGGGAGGAGTACAGAGAGGTACAGAAGAACAGAATCCAGAGAGATACAGAAGGGAGGAGTGCAGAGAGGTACAGAAGAACAGAATCCAGAGAGATACAGAAGGGAGGAGACTGAAGAACAAAGACTGGAGAGGTACAGAAGGGAGGAGTACAGAGTGGTACAGAAGAACGGAGTCCAGAGAGGTACTCAAGTCACATGTTCAGGGTGCAAATCTGAGAAGAAAACAGGAAATTACAGGTGGCAGTAATATGCTATCACAATCTCAAATACCTTAATATCTACAGGAGTTCATTATCAATTTATTTGTGACTATCCTAAAGACCCTTTAATTAAATATTTCTCTCCAAGTTTTGATACATAAACCCCCTTTGTTTTCTATTAAGTAGTCAGTAGTCGGAGCTGTACATCAGCATACTTACGCCAATGCATTTGAAGACTGAGGCTAAAATATTCCCTTGTGGAGGATATTTCTTATACATCCCACTCCCACCGACAAACACAACTAGGGGAAAACAGTGAGAGTACAGAGTCAGTGATCAGAAGATGCCCTTACATGACCCACAATCCTGTCTGCATGAAAAAAAAATGATTAACAAAGTATGCATTCATCTGCTCAGTGTATTGGAATTATAAGCGAAAAAAGAGGAGTTTGTTAAGAGTAAAGCTGGGTACACGCTGGAGCACAGGGGATTCATTCCAACATCAGAACATATCCCCTTCAGCCCAGATTGCACTGGAGCAATATTAATGAAGTATGGAATAAACACTGTTCCATCCTTTACATGCTAGTAAAGTCAGTACTTGCATGATGTCGCAAGTAATGGTGGCTTCCAGCACATCAAACCTAGCATAGCAAGTGACTGTTGCCTGAAATGTATTATTCTAGTTCATTCTTAGAGACAAATTCCTTCTTAGCTGGACAAAACCATGTGCACTGCAGGGGGGCAGATGTAACATGCGCAGAGAGATTTAGCTTTGGGTGAGTTCTTTTGTTTCTGTGCAGGGAAAATACTGACCGCTTTATTTTTACACTGCAATATAGATCTCACTTTGAAGAAAAACCCCACCAAAATCGAATTCTCTCTGCACATGTTACATCTGCCCCCCTGCAGTGCACATGGTTTTGTCCAGCTAAGAAGGAATTTGCCTCTAAGAGTGAACTAGAATAAGGCCCTCAATCTCTTGCAGAATCTGAGAGCGATATAGTGCATACAGATGGAGCCCCTCTCATTCAGCTCCAGTGCTCGCCAGAATGTCCCCGCTGGTGAGCACTGGCTGAGAGGGACTCCATTATACTGGGACACATGAGCGTCTTACAAGCACGCACGTGCATCCCAGTCACTTGGCGGCTGGGCGGCGGAATCCTGCCCATCTCCGCTTCAGGAAGACTGGCACGGTTGGGGGGGTGCGGGGAGGCGGCGGGGACTGGCGAGGCGGCGGGGACTGGCGAGGTGGACGGCAATGGGGAGCTCTGTCGGAACAGGGCATGCAACCACCTCATGCGCGCGCCCCCTTACGTCGGATGGTGGGGGCGGGGGGCTGGCGATTCTATCAACAACTAGACCGGCTCCATCTGTACACACTGAAAGTTATCGTTCAGTGACATCTCTACCCAACCCATGCTCCGTACATGCAGTCTCTGATGTAATTGACAGATTGAGCTGCATATACAGATGACGGGGGGTATTTAATGATGCATGGGAGTGCGCATTGTTAACAATGTAGTGGGTACACACAAAGTGATTTTCACTATAGAGTTAATGACTCGTAAGAGTCACCTGCCTAACTTTTGAACATATTACATGAGACCCTATATGAAAACAGAACAAAGTACTTTGTGATTGCAGGTCTCCCTCTAGGTATACTTACTGAGTGCTACAAACATTAAGGCAGCTGGAACCCCAAATGCCAACGCATAACAGTCTCCCCCGAAACACTGGACACCGCCTGCAAGGACAGACAGGAATTATACTTCATAGATAATAATATGAAATGGTTTTTTCTACAGCTGCATGTACATAAAAAAAAACTCAATATGGGGAAAAAGTTGATGGTATTGTCCAAACAAGTTACATGTATTTCTTCCCATTTAGGAGCTTTGGGTGATGGCAGCAATACTGACCTCGAAGAACTGGGGTCACCAAGGTGGATATGAGACTCCCTGCATTAATGGACATGTAGAAGATGGAGAAAAATTTGCTTCTTTCTTTAGCCTAAAAATCCAGAATCACAAATAAGTTATGTGTAACAGAGAGACAAACCTCACATATGGGATGGGATGAGTGGAATGGAAATCTGACTGCGTGCATGGAAATAAATGTATATATTCGCCCATATGTAAGGTTTTGGTACATTCAATCTTACTTGTAGATTTCGGTACTTGTGAATTATCCGGGCTGCCGATTTTGTCCTTAAGTTTGGTTAATTTAAGGACACCCGACCGACGCGATGCCCGCGATTTAGCCCCAAATCGGGGGCATCGCGTCGGTCGTGGCCGTTATAAGGGGCCGCGACGCGATGCCCACGATTTCCCATAGACAGTAATGTTAAAAGACACGATGGACCCGATTTCCCATAGACAGTAATGTTAAAAGACGCGATGGACCCGATTTCCCATAGACAGCAATGTTAAAATAAAATGACAATGTGAAATTGGCCAATATGTTTTTAAAAAAAATGTTTCATGGCCCCCCACCACCGTTAACCCCACCCCGCTATTGACGCCAACCCGAAGCGTGGCGAGCGCAGCGAGCCCGCGAGGGGCGGCGGTACGCGTCCTCCGACCTTTTCATGCCCTACTATCCACTAGGGCGTGGAGTGAGAATAGAATAGTGTGGCGAGCGCAGCGAGCCACCGAGCCCGAAGCGTGGCGAGCGCAGCGAGCCCCGCGAGGGGACGCGGACACCTGTGAAGCCCGCAAGGGCACGCGGATACCTGTGAAGGTGTCCGCGTCCCCTCGCGGGGCTCGCTGCGCTCGCCACGCTTCGGGCTCGGTGGCTCGCTGCGCTCGCCACACTATTCTATTCTCACTCCACGCCCTAGTGGATAGTAGGGCATGAAAAGGTCGGAGGACGCGTACCGCCGCCCCTCGCGGGCTCGCTGCGCTCGCCACGCTTCGGGTTGGCGTCAATAGCGGGGTGGCGTTAACGGTGGTGGGGGGCCATGAAACATTTTTTTTTAAAACATATCCAATGTGAAATGGCCATATTGGGCAATTTCACATTGTCATTTTATTTTAACATTGCTGTCTATGGGAAATCGGGTCCATCGCGTCTTTTAACATTACTGTCTATGGGAAATCGGGTCGGAAATCGGGTCCATCATGTCTTTTAACATTACTGTCTATGGGAAATCGTGGGCATCGCGTCGCGGCTCCTTATAACGGCCACGACCGACGTGATGCCCACGATTTCGGGCGCGATGAAAAAATCGGCAGCCCGGATAACTCACAAGTACCTAGATTTCTACTATGTGCACTTGACACAGACTAATACAAATGATATTCCTGGCCTGTTTGGCCCATAGATGTGTCAATATGCTAATGTGAAAAAATATGTAGATGTGCTAGAAAATCGTCTTGGAATCATTCAGATTGTCCGGAATCAGAAGGATGACCACGAGCACATAAAAACTCTGGATGCTTTTTGCTACATCCATTAACCCTAAGCAGCGTAAATGAATGGCAGTCAATCCACGGATTATTACACAGAGACGTAATCAATGTTTTTATACATCTATCCATTGTTTTAAACTTACAGCCAGTATATATGTCATCCATTTAACTTGATACTGTACATTATTGATTTGTTGCTAACTCTAACATTATAATTGGTTTTCATGTAATCACAGTGACATTTATTTCTTTATAATTTTTATGCTAGGTGGTCACCTGCTATTATATAATTAATTAGAATTGATTTTTAAATAAACATTTATTTTCCATACTAGCTGGAGTTCCCGGCGTTGCCCCGGATTTTAAAAATGTTTGTTTACAAAAATCAATTCAAATACTAAACACTCAGTATAAATAACATTAGTTGTTTTGTTAATTTACTTTAAAGCGCAGCACATTATGCATCTCCTGATATACTTTGTGCTGCTGGGGACCCTGCTACTGACACTATGGCCCTTATTCAGATCTGATCGCAGTACAAATTAGTTCTCAAAATGGGCAAAACCATGTGCACTGCAGGTGGGGCAGATGTAACATGTGCAGAGAGAGTTAGAGTTGGGTGGGGTGTGTTGAAACTGAAATCTAAATTGCAGTGTAAAAATAATGCAGCCAGTATTTACCCTGCACAGAAACAAAATAACTCCCCCAAATCTAACTCTCTCTGCACATGTTACATCTGCCCCACCTGCAGTGCACATGGTTTTCCCCATTTTGAGAACAAATTTGTACTGCAATCAGATCTGAATAAGGGCTTTATATAACTGTGTGGGTTTGTGCTTTTTTTTTTTTTAAAAGCAAAAAACTGCTAAAATTGCAGATTATTTTTTTTTTTTGCTCCTACGCTATTATTAACCTCAATATTATACATTTTCACTCATTCCTAGTCTTTTCTAAACACCTCACACTATTGTTTTTAGGGCAAAGGGTTGCACCGCGGTAGCTGGATAACTATGCTGAGCCACACAAATGGGCGGCACAAACATATGGCTCGTTTAGGGATGGCACTGCAGCGGCAGACAGGATGGCTGTTTAAAAAACTATGCCCCAAAAAGCACATAATGGCAAAAAAAGTGGTGCAAGATGGAATTGTCCTTGGGCCCTCCCACCCACCCTGTAGTACCCTCTCCCAGCTAACAGTCACACAGCAGCAGATACAAAAAAATTGGAAAGTATTTTTAGGAATTTATTTACGTCTGTAACCCTTATTGTCCAAAAAAATTAGATTGATTATTTTACAGCACCGATTATTTTGCAGCACCGGTGTGCACACTGGCGAAGTGAGACTTGTAGTGCCCTCTCCCAGCTAACAGTCACACAACAGCAGACACAGAAAAATTGAAAATGATTATTAAGAAGTCACTAACACTAACACTCAGGCTCAGCAGGTTGTCACTATCTATCTGTCTATCAGGTTGTCACTTAAACTACTACACCATGCAGGTTGTCACTATCAGCAGTGTAGAACTACTACACCACGCAGGTTGTCACTATCAGCAGTGTAGAACTACTACACCACGCAGGTTGTCACTATCAGCAGTGTAGAACTACTACACCACGCAGGTTGTCACTATCAGCAGTGTAGAACTACTACACCACGCAGGTTGTCACTATCAGCAGTGTAGTAGTTAAAACTACTACACCACGCAGGTTGTCACTATCAGCAGTGTAGAACTACTACACCACCCAGGTTGAACTTGTCACTATCAGCAGTGTAGTAGTTAAAATGACTACACCAGGCAGGTTGCACAGCGGGGTGGGAGAATGAGCATGCGGGCGGGGCCAGGGAAGACACTGTTCAATCTCCTAGACTGGAGTTAACACGGCGCCCGCCTGGCGGTCCTTATATACATACTGTATAGTGACATTGTAGTGATGTTGTCCCGATGTTATGTGATTGACAGCGGGAACCTGCGGGCGCGGGAAAGGCGAGATCCGAGTCTGGGTGGGAAAACCCGAACAGGCTTGTGAACGCATACGGATAGGGGTGTGTCCGGATTCCCGAAATCCGGATGCGCACATCTATAATGTGTAACAAGTATGGTGTCAATTGCTGCAGTCTTTCTGGAGTTATGCTGGAACATACATATGAGTGTACAGCAAAAATTGCATTTTTTAATTAATAAAAAATTAACCATAATTTATTCTGATTTGGAATTTTTTTAGTTGCCTCTGTCATGGTTTAATCCACTCGTAATATGATCTTCCCTTGTAAACTGTGGATTTCTTTAGAACCGACAGGAGGACAGACACATTTTCCCATCTATATATTAGAATATGAGAGAAAGATAGATTCAACCCTGAATTTTGTTCAGTTCCGAGATTATCGGCAATCAGTGCATCGGTGTGAGACGCACTGAGCATATGTTGTGATGGGCTGCTTGTATCAGTGGGTGTGATCAGTGATCTTGGTAATTGTAATTTCCATAAAACAAAAATTGTGTTTTTTAATTAACTAAAAATTAACCGTAATTAATTTTGATTTCAAATTGTTTTAGTTGCCTCGGACGTGTTTTAATACACTCGTATGTAAAATTTCACGTTCTTGGCTTGTAAACTGTGGATCTGTATAGAAACAAGACCTTGATAAAGACAGCTGAGTCTGTTGAAAGGCATCGGTGGAGAGACATCTGCTGACATCTGCTTTGTTTTGATACCTGGTCTGCGGTTCATGGCCACATACTGTCGTTCAGCGTCACATATCCATTCCGGACCATATTGGAAGTGACCAGATTGGACGATATTGCCATAAAGATACCTTTATGAGAGGACCTATCGCTGTTTAATTGTGAGTTTTGTACGCCATCTATCAAATGATCTTTGAGCTTTCCTATCCAGAACACATCGGTGTCCCCGATAACATTTAAAGATACCTTGATAGGAGTGTATAGCCCTATCACTGGGTTATTTTCCCCTTGGTTCCTCATTTTTCAATATATCAGTATTTGATATTGTTTTCCTATTCTTTTTTTTGTCCCACTTTGGCATGTTTGTGAGGAATTCTGGTTCTCTACACACTAAGGAAGTGAGGAGATTGATGGACTAACAAGACCCCAGCACCTTTACACATTTTTCTTCATCTTTGCAACATACTATTCTCGAGGAGTTTGGGGTGATCCTCCTCCTCTAATTTGTGTGGCAGCAGGGATCAGGACTGCGCCTTGGAACTATTATCATTTGTTTGTTACAACATTGTTTCCCCCAGCTCACTGAATGGTATTAGTAACCAATCTTGAACACCACATGATAATAGAATTCAGAGAAATTGGTTACATATACCTGCGCAGGTGTATGATATGCCCCCAAGCCACGTCAAGGCTTCTCTGTATATTGGGGGTCCCTAGCGCTATATCTAGGTGCAGGGTGCGGCACCCAATAAAACTAGCATTAGCTAGAAAGACCAGAGCAGCACACCAGTGAAAAACTGTAGTGTTAATAAATATTAGTGGTAAGAAGCCGAAGCTATGTATAGAGAGAGAGAGAAAAAAATGAAATGTAATTAAAATATTAAAGAAATAGTGTTAGTGAGGAAAATAAAAAAAGTGTTAATAGAATGTAAGGGTTTGCAGCACTAGAGCCACCAAGCACCTAGATATAGCGCTAAGAACCCTCAATATACAGAGAAGCCTTGACGTGGCTTTGGGGCATATCATACACCTGCGCAGGTATATGTAACCAATATCTCTGAAATCTATTATCATGTAGTGTTCAAGATTGGTTACTAATACCATTCAGTGAGCTGGGGGGAACTATGTCTTGTTTTACTTACTCAGTATTAACCCCTCCCTTGCATGCACCTAAGTGGTATTACTGAACTAATTGAGCATCTACCACTATCCATATGATTTGTATAGAAAGACAGACGGACACATTTTCGCTTTTATATAGTAGATTATACTGTTTGATGTCTTGTTCAGATATAGATGCACCTGATTACAATTAGTGCAAGACTAGTCTGCTTTGTGCTCGGATTGTCTATGACTAGTTCTGAAGCATACGCAATGCAAACTAATGCAAGGTATGGACCACACAATTGTACCCTGAGCTCTTCATCAGGCCACTATCCTTCCTAGTATTACAAGTGCCCATGTAATGCACTATACACGCATCAGATGCCATACATATAGTCATTACAGTACATTTAAATATTAAATATCCCCAAAGCATCTGGCACTTTAATGCCTCTGATGTTTGCAAAATGGGGAAAAACTAAGAAAATGTGTGATGCATATTCATAAACACAGATGATATAATATGATAGTTGCTATGATTTTTTCCCTATGAAGAATCATTTTGTAGACATAAAATCTTACTTGTTCTTCTTCAAACTGATCCCCTCCAAAGGCAGCCACGCAAGGTTTAATGCCACCTGTGCCAATGGCAATAGCAATCAGGCCTATCATTGATAGAGCTCTGCGAAATAGAGATTGTTGCGTTAAAGTCCTGTCACACTGCACTGACCACATCAATCCCTCTGGGAAAACAATATATCTAAATATCACACCAATGGAATGAATCTGTAATGAAGTTTACTTTATTCTTACTGGATTTATTCAAACTTTTCATTGATTATAAAAGTCCAGCTACATTAGAGAAAGTACCACAAGTTTGCCCATGTAGGAGCCATTTGCTACAGCTGAAATTTGTGCAAACTTAAATTGATGCCTTTAATGCCAATGGTCAATCCTCAAAAGTGAACAGCATTTTAATTTGTTGAACATCTCATTTAATTAGTGTATAAAAGTCAAAGTTTAAACCGAACAGCAAAACGCGAATATGATCTGCAAGCACAAGTTGAGAATAATGAAAATGTACAGAAAACTTTGCCATCAAATTTGATAGGGTAAGATGAGTCTATTGCTGTGTACATACGGTGAGATTTGACATTAGATTTTGACTATATAGTCAAAATCTCATGCAGATCACACGTTTTTTACCTTGCGCTCCCGATGCGCGCTCCCGGGATAGTGCAAATCGAAACCCAGATAGAAAGGTCAGCAATATAGTCAGCAATATAGTGCAAAGTGAATGTAGATTGTATGAATTGTATGTAAATAGTACAGAGATAGCAAAGATTGTATAGCAATCAAATCTTAAGTCAAATAGCAAGGGAATCTCAATGTGTGTACACACCATAAGACGGTCTGCTTGGAGGAGAAAACATACAGTGCATATAACATTCCAAACTTAAAGTTACAGTATAATGTACAAGGACTGTGGTTTTACTTACATATGCAAATCTGTGCTTCCAATGGTAGGAATGGCACCCACAGATTTTATTACGTGACCTATGACGTACAAGATGGACAACCAAAAGATTGTGCTGCAATAACAACATAACAATTGGTCAAGGCTCAAATTGACATAACCAGATACTGTGTGTAGTGAAATTGGGAAACATTTGTCTAAGAATATTGGGTAAAAATATGCATAACTAATATCTGTCTATATCAGGGGTGAATTTATGAAGCTTGGAGAAGTGTTATCTATCCCCATTAAGAACGTTATGAGCAAGGTGATAATGGTTCAGCCAATCAGCTACAATATGTAAATTGACAGGTAAGAGCTGATTGGCTGAACCATTATCACCTTGCTCATAACGTTCTTAATGGGGATAGATAACACTTCTCCAAGCTTCATAAATTCACCCCTCTGTCTTTTACAGTAAAGAACAATATCAAAATGCCTGATTCTATCTATCTATCTATCTATCTATCTATCTATCTATCTATCTATCTATCTATCTATCTATTATGAAAATCGCTTCATTATCAGGAACAAGTTATTAAAAAAAGTTTTTGGAAGTAAGGGTTTGGCCCTAGTGATTTCGGGACACTAGGGACTCTAGGGTGTGATGTACTAACGGCAAAATGCGGTAAAAATCTTGTTTCAGTTTTTTGCCACACTTCCCATATGTACTATGACCTGGTTGCCGGGTTTACAGTACACATGCAAAAGCTGGCATTACCCTATGGAGTTCTTTCCCCCATAGCCACCATATAACTTTTCACATGTGCAGTAAGTGATGACTTAATCAAGTTAATTGGATGAAGTGCGGATATCACTTCCATAATTAGAATTCCTTGCGCATAAGAATGCTGTGTGTGTGTGTGTGTGTGTGTGTGTGTGTGTGTGTGTAAAACCACCTACATAGTTTTTTTTAATAAAATAATTAAAAAATACTTTTTACACTTTGTTAAATAAAAAAAAAATGCAGTTTCTAAGCAGAATTTGGAAAAAAAGGATGAAAAATGATGATGAATTTCGGACAGTCCTTTTAGTGTGCCATTCATGGAATAATGGGTAGGTGGGGAAAACTTTAACTCCCTAAAAAAAAATCACCAATTTAGAACATTCTCAGAGATGCAGGTGATCTGGCCTTTGCCATAACATCTCATAAAAGTATGCGATCTGTGGGAAATGCATGGAAGCAAAACATTTAAAACATCAAAATACATAAATACATATACACTATTTTGCTGTGAAATTAGCAAAACTCCATTAAGTAGTATTAGAAAGTAATAGTGGCAGGGACTTGCAGCTAGCACCTTATTTCACAAACCCACAAATGTTCTGAATGTGCAGCACAGAGGTTATCCAGGGCTGCAGAATGGAACTGTGTATCACAAATGTCCCCATCTAATTGTACCATTTGTCTGAATCATCCCTAAGCCGTAAGTAACAATTATAGGTGGGAAAACTGTTTGTTTCTGTAAATAAATAGTAGAAATGTTTATTGTACAGGAGGCTGGGAAAAACCTTACTTGAACTTCCCTAGCCAAGTGTCAGCGATGGGGGCTCCGATAATTGGTGTAAAGTAGCAAAGACTAGAGAAGGCGTGGTAGACTGTGGTAGACAAGTTCTCATCCCAATGGAGATAGTTGAGGAAGTATAAAGTGAGGACAGCTGGAAACAAATAAAACAATGTTACTTTTAAATACACAACAATAAAGGTATTCTTTAACACAGGTAATTTTATTTATCTATCTATATATATCTATCTATCTATCTATCTATCTATCTCAATTAATGTTCTAAGAAAGAGTGTGACACCCAGGACTTTGGGGAATGCCCCTTGTGCTGTCCAGGCTAGGAGTAGCCTGTTTTTCCCCAACATATGGCACTTACGGTGCCCCTCGGAGGGTTGCTAAGCAACCAAACCTGTGCAGCCTTGGGAAGCAGGACCCTGAAGGGTTAACCCTGCCTCTGTAGAAAGGCGCGAAAAGGGGTGCCCTGCGATTGGAGGACAGCAGGAGCGCGAAGGAGAGGAAGGTGTGTGTGGTTACTGGCAGGAGAGAGAGACAGCGTGCCTAGCAGAAGAGGAGAAATAACGTGCAGAGGACGAGAGAGTGCCCAGCGCTCACCTGACCAGCGTGTCCAGACGCCCGCCGAGAAGCCAGCGAGGACAGAGCGGCGGTGATTGACGGCGCGACCTCAAAGCACCCAGCAGCAGCGCGGGCAGCGTACGTCATCCGCGCCCGGCTGCCGAAGAGAAGAGGAGACGGTTGACGCTGGTCTGACGCGTCCAACCATCCCGCGGAGACCGGACGGCAGCCTGCAGCTTCCACTGCGATCCCCTCCCGCGACCCGGTGCCAGCGACAGCGGCGGACGAAGAGGAGAAGCCCCCGCCGCAGCTCCAGTCGTCCCAAGGGCCCCGCAGTAGACCCCGGCCGGCAAGCGCCGCACCACAAACGTAAGTGCTGCCTAGAAGCCTAGGACTGCACCCCAGCACCCGGCCCACTCCAGCCAGCACCCCAGTGAAGTGGCCCTGCAGATCACCAGACCTCCATCTCCCAGCGTGACAATACCCGCAGCCAGAGAGCCCGGCTGCACCCAGCAGAGCCACAGTAGGTGCCACACCAGCAGCCCTGACCCCAGCCACCACAGCTCCCAGCTTCTGCCACCAAGCCACACGGTGGGCAGTACATTTCGTCTCCAGCCTCACTAAGCAGCTCTCACCCCTATAGGCTGGGAAGATTTCCCCTCTGTACTTTGTAGTCTGCCAGGTGATAATTACACGCCACAGAGACTCCCTTCAGTAGGCTCAGGACCACCCTAGCGTCCCCATAGTGACAGCTTATACATAGTGGAGTAAACCTGCAAAAAGGGTGCTTTTGGAGATCATTAAACTTACAGCGCCATCTTGTGGCTAGAGGTGGGACTTATCCTGTCAGTTCCAAAGGAAATCCCAAAGTTACTTATTTCTTTTCGGGACAGTGTTCTCTCTGGGGCTACCATTAGACCCCCACGGAGGATTGTTCTTTCATGTTATAAGAACCCTGCGCAGTAGGAACATAGAGGCCTCCAACGGACCCCGAAATCTGCATGCACCGGTCTGCCTTAGAGGCAGTAGATTATGTTAGAAACCTGGGTACCCAGTAAACATAGGATTGTTTAGAGTGCTATTGTGTGACGTTATTTTATACTGTGAAGTTACTGAGCTGATAATTCTGTGTGTTTCCATGTGACTTCTAAGTTGCCTTGTATTGTTATCATTGATAATTGCCTTTTAGGGTAGCCCTGCCTAAACTGTGGCATCCTCCCCTTCGAGGACACGACTGCCTCACCCGCGTGCCTAACTTTTATTAAACCAAATCCTTCTGCAACGCCCTGTGGTTGCATACGTTGCACGGGGTCATTCAGTCCTGTCCGTAAAGGAGACAGCCGCTAGAAAATAAGTAAGGTTTTAGAGTGTAACCATTATAGGAGAAGGTACCCGTTAGTTAGCCGCCCTCAGAGGTAGATTCTAGCACGAGTGGAAGTAGCTTACGCTAGACCAGTATATGTTTGTTGTGCTTAGCCTATTTGCATTGTGTTGCATTATAGAGTGAAGGGTATTGTGGTAGACCTGCCGGCTACCGTGTTACAATCTTTAATTGCACTATAAATAAACACCCTTGAACCGTTACTCAAGCCTCATTCCTGTCTCGGCCGAGCCTCAAGTAAGAAGAATACACGGTGATCAAGCTCCTGAAGTCTAGATAAAGGTAAAGGGTTACTGGCCGCCTTTTCCGGTGCACCACATCTAACTTTGGCGTCACGAACAGGATCGGAAAAATGTCGGAAGACGGTACCCCAACACCATCACCCCGCAGACGTCTCCCACCACTACCGGAAGACAAAGAACCGCCAAAAGCAGCGGCGGCACAGATCACGATGCCCTACTACTTCGGGGCCACGTGGCTTCTCACATTCTCTGGAGATACGCGGACGAAAGGCACAAGCACTTTCAAGGCATTCAAGGACCGCATGAAATCAACGTTTACCCTATACCAACTGAACGAAGAACAAAGCAAAGAAATACTGCTGGCACAACTGAGAGGGTCCGCCCTGAGAGAAGTAAAATCATGGTCAAAAGGCGACAAGGAGACGGCGGACAAGATCTTGAAAAAACTGGCAAAGATCTTCGATGCCAAAACCGTGCCAATGCTGAAGAGCAGGTTATATGCCAGGAAGCAGAAACAGGGAGAATCCTTGCGTGATTTCGCACTGGCATTACATGAGGCCATGAAGGCAGTCCAAGCCGCAGACCCAAGAGAAGTGCAACTGGCAGACGAAATGCTGATAGACCTCTTCGTAGAAGGGGCGAGAGAAGAGACCACCCGCGCCCAGCTCCGAATGATAAAGCGACAAGAACAAGGCTGCACCTTCGAGGAACTCAAAGAATCAGCACTACAGGTGTTGGAAAAAATCCAGAATGAAGAGCCGGAAGAAGGAGCTACGGCGGGAGAAGAAGAGGCGGAGGACCACTGGGAAGCCAGACACCAGGGACCTGGTAGTGCGAAGAAGAGAACAGTACTTCAAGAAGCGCAATCGCCGGCAGGCCCAGATCCATTGTCCGCTATAAATAGCAAGCTCACAGAATTGACTCTAAACATCGCCAGAATGGGGCAAAGGCTGGAGCAGAGCGAAGCTAGACAAAATGAGTGGCGCCCGCGAAGAGAAAGAGGAGGAGGAAGACCGCGGTGGAGTACGCCCAGAGAATCGGGAAGACGATCGACCGACCGGTTCGACGAAGAAGGCAGACCAATCTGCCGGAGATGTAACCAAAGCGGCCACGTTGAGAGAAACTGCCCTCAGGGCGATTTAAACGGGGAGACCCCGAGGAGGAGGACCGACCCTCGGGAGGAGACCCGCTACTAGGTCCCCCGAAAGAAGACTGGTGGCCTCACTTTGTAGGGAAGTGCCCCCACATCAGTGTGGAGATCGATGGGATGACAATGGAGGCGCTACTGGACACTGGCTCTCAAGTTTCAACCATCAAGCTGGAGGAATTTGACCGCCACTGGCCTAGAGAGAACATTGTCGCACCCCCCACCACTTGGCTCCACCTGTTGGCAAGTAATGGTCAACCCATCGACTATCAAGGCTACTGGGAGACAGATGTCAAGATAGGCAAAACCACCCTACAGAGACAAGGCTGCCTAGTCACGACCGCCCATTGTGGACACCTGCCCCCGATGATCCTGGGGATGAATATCCTCAAACACTGTCCAGAAGAGATGGTCGAGGCCCTGAAGAAAGGGATGAGGACAGCTGGCCCTAGAGAGAAAAAGACGATGCAGCGGACGATGCGGGTTCTGGAAGGACAACAGAGATTCACAGACGACCGAGGCGAAGTCGGCAAAGCTCAGGTTGCAGACCGACGACCGATCCTGCTCCTGCCTAATTCGGAACACATCATCTGGTGTAAGGCCAGGATTGGCCCAGGAGGAGGAGCATACGATGCCATCCTGGAACCTTATGAACATGACGGCCACCCACCGTTTGCTGTGGCCAGAACGTTGGCTCGAGTCCAGGACGGTAGGGTACCGGTCCGAATTGTCAATCCTCACAATTACCCGATCAAGCTCCATCAACATTGCCCAGTCGCCCGAATCTTCCAGGTCGACTTCCAGGACGTGGTTGGGCATAACGTGACCTCCGTGACGGACGGCGAGGGAAACGAGGAGAGCCCACCAGATGGGTGTGGTGAGAAAGTGTGGTGGGAAGACATCAAAATAGGAGGCCCCGACACCACCGACCCAGAACGCCAAGGCGTCCTCGAGATCATCAGGAGGAATGCAGTGGCGTTTAGCCAAAGCCCGTCCGATTTCGGAAGAACGAAGGATGTGTGCCACTACATCTCGACAGGGACCAACCATCCCATCAAGGAGAGACATCGGCCTATCCCTCCCGCAATGTACCAGCCGGTGAGGAAGATGATTGACGAGATGAAGGAAGCGGGAGTCGTACGAGAGAGCCATAGCCCGTGGGCCTCTCCGATAGTCATCGTGAAAAAGAAAGACGGCAGTCTACGGTTTTGCGTTGACTATCGCAAGCTCAACGCGGTGACTCACAAAGACGCCTATCCACTGCCCCGCATAGAGGAGTCGCTGACAGCGTTGAAGACCGCGGCCTTCTTCTCCACGTTGGACCTCATGAGTGGGTACTGGCAGGTCCCGATGGCCCCCGAAGACATGCAGAAGACCGCGTTCACGACGCCGATGGGACTCTTCGAATTCGAAAGGATGCCTTTCGGATTGTGCAATGCGCCCGCCACGTTCCAACGGCTGATGGAGCATTGTCTGGGCCACCACAACTTCGAAATGATATTGTTCTACCTAGACGATGTTATCATATTCTCAAGGACCTACGAAGAGCATCTCCAGCACCTAGAAGAGGTATTCCGGCTGCTAGCCAAGTCTGGGTTGAAGCTAAAACCCGCAAAGTGTCACCTCCTCAAGCCTGAAGTAGCCTACCTGGGGCATATCGTCGGTGCACAGGGCGTGAGACCAGACCCCGATAAGATTCGGGTCGTCCGAGACTGGCCAGTGCCCCGCTCGGTGCGGGAGGTGAGGAGCTTCCTCGGCTTCGCCGGCTACTATCGCCGATTCGTAGAGGGCTTCGCCGGCATCTCCGCTCCACTCCACGAACTGCTGAGAGGAAAGTCTGGGCAAGAGAGAAAGGGGTCTGCCCCGGTCGATTGGGGGCCCGAGCAACAGCAGGCATTCGAGCAGTTAAAAGCCTCTTTGACGAATACCCCTTTGTTGGCTTATCCCGACTACGAGAAGCCTTTTCAAGTATACACAGATGCGAGCCACAGAGGACTGGGAGCGGTCCTGTCCCAGATACAGGACGGGAAGGAAAGGGTGATCGCGTATGCCAGCAGGGGACTCCGCAAGACCGAGCGCAACTGCGAGAATTACAGCACCTTCAGACTCGAGTTGCTTGCCCTGATCTGGGCCGTCACTGAAAAGTTTAAGAATTACCTCGCCGCAACACCCTTCGTCATCATGACGGACAATAACCCTCTGACCCACCTGACCACCGCTCAGCTAGGGGCCATGGAGCAACGCTGGGTCTCCCGCCTCGCCAATTTTCGATATACAGTGTCCTACAGAAGTGGCAAAGAGAACGGGAACGCAGACGCCCTCTCCCGCCTCCCGGTGGAAGATGTGGCCGAAGAGGGTGGAGAGGTTGCCGAAGAACTGGAAGCTCCGCTCTTCCAGGCCGAGAGGAGAACTCTGGTCTATGCCGAACCTCTGTTGGTTGCCGCCAATCAAACCGATACCGCCCCCACCTTTGGGACGCCTGAGGTAGACTGGGTTGAAGTTCAACAGAAGAGCCCGGTGATTCAAGACCTCTCCCGCCTCCTTCGACGACGCTGTGGCCTGACTGAAGAACAGAGACAGGCAGCAGACCCTGATTTGGTGAAGCTACTAAGACACCGAGGCCGGCTGCAGAAACGGCAGGGCCTACTTGTACGAGTTAGTCTCCACCCAGGAACTCACCAGACCACCACGCAAGTGATCGTCCCACGGCAACAGGCCATTAGATTACTCGAAGCATACCACGATGCCTCCGGCCACTTCGGCACGCAAAAGACTGAAGCAGTCTTAAGGACCAGGTTCTTCTGGATCGGCATGCGGGAAGACATCGAGCAGTGGTGCCAGAAGTGCGTGCCTTGTAGCCTCAAACGACATCCAGAGGCCAGCGAAAAGGACCCCTTACATCCCATCAAGAGCACCTACCCCCTCGAATTGGTGGCCCTTGACCACATAAAACTGGAGCCCAGCTCAAGTGGACACACTTATGCCTTGACAATGACCGATCACTATACCAAATTCCTGGTGGTGGTACCAGTTCGCGACTTGACAGCCAAGACAACGGCCGAACTGTTCTGGAAGCACTTTGTGAAGCCGTACGGGTATCCAGACAGAGTGTTGACCGACCAAGGGCCCGCTTTCAACTCGCAGCTGTTCCATGAGTTGTGCTCCACCTACGGCTGTAAGAAGGTCCAGACCACGGCATATCACCCCCAGGGCAACGGACAGTGCGAGAGGGCCAATAGGACCATCTTGGGGATGCTCCGGAGTCTTTCTACAGAACAACGCACTCGCTGGCCGACCCTACTCCCCGAGCTCACCTACATATATAACAATGTAGAACATTGCTCCACGGGGTTTACCCCCTACTACCTCCTGTTTGGCCGACGGGGAAAGCTGCCAAAGGACCTGGAGCTGTCACCCGGCCTAGACAACCAGCCCCGCTTACAACAAAGTTGGGTGCAAGAACACCAGCAAAGGATGGAGAACGCTCGGGAGATCGTAGAGAAGAGGATGGAAGCAGCGCACGTCAGACACGAGACCGACTACAACGCTAATGCTCGTCCCACGCCACTCCAGATAGGCGACAGGGTCTGGAAAAGGAAGCACCATCGGTCAAGCAAACTCGATACAATGTGGGAGACCGCCCCATACACCGTGCTTCGCATCCCAGATGGAGACGTCTACACTTACCAGATCCAACGCAACCTTGGTGGGCCTGTCCTCACCGTATCGAGAAATCAACTAAAGTTGTGCATCGAGGGACCCCCATCCGAAGAAGAAGACTCCTCTGACCAAGAACCCATTGAACTCGCTGAACCCATTCCTCTCCATGACTCAATGGAACTGTTGTTGTTCATGAGCGGGTCTATACCGAGACAACTAGTACAGACTGTACACCATGGAAGCCCTGCACGGCCAGTAACTGAAGATCCGGCGGATCCTGCCGACGCTCCTGTTGTCCACCGTACTCCCGTCAGGGAAGTCCGAAGATCTGAGCGGTGCACAAGAGGAGTGTTACCACTCCGCTACAGAATGTAAACAGTACTGTACTACCAAATTCCTTTTGTAAATATGTATATAGAAGTTGCGTAGAGTATTAAGATTTGTCTGACATTTGCCATTTACCATGACCCTTGTGAAAAGACATTTCAGGGCCTTATCTTCTTGTATTTGTGTTCCGGACTTTATCCTGGACTTTGTGTGAACAATTAAATTGATGCCCGGGGACTGGCATCATTCTAGCAGGGGGACATGTGACACCCAGGACTTTGGGGAATGCCCCTTGTGCTGTCCAGGCTAGGAGTAGCCTGTTTTTTCCCCAACATATGGCACTTACGGTGCCCCTCAGAGGGTTGCTAAGCAACCAAACCTGTGCAGCCTTGGGAAGCAGGACCCTGAAGGGTTAACCCTGCCTCTGTAGAAAGGCGCGAAAAGGGGTGCCCTGCGATTGGAGGACAGCAGGAGCGCGAAGGAGAGGGAGGAGATTGCTGTGGCACGGGAGAAGGTGTGTGCGGTTACCGGCAGGAGAGAGAGACAGCGTGCCTAGCAGAAGAGGAGAAATAACGTGCAGAGGACGAGAGAGTGCCCAGCGCTCACCTGACCAGCGTGTCCAGACGCCCGCCGAGAAGCCAGCGAGGACAGAGCGGCGGTGATTGACGGCGCGACCTCAAAGCACCCAGCAGCAGCGCGGGCAGCGTACGTCATCCGCGCCCGGCTGCCGAAGAGAAGAGGAGACGGATGACGCTGGTCTGACGCGTCCAACCATCCCGCGGAGACCCGACGGCAGCCTGCAGCTTCCACTGCGATCCCCTCCCGCGACCCGGTGCCAGCGACAGCGGCGGACGAAGAGGAGAAGCCCCCGCCGCAGCTCCAGTCGTCCCAAGGGCCCCGCAGTAGACCCCGGCCGGCAGGCGCCGCACCACAAACGTAAGTGCTGCCTAGAAGCCTAGGTCTGCACCCCAGCACCCGGCCCACTCCAGCCAGCACCCCAGTGAAGTGCACCCAGCAGAGCCACAGTAGGTGCCACACCAGCAGCCCTGACCCCAGCCACCACAGCTCCCAGCTTCTGCCACCAAGCCCCACGGTGGGCAGTACATTTCGCCTCCAGCCTCACTAAGCAGCTCTCACCCCTATAGGCTGGGAAGATTTCCCCTCTGTACTTTGTAGTCCGCCAGGTGATAATTACACGCCACAGAGACTCCCTTCAGTAGGCTCAGGACCACCCTAGTGTCCCCATAGTGACAGCTTATACATAGTGGAGTAAACCTGCAAAAAGGGTGCTTTTGGAGATCATTAAACTTACAGCGCCATCTTGTGGCTAGAGGTGGGACTTATCCTGTCAGTTCCAAAGGAAATCCCAAAGTTACTTATTTCTATTCGGGACAGTGTTCTCTCTGGGGCTACCATTAGACCCCCACGGAGGATTGTTCTTTTATGTTATAAGAACCCTGCGCAGTAGGAACATAGAGGCCTCCAACGGACCCCGAAATCCGTGTGCACCGGTCTGCCTTAGAGGCAGTAGATTATGTTAAAAACCTTGGTACCGAGTAAGCATAGGATTGTTTAGAGTGCTATTGTGTGACGTTATTTTATAATGTGAAGTTACTGAGCTGATAATTCTGTGTGTTTCCATGTGACTTCTAAGTTGCCTTGTATTGTTATCATTGATAATTGCCTTTTAGGGTAGCCCTGCCTAAACTGTGGCATCCTCCCCTTCGAGGACACGACTGCCTCACCCGCGTGCCTAACTTTTATTAAACCAAATCCTTCTGCAACGCCCTGTGGTTGCATACGTTGCACGGGGGTCATTCAGTCCTGTCCGTAAAGGAGACAGCCGCTAGAAAATAAGTAAGGTTTTAGAGTGTAACCGTTATAGGAGAAGGTACCCGTTAGTTAGCCGCCCTCAGAGGTAGATTCTAGCACGAGTGGAAGTAGCTTACGCTAGACCAGTATATGTTTGTTGTGCTTAGCCTATTTGCATTGTGTTGCATTATAGAGTGAAGGGTATTGTGGTAGACCTGCCGGCTACCGTGTTACAATCTTTAATTGCACTATAAATAAACACCCTTGAACCGTTACTCTAGCCTCATTCCTGTCTCGGCCGCGCCTCAAGTAAGAAGAATACACCGTGATCAAGCTCCTGAAGTCTAGATAAAGGCAAAGGGTTACTGGCCGCCTTTTCCGGTGCACCACAAGAGCATGGGATCTGCAGTCAAAAAAGTTGATGATTACTATGTCACATTCATAATGTTGACACAAAATGTTGATAGTTATGATGGAAATATGGAGAGATATGTCAACACAGTGAAAATGCCAACATTAGCATTCAGGTTAGAGATATTTTATAAACTCAGCAGAATGATATTGTATTTGACAATTGGTTCCCAGGCCCACCCTTTAATATCTTTTTGTGTCTAAATATATCATGGGTGTCTAAATGTGGAAACAACTTTTGCAAGATTGCACAGCAGGTGCTGTATACACTATATTGCTTGCCCGGGAGATAAATAAAAATCATTGATGACATTGGATCCTTTGCAATTATTCACCTTAACTCTTTGATAATAGCTTCTATCAAACATGATACAGTCCCAATTATTTATTTATTATTTATTAACAGTTTCTTATATAGCGCACACATATTCCACAGCGCTTTACAGAGAACATTTGAACATTCACATCAGTCCCTGCCCCAATGGAGATTACAGTCTATATTCCCTACCACATGTACATGCACACACATTCATTCTAGGGTTAATTTTGTTGGGAGCCAATTAGCCTACCAGTATATTTTTGGATTATGGGAGGAAACCGGAATACCCGGCGGAAGCCCACGCAAGCACGGGGGGAATATACAAACGTGTGTTTTGGGGGATTTAGCCGTAAATATTGAATGATAAATGGGCGCCTCTATGGGATACTGCTTGGAAGTGAATCCATAACCGAGAAGGACCACCCAGCCTGACTTATCAGTAGGTTGAAATTTCCCCTGAACTATACCTATCTAATCGCTCTTTTCGTTTCTTTAGTGCTCGCTTCTCTGATTCTACCTCCTCTACTTTACCTCTATCAGTTGGAGCATCACCAGGCTCAGTCTCTGCTTTTCTCAATCTATCCCTCCTCTCTTGGCAAACGAATCAGCTCTTTTGGGTTTCAGTATCATCTGTATGCTCATGATACTCAAATCTATCTATCTTTCCCTGAATTGTTACTATCAGGATTGCTTTGTGTCTCTGAATGCCTTTCTGCCATTTCATATTGGATGTCATCTCCAGGGGCGGATTGGGAATTAAAAGCAGCCCGGGAAATATGTTGAAGCAGCCTGGGGGAGGGGGGACGGGACATTTTCGACGCTGTGGGGGCATGGCTAGTGGCTCTCTGAACTGCTGGCTATGTCCTCAGCCCCTCAGGCTGCAGAATAGGCGCATGGGAGGGGAGACGCAGGGTGGCGTAGAATGTAGGGTGACAGAGGATTCAGGTAGGGAGGGGGGAAGCAGGGTGGTGGAGGAAGCAGGGTGAGAGGGTGAGAGGGGGTATGCAGGGTGGCATATATATATATATATATATGTTACCAAGGGTCCGGCACTCAAGTGTCAGTGAAAAAAGTTCAATAGAACTGAAACGTGGTGGTTACCTGACTGACTACTGTCTTCGTTAACTCCTGGAGTGCCCCTCCTCTGCTGCCATATATATATATATATATATATATATATATATATATATATATATATATAGTTAGTGAGGTTGCGGCCTGGCACTCTCCGGTCCCCTTTGCAGCTGCCCCAGTGCCTTCTCTAAATATGGGTAGTAGAATGAAGAACAGGTGGCACTCAGAGGTCTTTTCAAATGCGTGTATTTGAGCAGACAGGCTTAACGTTTCGGAGCAGCGCTCCTTTTTGAAAAAGGAGCGCTGCTCCGAAACGTTAAGCCTTTCTGCTCATTCTACTATATATATATATATGTGTGTATATATATATATATATCAGATTTGATGCGATGTCGCATGGCATCCAATCGCATCTGAAGTGCTTTTTTTCAGTACCCAATATCGCATGCCACCTGCAATGACACATTGAGTGCTGGAAGAGGTCTGGTGGACAGCGGTGTAGTGGAGCTGTCGGTGGACGGCAGGAGGATGACACATGCAATAGGATCCATGCGACTTGTACCAATTTATCGAAATCGCATTGAATCACATGCAGGGCGGGTGTTAGGGAGTTCGGCGCTCTCCTGCAAACTATAAATTTACACCCTCCCAAACTTTACCAGGAGACATCGCACACAAAAATAAAGAAGAGTGGTCTCACAAGGAAGGGGCATGGCCAGACAATAGTACTCCATTTCCAAATTACACCACACATTAGCTCAACAGAACCAGTGCCATAACTAGCCATTTTGGTACCCTGTGCCAGAAAGGGATTTGGTGACTGCCCCACCACCACAGTTAAAATAGGAAGAGTGCGTGTCGAAGTCACACAGCAAAATTTAGGAGCGTGGCTTCATATTCCATATTGACCTATTGATTGTGCTGACATTTTGACCATGTCGACCTAAGGTATATCGACCTTTTCAGGTGTCAGCCTATTGACCTGTTGACCAATAGTGGTTGACCTAGTGACGGTATCCCGTAAATACTATGCACAGAGACCCAGAGTCAGCATTGAGCAATCAGATGGTAGATTCAAAGGGGTATGGATCATTGCATGGATGCTGACTAGGTCGACAAGCATTAGGTCAACACCACTAGGTCTTCATGTATGAAGGTTGACATGACTGAAGGTCAACATAAAATTAGGTCAACAGGGTCATAAGGTCGACATGGGGAAGGTCTACAGTCAAAAGGTTGACATGGGTTTTTTTCACTTTTTTGTCCCGAACACAGTCGACGTGGACACTAAAAAAGTGTGCCGTGTCCCCTCACATGGCTCACTCACCATGCTTTGCTGGGCATGCTATTTTATTCTCCCACCAAGACCTAGTGGATAGTAGGACATGAAATACCACCTGTCAGCACATGTTGGTGGCTTGTCCACCTAGTTGTAGACATGGTGACTTACCGATTCAAAGGCAGATTATCAGATTATTGCAAGGTGATAGTGAGCTGTGGTGTTACAGAAACAGCAAGGCTCTACCAATATATATATATATATATATATATATATATATATATATATATATAGCCCTCTGACGAAGTCCTAGTGACGAAACGCGTAGGGGCGTGGCCTGGCGACGGAGAAACTACTGAGAGTGTAACCGCTCCAACTTGATCTCTGCGTGAAGCAGATCTTGTATGCTGTTTAACACCAGCGGTTGTGCTAACCGCCGCTTGCGGTACGTTACATTTTATCCAGTTTATTCCTGGAAGGATTTTAACCCCTTCCCGACATTTGACGTACATTTAAGTCATGGCCGGGAGGTACTTCCCGACACATGGCATAAATGTACGTCATGAGTTTAAACTGTCACTGCGTCTCGAGACGCAGTGACAGAGGGACGATGTCTGCTGTCCCTGACAGCAGACATGTCCCTGCATGCCCAGGGGGGGCTGCGATGTCGCCCCCCCGTCGGCGATCGCTGTGATTGGCTGTTCAGTGTGAACAGCCATTCACAGCGTTTTCCTGTGTTACCAGCGAATCGGACGCTCGGTAACACAGGTGTCAATCACCGCCGGGCGTCAGGGGGCATGAGGGGGTCATCGGTGACGATGACACCTCACCCCACCCTCACCCCACCTGCCCCCAAGGCTGTGATTGGTCCGTGGGACCCACGGACCAATCACAGCCAAGGCGCGACATTTAAACTGACGGTGACTGCGCTGCAGACGCCATTCCGGTCTGGAATAGCGTGCAGAACGGTCACCGTGCCTGCCTGCCGTGAATACCGACCTGATCCTTGCTAATACTTACCTGATCCTTGCAAATACCTTACCTGATCACCTTATCACTGCTTGTAGCGTGCTGGACGCTTCCTGGATCTGACTTCCTGAGACTTCCTGCTGCTGCTGCAGTGTGATAGAGAGATAGAGAGATAGAGAGAGAGATAGAGAGAGATAGAGAGAGATAGAGAGATAGTGACAGAGAGAGCTATATTTTGTGTCTGCTACCCCCCCTTTTTGGGGGTGCAGGGGTTTTCTATATATATATAACTGTCAGTGCTGCTGCTGCAGTGTCATACAGTGATAGATAGTGATAGATAGTGATAGATAGTGAGAGGTAGAGAGATAGAGAGATTTGTGTCTGCTACCCCCCCTTTTTGGGGGTGCAGGGGTTTTATTTTATATATATAACTGTCAGTGCTGCTGCTGCAGTGTCATAGAGTGATAGATAGTGATAGATAGTGAGAGATAGAGAGATAGAGAGAGATAGTGACAGAGAGTGATAGAGAGTGTATATTTTGTGTCTGCTACCCCCCCTTTTTGGGGGTGCAGTTTTTTTTTATACATATAACTGTCAGTGCTGCTGCTGCAGTGTCCTAGAGTGATAGATAGTGAGAGATAGTGAGAGATAGAGAGATAGAGAGAGATAGTGACAGAGAGTGATAGAGAGTGTATATTTTGTGTCTGCTACCCCCCCTTTTGTGCTGATCAGTATATCTGTGCTGATCAGCAACTTTTTGGGGGCGCAGAGGTTTTTTTTTTTATATATATACCTGTCAGTTGCTGCCAGTTGCACTGTCAGTTGCACCAAAGGTTGTGCACCTGCTGTCCCTCACTGGTAATCAGTGTCGCATCACTGATCACCTTTTTTTTTTTTTGTGAGTGCTGTGGGGTCTTTTTTTAATTTTTTTTTTTACACACACTGATTTTGTGGGTGTCCTGTGGCCACTGTGCGCCGATCAGTGACGTACATCACTGATCAGCTTTTTCGGCACAGGGTTGATCAATTTTTTTTTTTTTTTTTGATCAGATTCCTGTTGCCTTTGAGCGCTGTTCAGTGACAGACGTTACTGACCAACATCTGTGCTCAATTTTTGGCGCAGGACCTTTTTTTTTTTTTTTAACCCCTTCAATTTTTTATTTTTAACCCCTTCATTTTTTTTTTTTTTTATTGGTATAAAGTATTTTTTTTTTTCTGCACCACATACACACTACATACCCCCCGGATTGAAATAAAGTTTGTACCCCCCCCTACACTATACACGTGTTGAAACATTTCACTACCAGTAACACAAAAATAAAAATGGCATCCCAAATGTCCTCCCAAATGTCCTCCCAAATGTCCTCCCAGTCATCCAGGAGAATGTATTCAGTGGAGGAGGCATATGCCATGCTTGCCTCTGACTCTGACACAGGCAGTGATGCAAGCGGGGAATTTGAAGGATTCGTCTTAAGCTCCTCTTCCTCCTCTGGTGATGAGGGACCCCCTCAAAGACGCCCCCGTAGATCAGCTGAGATTCCCCCCCCAATAATTGATCTAGTATGGACCCCACCACCAGACAATTTTGAGCCCCAGGTTCCTGAGTTTTTGGCCATGCCAGGAATCCAATTTGATTCCACAGGTCTCAGAGAAATTGACTTTTTCAAATTATTTTTCTCTGATGATTTTATAAATTTAATGGTGGACCAAACTAATTTATATGCCCAGCAGTTTATTGCTCAAAACCCCACGTCATCATTTGCTAGGTGGACCCCTGTAGATGCAGTAGAGATGATGACGTTTTGGGGTCTGGTGTTTCATATGGGCATAGTAAAAAAGCCAGAAATTAGGCAATATTGGAGTACAGATGTTCTGTACAGTACTCCATTTTACCGTATGGCCATGCCCCGGACTCGATTTGAGACAATTCTTAAATTTATACATTACACCGATAATGCACAGTGCCCACCCAGAGATGATCCCACCTTTGACCGGCTATTCAAAGTCAGGCCGGTCATTGATCATTTCAGTGCCAAATTTGAAGAGGTGTACATCCCTGAAAAATTTATTTGTATCGACGAGTCCCTTATACATTTTAAAGGAAGGGTTAAATTCCGCCAGTACCTTCCCAGTAAGAGGGCAAGGTATGGCATAAAAATGTATAAACTGTGTGAAAGCACCTCAGGGTACACCCACAGGTTTAGGGTTTATGAAGGGAAGGATTCAAGAATTCAACCGCCAGAATGCCCCCCCTCCCTCGTAGGTGTTAGTGGGAAAATTGTCTGGGATTTAGTGCACCCCTTCCTGGATAAAGGTTATCACCCCTATGTGGATAACTTTTACACTAGCATCCCCCTGTTTAAGGCCCTTGGTTCAAGAGGTACAGCAGCTTGCGGTACTGTGCGCAAGAACCAAAGAGGCCTCCCAAAAACGCACATTGCCCAAGTAATGAGAAGGGGTGAAAGCAGGGGAATATGCAACGAAAATATGTTGTTGGTCAAATATAAGGACAAGAGGGATGTCCTTATACTGACAACAATTCACGGAGACAGTACCACCTCCGTCCCTGTACGAGGTACCAGTACCCACACCTCCAAACCTAATTGTATCCTGGATTACAATAGGTACATGGGCGGAGTGGATCTTTCAGATCAGGTACTGAAGCCGTACAGTGCCCTGCGGAAAACAAAAATCTGGTACAAGAAGGTGGCCGTGTATATCATCCAGATGGCACTGTATAACGCTTACGTGCTATTCCGTTCTACCGGCCAGAGGGGGACATTTATGCACTTTCAAGAGGAAGTCATAAAGGGCCTAATATTTGGGAACCAGCAGGCAGAGGGCCCCAGTACTTCTAGTACTGGCCCCCGTATTGTACCAGGGCAGCATTTTCCTGATGAAATCCCCTCCACTGGAAAAAAGGGCAGGACACAAAAAAGGTGCAAAGTTTGCTATAAAAAGGGAATAAGAAAGCAAACTATTTTCCAGTGTGACACTTGCCCCGACAAACCCGGCCTATGTATAAAGGAGTGTTTTAAAATATACCACACATCTATGGAATATTAGGTTCATAATTTCACCGTGCTTCGGGGGTCTTGCTAATGCCACATAGCACCCACCATTCATTCCACCAGAATCTGAGCCGCAAAATCCAAAAATCACTCCTTCCCTTCTGAGTCCTGCCATGCACCCAACTGGTATTTTTTGGTCACATGTGAGGCATTGCCGTACTCGGGAGAAATTGGGGCACAGATTTTGGGGTGCTTTGTCTCCTTCATTCCTTGTGAAAATGAAAAATTTTGAGCCAGAACTGCATTTTTGTGTAAAAAAATGTAATTTTTCATGTTCACTGCCCAGTTTTATCAAAATTGGTGAAACCCCTGGGGGTTTGAAATGTACACTATACCCCTAGATGAATTCCCTGAGGGGTGTAGTTTGCAAAATGGGGTCACTTGTGGGGGGGTTCCACTGTATTGGTGCTTTGGGGGTCTTGCTAATGCGACATAGCACCCACCATCATTCCACCAGAATTTGTGCTGCAAAATCCAAATATCACTCCTTCCCTTCTGAGTCCTGCCACTTTTTGGTCACACATGAGGCATTGCCGTACTCGGGAGAAATTGGGGCACAGATTTTGGGGTGCTTTGTCTCCTTCATTCCTTCTGAAAATGAAAAATTTTGAGCCAGAACTGCATTTTTGTGTAAAAAAATGTAATTTTTCATTTTCACTGCCCACTTGTATCAAAATTGGTGAAACCCCTGGGGGTTTGAAATGTACACTATACCCCTAGATGAATTCCCTGAGGGGTGTAGTTTGCAAAATGGGGTGACTTGTGGGGGGGTTCCACTGTATTGGTGCAACATAGCACCCACCATTCATTCCACCAGAATCTGTGCTGCAAAATCCAAAAATCACTCCTTCCCTTTTGAGTCCTGCCATGCACCCAACTGGTATTTTTTGGTCACATGTGAGGCATTGCCGTACTCGGGAGAAATTGGGGCACAGATTTTGGGGTGCTTTTTCTCCTTCATACCTTCTGAAAATGAAAAATTTTGAGCCAGAACTGCATTTTTGTGTAAAAAATGTAATTTTTCATGTTCACTGCCCACTTGTATCAAAATTGGTGAAACCCCTGGGGGTTTGAAATGTACACTATACCCCTAGATGAATTCCCTGAGGGGTGTAGTTTGCAAAATGGGGTGACTTGTGGGGGGGTTCCACTGTATTGGTGCAACATAGCACCCACCATTCATTCCACCAGAATCTGTGCTGCAAAATCCAAAAATCACTCCTTCCCTTTTGAGTCCTGCCATGCACCCAACTGGTATTTTTTGGTCACATGTGAGGCATTGCCGTACTCGGGAGAAATTGGGGCACAGATTTTGGGGTGCTTTTTCTCCTTCATACCTTCTGAAAATGAAAAATTTTGAGCCAGAACTGCATTTTTGTGTAAAAAATGTAATTTTTTATGTTCACTGCCCACTTGTATCAAAATTGGTGAAACCCCTGGGGGTTTGAAATGTACACTATACCCCTAGATGAATTCCCTGAGGGGTGTAGTTTGCAAAATGGGGTCACTTGTGGGGGGGTTCCACTGTATTGGTGCTTGGGGGGTCTTGCTAATGCGACATAGCACCCACCAAAATTCCACCAGAATCTGAGCTGCAAAATCCAAAAATCACTCCTTCCCTTTTGAGTCCTGCCATGCACCCAACTGGTATTTTTTGGTCACATGTGAGGCATTGCCGTACTCGGGAGAAATTGGGGCACAGATTTTGGGGTGCTTTTTCTCCTTCATACCTTCTGAAAATGAAAAATTTTGAGCCAGAACTGCATTTTTGTGTAAAAAATGTAATTTTTCATGTTCACTGCCCACTTGTATCAAAATTGGTGAAACCCCTGGGGGTTTGAAATGTACACTATACCCCTAGATGAATTCCCTGAGGGGTGTAGTTTGCAAAATGGGGTGACTTGTGGGGGGGTTCCACTGTATTGGTGCTTGGGGGGTCTTGCTAATGCCACATAGCACCCACCAACATTCCACCAGAATCTGAGCTGCAAAATCCAAAAATCACTCCTTCCCTTCTGAGTCCTGCCATGCACCCAAATGGTATTTTTTGGTCACATGTGAGGCATTGCCGTACTCGGGAGAAATTGGGGCACAGATTTTGGGGTGCTTTGTCTCCTTCATACCTTCTGAAAATGAAAAATTTTGAGCCAGAACTGCATTTTTGTGTAAAAAAATGTAATTTTTCATTTTCACTGCCCACTTGTATCAAAATTGGTAAAACCCCTGGGGGTTTGAAATGTACACTATACCCCTAGATGAATTCCCTGAGGGGTGTACTTTGCAAAATGGGGTGACTTGTGGGGGGGTTCCACTGTATTGGTGCAACATAGCACCCACCATTCATTCCACCAAAATCTGTGCTGCAAAATCCAAAAATCACTCCTTCCGTTCTGAGTCCTGCCATGCACCCAACTGGTTTTTTTTGGTCACATGTGAGGCATTTCCGTACTCGGGAGAAATTGGGGCACAGATTTTGGGGTGCTTTTTCTCCTTCATACCTTCTGAAAATGAAAAATTTTGAGCCAGAACTGCATTTTTGTGTAAAAAAATGTAATTTTTCATTTTCACTGCCCACTTGTATCAAAATTGGTGAAACCCCTGGGGGTTTGAAATGTACACTATACCCCTAGATGAATTCCCTGAGGGGTGTAGTTTTCAAAATGGGGTGACTTGTGGGGGGGTTCCACTGTATTGGTGCTTGGGGGGTCTTGCTAATGCGACATAGCACCCACCAAAATTCCACCAGAATCTGAGCTGCAAAATCCAAAAATCACTCCTTCCGTTCTGAGTCCTGCCATGCACCCAACTGGTATTTTTTGGTCACATGTGAGGCATTGCCGTACTCGGGAGAAATTGGGGCACAGATTTTGGGGTGCTTTTTCTCCTTCATACCTTCTGAAAATGAAAAATTTCGAGCCAGAACTGCATTTTTGTGTAAAAAATGTAATTTTTCATTTTCACTGCCCACTTGTATCAAAATTGGTGAAACCCCTGGGGGTTTGAAATGTACACTATACCCCTAGATGAATTCCCTGAGGGGTGTAGTTTTCAAAATGGGGTGACTTGTGGGGGGGTTCCACTGTATTGGTGCTTGGGGGGTCTTGCTAATGCGACATAGCACCCACCAAAATTCCACCAGAATCTGAGCCGCAAAATCCAAAAATCACTCCTTCCGTTCTGAGTCCTGCCATGCACCCAACTGGTATTTTTTGGTCACATGTGAGGCATTTCCGTACTCGGGAGAAATTGGGGCACATATTTTGGGGTGCTTTTTCTCCTTCATACCTTCTGAAAATGAAAAATTTTGAGCCAGAACTGCATTTTTGTGTAAAAAAATGTAATTTTTCATTTTCACTGCCCACTTGTATCAAAATTGGTGAAACCCCTGGGGGTTTGAAATGTACACTATACCCCTAGATGAATTCCCTGAGGGGTGTACTTTGCAAAATGGGGTGACTTGTGGGGGGGTTCCACTGTATTGGTGCAACATAGCACCCACCATTCATTCCACCAGAATCTGTGCTGCAAAATCCAAAAATCACTCCTTCCCTTCTGAGTCCTGCCATGCACCCAACTGGTATTTTTTGGTCACATGTGAGGCATTGCCGTACTCGGGAGAAATTGGGGCACAGATTTTGGGGTGCTTTTTCTCCTTCATACCTTCTGAAAATGAAAAATTTTGAGCCAGAACTGCATTTTTGTGTAAAAAAATGTAATTTTTCATTTTCACTGCCCACTTGTATCAAAATTGGTGAAACCCCTGGGGGTTTGAAATGTACACTATACCCCTAGATGAATTCCCTGAGGGGTGTAGTTTTCAAAATGGGGTGACTTGTGGGGGGGTTCCACTGTATTGGTGCTTTGGGGGTCTTGCTAATGCGACATAGCACCCACCAAAATTCCACCAGAATCTGAGCTGCAAAATCCAAAAATCACTCCTTCCCTTCTGAGTCCTGCCATGCACCCAACTGGTATTTTTTGGTCACATGTGAGGCATTGCCGTACTCGGGAGAAATTGGGGCACAGATTTTGGGGTGCTTTGTCTCCTTCATACCTTCTGAAAATGACAAATTTGGAGCCAGAACTGTATTTTTGTGTAAAAAAAATAATTTTTCATTTTCACTGCCCAGTTGTACCACAATTGGTGAAACCCCTGGGGGTTTGAAATGTACACTATACCCCTAGATGAATTCCCTGAGGGGTGTAGTTTGCAAAATGGGGTCACTTGTGGGGGGGTTCCTAACTTTTAGCATCTTATGGTGCCTAGAAACCTACATGGTGCCTAAAAAATAATCTCATAAAAAGGAGGCTCCAAAATCAAGTAGGTGCTCCTTCTATTATGAAGCCTGTGGTTTGGTCACCGTGCACACTAGGGCCACATATAGGATATTTATGAAAACAAAAGAATTGGGGGAATCAATTTTCAGTCACATTTCTCTAGTAAAATGTACTGTGTTCCTTAGAAAAATGTATTAAAATTGCAAATCTGCAAAAAAAAAGAAATTTTGAAATTTCACCTACACTTTGTTTTAATTCCTGTGAAACACCTAAAGGGTTAACAAACTTCCAAAATGCTGTTTTGAATACTGTGAGGGGTGCAGTTTTTGAAATGGCATCATTTATGGGGGTGTCTCACATACAAGTCCCTCAAAGTCACATCAGAACTGAACTGGTCCCTAAAAAAATCAGTGTTTGAAATTTTCTTGAAAATTTGAGAATTTGCTATTCATATTTGAAGCCTCCTAGTGTCCCAAAAAATTAAAAGGAAGTTGAAATAATGATGTCAACATAAAGTAGACATATGGTCTATGTTAGTTATTCACTATTTTGAGTGGTAAGATTATTTGTCTCACAAGCAGAAAATTTAACATTTTGCAAATCGCTAAATTTTCCATTTTTTCACGATATTTTGGTATTTTTCACAAAAAAACACAGACTGTATCGACCCAAATTTACCACTAATTTGAAGTACAATGTGTCACGAAAAAACAATCTCAAAATCACTGGGATAAGTAAAAGCAAAAAAAAGTTATCCCCACTTAAGTGAGACATGTCAGATTTGAAAAAAAGGGCTCTGTCAGGAACGCAAAAACTGGCTCTGTCAGGAAGGGGTTAAGAAGTAAACCTTTTATATTAGATGATGCTGTGCACTATGGAGCGCTTCTTTGTTTTTTTGTTTTAATATATATATTTGTATTCATTTGCAAGCAAAATGTTCCTACAATTTTTTTTATGACCAATAAAAAAGCCAATAAAGATAAACAGATATCCAAGGTCGGGAATAAATGATATTTTGTTGATAGTATTGGGTTATCTGTAGTACTTTGAACAGTTGGACTAGTTCCATGTTGTACACATCTTCAACATAACATCCTAACATTCAGATTACAGAAAATGCATATATGTTTGATTGAGCCTGAAATGTGGCTCTACACATTGGTTATCTCTGCTGTAGAAAAAGCCAGAATGGTCTCACCTTTCATTCCATAATAGGAGAACCTCTCGCAGAACTCGTTGACGATGATGAACATAATACTCACGGGGTAGTTGGTTCCACATATTTTCTGCAGAAAACAACATTGTATGTTAATGACTTGTGTGACATATTGGGGATTGGAAAGGTAAATACATTTGGTGACTGTATGACTTAGAAGAAGGAATTTACTATAGTCCTAAATTTCAGGATCTGAAATAGAGAGATGGTTATAACCAAATTGCTGCCACACAATTTCGATTATGGGATAATTGGCCAGATGTATAAAGCTTCAAAAAGTGATAAAATGGAGAGGGAGAAATAACCAGCCAGTCAGCTCCAAACTATCATTTTTCACACCTAGTCTGTAATGTGGGCATTAGGAGCTGATTGGCTGGTTGTTTATCACTCTTCACTTTATCACTTTTGGAAGCTTGATACATGGGCTTAATTCAGACCTGCTAGTAACACTCCTACTAGTAGTACAACTGTACTACTAGGATAAGATACATAGTAAAAAGGTACTCTCATGAGTACGAGTAATACACTACAACTGTAGTAAAGCAAGTACTATCAGGAATAGAGAGTTATTCAGACCTGATTGCTGCCCTGGAAAACGGCATAACCATGCGACCAGATAGCCACTCCCCTGCCAGAGTGAAAACCCATCTAATGCTGTTAATGTATTGCAAAAATCATGCTGATTGGCAAATAGCTGCAAATCCATATGCAACTCACTCACCATGTAATGATTTTCCCAGTCTCTGCAGCCTATACGTAACTCAGAACCCATACCTCCCAACTGAACCAACTTTGCTGGACAGTACTGTTTTTTTTGGTAATGTCCCACTTCCCATCTGAGTCCGGCAGTGTCCCATAGTGTTCAGGCATCTATTCAGAGAGATAAAGGGGCTAGAGGCATGGTCTGCAGTTCAAAAAGTGCTGGCCATGCCCCAGATTGGGGGGCGTGACTACGTGATCACGGATATTCCCTTGAAGCCAAGCCACTTTTGCCCAATACCGCACCCGTTTTTGAGAAGATGGGCGGCGGGCTGCAAGGGAGTTCTGATATCGAACAGTAGAAAGTTGGGAGATATGCGGAACTTACTATGCCTATATGATAGAAACAGGATGATCGAGGCAGGAGCTGTCATCACACGTCCTCCCTAAGAAGCCTGGGCACTGCGTTTTCCCTGATACTCCCAGAAAATGGTTGGTTGCAACCCACAAACCTCGGCTTCATGATAGGGAAACACAGGTGCGGAACTATGTATTTGTAGGCCCCAGAGCAAAAGTTTGTAATGGCCCCCTATTTAGCAACTGATGGTGAAAATGTATGTACATGATATTACTTAGACAGTAAAGATGAGCCTCCTTCATCCTTGGGCCCCATAGAAGCTACACCCCTTGCACCTATGGTAGTTACGCCCTTAGTCAAACAGCGGCTGGCTTGAGATAAAAAATGGCAGATTTTTGTAGTTTTTTTGGCACCCCTCATGTGTACTGTGATTTGTCATTGTCATTTAATAATTCGCACATCGATCAAGTCTGAGGACCCCCCATAGACTAGACATAGTACAACTCTAGTAAGTTAGGCACACACTAGACATAGTACAACTCTAGTAAGTTAGGCACACACTAGACATAGTACAACTCTAGTAAGTTAGGCACACACTAGACATAGTACAACTCTAGTAAGTTAGGCACACACTAGACATAGTACAACTCTAGTAAGTTAGGCACACACTAGACATAGTACAACTCTAGTAAGTTAGGCACACACTAGACATAGTACAACTCTAGTAAGTTAGGCACACACTAGACATAGTACAACTCTAGTAAGTTAGGCACACACTAGACATAGTACAACTCTAGTAAGTTAGGCACACATTTTAAAGATACTCTCAGGGACACAGTACAACTGTATTACTAGCCATTAGACACTCAATATACAGATACTCTCAGGGACACAGTACAACTGTATTACTAGCCATTAGACACTCAATATCAAGATACTCTCAGTAGCAATAGAGGCATAGTGCAACTGTACTACTAGGTACAATGTACATAATATAAAATGTGTTCCCATGAGTAATAGAGAAACTGAAATATTCACTTTGGGATAATGGCCGATAGGTGCCAGCATTTCACTATTTCTAAGGCATCCTGTAACCATCATCATTGCAGATTTTTCCTGGAAGCCCATAGAGGAGTTTGGTAGCCATAATTACCAGTGATGTGCAGAAGCACATCACTGCTATTATATACTGAATGAACCCAATATACTGTAAGTAAGGTATAATATGCTCTATTATGAGGCATATTCAGCAAAACTAGCCGTGAGATAAAGTGGCGAGATAAAGTATTAATCAGTTTCTACTGTACATGTCGGTTTACAGGCTGTTTTTGAAAAAAAAAATATACAGTTAGGAGCTGACACTTTACCCCCTATATGTCCAGAAGGCTTACGATGTAAAAGAGGAAATGAAAGAAGAAAATCTGATATTGTTGATTAACACAAGGTGATTTCTCAGATTCAATATGTATGATGGTGCAAATAGTACAATGTTCTCTACATACAGTACATCTCACCCCTGTAATGCAGTTGTCTACTTACTGGTACTTTCTTAGTTGGTAGTGACTCTCTGCCGAAGAACTGTTTCACAACAGATTTGTGCTCTGATGGAAAGAAAATATAGGGTTCAGTTGTGGTGTCCACCATGGTGCAACATATATTTTCACATTGATCTCAGCTCTCCCTAAAACCTTTTTCTTCCCATGACTCCTGAGTACAAATAACTTATATTTCCTAACAACATTGTGACTGGGCAGGTACCTCTCCTCCCTGTTATACAGGAACAGTTCACTAGGGGAATCTGGCATATTAAGAGTTTGGCACCTTCCCAGCTACAATCTGGATAGTCAGGTTTAAGGTTTGATGCCCTCTCCAGAGTTTGATTTCAAAATGTTAGATGCTAGGCTCATGAGTGTTGTGAAGAGCTGGTGAGAATGAGAGGGACAAGTAAACTGGCCCGGGGGGGGGGGGGGGGGGGGGGTAAGGGAATTCTGGTTGACACACAGCGCTGTAAGGTTTGCAGCACTGCGTGTAATTTTCTGCCCGCATTCCCTAGCATGGCTGTGAATGGATGTTTAGCATAAACATCCATTCTCAGCCTATGGGGAAAAACCCACATCATTCGATGGTCGCCGACCATCGAATAATGTGGAAGGCACATGCAAATCTAAGAGGTGTCTTGGTTTTGCGTGTGTTCTGAAGGAGTTTTTTTTCCACATGGCGCAAATATTAGAAGAGACACATTTCATTTGTTTTCATATGACTAAGAACAATATACTGTATTGCATTTTGAAAATAAAACACTTCCAAAAATAGCCGTAACCGTAGGGAAATACAATGGGCTTATTCAGAGTCACACATAGATTACATTTTATTTCTTGATACAAATTTTTTTTTTTTTATTCTAAGCCAGCTGCATCAGACCCATGTACATCAGACAGAGAGCTGCAGGTAAAAGGAAGAAGCCGCAGATCCAGATGAATGTTTTACGACCAAATCTAATAGATAGCAAAAGCGCAACCTTTTCCTTGTTGCACTCAGAGCCTGATTATTGTTGACTCATTAACCTGCAAAGATCACAGCTTACTGAGTCCCAGAGTGCCCGTCCTGCCGAAAACCGCCCCCCCCCACCCCCCCACCACCACCTCAGACATATCCCTCTCGCAACCATTATGAAAACACATCCCACTGCATGTGCCCGCAGCAGGAGAAATTGTTCGATGGCCTGCGTCGTCCATTGAATGATTTCTCCAGGGCTTGCAAAAATAAGTTAGTAGAGAATGACTTATATTTGCAGGCACCAGGACAAAGACAGTGCGGATAGCTAGTGTCATGTGACGTAAGCCATTTGCCCCGGCACACTTCGTCCCACCCGCATTTGCACGGGAATGCCCAGCGTTATAATGGGAATGCTCCCATGTCCCACCACCACTACCACCTCCCTGTCTGGTCATTGTATTGCACGGGTAAATCCAGGGCAGTGGCAGCGCGCTATTTGGCTGGGATAGCCTTCTTTGCTAGACTTAAAGGCTTTCCCGACTTCACTAAATGTTTCCTGGTGGTCAAGGCGATGAAGGGCTGGTCACGTTTGGTCCCCGTTAGTCCTGATTGTCGCCGGCCCATCAATGCATCACTTCTTCTGTCTTTGCTGGAGGGGGGGGGGCCTTGCGCTGATTCTGCTTTTGAAGCCCTGTTGTTTAGGTTAGCTTTTTCCATGTCGTTTCTGGTGCTTTTAGAATTTCGGAGCTAGTTGCACCTGCAAAGTCCCGTGATGCGGTGCTTCTAATGTCAGACATTCGTTTAGATAGTAGGGCACTGTGGTTTAGAATCAGGAGGTCCAAGACTGACCAGTCAGCCAGAGGCAGGTGGGCTTCTATGACACCGGCTATTCCGGCCTCCGTTTGCCCGGTCGCCTTAGCATCTTTGTATGTGGAGGTCAGGCCATCTCTGGATAGTTCCTGGCTTTTGCATTATGATGGGTCACCGGTGACGGTGTACCAGTTCCGCTGGATGCTGGGGCACTGCCTGGAGCCATTGGGTCTCTCCCCGAAGGAATTTTGTACCCATTCATTTCGGATTGGTGCTGCTGCCACGGCTGCTGCGGCTGGCTGGCCAGTTGCTGACATCAAGTCCTTAAGCAGGTGACGCTCGGCAAGTTATAGGAAACATATTAGACCTCACCTCCTGCCCTGAAGGTGTCCTGTGCTTGTTTGTTTGTGTGCCTGCCTGTCGAATTGATTGGTCATTCTGTTTCCCTACCCTGTGTCCATCCTACTCGGGGATTAACTACGCTCTGCTGTTGGGCCAGCGCCTGGAGTTTTCTCGCTTTTTGCCTGACCTGACGGACTGAATCTGGCTCTCTGATTCGGCCATAGTCTAATTAAGAGTCCCTCAGCAGGTCCAGTAGTTTTTTCTCCGGCTGAGTACACCCTTCATTCCTCTTCCCTTCCAATACCTCAACCTCCCTTGTTTGTTTCTTACCCATTGTGTCCTGATATGGCTCCAATTGTGATTGGAGCTTGTCTATTGGCACCTTAATTATTGTGCCTCAATTACATTGACCAAAAATTTATTTTTTATTTTTTTGGCAGATCCTCCTAATATGTAAATGTGCCTTCCTTATAAGAATCCAATGTAATCCCCTCTTTTTTACATCTCTTTCCTTAGGTCAGTCTCCGCAGGTGAGGGTCCATCCTTTGCTTGCCCCGAGTGGTTAGGTGGTTAGGAGTCCGGGGTATGTCTTGGAGGGACCTGCGGGCTTTCCTTATGGTGAATGTCCGTCGATACGGGTTACCTGCAGTTTTGGTGATCCATTTGGGTGGCAACGACCTCGGGAAGATGTCACAATTAGAGCTGCGGAGCTTGATCTTGGATGATCTTGCTGCCATTAAATCAGCATGGCCGTTTTGCACCATTGTTTGGTCCTATGTGATTCCTCGGCTTAGTTGGAGAGGGGCTAGAGATTCTAGGGCGATTGACGAGGCTAGGAAAAAGCTTAATGTGGCCGTTGCTCGTTGGGTGCTGGCTAATGGGGGGGCAGTTGTCTCCCATGATAGGATTAGATTTAGTTGCCAGCGTCTATTCTGGCCTGATGGGGTTCATTTAGTGAGTGAGGGCCTGTTTATGTTCCTGGAGGGTCTGCTCAGTGTTGTTGATTCAGTTGTTTAGATGTTGGCGGGGGGGATTTCAATTTAAATCCCCCGCTTTGGCGGGAAAGAATGGCAGATTGAATCAATTATCTCACACTACGTGTTGATGTTGACGTTTTAATGGCTTGTTTGCGGTGCACTCACCTCTCATTGGTTTAGGCCTTTCGCTGGATCACCCGTTCGGGGACAGCGACCCCACCCCGCTGGGTGGGTAGTCAATGCTGTTGGGTGGAGTTGGATACCGCTTGTTTTTGAGTTAGGCCAGTTACGCTTAGAGTTGGGGTGGAATTACAGTAGTAGCCGTTCTTTCTTGGCCACCATTAATTAATTAATCTAATTTAAATAATCAATTTAGCTTAAAATACTGCTACAAATAAATCAGTTAACAATTTCTGCCAAACCTATGCCTCCGAGTCTTTATTTCAGGTTTAGTTATGTAAGTTAAGAATGTATAAGTATGACATGCTAAAGGTACACTTAAGATGTTGGGATGTTTAGTGTTTTGTGCAAGATTACATGCTTTGTGTGGTAAATGAACCAGCTGGAAGGGCCCGGGCAGCTCATTTTGCCCATGGCGCCACCCCCATGCCTGCACACAGCTCGGCGCTCTGCAGGCTGCACTGCAATGTGCACCGAGGAGACACCGAGCAGGGCCGAGGAATGTAATTATGTGGATTAAGATCACTATCAAACACTGCAACACTTTTCTGAGACGTATTTTGAGATTCTGTATGTGTCTGAATAGGGCCCAATGTGTATATGATGCATGCTGATCTGCATAATTCATACTCTTAGTTACAGATGCCACATCCAAATTGATAGAATACTAGGGGTTTTGGGTCTGTATCTCCAGCCATATTTTGGGTCTGGATCTTTTCCAAAACATCGCTTTTTTATGTTTTGGGTTTCATGTCTTGGATCCGTGTTTATTTTTTATAAACATAAAAACATAAAAACCACTAAAATCTCAGAATTTTTTTTCTTTTGTTCTTATGCTATTATTACCCACCAGTAACATTAATTTCCCCTCATTTCCAGTCTATCCTGAACACCTGACACCTAACAATGTTGTTTTTAGGCCAAAAGGTTGCACCGAGGTAGCTGGATGACTATGCTAAGAGGCACAAATTGGTGACACAAACACATGGCCCATCTGGGAGTGGCACTGCAGCAGCAGACAGGATGGCAGATTGAAAAACTGTGCCAAAAAATGCTCCAAAGAGCACATAATGCAAAGAAAATAGATACAACCCTTATGTTGTATTACGTTCTTAGCAGGACATGCACAGTTTAACAAACCAATCATTCAGCGACAGGGTCTTCTACAACTGTGGCTGAAATAATTGGTTTATTTGGACCCCCCAATAAAAAATGAGGTGTAGGATGAAATTGTGCTACATAACAGGACATGCAGTGTTTAACAATCCATTTGAGCAACAGGCTCTGTCACAGCTGTGACTGAAATAATTGGTTTGTTTAGGCCCCCACAAAAAAAAATTGGTTGTTCTGTCTGCTGAGGGTTGCTGCTAAGTCTGGAGTATAAGCCCAGGGGTGCTGCTAAGTCTGCTGTATAAGCCCAGGTGTGCTTTGTTGTATTAAAGCAAATGGAGGACAAACAATAAAAGATCAGAAAAGTGACACAAACACCTGGCACATCTAAGAGTGGCATTGCAGTGACAGACAGGATGGCAGTTTTAAAAAGTAAGCCCCAAGCAGTGTGCGGTGGACACGATGAGAGGACAGTGGAGCATTTGCGGAGAGCTGGGAGAAATGCATCAAAGATGCAGTCAGCATCTGCAAAGTGGTATTATAGGAGGGATTATGTTTTTATTTAATTTAGCGTTGAAGACCGAAAAGATAAACTGACTTTTAGTTGTGTAGGAGGACCTGATAGTCTTAAACACTAAAATGAAGTTGACCTGTATCGGTCTACTGACTCCAGTTAATCCAAACATAAGCGGTTATAATGTAAAGTTTCCATCTTACCCTTATAGGGGTATTAAATTTCCCGCAGCCATCTCCCAACGGGGGAGATGGCTGCGGGGCCCAATTCAATGCTGTCTTTTTCTACAGCATTGAACACTGGATCTCAAAGAATGAGCCTGACTTCAAAAGCAGTCGGGCTCGTTCTGCTGAGAATGGACAGGAAGTGACGACCCCTTCGCATCCCGCTGCAGGTGGGACATTGAATCCCGTCTTCTTTTTCTGGGTTGAGCAAACTGAGAACAGGACCGGGGCACGGCTGTCAGGCCAGCTTGGCAGCCGTGACCCCAGACTGGATACCTCCCTTAGTGTGGTCATCTTAAAAAGATGTCTTCTGGACCTGAAACACCAGAAAGTAGCATTAAGACATTAATTAGGAGTTGATCTGCTGCAGTGCGTAAGTGCACAATGCTTTGCAGATCTGACTTTGCCTCCATCATGCCCATTTGCCAATGCTAACTTGGCAACATGCTATTTACAACAGGAAGTGGCAAGGAAAGGCTGAGGCCTTGACCTATGTTCAAGGCGCCAGGCACGTCCTACCCGCCTGGAGTGCTCACCCATCAACAAATAGAAAATGTTAACTTTTGTTTCTTAAAGTTGGACATTGATATTTGTTGACACTGCTGTTGCCTTGAGAAAGGTCTTCTGTGGGACCGAAATGTCGGCATGCTAATATTGTTAACCCTTTGAATAAATCTGTATCGTTTAGACCAGGCATGTCCAAACTATGGCCCTCCAGCTGTTGTTAAACTACAAGTCCCATCATGCCTTGCTAGTCTTGCTTTTAGAGAATGCTAAAACTATGGCAAGGCATGCTGGGATGTGTAGTTTCACAACAGCTGGAGGGCCACAGTTTGGACATGCCTGGTTTAGACATTATTCACAAGCCTGGTGAGTGCTGTTTTTTTCCCCTAGGGGAATTGTTCTATATATGTATATATATTAGAGCGCCAGGGCCAAAGATTTGGATTTAGATTCATCGCCGCGATTTGGATTTGGCTTTGTCAAGCAGCAGTGAAAAGCTTTGGATTTTTTTCAAAAATGGTCAAAAGAGGCCCAAATAACGTAATTTCTGCGTTTTTTTGTCACAATGTTGTTTTCATTCAATTTAGGCCAAGGTCGGCAGCAAGCTGGCTGGTTATTAACACACGGAACTTCTGACAATATCAGTATGGTGTATTGGGGTGTAGTACACACAAACAAAATTATTATAATTTTTTTTAATGGGCAGCTTGTATAACACTGCGTAGAGACAGAACAATCACACACAGAACTTCTGACAGTATAGTACTGCAGGATAGTACTGCAGTACACACAATCAATAAAGAGAATTTTTTAAACATTTTTACTGCTTTTTTTTTGTAATGTGCAGCTTGCATAATGCTGCGTGGAGGCAGAACAATCACACATGGAACTGCTGACAGTATAGTATGAGTGCAGTACACACAAACAAGAAAGAGAACATTTTTTTAATTTTTACAGTTTTTTTGGTAATGTGTAGTTTGTATAATGCTGCGTGGATGCAGAACAATAACACATGGAACTTATGCTGTATACTATTGGGGTGCAGTACACACACAAAAATAAAGAAAAGAGAAATCTATTTTTTTATTTTATGTTTTTTATAAAAGGGGCTTGTATAACACTGCGTGGAGGCAGAACAATCACACACTGAACTTGTTCTGACAGTAGTATATGGTATATTGGATTGCAGTGCAGCACAACACACCACAATGAAAAAAATAATGAAGAGCTGACTGTATACTGTTAGGAAAGAAATTGAATAATTCCTTGGGCGCAAATAGGTAATTTTGGCTGTATACTGTACCCACTATACTGATTGACAGCCTGCCTGTGTACTGTACCCACTACACTGAATGACAACCTGCCTAACACACGACCAGTACAATAAGCCAGCACAAACCCCAGCACAAACCCCTCTGCATAGCACAAACCACTCTGCAGCACAAACCACTCTGCACTGCACAACACCCCTCTGCACTGCACAACACCCCTCTGCACTGCTCTATAAAAGTCCAGTTATCAAGACAAAGATGAGGACACTTCTTATGTCTGATAGAGCTTCCTCTTGAACCCTAACAAGTGACTGTTCGATGAGGTTAATTAAACAAGAAGCAATACCCAACTCTTATAAAAGAGGATCTTTGTTTTTATCTTGTTAAGAGAATAATAACTTCCCCTTATTCTAAAAGCTTGGGTTAAGGAGACGGAAGGCAACAGCCTGTGCATTATCAAGTGTTTATTTTGCTTTGTGAGATAATATTGCCAGCAACAAAACACATGTTGCTCACATGATTCATGTTGCAAAGGGTTACAGCAGTTTATGGTTCTATTACTGTATACAGGGTTGTCTATAAGATTGCCCAGTTTATGTTACTGCTAACCATGCGCATTACAGCATCTGTGAAGTATGGACTTCAGCCCAAAGAGAGACACATTGACTGTCATGTCAATCAAAGCTGATATCCCATTATCTTACATTCCATTTCAGTGTTTGAAAATCAGCTCCTTAAACCTCTCATATCATATGTAGACATACCCCCCAGCCGTCCCTATTTTGCCTGGACAGTTCCACTATTTGGACACTTTCTTAGAGTCTTTCCTGCAGGCCACAGTGTCAAGCGGTTGAGGGGCAGGTTGGAGAGCCTATGATCCTCTCTTCTCTGCCCAGCAAAGCAGCCAGTGACCTCAATATAGAGGCTGTGATGCAGCAGGTGATTTATCTACCTACCATGTACTTGTCCTACGTTGTCTTCTACTGTAAGCCACTTTTTATGGTTTTACCTATTTGTTTATGTACTTTATTAGGTGGTGCGGAACCCTTGTTGCACCAAATACATATTATTAATATTTATAATAATATTTGTGAATTAATACTTCAACACCGTGGTGGGTATGTTGATCTGCGCTGTGGCCACAATAGTAATTGAAGTAGAATATATGCTAGAACTGTATGAGTGATAAGGATTGATAAAACGTCATGTAGTAAACTGAGTTTCTCTAACAGAGCTAATAATACACATTTGCTGACATGATTATTACCACAGGTCTAGTCAAATGAATTGTACTTGCTTACACTTGATGGGGCAAACTATACACATAGGCGTGCGCACGGGGGGTGCCAGGGGTGCACAGGCACCTCCTAATGACCCGGCACCCCCCACAGGATTGCACGCAAAACAGATTTTCAGCAGCACCCTCGGCGGTCAGGACCATACCTCCCAACTGTCACGATTACAGCGGGACAGTCCCGATTTCGGGTCCTGTCCCGCTGTCCCACCCGCGGCAGGCATTGTCCCGCTGCGGGGGTGGCAGTTGGGAGCGTCTATTCTCGCATGAAAATGAGGCCGCGGCTAATTAGCATAAGCCGCGCCCTCATTTGCATACGCCCCGCCCCCTTTTCGGTCCCTATTTCATTGAATCAGAAGTTGGGAGGTATGCAGGACTGCTGCATGACTTGCCTTCAGCCGCCGGTCTCCAGCACGCCAAACAGTTCACGGCGGCTGGGGACATAATGGGTGTCTCTACTGTGTGGATGGACCTGCGGCGCTGTCTCGCTCAGCTCCATAAGGTCAGGCCCCGCTCTGACATTTAGACGTCATGGCGCACAGCGCGCACACCTGCTCCGTCCCACAACCTGCCTGTCGGGTCTCCTACCTGCTCTATCCAACGTCCCGCCCGCCTGGTCTCCCATTATGGTAGGTGGCATTATGCTTGGTGGACATTAAAGTGTGTGTCAGTATGAGGAATGGGCATTACAATTTGCGGCATTATGTGAAATGGGCATTTTGGTGTGTGGCATTTTGTGAGATGGGCTTTAATGTGTGGTGGGCATTACAGTGTGTGGCATTATCTGGAATGGGCATTACAGTGTAAATTTTTGCAGCCCGCCTTTGGCACGCACTGTCCAGATTTCTAGTGTATTTAAGGGGTATGATTCTTTCTACAGTGCATATACATAAGTCACCTTGTATTTTGTGTGCATTGATGCCCAATAAGAGTTTATAGACACGCCCAGAAGGCGGTGATGGACACGCCCAGAAGGCGGTAATGGACACACCCCTCCAATGGTGCACCCCCTAAAACAATGGGCTGCGCACGCCTATGACTATACATACGATGCAGTTTGTATGCATCTAATTTGCCTCTTGTGATTTTTAAGGGCAATGAGGTATCAATGCAAATACTAGGGTACTAGGGTATTTGCATTGATACCTATATATTTTTTGTTTATTTATTAACAGTTTGTTATATAGCGCACACAAATTCTGCAGTCCCTGCCCCAGTGGAGCTTACAATCTATATTCCCTACCAAATGTACATGCACACACTGACACTCTAAGGTTAATTTTGTTGGGAGCTAATTAGCCTACCAGTATATTTTTGGATTACAAGAGGAAACCGGAGTACCCGGAGGAAACCCACGTAAGCATGGGGAGAATATGCAAACTCTGCACAGTTAGAGTCATGGTGGGAATTGAACCCATGACCTCAGTGCTGTGAGGCAGTAATGCTAACCATTACACCATCCATACTGCCCCAATATATAGGGTACAGGATATTAAGACAGAAATACCTCGTAATCTCTCCCTAGCAGGACCCCCTTCCCTTACTTTTCTGTCCTTTACGTATGCCATCCTCTCCTTCCCACTGCCATCAATGGGCCTTAGGGTCTGATTTATATCTGTGTGCAAACCTAATGGTTTTTGTACAAGTCCGATGTGTGGGAGCATGTGCAGAATGGGTCCTGCAATGTAACTTGCACTTCACCATTAGGCGCTTCTGGATAGGCAGTAGCTCATGTTCAGATTCCTTCTGGCCCCCTCCCTCGCCTCGAGCCAGCTGTGCTGTAGACTCTGGGCACTAGGGTCATTAGAGGACCCTAGCGCAGTCCGTGAGTCTACTGTGCATGCATGAATTGCCTGCAAAATGGCCGCTGCATCATTATATCAGTGATTGCTGCAGTGCTATTGCTACTGACATGAAAATCTAGAGCAGTGGTTCTCAACCTCGGTCCTCAGTACCCCCCAACAGTGCACATTTTCCAAGTCGCCGGCAGGTGCACAGGTGCACTCATTACTCACTGACACATTTTAAAAGATCACAGGTGGAGCTAATTATTTCACCTGTGATTCTGTGTGTAGACCTGGAAAATGTGTGCTGTTGGGGGGTCATAAGGACCGAGGTTGAGAATCACTGCTCTAGATGGTAAGTATTGAAAAAATGGGTGCAGAGAGTGTGGTGTGGGCCCCCCTGTGATAATGAATACATCCTTGCACTGTATTATTGTATGTATTATTGCATTGGGGATTAGGGTGAATCTATCACATCCCATTAGTATCTGAGATGCGGATTGTGATATTTAGGCCCCATAAACAACAAACTATGAGCTAAAGTTTCTCAGCACTAGGGAGAATTGCTAATTATTTTTATATTTACAGCCTCACAGGTTTCAATGTTTAACCGAGTTGTACAAAGCTGTTGAAGAAATGATAGGGTTAAATTGATCTGAACCAGTATCTATAAATATGGTCCCTTCTTCCTGAACACATTTGTCCCATTTCCCCTTTACTGGTTATTTGAAATCTTCTTCCTACAAGGCAGAACAGGGAATTTGGTATTTTATCTCATTTATGAAATATGACATCTCAGACCTGTAAATATCAGACAGTCAGAGCAAAATAGAGGAATAAGCTTCATGATGTTACTTTCAGTCTGTTCCACCTCATTTGTAATATGTACCAGAGCTCCAGAGCCTTTTTATTTTATTTTATAATATTCTGAAAGTTATAAAAGAAAAGTATGGGCTATTTCACACACTCCGGCTCCTGCCGGGCGGCGAAACCCTGCACGTTGAAAAGCCGTGCCGCACACCGTAGTTAATAATGGACACAATTGTGTTAGCTAATTGCAATTGTGTCCATTCACACGGGACGGCCATGGCCCGGCTGCCCGGTTGCAGCCGGATCCCACCACTGGAAGGGACGGCTGCCGGGATTTGGCCATCCCCACCATTCTAAAGTCTTGAGTGCGGCACAGCTTCTTGGCCGTGCGGGGTTTCGCTGCCCGGCAGGAGCCGGAGCGTGTGAAATAGCCCTTCAGAACAATTCTCGCATTCCTTTCTTTTTCTGTAAAATGTTGCAACAATGTACAATATTTAAAATGTAAATAAATGTTGAAAACGTGAAAACACTTCTCATTCTAATAGAAATGGAATGAAAAGCAACAAAACAAATGATCGGTATGAGAACAGAAAGGTTTGTGGATTTTTTCCCAAATGTGTCAAATAATTAGCAATTAATGTGGACCAAAATTAAGAAAAGTTAAATATTAAAGAATTTTCTTTTTCACCTTTTTTTTATTGTTTTTATTATAGTCATGGCAAGTTAGGATCTGGTTAGACTTTTTTTTTTTTCATTTTGTATTGTAATGCTTGAGTATGCTGTAACGATTCTGCATATAAAAATGTGTAAACGATTGCTTAAATGCTCAGAAATGTTGTAAATTAATGTTTATATCTAAATATATTCATGCATGCTGACCCCATAGACTGTTATGCAAAAGCACAGTGCAAATTTTGTTGTGTTAAAAGCAATATATTTAAGCAACAGATCTCCGTTTTGATGGGCCCAGTACAAGTGGGATTAATGCCTGACTGCATTTTCTGATAATGCTTCAAAATAAGATAGTACAGCAGTAGCGCACGCAGAGGGGGTTTCTGAGTACCCAGAAACCCCCCCAGTAGTCTAAGGGTCCTAGGCTGAAAGTTGAGGGTCCCCTCTTTCCATGGGTACAAGAATTTTACAAATCGGCCCTTGGGAACCGGAGATATCTGACTTCAAATCAGTGGTCCCATCCAAGCCTGTTAATTGCTTTTCCCAGTCAGATAATTCAGGTTCTGTCTGACATAGAGTTTTTCTGATGGTATATTCCAAAAGCTGTGACTCTCCCCCTTTGAGGGACACTAGAAGCTTGTCTCTACTGATCCCAGAACCAGAGATATCAGCCTTCCAGCAGCTGGTTACTGCTCCAGCTCCACACACCTGGTATGTAGTTTTATATTCTCTTTGGCAGATTGCTCTGCCTCCTGAACTCTTATTCCCTAGTCCCCAATACCATTTGGTAGGTGGGATTCTCTAGTTTTTAATTCCATTAAAATCTAATAAATCTATTTATGGGAACTGGAGATATCTGCAGTCAAGCAAGCTGTCCTCCCACCAGAAAATTATGAATAATAAGCCCACTCCACTATACACCCCTCCTCTGCGTATTAAACATCCTCTACTACCCTGGAAGTTATGTATCAGGGCCCCTTCCTTCAGCCCAATGCCCCATTCTCCCACCTCATCTCCCACCATCTGTGCAGTAAAGGGGTAATTAGTGGAAATTACTGATCCAGGCCCTACATGCTGAGCGGTTGATATAATACCCCCTAACACCCGTGGGAAATCAAAGCTTCCCCCACCCCTACCGCTGGAGGATCGGTAGGGGTTCCAATACATTGCTATGCCCAGGGGTCTACACTGCTGTTGACGCCCCTGTATGTATATATGTATATGTATGTATATATATATATTTTATTATTATTATTTATATACATTTGGTCTATCTATAAAACTTTAACTGACCCAGCATTTACTGGGTCACCTAAGTGTCCATCTCCGTGCTTTGCTCTGTACCTCTGGAAACCCCCTTCTGAAAATCCTGCGTTTGCCACTGTACAGGACATGTAGAGTATACAGAGATGTACGGCTGCAAACTCAGATATCTTTTCCTGCTAATAAATCAATGACAAATGTTTTGCTTACTTCTGTAGCAGTGAGATTAATCAATGTGTGGTACATACATGGCCGACAGATTGGCAAATTGACCAACCTGCCAACCGATTTTATAATTATACGGGTACAGCATACACTCGTACCATTTGCTGACCAATATGTCTAAATACAGGAATCAGGGATGACATCTTTTTCTGTGGTTCATGCGGCCAGCCAGTGGCGTAAGTTTGTCCCAGTTGCCCGGAGGCAGGATAAATATTGGTGCCCCCCAAATACATCAATCAGTACTGACACCTTGAAAAAGCTCCCCAGTGGAGTGAAACGCGTTGGTGGTTTAAGTGACTGACTGAATTTAAAGAAAGTCCGGAAAGACAGCAGAGAACCCCAGTCTTGAACCTCTGAAGATTAACAACATTGAGGACACCTTTCCTGGGTCGACACCATCACCCAGAGGCTAAGATCCATCTGGTGGATATTTTGAAGAGGTATTTGGATCCCCTATACGGAACTGCCAGAGGGGCTCTATTGCTAATGTCCCTGTTAATACTACAAAAGTGAGGACAATCAAGAAAAGGACTCTCAACTTGTAAATTAGAGCTCAGAAAAAAACAGCTGCTTTATCTAATATGGTACCGTATGGACTTACAATTACCATCAGTTCAGTGCCCATACTCAATTTGACCCCCTTTTTTTCCCTCCCCCCTCCCCTTATTTTTAAGGTTATTTCAATGGTCAAATTTTGACCTCTATTATTGTGGAGTTACAATTTTAAATTGTAACATTAAAATTATTTAAGTGGTACTTGAAATGTCTAATTATTAATCTGGCTAAAATATTGGATACTAGCGCAGTCTATTCCTCTTTCTTTCTCGTATGTATTCTGGGGATTGACCCCCCCACCACCACCACTGTACTGCAGCTTGACAAAGCCACTCACAACTCTGCGCCTCTTACAGGTAACGCAGTTACCTAAACTCTCAATCAGCACGGTGTCTGTCACCAGTAAGACAGGTGATGGGTCTAAACACAGGGTGTGACAGGGTGTAAATACAGGGTGTGACACTTGCAAAAATTATGTTTGGAGGGGGAGTCAGCCACAGAAGTGATATCAACAGCTTTCAATTAACTAATTCAAACTTGCAGGGCTTAAGAGGTGCCCCCTTGGGAGCAGGAGCCCGGCGGCATATGACTCCATTGCCTCCCAGAGTTACGCCTCTGTGGCCAGCATATGGGTGGATCACCTGTACCCACAGGCACTTGTGCTGATATATCTACATACATATTGCATCTACTGTACCATGCTGCACAGTGGACGTAATATATCTGTAACAATGTGGTTCCCAGATACGAATGTACATATCAAGTGCGGACCCAGAATAAGAAAATATCAGATATTGTCAAAATGTAGAAACATAACAATCAAGATAGGTTTAATAGCACAAATGAATAACCTACAGCAAAAAAATATTTTGATTGGTGAACTAAGAGGGGGCCCAATTCCGATTTAGAAATAAAATACAAAAGAACAATTACATATATACCTTGGAAAACTATGCTGCACTGTTGGTGGGGCAGATGTTACATGGAGGGGGAATAAGATTTCAGACAAACTAAAATTTAAATTGCAGTGTGAAAAAAGCTGTCAGTGTATTATTCACCCCACATCCAAAAGAGTATGTTATTGCACCACTTGTAATGCAACATAGATTGTCCATGTATACAGGTATCTGCTTTCTGTCTTTATTCCCAAATCAGATTCAGACCCAGGAATCCTGGAACTGGTACCATAAAGGAAATATTCATATTATGTAGTGTTAATGTGAGCTTACAGTATGTCATTTACAGCACCTAGACAAACACTGAGAGTCTCATAATAATAACAGTACTGTATATCCTGGATGTGAGGTTAATATAGAAAAATCATCTTTTCAAAATAAAAATGAATCTGTTGTTTTAAACATCATGGGGGACATTTATTAGGATGAGAGAATCAGAAAGTGAGAGATTTGGTAAGAAATCTCCAGTTTTCTAAAAGCATTTACACTTCAAAACCAGTTTGATTTTGCAGTATAAATGATTGACGCTTTAAAAAAACTTTAAAAAACTTTCTGATTCTCTCATCCTATTAAATTTCACCCTTTCTTGTTAATGACTCAGCTGTAGCCAACAATATTTATGTTGTGAAAACTTCTCATTTAGTCCAACATCTGCAATCATTTTATGCTCCAGCAGAACGGTTTTACAGTCGTACATTGTACACTCCAAACGTGCTTTCCTAGGGGATTAGCTGCATTGTTCATTGTCCTTATTCAGTGATTTCAGAACACATAGTTTAAGAATATTGTGCAAGCTTTACCTGAGGGCTTACTGTCGTCCTTCCCACCTTCTCCCATGGCTGCAACGTTAGTTCAAACTTCAGCAGAGTGTCCTGGACTTCTAGAGCATCTTATTTTTCCTTGTCTCCTAAACTCTTGTCAATGATTCAACAGCCAAGTCTTGCCCTTACTCCAGGCTGCCAATAATATCTCTGCATTTTTTTTTAAACTAAGATGAGATTTGAGCAGTATTTATTGTTAACCTTTGTACCAGGCCGAGCTCACAGACAAGTTCTCTGTGTTTCTGAAGATGGAATCATGGGATCGAGGGTGATTCCTGTGAAGTCAGAGGAATGGAAGGTTGGGAAAGATGTAGTTATTTGTTTACAGTACACACTGTTATGCACAGTATATCTTCTGTTCTTGTGATACAATTCTCTGGGGCTAATTCAATACAAATATTGACACTGTTTTAGCTGAAACAGTGAGCACAGCAGGCTGTCAGGTTTCTGGTGATGTATTATATGTAAATGTCTTGGTTCTTTAAAGAGGGAGATCAAAAAGGAAGATGTAAAAAAGAAAGTGAACCTGGTTTTAATTAAATAGGTTGTTGATGTTGTGCAGCATTTTAGCTACAAATAAATGAAAAACAATCTGACATACGGTATACAGTATGATACAGAGAAGTGCACAGCTTATGCCCAGGGCCAGCGCTACCACTAGGCAGCTTCAGGCATTTTGCCCGGCCACTGGAGGGCGGTACTGAACTGCAGGCACCCATCGTGTGAGTGTCAGCAGCAGCAGCAGCAGCACTCCAGCCTGAGGAGAGCAGGAAGAAAGCAGCTGGCAAGTTCCAGCAGCTATTCATCCCAGCAGGCAACAGGTGAGCCGTACCCCAGCCCCCCACTGGAGCCCGTCTGTGGATCTGATCGATTCTGGAGGTTCTGGCACGCTGTGTGCCTGCAGCCACGGGTAACGAACATGTACCCCACCCTCAGCCCGTGGCAACGAGCATGAAACCCCTTGCAATGAGCATATAAACCCATGGCATCAAGCAAGAAACCTCTGTCAACGAGCATGTAACCTCTGACAATGAGCAGGTAGGTAAGCAGCACTTATGTGGCATAATGTCTAATAGGCATTACGGTGTGTGGCTTAATGTGTAATGGGCATCATGTTGTGAGGCATAATGTGTAATGGGCATCACCTATAATGGGCATCATGGTCTTTGGCATAACGTGTAAGGGGCATCACGGTGTGAGGCATAATGTGTAATTGTCATCACAGTGTGATGTGCAACATGTAATGGGCATCACAGTGTGAGGCACAACATGTAATGGGCATCATGTAGTGAGGCACAACAATTAATGGGCATTATAGTGTGTGGCATAATGGGCATTACGGTGTAAGGTGTAATGTGTAAGGGGCGATACAGTGTGTGGCATTATGTGTTATGGGCATTACAGTATTTGGTATAATGTGTAGTGGGCATTATGGTGAGTGACATAACTTGTAATGGGCATTATGGCATGTCTTATACTATGCAATGGGTGTGTGACGTGTAATAGGCATTATTGTGTAAATTTTTGGCATGCTTCTTCGGCACCCACTGTCCCACTATCAAGCCCTGGCATGTGTGAAATGGGTATTACTATGTGTGGCATAATGGTGTGTGGCTTTATGTGTAATGGGTATTATGTTGGGTGGCTTTATGTGGAATGGGCATTACAGTGTGTGGCATTATGTGTAATAGGCATTACAGTGTAGATGTTTGCATCTACACTGTTTGCATCCAAACACCTTTGGAGCACAATGCACCTGTTTCTAGTATTTGTGTGTACGAGTGGGGGGGGGATTCGTTCTGAAGTGCATATACATAAATAAAAGACCTTCTATTTAGTTTGCATTGATGCCCAGTAGGCGGTGAGGACTTATGGGCCCCACACACTGGGCAACATTCAGGCATTTTTTGAGCAATTTTAATAAATCACTCAGAAAATCACCCGCTGGATGCCACCCTGATGATGCTGCCTGGAGAATACCACCCTCAAGCCCTGTTGGATGTCACCTTGAAGCCCTGCTGATGCCATCCCTGAACCTGCCCCGCTGCGACTTGGTAAGTATTTTTTTTAACCACTGTGCCACTAACAATTAAATACGGGGGGGGGGTGTTGAACCCCTATACCAGCAGCGATTAAATGTTTTGGGGGGATAAGAAACACTATGCCACCATGATTATACCTTATACCAACATTTATTTGTATGGGAGGGGGGGGAGGACATAACTACACTGGCCACCAATGTTTATTTATAATGCAACTGGCCACTAATGATTTTATTACTTAACATCAGCCTGGTGCCCACAGCCCACCAGGAAAGCCTCCCTTTATTGGGATGGTCCCTACGCTCTCCGGCTGACCAGCAATATAGGTTGGCCATGGGACCTTGTATAATAAGTGTCCCCTGGATGTGGCATTACCCTGATGGCTGTTTGAGCCCTGTGCTGGTTTCCAAAATACAGAGGACCCCTACTTCCTTTGTCCCCCGTATTTTGGGAACCAGGAACAGCCCAGTGCTGGTTTCTTGAATATAGGGGGATCTTATTTTATTTTTTCCCCTGGTATTTGAGAAACCAGGACTGGCTCAGAGAGCCCAGGGCTGGTCATGCTCATGGGGGTGGACCCCACGCCAATTTTACATAATTTATTTCTTTTTCTATTACATAAAAATGAAGATGACACTTCCCCAGGCTTTATTCCAACCAGTTATTTAAATTTGAAGACTTTTTTTATTACCCTAAAGTCGCCTAAACACATTCTGTGGGAGATTTAAAATCTCTCATGCTGAACCTCCCATTATGAACCTCTAGCACAAATCTCTCTGTGTGTAGGCCCATTATCTGAGAGCAGGGCTGCCATCAGAAATTGTAAGGCCCGGGACTGATAAAATAGGCAGGGCCCCCCAATTACATATTACAACACACACTGCCTATTAGATATTATGCCACATAACTGCCGCTTACCTACATGCTCATTGCCAGGAATGACATGCTTTTTGACAGGGATTTCTTGCTCAGTGCCAGGTATTACATTTCGTTGCCTGAGGGTTACATGCTCTTTGCCATGAGTTTCATGCTCATTGCCACAGGGGGGATTAAATGCTCATTGCCATGGGGAATTATATGCTCATTGCCCATAGGGTGTTTATTGCTTGTTGCCCAGGGGGTGTTACATGCTCCTTGCCATGGGGTGTTACATGCTCGATGTCCAGGGGAGCACACTGCACACCACACTCCTGGAATCTGAACTTCTGGGTAGCACTGGGTGCTCTGCGTGCCCCTGTCAGATACTAGAGGTGCAGGAGCATTAATTTTTGTCATGGAGAGGAGGTGTAAGATACAGATGGGTCTGTTCCCATCCTTGCAGGGGATGGCGCTGGCGTCGCCAGCCGCCATCCCCCGCCAGCGCCATGGCGATCGTGAGAAGGGGACGCGCGCGCACGAGAGGCGCGCGCGCCCCCTTCCGACGGCGCTTCCAAACGTTTCCCCGGGTCCCCGACGGCTTGCCGGCGGTAACCCCGGGTCCCCGCCGCCTGCCCGCACCCCCCCTAACCCCCCCCTAACCCCGTCCGTCTCTCTGAGGCGGAGACGGACAGGGTTTCCGCCACGCTAGCGACGGAGACTGAGACGCGCGTGCGCGTGAGACGCACGCGCGTCTCAGTCTCCTCGCTGGCGAGGCTGCTGGCGGGTCGCCAGCGCGTACGTTCTGGCGACCCGCCAGCAAGGATGTGCATAGGCACATACTGTACATTTCCCTTCATTTTAACGAAAATAGTAATAAAGGTTAAGTTTTAAGAAAAAAAATTTTCTCAAATGAATTGAATGGATCACATGATGATTCCCAGAGTGCACCCAACATATCTCTGATCTTTCTTTCTTTCTTTTTCATTACCGTTGTACAGGACCCCTGCATCCTGGTAGTAGACCATGTGGAGGACAGTTCTGGACACAGTAAATGAGATCTGCCGTCGGGACATCTGAAATATGAAGAAGAGGTATAGGGATATCAAACATGAGCTGAAGGCCAAGCTGACTGAGGAGCACCACTGGAGTCACAGGACAGGAGGAAGATGAGCTGCACTGGTCCATTACATAGAATTCTAGGAAGAGTTGAAGCAGAAAATTCCTCCAGAGCTGCTCCCAGGATTGCATGTAGTGGACACAGGGGGGGGGGGAATTTACTAACAAAAATTCGAAAAAAAAAAATACGTATACATATTTTTGGCATTTACTATGCCAAAAATACGAATTTTAGTATCCTTATTGATGGGACATTCGTATTTGTATTTACAAATACGAATGAGTACTCCATTGATAGAATACGACAGGAATCACCATTAAAAAGAATGGTGGTTCCTGATTTACTAAGCAGCCGTATTGTTAATACGGCCGCTAATTAGTGTAAAACTGCCACGAATATACGTCAGGAAAATACACTTTATTTTCCTGTCATATTTGGCAGAAGCCTGCACGGATCAGTCAGATCCGTGCAGGCTTCAGTGTAAAATAAATAGAAAAATAAATAAATAAATGAAAAAAAAACGGCGTGGGGTCCCCCCCAGAGCTGTAACCAGCACCAGGCTGACAGAGCCGGGACGGTAATTAAAAATCAGGGAACCCGACAAATAGGCGTTCCCTGATTTTTAACAACCAGCCCCAGGCTCCAGGTCCGGGGCTGTTCCCAAAATACGGTGGACAAAATGACTAGGGGTCCTCCGTATTTTAAGAACCAGCCCCAGGCCACACCAGCCAGCAGGGTAATGTCACAGCTGGGGGACGTTTATTATATAAGGTCCCGCGGCCAAAACATCACCCTACTGACCAGTCAGCCTGGCCAGGGGCCCTGGGGGAGTGGGGACCCCCCCCAATAAAGCCCCCCTACCTCCAGGACTTACCTGACCAGGTTGAAGCCTGGTGCTGTCCCCGGTGGCCCTGGAGTGGTGGCCATCGGGCTGATTGAGTGTAAAAAAATAGAATTAAAAACTATTGTTTTTAACTGTGGAACTATGAGTCCCAGCAAGCCTCCCCCTGCAAGCTGGGACTTGGAGAACCACAAGTCCCAGCCTGCGGGGCATTAAAGGGATCGCTGGCACTTGTAGTTCCCCAGTAAAAAAAATTGTTAAATAAACACACACTGACAACACAGAAAAATAAAACTTTAATACATACATCACACACACATACTGATACTTACCTATCTTGAGCCCGTAGGTAGGTCCCGGGGCTCCAGGGCTTCAGAGTCCGGGGCTCCAGGGCTTCAGGATCCGATGAAATCAATAGGGGGAGCCTGTGGAAGGAAATCCTACTCACCAGGTCCTGTGGCGAAGATCCTGTCATCTCCACCGTCTCCGCCGTAGTCCACCGCATCAGCCGCCGGTACCCCGCTCACGGACTGAGAGGCGCAGAGATCTTTCATCTTCCACGCCTCTCCACTGAATGATTCTATTGGCCGCCTAGCGGCCTATCAGGAGCCGACTTTCTCGGCTCCTGATTGGCCGCTAGGGTCCCCCATCGATTTGGAATTGAATGAGATTAACCACAAGCTTCTGTGATGCCAGGGGGGGAACTGGCAGCCATCGGAACGGGTGGGGGTCGGAATTGACGGGTCCCATATTATCCTACGGGGAAAAAACGTTACAGCTTTGCCAGGCGATATCTCTGGTTTCCGGGAGGCTAAAGACACGGGGCTGGGCTCGATGGAAAGCCCTGGTCCTCAGCTACAAAATGAATGTCCATACCAGCCGCATCTGCGGTCATGGTCCCGTCTCTTCCGGCTAGGGAGGCCAATCCCGGGACATTTTTCCAATCCCGGGATTGAAAAATGCTCAATCCCGGGATCCCCATTCACAGCAGCCAGCTCCCTGGGTTGAACCCGGGAACAACCCTGCTACCTAGCAGGGTTGGATTGCCGGCAAATTAGCCCAGTAATTTGTCCCGGGAAGCTGTCACACCAGCTCTAGTACCGGTTTGTTCCGGACTCAACCCGGAAATTTAGGCTGGTGTGAAAGGGGTATTAGTGTTCTCCCTCCCACCACCTGTGCAGTAAAGGATTAATTAGCAGAAGTTACTGCTCCAGGTCCTACATGTTGAGTGGAAGATAGAGCACCCCCTGCCACCCGTGGGACATCAAAGCTGCTGCTGATAGCACCCCCACCCCTAGGAGGGGAGAATGTGTAAGGGCCCCAGTGCATTGCTTTGCCCAGGGGCCCACACTGCTGTTAAGACGGCCCTGCTGTGATGCCAGGGGGAAAACTGGCAGCCGTCGGGACTGAATGACTGTAGCTACATCAGGCCCATTGTTAATCTGGACATGCCCTTCAGCATAACCTCTTGAAGTATTCCTTGGCTATTCCTTCTCATTTAAACTCTCACAAACCTGCCATTTTCGTCTCATAGATATTTTCATGACCAGACCCTTTCTCACCCAGGATGCTAGCAGTGGTACATTTACTGAGATTGAATGCTTATGAGTGGGCCATTCTTGGCAAGAAATCAAATTTTGGAAATTTACTAAGCACAAAAATTGTGCTCATATACAATTGAAAATCACGGTAGAACACACAGGTATAAATCAATAGACTATCGGCCAAACCCAGCAGGACTTTCCATAGGCACCAAGGCAACACGAAAATGTACTATCATTCATATCAGGAAAGTTGGCCGATAATTCAGCTCAAAATATGAATCCCACATAGACCACCTTTTGCCAGACGAAGTTTGGAGAAGCATGTACAGTAGGGCGGAGTGAAAAAACTGAAATTGAGAAATTCAAAATCGGCTAGTGTGGAAAAGTTGTGACTTGACTTGAATAAGAAACGTGCAAAAGCATTTTGATCTGAGTCAACATCTTCTGTTCTGGCAAGAGGCCTGAAGTTTCACTTTTTTGGTGAAAATGACGAAAACTATGAAGATGCTCCGATCTAGTTAAAATTATGTCAGGATGTCTTAGAGTGGTTCATTAATATACTTTAGCATAGTAAAAGAGAGTACGAGCTTGTCCTAGTGCAAAGTGACTGACTTTGGTGGGAGAAAAAATCCCTAATAATTGACCCATTTTCATGGTCACAATTGTGAATATTGTGTGTTTTCTCCTGAACGTGTTTATAATAGAAGCACAAATACTCTAAATGGAATTTCGGTGACACTGTGTGAAATATAACACTGCATAATAGCCCTTAATCAGACCTGATCCCAGTACAAATTTGTTCTCAAAATGGGCAAAACAAATGCTGCATTGCAGGTGGGGCAGATGTAACGTGCTGAGAGAGTTAAATTTGGGTGGGGTGTGTTGAAACTGAAATCTAAATTACAGTGTAAAAATAATGCAGCCGGTATTTACCTTGCACAGAAACAAAATAACTCACACAAATCTAAAGGTGGCCATACATCTACAGATCGATTGTCAGATCTGGCTAGTTGGAACAAACAGCTGGTAATATCTGAATGACAGTTTTTCAGCATTTCAAAGCAAATGGTCAACTGTCATTTGCTCTCATCTTTTACCAGGATTTTGTTCCAACCAGACAGATCGGACAATAAATCTGTAGATGTATGGCCACCTTAAATCTCTCTGCACATGTTACATCTGCCCCACCTGCAGTCCAGCATTTTTTTGCCCATTTTGAGAACAAATTTGTACTGCGATCAGGTCTGATTAAGGGCCATTATGCAGTGTTATATTTCACACAGTGTCACTGAAATACATGAAATTGGATTTATGCTGCTCTCTTTGCAGTGCATATACAAAGATAGACAATCCTGTGTATATAAATAAGAAATAACTGTTGCAGTCTGTTATTGAAAAACAGTAACTGTTACAATAAGTATTACAAGTAACAGTGTAAACTGTCTAATGTATCATTTTACATATCACTTCTGTTTATTGACAGAAAAACAGTGTTGCATCCCCTATACTGGGAACATGATTGGGCTGCATTACAGCATATAATTATGCCAAAGATAAACCAATATATTAACTGTTAAATACGTTGAAGTGTATTATGATGTAATAAATTGTAAGCTTGCAGCAGGGCCCTCTAACCCCCAAGTCTGTCTGTCATTACCCAGTTTGTTTTATCACTGTCTACTATGGTAAAGCGCAACGGAATCTGCTGAACTATATAAGAAACTGTAAATAAATAAATAAACAAATACATCTAATGTTTAGGGGAAAAAAAACAAGAACATTGATTCAAAAAATAACAGGTTAATCATTCTATGAGTGGTGTCCAGCAGTACATATATGCCAATCACTGTGTTCATTTCTAGGCAGCAGGGCCGTCTTAACAGCAGTGTGGGCACCTGGGCAAAGCAATGCACTGGGGCCCTTACCCATTCTCCCCTCCTAGGGGTGGGGGGTGGTATCAGCAGCAGCTTTGATGTCCCACGGGTGGCAGGGGGTGCTCTATCTTCCATTCAACATGTAGGACCTGGAGCAGTAACTTCTGCTAATTACTCCTTTACTGCACAGGTGGTGGGAGGGTGAACACTAACGTGTGGAAGGGGGCACTGAGCTGTATGAAGGGTCCCTTGTAAATGACTTCCAGTGAGGTAGGGGGTGTTTTATACACAGGGGACGGTTGGATAATGGAGTGGGCTTAATATTCGTCAATGAAATTCCATTTAGAGTATTTGTGCTTCTTCTATTATAAACACGTTCAGGAGAAAACACACAATATTCACAATTGTGACAAATGAAAATGGGTCAATTATTAGGGATTTTTTCTCCCGCCAGTCAGTCACTTTGCACTAGGACAAGCTCGTACTGTTTTTTACTATGCTAAAGTATATTAATGAACCACTCTAAGACATCCTGACATAATTATAACTAGATTGGAGCATCTTCATAGGTTTCGTCATTTTCACCTAAAAAGTGAAACTTTAGGCCTCTTGCCAGAACAGAAGATGTTGACTCAGATCAAAATGCTTTTGCACGTTTCTTATTCAGGTCAAGTCACAACTTTCCCACACTAGCCGATTTTGAATTTCTCAATTTCAGTTTTTTCACTCCGCCCTAATGTACAGTACAAATCAGTCAAATCCATGCCATGCTTCTATGTGTAAAGGAAAGGGTTAAAATTAAAATTGAGCTTGTGTATGCTGGTTCCAAAAATACAGGGAAACAAACTGCATAGGGGTTCCAGATATTTTAAGAACCAGTACCAGACTCTTGGACTGGTCCTTGTTCCCAAAATCTGGGGGACAAAAGATGTAGGGGTCCCCTGTATTTTTAAAATCAGCACCAGGCTTTAATACTCAGTTAAGTAATTCCACAGGCGGGGGAAATGTTTATATCAGTCCCTGTGGCCGTGGCATTAACCACCCAACTATTCAGCCCTGCCCGGAGACCCTGGGGACCTACTTATGTACATGAAGTACATAAATCTTCCAGATATAGGTGGTTATAAATTACTATTGTCTGATCTAACATGCTGTGCTGGTCACTATTTACATTGCTGCTGCATTTGTGGGGACTACTTTAACTAATGGGTATTATCTCCTTTCTATTTTGAATGCTGAAGAGGCAAAACTGATAGTCTTTTTCAATTCTGCACTGACTATTTTATATCACTGTTGCAATAAAAAATATAAGCCTCCCACTGTCATAGCAGGTTCCTGAAGCTTAGTAGAGGACTAGTCACCCATGGGGTGGCTAATATTAGGGATCATGGATCTCAGTGGTCTATAGAGGTTTGTGATAGAGGTTTTCTTGCACAAGCAAAACACAATGACACTCTTACTCACACAGTAACAGGTATTCCCAACCACGGTCCTCAAGGCACACCAACAGTGCAGGTTTTAAGCCCTGTACACACACTTAGATTTTTCCCTGTTTTCGATTCGATTTTGCTTATAGAAGCAAAATCGAATCCACAGCGAATGGTTTTTAGGACACTTTCGATCTGCATTCGATTCAATGCGCGCTCCCGTTTTCTCAAAATCGAATAGAAAAATCTATTGTGCAGCCAAGGAAATCTCGAATTGGATCAAGTAAATCAAATGAGTACATTGTGCCTACATTGTGAAATCGAAATCGAATCGAATGCAAAAGTACAGATCTAATGCCAATCGAATGGGATGATCTAATGCCAGATCTAATAGAAAATCGAATCTAACATCAAATCTAAAGCAAATCTAAGCGTGTGTACAGGGCTTTAGTTATATCCAGGCTTGAGTACAGATGACTTAATTAGTACCTGAGTGATTCTGATTAAACCATCTGAAGCCTGAATATCACTAAAACCTGCAACGTATGTGTTTAATGTTTACATTTTTTTATTTAATAGATATCCTACAAAAATACACATATAATAATATATATGTCTATAATACATCAAGAAACAATGAAACAATTGGTAATCAAAGTATATGGAAAATGTACAGCTCTATCTGCAAACATTTTCTTTGAACCAACTTCTTGTCTGTGGAAAAGCTGTAGTAAAATAAACCTTGCAATCTTTTAGGTGTGATCCATATGTGTATGTGTGTGTGTGTGTATATACACATAACTCCCAACATGACCCTCTCCAGGAGGGACACAATGCTCTGCTCCTGGACTTCCCCCTTAATGTATGATTGCCAGCACCTGTGTTGAACAGGTTAATTGATAAGAAAGGTGTTTCAACTCAGGTGATGGGAATTATACATAAAGAGGGAAGTGCAGGAGCAGAGCAATGTGCCCCTCCTGTTGGTCATGTTGGGAGGTATGTATACATATTGTGGCAGAGTCAGCATTTGCCCACATGAAAGTAATGTTGGAGATCCTCCAGACCAGGTTTTGTTAGCAGTAGCAGAATCCCAGGTGTAATCAGCAGCAGCTGGGATGTCCTGATTTAAGGCTTTGCATGGCAGAGTCTCCTTGCTCACGATGGTGGACTATATGCCCGAGTGATAGGCTGGGGGTGTGGATTAGATGCATATTTATATGCATATGGATTGCATATAAATGTCACCTGCTAATGAGAATAATCTACCAAATCATCATCTGAAGCTCTGTGTTTGTGATCTTTGTCACAATTGGTGGAGAATGTGAGCATGGATCCATCTCAGCAGGACACAGTACCGCTTGCTTGCAGTATGCTTGGGTGAGATATCCGAGTTTAAACTGCAAGTTTGTGTATTTTTCCCTCTACTCTAGTGATGCATTGTGCTTGTAGCCTTAAAGGGCTATTACATTATAAATAGACTGTCCCTGGTGTGTGTTAAATATCCAGCAAAGCAGAAGGGTGTCTGCTGGGTCTGTTTGATAAGCCTGGCACATTATATAAAACTGTCTAGATTTGCCCTTAAAGGAGAAGCGCAGGGCGATATGGAGGAATACTAAAAAAGTTTGCTGAACTTGCAGCGGGTCAGCAGAATGTGGCTGCTGCACAGCAAACCCAGATACAGAGCCAGCAGGCCCAGGTCCAGATGATGAGGGGCAGGAGAAGACTGCTGCTGGTCAGCAGCATCTGGCTGAAGGACAGCAGACTCAAATGCAAATATTGTGTGAGGAGTTAAAAAAGCTTAAATCAAGTGAGCCAGAGCGAGAAAGGCTACCATAGAATGAGTACCTCTAATAAGATGAATCACATGACCAATAAATCTATTAAGTAGTATAATGGTATATCTTTTGAAAAAAAACTCATTTTAAGATAATTTTTTAATTTTATCTGCATGTGTGTTATATTGATATATAGGATTGCTTGAAATACTTATTTATTATGTATTAGACTGTTTCTCTTAAATTGTTGGAAGACTTGTGGTTCTCCAAGTCCGAGTTGGAGGCCCAGTCTTGCTGGGACTTATAGTTCCACAGCAGAACCCAATAGGTTTATCTTACTGTTACACTGACATCAGCCCGGTGCCTATAGCACAGGGGCACTGGGGACAGCCGTGGGCTTCAGCCTGGGAAGGTAAATTCTGGAGGGGGGACCACTTCAATGGGGGTGTCTCCACTTCCCCAGGATCCCTGCCCAGGCTGACTGGTGAGGTGGTGAATGCTTTGGCTGGGGGGACTTGTCATATTCGTATTCTTAGCAAATTTTGCCCATTGTCTTTTGCAAACATGAAAACTTTATACCAGCTAGAAGCCTTTTTTAAGGATTGTTGGATTTTCCTCTACAGATGAGAAAATTGTTGTAAAGTAGAAATAGCAGCCGGTATATCCAAAGTGGTTAAGACAAAAAGCATGGAACTCTGGGGTGCTGGCCATTAACAGTGAAGAAGGGCATAGTATAATTGGCTGAATGATCCTGAAAATGCAGCTCATGGAATAAGATCCACCCAGTTTTAATAGGAAGAAGCAATGTAAAGTCGTAAGGAGCCCATACACGGTCCGTTGTGTAGGGCTCCGTTCTGTACTATGCGATGCGGTACAAAAAGTATGTGCTACACTTTTTGTACTAGGTACACATCGGAACGGATCGCAGTGCATGCACATTGCATGCACTAGGGATGTGATCCGATGTGTACTTTAAAAGTACAGAACGGACCTAAAAAAACGGACCGTGTATGGGGGGCATTAGGGAGATCTCTAGTTCTTGACTGACACTTTCCATTTGCCCACTGGTTTGTGGATGGTATGCGGAAGAAAACGTAAGATTGACTTTCAGAGTGGAGAAAGGGATTCCAAAATCTTATCACAAACTAAACATGCTGATCTAACACAATCTCCAGAAGAATACTGTTTAGCTTAAAGATCTCTCAAAGAAAGGTTTGAGCAAACTAACCGGTAGGCAAAAATGAGAGTGGTTAAAAAAATGAACTATTTTTGAGAATCTATCCTTGACTACTTAGGTGGTGTTAAATCCCTGGGACAAGGGTAAGTCAGACATAAAATCCACAGACCGATGGGAGCATGGGCGCTTAGGTATGGGCAAAGGTTGAGTATTAAAAGGTAATTGGTGGAAGACCTTATGTCGGGGCACACTAAGGCAAGATGCTATAATTATTGGACATCACTTTTTATCCACAGCCACAAGTTAGCATGCTGAATAAACTTATTGGTCTTAAGGACTCCAGGATGAACAGAAATCTTTGAAATGTTTGCCCAGGACAATAATTTCTTATTGAGCTTTGGAGGGACAATACATTTTCCTGTACAGTAGAAACTTGGGAAGCAGTAAATACAGTTGTGTTAATTATAGGTCATTCTTTCAATACTTCATTCATACTTTTCATACATGGAATGAGATACAGCATCTGCTTTCACATTTTAAAGCCAGGGCGCAATAATATCTTAATCAATGTGAGATAAGTCCAGCCAGCAATTGCTTCAAGGTTCTCCCGATCCATACTTAATTCAGAACATAAAATATTATACCCTAGGAAGGACTATAGAAGGGACTTCAATGGTACACTTGGAAGATTTTCCATAAAGGTAATTCCTCCATAATCTGGTTAAGATCCCTTGCACGTGCTGCTGGTGGGAAGACAAATCTTGTAAAAAAAATATATAAATGTCATCTAAATAAACCACTATATAATTTGTACAAAGCATCTATTTCATTAATAAAATTATGAAAACCACTGGGGCACTGCACAGGTCAAAGAACGTCACCAGAAACTGGTCGCTGGTATTGAAGGCTGTCTTCCCTTTGTCTCCCTCACATATTTTGATTAAATTATTATAAGCTCCACAAAGATCAGGTTTTCTTAAGTTGATTGCTCCCCTGACTCATTCCAAAAATCTCTGTGATATGAGGAAGTGGCAATGATGTTAATGAGTCCTCTATAATCAATACATGGGCATAGTCATTTTCTCTACAAAGAAATCTGCTCCAGCATGGGATATGAAGGACAAGTAAAGCCTTTCTGAAAAATCTCATTATTGTATTCAGACATGGCCTGGGTTTCAGGAACTGACAAAGTATATGAATGTCCCCTTGGCAGAAATTTACCAGGACATTCCTTATACCTGTTTGCTAAAGATTTCTGTAAAATCTTTATAGGATACCAGTAGCTCAAACTGAGGTTTGACATTAGAAGATCTGCGAGGAGAAACTTAGAAGACATACACTGCTGATGACAATGAGTACTGCAATCTGAAGGGTTATAAAGTTGTAACCAGGGCATACCTAGTACAACAGTGGTAGCGCTTGGCCATGCGAACACCCAGCATTTGTTGGGTGTCCCCATGTAAATGCAGGGCTTTCCCTGAGTATGCAGTAGCCCGATGCCTGTCAGGAGCAGACGACTTATGTCAGCCGCCCGCCCTGTCTTTGTCCCACCACCAGCAAATATAAGTCAGTTGAGACTGACTTATATTTGCAAAGGCAGGATAAATAATTTAACGGTCAGCAACCATCAAATGACCTCATAGTGTTCATTCTAGCACCCGCTATATTTGAAATCCCATGCAGTTCCTCTTCCCTGCCTGGGGTGTTGATGTCTGCTGTAGAGGTTCTAGCACACTGTGGTCTGTATATCAGCACTGATATGCAAACCAGACTTGTGCTAGAAACACCACAGCAGACAGCGACACCCCAGGCAGGGAAGAGGAACTGCATGGGTTTTCAAATATGGCGGGTGCTAGAATGAACACTACCTCACCTGTAGCTGCGGTGAGGGGGGGGGGGGGGACACAGGGGCTCTTTAAGCTGTAAGCTTTACAGCTTACCAAGCTGATTAGAATCGCCCCCTAAATCTGGTGCTGAAGAAGATTTTACAATGTGACCTAACTTTACTCCTCCATTGAAGTTAGGATGTGGTGTTTCCTAGGACTGAGGGGTAGATTTATTAAGCTCGGTGAAGTGATAGTGTCAGGTTTTTATCACCGGCCAATCAGCTCCTACCTGTCATTTGTCAAACCAAGCCTGTAACTTCACAGTTACAAGCTTATTGGCCGGTGATAAAAACCAGACACTTTATCACTTCACCGAGCTTAATAAATCTTCCCTACGATCTTTCATTCTGTCTGCTGTTGTTCCATTCCAACCAACCCAGTGCATGACTGCTGCTGCCCTCTTCTTCCCTCCCTATTTGCTGCCCTTTCACCCTCCATCCTGGAGGGAATCAGGAGGAAGCAGCACATCACCTGGTTGGCCAGTGGTTGGGGAATCAATGGTCAGCTGATCACAACAGTCATGGCAGCACCCATAATGCAGAGATGAGATTAATACAGTGGGGCTCATGCAAAATGAATATTGAGTACACTATGAGCAACAGCGAATGCTGAAGGTTTAACAGCCAACCTGGCCACCTGACCCTGACCTCCACAGAGCAACGCCCCAGTGTGACTGGAAGAAAGTCTGTACTAAGTAGCAATTCCTGACAATCTACTGCTAAAATAGTTATATCTCTGTGTCAGCTGATATCCTGTAACAAAAATCTGCCTCCTACATTATAATATGTAATACTATTAAATTCTCCTGCCTTAAGATTTTCAATAAACCCACCCATTATACGGGCTTCCCTCAGTGTATATAGGCCATGCTGGAAATGAAGGAGTTAAGCTGTCATTGTAATTCTCATTGACCAGGGACTTTGTTTTATGTCTGTTATAACCATAAATGCAGTTCTTAAAAATTAACAATCCCGTATAATGTAACTGCAGAGAGGTGCTAAGAAAAACACCATTAGACTGACATTTTGTAAGAATGTACCTCTAGCAGCTGAAAGAGAAAGGGATTACATAAAAAAAGATAGTTTACTTCCAAACAGGAGTTTTTCTGGTGGGTGATTGACTACTGACACTCTGCAACTCACTGGTTCACAAATGTGCATTATTTTCTGTCCCATAAAGTATGCACAATTTACAGTATTTTTGATGTTGAATTCATATTTGGTTTTAGAATTTTTCTATCATGCATAGTTTTTGAGAAATAGATTAATTACATTTTACAATCACTTTACACAGTTTTAGTTGCAAATAAGGCTATTATTACATGTAAAATAAATATAAATGTACTTTTAAAATGAAGACCGATATGATTTTCAGCTAATATTACAATACAGGAATATTACTTTTTATTGCCCAGCAATGGTCTGCCAACATACATGGGCTCCACTTTTACTGGTGGTAACACTTTTCCATGTCATAGATCGCCTGATGAAATCGGTCGCCATGTTCATCACTGACATTCTCCAAGAAAAAAGATAGTGAGATAAAAGTCCAAAAAATGAATCACTGATCTTATATCCAAGAGCACTAAACGAGGTCATAGGTCCCAACTGTACTGATTTTCACAGTATTTTGCGGACTGTTCCAGTGTCCTTCGGTGGGGGGTGAGGGGCAGTTGGGATACAACTATCACTCGCTATCAACAGTGAATAGACATCTATGCGCACAGCATCTATTCATGGGTGCCAGAAGCTCGTAGAGTACTGGGCATGCCCGCATAGTGACAAAACAGAGCCATGACTCACAGTAGTGTCTTTCTCACAAAGAAACACCTCTTTAGCTGAGACCACAGCCCATTTTTTTAGGTTTTGCCATGCGGGAGTCCTGACTGACAAGTAACGAATGTTGAGAGATAAAGAAAATATTTCACAACATCAAAGTAGTTTTATGATAGTAAATTCGTTAAAATGCCTTGAATATTATCTTGAATGACTACCATGCAGATTTTCCTGTTCATTAAACTTTGCATAAATTATTTCCTCTTGAAGCAGTTCCCTTAAGCAGGTGGGTATACCTTTCCAACTGTCCCGATTTTCACAAGACAGGTTTTTTCTTCTTCTTTGACTGTCCAGTGCCACACCCATGGCCGTCGGTGTTCCGTGGTGGTGGTTGGGGAAGTGGGAAATTGGGAGTTGTCAAATTCAAAATAGTATATAGAAAAAGTAAATGACATTATGGCATTTTTCAGCAATTGCATATATATACGAAATTTAAATACAGTATGCATGTGCTTTGAGCAGTGGCGTAACTACAGAGGGTGCAGGGGATGCAGCTGCTATGGGGCCCGTGGGCTTAGGGGGCCCCCAAGGACCAGCTTGCTATCTCCTGCACCCTCTGTAGTTAATGTCTTTATTTCTTTAGTCTTCATGTTGCGCAGTGGGAGCAGCGCGCCGGGAGCTTATTGGAGGTAGCACAGCGGGAGTACGGTGCGGGGGAGGGGTGTATGCGTAGTGGGCCAGGTGGAGAGAGAAAGAAGTAAGTGTAGCGTGCTAGACGCACATGGTGGGGGGAGAGTGTATGTGTAGCATTCCTGCCGGGGAGAGATGTGTAGTGTGTCGGATGGGAAGAGAGTGAAGTATGTGCAGAATGTCAGGGAGGGGGGGCTCAGGGGTGTCACCTGCACCATATGAGACAAGCTGCTGCTTGGTTAGATAGACCCGCGGCCAGAAATGGGAAGCGTTTCTCAGCGGCACGGAGTGAAGCCCCAGTGGTGAGAGGTCAGTTTATTGAAGAAGCAGCAACAGCGAGATCTGGAAGTAAAGTTCTGTGTGGTGAGCTGATCAAAGTCTCTTTAATCAAAATTTCTTGTGATTGGTTGGTCCATACACACTGGGCATTATATTGAGCAATATTGCTCATTTTGGTATAAGTGATATCGTTCATTACATCGCCCAGTGTGTGCACTCTGCCTGCTGGACAATGCACTAATGCCCTCTGTAATCTGTGCAGTGAGTGCTTTGATAATGAGAACCATGCTGTATGGGCACCAATTAGCTCCCTGTCCACACTGTCATGTCCCTATCCCTTCTGTTCTGTCAACCCTCTCTTGCATCCCGTTTTGTCCCCACTGTCGTGTTCCCGTCCCCTCTGTCCTGGTGCTACCGCTCCTCTCTCCTGTCCAGTCTGACCCGTCCCTGTCCTTGCCTGGTCAGCTCTGTTGTCACCCCTCTCTTCTGCCTTCTCTTTTCTGTCCCTATCACCTCTATGCTGGTCCTGTCACAACTGTCATTTTTTTTCTAACATATGAGGTCCAACAACTTGTTTTTTTAACCTTTCGGTGCCAATAGTGGGGGGAAGGGTGGGGCTCTTCAAGATTTTTGCTATGGGGCCCACAAAGCTCTAGTTACGCCCCTAGCTTTGAGTGGCGTACTACATTACACTTTGCATATATTTTGCTGAGCATACGCATTACAATATAAGAAGTTATATAATATTTTATATATATATATATAGATATACTTCGATGTGCAGACAATTGCCAGGGTGCTAGTAATTAATGCCAATAGATTCCTCGATGGTACTGCACACTCCGGTCTTGTCAA